>NC_046315.1:79285458-80575749 GCF_009819535.1 Lacerta agilis | reverse complement strand
ATAACTGTGTGCCCTGGTGGCAAAAGGCAATTAAGTGCTAATCCTATCGCACTGAAGTAAAGGTGCAAGAAAGTCTAAATGCCTATTTGTGTACATTTCCCGACTAGTTAGCCAGCTTGACTGCCAGCTTGGGCCTCAGCCATGCCCCAAAGAATGGTCAAAGCCTGCAAACAGAGAAGGGAAGGGGAATTATTCATCTCTTCTGCTGTAATCTGGATTTGTTGACCTCCTAGCTTTTGTGAGAAGCCTTTCTTGTGAGTAATAACATTTCATCAACACTTTCCATATTAAAGTGATATTTTGAGGGGCTGGAAGACATGTAGGGAGTTTCAAAAAGACTTTAATCTCGTTTTCTTGCAAGTGTGACCCATTGATGTAAACAGAATTTAGTTCCAAGATGTTCAAGAATTGGGTATATGTGTAGTTTCCCCCCCCCCCTTTTTACTTCATTTGGGATACATTGCTGTTACTTTCTACGCTCCCAAATAATGGTGCAATGCGGAACAATACTGTACATGCTGAACTGAACTTTTCTAAATGTTAGAATTATTTAGAAATGGAGATTGAATGCAGTTTTTCTTCTTCAAATGAAGTAGAAGAGGCGGAGAAGGATTTCTGAGAAAAGACCTCATTTTCTGACTGCAGACACGCAAGGCTTGAATACAAATTGATTGTGACAAATTATATTCATTATATCCGTGACACAGTGTAATGTCTACAAGATTTAATCAAGCTCACAATGTTTTCACTTAGAAGTCCTGTTCAGATATAGTGCTATGATTTTTTTTAAAAAACAGTCTTTTTTGATAATACGAACATTAAGTATTTATCTAATGCCATCTATACATAGTTCAATATTAAATATTTCTTTTATAAAAGAAATTACCATATGTTTCTGTCTATAAGATACCCCCATGTATAAGACGGCCCCTATTTTGGGGTACTGAAAAAAAATGGGGGGAGATGCCAAAAAGTTGTTCAGCTTTTTCTGGCAGAAATGGCGGAAATCGCTCAGCCCCACGCGTCGCAAAATCCGTCTCCGGTCTGTCCCCTCGCCCGCAGAAGCTGCCAATTGCCCGCCCAATTGACGCAGCATCAGCCAAACACCACCACCCATTGACACAGCAACCAATAACACACACAATAGCTGTTGACAGCCACGGCAGCAACCAGTCAAATGTCCACCCTATGAGACGACCCCCGCTTTTTAGCATGATTTTTAAGGAAAATAACCTAATCTTATACACGGAAAAGTACAGTACTAAGTGACAAGGACTATGTTGCCATGAGGTAAGATAGATACGTATTCTAAAAGCTATCCCCAAATGAACATCTTCCCCCTATCATGTACTCATGTGCTGGGATATGCTTTGCAGGCTCTTCTTCATAATACCCCTGCCAGCTGAGGAAATATGAATGGCAACAAGGGAGATGAATTTCTCTGAGGTGGCGTCCTATTTATGGAACTCAGTCCTCTGGGAGGCTTGTCTGGCACCTACATTATCCTTTCAGGCCAAGTGCATAAAGCTGAATGCACACAAGTTAAATGTGCATAAGTTGTGAGTCTATTATAGTAACAGTGCAACTGAATCATACATCTGCATTTGCCTTTCTTAAACATTTCCAGGTAAATAGGTACTGTATTTATGTACCTATGTACAACTGAAAGTACTTTGGAGTTTAGATGTAAATTGCAGACAAACAATATATACAAATTGTTTTTAATTTCTAGTGTGGATTCTCATTCTTATTAGATGAAATTATTTCCCCCAAATTTGCTTGTTTTTTAATCATGACTAGCACAGAATATTAGGCATGCTGATGAAAAATGCCCAAAGAGCAAATACTTACAAGATATATAAATATATCCATGACACCCCCAAAGTCTCTTATGACTGCCGTTGGAGTAAAAAACAAGCCATCAGCCATAATCTTTAAATTAAGTTCAATGCTCATGAATATTACAAAAACATATTCAGCGATCTGAGAAGAAAAGGGAAAACCAAATATTATTTACCCCTGAACTTGAAAACAATGGGTTCTTTTGTACAACAAATTACTTCTATATAATTACCTGAAGTGTTGGTGCATGCATCACTCTTCGAAAGGGAGATTCGAACATCATTGAGATGCAAGAGCATATAGTGACAATGATCATCACCCAGTCCAGATATGTAACCAATCCCAGCAAATCACTGCAGAATAAAATGAAACATTCAGGAGTTTCCAATATTAATGGCAAATGTCCATTCAACATATGGCATGGATGAAAAAGGTAAGTGTAGAACATCTACTACAATTTTAACATTTTACAAATCCATAACAAAATCATTACAGTGACATATTAACAAACAGATATTTTCTTTAAAAAAATTAAGATTAGAAATCATGCACAGATATAGCAAATGTAACTGGACAAGTAACATTTGTTTTTGTTTTTGCAATGCTTACTAAAGTTGATGATATTTGGTATTTTTCACTGCTCCAGTAACAGGGTCTGTTTTAGAGCTGTAACAGAGGAAAGATATCTTCAGAATTTGCAGTTCAAGCTCTAAGAAGCCATGTAATTATGACACACATACGTCAGACAACAGATTCCTGGATTTGTGTTTGAATTTAAAGCTTACTAAAGGTCATTTTGAATCAAGTTACTACTTAAGTTATTTCATCTATGGCATGCCAGGACTAAGAAAAAGTTATTATAAGTTCTTAATTCAATTACAGAAAGCTAACAGAAATCAGTATTAGTTTAGATCTTGGTTTAGTTTTGAGACAAGATGTCAAAGGGATTGATGGATGTGATAGATGTTTAAAAAATTAAGAATGAAGGGATTCCCCCCCTCCCCCATAACACGGTCATCAACCAATGAAGCTGACTGATAGCAGGTCCTTGTCTGATAAAAAGGATTAACTCTTTAAAAATGGCTGCATTCATAC
The DNA here is from genome assembly GCF_009819535.1 of Lacerta agilis. Classification (NCBI taxonomy): domain Eukaryota; kingdom Metazoa; phylum Chordata; class Lepidosauria; order Squamata; family Lacertidae; genus Lacerta; species Lacerta agilis. The sequence continues at coordinate 80,572,812 of NC_046315.1, read as the reverse complement.
ATCTTAGCCACAGCTTACTGTGCATGTGCCAGTCATATTTGCTTTGTTTTTCCCTGTTAGAACTGGGGAGAAATACCAGTAAACCATGATCCCTGGGCTTAGCATTTCATCCAAGCGAGGAATAGGAGCTTCAATCAAACAAACGGTAAGCCAAACATGGTTTGTTTCCTTCATGTGCTAACAAGGCAGCACAAAGCACCCCAGGCAGATAGATAACTATGGTTTACTGTTACAGGTAGGTAGCCGTGTTGGTCTGCCATAGTCAAAACAAAATAAAAAAATAAAAAATTCCTTCCAGTAGCACCTTAGAGACCAACTAAGTTTGTTCTAAGGTGCTACTGGAAGGATTTTTTTTTATTTTTTATTTTGTTTTGACTATGGTTTACTGTGACATACAAATTGGACCAATATGTAATACACACGAAACTGATTTATCACAGCCATGGCAATAGACACTTTCTTAGTTGGATTTAAAAAATCATTAGACTCATTCATGGAGGGTAGGCCTATTGATGGCTATCGGCTGTAATATCTAAATGGAACCTATATGCTCAGAAGCAACATGCCTCTGAATATCAGATGCCAGATTGTTGCAAATTAAGTAACTGCTGGGAAGTTTAAGAAGTCTAGGCCCAGGTCTAGTGTTATCTTATGTACATATGCCCCAATAGTACCATGGTGAGCTTCCATGCCCACACCATAGGTTTGCACTAACCATGTGCTGTGGTACCACAGTAAGGGCCTCTATTGCCATGAAATGGCAACGGAAGAATTTTTAATGGGATGCTGCTGTGCTGTGTGGTGACAGCTTGAAGGTGTTATTGTAGGGTTCCCCAAACTAAGGCCCGGGGGCTGGATGCGGCCCAATCGCCTTCTAAATGCAGCCCGTGGACGGTCTGGGAATCAGCGTGTTTTTACATGAGTAGAATGTGTCCTTTTATTTAAAATGCATCTCTGGGTTATTTGTGGGGCCTGCCTGGTGTTTTTACATGAGTAGAATGTGTGCTTTTATATAAAATGAGGATAACCAAATAAAAAGTTACTCAGCCGAACCCTATTACTTGATGTATGAACTTGTGAAGCAAGACACAGAGCCAAAGCGAAAACACAAAGCTGCCACAAAACACTCAGATACATACGCGTTGAAGCGAGCTCGCACAACCACTCTGCAGAAATTTCTGAATCTGTGTTCACGGCCAACGATGAACAGAGGCTTGTCAAAATAGGGGTGATTCTCTCGTAACTCTTCTTCCTGGACTTTCCTTTCAAGAATGGGGGCGGGGGAAGGGACTTGTAAGATATTCAGTCACAGGCAAAGAAGGCAGCAGGAAGGTATATAAAGCATAATATTTAGTTATCTTATAGCAACAAGACCATTGTGGTGCAGTAGAGAGAGGGTTGACTGTCAGCCTTAGGAACCTTCTGCTCATCTGTGGAAACCACAGGGTGCCTTTGGGCAAGTCCCTATCTCTCAGACCTAACTAGCTGTGATCAGGAAAGTATATACTCTCTACCAGTGTGTATCAAAACCGCAGATGGCAAGAATCTTCTTAAAAAAGGACATTCTACCTTTTTTCACACATTAGAGGAATGCATCTAATGCCAGCTGTGACTGTTGGGTGCATCATCTAAAAACATTCTTCTTGCTTCTGAAATACTGTTTTTGGCCCTAAGCAAATTTGTTAATCAACTGGCAGAATAATCCAAATATCCAATCTGTCATGCAAAAGACTGAATGGGGTGGATGTGTCCTTCCACCCAACCCTGTTCAGCTCTGCCAAATGCCACCATTGTGGGGGTGGGAGAAGCCCCACCAATGAGCAGCAACCCAATGCAGCTGCTTAAAAGGTAGGTGGGCAGATGCTATGGCTAAAATGGGGTGTTTCAAGGGTGGGGCTGGGCCAGCACAGGAGCCAGTGAATCCTTTGCCAAATCTGCTGCCACTATGAGCTGGAAACGAGCCCAAAATTGGCTTCTTTGCCTCACCAGTCTGGGAGCTGGTGTAATGAAGGGGCATTTCACTTCTCCTTCTGCCTTCTGGCCTGGCTGGTGCAAGTGCCCCTGGCTGTGCCCCTCTATCAGGCCTCACCACTACCAGCCAGGGGTTAGGATTATGACCTCAACCACTCAAATTATTAATTTATGAAGAAACTGGGGTACAGTCCTAGTAAATATATTCAATTTAAGAAAGCAATAGAAATTCCCTAAATACCTTTTCATTTCTGCCTGCTCCTTCTTTTCCTGGATCATTTTTATCTCGCTGTCTTCTCTCTGTGCATTTCTGTACCTCACTGTATTAGAATGCTAGAAGAAGAAGCATTTAAAACAAAACAAAACAGTTCTCTATTTTACCACACAAGAACAAAGCAAGAGAATGTATGTAACTGCATGCAACTTATATTTTATTTTCAAAAACTCCAGTACTATGAGAAGAGTTTCTGATTCAGTTTTTGAGAAAATTCACAACTCAATTAGTAATTATGTAGATACTCCACTATTATACATATTAACCAGAGCTTGTCTAGCCAAAATTAAGCATCTTTACATCCCATTGATTTCAATGGAAGTGGTAGGCATAAACCTCTACCATACATATCAATGGGACTTGCAAGTGCTAAACACTGGGTAGGTTTTATCAGTTCACAAATTAATGCACTAAAAAGGAACCCTAATATTATAGCGTTACAAAATCATTATTGTAGAATTTGTGATTTGTTATGACAATTGTTTTTCTCCAAGATATTTTAAATTCCACTCCATTCTCAATTTTATTAAGACTTACATCTTGAGTTAGAGTTTCAAGCGATTTTCCTCTGCTGATTCGCTGACTGTTGGAGCCATGTCTTAGTGACCTGAAAAAATAACATACTTTTGGGTGACAGATAACTGAGATCAAGTGTCGATCCTTATGTGATTACTATTATAGTGCATCAAGACAGTGTCCCTTGCAATCAATTTTTCTTTGGTTGCATCAAAAGCTTGTACATTTTTCAGCCTAGTCTAATCTACTACCAGCTACTTTTTTCCCTTGATTTTTTTAAAATGGGTGATCTGAATGTCACGGAAGCTAACGACATTTGAAATAAAAATCATTTTCTCCCCTTTGTACGTCACACTGATTCATCATTGTTATTGTCAAAGAAATATGGAGATTAGTTCTTTATGGAGCTCAGTTTTCATCTGTTTGATATAATCCACCATATTGTAAAATGCTGCAACTGTATTTACCTGCGTTCTTGGCGTATATGATGCTGGACACTAAGAATTGATCTTTCTTTTGCGGGCTGCCCCTCAAAGGATCCACTCAACATACGCTGGCGTGTACAGGCCCTAGGGAAATGAGCAGCACTACGGTAGGTAAAAATAAAATTGTACGGCAACCAAACAACTCAGAAGTTTTTTTTTTTTTAAAGGACATAATTCACAGCCCTGCAGGAGGAGATTGGCAAAAAACAAAAAACCCTCAAAACATTCCTTTTCCACTCCTTTCTCTTTCTCAGCCATACATGCACAAGCCATTACTTAGAACAACAAGTTGTATAATATAGTTGTCATCTGCCCCTATCCTCCTCACACCTAGAAGTTTGGCATAAAAGCTCTTCTTGCTTCAGACAGGCCTACAGGACTAGAGGGGCAGAGACATGGCTATTAGACAGAACACCAGTCTCCCAGTTTGATGAATGGCTTCATGGAGAGGGAAGAAAGAAGTTGCCATGGAGTCTGGTCTCAGTCCCCTCCCATGTGTATATATGTGTTTCATGTCCAGACTTTTGTTTTTCTTCATTTTCAATATGGATAAATTAAATATTTCAGAGATACCTCATGTTAGAACTTTTTGTCTAATCGACTCTTAAACAGTGTGCTTTCATCAGAGTGTTTAATACAGAGCAATTACATGACCTCCTGTTCTCTCCTTGCCTTTCCATCCATCTCTCCATGTTTCAACTTGCTCACTCCCTGATTCCCCTTCAAACCCCTGGTGCTATTGCTTGTTTTACTTCTGAACTCCAAACATATTTCCTAAAATACTTAATTTTCAAAGAATTCTTTTCTATTAAGGAAATACTTTTAACTGAAGTCATCCCCCCCAAAAAAAAATATTTTTGTAAGCAGAAAGTGGTTTAGTAAGATAGTATTGTTAGAATCACTAGAATACAGTGTAGTTTAAGGAAGCAATCCTACCCCTCTGAACTCAATGGCTCCTATTTCTGAGTAGGTGAATCTTTGATCAGTTTTTACCTATCTGTGTTTTAACCATGTTTGTTTTAATATATGTGAGCTGCCACGAGTCCCAGTTGTGGGGAAAAGGCGGTATTTAAATAAATTAAAGAATAAAGTAATAATCCTTTCAGCATCCATCTGTTTCGGGAGATAATGGAGAAATGCACCTTTGGGGGTGAAGTCAAACTGTTGGAAGGTTACAGAGCCTGCTGTGGTTGTAGAGACAGATATGGGAGAGACATGTTCAGTAACAGCTGGAGCAGATGAAGTTGTCTGGTTGTGCGGCTGCAGATGCACCATGGTGTTTCTTCTCTCTACGCTCCTCCCGGAGGTCATTCCTCCTCTGGTCACTTGTACAGATGCACAACCTAACTGCCAATCTCCCTGCACTGGATTCCCACACCGCGGGGTTGATGTTGCCAGCCTTCATGTCACTTTTGCAGACATCTTTGTAATGCAGAGTTGGTCTGCCAACGGGCCTGGTGCCTGAAGCCAGCTCCCCTTGGGGATCCTGCCATCTTCCATTCTGTGGACATGACCAAGGCAGCGTAGCTGTTACTGAGATAGGAGTGTGAACATGCTGGGAATATGAGAGCTTGGGAGAGCACATCTTTGAGACTCTGTTTTGTGATGTGATGCCCCAAATCTTCCTGACATGTGGAAGGCATTGTTAAGTTGCCCATGACTCACTTCCATAAAGCAGTGTGTTCAACACACAAGCCTGGTAGACCTTCATCTTGCTACTGAACGTTAGCATCGCATACTCCCATACCCTTTCAGAGAGGTGAGCCATTGCTGTAGCTGCCTTGTCAATACACTGGTCCAGCTCAGCATCAATGGAGAAGTTGCTGGTTATGGTGGAACCCAGGTAGACAAAGTCATCTACCACCTCAAGAGTGTGGTCAACGATGCTGATGAGTGGAGTGCTGACCCAGGATGTTGGTCTTTGTCAGACTGGTGGTAAGGCCAAACTCCCCACAGGCTTGGGCAAAATGCTTGATGAGTCTCTGTAGAGCTTCCTCAGAGTGCACTGTCAAGGCTGCATCACCTGCAAACAACATCTCTCAGATAAGGACCTGCCACAGTTTTGTCTTGGTGTGGAGATGTGCCTGTTTGAGCAGTCCCCCATTGCTCCTTGAATGGAAGTACACACTGTCTTCAGCTGAAGGCATATGAGAGCAACAGGAGAAGAACACGCCAAATATAGTTGGGGCAAGAACACAGCCCTGTTTCACACTACTATTTATAGACAAGGTGTCCAAGGATGAGCCGTCATACTGGATGGTGCCGCACATGTTGTTGAGGAAGGACACAATCATCTTGTGACGCTTAGGTGGGCATAGAAGCATTGTAGTACACTGTTTTTCATTGTAATGCACTTAAGAATGCATTGGATTTCTGAATAACATTCTCATATCTTTGACACAGTGAAACTATCTGGCTATAAGCTTGTCTGTTAAATATTTTCAAAGATACATTATCCCTTGGCTGTTAACATCCCAGCGAGCAGAAAAGGTCATTCCATTTCGAAGAATATTTTTAGGGCCAGCTGAGCAGCTGTTTGAAATACAATCAAACTGCCAAAACTGAATTTATAATTCCAGCAAGGCAATAATGTAGTTTCCCAAACATCGTTGCAGAGAGAGCATAGGTGGTTCTATTTATTTTTTTTAAGCAGGTAATAACTGAAAACAGAACTTGTGTGCTGTTCATGTTGAGCACAGTAAAAATGTTAAGAGGAGAATTGTCTAGAACATATTTTGGCTTCTATCTATAGTGACAAATAAATGAACAGGCACTTTCTTTATCTTTTACCTTTCTAATAGCTAGAAACTGTTACAGAATTATGATGTTTGTTTTCTTCTGAGCACTATATTTTTCAGCAGACTTTGAAATTTGTAAGGGAAGGTATTAAAAATCTGGATCATTGTCCCAATTTTTGTTTCTGGGCAAGCATGCCCTTTCCCAGGGGGAGTGGAAAGGGACAGTCCCTAGATGGAGAGGTGTCTAAGGTCTTGGGTTGTTGTGCTGTGATCTAGTGATTTGGGCATGCCTTCCTCAAGGTCTCTATGGCTTAGATCTGGAGAAGGGGAAAGGCAGAGCAGGTTCATGAAAGGTGGGGAGGTCGCATCATACTCCTAATGATTGCTGGATTTCCAGAGATTAAATTCATCCCATTGATTCATTCCAAATGGGAGGCGGTTTTAATTGCATCAAAGCTTTTAGGAAATACCAAGCTTTTACCTGTTACATGCAGAGAGCCAGAAAAAGAGAGAGAGAAGAATTGGACTGGGAAAACTATTCAAGATGATTCAAATAAATCTGCTACTTGCAAATCAAATTAAGGGAAGCATCAAATCATCATTACCTAAGAATTTTATTGATTGCAGTCTCCTTTTCCAGAAGGTTTCTTGCTCTAATGCTGAAAACAGATTTGCGGAGCTGTGAAATGAAAGGAAAAGCAGCTTTACCAATTGTGTATCTTGTCATGGGCCAGAATACTGATCTATTGAGCAGTTCATTTTGTGATGTCAAATGTGCACAGGCAAGTCTTGCTATGGTGAACAAGGTACCTTTACTTATTTGGAATTTGTACCTCCTATGGAGTCCTTTATAATTTTGGACCAACAGTTTTAGGGATACAGTTATGTGAAAAATAAAGGTATACTGTGAATATCTATCACTCCTCACAGATTACCCAGATCATTTTAGCTGGCTTAACTGTTTTAAATTTCAACACTTGCCTTGCAAAAAAGACTCTACAGCAGGCTTTTTAATTGAGACTTTGAATGGCAAAATGCACCTGGATACATACATGCAAATATTTCTTAAGGCTTGCATAAGAAAATTTCATTCTACCTTAGATCAGAAGTTGCAAGGTCTGTTTCTATTTGGTGATATTAGAGCTCTCCTATTTTAAAAATTTGCAATGCACTAAACCCAATTCTACGGCCACAGAATCTAACTACTACTACTATTAAAAAAAATAATGATAATGAAAGAAGATCTGCAAAAAAATTACCAGGATCATAAAACTGCTTAAAGCAACACAGATGGTTTTTAGTAAAAAGGAAAGGCAAAAACACATCTGCCATGTGGATGGCAAGCCAACTCATCATACAACAACCCAGATGTTGCAGATGACAAAGACGTTTTCAGAAAATCTCTGTCTGAAAACATCACAATTGAAAGCTAGAATATAAGGATGAAGAATACAAGCTTACTTTAAAACAATGTGAAAAATGCAAACGCATCTGGAGAACATAGTAGTCCATTCAAATATCACTTGACATATTATGGTTTCTGCTCAGACTTGTGGTTCCATGCATGTAATTCTCCACCAGAAGAAGAGGGGTTTTGCAGATCCTTCCTCTCTCTAAAGCTGCTCCAAAGGATTGGGAGAACAGCATAGGATTGGTGTGTGGGGGACTAGAAAGGGAAGGGTGCCTCCCATTTCCCAGTGGGAGCCCTTTTATTTGTATAATGGCATGTCTGGATCTAGCCACATACTTATGTGCCATTTCCATCTACCCTTGCAGAGAGTCATTAAAAATATAGACGTCAACACTATCAATACTAGTCTGTTGTTTAGTCATTCATGGCAATATGAGACTGTAGTTTGGTTGAGCAAAGCTGTGACTGATCACCAGCACACACAACCCAAGGATACAGCTGCTTATGTTGCATCCGGGTTGATTATTTTCCTTACCTCAAGCTGGTAATTTAGATAGAATAACCCCAGCGGGGTCGTGCAGAAAACCCAAACTGGGGCAGTATCACTCTGCCCTGACCAGGACTTCTCCCAAGTAGCACAGGAATTCACAACGGTGGCTGGCATAATGTTAACATGGTTATAGCAGTTTGTAGCACATCACTGTATACAATTGGATGGGATAAAGCTGCTCTCACTGGTGTCAGATGTCTTTGGAGTTGTTCAGGAAGTTACTGGTGGATTTGTGAAAACCTTAGCAAGGGCTTCTGCTTTTCTGTGGAGTGGATCATCTCACCTAATTGTATTCATTCATGTTAGACTGGTTCCACTCGCGAGTGTGACAGTGCCATACTATGCATTGTATTTGGACAACAGCAGCAATGCGCAAGAATGGCAGCCACAAATGGTGCCCTGCGTTTTTTTAAAAATGGCAACTACCATGTTTTCCCGAAAATAAGACTCTGTCTTATATTTATTTTTCCTCAAGAAGACACACTATGGCTTTTTTCAGGGGGTGTCTTATTTTTATTATGTCAGTTGTTGATGGGGCTGCCTGCACCTCTCTGGTCACCTCCGAGCCTCCTTCCCACTGGAGGAGCCGCCCTCCAGCTGCTGCCCATGTTCTTAACCGATCCGCGTCGGTACGCTGCATAGCCACACCTATCCAGAGCCGTCTTAAGTGTGCTGCTGGCAGAGCTGGAGCTGTTGCCGGGAGGCGCCGTGTCCAATCTCACCTCTTCCTTGGTGCCCTCCAGAACAGCGCCTATCACTATGTCTTATTTTCGCAAATGCTTAGAAATCCTGCTACGGCTTATTTTATGGGTATGTCTTATTTTCGGGAAAACATGGTGTACTTTTCTCACCCTGCCCCCAAGAATGGAAAAATGTAATATCCAGCACGTTTTTGATAAAACCAATGGAAGCTGCTGCAACCATAGATAGCAGCTAAAGTAATGGTTAAGAAAACAAAATGGAAATAATGAAATTGATAGGAGAGGAATGAATTAATTACCGAGTGAATGCAATTTTAGTGAATGAATAACAAAACAAAAGTAAGGATCATGAATGAAATCAAATGGAGTAATCAGCTGATTTCCTCCTGTCATGTACTATACTAATTCAGACATTATGTTGTACAGTAAATCTTATATACCTATGTATTCATTGCACTTATGCTTCTATTATCCATATAATATTACTATTTTAAATGCAATCAGTCACAAACTGGATGACTGAGTGAATGTTAGCTCCGCTTAACTGCTTAAAACTATTGATGGCTATCTTAAATAAACAGGAGGTGAGCTACCTTCCAGCGGTCTTCCAGAAAGGACAACAGCATCCTGATAAGGCTGGAGATCCCTGTAATCATGATGTCAGCTTGCCTGTCATGCAACTTTGGACAGAGTAAAGAGAGAAAGAGGCTCGGCGGACTGAACTAGAGGGAAGAAAACTATGAGAACTTTGGATAATGAGAAACTTTTGGGCAAAAACCTCTGCAGCACCTCTGTGCATTCATTTTGGAGAAAATGAAAACTCGTGAGATGTTGGAATAAAGAATGGGGCACGATTCTCCAAAAGACCCTAGGGCCATCATAGTTAGAAAACTGCTTTTGCTCAACTCCTAAACAGCTCTTCTTTATTATTTTATAAATTGCAGAGTTTTCTAGGTTCTCTGATTCACATTAGAGGAAATATAGATAGCATGCACAAAGGAAGAAGCTACAGCTGTCAGCATAATTTTTGTGGTTGATTTCAGTGTTTTGTGCTTAATTAACATCTTGTTTCTGTTCTACTGTGCACACAGTCAAATATTCAGGTTTTTTTTTAAGTTATTATTTCAAATCTGTGTTAGAGGGGAGAGATTTTGGAGAATATTGGTGCATTTAAACGGAAGGTTGCTATGGTAATGGTAACTATAGAAAGCCAGAATCAGTAGCAAAATGCAACCTAATGTTCTACCTACATGGGCAAATTTCTCACTGGGTATACGAAACCATCTTACACTGAGTCAGCCCACGCACTGCCCAACTTTGTCGGGCAACAGTTTTCAAAGGCATTCAGCAAAAATCTCTCCCACATCTATCTGACTAGAGACTCAACTTATGCATGGGGAATCTGTGCTGCTTGGCATGGTACTGCAATCACCTAGACAGCATTTGGCCAGGTGTGCTATTATTTCCCCCCGTTCTTCAGGTCCTGTAGTCCTGTATGAAATCAATGTATGGAACACAACTATTTGTTTGCAAAATGTGTTGATGGGAGACTGCGGCACGGGTTGGTATGTGTGGACACAACACCAGCTACCCATCTCTTCCCTACACTGTGATGTCATCATGGAGTTGTTAATATTCAGAATAGTAACAGAACTTTAAAAGGAAACCTCCAAATTAGCATCAATCAAAAGTCTAAGGTCATAATTACAAAATCTGTCTGTCACGTTGGACAATCAAGTTTCTATCTGCTTGTACAACTTTAGTTTATGATAGATATGGAAAACTCATATATTGCTGTTTACCTTCTGGTCAATGTATTTGTTGTCTTCAATTGCCAACCTTTTAGAATGGTCACATGAGGAGGAAGAAGCTGATGGAAGCCTTCTCAGTAAACAAGTTGTGTCTTGCTGCTGTCGATCAATAAATTGCTTCATAAAGCTTTCCCTTAAGAGTAAAAAAAGGAGAGAGAAGGCTTTGAGGCAAAGCTCCTGATTCACTTTATTTATAATTTGATAGTATCTGAAAAAATCCTGAATAGTCCATATGCTAGTACAAAAGATAAAATGAAAACTATACAAGGCATATTATACATAACGGATTTTGATTTGATCACTGAAGTAACATAAAATTTGTATGTAGCTACACGATTGTCTAAAAAAAAAAACTTATGTTCTTCTTTAACCGTGCTTTCCTTTAAATATTTATCATTTGCTTTGCACTTTACCTCTCTGTCTGATTCTGCTATGTGCTAAATTCCAAGTTTTAAAACCTCTGATATAATCCATAGAAAACACCCTTTCTCAAGGAAAAAAAAATATTTCAGCAGGAATTCAAAGAACACGTTTATAAAACACGTACTTTGCATCAGCCAGATTCCGGTTTTCAATTTACTTGGCTGTATTTTGTTCTAATGGGACAGAATCATAGCTAACGCCCCCATTTATTTATTTATTTCATAAAATTTACATGCTGCTTGATTGTGAAAAACAAATCCCAAAGTGGTTTACAAAATATATTTCAATTATGTCTTTCCTAACATTCTAATCATATAAAGTAGAACGTTTAAGCCTGTCACAAAGCCATAGCTTAAGTGAGGGTAAGTATTACTGCAGCTTCTAAACATGAAATTTCAGATAAATGTGTTTATATTGTGCAGTGATTACTACAGTATTTGGCAATAATTTAAAAATACAATAGATGCGCTGTTCTAGCTTTCTTGTCAATTGGAAGACTCTTCACTCCCTCGGAAGCAAAACAGATACCCTTTCTAGGTTGGTTCATGGTACAGATAATGCACCCTAGTGGGCAAACAAACAAAAAGGGAAAAAGGAAGAAAATGAGTATGGGCAAAATATATGTGTATGTGGTTAGGAGAGAGAACCAAAGAAACAAGATGCATCAGTATGGTTAAAGGGACCAAAATGTGATGTCTGTGATTCAAGTATTAAGTGTTTTGCAGTCATTTTATACTCGATTTTGGTGAAGGGTGGGGGCCCTGTTTGGGGAATTGCATTGGCCCCAAACCACCTTAATTTGGCCTTGTGGAATGGGATCGATTTCACATTCTTTTTTTAAAATAAAATACCCATACATTGGAGAAGAGAATCTAAAGAAAACTTCAAACATATCTTAAAACGTGTTTCACATTGCCAAGCACTTAAAGAGAGCTGAAAAGCGATACTACCTTATTTTGGGCACTGTAAAATCCGATGGGAGCTTGGAGATTTTTACCATTTGAGGTCTGTTAGGGAATTTTTCAAAGATCCGTAGGCGCAGTGGGAGCTTTTCCTTGGTATCTGCATTCGCCTCACTTTGCTTCAGCTAAATAAAACACACACACACACATAAACAAGATTAAATAAACCAGGTAAGAAGTCTTGCTCCCCCCCCCCCCGCAAAAAAGAGCAGCAAATGCAATCAATTGAAGAAACACAAGGTGGCAGTAAAGAACCACAGTTGTGGCTTTTGTTTTGACATTAATTTCTTAGCGTTTCAGAACTACAAGCAGTGTAAACTGTAAAAAAAAGTCCTTTTCTTGAAAGATTTAAAATGCAAAGAGTGTTGCAGTAAATATTTGTGTTTCCTTTGTGCAGTTTTTCAGTTCTCTCACACTCTACAAGGAAAATATACTTCCCTCCCTCTTATTAGACCTGTCAGTTGTAGATAAGTTAAATGTTGTATATATCAGTGGTTCCCAATTCTTTTGGCACGGTGACCCACAAGTCCAAACTGACTTCATACAGTGACCCATCATTACATTGTCACGTGGATTTTGGACCATAGGTATTTACTAGTTGTCAGTTTCTTGCCTTTTAACTGTAAGTTTGCCTATTTTATAACCATTACTTAAGATGCCCAAGCAAAAATTTGCTTAAAGCTTTATTAACGTGGAATTTGTTTAAATATTTATAGTACTTTCAAAGTTATTCATAGTTTTATATATGGGAATGTAAGAACAGCTACCATCTGATGGCAGAATATTGCTTCCCATGTTATAAAAACATGGTTATGCAAGCAGTGTATAATGAACTATGAATATTTTTAAATTGCTTTATTCACAACAAAGTCCGTTCTGGCAAGTATTAGTGGAAGGGCCAAGCTTGCATATTGCCAACCAAGTAGATCAATGCAGGGCTTGATGGTTGTCTGACATAATCTCAGATCATTATTAATACATAGGGGTGCATATATTATTTCTTATTTCACCCCAGTAAACTTCAACTCACCTTTGGCTTAACTATTCACTAATCCTGGTGGCAGATTTGGCGATGGTTTGCCACAAGGTGCCTTTGGTGTCTGCACATCAGGAGTGAGCTGTAATAGACTTTTAAACTGGAGGGTATTGTTTTTGTTTGTTATTATGGGATGTCTTGTGTTTTTATATTGTAAACTGCCCTGTGGTCTTTGGGTGTAGGGCAGTATAATAATAATAATAATAATAATAATAATAATAATAATAATAACAGGACTAAATTAGTTTTGTCTGCAAAGACAGTCCTCATGTACAGAGAAGTCACTAAATTCTTAGCAGACCAAGCAATGTAGTGTTGGAATTCCTGGCTGATCCTTAGGGAAATGCCACTCCCTGCTAATAAACTTGAAGGCAATATAGGTGGCTCAGTCAGAAGTTCAACTTCCGCCACTCAAGGACAAAGTAATTGCTATACCAGCTAATCCAGGAGTATATTTGGGGAAGAAAATGGGGTTGGAAGGAGGTAAATGACAAAACAGCACATGCAGAATAAGACTAGAAAAGAATAGTGGGTCCTTTGCTATTAGGTTAGTAAACCACTAAGCAGGTTGCCCAGACAATCCTACTGAAATGCCTCTAAGCAGGTCCCTAGACAATCGTGCTCAGAAGTCTAAAGGAAGGGTCACCCACCCAGGGGGTCCATGGCACCATTCACATAACCAAAACAACCATAGAAATATCTTTTTTCTTTTCTTTTCAAAAATAGGGGCTCTGTGGCTTGACTTTTGAAAAACAGGGAGCCTGCAGTACTTAGTAAGTGGGAACCACTGCTCTATGGGCATTGATGGGGGGAAAAATCCTTCCTTAAACAAGCACTGATGGCTGGTGGCAGCTAGCTAGAGACACACCCCATGTGTTTGGGCATCGGTTGGAAAGAAATGGTTTGGCAGAATGTAGCTAATAAAGGAGAGGGAGGTCTTAGCACACCCCCAGGCCAGATGCAGAAGCTATCTTGTTTGGGAGGACAACTGGTTATTTAAAAACATAGCCCTTTATTGTGGCAATGATTCCTCGCTTCCCCACACTCACCATGCATATTTGTAAATAAAAACAGGTATCCCAGAAATGCCCCAAGGTTTCAGCAACCCCACCTCAGAAGGAAACCTAACCTATCCAAAGGCTGCCCCCTAAAACCTTCAATCACTTGGGAAAATGGGGGAGCCACCGAACTATATAATTAGATTTCAGCACAATCACCAGGACATCTGATGGAGAACATCTAATCACAGATAAGGGCTTGAGGGTGTCTGAAGGGCGGGCACTTGCTCCCGCTCTTAGCCTCCAATGTGGAAGGATAATGACCTCTGAATAGCTATCGCTGCTGCAAACAAAGGACCCCATGCAATGAAAACACTTTTGGGTTTGAGTATAAACAAAGGGTGCAGATTAATGATAGTGTAGCGAGCTGAGGGAAAGGAGTCCTTTAAGGGCATTGCAAGGGCCACAATTATGTTCAACCTTATCTTTGCTAATGAATTCCGAGGACGGAAGCAGCATAGTAATGAGAACGGCTTGATAATAGATCGGGGGATGCTGCAAATACCTGCGAGAATCAAAACCGGAGCGGTGGTTTGAAGATCATAAAGCAGCGGTGGCAAACAAGTTTCTTTTAACAAAAACAAAACAAAACTGCACAGTAGTATTTGGGTGGTGGGGGAAGGGAAGACATCTGGCATGCACTGAAGAAAGGAACATGACTTGAAAGGAGCTGGGAAAACCTGTACAGCAAACAGTTGAGGTGGAAGCATGGGGCAGGGAGACAGGCTTGGCAAAAAAGTTTTACCAAAAGGCAAATAGAAGGTAAGTTTGCACTGTCTAACATTCATAGCTGAAGGGGCTGCTTGGATTGGGCCATCGACTTCTGAATGCCACTTTCAAGGCACAGAAACATGGGATTAAGTGTACTGGGGAAGTTAGGACTGTAAATCATTGACATACAAAGAGTGAGCCTGAGGGAAAAACAGAATATAGATTTGTGCATCATTAGAGTAGTGCAGAACTATGCAGAGTGGATATATTGTTGAAGAGGGGCTTTTGAATGCTAATATAAAGATGGCTTCTGAAAGAAGGTGAGAGTGAGAGATAGCTGCACGCTAAAATTTAATAAGTCATGGCTAAACCTAGAATGAATGGCTCATTTTGGGGGGCTTTATTCCCACTGCTTGATGATGATGATGAATCACACCCAATCACTGTGGCAGCCTAAGAGATGGGGCAATCTTGTCCTTCATAGAAATGTGATACCACAAAGTGTCTGAATGAGAGCCACTGTTAAGAAGGCATCCCAAAATGGCAGCATAATAGAAAGGTGTTGACAGATTTTCATATGAGCGAAAAAGAGAGAGAGAAATTAACATTTATTTTGGAGCCTCGTAGCTAAAGAGAGGAGCACAGGGAAGGGGTTACATAAAGACATCTTGTGGGAAAGAACATAGTGATTAAAAACATGTTAAAAAATATTCTAAACTCAAAGCCATTGTGCAGTACATCTCAACTTCCGCCGTGCTGAGATAATGCTACCAACAGGACAAAGTAAGGCATTTAACTCCACTTAGTGACTCCGAACACGTTTTGGGGTAATATTTTCTCTACATGACACACAACTTCTTCAACCTCCGCATTGTTCCATTTATAGAAAATGCTTAAACTGTTCTACCCTCCCAGCCCGCAATGGCACCTGAAGTCAAAATTGACCCCAATTCTATATCTATCTATCTATCTATCTATCTATCTATCTATCTATCTATCTCTCCCACACACCAATAATGTCTCCCTTTGCATTCCATGTATACTCTAAATAAGGTGATGTCTAGTGTTTCAAAGTCCTTATGTACACGTGTAATTTGAGGGAGTTCAGTTTAAAAACAACCCTGTATCTCAGGATGTGCATAACAAGGGAAAAATAGCAACAGGTGCCTCAGGAACTTTGGCTAGTGGGAGAGAGATATGAATACCCTTGATCAGGGTGGTCAGCAACATTTGACATCCTCCCCCTTTAGCCCTCGTGCTGCCTTCCCAAATCCAGGTATGCGAGGTGCTGGACTTTGGGAAGGAGGCATGAGGCTTCTGACAGATTCCTCCTGCCTCCTTCCCAAAGCCTGGTTAGTGCTTTCCTAGTTTTGGGAAGAAGAAGAAGAAGAAGAAGAAGAAGAAGAAGAAGAGGAGGAGGAGGAGGAGGAGGAGGAGGAGGAGGAGGAGGAGGAGGAGGAGTTTGGATTTGATATTGTGATGGCCTGGGAGTCAGACTCTGATGCTGAACCTGAGGGATCCCAGCCTGCACAGGATTCCCCGCCTCCAGAACCAGCTGAGCCGGGGCCAGGGCTTGAGCCTGAAGGATCCCCACCTGTGCTGGATCCCCAGGTGCAGGCATCAGCAGAGTCTGCTCTGGCTCCTGATGGGAGGGAGGACCCATTGCCTGCAGATGCTCCACTCCCAGCCTCTTCAGAGGAAGCTGAGGCATCCCCTGGGTCCAGTAACCCACCAGCCTCTCCTGAGCTACAGAGGCTCAGGGCAGAGAGGCGAAGGGAGTTAAGTGTCTGCAGGAGGAGTGCTCGCCTCCAGGCCCGGAGGAGAGGCGAGTCTCCGGAGGATCGGGACCGCCCTAAGCATAGGGCCAGATAAAAGCCAGCCAGACCCAGCCCAAGTTGCGTGAGCAACTTAGTTGCAAGCGTGTGCTCAACCTGCAACCTTGTGCCTGAACCTGCCTTGGACCTTGACCTGCTCCCTGCCTTGCTCCCCGCCGGATTGACCTCCTTTGGACCCCTAGACCCAGGACTGGACTTGGACCTCGCTTCATGGACAAACCCTTGGGGCCAGCACAGATATCCCGCTTTATCACTACCCTAAGGAGTCTCAAAGTGGCTAACATTCTCCTTTCCCTTCCTCCCCCACAACAAACACTCTGTGAGGTGAGTGGGGCTGAGAGACTTCAGAGAAGTGTGACTAGCCCAAGGTCACCCAGCAGCTGCATGTGGAGGAGTGGAGACGCGAACCCGGTTCCCCAGATTACGAGTCTACTGCTCTTAACCACTACACCACACTGGGAAGAAGATGGGAGGGTTCTAGGATCCTGCCAGAGCCTTGTGCCTCCTTCCTAAAGCCCAGTGCCTCAGTTACCCGGCGTTGGGAAGGCAGCGTGAGGGCTGGGGGGAACTCTTAAATTTGGCCTCGCTTCCCCACCCCCTGGGTTCTAGGTTCAAGTACTCTTGAGACCCCCTTGGTCTGAGAGATAATGACACCATAATTTAAGAAGGATGTTGACAGTTTGGAATGTGTGCAGAGGAGGGTGACCAAGATGATCAAGGGTCTGGAAACTAAGCCTTATGAGGAGCGCTAGAAGGAGCTGTGTTTGTTTAGCCTGGAAAAGAGGAGGCTGAGAGGAGATATGATAGCCATCTTCAAATATCTTAAGGGCTGTCACATGGAGGAGGGAACATGCTTTTTTTCTCCCTCTCTGGAGTGTAGAACTTGAACCAATGGCTTCAAGTTGTAAGAAAGGAGATTCCGACTAAACATTCAGAAAAACTTTCTGACAGTCAGAGCTGTTTGGCAGTGGAACAGACTCCCACGAGAGGTGGTGGACTCTCCATTTTTTGAGGTTTTTAAGCAGAGGTTGGCTGGCCATCTGATATTCCTGGTTTGCAAGGGGTTGGACTAGATGACCCTTGGCATCCCTTCCAACTCTAAGTTTCTATGATACTATGATTCTAAGTACCCATCGCCTTCTTTTCAGAATGTCCCAAGTGGTTGCGAGAGGAAAGTGGTGACGGATTTTTTTTCTTCACCTAACTTGTCTTAGGATCCAAATCTCTATGGAGGTTGAACAAGGAGAAATATATGACTTAATAACAAAATAACTACTTTATATTGACATAGCAATTTAAGTCTAACTATTCAGAACAAGGACTAGAAGGGGGAAGAGCACGAGTAAGGTAGGTATTAATGCTGGAGGGGGTTCATTAAGAACCCCAGTGCTTGAGGCAATACTTCCTAATATGATTTCATAATTTTTGTACATTAAATTTGAGTCACTGGCAAATAAATATCTTTGCTAAATTATGCTTTTACTGGAATTAAGGCTCTTTCTGTGCTGAGGGAGAGAGGGGGCAGAGGAGGGCTGGATAGGTGCAAGCTGAACTGAGCCAGGGACCTGCTTGGAAGGGCTGTTGCGATATAGAAATTTAATTGATTAATTATTAAATAAATAAATAATATAGTCTGAGTTATGCTTGTTTTTATTTGAACAGAGCCATGCTCCTATGCATGAAATACTCACTGCAACCCTAGATACAATTTTTTTTTTACTCACTAGACTAGGGAATAAGAGATTGTTTCTGTAAAGCTTTGCAATCCTAAAAATTGCTACACACCTCACCATCTATTTAAATAGTGTAAGGACCGTTACAATGGAGTGAATTTTGTAACCTTCATACTACATAACCTGTGTGAGAGAGGATTTTATGAGATTATTGCACTGTGGGTAGCTATATTTGAATGTGTCATGGTGGCTTCCTTTTGCTAACTAAACTAAACCAAACCTGATACCTATCAGTCTTGCCAGTTGTTAAAACACACACACACACACTCTATTTGCAAGGATCAAATATATAATGGAAAGTTGTCCCCACCCTTCCTTTGACACTTTCTTTTCTGGGTATTTTCTATCTGAAACTGCTTGAAGTATAGTCTCCAAATAGCCAAGCTTGGTAGAAGCTATGTGATTATGTTTAAAAATACACCCACGAAACATACTCAGTGCTATAGAAAAAAGATATAAAAAGATGGGGTTATCCCAAAGTCATTCACCTCAGGATGCATTACAATGAATGAATTGCAACCGATAATGAGATCCGTATGCAGCACAACCTCTGGACCCTTCCTGCAAATGTACCTTGAAACTTCTGTAAAATCTCCAAGGATAAATAAACTTATTATTACCTAGTTTTAATGCTATATGCTGGTGAAAGAGAGCAATAGGAGGGAAAAAAGATGAAAAATCAAACACACTTTCCAAATTGCAGCATTGCAAGACCTTTCCACTTTCTCAGCGCAGCATCAGATGACTGAGTAGCAACAGAAGAAGCGTAAGCAACTAACACACCCACTTTTGCTGTATCCTGTATAATGTGGCAAATGGGAATTTGAGCATCTCACTGTAGGGGCGACGCACAAGATGTGTATAGAGCAAACTCCTACCACTTTGGGAGTTATGAATACATTATCCCTCCCTTCCCACATTTCACAACTTGTATGAAAAGAAGAAACAGGAGTCATTAGCATCAGCTTTGTTTACGCTTGTTTGTAACACCAGAAACCACCCATATGTAGATGCTGTGGGAGGAAACCAATTGTGTTGCAGTAACCAGAAGAAATTTGACGCCCTAATGTTTCAAGTTAGGCCGCTGCTCAGCAATTCAACATGATTGGTGGCAACCAATGAAAGTCTCCAGCTGATGTGTTAATAGATTAGCAAGTCAGATATACCAAAATGAGAATTAATTGAACAGATCTCTTGGAAAATTGGGAGGGGAGGGGCGGTTATAAAATGCCGGTGTGCTGTCTGCTGATGGCAGACCCTGAAAAGTGCCTCTACCATGAAACAAAAGGGCACAAATCATTTCATACAAATATTTAGCCTTCACAGAAGCTCATCTCAGTGTGAGTAGAAGGAAGTGAGGATGGTCAGTAGTAGAGGAATCCTGCATGCAAAGAAATACGTGTGGTAAGAGGTAGGAAAAAGTAGTCTGAACTTTTTCTTTTTAAAAAATGCTTTGTAAGTCCAAAAGCATAGCAATAAAAGCCCGATCTGATTTAAAGCAAGACAGTCGTTCTAAACTGTGGTGGGGATGGCTTTGAGATGCATTTCCTGAATTCTGAGGCATTGCCTTTGAGGGAAGACAAGAAGTGTTGATAACACATTTGTCTCTTTGGCAGTGAGGGACAAAAGTGTCAGAGAACCTACACAAACAAACGCTGACACCAAACCCTACATATATTAAGTAAAATAGAAAATCGTCACCCCACCTCACCCATCTCCCCACCCCACCCACTTCTTTCCCCCTCCTCTCCCTAATGTCTCAACAACCAAAACTGATTTGTAAAAATGTTACATGGGAAAAATACGAGAGAGACATTGCGCACACCTATGTAAATCAAGAAAATCCTTAATAAAAATTAATAATAATAGTAACAACAACAACACATTTGTCTCACATTAGATTCTCTCTTTTTTCATATATTGGCTGAGAGTTGCCACTTGTGTTTGGGCTGGGCTTTGAGGCTTAAGTCATGTGTTTGGGTTACCTAGAGCAAGCCTGTGGAATTATCAGATACATTATTTACATTTCTGGACTGTTTTTGTTGTTGTTTCACTATAAGCTAGTAAAAGATACATATAAAACATATTACGCCACCCCTGTCTGCCCACACAGAATCATAGAATTGTAGCGTTGGAATGCAGAATGTGGTAGTTGTTTCTCAGGCTCCCATGATGAATGAAATAATCCACCTTCCTGTCCTCCTTCTAGCTCCCCTTTGGTTCTTCAAAAACCTGGCAGAATGTGAGCTACAGCTAAGCTACAATTTCTCAGAAGACAATTCTCAGAGAAAATTTCTGAGATGTTTCTTTTTTGTCATACCTTTGAAAAGAAGGCCCTTAGTAGAATTTTCTCCAAATAATGTTCATAATTATTCTGGGTTGGCCGTCATTTCCATGTTCTGGAATGCATTCAACCAGGGACACTGAGGAGGATGCAAAAGTATGGCCAGGATGCCAACACAGTTGCTGCTGCTGCCACTTATAGTTGTGTGGTGGGAAGGGGTAACTTAGTGGAAAAGATAGACATTGTGCTACTGCCAGTGCTAATAGTAAGACCTGCCCCAATAAACTATTGGGAGAATTTCGCCTCCCCATGGAGAAAATCAATGTGGTGAAATTGTTTCCCCAAGGATGGTCAATTTTGAAAAGCTGTTTGCACAAAGGTAATGGTAAAAGGTAAAGGACCCCTGGACGGTTAAGTCGAGTCGAATTTGACAATGGGGTGCGGTGCTCATCTCCATTTTCAGGCCAAGAGAGCTGGTGTTTGTCTGCAGACAGTTTTCTGGGTCATGTGGCCAGCATGACTAAACTGCTTCTAGTGCAATGGGACACCGTGATGGGACAAACCAAATGAGCTCATCCCATTGTGCAGATTCGAACTGTTGACCTTATGATCTGCAAGCCCAAAGGGCTTGGTGGTTTAGACCACAAGTACCACCTGCATCCCAAAGCCCTAATATGGACACTCAACTGGTTTGTGACGTGGGTGGCGCTGTGGGTTAAACCACAGAGCCTAGGGCTTGCCAATCAGAAGGTCGGCGGTTCGAATCCCCATGATAGGGTGAGCTCCCGTTGCTCAGTCCCTGCTCCTGCCAACCTAGCAGTTCGAAAGCATGCCAGTGCAAATAGATAAATAGGTAACGCTCCAGCGGAAAGGTAAACGGCGTTTCCTTGCACTGCTCTGGTTCACCAGAAGCGGCTTAGTCATGCTGGCCACATGACCCGGAAGCTGTACGCCGGCCCCCTCAGTCAATAAAGTGAGATGAGCGCCGCAACCCCAGAGTTGTCTGTGACTGGACCTAATGGTCAGGGGTCCCTTTACCTTTATCACCTGCATCCCAAAGCTCTCTTATGGACACTCAACTGGTTTGGGGTGCTACTAAGTCCACTTGGCCTATTTAGCTAGCCATAACGCAATAATGCCAACTGGAGGTACTGTAATGTCTAGTCTCTGTGGAAGCTAAGTATTATTCATGTGGCACTATCAGCAGACACCGCACTTTACTGCAAAACATTAAGTAAGCAACAGGACCTTCCCTCAAGTAGTTTGCAGTCTCACACATTATTTAAAAGATATATATATATATATATATATATATATATATATATATATATATATATATGACAAAATATCAACTTAACATTTAAGAATTAATAAACGGAAACTGAAAAACATACAAGTCTGGTGGCTTGCAAAATGTCTCTGTTGCCCGTTCCCTTCTTATCAAATAACATCAGAATCAAGTTAGGAAGGAAAGGGGGAAAGTGAAGAGCTGCTTGTGACATTTTGATTGGTGGTGTTTTGCCCTGAAATACACTGCTTATGCTACTAGCCTAGAGGGTATCTCGTTCTGCCAGGATTCACATGTTATTTTTAGAGCAAAATAGAATGTAGCACATTTCAGGAATTTTAAACTACCTTCAAGGCACTGGCTGAACTTTCGCAGACATCTTGTTTGTATTAGTGAAGAGAAACAAACTGTAAAATTACTTCCGTATGAAATATCGGTAGGTATGCATTGCGTATTTTAATTAGAAACAGCTTTTAGCACAACAATTTCCTCTTTGCTAAAGAGTCCAATGATTTTCTTTAAGGATACATGTACTCGCAAATGCTGAAAGCTAGATATGAAATCAGAATTTGCTTTTGGCTTTTTAGCTGTTCTTCCTGGAGTAATGGAGAGGAGGAGGTCAGTGTGTGTGTTGGTGGGGAAGGGATAATGGAAGATAAATACTCCACCCATATATAATTATGAGGGTGGTTTTCATGTAGTTGTGTAAGGCAGATTTCCATTTTAATATACTCAGTAGATTCATTTTAGTACACAGTACTAGGACTAGGTGAGAGAGGGAAGAAAATAAGAAAATCAGAAACCTTCTCCTTCTCTTTTCAACTTCAATTTCATTTTTCTCTTATCAAGCTGCAACACTACAAGTCAATGCCATAATTAAAATTGGCACCCAGTTCTGCCCACCACTAACGAAACACCTCTTCCAATTCAGGTTTTTTACTATAAGGAAAGCTGTGTCGGCATTAGGCAGGATGCATTGTGGTTGCGGGGTGGCGGGGCTTGTCTCAGTTCCACTTTTCTCAATCTCTTATGGCTCCCACCAAGTGCTTTTGATTGATATTCTTCAGAAAGTTCAGAATAATGGGCAGGTGTTCTCACATCAGTTGAATGGGAAATGCAGGAGCTCCCTTATACCAGCTTAGACGATTTGTCTGCCTAACACAGTATTGTTTACTCTGGCTAGCAGCAGCTCTCAAGGCACTTTCCTACCACCTGATCCTTTTAATTAGAGGTATCAGGCATTGGCCCTAGGGACCTTCTGCATGCGAAGCACGCCCTCTGTCACTGAGCTACTGCATTATCACACTATCCTAGATTCCCCACCCAAATTATCTCCCATAAAGGCACAGAGAAGGCTGAGATCTTTGAGCAAAGGACTGCAGTGTGTTTTCTCACACCATTCTCTCCAAAGTCAATCCCAGAAGCATTTGTTTTTCTCTACAGAAGCACCAGTAGATGCCACTACAATAGTGTTGTGTCCATAACTGGCTGCAGCTTAAGGTGGAGGTGGAGGGGGCAGGACAATGGCACAATGACAGTGAGAATGGCTGAGGGGGTCCAGTGAATCCTGGGCTGGAATTTCTTATCCTAGAGCAGGCACGTCCAACAGGTAGATCGTGATCTACTGGTAGATCACTGGATGTCTGTGGTAGATCACTGGCTCCCCCCAAAGAAGCTCAACAACTTTGGCTCCCCTAAAAAATGATAAACATTTTAGCCCTTCACCCCTCAAAAACAGGGCTTTCCTCCCGCCTCAGAAAAGCTCAACAACTCTGACCTGAACCCCTAAAAAATTGGCATTCCTCCTTCCTAAAAAAAGCTTAACAACTTTGACCTGAACCCCCCTAAAACTGCCAGTTTTTAACTCTGTGAGTAGATCACAGTCTCTTCGGAGTTGGCCACCCCTGGCCTAGAGAATGAGCCATTTGGGGGACCTTCAGGGGCTGCCATCAGCAGGCAGCCCACCAACCATATTCCCACCCACCTGTGTGTTCATCAGGCAAAAGGTAGAGGTAATGATGGAGTGTTGCTTGCATCACTCTGCCTCGGTTGGAGGCCAACTGGCTTAGCTGGGAGGAGGAGCCCCTCTGCCTAATCAAGTGCCCCCCGCCCCCCCACCAGCCTGGCATAAGGGTGCTTTGAATTGCTCTGCCCTTATTGAATTTGCCATGTTTACCTTTAAGTGTGATCATTAAAAAATAAAATACATTATTTGTTTCCAGTGCAAAAGCATCCTGGTGAATAAATTAAAGCCCAGAAAAATTAATTTAATGCATATAGGATAGGTTTAGCAAGAAAATGCTTAAAGAACAAGAAAATAGGAAGCTGTGATCTCACATAGTGTCTTCATTTACTCTGTATACAATCACATAAAAAATCCAGCAGCAGCAGCAGCAGCAGGAATGTCTAGCAGCATTTATAAAAATAGCATGTTCTTTCACTAGCTTTTATATATATATATATATATATATATATATATATATATATATATAGCAGTGTAAAAGAACATTTTTTATCTAACGCTATTATGGCTTTTTGCACTGCCATCAGAAACCACATACAACAACAACTGAAAGAGCAACAGCAAATCTCTTATACTGATCTCTGCACGTATTTTAACACCTGGAGAGTGTTTTAATGAAATGACAAAGTGCCAAGGTTGAGGCCAGGAAGGGAAGAGAATATCATTATTATAAATGTCGAAATACTTAAGAGTTCATGCTCCATACTGTCAGCCTGAGTTTTTGGACACCTATAGTAGCAAAAGGAGGGTATTTGGTACTTCCCAAGTATGTAATGAAAAGAAATTATTCTTTTGAAAAACATGTTGCGGTTCTCTCCCCCCCCCCCAATAAATCTGTATGTTTTGCTTTTATTTTGCAGCTTCTATCCAGAAGAGCATTACTCATGTGCACAAATTGATGGTTTATAGAGAAGTGCTCTTAAAACACTCATTTACATTTTGAGTTGGACATAATAGTCCAATTGTTTTGGGAGATTTGGCCATATATGGACCTAAACTCAGCATCTCTTGGGCAGCTTTGATTCCCATAAATTATCATGCTCTTAGAACAATGGATACAATTTTGTATTATACGCCTTCTTTAACGGGAGCTGCGGCTGCTCTATTCTTGAAGCAGGACATATTTGTGGTTTGCCCACATTGTAGAAAAGCATCCTGGAAGAGGCACAACAGTAGCATCACAACCTATATTGTGAGCGGGAAGACTATAATGTTTCTAAAGCCATTCAGACTGTGTTGAATGCCTTCAGGCTGCTTTCAAGGTTGAGCAAAGAATTGTAAGGCATTCCATGTCCTGAAAAGTGCTTAATTATAATGAATAATTATTAGCAAAAGCTTCCCCCGTCCTTTACACCCAGGGGTAGCAAAGAAGTGTGTAACTCTACCACTAAGATAAGAGGTAGGCTTGCCATGCATAAAATTATTTTCCGTATCACTGAGTTCCAAAGCAACTCATTTGCTTCATTGACTACATACACTGAGATGGTGATATTATACATGATTGATCGTGAGTAATTCCCACTAAATTCAGTTTGGGCTTATTTCTTAGGTAGTAGGATATAGGATTACAGCCTGAAGAGGAAATAGCATAGACCTCCATGAGATGGCAGAGCACACTTCTAACTCTTTGGATGGGTTGTGATATGGATGGAAGTGAGCCTGTCTAATAGTTGCTTTTGTCTATGTCTCTTCATCCTCTTTACCTTGATTCTCATGGAGGAGCACACCGAGGAATGGAGCAAATCACAGGAAGAAACACAGATATACAATCAGGGCTCTTTTCTTTTTGAGCCGGAACTCACTGGAACTCAGTTCCGGCACCCCTCAGGTGGGCGCCATTGCCATTATAACAGAACCAGGGAGGCGTTCGTGGTGAGTTTCGGCACCTCTTTTTCTAGAAAAACAGCACCGGATATAAGTGCCTCCCTATTTTCACCCTTCCTCTTCTTTATTCCTCACTTTCACTCTCAGCTATATAATAATAATAATAATAATAATAATAATAATAATAATAATAATAATAATAATTTATTTGTACCCCGCCCATCTGTCTGGGACTCCCCAGCCACTCTGGGCGGCTTCCATCAAATATTAAAATACATTTAAAATATCACAGTTTAAAAACTTCCCTAAACAGCTAGTTTCCTTTGTCTGCCATCTGATAGCAGTGGGGTCTGTTTATTAAAGATTTTTGTAGTTCCGCAAACTTCAGGTCACCTCTGAGCATGTTTATATATTCCTTGTTTTTCCTCCGTGGCCCCAATTGGGCTGCATGGTTGTTGGCATTCACGAAATGAGTTTGCTATTTAGAGGGAGTGATATACCGAATGGGCATAGTTGCGAGGCACATTATTATTGATGGCTGTGGTGCGCTTTCACCTGCTGTGACATTGCACTGGTGAACAGAGCCTCATGCTCAATCCTACACAATGTTGGAGCACAGAATAATTACAAGCCAATTTTCAACGTGGTACAATAATCAGGAAAGCAAAGAAAGCAACCATTAGACTTTAAAAGATAATAGCAGTAGTGGGGAAAGCCAGGTTTGTAGCATCTTATCTTTGTTTGAGGGTGAAACCCACCCCCCAAAATTTATTAGCCAAATGGGGCAAACTGTTCCCTGATGCACATGAACACAGAGAAAAATGACAGGTACACGAGTTGGTGAAAGGCAGAGCTTTTCATTCATTTCAAACAATACATTTGCAGCAAATATTCAAGCCCTCTGAGGAAACGTCTGGTCATAGGTAGCATAGCACATCAGTTGCAAAATTGTTTTCAGTAATGAACATCTGCAGTCGAGTCATAAATATGCAGTGGGAAGAGAGAGATTGGCAGATGTGTGAAGATGTGAGAGGGAACTGATCTCTCCCAAGAGAATATTCCTTTGAAAGCATAAACTGAACAGAATGTGAGATGCAGGAATCATAAAGGAACAGAAGAGCTGGATTATGACTCAGGAGATCTGGGGAATCCTTCCCAGTTTTATTAAGGGTTTTCTATAGGACACAGAAATGATTTCACGGTTTTTATCCATGCATTCCAAATGCTTAGCCTGCTCAGAATACCCCCACCCCACCCCAGCACCTACAGGTTAGGCTAGAGCAGGCACCCCCAAACTCGGCCCTCCAGATGTTTTGGGACTACAATTCCCATAATCCCTGACCACTGGTCCTGTTAGCTAGGGATGATGGGAGTTGTAGTCCCAAAACATCTGGGGGGCAGAGTTTGGGGATGCCTGGGCTAGAGTGTCTATGTATAATGAGAGGTTTGGGGAAGGGTTAGTGTTTGTGAATTCTTTAGAGTAAACTGAGTAGGACAAAATGGTGTCAGTAAGTGTCCCGCTCATATTGCGATCACTTTATAATTAATAGTGCAATCCTACGTATGTCTGGACATTTCTCTAGTTTGACCATGTTATGAAGACAGACAGGCAAACTTTCTGTGTGTGGTAGGAGTAAGTAAGATTTGGCATATATTTTCCATCCAGAACACAATGTCCAGGAGCGGCCAGCATAAGGGAGGAAAGTCACAGACCCACCATTCCAACAGTGGTGTTGCTGCCAGTTATGAGACACAGTGCAGGGGCGAGGTTGAGGCTGTGTAAACACATTGGCAGAGCCGACCTGGCAATCCCACAGGAGAAGTGCCTTCTTGCTGTCCCTGAAACCATCTAAGTAAGTGGCAGCAATGCCGCAGCTTGGAAGGTGCTATAGCAGCACCACACCATGCCCCCCCCCCCAAAATGCTGCAAACATTTTGGCATACAGCAAGTGTATGTAGAAACCATGTCCACCAGAGGGCAGCCTGAAGACCTCCACTGAGGCCTACCGCCTTTTAGTATCTGTGTTTCTTTATCCCACTACAGTGGTGCCTCGCAAGACGAAATCAATTCGTTCTGCGAGTGCTGTCGTCTAGCGAAAATTTCGTCTTGTGAAGCACGGACGGGGGAAGCGCGGTTTGACAGGGGAAAAAAACCCGCGAAAATTTTTCGTCTTGTGAGTCGCGCCCATAGGGAAATTCGTCTTGCGAGTCACCCTTTCGTTAGCGAATGCCTTTTGTCTAGCGAGTTTTTCGTCTAGCGAGGCATTCGTCTTGCGAGGTACCACTGTATACAGAGTTTTCTCAATATCCTCAAACAGGGGTGCCAACTTGAATAAAATAATCAATCACAAGACACACACATGCCATTTGAAGGGCAATGTCCATCAACTTTGTGGGGGGGGGGGCTGTCCCCTTCAAATATTTTATTGAGGGGATGAAGGGACCTCAGCCCATAGGAGCTGACTCCTATGTCCCCCAACCCCCGTCAGTTCTGCCTTCTGCATTTCAGAGCTCTCTAGGACAAACCCCAATGTCTTGTAGACATGGCTTTAGCTACTCTCTGATGCACATCTTTTCAGCCGGCTCCATGGCCCTTTAAGAATACAGAATCTCTGCAGATGTTGACACTCATTATCATGCAATGTTTCCATTCCATTCCTATTACAGTCCTCTTGAGGCTTTCAGCCAAAATAAGGCCAGCTATAATATTAGCAACAGGCGTGTTTTCTCTTTCAACTGACGAAGACTTCAGCTGAACTCTTTTAATTTTAATGAAATATTTTATGTGCTTTTCTCTAAAAGGAAATGAGGTCCTAAAAAGTGAATTAAAAAACAATAAGACGCCGACAACAAACTCCTCTCCTGGGAATATAAACTCCAAAGTGTGCAATTCTGTTCCTATTAAGTCAATAGGAATTTCTCCACTGGTTTCAACAAAATAAAATTAAAAAAACACCATGAAACATTATTATTCGCTTTCCTGTTTGTAACAGATATTTACAAAGCTTCTGGAATATAACTTACTTGCATTTTTATAAGTCGAATAATATGGAGATATATAAATGTGATAAATAAATAAGTAAATAAAAAAATGAGAATGAGATCAGATATATTGCTAATTTTGCCAGTAAACTGAAACACTACTGTCATGATTTTGGAGCCTTATTTGCTCCCCAGGGTACCTTGAGTTGCGCCCGGCGAGAAATTTTTGAATGAATTTCTTACATTTTTCATATCGGTTTCATAAATACCAATATGCAATTGAAATCAACTTCCCAAGATTGTGAAATCAGCATTTCTGAAAGAAAAGTCTTCACCATTTATGGTGGATAAATGTCAGAACACACACACAGTGTGTATGTGTATGTGTGTGTGTGTGTGTGTGTGTGTAGGAGAGAAAATGGCTTATTTAAAAAAGATGCTGCAGAAATGGACCGTGACCACAGCTGCATCTTGCTTTTGTGAACTGCTAGTGCTAGGCTGAGGCTGAACTCCTCTACTTATGTGAAAGTGAACGGAGTTAAAATCAGTCAGACTTTCCAGATAACAATAGCTGGGATTAGGCTACAGAAGGAAGGGGAGTTCCTTCTGTAGGAGTTCATAAATATATGTGCTATACAAAGAGACAGGTGGGCACAAGTCAACAAGGAAAACCTGGATGACACACTTAAACTGTAGAAACATTTCTGACAAAATCAATGAAATTAAAGGAGAGGCATCGTTAAAGAAGGAGAGTAGTAATTTATCCCAAACCAGAAACTTCTCAGTTCCTGTCAGCATTCCTCCCACCCGCAGTTCTCTGTTTAGTAGTAGCAGCACACGGTGCTTCTCACTTACTATCACAATATGTAGGCCCCAGGGAACAAGGTGTGTGTGTGCTAAGCAATTGTTAATACTTAATCTGAAGTATCTAACACAAGCCCTCACTTCCTGCTCTCTGTACTTGACCCTGGGCCACCACTTCATATGTTTTCAGTGACTGCTAAGCGCCCACAATGTTACTCAAACAGCAAGGGCTTTCAAGTAGGACTGCCATTTTTGTATGTTTTTCATTAGTGGGTAGTTGAACTTGGCTAATTCTGTGGTCACGAAATTAGAAGACGCCTGCTTCTTGGGAGAAAAGCAATGACAAACCTAGACAGCATCTTAAAAAGCAAAGACATCACCTTGCCGACAAAGGTCCGTATAGTTAAAGCTATGGTTTTCCCAGTAGTAATGTACGGAAGTGAGAGCTGGACCATCAAGAAGGCTGATCGCAGAAGAATTGATGCTTTTGAATTATGGTGCTGGAGGAGACTCTTGAGAGTCCCATGGACTGCAAGAAGATCAAACCTATCCATTCTCAAGGAAATCGGCCCTGAGTGCTCACTAGAACAGTGTTTTTCAACCACTGTTCCGCGGCACACTAGTGTGCCGCGAGATGTTGCCTGGTGTGCCGTGGGGAAAATTGAAAAATTCAAGAGAATTACTTTATATATAGTCAATATAGGCACAGAGTTAATTTTTTTAACATTTTCTAATGGTGGTGTGCCTCGTGATTTTTTTCATGAAACAAGTGTGCCTTTGCCCAAAAAAGGTTGAAAAACACTGCACTAGAAGGACAGATCCTGAAGTTGAGGCTCCAGTACTTTGGCCACCTCATGAGAAGAGAAGACTCCCTGGAAAAGACCCTGATGTTGGGAAAGATGGAGGGCACAAGGAGAAGGGGACGACAGAGAATGAGATGGTTGGACAGTGTTCTCGAAGCTACTAACATGAGTTTGGCCAAACTGCAAGAGGCAGTGAAGGATAGGCGTGCCTGGCGTGCTCTGGTCCATGGGGTCACGAAGAGTCGGACACGACTGAACGACTGAACAACAACAACAATTCTGTAGTGCTTGACATCTCCTTCAGAGAACAACCACAGCACTGTCATCTCCCTGGAAACAACGAACAGCCAAAAAAAAAAAAGCGCTAATTTGAACGCATTCCTTCCCAGCAGTCATTAATTGTAGAGTTGGAAGGGACCTCGAGAGTCATCTAGTCCAACCGCCACAATGCTTTCACCTCAACCTTTGTGGCCACACCAGATGGAAATGAAAACAAACAGACAAACTGCATTCTGTACAAGGTGGTGCAGCTTGAATTGGTATGCATAAGGCACTTCTGAAGAATCAGCACACGGCAAATTAGCCAGCTATCTCCTGGAGTTCCATTTAGCTTTTTAATTACAGATGGGGAATAGTATTTTCCCCTACAATGATACAAAAGCCATTTCCATTAAGAAAATGGGCGTGAAGGGAAAAGCAACAATAACACCACACTGTTTCTCTTGTTCTTGTGGCCAACTTATAATGGAGAAGTCAAAAAGTCACCAAATTAAAAAAACAAAACGAAACCACATCCCCTTCTTTCTGCTTTATCTGCCATGATAAGAAAACCAATATTTCAGTAGAACAGTTCACAACTGCAATCAGCACAAAGCAAGGAATTCCATCATATTTACCTCAAGGGAAAACCTTTTCTCACTGTGTCACTTAATCGTCTGGACAATCTTCCATTTCAAAGGAGCAATTTCTTAACTTCTTTCTTTCTAAGCATGCCTTTTAATGGAAATTTCCAGATATGATGTTAATTACATTATGGGTGGAATGTAGAAAAAAAAGCCAGATCTGCAATACAACTGCTCCATTGGACACAGACTAATGACTAAAAGGTTTGCATCAACTTGGGTCTCCAGCTGGTTTTGGACTACAGCTTCCATCATCCCTAGCTAGCAGGACCAGTGGTCAGGGTTGGTGGGAATCGTAGTCCAAAAAATAGAGACCCAGGTTTGGGAAACACTGGTTTACAGCAATCCTAACCTAAAACAGCTAGTCAGCAGCAACAGCATGCACAGGGGCCAGTTCCTGCAACAAACCTAGGTGTCTGCTCTGTCCCCATATCTACTCAGGCAAAGCTATTGCAGCTACTAACAATGTAAGTCACAACATCAAGGGCTCATTCACTTGTTCACCTTTTAATGTCAACCGCTAGCAACAACCTTCTGTATTGCACATAGGACCAATAGGGCAGACCCTATGCAAAAGAATGAATGCACACAAATCTGATACCATAAATGGCAACACACAGAAATGAGAAAACTTTCTAACCTACCAGGCCACTCTATCACTGGCATTAAGACAGTCATTCTTGAACTGAAGGACTTCAAAGAGAAACTCCCGCATGAAATTAATTTTATACAGAGAAAGAGAGGGACAATTTAAGCTACAGCACAAGATAGCATTGAATATACACTTTTGAGCCACTTGCATAGTACTGCTGAATTTGCAAGGAGGTTCACAATATGCTCTTTTACACACCTTTTACACACCGCTGCAAACTAAGTGTAGTGCCATGACTGCTTTCATTGCTGGTATGGCAACAGAAGCATATTGGTAAAAATATTAATGGTACACAGCTTTGCATGTGCAACTTTCTGCATGGTGATGGTGTTGAGTAAAAAGTACTTACAGATTATTAATAAAAATAAGGCATGAAACAGCCATCTTTTGTATCCTCCACACACATTCCAGCATGTATTGCTCTGTGTATAGGGCATCCCAGCTTTATCATCCTATTGCCATCCTTTGCTCAGTGGACACCTTCTTGATTGGGTCCATTGTTTTTACATTGCCTCTCCCAAATTACCATTCACTGTGATGTCCTCTTTTGCATCAATATGGAGTGCATCAGGGCCTAGGACCAGACTCAGCAAACCCAACACAAGGATTCCAGCTAGGCCTTTCCCCCTTCTCCTCCCCCTGCATGGCCCCCACAGCTCCCCTAAATCTGCTCTGGAGAGTCAGGAAAACTCCCAAAACAGTACACAGGGGAAGGTAGGGGAGAGCATTCTGTCAGGCAAGCAGAAAGTAAACTATATAGGCATTTTAATTAGTTCGCATTCTCGAAAAGGTGGTTGACATCTGCATTTTCCTAGAAAAATGAGGACACAATATTGCTTTGTTGCAATTAATATCCAACATGAAAAAGCTTACTTGCTTAAGTTTCTTTAGATCTTCATCAAGTTCCAAGTTGTCCAAAATAACAGCAACAAACAAACTCAGCAGAATCTACAAAAGGATTTCAAAAACAGAGCCCAATATTAGAAGCAGATAATGAAAGCCTCCCTCCACCAAATAGAAAAAATAACTTTTGACAGTGACAACATGTAAAAGGGGCTTCCTTTTCTCTTGGATCCTGCGTGTGTCAATGATAGAAATAAGATTTATGTACGTTACATTTTGCAGTGTTTGGTTTCATACTTTACCTCTAAGGTCTGTTTTAGGTTATATTTTGTAAGGAAAGGCAACCAGTAATTGCAAATATAATGATGATGATGATGATGATAATGGCCGATTCCTTACAAGGGTAAAGTACCTGTTTGGAGAGATCTCCATGGAGTTCAGTATATAGGACATGGATGGTTTGCATGGACTTGCCAATCCCCAAATGGCTCTGCTGTGATGCCTGCATGTGCTGAGGAGAAACGAGCTCCATGGAGATAGCGCCAAGGTGGAGAGGATTGTACTAATTAGTTGGCTTATTAACCACTACCATTTTCTGGAATTGGCTCTTTACAAGGGACTGGAAACACCAAGTCACCCAATCCAATTCACAGTGTCTGCTCTAAAAGATATCATGGGCAACTAAAAAAAAAAAGTATGCAAAAAGATGTGTATTTATGAAAAATTTGCTCTTTCTTGCCACCAAATGGTGCTCAAATTTAACATCATCATCATCATCATCATCATCATCATCATCATCATCATCATACCTCACCCATCTGACTGGGTTAAATAATAATGCTATTAAATATACATATAAATAGAAATGCTATTAAAATACAATAAAATAGCAATTATGGAACATTTTGGACTGCATTTTTTTTTTTTTTTTTTACAAAAATGTAAATATTTAGCTCAACTCTGTTTCAGACTGTGGCCCTAGCTAGAATGATAATGAAAAGCTGTGCCTGATATTACCAAGGAATTGTGCAGTAGCTGTGAAATACACTGCAGCTTAATCTGTGGTTATTTCCAGTCTCTATAGCTGAGAATGATAAGACACACAATGGAGATTTTTTTACCGAATGTCAAAAGCAAATCTAGAATATTATCACAAAAGAACAGTTAAACCTCAACTTATTATTTGTTTAACTTCTTCCATTCCCTTCTGGATTTTAATAATAGACTTCACTCTGAACACAGTTTTTGTTTTTCAAACCTAAACTCCTTTCCAGCTTCTGCTGTGAAAGCTATTCATTTCTCTCCAGCTCTCTATAGATCCTGCTCCAAGTGCATACAATTAGCACTTTTGAGCTTTAACCCGCCTTCTCATTCTCATTTACTGCAACATTTTCCTGCTCTTTTATCCGCTTGTCATTGTGTCACCATATATTCTTAGGGCTTCACTCCCCTTCTTCCCTTCTTTTTTAAGCAATGGAAATAAACTGAACCCCCCCTTAGTAGTGTGGTAGGGTTGGTACTGTTCCTCAAATAGTGGTGGTGCGACCATTATACAAATATAATAGAGAAGTGACAAATCTCACTGCAATTGCATCGTCTTGCAGTGTGTGTGTGTGTGTGTGTGTGTGTGTGGTGTAGGGTCTGCACTACCTGAACCAGAGAGGGAAAGGAACTATCACTCCATCATGCAGCAGTGGTGAGTTTCATAAAAGCTCCATCTCCTTCATTGTGGAGTGAATTGCAGAAGACAACCAACCAGTGGGGTGGAGTATAGGATTTATTTAGGGACTTTGAGATCCCTGAAAAATTGCTCTGCTGGGCCCAAGGGTAGTCCCACATGGAGCCCATTGCAATAAGGCTTGAGGTCACCAATTACCATAATCTGTGAATCATGACAGCTAGAGAGAAAGTACAGTGATGATTGGTGTAGGTTTCTGCTTCACTGTAGTCACCAATTTCATTGTGAATTGTGGCAGGTACCCTGTCTTCTTCCTGCAGAGTAATGGGTCTGTTAACAAGAAGGTTGGTGGTTCGAGTCCACCCAGTGACGGCTGTGGACAGCATTCCTGCATTGCAGGGGGTTGGACTAGATGACACTTGGGATCCCTTCCCAACTCCACAATTGTATGATTTCATGATTGTAGGTAGCATCTGCAATATTATATTATGAAAAGGAGTATGGTCGTGTTTACAAACAACTTCCTGTGCTGGTGCAAAGACTGGCCACCATAAGCTGCAGGGCTGAAATTCAGGTTCCATCAAATAATTAAAACAGGGGAAATCTAGACACAGAGGGGCAAGCTTCCATCTGCGAAACTATGCTGAACACTCATTTGCCACTCGGTGTGCCTAGTTTACTGTGCTACCTGTGAGTGCTTCTATACAAAAACCAACATGCTACAGGGAGGCAATGCAGGGCAAAAGTAGATGGCTATTGCTTACTCCCATTCCATGCTAGTTGAGTTAAAGGGAATGCAGGAGTAGAGAGAGAAGCACCTGCAGGATACAATACTGAGCTGGATCGACCAATAATCTGACTCAATACAAGGCAGCTTCCTCTGACAGTTGTAAAATTTGATTTCTCCTGTGCCTCGTTTCATCCACATATGAGCCAGCACAAGCAACATTACAGAAAAGTAAATACATGAAAAAGCAAGGCATACAACATACCAGGGTAGCAAAAAGATGATAAAGTATGAAGTAGATAGCGACAACAGGTGCCCACATATGCCCTACAGCATTAAGAGTTTGATCCATGACATCGACCCATCCTTCCTGTGTAAGGATCTGGAACATGGACATAAAAGCCTAAAAGAGAACATAATCAAACACACAGCTCAGTTGGGCGTGCTTTATTGAAACAAGCAAATAATCTCCTGAACCCAATATCAGTGTCAGCAATTGCATGCAGCAATCATAACCTTGCTAGCTAAAATGTGGGTGGAGTTTGGTTTCCTGCTTGTAAAAATGTGATGGGTTTTCAGTGCCTCGGAGTTTGGCTTGCTAAGATTCCCAGCTTCCTTAGTCTACTCCTATATGCTGTTGTGATATCGTAGGCATGCATTTTCACCCAGAGCACATGATAATCCTGTATGCATGCTGGTTTTTCCTCACCACCAGAAGCAAACATGTGGTTGAAAGGAAAGGTGGGCTGAATCTCTCCATAAAACCCAAGGAGCAACACTGCACATGAGTAGCTGAGCTGTAAGTTCTTTTTAAATGCCACCTTCAAGCACCTATCCCCTTCCTGTCTATGTCACTGCATTAGGTCTTCGCTAGGACTCAAGCTTTTAGCACAGCAGACCCTGCCCTATAGAACTCCCTACAAGTAGTGGTTCTGCAGGAGCTGTATCTATTGCTATTTTATCAGAGTTTTTAATTATGCTTCTATTGAAACTTTTACTATCTTGTTGTATTCTGTATGTTCTATACCACCTTGATGTATCTTATGAAGGAAGAGTTTTATATGAATTTTTCAATAAACGCATAAAATAAATATGTCTAATATGTTGAAGTTTCACCACAGATTTCCTCAGATATGTCTCCTTCAACTTTCTTATATCCATTCATTTGCATAGGTGCCACGTTCAAATAAGCTCTTAACTATCAATGGCCCTGATGCAGCTCTCATCACAAGGTATGAACATGCAACTAGTTGTGTGGGAATATGAATGGGGAATGTACTTTCATATACACATTGGAATATGTTTCTCATTCTAAGCAAAATAGCACTGGTCGGCTGCATCCTCCCCCGATACACATATGAAGTGTATCATATCTATTTCCAATTTACACCCACAATTTCCTATCCAGAGTGATATTCAGACATAAGCCTGCTTAACTGGATCAGGGTGACAGTGTACATATCTTGTTTATTTGATCTTTTCAGCATCGCTATATCATTTATATCTCAATAGCTTAGAAAGTATAGGAAGTTTCGCTTAAAATGAAAATTTCCTCTCTTCTTCCTTAATGCCAAACAAATGGCATTCATTTTCTACAGCATCACATTTTAGAAAGGACAAATGTGATGTTAAAACAAAAAAACAACAACTAGACAACCTTTTCCATTTTAGAGAAAACCAAACCTTCCATTTAAAACATGCTTCATTCTAATGTTATCCCACGTAAATCTTTCCTATTATTAAAGTTCTCTGTATCGGAAAACACCAGTTTAAAGAAAATGCTACAGCAGTATACAGTGATTTTAAGTTCAGCAAGCAGCAATCTTTCTTTCAGAGCAAGATATTTTTAGTTGAAAGGTACACTTCCCACCATTTATGTTAAAATGAATCTGAAACGCAGCTACCTAGCTGACAGAACCAACAGCTGTGAAAATGAGACCTGGAGATTTATGCAAATAGAGGGATTTTGAATTAATTCATGTTGTTTGGCTGTGTGGTGGAGGCTTCAAGTTCCTTTTGATTTTCTTTTTCTGTTTTTCTTTTTGAAGATTCAGTTAGAGATTCTGATACTGGTAATCAACTGGAAATTATTTCCAAAATACAATATAAACCGACCAATGTTAAAATGTATTAGAGACCACTATTTTTGGTCCATCCACCAATCAGTGTTAAAATCATCCAGTATTAAGGTCTGAAATGGTAGCATTATACAGAGTTCTCCCATTCCACAACATTCATTGCAATCTGTCTCATACAATACAATCTTGCCTGATGACGTTATAGGCATCCCCCCCATTTAGCCATGTTCAAGTGTGGGGACACAACTGAAGAGCCTCAGCAAAGCCTCACTCTGCCTCTGACTCATGAGGAAACCCTCCCCAGAGCCCAAAGAAGACATTTTCTGGATTATGGGAAGGGTCTCCACATGAGCCGGAGGGGCAGCAGGTCTTCCCTCAAAAAGCATTTTGCTCAACTGCTGAAACTCGTTTCTCATCTGTACCAGCCAAGCCCTATGAAATAAATACAATTTCTCATGAGAGAAGGCAGCCAATTTTAATTGCAAAAATTCAAGGTAATGAAATGTTCCATATTTTCTTTAGTTTGGACATGACTTTGCAAGTGACAAATCCAAGAAAAGGAAGGAAACACACTTGCAGAAGTCCATTTTAGAGGCCCACACTGACCTGAAAACAAATCTATCAGACCACATAAGAAGACAAAAATGGTCCAGAGAATGCTGTGTTCGGTAACCATAGTGACCATAAGCTTCTACTTATTTACTGTTTGTCAGGTAACCATGTGAAAGCATGCAATTTAGAGGCATTAGGGAATGAAGGTTGTCTGCCTTTTCTCCCCCTTTCTTTCAAAAAACCCACAATGTTCCTATAGCGCTTTTGCTGTTTTTTTTTTAGTTCTAGGCTTTTGATTCAGCGACATTAATGGACATAGTAATCAATAGTTCCCATTTGGCTCAGCACACTTGCTTTTCAGCATCTAGGGAAATGGCAGGAAGAAAGGTACCATGTCAGCAAGCAACTGCCATTTTTTACTTTTGCTCTTGCTTAGTGGCAAGCAATACAGGACAACAACGGGGGGGGGGGGCTCTCTGCCAAGTGGGTATGCCAACAATCGGCTTGTGGATGTTGGGACACTTCACATATTCACTTTGTATGACATCTTAGCGCTGCACAGTGTCAAGCTATCATCACATCACACAATATGTGCAGAAGCTTCTATTAGATGCGGCATTGCGGCAACTCTAAGTAAGTTTTCGGCTTCAATTATATTGGCATGTCTGATTTCATAATTCCCTTTTTTGTGTTTGAAAAAGAAACCTTCACTTGAACTTATTTTAGTCAGAGTAACCAGAATTATAAAATAACACATTTTGCCTCTCTCTTTCAATTCCACATTTTCTAGATTGGGAGCTAAGGGGTTGTTTATCAGTGGCATTTATTTGGTTGAAAGGGCCTGACTAGAGCATTTCCTGACATCTCCTGCACCTCATTCTCTGTTCATCCTAGTACATTTTAACACTTTGGCTGGAAAATCCCATGTCACCACATTCAGTGGTTTTAAAAGAACCCAAACTAAATAGCAGCTGATTTTGCCATCTTATTTAACATCATGATCAGGCCAGCCCTTCTCACCATAACTGTTATGCATCTTGTTCACTTTAGCTATAGACTTTAGCTATAGACTGGAGCATGAAGTTATGACAGCTTGTGAAAATACAGCCTGGATGTCTTGCAAAGAGTCTAGTCTACAGGTTCTGACATTTTCAACCCCCCAGAGCCTACTTGGAAGGACTGAAAATTATTGAGGCCTAAGAGGCACAAAATGGCCATGCAGGGGCAAAGATGGCAGTAGAGTTTGTTCTAAACAGGTGGCAGTTACTAAGATTGCTTTCTATGGATGTCGTATTTCTTATTCTGATCCAAGGACACATTTCTCACCCTGAGTTGCAGCTCTCCTCGTTTATTCTTCTGTGTTTACACAAAAATGAAGGAAAACAGTCTGGTTCTTGCTACTGCTGTCCCTGCCTCTGAAGCTAAGTAGGGTTAAATGCCTGGATGATCAGTGCCTGATGAGATACCACTGGGGAACTACTCTGAAAAAAT
The DNA here is from genome assembly GCF_009819535.1 of Lacerta agilis. Classification (NCBI taxonomy): domain Eukaryota; kingdom Metazoa; phylum Chordata; class Lepidosauria; order Squamata; family Lacertidae; genus Lacerta; species Lacerta agilis. The sequence goes on along the minus strand of NC_046315.1, from coordinate 80,533,666 downwards.
CTGGAGAAAGGGGCAGGAAAAGAAGTGGAAGAGATCTTATGTTACAAATGAATGAGCACATAAATATGTAAGGTTTTTCCCCCCCAACACCGGCATTGCATTAGTTGAACTGGTATCAGCTCACACTATGAGACTTTCCCTTCCTTTTATCCTGCTTGATGCCACCCTTCGAAATCTGCTCTTGAGCTTTGGAGGACCCTCTGAAGCAAATATGGGGTGTGTGCAAGGGGCTGTAGAGGGATAAGGGAAGGAGAAGTTCTATTAAGGGAGTAAATCCTGCTTGTGCAGCACTGGACACAACCCAACGACTCATACAGCAGTACTTGTAAAGCTATTTTTAGAGTTGTTTTGGGGTCCAGAAGGCAGCACAGGATTTAAAAACTAAATGAAGGAAATAATCAAAAGGCATTACACAGCTTTCCACAGTACATTCCACAAAGCAACAGAAACGTGCAACCCCCCCCCCCCATTCCAACACACAGGAACAACACGATCTTTACCCACACCTTCCAAACAGCTGGTGTTAACAAAGCTAGAATTAAAAGAAAAAGGCATTTGTAAGAAAGACGACAGAATCATAGCTGATTGCTTGATTGGCTGGTTGTTGTTTTACACTTACCCTTGGAAATGTTGTAAATCTGTCTAGTTCTTCCACAAAACAGAACATCTGCAAACTGATTGCTGACATTACAATTAATAAGCTGGCAGTAAATACAACCAAACTCCCAAGTTTTTTCCCGGGTCCAAAAATCTTATACACAAAGTCTTCCAGAGCAGGAGAAATCTTTATAAGTCGAACTACCCTGAGCACCTGCAAGAGGAAAGGAAATACATTATTGATCTGACTGTAGGGTGTCAAATGGGTATAACACAGAAGGTTCTATTTCAAGTAGCCTCCTGGCATTAAGTAACGTGTTGAATGGGAAAGTAACAAATGTCCTGGTCCATTGATTTCCTTCAGGTTTTCTGTTGCTTCTTACAGCATATTGTTACAGCACGTTAATTTAAAAAGGGTTAGTGAGGCTCAAAAAGAACGAAGTATTGAAATACAGGACCACAGTTCAACTAACCATTGCTTTCATCTTGAAAAACCACATGTCAGTTCTTAAGTTCTAAATATCAGTGTAGTGCAGGCATAGGCAAACTTGGCTCTCCAGATTTTTTGGGACTACAACTCCCATCACCCCTAGCTAACAGGACCAGTGGTCAGGGATGATGGGAGTTGTAGTCCCAAAACATTTGGAGGGCCGAGTTTGCCTATGCCAGGGGGAGTGTGTACAAGGTTCCATGTGGTTTTAGGCTTATATAATATTATCCTAAATGTCCCATCTTCACCCCAAAACACAATACTCTGGTTAATCGTGGCTAGTGCAGTTACTTAAAAATATAAATATTAAGCTTTTTTATAAAACAAAAAAACATGTATTTGAAAAACAGTGCACCTTAAAACAAACAGAAGCATTGACGTGGTCAAAATGATCAATATTAGTCATTCCTTAAAATTCAAACTAAAACAAAATGGACAGTAAGCAATTTGTACAAAAGAGAATGATTATGTTACTGCACTGTGAGCACATCAGTTTTCTTTTCTTTTCTTTTGCAAATGTATCTTCAGTTTAAATGCAAGTATTCATTTACAAAAATCAGCCTCATCTCCTCTGAGAAACGGGCGGTACCTCAGGGTTTAAACATTTTGACAATATTTCAGAAACAACTATTTCCAAGACATAGAACTATTGTGTCAAAGTTCTAGAGTGTCCTTGTGTGTTTAATTATATAACGTCCCCTGCCCACCAGCAGTTGCTTGGCTTGTGATGGAAGTTTCCATCGGAGCAGCTCACTGAGACCGTAGCACAAAGAGTCAATGCCATGGTCCTGATCCAGTTCAACCCTCCCGATCCATGACAACTATTTAGAGTAAGGGGGGGAGGGGGGAGGTACAGCTATCTTGGGGTCCCTTCCTTGGGGTCTCTTCCAACTCTATAATTCTATTAACTTTCAGGAACACATATTTAGTTTTCCCTTTAGCACGCCTTCTTCCTTCTTTCATGCTTCCTCTCTCGGTCCAGGATATAAAACCCCACTTTTTACATGTACTGGTTACATCTTGCGTGTTTACGAAGTGCCCTGGAAAACCAAAGAATCCTCTTGTTGCTGTTTTTGGGGGCCAGCAGAACAGAAGAAACATCACTGGAACATCGCCCTGCAGTTATGCAGAGTTGAGATTCTAGGACAAATACATAGGAAGGTGCCTTGTTGGGAGCAAGACCATTGGTTGGTCTTGTCAACAGTGACTGGCAGCAGCTCTCCAGCATTTCATACAAGACATTTCCAGTCCTACCTTGGGATACCCAGGATTGAACCAGGAGCTTCTGCATGAAAAGCATTTTCTCTACCTATGGCGCTTCCTGGGACATATAAAATAATCACACAACAATAATTGCTTACAAATATTAAATGGAATAGCTGGAACATGGAATGAAACTGCTCTTATAGATCCTTCTTAGGTGTTAAAAAAAGTTTTGTTTTAGTTTTAGATTTTGAGCAGTTTCCCACTTAACTGTTCTGGTACAGGTGCCACTGCCCCCCCTCTTAAATTGCCTTAATTGACATTTAAGTAGTACATTAATCTTTCCAGGAACTATTCTGCTAGTCCATTTGTTTTCATTAAGAGAGAAAAGTGCGGGGCAATCTTCAAAGTTCTTTACTTCCACCAGTCCCTACATTTACTCATGTGCATATGGCAGAAGTACTCTGAACATCCGATGGTGGCATTTGAGCCATATGCAGTTCAATGAAGCTTGCAACAATTATTATTATTATTATTATTATTATTATTATTATTATTATTATTATTATTGCTGCTGCATTGGCTGTCATGGCTTTAAATCTTGAACATTTATACCTTGTTGGAGGAAAATGTACAGCAACATTGTTCACGATGCTAAAGATCATCCATGCAATGAACGTTCGTTTTATTGCAGGATATGAATTTGTGATATTCATTGCAATTTTTAACTTTATATTCTTGCTTATTATAGTTTTGCCCTACCAATTCTCCATTGAACTCAAGCCAGCAACTATTCCCCCCGTTCTCAAATACATCAGCCAAAAAGGTCTCCGTTTTCCAGAAATGCTTAAGAGGCATTTGTTCTGGACAGGATAGTCCAGAACACTGTCCAACCATCTCATCCTCTGTAGTCCCCTTCTCCTTGTGCCCTCCATCTTTCCCAACATCAGGGTCTTTTCCAGGGAGTCTTCTCTTCTCATGAGGTGGCCAAAGTACTGGAGCCTCAACTTCAGGATCTGTCCTTCTAGTGAGCACTCGGGGCCGATTTCCTTGAGAATGGATAGGTTTGATCTTCTTGCAGTCCATGGGACTCTCAAGAGTCTCCTCCAGCACCATAATTCAAAAGCATCAATTCTTCAGCGATCAGCCTTCTTGATGGTCCAGCTCTCATTTCAGTGGGGAGAACTAAGCACATTTTGGCTGCATCGTGCCATGCAGGAATACATAAAAAACCCAGTGTGGAGTAGGAATACTAGATTTCCTCCCTTTTCCATTTTGTACACAAGAGCACACAAATTGTGTTGTAAAAAAAGATTACCTCTTTGCAGTTTGGAAGGTGAATGGCAGCCCTAGTGGTAAGCAAGAGTGACTGATGCATTGAAAATAAAGGAAAGGCTAATAAATATTGCAGTCTCTGCTGCGCAGCATGGAAGCATAGGCAGGTGAAAAGTAGGTCTGGCAGATAAATCAGGGTGTGTTTAACATGGGAATTCCTTTCCCAACTACCTCTTTGCTGCTTGGCTGGGGATATTGTAGACCTGTCATCATAAATATTAGAATGTTGGAGGATTTGCCTAGCCACCGGAAGTATCTAGGTGAACATAATCTTTAGAGTCGGTTGATTTAGAGACATGTTACATCACTCCCTAGGAATTTGATTGCTCATGGATATGGTGGATTTCTAACTGTCACACTGGCACAAATGGTAATGCATTTTGCAACCTCCCCTGTCATTTGCCGGTAGTAGACTTGGATTGCAGAAGGTGACCTAAATCTTTCAGTGCGGCAGTTGCTCCTGCTTGAGAAACATATGCATCTTTATCTTTACACAGTAAATTTAATGAAGAAGCTGGCTGTAAGAAAAGTTTTGATAACATGAACATTCTTCATTTAATGGTGTGCCAGGAACTCTGCAATTCTGACTGACTGAAGAATCATTCCTAAAGCACTTTCAGACAGGTGTCCTTTCTTCTTCTTCTTCTTCTTCTTCTTCTTCTTCTTCTTCTTCTTCTTCTTCTTCTTCTTCCAAATATCAAATAATAAGGTCACAGTTGTCTTGAAGGACTCAGAGCATGTCCGTGGTTAAAGGAAAAGCCAACAGTGCCTAGCTTAGAATTTACTACGAGGATTTGCCTAACCACTGGAGCATCTGGGGAGATTAGCCATGCAGTACTAACTCCAGATCTTTACTGCTGCAGGGGTTAGGATAGGAAAGGCCCCTGCTGTATTTAGCTGGGCAGGATGCTACCCCCGGTGCAATCCCCATGTGCTGGATCCAAACACAGCTGTGTTTACCTGGAACCGGCAAAGCAATATCTATCTATCTATCTATCTATCTATCTATCTATCTATCTATCTAATCCACAATGAATTTTTTCCGTTAAGCTTCCACAGGAAAGAAGTCCAGGAAAGAAGTCTTCCTTGAATAATCACTTGCATTCATCATAGGCAAAAATATAAGCAAATGATAATAACCAGGGCTGAACAAATAAATTGCAAAGTGAAGCTAAAAATCCATCTTTGTTTCCAAGTTAAATGCATTTATAATTAAGATGTAAATATATATACTTAATAAACGAGTCTGAAAGCTCACTGGGGCAACCTAAGTATTTCACAGGCAAGGATATACCTATTTATTTTTAATCTTTATCCATAGCTTAGTCGGTAGAGCATGAGACTCTTAATCTCAGGGTCATGGGTTGGAGCCCCACGTTGGGCAAAAGATCCCTACATTGCAGGGGGTTGGACTAGATGACCCTCATGATCGCTTCCAACTCTACAATTCTATGATTCTATAACAGTTTCCAGTAAAGGAACATTTGGCACACAACGCATGGGAAAGCTGGGTTGATGTTTTATTTTCTCAGGCCCCATTGAAACAGGAGCTCTGTGACAAAGATTTATTCAGGATTGTCATTCTTTGTTTTATGCTTGAGAAATCTAGCTTGCCACATAACTGATGCTTCTGACTGCAGTCAGCTCCGGAAATTCCCATTTGTTGAAATAAAGAATCCTTATATGTTCCAAGGATGTTTTGATGCTAGCACATATTTTTCTGGACGGATTTTGCAGATCACCACCAAGTGAATAGGGAAAGCTGCCCAGATTTCCATAATTTCAGAATACATGACTCTTTTCAGTTGACTGGACCCCGTTCACAGTTTTAAAAAGATTTATCTGCACTATTCATTATTTACTCTTTATGTATTATTAATCACTTGCCATTCATTTCAATTTGTTTATCAATAATGCATGAGGGAGAGTTGAGTCCGCCTCCGCCCCCCCCATTTTTAAAAAAGGAAATTCGCCGCCTCATTGGCTATGGTTGAAAACTGCAATTTTCTACCTCCAGAAAACATTGTTTTGGCTTAGCTCATTGAAACCGTATTCTCTGAACGTTTTTTTCTCATGCCAAGTGCCTGTCGAACCTGCAAAAGGGTTGCAGCTGCCTTAGTTGGCAAACGAACAAGGAAAAACAATGGATTTTTTATTTGGTAGCAAGAGTTGATTGTGCAGTACTTGAGGACTGGAAGCTCCTCACCAAAGAATTGCCTCGTTAATTCAAATAAACGAAGGGCTCCCTCCCTTGCTTGCCCATTTTCTGCCTACAGTGCCCAGTTTATTCTGTTTCCATGAGCCAACTGAACCATGAATCGTTTTCTGCTTCTCAGGCCACATCCTTTGGTCACCTTTCTGCTGACTGGAATCTCTAGTCCATTTTTAATTTAAGAGCTGTGAAGTTTCTTTAGAGCCTCTTCTTTGTTAGCTCCTTCTTGTCTCAGTTTCCTGCCTCCCCAGCTCTTTTCCTCAAGTCTCATTATCCACCTATACTTCCTTCAGGTTCATCATTCTCAGCCATGCCCCAGTCCACTGCCTGCTACTACACTGTCCTCCCTCAGTCTCCATGCTTTCCAGTTTAGCACAGGGCTGGTGACATGGGGCAAAAGGTTAGATTCCCCCCCCCCCTTCCATCCCCGATCCAAATTAGGATCACCAACACTTGGTTTACGTAAAGCAAAACTGAGTCTGGCCATGCAACTCCCATGTTACGTGCAATGCAGCTTAAAATTCTGAGCCATTGTACCAGCTCAGCTAATCAGTGTAAGAGAGTTCACCTTCACAAGCACAATTCAATATAGATTCTCCTCTGCTCTGAGAATATATTCCAGGAACAATGTAGGGATCACACAGGCTCATAGGTTATGTTAAATAAGCTTTCCCATTACCAAAAGAAGTCAAATGTAGGGGCTTTCTGTGTCATATGCTGGCCTACTTTCTGCACAAAACATTCAGTCCAAATCTGAAGAATATACATATACAAAAGAGTTCCAGTTAATTTTTTTTTATCTTCATGACCTTCAAATAACAAAGCATTGGCGCACAATGCAGCCAAAATAGTGTGTGTGTGTGTGTGTGTGTGTGTGTGTGTGTATGAAGTCCACTGACTTGAGTAGAAAATATTTAAACACATGCTTAACTTTCCCATTTTAATCATTGGGACTTTAAGTGACTGACTTTGTAGTGTTATGTTCAATGCGCACCAACAATCTGAAGATTGTTTTATGAGTTCTGCTTTACGCTTTATGAGTTGTTCTGTGATGCTGCCCCAATTGCCATTTTGAGTGGCACTCTTGCATTATAGTGCAACAGAAGTGGGATTCCTTCCCTCATCCACTGGAACACTTGTGTCATGAAAAGTTACAAGATTTCAGCAGAAAGCAGTCATGCATCTACTGTAAACAAAGGAGTATGTCCACTCCAAAACCTTTGCAGGTACAAACAGTATTCAAAGTGGAAACACATCTAATACCATCATGAGCACAAATAATTTTGAATGCACAATAAAAATCACAGTTGGAGGGGCCCTTGTTTACAATGATATTCTCTGGAGCTTTGGAAAACTCTTGTGGCACCCAATTAGATGTGAGTAATGTATGGCAGGGTTGCCATATATCATAAAGTGAAAATCCAGACACAAAAGTTGTTGAGCTTCTTTTGCAAAATCTCCAAAACTAATGAGGTATTTAAGCTATTTTATTTTATTTTTACAAAATTTGCCCCCAAAAAACCAACAACCAAAAAAAACCCCCCAACACTTCCAATACAGGCTGCCATATGCCCAGGTTTTCCCAGACATTTTAACCAATTTTCAAAAGTTGAGCCCAGACGCTGTTTTCAATCGACAAATCCTGGGTACGTCCGAGAAATTCCGGACGTGTGGCAGCACTAATGTATGGGCTACTACTGAAAGCAAACATATTTATATTTCCTTCATTTCTATCCTTCATAACATCTAGCCAGCTAAACTATTTGAGATGACAACATGGTGCTGCTGTGCGTTTCCCGAACCCCAACCCCATTCCCATTCCATGTCAGCCATTTGCAGGCCAAGGAAACTCAAAAAGCACTCACATCCTGCCATACATTTAAGATCACTAGCATTGAGGGGCAGAAAGAGAGAGGAGACTTCGGGTACTGCTATCAACATCAGCCACACACTAGACATACTATCTATTTTTACCTTTATAAAGTAGGTAAACTGGCTATTTTCCAATGAACCTGAAACATCCATGGAACTTACTCCTACCTGATCATATGTATGATTCCAAATCACATCTTTCCCTTATAAACTGTACCTGAAAGTATGTAAATTGTGAATGGTAGAGGTCTGGATAAATATGAAGAGTAGTTCCAATAACCAGCAGTAGCTCAAATTTGTGCAGAGATGAACTGATGTAGCCAGTAAATCCCAGGCACCAGATCTTCAGAAGAGCTTCCAGATCAAACAGGACCGTAAATGCAACCTGGGGGGAAGATATAAGGGGGGGGGGAGAGTCTTCGGATCAGACATTCAGAGATCTCCCAGAAATGCTTCTTCTATTCCCCTGGGGCAAGTTCAGAGCGATCAGATGGGTAAATTGTGTCCTCATCACCGAGGGCACATGTTGCAGTGAAATCACTAAAACTGACCTCACTTGTTTGTGCGGGTGGGATTCTTTCAATAGCCACAACATCCAGACTGGGGTAATTCTGGCCAATGGGGTTGATAGAATTTGCAGCTGGGGGACCTATTTATACCGCTGCACGTTGCGTCGAGATTCCTCTTAGCACCTCGTGCACTGGATCACCCGCCCACACTCCCTATATTTAGGGTCTTGCTATGCCAACGTGGGTCGTCTGCTTTTGGGGCAGAGCCTGGTAGGAATTTTCCCATTTGGCTGATTGGCTGGTGCCACTTGGGTTTCGCCTGCTGCATAGCAAATCGTCACAACTTTGTAAGGTTTGGCCGTTAGGCGTTGGTTCAAGGTGTGGTGGAGGGGAGGTTGTCACACCTGCCCCTCCCAATGTACGATAGGGTATTCCATTAAAGGAATCCAGGTGCTGACCATGCTTTGTGTCCGATCCCCTTCTAGGGGTTAGGGCCACACCAGAGTGCCTGGGAGCATTTTGGTTTGAGGTTGCATCTAAGGTAAAACCAATGCTCCCCCAGTCTGTTTACCCTTGCTGACTTCTGTCGGTGTCCAGTTGTCAGTGCTGCCCTGCTCTGGAGGTGTAGGTGCAGCTAGTCGAACCAATGCCTAAGCAAACCACTCACATTCTGTATTCAATAAAGTTGTGGCCAAAATTATGCCAATGACCTTAAACTAATATTGGTGTCAACTGTGTCTTTCTTTGGGAGGTCTTGGGGTCTTCACACGCAAAGCATTTTAAAGAAAAGTTAGTTCCTTAGAAAGCTTTTGTAATATGTTTTTGCTTATTACAGTTACCGCTGTTGTGGGGTTTTGTTTTGTGTTTCATTTATGCGGCCTTTGCTGTCATATCAAATCTTGTTATCCTGTAAATATTTAAAGTAAACAAAGGTTTTCTTTTATACAGACCTTTATCTCAAGTAATTCAATTCATATTTCTCCCCAGTATCTGTCACGCTTCATGCAAAAATACAGGTACACATGGGTGATTTCACACATCAAGGTTTACACAAACTACTGAGGGTTTCTTTGCTACTGCAGTGTGAGAATGTATGCATGAGAAACATACTGTGACACATCAAGCAAGGGAACATCTAGGTGATTTCCTCCAACAAGATATATGAGCCTGTTTACAATCACCACTTCATTTTTGTCATGGTTTTACTGATCTCTCTCCTCTACCTCTTCCCTCTTTGCCTTTTTAGTTTGTAAGATGCTTTTGGATACAATATTTGTATTTGAAAAGCAGGATAAAAACATGACAAGCAAAACAATTTCTGCAAACCAGTCACTTGAAACATGAATGCTATATATCAAAAATATATCCATGTAAAACAAAACCCAAAGAAATGTGGACATTTTTGTCAACCCCCTCCTCCCACATAAGCCCTCCAAATGTTACCAGAACGATGACACTTTTCACTGTTCCATTATGAGAATATTAACAATTACAGAGTTAAACCTATTTTAATGTGTTCCAAAATTGTGTGGGCTGGATGATTTGCATTTTATATGCTTGTCAAAGGAGCTCAAAACCACTAATATGTGTGTGTGTGTGTGTGTGTGTGTGTGTGTGTTTTTATATATATATAGTATCAAAAGGTTTGCATAACATTTGGTTAAATTTTAAAACACCTGACTTTTTTTAAAAAAAAGACTAGAGATGGGAGTATCATTATTTACAAGAGAAGATTGTGAATCCAAGCTGGCACCCCTGGTGAGTGTTTCAGTAGTTCTTGTTACCCATGTAATAAAGGAGACCTTGACACAGCAGAGAGTGGTGAAGCTGTAACTTGAACAATTGCAGTTCAGCATGCTGTCACCTCTTTTTGTGTGCCAGAATAGCTATGCCTCTCAGGAACTATAAAAGGTGAGGAGGGGATTGTGGAAGCGGAGTGTGTGGGATGTCACCCAGAAGCACATTTTCCACCCAGCCTACAAGAACGCTCTAGGAGACAATCACCCTATGCACTCCAAATTGTTCATGTTTGAGCAGGGTAGTGTTTGATGTGCCATTTTCTTTGAAAAATGGCAGTGCGTAAGACTCTGTGCTGTAACATATATATTATTATCATTACTTTTAATGCTGTGTCCCACAAAGCAAACCGGGAGTACCCAAAACAAAGCAGAGGCCTCTGTATTCTCTGGCAGCTTGCTAGGGTGCAAATTGAAACGGGCAATTAAAAAAGCAAAACAAAACATGGTCTGACGAAGATGTATAGTCAGGACCTATGGAATACCAAGGGTGTCAACAGGTGTGTTTATGTGAATGAGAGGGAAGGGTAGCAGTAGAATTGGTCCGCTAGCAACTAGCAAATTATCATATCTTGCAAATGAGCATTTGGATCGGGGCAATGTGCAATGATGAGGATTTCTCTGGTGTGTTACTTGCTGTCGTTCCCTCTTACAATGAAAGTACTGTGTGTACTGACCGCAAAGATGCTCCAAGAACAGAACCTATTTTCCACCCTTGACACCAGAGTCTGCATACACACATCCTCACTGTCGTAATGAAGGGCATTTGACTAGTAATGAAATAACTACAAATGGTCCGTCTTCTTCGGGGAGAAGGGGAATAGTCCACATATGCAGAAAGTACCTAGGCTGTGCATTTACGTCGTGAGAACATGAAAGATCTGTTACATATTGCGACTGACTTAGGCGATATTGGTGCAGGGGAATTACATAGGCCACTATTAAGGAATAAGTGACGTGCATTTTGAAGCAATAAATATTTTCCTGCATAAAAGCGGTTTCCTGAAATTAGCTTAACTTTGTTTGTGGTGTGACGTTATTAAAACATTTTTTTCCTTTTAAGAAAAGAACCAATGTATGATTTTACCCAACCCCTACGTTCACTACACTCCTGTTATGAAAAAATAAAATAAAAAATGGGTATGACCTGCTGATGGTACCCTCCTGTGTGAGCTCATTATTACTGTGATTTTGTGTGAGGAAATGTTCTTTCAGAAAAGTGCAGGGCAAACTTGTTAGTTGTTGAGAGGAAAAAAAGATAAAAGAACAAATCAGTAAAGGATTCTAACTGCGCTTTAAGAGTAATAATAATAATAATAATACAAAATGGCACACTTTCAAAATTGGTTGACATTCGCCTGGGCTCACTTACTTTTTTTTATTACTGAAGAAAATCTGTGGCAATTTCAGGGTACTCACCTCTGCAAGGTAGAATTCATCGTATTGGCTCTTAAAAGTCTCTCCCTTGTAATAATTGCTAGCCGCAACAATGACATCTACTGCCACCATGCTCAGGATAAACATATGGAAAACTGAGGACCTCATCATTCTCTGTAGAAAAAACAAACAAACAAAAAAACATGTGGAGCCTCTCCTTTAGGAAAATAAAAACTTTTTAAATCACATGCAAAAAGGATGATGTTCACACTGACAGATGCAGCAACTAGGAATACTGAACCTAGAAATTGCCATGAAATTTCTTTAACTACATGCTCCAGGGAAGGGTGCCACAGGTCCAAGGCACAGCACATGCTCTACATGCAGAATGTCCTAGGTTCAGTCTCTGGCATCTCCAGAATGATCAAGGGGATGGAGCAACTCCCATATTAGATTAGATTCTTGCAATGCGTTAAACGTAGGGCTTCTTCTGAAGGTGGTTCGGGAACTTCAGCTAGAGCGGAATTCAGCAGCCAGGTTGCTACCCGGGACAAGGGGGTTTGAGCATCTCTCCATATGAACCTTCCCACACCCCGAGTTCATCCTCTGAGGCCCTTCTTCGAATGCCTCCTCCACGAGAGGTCCAGAGGGTAGCAACACAAGAACTGGCCTTTTCTGCAGTGGCCTCCGGGATTGTGGAATGGTCTCCCCGGCGAGGTTTGCCTGGCGCCTTCATTATACACCCTTATGCGTCAGGCAAAATCATTCCTCTTTAACCAGACCTTTGGATGATTGACAACAAAATGTGTTGGGGAGGGGGTGGGGTTATTCTTGGTTTTATTTTTATTATGCATTTTGTATCTTTATATTGTGATTCACTCCAGATTACAGAACAGATAATTCTTAGGAGTAGCCATAAATCTCAGTCAAATGCATGTTGGGTACACACTTTGATTACAGTCTAGTCTAGCGCTGTAGCCAAATTGGACTGGCGAGCTGTAAGGAAAATGAAAACAACCCTGGAGAAGCAGCAGACAGGAAAACCTAGGTGGCTGTGAAAAGACATTAAAAACATTGGAGAAATACATTTTGTTTCCACCTCTCCCCCTACCCCCTGCTTTGCCACGAACAATTCCCATGGGGGAAAAAGAAATCAGCATATTTATTTGAATTCTGGCCCAGCCACATGCAGTATTCTAAGGCCTACATTTGTTCCATTTTGAACTTTTTATACTATATAATTTTTAAATGCATTCATTGGCTGGGGGAAAAAATCACTCATTTCGGAAACACCCCGAGCCAATTTTGCTCTCAAATCAATACTATGCCACCCAAGTGGAATGTGCGAACAGAGTTTGTTCTTTGGACAGAATGGAATCAAACAATATTTTGAACAGTTGCCTGATCAGCTGTGTGCCACTTGGATTTCAGAGCTTATCAGAGCACGCACTGTAGGAAGCTATTGTAAAAACTTGAGAAAAGAGGTGTTTTGCCAGGTGTTGTTCATTCTTAAATTACTGTATTTTTCTAGTGCTTCAAAGAGCCTCTTAAACAATATGGGGAGGAGATGAAAGCAATACTCTGGTGTAAGTGCCAGGAATCTATATGATAGGGGAAAAAACTGTACAGTATCAATACTGAACCACAGATTACCTTCCCTGAGCCCTCATCCACGTAAATAAGGTTATAATTAGATGCGCACATATTTGCATAGTGTCAGTGCGATGGACGGAGACTTACTCTGAAGGAACAGCACAAACCATGTCTACTTATAAGTAAGTCCTGTTGAATTCAATGGGGAGTGCTCCGAGATAAGTGGAGTTGGAATTGTAGCCTGAAGTATCAAATAACAAGTTTTCTGATATTATGGCACGTCATTTATTAATGCAAAAAGCAGGATGACATTGTTCCTTGTCTGGAGGTCATGCAGCAGATGATTAAATGTGCAATATCCCCCAAAGTATATGTCAACCTGTAATAAGCCACTTTTAATAATCTGAATGCTTTGTGAAATAAATAAGGGCATCTACAATGTGACCAAACTAGAAATCCATAGAAGGGAAGACAGTCTGCCAAAGGTTTGTTTAATTTAGGCAGGGACTGCAACTGAAATGGTGCATGACTATTTGGAAACCCATGACCTCAATTTTAAGCACAGCTAGAAGGTGGTGAGGAAGTTGGATCAAAACCCTGCCCCGAGTGCTCCATCTTCTATGGAGCAAATGAAAACCGCCCCAGGGAAATAAAGCTTGAATCGGCTAAAAACAGCTGGAGTAAAACAGATCCACTATAATCCAGAATGTCATGTAGATTCTGGGAATAATAGGTGGGTTTTATTTTATTTTATTTTGAGCATTTGTACTCTGCTCTTCAGCCAGAAAGGCTCCCAGGGCAGCTTTCATATAACCAAAACAAGACAGTCCCTACCCACAAGTTGACAATCTAAAAGAACCCCATGAATCTAAAATACAACACAACAGTCTGTGAGTGGGTGAGTCTTCTTACTAAAATGAATTAAAAATCTTGAGAATTGACCTTTTCCACTTTTTAAACATGCTTGGAGTATTATGGGGCAGAACCCAAATCAAAGCACAATGCTTCTAATCATGGAGTTCCATGTGGTTCTAAGTTGCTCGGTCTCCTTCCAGCTTTCGGAAGGGGCAGGACAATATTTTTTTACCAGTTCCTTCCAGGTCTGTATTAACAAGGCTTTTACAGCACCGCCTTAGTCTACCTTGAAGAATGGTACCATCTACTTAGGCTACCAAAATCTGAGTCATCATTATGTCCCGCCCCCCCCCCGCCCCCATTTTGTCTTGAAACAAGACCAGCTTATTACACCCTCTGTGTGCTTTTTAATCTATGCTCAGGACATCAAATTGTGTCTCAAAGTCTATAAACTCTTTATCATGCTTTACCCTCTGTGTTCTGTTTCTTATATTGCATCGCATGTTTTCTTTTGACATTTGTTTTCAAACAGATTTTGATACACATTGATATTTCAAATACATATAGCAGGTCTGGGTGAGCAATTATTAGAAAGATGAAGATGAAGATTTGTCTCTTATTTAATGTTAACAAGACATATTTAAGCAATGTGAATTCTTGCTTTCCTGCCTTCCGTGATTTGTTAGTGGATATATGAATTTCTATATCTTTCCCACAATGCCATTATCAGTGGGTGACATCCAATTATTTCCACCCAACACTTGCCCAATAGGACTTCCCTTTCCTCTCCTCCCCTTTCAAGGCTCCAAAATCTGCTCCAAAGGGTCTCCCAACCCTGTAGAGCAGATCTGGGGGCAGAACAGGGGTGAGGAAAGGAAGGGTAAGTCTCCTTGTGCAAATGGAAGTACATTCATATGCCACTGGATATTACTCTATACTTATTTCCTTGTCACTTTATTTCTGTATATCTGCAAATTTCTAAATCAGCCACAGGATTCACAAAGGAATCTGCAAAAGGAAATGCAAAATACTAGTGTCAGCAGTGAGGCTGGGTTTCCTAGGAACTAGTGTGGTTGAGACATGGCAGCAAAATAAGAAGAATCACAAAGGCCTTCTTGTAAGAAAATGGAACAAAAACAGCTCAATATTGTGGTGCTATTTATCATGCTTACATGACTCTAGTGATTTTGATGTCTACACCAAAGGGGGGGTTATTTTTCTAAGGCTTGCCACTCTGGCTTTGAGTACAATGCACACATGGTGTTTGCTTGGGTATTGTACTACTGGTGCTTTTAGCAAGAAATGCAGATCTTTATTGTGACATTTCCTTAAAAATGAAACACATTTTTCTGCTTCACAAGTTACAATTTAAAATTGTGCAGAAAGTGGTTGTTTATGTTTGTGTGTGTTTTGGTACAAGAACTGACACCCAACTAAGTCTTACTCTAAGCAGACACACTGAAATCAATGGGCAAATCACTTAGGTCAGGGCTGTCCAACTACCAAGAGACTGCAATCTACTCACAGTATAAAAAACTGGCAGTGATGTACCCATTGTCATTGGAGCCACAGCTGTTGAGCTTTTTTAGGGAGCCAGAGTTGTTGAGCTTTTTTTCTTTTTGCTGGGAGGGGGTGCATGACTTAGGTCAACTGATTTCAATTGGCCTCCTCTATGTTTGACTGCTGGATATCACTCTATAGCGGATGCATTCAACATGGTACCCTCCAGATCTTGTTGGACTACAACTCTCATCATCCTTTGATGCCAGCATCATCTGGAGAGCACCACATTGGCTATTCGGCTATTCCTGCCCTGGCTCTGAATACTTCTTCCTTTAAGTCAGAAAGAATTAATTATTTGAAGCAGACGATCTTGATGCAAAATACCAGCATTGACTGTGCCTGAGCTGGAAAAAGGTATGAAAGTGCTCTTTCATTGTCAGCTGCAAAGAGAGAGAGAGAGAGAGAGAGAGAGAGCTAGAAACTAATACCTTTTCTTGGTAGGTATTTATAGGTAAACACTCAAAATTGCCCAGATACCAAGATCGCATTTTAAACCAAATGTCAGCTTGCAAACGAGCAAGATCAACGTCACATCATTGTCTCTAGGACAATAAAGTCCCCAGCCTTTCAACAACCATAATTTGGTTCCAAGAAATCTAGAGAGTGACAGGTATATTATAAAGGAAACCTAAAAATACAACAGAGTTCACAACAGCAACACATTTAGATGATTATCCATTCAAGCCTTAAGATTGCTGACCAATCGTCACCTTCAAAATACAAACTTTTCTGTACTTTGTCGAAATTACAAAGTAAAACTTGGGTAAGTTAAATTATCGATTGACTGCTTTCCTCTTTCGCTTAGCAACCACATTTAGCACCTCAGAACGAAAATTATTCCTGCACAAAAGAGTACAAATAATGCAGGTTAAGTACTCTCTTGGTGTGAATGTACGGAAGGTAGGCTTGTTTTCTGGCTTTGTCCAATTCATTGTAGCCATTGTACCCTATATGGTTTTATCAAGAATGCTTAAATGGCTATCATCAGATAGCATTTGAATACATTGTATTCCTAGTGCACAAATAGGTTTTATCAGGGTCGCTGCGCTGAACTGAGCACAGGATGATGAAGAGTCAGAAACATGGGCTACCGGTATTATCTACCCGGAGAATTAGACACCATTAGATTCCCATTCTTCTCAACGTGAACAGCAGCTGAGGCTTTGGCAGAATTCTCCATGCTGATGCTCCTTTGGTTCCTATATTGTCTGAACCTTGGCATCCACACAAGGAGTGAGCAGATGGGGTGTGTAATATGGAAAGATCTCTGGAAGAACCTCTTTTGCCTCTCTGGGAGGTTCAGGACAGAGGTGGTTTTAGGTTGGTGTGCCCACTGGGTGCCAGACTGCAGGGGGCACCCAAACAATGCTGTAGAATGGGATGTGAGAAGCAGCACGTGCAGAACTCTATCATTTAGAACTTTTTTGCCTTTGTGTCTCAGAAAGCACAGCATACAGAAAGAAGAGCCCCACTGGATTCAGCAGCCTTGCTGGGGACCAGATTGGGCCTCTGGTTTGACAGCTGCCAATCATGTTGCCCTTTTTATATGTCCATTTTGGATATCTTCCCTGCTTTATTTTTATTTTTTACTTATTTCATAAAATTTGTATACCGCTTGATTGTAGAAACCCTCAAAAGAGGTTTACAAAAATAATAAAACAGTAAGATTATTGGTGAAAACGACCACAAAATTAAAACCAGCAAAAAAGTAAAAACACATAAACATTCTAAATATTTGGCAATATATATCTTCCATTGTGCCAGTGAGATCAGAAGAAGTCCTTCAATTTGAAGGTGCCAAGTTAGCATCTAAGCATATGTACCCACTAGAGAACACTGTATAGTTACATTTCTTGTACTTTTGCAGGATTTTGTTTTCTTTTGTCCTGGAAATAATGCAAAGGATTTGCAAAACCTGTTTGCCAGAGGCAAAGGTAGAATAAGTAAACAAACAATGAGAAGTGACTGATCCTCCTCCTCCCCCCCCCCAATGGCTTCAGTGCTCTGACAAAGCTGTCTTCGGTCTTAATGGCCTTGCTGGTGAATCTGGACAAAATGTACACTCTGTCTTGAGAAATATTTCTCAGCTGGTACTTTCCTCAAGCAAATAATATTTCCTAAATTAAATTCCTTTTTAATACTCACACCTGCTCCCATCTCAGTATCAGGTGAATCACAATGTTCATAATATAGGAAACACATAATTTATCCACTGCTTCCCTTATTTGTATGTTATCATAGTTGTCAGTGCCAGTCTTAGATCTTTTTGCCACCCAAGTGAAAAATCTAAATGGTCCCTTACTATCACTACCACTTGGACTGGACCTCATTTTTAAGGGGCATAGCGATGCCTACTTTTTGCTGAAATGGTAAGGCTTTACCTGGGCTGCGTGGCAAGTAAGAGTCAGGGAGGACATAGGAGGGAAGGCAGGAATGCTCACTTCCCCAAGCCACAGTTTGGAGGATGGTCATGAAAGCAACCATAATATCTGTGACGGAATGGTAACTTTAGAATGCATAAAGCAGACTGTAAGAGTCACTCCTGCCACTCTTGTGGCAATGCGTTATGGAAATTCAGAGTATCAAAGACTGTATCCCTACCCTACACTCAGCTCTCACCTGTAGTGAGAGAAGCTGTCAGCATGTGAAAGCAGCCACACCCTGGGAACAGTTTTGACAAGTTTGCTAAACCAGGTGAGGGTAGCTGATGGGTCTCAAACCCTTGGTGAGTGGGATGGGCCAATTCCCCACCCATGGTGTAGACCAGGGGTTGGCAAAGTTTACCGGCCATGGGCTGGATCACTTCCACAGAGATTGTCCGTGGGCCGGACTGGCGCAGCACGATGCTGGAAATCGCGTCTGTGCATGTCCGAGGTGCTGGAAATTGCTTCAATCAATTTTATTTCAGCTTTAAACTCATAGAAAAAACAAAAGCAAATACAAGGGAAATACACACACACACACACACACACACACACAGTTTGATTTAAAATTGGTAACAATAAAAGACTTATTAAGCATGAAAAATTAGATAAATATTATAAGGAGATTTCAGCTCATAAACAGCAGCCCATTACGTCTCTTGTATGTCAAAACAGAAGTTAAAAATTTCGCCATTTGTAAAGTTACAAACTGATCTGTATCTTGCAATAAAAAAGTAAGTTGGAAATCTGCCGGGTGCCCAGACAATTTGTGAATTAATGGCAACAATAAATTATTTTCCAAAACACCGGTTGAACTACCAGTCCCTGATCCTGCAACCAAACAAAATTTGCTTATCCATATGTGGCTGGCATCCAAAGTGGAATAGCATGAGA
Organism: Lacerta agilis; assembly: GCF_009819535.1. NCBI lineage: Eukaryota > Metazoa > Chordata > Lepidosauria > Squamata > Lacertidae > Lacerta > Lacerta agilis. The sequence goes on along the minus strand of NC_046315.1, from coordinate 80,514,947 downwards.
GTTGTCAAAGAATACTTAAGTGAGCTCCTTCATATCTGGGTTCCACAAGTTGACCTTAGTGCAGTGCATACTTTAAACCTCTCTTACAGGTCCCAAAAAGTATTGTTTGCCTTCCAGTCTTCAAAAATCCCCTCTACTCTTGTCAGGAGGAAAATGCTCCTGGCTAGATGGGGTATTATTCCAACAAGAGTCTTTATCGACACCATGATTAAGCCCCTTTTAACCAGATCATCACCCAAAGGTGACGGTATAACAGCCAGGTTTGACACTGTTCCGAACACCAATTCGTCTCCCTTGGATGAATATATCCCTCCCCAGGCTATGATTCACAGCTTACCCATTCCAACAACTAAGCTGGAAATTGCTTCTGCGCATGCCTAGATGCCGAAAATTGTGTCTGTGCAGAAGCAATTTTTGGTGTCTGGACATGGTAGGTGCAGATACCATTTCTGGCACCATTTGCTGAGTCCCCACGTGCGCTGTGCTGGTTTAGTGCAACGCGTGGAAGACTTGCCGAGCAGGCGGCTCGTGGGCTGGTAAAATGGTCTTCGGGGGCCACATCTGGCCCATGGGCCGCAGGTTACCGGCCCCTGGTGTAGACAGTGCTGAGCTAGGTGGACCGGGCTAGCTTCATTTGTTCCTGACTGAACCATCCTGGTTTGGAGGGCTCACTGGGTGATATTCAACAAAGTTTCACTCAAGAGTGGACCCATCAAAATTAATAGACCTAGCTTAGTCATATTCATTAATTTCAATGCTGCTCCCTCTGAGTAAAAATTAGTTGAAAGCCACCCACTCAAACCAGTTTGCTGCTAAGTCATTTTGGAAACAATGATCTGAATAGATAACGTGTGTGAAATGCTTGAGCTCATTGCTGAGTCCAACCCTCTAAACCGTGGTTGAGGGGAACTGTTAAGAATGCTGCCAGCATCTTCCCCCATAAAAATGAATCTTACACCATATATACACAGGTGTCAACATATGTCAACAGTTGGGGACACAAACTTTTGGATAAGCTTTGGGGCCTATGTATAATGATGTTTTATGGATGGCCTCTAGGCTAATTCATTCATATAGCAGCACTCCTGAATGTCTTGTACACAAATGTCCTCAGGTTAGAACTTGAACACATTCCTATTGGGGGGAAAGTAACAAGTCAACATTAGCCATAAATACAGGCATACCTGTTTAAACATGATCGTTGTGATTCATTCAGGTGAATCTAAAATGTGAATCCAGGTATGTGGAACTAATTATATTATACCATTAATAGATAGAACCATCTACTGGATTGACTTTTTAAATAGACTATTAATGTTGGCTAAAAGATATGTAATATTAATATCCATCAAGTTATTGAACAACATGGGAGTATTTTGATTGTTTGAAAATCAATTGCGTGTGTGCAATGAAAAGAATATTAATGAAGTTACCAAAATTTTGTTACTGTTATCAACTGCAAAGGATTTGAATCAGAAATCCCTCACCTTTTCTTGCTTTGCTTAATTGCTATGCCTTTTTTTTTTTTGCAAAGCTTAGGACAAAATTTGCATATAAAAGTAGAGGGTGCTTTGAGATAATCAAATGCTCCAGTAGGAAGAAAATGATCAGATGATTAATTTGTATTAATGAAGATTCGGGGGGGGGGGTAGATTCACAGCCTAATCTCTAGCAGAACAGCTGCTGTGGAAATAAATAGGCTGAAGATGACAAATGCCTGAATCTCCATGCAACTGCTAGAATCTGGTATGAACAGCAGTGGATAGATCTCTCCATAAATGCAAGAAGACTCTTCTAAAATATCCAGAACTAACCACTGTTATAATACTAGGGTGGGTGTTTAAAAACTGAACACAGGGGAAAGGGTAATCCATATGCAGGCAGGACCACACTAAACAAAATTTCATCCACCACTGAGATAAGAAGTGACTCCTTATAAATAAAAATGATACAGCACATTGTGAAATTGACTGTACTGGACGGTAAATTGTACAATGTAAAATGTCAGGATCCAAATTCACAATATTGCAGTTTTACTTCTTTTTTTTAAGAACGTTACATGGTTTACATTTTTTAATAGATGTAACTCTTCCCAGAGACCAAATTTCTTTTATTTTAAATATAATAATAAATTTTCCAGAAAATGCCTTTAAGCTACAATCCTATAACTACTTTCCTGGAAGAAGGGTTAACACAACTTACTTCTAAGCAAACACACCTAGTAAATTGTGCTCTCAATTCAGTATTTTTTCTATCACAGTAGCAGACATCCCTTTGCGTAATGTTGTCTTGGCTAAGCAGGTTGGGCTATTGATCTGACCCAAAATAACAGTTGTCATTTTAAAGAGATTATGGAGCCTGAATACACAGTCTATGGACGCTGTGGTTGCAATGGTCCTTCTCCTAAGACATTGCTCACCTATTCTCAGATTTTATGAAGTCAGTATTGCCACATCATGGAGCCCTGCAGGACCACATACAGCTTGTGATTTGTGTTAGCATGATATGATGTTCCCTAGTACACAAAGTTAGGATATGTGCAAAACTGGAATACAATTGGTTTCATCTACAAACTTCTAAGGCGTTGGTATTTCAGCTCTCAGCAACATTCTGGTAAGAAAAACTACATAAAGTAATTAAGGCAACATTGTCAAACTTCATCTGTGGTCCGTATGTATGTTGAGAGTAATGATTCACATACACGTAAACATGGGCTGAAAATTAAGCTGGTTGTGTGATGGTGTAATCAAATGAGTGCTTAGCTGAGAGATTAGCAACCTCAATGTTCTGATCTGGATGTAATATATCTTGGTTTATTAAGCTGAGATGTGCATCGTAATTCAGCTTGCGAGCTCTGCCAATCTGTGGCCCTCATGGGTATATTTACCAAAGTAGGCGTGCTAGCTTGGCACCACAACAGTGGTTGCCCTGGCCCGTAGGTGCCACGCAGCGAGTGTGGCCCTGGCACTGAAATTTGTGGGTGCCCAGCCCCTTCATGGGGAATTTTTTGGGTGCTTAGGCACCAAGCGAGCCCAGGGGCCCAGCACCTATGTACTAAAGTTGCCTGTTACATATAAACTGAGAAGGATGTATACAAGCTTCAGAACAAACCAGGAAGAAGGAAATGCGAAGTACACCACAGCATAATATCTGGCTCCCAGATAATACTTGCACTTTGCTGAGACTCAGTTGCCCGTACTAGTGCCACAGGGAAGTAGAATGGGCAGAACCCTAAAATGGGTTTGGGGCTGTACTTTCCCATGTCAGATGGCTGGAGATAAGTACCTTGCACAACTGCCCGCCTCGTTATTGGCCTATTATACACATGCCTCTCATCTTTATTTATTTATTTGGTATTTGCAAATAAACTTACATCCATTAAAAATCTCAATCAAGTTTATCATATTAAATACTAGATATCCACCACTCTGTATATATGCATTTCCTTTCTCTGTCATAGATATATTGTTATATAAAGTTTAGTTTGTCTTGCTTGGTCTAATTCAAGACAAATTTTAGCCCCCCCCCCCCTTTTTATAGTTCCAGGAGTTCCAGTATTACATGAAGGTAAGCAAAGGCTATTCCATCTATTTCCTGTGCAATAACAGGAACTTTATATAAATGCTGGAGTGCATGAATAATTCAGGACTGTGGCAAAATTATTCCCTCTAATAAGGTTTATTCTGTAATCCAGCTCCAAGAGCAATGATTGAAATGATGATACTAGGTGAAACATTCTAATCAGATCATATTATGCCAAATGTGATTATTGATTAAAAGCTTCGAGGTTTTTGTTTTTTGTTTAAATAAAGCCCATGAAGCCTACAACATAAACACATAGGGCTGGTGTAGAAACAACACTCCCAATCTCTTAATACTGGTTCAAGATAGATTAGGAGTGAGCCATGAGACGACTCTCTTTCCCACCAAAACAGACCATACTTGCCTGCGCATTGACACTAATAAATCCTGGTTTAGAGAGAAACTGAAATATTGTTAACATTGGTACTAATATAACTTAAGTCATAGTCACAGAAAGACAGGAAGGGGGTAATTTGCATACAATCAATGATTGGAATGGGAGAAGAGAGCACATGAACTGCCTTGGGACCTAAAGTTCAGCGGTGAGATTTAAGTATTTTAAGCTAAATGTTTTTGGACTACAACTCTCGCTATCCCTGACCATTGATCATGCTGGCTGGGGCTGATGGGAGTTGGAGTTCAACACCATCTGGAAGGCCACAGGTTCCCCATGTTGGCTTTAAAAAAAAAAGAAGAGGATTCTAAAACCTGCTCCAGACCTCTTAGCTATGGTTAAGTGAATATGCCATACCATCTGCCTGTAATTACATTTTAAAGTTTAATTTGTACATTGACTATACAGAACACTGAATGACCAGAGAGAAAAATCTTACAATGAAATTTTAATTATACTTATTTTAATAAAATAGTGAAATTAGCAAACGTAACCCACAGCCTGGTTAATGTCAAAGTCCTTTGATTTCAGTCATTTTAGTTCCACTGAGGTCATTGAGACTAAAATCAGCTACTTTATCAAAATAATTAAAATCACTTCGCTGTTGGGATCATACTTAAGATTTATTTTTTCCTTTCTGGTAAATGTTTCTATTGAAGCTAACTTCAAAGGATTTTTTGGGGGTAAAAAATAATAATAATAATATCAGCATCAAACATACTTTTCAGGCCACAGAGTAAAGCTCTTCAGAAAGCTCTGTTCTACATTTGCGATGTGAACATTCTTAATTGCAAACTCTCAAAAGAATCAGAAAGATCTCTTGGGAGAATTTTGGGGCATACTGCATGATACAGTGATATGAAACAGACTCAGAGAGGTTTTTCTATTTGGGGTGGGGGTGGGGAGCTGCTGCTGCTGCTGCTACAAAACCCTGTTCCATGCTGGGAATCCTATGGCATCACCATCAGAGAGCCATCCTGTCTCTTCTTGAAGACCTTCAGGAATGGAGAGCTCCATACTGCTCTGGGGAATTGGTTTCATGGACTAAACTAATTCTGAAGGTTTTGCAGTCTATTTTAATTCAACATTTCACCCACAATACTTTGTTTTTCCTAAACACTAGAAATGGAGGATCGGAAAAATCTGTGTAATGATTTATGTATCTATAAGCCCAGGTGCCTTGCTCATGCTGTAGATAGACTGAGGTGGGTAAGAAAAGGGCCACCATATGTCCGGAATTTCCCGGACATAGCAGGAATTTGTCCGGTGAAAATGGCATCCTGGTGGAATTTTTGGATAGTGGTTAAAATGTCTGGGGAAACCTGGGCGTATGGCAGCCCATATCGGAAAGCTCAACAATTTTGCCAAAAAGAAGACTCAACAACTTTTTGTGTCCGGATTTTCACTTCTTGAAATATGGCAGCCCTAGGTATGGAGCTATCTCATTATGTTACTCTTACACTTCCACATTAAGCAATTCCCTCCTTGATGAGTTCTTTAAGGTGCAACAAGACCGGGGTGGCTAATCTCTTTTGACCGAAGGACCGACTCTCTGAGGAGGGAACACTGTGGAGGAGTGGCCACAATTCCTATCAGTGCCGGTCAACATTACTAACGGTCAGGGATTAAGGGAATAGGGATGACAGAGGAAATGTCACTCCCACCATCTTATTTGTATGCCACCTTTCTACAAAAAAAATCTAGGAATAAGCACCAATGAATTCAACGGGGCATACTTCTGAGTAGACATGGTTAGAATTGCAAACAGATGGCTTTGTGATCAGCCATTAGACACTTTGTTGATTTTGTCTCCATGGTATCACAATACTTTTCATGCAAAAGACTAACAGGGCTACCCCTCTGGAATTTCATGAACTTTGAAAGGGAACCTTCACATGGAAGGCAGCTGATTTGTAAGCATCTACTGATGGCTGAGGTATGTGTCTTTACAGTGTGCTATGAGACACATGTAAAAGAATTCATATATTTCTGCATCATTGGGAAATGAAACAGAGAAAGACCTGTAAAAAAACAACAACAAAAAACTCCCTACTGCAGTGGAACATAAAATAGTGGATGAAAGTGTAAATGAATGTCGGAAGAGTGGGGCACTGTTGATATGTCCCTAGATGGGAGTTGTAGTAAAACAACAGTTGAACAACAACAGGTTGGGGTTTATAAGGAGAGCATTTCCCTCTTCCTTTACAGGCCTCACTCACCTGGAATTGAGTGAGTTCTGACACTAAGGAGGGACTTCCAGGATACTTCCTGACAGGTGTGGGATCGATACCCAGTTTTTTGTGACATAATGACTACCATTAAAAAGCCAGCCCATATTCCACCCCACCCCCTTTAAAACAGATTTACTCTGGTAGAATGAGGGTGTGTGTGCATTTTTCAAAGCCTTGGATTGTCTTCTTGGGGAAATGATCTGAATTTCCCCCGATTAAAAAGCTCAGCTCATCACCCCACAACCACCACTTTAATGTCAAAACGCAATTCTGGAATGTAATCTGAGCCTTGTTGCTATGGTGTCATTTCAAATACTCACATCTCTTTTCTATAGAAAATTCTTAGTATTGTACTGAAATAAAAACAAGCCCACATTTAAAAGAATGTCATTTCAAAGAAATCAAGGCGATTTTGCTACCTCCTCCACTGGGGAAAAAATAAATAAAGCAGAAAGGAGATATGTAGATGGGGAAGTGGGGGGATGCTGAAGGAGGATGCATAATGATTCCCCAAATCTGGCAGTTTTACTTTATAATGCTGAACACAGTTTATATACACAAAGTAATCAAACGCAGTTTTATACAGCTGCAGAAAATTGAAGGATTTCCTACTTTGTTGGGGCAGTGGTGGTGGAACAACTATACTCCCAAATCTCAAAAAGCTTTGAAGACATAAATTACACATCTATTAGGAGAACTATGCATTAAAGAATTTCAGGATGTATGATTATGTCTACAATGTGCACCTTACACTTAAGCCTCTATCCTTGATTGCTGTACATTTGATGGGTGGCCTCAGGTAGACTGGGGGAATAGGGTGGTGGTGGTCCACAGTGGTAGAATGGACTTCATGGGACTTCAATCTGCTGGTAGGGGATACATACTATTTTTGACCACATTCCTGCATCATCAGCATCACCACCACCACCAACATCATCGTTATTATTATTTTGGGAAACCCTGCAAGCAGAAAAGTAGCACACAAGGGAGTGGACTGGCCTGGAACTTCCATCTCAGTTTTAGCCAGCACCCTCCCTACAGAGATATCAGCGCTGCTTATTGGGGTGGTGTGGGGGCAGGGAGGAAGTGACATCAGAGCTGTGAAGCACTGGTGGAACTGATCTTTTGCTCTCAATGGTGCACCTGCACAATGAGGCTTTTGCAAACCATGTTCAGCCTGCCATGGTCCTCCCCTGGCCTGCCAACTTGTGTTGGGCCACTGGAGGAACTGCTTTGGGAGAAACTGCTTTGGGAAGGGCTGAAGCTCAATGAAAGAGCACCTGCTTCGTTTTCCCCGTGGTGCAGCTTCAACTTCTTAAGCTGTTCTCCATAATTGTGAGGACAGGAAACATGGGGCGAGATTCACCCAACATACCCCATCAGCAGAAGCCCTGGGCAAGGACCCCCACTTACACAATGGGGCTTCCACCCTTCCCCTCCCACTGCACTCCCAAAATTGGCTCTGGGGGATCTGGAGAACTCCCGGAAAAGCCCAGTGGGATAAAGGGAGATTGTTCCATCTGACAAACTGCAATGCTTGTGCTAACTCAAAGTTCATAATAGCACAAAACTGAATTCCACCCGTGGTTGACACCTGTTTGACCCGGGAGACAATGGAGAAGTGTGCCTTTGCGGGTGAAGTCAAACTGTTGGAAGGTTACAACACCTGCTGTGCTGTAGAGACTGATATGAGAGAGACATGCTTTGCAGCAGCTGGGGCAGATGGTTGCGCTGCTGCAGATGCACCATGGCATTTCTTCTCTCTGTGCTCATCCCGGCGGTCTTTCCCCCTCTGGTCACTGCTATGGATGCACAATGTGACTGCATGTCTCCAGGCAATGCACTGATCCGTGGTTCCCAGATGGCGGGGTTGATGTTGCCAGTCTTCATGCCACATTTGCAGACATCTTTGCAATGCATAGTTGGTCTGCCAACAGGCCTGGTGCCTGAAGCCAGCTCCCCATACAGCATGTCATCGGGGATCCTGCCACCCTGAGGGGATCCTGCAACCTTCTATTCTGTGGACATGACCAAACCAGCATAGATGCCGCTGAGATAGGAGAGAGAATATGGGCTTGGGAGAGCACACCCTTGTTTGAGATTCTGTCCTGCCATGTGATGCCTAAAATCTTCCTGATGCAGCACATGTGGGAGGCGGTGAGGCATTGCTCCTGACAGTTGTAAGTTATCCACAACCCACTTCCATAAAGCAGTGTGCTCAGCACACAAACCTCGTAGACCTTCATTTTGGCATTGGTTGTTAGCATCACATTTTCCCATACCCTTTTGGAGAAGTGAGCCATTGCTGTAGCTGCCTTGCCCATATGCTTGTCCAGCTCAGCATCGATGGAGAGGTTGCTAGTTATGGCAGATCCCAGGTAGACAAAAGCATCTACCACCTCAAGAGGGTGGTCACCAATGCTGATGTGTGGAGTGCATATGATGTCCTGACCCAGGATGTTGGTCTTTGTCAGGCTGATGGTAAGGCTGAATTCCTCGCAGGCTTGGGCAAAATGGTTGATGAGACTCTGTAGAGCTTCCTTGGAGTGCACTGTCAAGGCTGCATCACCTGCAAACAACATCTCTCAGATAAGGACCTGCCACACTTTGTTATTGGTGCGGAGATGCCAGGTTGAACAGACCTCCCGTCTCTCCTTGAATTAAAGTACACACCGTCTTCAGTAGAGCTCAAGGTCTAAGAGAGCAACAGGGAGAACAATATGCCAAAGAGAAAGGACGCAGCCCTGTTTCATACCACTCTTTGATTCCATACTCTTTAGAAAACTGAGTTTCTCAGGAACCTGAACACTGAGTATGATTGCAGTTCTGTAGGAAACCAAGATGCTGTAACAATGAAGTGTACTGATCGGAATGCGTACTCTTAGTTTTAGAATTCTTTTCACTGGTGGATTAATTCACTGGTTCTGCTGGCAGTCATTTGCAAGCTATCTTTTTAGCTAAACTGATGTCATGGGCCATAGGAGTATTCAATAGAACCATTAAAAATAATGTATAATTTTAATTTCTTCTACAAAGCTTGATCTGTGGGGTTAACTAGGTCCAGTATTTCAAACTCCATCAAACAGGCATTTAAATTGCCATGTAGGTTTTTCTCTCTCTCTCTGTAGCACAATTATAGCAATCAAAGCACACTGCTGACTGAAATGATCGCCTCAGTGAGACACAACTGATGACAGATTTGGATGAAATGGAAAGCCGAAGAGGCACAGAGTAAAATTGGGAAGTTGCTGATAGGTTTTTAAAAAGGAAGAGAGCTATGGTGATACTTAAATGAGCCTTATTTCTGATTATCCATGTATAGGACTGTGATGCCAGCATCCCAATATCATTTATTGATTGATCTAGCCATTCATTCATTCAATCAATCAATCAATCAATCAGTCAATCATTTAACAAATTTGTATACTTCATTTCAATAGAAACCCCATTCTTCCCAAGGCAATTCACAAGTTACACAATACAATTCAGTTTAACACTGTTTAAAACACCCAAATAATTTTGGACAGTATTATATGAAAAGACTGCTAAAAGTCAAGGAAAAAACACAACAGTTCACCATAGTGCAAAACTGCTCAAACTGGGGCTAAAGAACCAATTACACAGCTCAGAACATAATTAGCTACTAAAAGTAAAATATGTCCAGAGGCTGTGAACACCAGCCTGTTAGTGCTGTAAAAACACAGAATTCAGAGTCGGATGCAACCCCAAGGAAAACAGGAGCTAATTCTAGATGCTCTTTAGTATCTTTTCTACAAGACTTGCCATATGGCCTTGGAAAATCTCTTTTAAGTTTCCTCAGGTCCTCATTACTTGATTATTGAAGCTGAATTCTCCCGATGCAAATTTATAAGAGCACTGATTCTTCTCAACCCTAGGAGTTGGCAAGGGCAGTAACCTCTTCCCAAAGCCACAACCATATAGCGCAACCAACTAAAAAGGTGGGGAGGGGGGGAGAGGGGTGAAAGGTGGTTAAACTATGTAAGTTATAGAACACTGAGGCAATAGCAATGCACAGTCAAAAGCACAACATCATAATTTCCAGAAAGCAAAAGCTTTCATTCCCTTCAGTTTGCAAGGCCAGATTAAGGAAGCCAAAAATAAAAACGAAGAATTGTAGTGTTGGAAGGGACCCAGAGGGTCATCTTAGTCCAACCCCTTCCAATGCAGGAATTCTGCCCATAGCAGTCCCTGGGTGGGCTTGAACCACCAACCTTCTGTTTAACAGCCAGATGCACCGACCCATTGCACCACTGGAGGCCTATTGCATAAAATAGCAGATGAAAGTACAAAAGAGAGTTCCATTTCCACCCATGCTTTTCCGTTTTGCTTATGGATCAGAGACATCAGGCATTTCGACTGGACAGCGTTATGATAAGAATGAATATGTGATATGATATGATTATGATATAATAATTTATTTACACCCTACCCATCTGGCTGGGTTTCCCCAGCCACTCTGGGCCGTCCCCAACAGAATATTAAAAACGCGATAAAACATCAAACATTTAAAACTCCCCTAAACAGGGTTGCCTTCAGTTGTCTTCTAAAAGTCAGATATAGTTGTACCTCGGCTCCCGAACGCCTTTGGAGTCTAACGTTTCGGCTCCCGAACGATCGAAAACCAGAAGCGGGTGTTCCGGGTTTTGAATGTTTTCTGGGAAGCCGAACGTCTGGCGCGGCTTCCACTATCGCTTCCAGTACGCCTGCGCAATCGGAAACCAATCAGAAGCCGTACCTTGGTTTCCAAACGTTTCGGAAGTTGAATGGACTTTCGGAACGGATTCTGTTCAACTTCCAAGATAAACTGTAGTTGTTTATTTCCTTGACATCTGATGGGAGGGTTTTCCACAGGGCGGGCACCCCTACCGAGAAGGCCCTCTGCCTGCTTCCCTGTAACCTCACTTCTCACAGTGAGGGAACCGCCAGGAGGCCCTCGGAGCTGGATCTCAGTGTCCGGGTTGAACGATGGAGGTGGAGACACTCCTTCAGGTATACTGGGCCGAGGCCATTTAGGGCTTTACAGGTCAGCACCAACACTTTGAATTGTGCTTGGAAATGTACTGGGAGCCAATGTATGTCTTTCAGGGCCGTTGTTATGTGGTCTCAACGGCCACTCCCAGTCTAACTATTCCAAAACCACTACCACAGGCAATCCTGTATATACCGGTAATTCTAGAGCCCAGCTGTGCCCCTTTCCTTTCATGTATGAACTTACATTTTGAACTGTTTGGGTGGAATTACAGGATCTCTGACAGGCCTGAAGGCTATTCTTTCCCAACTATGCATGCCCTGTTTGGGCATTCCCCCACTCACATGATTAAGAATCAAGGGAAGCAGATAGGCCAACCACCATTCACATGTAGGGGAGGCATTCTGCAGAGCTGAGCCTATAAGTGGAGAACCCTGCATGTTATAGTAATAGTAATAGTAATAATAATAATAATAATAATAATAATAATAATAATAATTTATTATTATGGTCGGAGACCAGCTTGTAAAACACATAATGGGACTGCACACCCAAAAGCAAAACAGACATTTAAAACAATATACAACAATGACTTACATGTTTAAAAAGCGCTAAGCGTGTAAACACATAGACACTTTAGGGGAAACTACCATAAAAAGTTGGCCCAGAGTCACCCATGGGTCTGAGTATTGGGATTTTCTTGACGAACTAATTTGTATCGGGGGATGGTCTACGCCTACAGACCTGTAGGCAGAATCTGGCGACCATCCGGGTCGCCTTATGATCTTTACCTTAAAGGAGAAGATCGAATTTGTGTTTTTTCGGGAGGTCAGCAAGCCTTTCCAGCAAGTGGTCAATAGTATCTCTATGTTCCTCATTATAGAAAGGACATCTAAAAAATAGATGTTCAGGGCTTCCTATATCCCCCAATGGGCAGGCACAAAGTCTCTAGGACTTTTTTGAAGGATCCTTCCAGGACCAGGGAGGGCAGAGCCGAGCTTCTGGAAAGTGTAAAGGCCCTGCTTGCATTTTTGGATATAGGAAAATAGAGATATGCAGCAACATATCTCTTGATTTCTAGAATTTTGTAGTCGGGGCACCTTAGGCAGTCCTGTTGTCTCTCAGTGTCTATAATTCTTTGCCTGATCATAGCTTTTGCTTGGCCCAAGCCCAGGCTTAAAAGGGCTTGAGGGGCAAAGCCCAGTTTCTGAAGAATGTTCAGGACTGCTATCTGCCATCTTGACTGAGAGAACCCTGCATGTTCAGGATATGAGGCACCTCTCTACAGATGTCTCTTGGTGCTGAGTAAGAGATGCTGGAAGGAGGTGAGGTCAAACCCTAGCTCCCTGGTGTTCATGCTGCCAGTGGGAGAGCTAGAGAGATCCCTAGAACACAGTTTGGAAAGCAATTATAGATGTTAAGTTGTACAACTAGAGTATTTAAGATCTGATTGTACTCTAAGTCAGGAAACATGAGAAACTGAGAGTTGCTTCGTCTTTGTATGGAGAAAATAAACCTTCCTTTCGCATGATATGAATTTTGTGGCCGTCCCCACCCCCCCAATAAATCATGCAACACTATTCTGATGTGTGAGAAATGGCAAACATAGTTTGATCCAAGCACAATAAATAAGCACAGTATGGAGATAATGTTAGTTGGCTAGTTAGCGTTCCTTATTCTCTATCATTAGGTGAAAGCTGTTGTTTTCAAAGGACTACACAGGTGATTTGAAAGAAAATCCCTGCTTATTATTTTTAGGTTTGCGGTATGTACTGCTTTCATTTGATTCTGCACAGATTCACAGAGTAGTCTGCAATCTTCGGGTGGAATGGGGTTTGTTGAACCTCAGACAATGTGTATTTTTTATTATTTATCCAGACCCTGGGTGAAATCATTTTATATTACTGGACAGAGATTGCCAGGGGAACTGTTAAGGTATATTGGAAGTTTCTGGAACACAATAAAAACCAAGCAAGTTGGCCCCATGTTACTTCTCTGGAAAAATTCCATAAAAAAACACCAATAAGCAAGTTGGTAGATTCTGTCTTACAGAGCCCATTACCACTGAACATCAGCTTAATCTAACTGTAGTGGCACAGACATAGCACAGGTGAAAGAGATTGGAATCAGAGCAAGCCCAATGAATTTCAGAACTGTTATTTGTTGTGAAAGAGGAAGAGTAATTTCAGTCTCCCCTCTACTTCTGCCATAATAGAATTCTGAAGAAAATAGAATGTTATCTGGTCCTTACGCTCTCTCCTCAAGATGAGGACTCACCTCTCACTCATTCAGTTTATCTACCACAACGTAGCTGAATCTTTCCCAGCTGTGCTGAGCATGTTGAGCACAGCTTCTGGAATCCCATGCTAGCATGCTGCAACTTTTTACCTCAACACAGTATTCCTTGTCATATGTGCAAAGTGTACGCACTGTAATTCAGTCAGTCAAAATGACAACATCTTCAGTCAGTCAAAATGACAACATCTCGCTTTATTAGCTGAGGAGCCGGCGTACAGCTTCCGGGTCATGTGGCCAGCATGACTAAGCCGCTTCTGGCGAACCAAAGCAGTACACGGAAACGCTGTTTACCTTCCCGCCGGAGCGGTACCTATTTATCTACTTGCACTTTGACGTGCTTTCGAACTGCTAGGTTGGCAGGAGATGGGACCAAGCAAGGGGAGCTCACCCTGTTGCGGGGATTCAAACCGCTGACCTTCCGATCGACAAGCCCTAGGCTCTGTGGTTTTACCCTAAAATACTTGAGCTATAAATAAACCGAGTCATTTCAAAATTATTTAAGCACTTAGGTACCTCCAAACCCTCTAAGCCCAAAATTCAGTTCAAGACTATTCATTCCCACTGTAATTCATATGGCATTTCTGGAGATAAATTGCTGGGCATGGAAGCCATGCAGACACTGGCACTAATCCAGGTGATAAGTAAAATTACTAGCTGTTACAAGACTGATACAAAACTCCCTGGAAAGACTGCTCGGTGCCTTTCTCCATGTCTTTATCTCGCCATGCATATTCTGTACATGTTATATAAAAGAATGTATATTCAGTAAAAGAAACCAAAAAAGGTAGAAAAGTAATAATGAGTATCCCCCTGTTATTTTGGACTCTTAACAAGAGTAGAAACAATGAAACAGAAAGCATGCCTTTCACACAGGATTAAAAGAATGTGCTATTTCCTGCAGAGTTGGGAAAGAAATCCTCTGAAACCTGGCACTTAGGCTAACTGTTTCCATGAGACAGAGAACTGCACACAGTGTAACAGCAGGAGCAATTTACGGTACGTAGGAAGCAACCAGAAGTTAAAATGCGCTATACCAGCGACAATAGCAAGAGCAAATAACTTATCCAGGCAAGTTCCCTAATAGGAAGAAAGCACATAATTAATAAGAATTAGCTTGCACACTCGCAAACCTGCTGGATGCCATAGGCAACAAGAACACAGTCTTAGGAATATAGTGAGATTCAGCAACAGCTAGTGACCCGCCTGAAAATATTAATTACCTGCAATCACATTTTCCATGATGCATTCTAATGAAAAAGACCCATCTTTAGAACGAAACATGAAATATATTTGTGCAGCTGACTGAAATTTTCAGGGAAAGCAAATGATCATTTTAATTAACTCAAGCTGCCTCATTATGATGGATAGATGCATGTGGACAGAAGGCCTGCGTTGCACAAGGGCCTCTGGAGGGTGAGACATAAGAGAGGGAGTCCCAGCTCCTATGTGCAAAGCAGGTTTTGACTTCAGTAAGGGCTCCCAATTGTTCTTCAGAAGTCAGTGCCAAGCACTCATATATATGGACAGGGCCGTCTTAAGGAGATCGGCCGCCCTGGTGCGGCTATCCCTCCGGCGCCCCCGCCATGCCGCCTCTCCGCCGCCTCCCTCCGGCGCTTGCCGCCCCTTGGGAGGGGGGTGGGCGAGCGGGGGATGAGGGGCGTGGCGCTGGAGCGGCGCGGGGCTCTGCGCGCCCTTCCAGCGCTTCCGGGACGGGAGGCAAGGGCGGCCGGCTCGCGCTCCCGCGCTGCGCCGGGCAGCCGGATGGCGCGGCGCAGCCGGGCAGCTCGCGCTCCGTGAGCAGCCGGAGGGTGCGGCGAGGCTGGCCACCTCGTGCTCCCGCACTCTGCCGGGCAGCCGGATGGCGCGAGCAGCCGGAGGGTGCAGTGCGTCCGGCTTGCGCTCCTGTGCTCTGCCGGGCAGCCAGAGGGCGTGGCGTGGCCGGCCAGCTCCCTTGCTTCGCCGGGCAGTCGAAGGGCGCTGCCGGCAGGCGCTGCCAGCGGGGCTGGAGGGCGGAGGCGCCCTCCAGGCCATTGCGCCCTGGTGCGCCGCGCCACCAGCCCCAATGGATGAGACAGGCCTGTATATGGAAGAGAGCCAAGTGATGTGGGTAGGGGCAAAGTCTGCTTCCTGCCTCTGATGGCTCTTGCAACTAGTGAGGGGCAGGTTTTGCTCAATCTCAAAGTGACTCCCAAGCAGCTTTCTCAGACATCCTAGGGTTATGTTGGGGACTGTTTTAACAGAGACATGACTCTGAGGGGCAGAAAGGAAGTGTCTACCCTCACTAGCACACAGGATGCCCCCCCTTCCCGAAGATATTAACTCTGAATAGTTGCATCTGCAAAATTCCCAGACTGCTCCACAAACTCCTCTAAATTTAATACAGTTTGGGTGGGGTGGGGGAGAAATGTGAAGATTTGGTCTGCGAGAAAGTTAAAGTTCATGAAACCACCCATTAGTATATATAGGGTCCTACTTCCAACAAAGCAGAGACATAAAAATTGGAATTATCTGCTATTGCCCTTGTATTATAGAATGCCTAGCTATCTGTCAAATGTGAAGCACCAACCACCAGTTGCTTCGGATGTCTTGTAAAGGCTAACATTTTGCGCAGGCTTTTTCTGACCCATAAGACTGGACCCTGCTTTATTTATTTGAACCCCCCAAATTCCCGTTTTATTTGCTTTTATTTGTCTTTGCATGCTTTAACACTGGTGTTTTATTGGTTTCTGGTTGTATTTTTGTTGTAATGATATGGTTTGCTTTTATATTGTACATTGCTTAGAGAGTTTTAAAATATTATGTGGCTTATTGATGCTTTTAAATAAGCACATATTGAGGAACTCTCAGGCCAAATCTCCAAGCTGCTTTTTCACTTTCGTGCAATTTCATTCCCCCTTCTTGCCAACCCCCACCCCACCGGTACTGTATTACCTTGGCTACCACCTGTAGAACAAAAGCTGAACCAATGATTATCAAGGCTATTTCCAAGAAAACACGTAGCAGGTTATTAGAATACTGTAATCCTGCTGGGTTTGTGCTTCGAGGTGCCCCTGCTTCATCAATGACCACTATTCCCTACCATGCAAATAAAAGAGAGAACCTGCTTTGTCAGGCTGTGCATGCATTCGCTTCTGTAAGCAAAGTTTCCTTCACGTACGCACTGTTTATCTCTGATTTGTGTTTGTATATGGCTTGAGCAAAGAAATCATGCAAAAGCAAACATCAGAAAAACACAGTCAGCGTGCATTAGTTAAGACTTCGGCCTTGTCTCTGGCAGTTTTCTAGTACACATCTGAGGCAATTTGAGGCCGTTATAATGTGCATCTAACCTGCAGGTGCTCTAGAGACACCCAGAAATCTCGTAACCACACATTGATAGAAAGGAAATTGCAGCTGACACAGGTGCAATGTTCCTCCATTTCCCTGCTCACTGTAATGCACTGCACAGGCCTTGTACCACCATGTCTTATCCACTGGCAACTACTGGGTCTACAACACAACAGGAATGCCCACTGCTGTGTTGATGGTACACTTTCAGCTACTGCTCTGATCCTATGGATGCAGGCGGTAGTGTTAAGCAGCCACCATTTTAATTTACCGTGATACCCACAGCACAGCAGCACGCTCTTGGGGGATCCACCATTTTAATTCCAGTGGGGTCTACCCTTTTAAGTTACCACAATTTCCCAGAAAATGCTATATTAAGGGCATTAGGGAAAATTAAAAAAATATGGTTGTTTGAAATCTGGAGCACAGAAGAAGAAGAAGAAGAAGAAGAAGAAGAAGAAGAAGAAGAAGAAGAAGAAGAAGAGTTTGGATTTGATATCCCGCTTTTCACTACCCGAAGCAGTCTCAAAGCGGCTAACATTCTCCTTTCCCTTCCTCTCCCACAACAAACACTCTGTGAGGTGAGTGGGGCTGAGAGACTTCAAAGAAGTGTGACTAGCCCAAGGTCACCCAGCAGCTGCATGTGGAGGAGTGGAGATGCGAACCCGGTTCCCCAGATTACAAGTCTAACGCTCTTAACCACTACACCACACTGGCTCTGTAGGCAGGAACAATCTGAAGAGGAAGACATATCTTACTCAGGAGGCAAAGAAGCTCTCTAGAATTCTTAATATCCATGCCACAGAAACTTCAGTGGTGCTCTCTCTCCGTGGGCACAACCCACTATACTTCCACCTGCAATCTCCTTCCCTATGTTATCCAGTCTCTTTAATTCAGAACAAGCATGGGATGCTCTCATGCTGTTTCCTACCCCTGCTTTAAGAATAAGGTTTTACTGAGTACAGTATTTCCAAAAGTTATTGGGCGGTATTCAAATAGGTTTTACTGAGAGCAGACCAACTGAAATGGATAAAGATGAAGCTAGGTCCATTAATTTCAGTCGGTCTGTTGTTGTTGTTTGTTGTTCAGTCGTTCAGTCGTGTCCGACTCTTCATGACCCCATGGACCAGAGCATGCCAGGCACGCCTATCCTTCACTGCCTCTCGTAGTTTGGCCAAACTCATGTTAGTAGCTTCGAGAACACTGTCCAACCATCTCATCCTCTGTCGTCCCCTTCTTCTTGTGCCCTCCATCTTTCCCAACATCAGGGTCTTTTCTAGGGAGTCTTCTCTTCTCATGAGGTGGCCAAAGTACTGGAGCCTCAACTTCAGGATCTGTCCTTCTAGTGAGCACTCAGGGCTGATTTCTTTGAGAATGGATAGGTTTGATCTTCTTGCAGTCCATGGGACTCTCAAGAGTCTCCTCCAGTACCATAATTCAAAAGCATCAATTCTTCGGCGATCAGCCTTCTTTATGGTCCAGCTCTCACTTCCGTACATTACTACAGTCGGTCTACACTGAGTAATCCCCCCCCCCCCATATGCTCAGTAATACATTTATGGCTGCATGCTGGAACAATCCACAAGAATTATCAGGTATTTTATTATCCTGCTTCAAATTTGAAATGGTATCTTAAGAAATGTCCCTCAACACCACAAATGTCTGGAAACCCTCCCCCCCCCCAAGTTTTGCAGTTGTTTGTTACAGTTTGGGTTACGTCTTTATGAAAATAAAGCTTTACTATTTGGCCCATTTTTTTATTTTCCCATTTTGAAATGGAGGTTTGTGGTATTTCAGATATGTACCTGCACTGATTGCAATATTAATTTGTATTTGCTGACATCACTTTGGAAATTTGTGTTCCTAGCTGGAAATGTTCCTGACTGGCCTACATTCGGGCTTGGACCCACCCACGAAGGAACAACAGCCAAGATTGTGTTTCTTAGGAGATTATGCATCTTGACCATAAGCAGAGACATATTTCTTGGACGCTATGCTTATTGATTGAAGAATGAGCCTGCTGGACAGTGCACACAATTCTGCCAAGATAAACAGATAATCTGGGAGATTATGCATATTATCTGGAGAATACACAAAGAATCTCTCCTTTTCTAAGACCTGTTAGAAATTATGCAAAGTGCACAGAGAGTGCACAAAACCCTTTAAAATGTGCAGATTGTGTGCACATTCTCCTGAGGCAAGGTGAACATATAATTGGACTAGTTGTTGTGCACATGAGCCATTCATTTCACATAACACCTAACACACACAGACCTACGAAACATACAAGAAATCTGGCAAGTAAATACTAAATTTAGAGCCGTTACTGAGTTTCAGTTGTGGTCATTTTTCCACTTGCTGTCTATATTTGAAAAGAAACAATCCCACTTGGTTTGTTGCACTGGTATCCTTGTTTTTTGTTTTTTTTAAAAGAATCATCAGCAATGCCCTACCTGCAAACATGCTGGCGCTCTGCCCTGAGGCTTATTCACATCAACATCTACTAGCTGCCATCCTCCTGTAGCATCTTCATGAAACATCTGGAGGGTGGGGGGAAACACTTGTCAGAAAGCACTTGTCAGAAGCGATTTACGTGCTCATATATACAAACAAAACTAGAGATATGTTTTGTCTTTAACTCTATTGTACCTAGTCTTTTATTTCAACTAGCACTCCTTTGAAAGAAAGCTATTCCTATTGCAGAGAATGCAACTGAGATTCCAATGCTTTCATACTGTAATTATAGAATTTCCTTCCCTGACTGGTAAAAACCTCTCCTCCTAGCTTCTGAATCTTTGGCTTATTTGGTTTGCTGTAGTGTTTTGAGATACTGACTGATATTGTTAAGTTGACATTTTTATTTTACCCCTTTAAATTCTCTTTTTTTGAAAAAGAAAGAAATTGCAATAACAACAATGAAAGGAAAGAATTAATAAGAAATCAATAATTAAAGTTCCCACCATTGTAGGAATAGAAACTAACATCGGGGTGACTAAGAGCAGCTGCTCAGGGTACAATTAAAAGTTTATTTGCCAAAAGTCCTCCTGCTACAACCAACAGGAAACAATACTATTAGCAGGAGCTGTGAACAGGAAACTCTTAATTAACACTGGAAAGGACCTTTGTTAAATGAAATTTTCTTGCGAGCAAATGTTATAGAAGAATCTTGGCCAAAATGAATGGCATTTTTAGATAACACTGCACTATGTTACGTGCTCTGCTGTGTGGAAACTCTCCTTTAATTTGACTTCCAGATAATTACAAAAAAGCAATGCCTCAAGGGATCCAGGATGAAAAGCAACAGGATTTTGTCTCCCACCAACATCTATCTCCAGAGAGTTTTGGATTGCCAAATTGTAAATGCTGTTTTAGTGAATTACAGGGATTGGCTTACAGGCAACGAACCACACAGGCTTTGAATTCAAATGCTGCATTTTCATCCTACACCTAAGTGTTTCAATACATTGGTAAGCACACAGTAGGACAGAGCAAGAATTCACACATCTCAAAGGGGATTTTAAAAATTAGCAACGTCTACCTGTGTCGTAGCTGTTGAAGTCGTACTGCTCCTGGATCCCCACATCTGTTGGAACTGCACTCTGATTTCAGCAAATGTCTCAATGATGACAGCAATAAATACATTCTACAAAAGGAATAATATATATATTTAAAAACAAAAGTTTACAGTGAAGCTCAGAGGTAGAAGCGGTGGGTGGGTGGGTGGGTGGGGGAGCCCTACTCAAACATGCTTTATATTCTGATCAGGTGTGTGTCTGATCAGGTCGGTCTACAGTACCTTAACAAGCCAAGCAAGGAAGAAAATTAAGGTGATGAAATAGAAGTAAGAGCGCCATCGGGGGAAGCTGTCGATTGCTCGGTACATCAGGAAGACCCAGCCTTCTTGAGAAGCAGCTTCGTAAACGGTAAAGATGCTTGTACCTGCAAATGGAAAATAAAATACATATGCAGTGCAAATTAAAAGAAGCATTTTCAAATATCAGCAGTCAACACTCCTTTCCTTCATTTTCCTTTCTTGCCATTAAACAAGCCTCTACAAAAAAAGAGCCAACAGAGTTTTCTATTGCAATATTACAAAGAAGAACATTTGATCCCTGAAGACATATGCATGTATGTGTGGGTGTGGATGTGTTCAAAGCGCATGAATAGCCATGACCAGAATATGCCCTTCTTCATAAGTTGGTGGTATCTTAGTGTGTGTGTGTGTGTGTGTGTGTGTGTTTGACCATAATTTACAATGTAAGAGCAATCATTCCAGTTTGTGTTACATATGCAGAGTTGCTTGCTGCTACCCCAAAATGGCAGCACAAGCTTTCTATTACAATTGCTAGAATTTTCTAGCAACTGCAAAACTAAGGCACATATAATAAATTAGATAATGTACATGCATTATTTTATTTGCTTGTCTAATGGTCCAACCTCATCAGCTAAGTTGCCAGAAAAGTTCCTACATCAATGATGGAACATCAGTTATGGATATGCTTGTGTTAATATCACTGCTGTGTCAAAAACCAATTCAGGGCATTTCACCAATGGAGAAATGCGGGTTTTTATTTTTTTATGCAGTTTACCAAGAGAACATCTACTCTCCCACCCAGTTGCAAGAGAGTTGCATGACGCAATATTGAGAGAGAAGAGACAGTGTGAAAGAGGCAAAGATAATCCTACAAATCCTACAGTTTATCCCATTTTCACATAAATGTCACAAATCTATATGCCATAGATTTGTTTAGCAAAATTATACCCCACTCATTATTTAAGTCCATCATACTTTTCGGCCACATGGACACATTTGCAACTGGAGAAACTGTTTTAGACTCTGTAGAGACCAACCCAGGCTGCTTCCTGACTTGTGGCAGAACTGGTATAGGATCTGGGCTTCTTCTACTACAAAGGAGTCAACTTGCAAGATGACCTTGCCTCCTACTGGTGGGAGAGGCAATCCCAAAGGGTCTCAAACACTCTCCTTACTCTATCAGATAATAGAGTTTAGTATTATTTAATATATCGTATTTTTCGCGCCATAGGGCGCACCGGACCATAGGGCGCACCTCGTTTTTAGAGGAGGAAACAAGGGAAAAAATATTTTTCTGGTTTTCCTCCTCTAAAAGCCGTTTTTTTGAGGATCAGCTAAAAGTTTTGCAACTTTTTTGCAAAGGGAAAAGCCCTGGTTTTCTGAGGATCAGCTAAAAGTTTTGCAGCTTTTTTGCAAAGGGGAAAGCCCTGGTTTGTTTGAGGATCAGCTAAAAGTTTTGTAGCTTTTTTGCAAAGGGAAAAGCCCTGGTTTGTTTTTTTAGGAGCAGCTAAAAGTTTTGCAGCTTTTTTGCAAAGGGAGAAAAGCAAAGCTCCTTTTGCGAAGGGGGAAAAGCAAAGAGGAAAAGCCCCATTTTTTATGGGGTTCAACTCACATTTCTGCAGCTTCTGAAGGAAAGGGAGCCATTTCTACAGTTTCCAGACAGATAATCTAATCAGCCAGTCACATGTTGCTGGGGAAACAAACAACCTCCCTCTGCAGCACATTCAACAATGGAGGACGGGGCTGCAAGGGAACCGGGACTCTTATCTCTCTTCTGATCTCTTGCTGATCAGCTGCTGAGCGGGGTCCTTTCAACACCCCCTTTTCTCTTTGTAAAATAAAAGGCACTATCTGCTTTTGGCCCCTGGGCAATTCAGCTCCAGGGACCACCATTCATTCCACAAGACGCACAGATATTTCCCCTTAATTTTTAGGAGGAAGAAAGTGCGTCTTATGGAGCGAAAAATACGGTAATTGCATTAATTTAATTTAATGTTGCATCTTTTCCTATACATTTCAGAATCAAGAAGAAAACAATTTTTTAGGCCCTGATGCATTTCCCCTATGTATCATTGAGGAAAAAAAGGCATCTATTTAGTTTCTTTTTTAAATGAAGAGCAACATCTCTACTGGCTTATATTGCTAAAACATGGTCTGTGGGCTCCCCTATCTGGCCCCAAGGCAATTTCTGATGACTCCCCAAGGCCTCCAACAATTTGGCAATGGCTGATTTTTCCAGATATATATATATATTTACTGTTTTCTTATGTTTCTCTTCTTTCCTCTCTCTGTCACCACCATGGAAAGCCAAGCACCTCTTTGGCAGCACTGAATGAAGTGCCTCTTGTCTCTCTGCCGCCGCCACTGAGGACAGATCAAGAGTGCTCCAGAAACAGGAAGAAACACTCCGATCTGCTATGATATTTCCTAAGCTATTTCCAGCACTTGGGAAAGGTTGAGAGGAGTCCTTCCTCTTTTGGAAGTTCTCCCATTCTGTTGTCAATGGCTGCACTGGGGAAAGGAAAGGCGCTTTGGTGTGGTGCCAGTTGTATCGTTCTTTCTCTCTGCTTTCAGCCCAGTGGAGGTCCACACCAGAAACAAAACGTCTGGCATGCGTTGGGGCCAACAGCATGTACCACCCAGCATTGACCACCACTGAACAGAGACCATCTGCATGTCTCTGTGGATCTGTATGTACCAGTATGGGTGATCTACATACGTGTGTGTGTATATGTGTGTCTGGTATGTTTTTCTTACTGGATGTGTATGCACACAGGAGTCTGAGAGAAAGCTGACCTTTGATTGCCCCAACTTTTTCTTTGGCTACACCCACCATTTCCTGCGGTCCTTGTTAACATTGGCCAACAGGGAATTCAGCCATCAGCCCAACAAAGGTTATGTGCTTTTCAAATTACATCCAAATTTTAAAACCTAAAAATCATATTTTTCCCCCTTTCTCTTCTCCCATGTTTCTTTTTAAATCACATCATTTTCGCTTACATTCCTCTCCCCGCCCCCCACCGCAACTCCCCCCCCAATGCAATCTTAAAGTTAATCTTTCCTCTTGTGCCAACAGCCTCTTAATGTTTCTGTCGAGAGCAATTAAAATAAATGGTCCCAAATTGACATTTGTGATATGAAGTATTACTTCAGGATGGAGGATGTGATTTGGGACTGGTGGAGCGTTAAAAGCATGCCATAAAGTGGCTGAATAGATGTGTGTCAGAATGCCAAATCAAAAAACCCTCTGAAAGTATTCCGACATTCTGGAAAATATTTTCTTTAATGTTGACATTTGAAAAACAGTGCCTGCCATTTTAGAACAGGAGTTATTATGTTTTCAAAATCTCCTACTCGGGCCTTGCTTCTTTTCATTCTCATGATGTCCTTGCATCTACTTAAGGAAGCTGTCTGACTAATGGGGGTGGGGGAGGAATATGACAAACATCTATTGTGAAGGTGAAGCATCCCTGTAATGGTACCCATCTATTACAACCTGTCCATCAGTTCTACTTCTGTATCCCGGAGAAGGGATGAAAATCCCTCACCCCCAAACTCAGCATATTGTTTGAGCATAATTAAATATGGGAGGTTTTATTTCTGGATATGTAGGCAGACTTTGAAGCTTCAAGGTTTTAATTACTCTTAATTATGGTGTCAAAGAAATCACTAGGGATTTTTACTGAGCCCTGCAATCCTCCTCCTCCTCCTCTCAGATGAAGTTGAACAGCTGTTATAGAGTTACAGAAAAACAAATGCAAAATTGGAAAGCTTGGACATTCAAACACACAAGAGAGAGAGAGAGAGAGAGAGAGAGAGAGAGAGAGGGAGAGAGAAATTGAGGCTTGGGCTTTCCCACATTTTAATTAAAGCAACATACGATGACAAACTGCATAGATTTTAAATATTGGATTGAAAGTTGTGTTCAGGTACATAACAGGTGTGAGAGGGCTCATCACTGCTACTGCTTCTGTCGCAAGATCCCTTAGCACATCCGGATATTACAAAAATATTACAGCGAAAATTGCGAAGGCCACCATTAAATCCCTCTCTCCCCAAATCAATCATAAACATATAACTATTTCTAGAGTACTTTCAGCAGGTTTGTGAACTTCTGTGCTGACCTCTTCCTGGTTCCCTTAACAGCAGAAACTATATAATAGAGAGTTCTTAAAACTTCTTGTTTCAGGTTACCTCTGTGACATGGACAACTTTGCTTGTAAATTTTTAAGTGTACTGGCTGGTGTCAAAGGAACAGTAACAACTAATAAAAAGGTTAGCAATGGTTGCCTGTAGAGCACTTTTATATTTTCTGCAGAGCGTGTTCTCCTTCATGGAGAACATATGTTGCGGTGGGGTCTGGCAAGACATCCCTCTGTTGTTGGGTGGGATCGTTTAGATGGCCATGACCTGATCGGGTTCTTCTGGGTTGTTGGGGAGATTCTGATGTTGCCAATTTTTGATGGACAGCCCAGAGGCTATACATTCTCTGCACACAGCGTTGAGCTTCCTCTTTTCGCTGCGTGCATCGGATCACCCGCCCAACCTCCCTGTAATTAGGGCTGTTTGCGTTGACCTTGCTATGCCTGTCATGGGGTCATCTGCTTTTGGGGCAGGGGGCTGGTAGTAATTTTTTCATTTGGCTGATTGGCTGGTGCCATTTGGTATTCGCCTACTGCGTAGCAAATCATCACCACTTGTAAGGTTGCAGTTAGGCATTGGTTAAAAATTGGTTGGTGGAGGGGTAAGGATTGGCTGTGCCTGCCCCTCCAATGCTGCTGCTGTGCAGGTAATTCCATTAAAGGAATCCAGGGGCTCGCCATGCTTTTGTCCGTATCCCCAGGCAAGGGGCTAGGGCCGCACAAGAGCTCCTGGGAGCATTAGGGGAGAGGCAAGGGTCTGGCGCCCAGCTCCATTCTCTCCCCAAAATGTTTTCCCTTTACTGACTTCTGTGGGTGTGCGGATGTCAGTTCTGTCCCCAGGCGGGGACAGATAGTTGCAACCAATCTCTCAGCAACCACTCACATTTTGTATTTTAATAAAGTTGTGGCCAAAATTATGCCAAAAATCTTAAACTAAAATTTCTGTGTGAAGTGTGATTTATTTGAGGGTGGCTTGGAGGACCTCGAAACGCACCTATTGTACATTCAAGAACACTTATACAGTGGTACCTCGACTTATGAGCGACTCGACTTCCACATTTTTCGATTCCAAATGACCTCCAGAAGTGAAAAAATGGCCGCCGCTTCCGAAATTTTCGACTTCCGAAGTGAAAGCGGCGGCACGATACCTCGACTTACGAGGTTTTCAATGCGGTTTTTTCGACTTGCAAAGTTTTTTCCCGTTCCGAGATGGCGGCTTCGACTTGCGAAGATTTCGACTTACGAGTGCGCCTTCAGAACGGATTAACTTCGTAAGTCGAGGTACCACTGTATGCACACACATCTAAGAGTTTTGATTAGGCAACAGCTCCCAATGTGAGCCTGAGTGTTTTAGATGCGTGTCTGTCATTCATACTTTGGCCCAGTTTACACACAATGATAAACCACTGTTTAATATAAACTATGGTTTAATGGGCGCGATCACTTCTCCTCCCCAGCTATTGACATATAGCAGAGGAAATAAGCCTCTGGGAGGTCTGAAACAGCTGTGTAAAACTGCATCTGCCGCAAAGGCCACTGCGACATAAATTAAGGATCTGCTCACAGTGCACCAAGTTAAACCTTTAAAGAAGCAAAACAAAACATATTGGCCAAGATATCAAAATAAGTACCTAGCAGCTAAAAGCCTTCTTTCTTTTGTTTTTCTAACTGCCCATATAAATGAACTGACCCACCCAAACTTCCCAACCTGATAACCCCATAGCTGTCCGGGGGAAACCAGGACATACCATTTTTTGTGTGTGATTTCGCCCAGACAAAAGCACTTTTTTCTGAGGCAGCAAACTTGCTTTGTTCCCCAAACGTGTTTTTGGGTGCCATGCTCTCATGCAAGAGCACAGCTAAAAAAAACCTCATTTTGGGGGCCATGACCTTGTGCAGGTCACATGACTTGGCCAGGAGGACAGCCTGGAATACACACGTCCCAGTTTGGGGACTGCCCTGGACATGTTGACAATCATTGCATACATGTTGGCAATGAGGACATGTTGGCAATGATTTCTAGATTCGATGTGGCAGCACTGATACGGCAAAATACTACCACAGCAAAATACTAACGAGACTTTGAAAGATTGGCTTCTACAACCACTGATGGAAGTCTGTAACAAGATAATAAAGGGGGACAAAGCACCCGAAACCTGGAAAGAAGCATATATATCATTGATTCTGAAACCAGAGCAAGACAAGACAAATGTGAAAGAAAGAGAAAAGTTGGAAAAGTTAACTGGTCTGAGTTTTGTTAAAAAGGTGAAGTATCTAGGTGTTAATATGACAAATAAAAATCTGAACTTGTATAAAGACAATTATGACAAACTGTGGAAAGAGATAAGGAGAGATTTGGAAAGTTGGACGGACTTGAAGTTATCACTGTTAGGCAGGATTTCTGTAGTTAAGATGAATGTATTGCCAAAAATGTTATTTTTATTTCAAGCACTACCAATTGTGGACAATATGAAATGTTTTAAGGAATGGCAAAAAGCATTGTCAAAATTTATCTGGCAGGGGGAAAAACCTAGGATTAAAAATAAAATATTAACAGATGCAAAAGAGAGACAGGGATTTGCCCTGCCAGATTTAAAATTGTACTTTGAAGCTGCTGCTTTTTGTTGGATAAAAGATTGGATTATGTTAGAGAATACAGGTGTATTAGATCTTGAAGGTTTTGACAATGTTTATGGTTGGCATGCATATTTATGGTATGACAAAACTACAGTACACAAAGGCTTTAAAAACCATATAGTTAGGAAGTCATTGCACAGTGTCTGGATGAGATATAAAGATTTGTTGGAAAGGAAAACACCTAGATGGCTGTCACCATTAGAGGCAAAAGCTAAGAGGAAATTGAATATGGACTGCAAATGGTTAAAATATGAGGATTTATTAGAGGATAAAGAAGATGAGATTAAGCTGAAAGATAAACTTAATGACTGGTTACAGTACCATCAGATAAATGAAATGATTAAACAAGAAAAAATTGGTTTTATGAGGGGAAAATCTAAGCTGGAAACGGAGTTGTTAGATACAAATAGTAAAAATTTGTCTAGAATGTATAATCTGTTGCTGGAATGGCATACGAAAGATGAAATGGTGAAAACCGTGATGATTGATTGGGTAAAAGATATAGGACATAATATAATGTTGGAACATTGGGAAAGGTTGTGGAAACAAGGGATTAAGTTCACTGCATGTTATGGTTTGAAAGAGAATATGATGAAAATGATGTATAGATGGTACTTGACACCTGTGAAATTAGCAAAAATGCACCATGCATATGATAACAAATGCTGGAAATGTAAAGAGATAGAAGGAACGTTTTATCATCTTTGGTAGATTTGCCCAAGGGTGAAAGACTTCTGGGATATGATTTATAATGAGTTGAAAAAAGTATTTAAAAATACTTTTATTAAAAAACCAGAAGCATTTTTACTTGGAATAATAGGAGATGAACTGCCTAAAAAAGATAATTCTTTTTGTATGCCACAACAGCAGCTAGAACATTGCTTGCCAAAAACTGGAAAACACAGGACATACCTAAAATAGAAGAATGGCAAATGAAGATGATGGAATATATGGAGCTGGCCGAAATGACTGGACGAATCCGCAATCAGAAGGAGGAGACGATAGACCAAGAATGGAGCAATTTTAAAGTGTATTTAAAAAAATATTGTAATATTTTTTAAAGAGGAAAGTTTTTGGAAGAAACTGAGGCTTAGGTTAGTTTTCAGAATGGTGAATAATTGGAAAATAGTTAAAAAAGTTAGACAATGATAGTAGAAGAATTTATAATTGAGGATTAGAATTATGAATGTTTAAAATGTATTGGAAGACTGCTAAAGATGTAATAAAATGAAATCAGCAAAGAGGGATCTGAGGAAGTCATGAAACAGAGTGAGAAATTATAAGAAAGTTTGTACATATACTATGTGATGAGATATATTTCTTTATGTTATTGAAATTATGTTTTATGTGTTTCAATTATGTTAAAATTAATAAAAAGTTATTTTAAAAAAAACAAGATGATGAAATACACGAAGTATATTGCTCACACAAGAAGTCAAATATCGCAAATTAGCAAAAAGAGCAAAGCAGCTGATTTTGATGAAGACTAACAATGTCCCCCACCCCCACAGCTCCAGTGGAGACACATAATGCATGAAACCAGGTGTCAGGGGGCTGCCTCCGTCAACAGGCGAGGAGTTGCCGGGGGTTTTTCAGTATCGCCAGCCCCCACCTCCGTTGCTGAGTAACTCCTCCTCTTCCAGTGAAGAGGTCAGCAGTTCTTCCAGTGGGGAGGGGGAGATGGGAGTGGAAAGTAGGACTCAGGGCTCTGACAAGGTAGCAGAGCCCTTGCATTAGGCAGAGGCGGGAAAGGAAGCACCGCTTCCGTCTCCCCACTTACGCAGGGGGGAAAGACGCAGAGGGGGAAGGTGGGGGTTCCGCGTCCCGCACCTGTTATGCTGGGGTAAGAACCGGAAGGGGCCATTCCTGGACTCTGCCGAAAGATGAGCTGGATGTCTTTTCTGTAGCTGCACTGTATATATCTTAAGATTTAGTGTCAGGAAATAACGTAGTCCTGGACACAGCAGAGTTAACCGGAGGTTTTCTTGAAGCTTCTGGCTGTAGAGCATTAACTGGACAGCACAACGCAGGAACTCAGCAACTCACTTGGATAACTATATACAGTATTTATTGAAGCAACTAGTATCCATAAGTTACTATGTACAGACTTTACAAATAAAAGAAACAAAACATAAAACCTCTCCTCTCTGTCTCTCTCTCTCAACCTTCAGTACACCACTAACAACCAACAACAGCTCTCACACAGAGCTCATTCTTTAGGAACTCATTGACCAATCACAGGTTGTTGCTAAGGGTCTGGAGAGAGAGCAGATCTTGGCTTTCTGCCAACTGGTAATTGCTACAGAGGTGATAAGCTGACTTTCTGCACGTAGGCACTTTGAAATCTCTAGCAATATATTTATTGCACAATAAAGAAGCTTAGTTTATAAGTTTCTGCTTCAGCCTGGTTACTCATGAGCAGCCGCTGAAAGCCTTACACCTAAAAACCAGGTTCTTCCCTGCTATGTTCAGCTCTTACTTTCATAATCTTTCTAGACATACTCTTAAGTCAACAGGGTAGCACAATAAATGACAAAAATCTCAACATGCTTGCTCAATCTGTTTGAGAAAAATTTAATGAAGGATCTTGTGGATGATTGAGGTGAAAGAGGCCCAAACGAATCATTTTTAAAAAATCTAGCCAAAAATTAAAGTCTGTATCTGATATGCTGTGATTCTTCCATATGACCCTGCTGTATTAAGCTACTTCAATTTTGCACAATTAGGATAAACAATGCTACAATTGTCTGTCAAATAAATAAATAAAAAATAAATGCAACATTACTAAAGGCAGTATTATTATTATTATTATTATTAGTAGTAGTAGTAGTAGCAATCAAAAACAAAAGATCAATACAAAATGAACACTTAAGACACATACTTTTTCATCTAGCTTGAATGACCAAACCAATGAACAGAAAAATTCTAAATAAATGGGAAGATTCCTGTCTGAGAATACTGAACCACCACATCTTTCCCTCCCTTTCTTCCTGCCATCCCCACTATTTTCTTTCCAGTAAATTGTTATCGCTTTGTCTTGTGCTCTTTCCTTCCTTGTGCATAGGATAACCTTGGGGATAATAATTGCTTTGAGGTTATATCCTGGGGAAGGTGACAGAGTTATATTTGATTTCCTTCCAAAGCGAGAATGCTGAGACTTCCTCTCTTGATAGACATTTTAGGCCTTCCCTGCATTGCACATGACAAAATGGAGGTTGAAATTTCACAAATGTATTTTCCATCAAAGAGGGTAGAGGTGGGAACTATCCTTGAAGTAGGAAACTTAATTTCAGAAAAAGAAAAACAAACAAACCAATGACCAGGACTAGGAGTCTCAAGTATACTGGTATCGTCTTAGGTTTAAGTTCCTAAAGGGGAGCAGTGGGATCTCTTATTTATAGGATTCCTTTACGGAGGTGAAAATAGAAGAGACTGGACTTATATAGCTGCCCATTTTGGCAATTATTTGGGAAAGGAGAAACCCAGGAATTAATGTGGCTTAATTAATTAGGAATGGTGAAAAGAGAAAGCCAGTCACCTAGGACACTACCCCTGCTCAAGTTGCTAGATATTTTGTTTTTTAATGTTTGATGTTTTGTTGTGTTTTTATATAATGTTGCAAGCTGCCCAGGGTGGCTGGGGAAACTGAGCCAGATGGGTGGGATATTTTGTTTTTTAAAAAAATAAATAAATTAGAAATTATTACAACTGAAACTGCTAGACCCAAATGCATTATTTGCTCTCCCTTAATGATCTAATTGAAAAGTAAAGGGGCCAAGCATTATCTACTAACTAGACTTGACATTGTAGACCCAGGTCCTTTAATTCCAATACGTAAAGGTAAAGGGACTCCTGACCATTAGGTCCAGTCGTGTCCGACTCTGGGGTTGCGGCGCTCATCTCGCATTACTGGCCGAGGGAGCCGGCGTAAAGCTTCCGGGTCATGTGGCCAGCATGACTAAGCCGCTTCTGGCGAACCAGAGCAGTGCACGGAAATGCCGTTTACCTTCCCACTGGAGTGGTACCTATTTATCTACTTGCAGTTTGACTTGCTTTCAAACTGCTAGGTGGGCAGGAACTGGGACCGAGCAACGGGAGCTCACCCCGTTGCGGGGATTCAAACTGCTGACCTTCTGATCAGCAAGCCCTAGGCTCTGTGGTTTAACCCACAGCGTTAATTAACCTGGTTAATTCCAATAGGTCTACTCAAAACCTGGCTGACCACCACTCCTACTTTTGGGAATGCTAATCTGCCATACAGCTGTGAAACAGGATTTAAAGTGGAGGAGGAATAGCTGATGAACCCACCCCCTCCTAAAATTTCCCCCTCTGCAAGCCATCCCTGAAGCTGGATTTTGTCTGGCTAAGAGTGAGTCCAGACAGAAAAACAGAAGTAGATTTAGGGGGGTGTAACTGATTCTGCTGCACTGGGTGAGGGGCTTCAGGGACACTGCAGGCAGAATGAAAGGTGGGGGGGGGGCTCACCAAATTTGAGACCCCAAGGTCCACCACTGAAGAGAAACATGGACGGGTAATGCAGTTACAGCAGCAGATGCATCAGATGACGAGATGCCTCCAGCCCCCCAGTTTTGCCTGTCAAATTATTCCTTACCTCCCCGCTTTATAACTCTTCAACCAGACCTGTGTTTTTTTTAAGGCACCTCTAGTTGGTGCTTAAGTTCCAGCTGGTTCTTTCTATATTCTCTTATGCTGATTTCATAGTGTTGGCTTGAAATAACGAGGCTAGATACAAATCCCACGCTATTTGAAAGCTGAGAAAATGTTTAATGCTTGTGTTCCGCTCCTCTTGAAACAGATAATAGCACCAGCTGAGGGAATATCTGCAAACTCCACTTACTGCCTGATTGTCTAGCAAATATCACCAAACACTTGCAAAAATGGAATTGCACGGTGGTGAATAGACCCAATTGTTATTAAAATACATGCAGCACATTTTGACGTGCAATGTGGTTGAAGCCTTAATCTTATTCGTCATTAGATCAAGGAATCACAGCTCAACAGTAGAGCACGTGACTTGTGTTCAGGAGGCTATGGGTTCGATCCTTGGCATTTCCCCTTAAAAAAAAAATACTAGCTAGCAGGTATGGCAAAGACCCCTGCCTAAGACCTAGAGAGCCTCAGCCTATCAGAGCAGATGGTTCTGTTGATCAAGGCATAACCTTCTCACTCATTAAAGATGCCGTCTGATCAGTATTACCTCCCCCCCCATTACACCTCATTAGTGGCCTGTGTAAATGTAAACGTTTTAGATCAGTATGTTCTATACTTAGGCCCCTTCTAAAGAACCACTTGAAAGTTGCATCAACATGTGCCTGGGCCCAGGCCAACTAATCCTGTCCTTTGTGTTGCACATGCCAGCATGACCTGCCCCCCCAATAGCTCAGTTTCTGTCAGGGACCATGCTGAGGAGGGCTGTACTGAGGAAGAATGGCGGGGGCCACCCCCTTCTCCTGAATCTTCCCAGGAGCAGGAGGACAGTAAAGATTTGGAACAGTGGTTTGCAGAGGGACATAGTTCAGAAGGCATAAGCTGGGAAATACTGGATAGGGGAACAGCTAGCAGAAGAAACTCTAGAAGAGATTTAACAGATTCAGATAGTATCCACTCCACTTCCCCAAAGTCACAGAGAGCTCAGAAGTGTCAGAACACAAAAAAACAGAGGCTACAAACTCAGATTACAAGACGTAGGAGTGACATAAATTAATAGGGGCGGAAGGAGGAGTGAGCCTTAATAGGGAGCACAGCCATTCTGGTTAGACACTTTCTTTTGTTCTTTGCTGTGCTTATTAAAGAAATTAACTGGTAAGAATTCCTTTTCGTTTGATTTGCTCATTTATGGCCACGGGGGAGGAAGCGGACTCCCCAAAGCCTGACAGTTGCTTAGAGCATGGTGCTGATAATGCCAAGGTTGCAAGTTTGATCCCCGTAAGGAACAACTGTATATTCCTGCATTGCAGAGGGGTGGACTAGAGGATCCTCAGGGTCCATTCGAACTCTACAATTTTATGATTCTTTGGGTACAGCAGTACATGTGAAGGTTTCCATGCAATCTGGGATGACAAAGCTGCATGCATGAGGTTCCGGAACTCAGCATGAACACCACACTTATTCTGTTATAATGGCAATGGCGCCCACCTGAGAGGGGCCAGAACTGAGTTCCAGCTGAAGAAAAGCCCTGTTTATTTTTTTGCTGTACACCATCCTGATATTTTGTATGAGGGGCAGGCTCTCTCTCTCTCTCATATTAAGTATATTCTGCTGAGCTGAATGTTATATTTAATTACAACAGAAAATTAGAACATAATAAGATATATTCCACAAGGTTTAATCTTAGGCAGCACAGGACAGCTCAAACACTGTTGTCAAAGGACATATGGCTCTCTGGAGAAATAAAATAAAATAAAATAAAATGCCGCTCTCCTCAACACATAGCTTTTAAAACTTCTTGAGTGCCACTAGGTGGCGATCACGTTCTTTATGCACAAAACAGAATCCATGCCAGTGTTTTAAGATAAATAGAATGGGGTTAATCATTCTTTATTATTCTTTTGGTGTTTGGCACTGATGCCCGATCTCTCCTTATACACTACAAAATTGTTTAGAAAAGTTTTCTTTTTCTTTTTTTTTAAAAACAACCCTCAATGTGTTTTGAAAGTAGTGGGTTTTTTGTTTTTTGGGAAATACTAAATTCCCCACAGCATGGTGAACCATATTCTACCATGGGGTTTGGTGGGTGGTAAAACAGCATTGCGTGAAATCTCTTACTATCACTAAACATTTTTCACATAACAAATAATAAACAGCATTGCCTTGAGAACAACCACCACGTTCTACTATATATGGTAAAAATGTCTTCTTTTAGAGATAGGCTGGCAATACACACAGCCGCCATAGTTCTGATAAGACATTTATGTCGCTTGGGTGCTAGCAAGAGAAGATACGAAAATTCTTCAGGGTGAGCGAGACCTAATACCGAGAGTACCAGTAATCATCACTGCCTAAGGAAACAGGGCTGAGGAATGCTTGCAGCGGCCATGTCTGCTATTGCTGGTTCCCATTGCATCCCTAATATGTATTGTTGCTTTGGGGGGCTTTGGGCCAAAAAAGCAGTATATAAATAAACTATCTCATAGTATGCAATGATTCCCTGCCCTATATGGGATGAGAGAAGACAAGAAAATAGAGGCTTCTTCTCTATATCACTTTTCAGAAGAGCACATTACATTATCAGCACTGGGGACATCTTGTTTTCTTCAGCTTTCCATAGCTTTACAATTCCTACAATTTTCTTCATTTTTGCATAGCTTTTCCATTCTTATACTGTAAAGACATGCATTATTTTACAAAATGAGACACCACAGCTCAAACAGCTCCCCCACCTTCTCATACACATCAGGAAGTTTTTCTCCAAGATGCCCTATGGATGTCATGCCAGACCACAGTAGGGGATTAGCAGTGGTCCAAGATTTTGATGGGTATGGGCAGGGGCACAGCCCTCTTCACTTGAGGCCCAAATGTCTGGACAGCTGCTTTATCTTATATAGATCTGCCCGAGTGTTAAGATGTGCAGAGAAGGCCCTGCTGGCAGTTCTTCCACCATGAGAACCTTGCAGGGTGGGAGTGCAAGTGAGGGCTTTCTTGTGGTGGCCCCCAAATTGTGGAATGCTCTCCCAGTCAAAGTACATCTGGCCCCCTGCTTTTCAACAGCAGGTTTTTTGGTTTTTCTAAAACAAATTTATTTATTTGGTTTTTCAAATTAAAATTTTAGAGATATATCAAGCATAAATCATAAAAAACAAGATTCCAAGGAATGTCCTGGACTTCCATTCTCCCCTTTGTGCGTCACAAAATACTTTTGGGAGTAGATGATGAGATCTGAAGTTCCCTTGCCGTACTGCTTTTGCTGGCACTGGTTGTTATTTATAATTGCTAATCTCGACAGTTTTATTTGGTATCCCAAGCTGTGTGTAATGTACCCTGGCTGGGACACGTTGGTGAAAGGCAGGCTATACAGAAATATATGTATATTATTTATTTTCTATAATAGTAGCTCCAAAGTGGACAATTTGTATTGGAGAATCAGCACGAACTTAAACTGTTAAATTCTCCCACATAGGCCTACTGTGGCAGCAGTTTAAATTAGCCTCCCCACCAACTACTTTTGAAAAATGAATAGATAGATGATAGATAGAGAGACAGATAAAGCAGGGAATGACTTCACCCTAGTTACACAAAACTTTCCTCATTTGAACATCCTAGTGCAGGGGTCACCAACATTTTTGGACTAGTGGGCACAGGGATGGTGCTGGGTACAACTCACAAAATGGCAGCCGTGTAAGAGGCATGCCATAACACAAAATGGCTGCTATGAGGGAGCACGGCATAGCACATTAGAGAAACAACCACCCTTATGTCCTGTTGGGCCTTATTATGGATATATCTCTTTCTCTTGCATGCACACACACACAGTTATGCTATTAGCTGACTAATAACAATAGGAAACATTCCTCAGTACCAGAAAAATATATAAACAACTGTCATTTCACAGAAATCTCTTTTAAGGCATCTTCATATTTTGCTCCACAGCTTTCTTTCTAGGAGGACTGGAGACTTGCTTTTTTAAATAAAAGAAACGAAAGCTTGGAGACTGAGGCAGCTACCTAGGGACACCACTGGAAGCCTCTATCGGCAGGTTGGAGGACCTCTGTGCTACGGTCTCCTTTTCCACCTCTGAAACTTTCCAACATACCAACACCCCTTTTCTGAACTGTGGGGCAAGCACAATTGGGGCCATGCTTAGGCAATGTCTATGACCTGAAATAGTTTTCGTTCCGTTACCAAGAATTACTTGCAAACGTTTTCCATGCTTCAATCTCCGTGTCCACTTATATTTTACAGCAGCACCATCTCCAGTGCTTTTTTATCCGCGGCGATATTTTTGGTCATCTTGCTTCAGCGAGCATTCTTTTTAAAAGGAATTGTTATTTTGTCAGGCAGCTCGCAAATAATCCCAAAGTAAAAAAGGACTGGAAAGTATCATGGCAGTCGATCGGGGGAGGTTCTTGTGTGGGTAAATAGTCAATACTATTTTTTCCCCTTTCCTTTCCCTTTCCCTGGTGCTAATATCCCTTCATGCATCCACTGGCAGTTTAGAAAAGAAAAGGATTCAGTGAACTGAAGAATTGTTCACACCTTTCATGCTGCACCATCTGGATCGTTCACACAGAATAGCAAGGAATGCAAAATATGAGGGCATTTTCCCTCTAAATACTGTGCAGAGCGCATATGCTAGGTAGATGGAGAGAAAAGGCTTCAGTCCATAAATTGCTTATTTTGTACCACCTGCTACTTGGGAGGAAGGATTAAAAAGGGGGGGGGACAGAGCAGCATAAGAGGACTACGCCAAAGTGCTTGCAATAAAGGGTTCTGTCAAGTGGGAGAAGGAGGGAGGAGATGAAGGCAAGAAGATGAAACCCAGAAAAGAAAGCAAACCTGCTGTTGGTCTGCCACAGCAGAACAACATGAGGAAGCTCATCAGCTTCTAGCCATTTTTGTGTGTGGCTACAAACACAGCTAAAGGGCTGCTGAGGGGACGAGGAGGGACTTGCAACAGTCCATGCAGGGCGAAATCCTCCTAGGACAGATTATTTAAATAAGCCTTTGGGGACCAGGTGCAACCCAGATGTTTTGGGCTCCCATCTGATTTTCTACTTTCTTCTGGGGAAAGTAAAATATGCTTGTTATTTGTTGCATGGTTGTTGTTGTTTCTTGAAAGGCAAGCCGTGTCTATCACAGCACTCGATCTCCAAAAGATCTACTATGGAAGTTTGAGGTTTCGTAATTTTCCTCCACTTTGCACAAAGTACCCAGCATAATTTACAATGCTAATACATCCACCATTTCAACAGCAAAGTTAATTAAGAGCTCGAATATGAAAAGTGCACTTGTTTCACATTTCCATGTCACCGATATTATGGTTCCTCATGATTTCTGGCCCTCCCCCAACCAAGCTAATTATGCCTAGAACAATACAATGCTGGCTCTTTTTCACACATCTAAGAAGAGGCAGAGGACTCTGCTAGAAACTTCCTTTTTTCCCTGACAAGTATCCTTGCTTAACAATTCTTCGTAATTGCTATTGGCGATAGCTATGATCTCATGAACCTAATTACCCAGGAGAATAACAGTGCTTGCTATTATTTTTAAAGGTTCCTGAATATAATTTTTTAAAAAAAAGTATTTTCAATTACCATTTATTCAACAGGTTTGCTTTGATTAACCTCCGGGGCCCCTGATGACAGAACAGATCATATTTCAATACATAACAGATCATATTTCAATACAGCAGTGTCCTTAAGATCTGATATCGAAGATCACACCAGTTTTTAAAAAAATCTCTAGCACTGTAATCACCATCATATTATATAGATTTATTGGTGACCCTTAGGCCGTGGAAGTATTAATGTACTAATTATCTAATCATATTTGAATGTCTGCATTAGCTATTGCAGTTATATTACCAGTACTCATTGTATTCAAAAGTAAAATCTTTTAGCACAATATATAAATGTTACATGGAAAAAATACGAGAGACATTGCACACACTTTTGTAAATCAAGATCATATAAATATATATACATATATATATACAGTGGTGCCCCGCTAGACGAAAATAATTCGAATTTTTCATCTAGCGAAGCGGCAATGCAGCGCGGAGGTTTCCGCGCTAAAAAAAAAAGTCTTGCGAGGCAGCCCCATTGACTTTTTCGTCTTGCGGGGTAGCTTCCACTAGACGAATGCCGTTCGTCTAGCGAGTTTTTCGTCTAGCGAGGCATTCGTCTAGCGGGGCACCATTATATACACAACACACACATATTCAGAATTGATGACAATGGAAGCATTTCTTTTCTGGGTTTATTATTATTATTAATCAGTTAAAGACCTTGCGAGAGACCAACTTATTTATTTAAATATAAGACGTGGGAACCAAGTGATTAATAGAATAAGCGAATGGGGGGTATCTAATCAAAAGTAATTTAAGTCACTTTCAGTAGAATACTAGGTGTTTTTACTCAAAAGGGAAGTCTGCTGTGTTCAATGGGGTTCACTCCCTGGAAATTGTTTTTGGGATTTGTTGTAGCGTGGGGTTAGTGATTTCAGTAAGTGATTTCAGCTCTCTGACATAGTAAGCAGGAGAAAGTTTTATTCAGGCCACAGAGAGGGAAGCTACATTTATAGGGACAGGGAACTTGCTCGAAAGGGATACATTTTGGAGGGAACAATTTCAAGCAATCACAACGCTGCCTTTTGATGGAAACCAATAAGACTGAGGATCCAAATACAGCAGCTTAAATGACCCAATAGTAGCTGTTCCTTCTGGAACAGGAAGGCAGTTACTTTACCCTAATGCGAATACAGACAATAGTAACACAGATATAAAAACCATTGAATCAATACACAACAGGATTGTAGTCAAGAGGAATTTCTACTCTGTAAATAATATTGAAAAATGAGCAGTGCCATTCCTATTGCCCAGTCCAGGGGGTGGGTGTCAAGGTTGAGAATGTTTACCAGGATCCCAAGGAAGACAGACCACTTCAACAGTGAAATCACTTACAGGTGGGTAGCCGTGTTGGTCTGCCATAGTCAAAACAAAATCGAAAATTCTTTCTAGTAGCACCTTTCGCGTGCATGCACACGAAAGCTCATACCAGGAACAAACTCAGTTGGTCTCTAAGGTGCTACTAGAAAGAATTTTCGATTTTGTAGTGAAATCACTTGCATGTTCCAAGGAGTACCAAAAAATGTAAAGAACAATGAGTGATTTCTCTTTCCATGTTGTGCACCAGATTAAGGAGGTCCAAGAGACCGTCTAATCTGAAACTGGCACTGCTCTTGCACAGCTCCCATTCATTACAATGAGACTGCATTCTCAGGATCCCCCCCCCCCCCGTCTGTAGCGGGTGCGGTCATGAGACTAGAGGTGGGTTGGCAAGCTTTTTGATATGTGGCCTTGAAGACAAAACTCTGGCTATGGCTTAAACTATGTTTTAACCCGGTGGGCATGCCCCCCTTGATACTGAGGGATGACTTACAATCATCGTAGGAAAAAGAGACTTTAAACAAAGTGCAGACCTGCGGACTGTCACATCTCTTCCTGGAGTGTATGGCATTCAGTCGAGCTAAAGTTGTGAGCTCTCAAAGACTGAGGGACATTGCTAGACAGGAGGATATTGCCTTTGTGAAACTGGGATGTTTTCGGGGGATCAGATATTCCAGATTTCACCAGCTCCTTATCTGGCGGAAATCCACTATGTGGAATACCGCAGACTCCTCACAGCTGCCAGGTTAAATGTTCTGGAATCGGCAGTTTTGTGGGGAAGATACAGGGGAGTTCCATATGCCCAGAGATCCTGACCCTGTGCCCAGGGAGCGGTTGAGTCAACTGAACATATCCTTTTGACCTGCCCATTTTATGCAGATCTTAGACAAAAACTTATAGCTCCACTCCTAGGCCAATTTAGCCTAGT
The DNA here is from genome assembly GCF_009819535.1 of Lacerta agilis. Classification (NCBI taxonomy): domain Eukaryota; kingdom Metazoa; phylum Chordata; class Lepidosauria; order Squamata; family Lacertidae; genus Lacerta; species Lacerta agilis. Next base: position 80,474,981 of record NC_046315.1, on the reverse strand, counting down.
AGACAGAGAAAGACAGGTTTTGTTTTTGTTGAACAATTTCACTGGTACCACAACTTTCTTGGTGGCCAAATTTCTTTTTTTTTTTTTGGCCCTTAAACGCTGTAAGGTTAAAATTGACAGTATTGACATGGGTCTAAATGTATAGTCTACTTCTCATTGTATGTTTTAGTGTTAAGCTCCTTGAGATGTTTAGACGTTTTACTTTTTGTATGGATAATGATTGTGTACTGACTGACGGTCGAATAAATTTTTATTGATTGATACAATGAGATTGTGCAAGATCCAGTTCTTGGTGGAATTACTCAAGTAAAAATGTCCTGCATAATCTCTGTGGGGGGAAAAACTCAGGTGCATGCTAAATTAAACAGCAATAGATAGCTCTCCATCTCAGTCTCCTAACACTTACTGAAATAAAAATGTGCTTGCCAGTTTCTAGAACTGGCTTGGAAAGCCTCTCTGGGGAAGAATTTCCAAATATGGAGTGTTCTCTATCCCTTGTCGCCACCGATTTGACCTCTGATGCTGAAAGGGTTCTGAGCAGAGCTTCCTCTGAGAATCTTTGTGTGCAGCAGTCTGATAACAGGGGAGACATTTACAGAGGTAACTACAGTTAAGGCCATTTAGGACTTTAAAGGTTACGGAAAAGCAACATGCGATTACTGGCAATCATATGCATGGGAATGGTACTCAGGAGGGATTGAAGGAAGTGCCCTTTCCGTGGTGAGATGGGCAGAGGGAGGCCTGAGTTGCCTAGGCAACTAGCTCTCCAAAAACAAGGTCACAGACGATAAAACTGTATCTGGAGATGTTCATCAGAATCCCATTTGTTTACGCTAACCAAGTCTCAGCAGCGCGTATTTCTCATTCGATTAGTTGATGACTAGTTTTAACGGAAGGGTCTGTGATAAATACATTTGGATTGTGTCTTTTAGAAGGTAGAGTCAAGGATGGCCTTTCGACAGGGGCGAGAAGACATCTTTTCACTTTGTACCAATGAAAAGCCCTGCTTAACATTTTGAAAGTGTTAATGCATTTTATATTAGCAACACACATCCGCCCATTGCAATGCAGAAGATTCCACATATTGCTGAAGTGTATGAAAATGTCTATGTAGATATGCAACCATCATTATGAATTGGCTGAATGTATCTTCTGATGAGGATGGAGACGCACTGCTAGTTGTTGTGTGTAAGCAGCGCTAGAATGGAACCATTAGCTAGTCCTAATAAATGAATGACAGTTTAGAAACAAAACAATAATAACAAAAGCCAGTAGAAATTCATTTCTTTTGAAAGAAAAGAAGAAGAAACCAACAGTGTGTTGTTTTAAGCAAGCGAATGTGAGAGGTGTTTAATCTGGAGACATTTCTGCTCTTAAATTAGAGCAATACTAAAATATTGAAAAAATATGTTGAACTTAAAATCAATGGGTGTAGTGATGGATGTCACTGTCAAACAGAAAACCTGAATGCACATACAGAGCTTTGGGAAAACTCACGTAATTCACTGTTGTTTTATATAATCTGTCAGTCAAAGAGATTCAGTGACTACAGCCTAACTGTTTTACCTGTCTGACAGAGCTAAGGTGATGTCACCCGTTGTAAATAAAAAAAAGAGCATTTATGCTAGATATGCAGATAGTTTGCAAAAAAAAAAGGAAGTTAGCCAACATATATCGTTTCTGTCAAACTCTCTGACTGCAAGATAGACACACATACATAAATAAAATAGTAACAGCCTTCACTACAAATGGAATGGCGGGACGAATAATTGAAACATACTGTATGCAGATAAACTTTTTGAAGTAGTTCATAGTCTCATATAAAGTACGAGCACTTTGCTTAAGGGACATCAGTAAAAAAATACACACTGAAGTCCTGTAAGAAGCAACAAATATTCAAGCATCTTCTCCAATAATCTGTCAAGTTGCTGACAAACACCCAAAACACACTACATGAATGTGAAAGTTTTAAAGTGTGACCCATTAGGTCCATTACTGTTTTTTTTATAATTTTTTTTATTTTCTATTATAAAAATACAAAAACACAAAAACTAACACAACACACTACAAATAACAACAAAAAAGAAAAACAACATCAATACAAACATATCATAAATTCATTCACATCCTCTATTACATTGTCTTGGTGACTTCCTCACACCCTCTCCTTCTACGTACACTGTATCTCATCTGTAGCAATACCCTATCCTCATATTAAAACAAATATTGCTAAACTTATTCTTCTGTTTCTATACAATTCCAAACTGTAGCCTAATTCTTCTATCTGCTCTTTTCTTAAATCTTTATTTTTGCATGAGTTCTTAAATATTCCTTAAATTTCTTCCATTCATTCTCCATAGGTCCATTACTGTTTTTAAACAGCAGTCATTTGGAGCAAACTATGCATTTTTTCATTAATTTTCACTCCCCCCCCCCCGAGAATTCTTACTCCTCCAATTTTAGAGGGAGGAAGCTTTGCCAAAAAAGCCCAACCATTAATAATACCAATATCAATACTAATACTAATACTGATAATAATAATAATAATAATAATAATAATAATAATAATAATAATTTATTTATATGCTACCCATCTGACTGGGTTGCCCATCAAACACAGTAAAACATCAAACATTAAAAAAAAACTTCTCTATACAGAGCTGCCTTCAGATGTCTTCTCAAGGCTTATACATTTTAAATGTGGGGATCTTGGGTCTCGAGTGTTTGGCTAAAGTGAGCAGATTTGTTTCTTGTGAAAATAACTTTAGCTGCTAAATCATAGAACATCAGTTTCTTCCCACTCTTGTAAGAATGTTTCTCATGCTCAGTTATATATAGGTTATCAAAACAATTTTGTAAAGACCAGAACTGATAGATTTACCAGTTGGCTGTTTCTTAAAAGAGAAAAGCCAATGCCTTTGGCAAGTGGCTTCTTTAAAACTGCCAGATAAAATGGGAAGAGCAATTCCAAGTCCCAACATTCCTGATTTAAACCACGCATTTAAGCTTGTCTCCTTTCAGCAGGAACACTTTTGATCTTTCTGAAATGCAAAATATTTCAGCACACCCAGGAGAGGAATTTTCCCATATCTACTCCAGTCAAATCTGAACTCTGACTGTTCTTGGATGCAATATCTACATTTGAAAAGTTAGCATCAACTTCTGACCTTTTATGTTTCTTCATCTATGCCTTTAAAGAAAATTTTCTTGGGTAAGGAATCAAACAGTTCAATATGTCAGCACGGCTTAAGAAAAAGCTGTTGCATATAAATATATCTGAATTACATTTTTAGCCAGTATGGAAAACAAGTTTCCTCAAAATACCATTCAGAATGTCTCAAAATAAATCCGCTCACTTAAGGAAAGACTCTAATATTGATTACTCGGCTTTTTATCTACAGGAAAATATCTGCTTGTTGATAAAAAGGAGTGTGAAAATGTTTCTCAAAATCAATGGGGCCTCCCCTAAAAGTTCACAGCCCTGGTTTTTGAGAAACAGCTGATGACTCTTAAGAGCAAAAATAGTTATAATAAAAATCAAAGTGAACTCCTGAAGGATCGTCAATAAGCAACCTGCATGTATAGGAGACATTAAATGGCATCATACCGTGCTCATGCTTTATTTCCATCTCTCTCTCTTTCTGTCTTTAAATTACAGCTAATAGCTTTATGCACTTGCCCAGCTGGAGCCTTAATAGACTGAAAAACTTCAATTAATCAAGGTAAACCCACAATTTCCACGAAGAGTCTCATTCGCTAGTACTGAAAATAGGACAACAACACGGTACATCATCCCAAACCCTGGGAGCTGGAATCTAACAATATATGAAGTCCCCCAACCCTGTTTTCCATGCTGCTATGTCTACCTAACAGGGAATTTGGAGAGAAGATTTCCATTCTGGGGGGTGATCTTTGAGGAAATGGAAATGTAACACACACTCCAGACCAGATCACTTTCCAAGCACGTCCGTTAACTTCATCAAGGCTGGCACTGGAAAGGAAGTCCAGCCTGCTGGTCCATACCAGCCCCGATGTATAGGTTCTACATAGCACAAGGGAAACATACCTTCCCACACACCAGAGGTGACAATACAGACACATTTGTAAAATATATATATATATTTTAAAAAACCTGACACTTGAGGATTGCTGACCAAGAGGCTCTGCCCCAGTTGGTCATCCTATATAATAAAGTGCAAGTGTCTCTGCGTCCAGTGCCTGTGTCCGTGGGATTGCGCTACTGCGCATGGGCCCCACGGACAGCCGTTGGGACTTGGAGCGCAGAGACGCTCTGCGCGTGTTCCCGATGTTGCTAGGGCAACAGTTTGACCACATATGTTCTAGCGCCCATTAATTTAACGGGGTTAATGTACTAGTTATCTATATTCTTACATTTACTGCATGGTTGAGAACAACTGTGTATGCGTTTCCCATCTGATCACTACCCTCTTTCCTATCCTGAGCACTGGCAAATTATTGTTATTATCATTATCATTATCATTTACAAATTAAAAGCAGGGGCAACAATGCATGTGGAGAAACTTGAGAAATACTATTTGTTCTCCGCTGCTATGGGATAGTTACTAACAAAAGACATCCCATCCAAGAGTCAGTGAATCTAGATAAAACAGATGTGTCACAATTCAGCTTGTGGCTTTAATAAATAAATTAAAAAGTTGACAAACTGTAAGTCTTTGCTTTTCATTACCTGCCTATGATAACTATACATGTAACTGATTGCACGCACTTTCCTACTAATTCTTCTCTGAGAAAGGCATTATAAAAGTTTACCACCCTTCTTGTGGAAATGTTTTATTTTTTGCTTGAACTGACTTTTATCCTGCTGTTTTCTTGTTTTATTTAATGTTTATTTATGATCCCTATATCATGTCTGGGCTCAGGGCTTTTTTTCCAGTCAGAACTCACCTATCAGGAGGGCGCCATTGCCATTCTAAGAGAACGAGGGAGGCGTTCCCCTTATGCAATGTTTCTTGAACTGACAATATTATTAGTTTCTTGCCTCATTAATTTATCATTCAGAGTTCTAAATTCCATTAGCATATTCAGACCTCTGTGAGATTTTTTTTTAGTTCTAATCATTGTAAAATCTGTTTTATCCAGCCCTGATCTGGAAAACAGGAAGAGGGGATGTATGGAAAATTAAAATGGCATCTTAACCACACGACCTGCACGTTTACAGTCATTCACATCCCAGGAAGCACCCCTTTGTTCCAGAGCCTATAATCCATTCAAGGCACAGCAAATGCAGTGCTCAAAAACACATAACTCTTAATTAATTTCCTGATTATGGGGCAATTTTGTTTGTTTTGTTTTTTGTCCAGAGCAGCACTTTCCAGACATTCTCTCTCTTCATCTTCATTAAGGATGATGGCTCTAATGAGCTTCCATTTCTTATCATTTGTGTGCCTGCTTGTATGCCCCCCCCCCCGATTGTGGTAATTTACCCTCTTTAAAAAGTTGTCTGCTCTCCCGATGAGCTTTCTGCAATATCAGGAAGCAGATATGGTCACTGCCAAGCATATACTTGGAAAAAGGCTTGTCTCACCTTTCCAAAGAAATTAGACAAAATCTAGTTGCTGCTCTAACTACAGACTTCCCAGGGGTACATCATAAAAGAGACCTAGGTGGGCTGTGCCCAACACAGACAAAACAGTGTCAAAGGGTTAAATGTAACTGAGAAAAGAATGTGTTTCAGGAAGATGTGCTAAATGTGGGACAGACAGGGTTGGGCGGTGGGAGGTTGTTTCTCATTTTTCCAATCTTAAGTTCAGTTCTCTACATTTACACATCAGTTTGTGATGTTTTTAAAAAAGCCCTTACAAAAATTGATCAGCATTTTAGCATGATGTTCTCTTAATGTACACATGTGTCTATGCAATTTCCCTTAATATAAACATTTTTGCAAAGCAACTTCCCCCAATAGAATGCATTTTTGTATGTTATTTTCACAAATATATGTGACAACACTTTGCATAAATTAATATACTGATCAAGATGGACCTATGATCTGACTTGGTACAAGACAGCTTCTTATGCTTCTACGAAATGTTGCAAAGGGCAGCGGAAATCCAGACGGCAAATTATCATTAGACTGGCTGAACAGCTTATATTTCTTTCTGGGAGAAACTAATTATCTCTCACATTTAAGTACTGTTAACAACTAAGCCATCATATCACTGGTTAAAATACATTCTTTTGCAGGATAGCGATGACTGAATTCGTATTCCCTGTTCCACTTTTCAGCTGAAAAATTAGGGATGTGGCTGTCAGTCCTGGAAGATCTGCATTCTACCTTGCTGGCCTTTTCCACCTGCCCTAGGAGGGAGGGGCCCTGACTGACTCCAGCTACAAAAGCTGAGGCTGCTGAATAGACTCTCAGGCTGTGGTATTGCTGGGCAAGGGGGAAGTTGCTGCTGTTATTGATATTGCCGTATTTTCCGGCGTATAAGACGACCCCCAACTTTTCCAGTTAAAATATAGAGTTTAAGATATACTCGACCGCAGATTCTCCACCTGGTGTATAAGACGACCCCCGACTTTTGAGAAGATTTTCCTGGATTAAAAAGTAGTCATAGGACAGAATATACAGTACTTTTTGCATCTTCATTTTTAGATCTTATAATGATCAATGTGGAAATTGTTCAATTATGGTTGTGTGATTTTTGATTTGTTGTATTTATTGCTTTTGGATACTTTTGTTATGTATGTAATTAGGTAAACCTTTTAATGTTATAAGCCTTCTTGAGCATGGTTAACTATGGAAAAGTGGCATACAAATTACATGATGATGATGTGATTTTAAAAAATCACCCAGACTAATTGTGGTAAGTCCACCTCTGAGCAGATTAGGTTGCACAGAGTCCTTATTCGCACCTGGCCACCTTTTTAATAATAATAATAATAATAATAAATTTATTATTTGTACCCCGCCCATCTGGCTTCTGTGATGAGTATTCTTGATTTGAGCAATACCTAATTCCAGTTGTGACACTGCTGGCTTAATAAATAGATAGCTGCAAATACCTTACCAAGGTGTTCTGACAAGGAGTCATTTATTTTATGAGCAGTGACAAAGGAAGGTAACTTTTTAAATAATAAAAAACCACAAACCACAAAAAATCAGGATATACAATCAGCATTTTTGTTTGTGCTCATCTGCAGAAGGGGCTGAGTTACACAGCTCAGACAATACAGCAAACAGAAATGGCTTGTCTCAGCATTCTTTGGATTAAATGTACTCAATCAAGCCTACAGACAAGTCTATTAGACGCAGCAGAGCTATTATAGTGTGTGTAAAACATTTATTTTATTGGTGTATGTTGGAATAGATGTCTCTAAATAAGGCTTTGTACAATGTATGGTTGTGCATTACTCTGGATTAAGAATAGGTCTGGAAACCATTAATCCAGAATAATGCATTTTTCAAAATTTCATCTATGTTGCAAAATTCATTCTCTGCACACGCCTATTATTTCCCAATCATTTACACTGAAATAAACATTCATGCAGAATTCTGCTGCTTGGCTGCAACCAGGCGATCCGCTCTCTATCTTTTAAATCGATGGATGGATGGAAGGAAGCAGGAAAACAAAGTAGCCAGTTTCTCACCTGCACTCCAACCCTTTTGAAATTCAGGTGTAGGAAGAGTAAAACAGGTGGGTAGAAGGGCAAAAGAAGGTGGGGCTGCTTCATCTCCTCGTTCACTGGTCAATTTAAAACTAAGCAAACTAACCTCTAGTTTGCAACCTGACAACCTTAATGTTATGATCAAAGTCCTTTCATGACCAAACTTCCCCATATTAAAGGTCTGATTACAAACAAGGAGACAGGAAATGAGACGAACTTGGAAAGCAGCATATTCCAGCTGAGATTCTATTACTTATCCGGTGAGAGTCAATACCAAATGGTCTGGAATGCCAATGGAATTTCTGTTCCACTGAATCCTGTTTAAACAGCTGTAGAGGTTTCTTTTGACTGTCACTACAAGGCAGCTGTACTAATCTATTCACATTAGTTTCACCTGACTGCCTTGTTTAATGTAGGCATCAGCTAATTTGGGATCAACATGGCAATCAATTAGTAAATTCTGGGATACGCTCTGAAAATTCTCACTTTCCCAACTCCCCAAATTTTCATATTTGCTGACACATTTTACTTTATTTGGGGTAGTACCCCTTCATACAGTAAAATAAGCCTATTTACAAAAAATACCTTTTAATAATACTAGTTACAGGTGGGTAAGCCGTGCTGTTCTGCCATAGGTCGAAACAAAATAGAAAATTCTTTCCAGTAGCACCTTAGAGACAGCTGAGTTTGTTCTTGGTATGAGCTTTTCGTGTGGCATGCACGATCTGAAGAAGTGTGCATGCACACGAAAGCTCATACCAAGAACAAATGCAGCTGGTCTCTAGGTGCTACTGGACAGAATTTTTCTATTTTGTTTAATAATACTGTAATTAAAAAAAAACTTAAGTTTGCTCACTGTCTAAGTACTCAACTTAAAATAAAATAAAAGAATGGATAGCTGTTATAGCTGCTGTGTCAAAACTAAGGTGCTCTATAGAGTGAGAACATATCTACTGAATTAAATTATGTACTTAGAAGATTTAATATTTGGTTATAATCATTTAAAATGGAAGGAAGGGGAGTGTGGATGCTGTTCTGGGTTAACTTGCCTATTATAAAATGGGCCAATGAATGGTTTTGGGTTTTTTAGGGGTGGGGAGGAATGGAGAGCTGCTTCTTGAAGACATCAGTGTATGATTCTCTAGGGACCAAGGAAAATGCAGAGAAGACAGAGTATACTTTTACTAAAATAACTTTAGTATCAGGGAGTTCCTACAAGGGAGGCCGACGAAAATCTTTCGTGGCTGCTTGATCAGCCACGTGTACGGAAAAAGAGTGTTAAGTAAAACCTGTGCTGGGGTTGCTCCAGGTTCTGGTATGTTAGAAATGCTAAGGAAGAAATGGAATGGACTTCTAAACATTATCCTAGTCTTCTAATACAGATCCAAGCAGCAGAGAATCAGAAACAAGCCCAATGTACATTATTTCGGCACTGCATTGGCTTCTTTCCCTCAAACAAGTACATAGGAACATCTCATTTTACACCTAACAATTCTGTGAAATTGTTGTGTCTTCTCCAAAGCCACTAAGCAGGTTCCATGGCTGCCCACAAGTTTGCCCACATCTCCAAGTTCTACCAACATTTCAATGGCTATGTATCAAATAATTGTTTTAATATAACTGTTTCTAGAAACCTCATGTTATGTTTCTAAAGTACACAGTACAGGTACCTGCTAAGACAAATGAAGCAGCCTTCATGTTTGCATATGCACAGATTTCTCTGTTTCCTACACAAATGTTGTAAGAATTGACAAAAAAACCATGTCAATGAAAATTTGATTATCAATCCCATTATGTATCATCAGTGCAAAGAATTTCTGAGCAGGAAGACTGCTAAGGAGGAATCAAATTCTAGTTTTCATGGGTCAATGCCAACACACTGCCATCACACCTTACTGGCTCTATCACAGAATTAAAGAGCTGGAAGAGATATTGGAAGTCATCTAGCCCAACATCTTTCTCAATGTAGGATGCAACTATAGCATCCCTGGCAGAAGTCCAGCTTCTACTTAGGCACCTCTAGCAAAGAAGAGCCCACAAGCTTTGTAAGCTGTCAGACAGCACTTACTGTTAGGAAGCTTCTCTTTTCTGAAATCTGCTTCCCTATCACTACCATTCATTGGTTCTAGTCCTGCCTTCTGGGCAACACAGAACCAGTCTGTACACCCTGGTCCTGAATGGGGTAACTGTGCCCCTAAAGGGGCAGGTGCGCAGCCTGGGAGTCATTCTGGACTCACAGCTGTCCATGCAGGCGCAGGTTAATTCTGTGTCCAGGGCAGCTGTCTACCAGCTCCATCTGGTATGCAGGCTGAGACCCGACCTGCCTGCGGACTGTCTCACCAGAGTGGTGCATGCTCTAGTTATCTCTCGCTTGGATTACTGCAATGCGCTCTATGTGGGGCTACCTTTGAAGGTGACCCGGAAACTACAACTAATCCAGAATGTGGCAGCTAGACTGGTGACTGGGAGCGGCGACAGAGACCACATAACACCGGTCTTGAAAGACCTACATTGGCTCCCAGTACGTTTCAGAGCACAATTCAAAGTGTTGGGGCTGACCTTTAAAGCCCTAAATGGCTCGGTCCAGTATACCTGAAGGAGCATCTCTACCCCCATCGTTCTGCCCGAACACTGAGGTCCAGAGCAGAGGGCCTTCTGGCGGTTCTCCTCGCTGCGAGAAGCCAAGTTACAGGGAACCAGGCAGAGGGCCTTCTTGGTAGTGGCACCCGCCCTGTGGAACACCCTCCCACCAGATGGCAAAGAGAAAACCAACTACCAGACTCTTAGGAGACATCTGAAAGCAGCCCTGTTTAGGGAAGCTTTAATGTTTAATAGATTATTGTATTTTAACATTCTCTTGGAAGCCACCCAGAGCGGCTGGGGAAACTGAGCCAGATGGGCGGGGTATAAATAAATTATTATTATTATTATTATTGTTATTGTTGTTGTTGTTGTTGTTGTTGTTATTGTTACCTGTGGCCCACATTATCTATGCAATTTCAGCTTAGTAATGTCCCAAATGCTGAGTCAATGTGGCACTTTCTGCAGCAGTATAAGCTGCCCAAAGTATCACAAAGACTTCATGTGATGTTTAAATTCAGACATTATCTATATGTGATATGAGGCATGACCAAGGAGGAAAGACAACCACACACAACAAAGTAATGCATGAGCAAAGCCTCTTCTGAACCACACTGAGGAATAACATATTTAAGAACAAGCAGCCACATAAAAGAATTTGTCACGTCATAATACAAGCAAGCAACCCTTAAGAGACTACTGGTGTCCTTGAAACTGACTCTATTTTAGATAGTCTATAAAATGAAGAGGCATGTAATAAATTAAGTATAATTAAGAGACTGTATCAATGTAATAAAATACACCACAGGGTAGAATATAGGAAAAGAAAAATTAAAGACAGATAGTTGAGGCAAAGCAGAGGTATTCACTTGTAAAACAGGAGATATTAAAGCTGTGACAGGATTATATGAATAGTTCTTTATCTTATCCCCAGTGTAAATCAAAGTCCCAAACCTTCAGAATTTTTCCAGTCACAAATGAAACAAAAAAAACAAGCCCATGCTGGATTCATCAATCTGAATGATACACTTTACAGGCTGCAAACAAGTGATTAAATAAATCAGCATGGGGCTGGCTGAGTTGAAGTGCAGTATAGACATGAAGACATTTAGGCCTTAAAATAATGCTGAGGAAAATGAAGAGAAAAATCACAAAGTTTTGTGATGCTCCCACACCATCCCACCTCCTTTATCTTTATTGTGTCAGACTCAGGAATATTTATAGTTGATGAATCTGATTCAGTGGTCAGGAAACAAGGGTTGTATCCTAAGCTTGCATTCCACTTGTGCAACAGTTTCCTCTTCCTATCCTTAGAATCATAGAATTGTAGAGTTGGAAGGGATCCCAAGAGCCTTCTAATACAACCCCTGAAATGCAGGAATCTCAGCTAAATGGTCATCCAACTTCTGCATAAAAATCTTCAAGGAATGAAAGTCTACAGCCTCCTGAGGGAGACCGTTCCAACCGTCGAACAGCTCTTAGCGTCAGAAAGTTTTTTCGGATGTTTACAGTAGTTGGAATCTCCATTCTTTTAACTTGAAGGCGTTGGTTCGAGTCCTACCCTCCAGAGCAGGGGGGGGGGGGGAAGCTGTTATTTCTTCCTTCCCCTGCATCTTCCCCATGCATACTCATAATCTGCTCCAGGGGGTTGGGGGGGCATAGGGAGGGGAAGGGGAAGTTTCCTTGCGCGAGTGGAACACAGCTTCTGCAGCGCTGGCCACAACACTAACATCCCAATCTCATCTGCCCTTATTCCGACCCATTGTTCTACCCGGACACTGAGGTCCAGCGCCAAGGGCCTTCTGGTGGTTCCCTCACTGCGAGAAGCCAAGTTACAGGGAACCAGGCAGAGGGCCTTCTCGGTAGTGGCACCCGCCCTGTGGAACGCCCTCCCACCAGATGTCAAAAAGAACAACAACTACTAAACTTTTAGAAGACATCTGAAGGCAGCCCTGTTTAGGGAAGCTTTTAATGTTTGATGGATTACTGTATTTTAATATTTTGTTGGAAGCCACCCAGAATGGCTGGGGAAGCCCAGCCAGATGGGTGGGGCATAAATAAATTATTATTATTATTATTATTATTATTAGGCTCTCCTATAACTATTTAGTTCTACACTGCCTTTTCTAGGGGAATCCTCAAAAAGTGGCTTGTAGTACAAATATAGAAATATATAACAATTGAACATACATAATAAAAACAATAGTAGATTGATATATGGATATAGATATGGAACCAGTAAGAAGTTTGGTGAAATAAAACAAATTCACCCTCTGATTGGGAGTTCTTGAGTTGAACCCATCCAAATGGGGTTTGCATTTGGCACCTGATTTAAAAGATGTAAAAGACAAGTCATGCCCAACAATGAACAACCCGGAGCACACTTTGTTTACCTGCCCCACTGTGTGGTTTGGGGGGAAAGGTCTCGCAGGCCAAAGTAGGACCTCTGTCCAGCCTAATAAGGCCCAAGGGCTGGAGGTTTCCCACCGCTAGTCTACTCTCAAGCCAGAGTTATGTGCTGACTACTTGCTCAAAGATGACCATGCCACCTTTACTTTTAATGCGATAAAGGAGGATGATTCTAGGCTAGGAATTGTGGACAGAGATTGCTGCACCTTGCTATGCACTGAAGAAAGAAAAGCCACTATTCTTCCTTTCTTTGGTGTGTAATTTACGAGCTGCAAATACTGAAAACCAAAACTGCTACCATGGAGACTTCTGGGTTCATGGTAAGGAATTCTGGTAAAATTTCTGCCCCTTCCTGCTCCCGTGTGCTAACCACAATCAGTTTTTTCTTCTTCTAATGCCCAGACTATTGGCACATTGGTGACATTCCAGAGGCAGGGAACACCCCCCTCTCCAAATCCCTCATCAACTTTGCTCCGCACCTTCTTCAAAGTGTTTTGCCTGGTAAAAACGTGTCCTTGAACTGGGACAATTTTCCTTGCTTTTCTGGATGCATAATGGAAATGTGTTTTTGTGTGTGCACACGCCCGTGCATGTGTAGAAACTGCTGACATTTTTGTGGCGAGTTGCCAATAAGGGATACAGCCCTCTGACTAGGAAACATTCCCCACCCGGGTTAAAATTACACTTGAAACCCAATAAACGTGTCGCTGGTTTCTCAAGCAGCATCTGGCCTAGATATAGAGCTCCTGGGGCATCTCCTTCATTCCCTCCCATTTGAGTTTGTGTCATAAACATGTTTTGGAATCTTTGCACAGCCGGAATGTTATGCCATACTTTGAGGTGCATACTGCCTAGTTGGAATCTTTCTAGGAATGGCTGTAATTGGCCATCAGTTGTAACATATTTTTTTCATAGCATGAAGCATTATGAAAAGATCTTAGTAAACATATCACACACAAGTTGCAAGGATCATCAAATCGGAATCTTTTGAAGGCCAGTGACATTATGCCCCAGAGGTGTTGAGGGCATAGCAGAACATTTTGCAAATATCTTTCTATGAACAAAGGAAAATACAAAAGTCCTTTCTTACTTTGAAATCTGGCCACCGGCCAAGGTGAGGGTGCAGGTTGCTTGCAAACAGAGTGACCCCCAAAAGCTGAACTAGTACACTTTGCACAAAATGATAGCTACGAAGGGGCAGGGGTAGGAGAGGACAGGTCACAAAAAATGTTTTGGAAATTCTGGTTTATAAAGGAATATTATAAACCTGTGGGATAACAACAACAACAACAACAGTTGTTGCTGCTGCTGTTGTCATTTATACCCCACTATCTGGCTGGGGTATTATTGATCCCTAGTACAATTTGATGTAAAGAAACATGAATAATTTGTCTCTCATGAAATTAGATAAAATACTTATTTTTCAACCCTCCCCCCCCCACAAAATGTTGTCAGAAAAGCATTGTCAGATATTACTAGCAAATAATAAATTTAAATAGCACTTGGTGGGGACACTTCAACCTCTAACACCTTAAGGCCTTGCAGTTAGAGAAGACACACTGCAGCTCATCTGAATGTACATCTGAATGTGCAGCTCATCTGAATGTACATCTGTAAAGGGGGAAAAAAAACTCAGGAATGTTCTTCAAAATCTAGCACCAAACACTCTGAGTGCCTTTGTCAGTAAACCTTTACGGGGGGAAACTACTTTAACAATCCCACAATTCTGCCAAATCTACATATGCTGAATTATTTTCTGTGATATATCTGAGGAAAACAGACTTTAAAAAGAAATCAGCAAAGACTACTGTATTAATGAATATAGTCCACTGGGTTGTGATTACTTGTATTAGCTAAACCCAGTTCTGCAGTTGTACAGACTTCATCTGCCCATAATGCTAAGCCAAACCATGGCTAAGTGTAAATGAGCACATGTCCTGGTGGGCAGTTGTGGCCATTTCACTCCTCCTTGCTCCTGTTACTCTGCCAAAGCTTGGCTTAGTGTTAGGTGCAAACCCAGGCTCAGGCTTTGTTTCTCCCAAACAAACCATACACAGTAAACCAAGAATATTCTTGATCACAGCTTGGTCATTGGGTTGGAGTGAGTAAAGCCATGAGCCCAAGTTCCCATGTGATGCCAAAATATGGCTAGGCTCCTAGTAGTAAAGCAAGAGCAGAGGAGTAGCAAAGCTGGCATGATTTTCTAAACATGCAGCAGCATGTTTCTCCATTCATGCAAAACTAAAGTTTCAGTTAGTGCTATATTCGAACCAGCATGTAGCTGCACTGAAAATGTAATCACACGGTCATACCCACCTGACCTATCCTTTTTATTTCCTGTCTCAAGTTGCTTTTCATGTCCTCTGTAATCTACTCGTCTTTGAATCACCTGCTGAAAACTCTGAAATCTGCGCAAATGCAGTCACATACTTAATGTACGAGGAAATCTTTCTGAGAAGTTAGCTCCATAATGCACGCAGTCATCAAAACTATTGAACTAAACTAGACTCGATCATAATACACCAAAGGGCAGAGAAAGGAAGGGAGATGAAATGAAATACGATCTGAAATATTAGGGCACCTGTCACATGTCAGTTATTCATTTATTAAAGAGACTCTCTGCAGAAAATGCAAGGCTTTTCAAAGGGAAAAGGAGCTCAGATCAAAAACCAAACCAAAAAAAGGAAGAACTTTACATACCCCAAGTCTGATTATCCAAACCACACACATGCGAGCACACAAAAGGACTGCTTCTATATGAAGTGCATACTGAGCAATCATCTCGATTTGTTTTCAAAAAATTGCTGAGGTTATACAATGTCACTGTCAAATGGTTGTTATGCTGCATTTCCCATGGTAGTTTTCTGTCACTTTTTTTTTTAGCGCAGTGTCTGATTTTTGAAAAAGATTTGCTGCATCCTATTTTGCTATGGCCATATTATTATTGTTTTGCAGTGTACCTGCTTTCTTTGCCTTTGGTTATGAAGGTGTAACCCAGGCTTCCTCAACCTTGGCCCTCCAGATGTTTTGAGACTACAGTTCCCATCATCCCTGACCACTGGTCCTGCTAGCTAGGGATAATGGAAATTGTAGGCCAAAAACATGTGGAGGCTGATGCTGTGGAAGCCTGGTGTAACCCTTCTGCACAAAAGGCACCTACCAGAATCTACCCGAATGTATGAAAAATTTGCACGAAAGAGTAACACTCTGGAAGTGCCAGGAGAGGGGCAGGTGAGTCTTTTTTACACTGTGTGTTTCCCCCACCAACCTACTGGCATCTGCATGTAAATATTCTAACCATATGGACTTCTGTTTGTGCACATGAATTTGTGCTTACGTGCTCTTTAAGGGTCATTTCTCATACCATCTTTTCATTGCTGAACATTCATGCTTGCGAAAGTAAGACAAGCAAGTCAAACCTTTTTAATTAAAGGACCAAACCATAACAAGACATCCCCAAGCTACAGCTCTGTATCTTTCCTACCTTCAGGGCAGGGAAGCAGCTGGGAGGATAGGAGTGGCTTTAGTAGAAAGGGGCTAGAGGAGAAAATGTTAAGAAGCCAGCCCCCTTCCAGCCTTGTACAAATTGCTGCACTTTGTCAGAGAAAACTGCATGCGACTGAGGTCACAAAGGGTGTCACCCTTAGCATATCAGGACATGAATAGCATTAGATGGACTGCAGAGACAATACTCCTAAAGCAATCTCCAACTGGAGGAAGAGTGCAAAAGGTCTATAAAAGACAAGGACAGCCACAGCATCAACAGCCCTTCGCCCTACACATTCACAAACTGTCTACTGCAAGTTCCTCCTAGATGATTTACAAGAATCTAAAAATAGGCTTTGATAATAGATTTTAATCAGATAAACAGACCTATCTCATTAAAGCCACTGTAGCCCAGCTCTTGCCTGCTTAACCCTAGTTCTTCAAGGTCCAAGCATTCAAATCCTGGGGGGCACTGGTAACCTTCTTCAGATGGTTTCGAACAGTGTGTATCCGGAATTGCTAGATTATTCCAGGTTATGTTTCTGTTGACATAAAAAAAGAGAACGAGTTAGTGCAACATGAGAAACGCAAACAGGGAAAACAGCAGCAGTGAAAACAGCTCCCCCCCCCAAATAAATTTAATGTTGTGGTAAAAAAAATATATGCAACAGCACTGTCTTAGAATGGAGAGTTAATATTTGGCGGTGGGGACATCTGTCAGCTAGTGCAATGTGGGAAAGAGAATCTCTGAAAGGATTTATCAAGATGGTTGCTGGAGTTTCTGCAGTCAGAGGCTCTTATAGTATGATATCCTAAATGAGTGTTTCCAGGAACCCCTGTAACATGCTTCAGTATCTGGCAGAACCCCAATTGCTTTGCCTCCCCCACAATCTCACAAAAGCAAAATCAGATAATAAGCGATTTATTTAACAAGTACAAAATTTTCCATAAGGATACTGATGGAACATGTTGGAAAACGATGTCTTAAATAAACACTTGAGTTTTCTTCATAAGAAATTGGCACCTGTCCTTTATAACATCTTGTACAAGTCTAGTACGATACTTCATATGAACAAAGATAATTTCCCAGGTGCTGAAATTCTTTGTAAACCCTGAAATTCAGATTTTGAAAATGCAGATATTTGCATTTTGAAGCTAAAATATGCGGAAGTGACCCCAAGTTACACAACAAAATGGTCCCTGATACAAAGGAGTACAGAATGTATTCATCAGAATGTATTCACCAGCTAATATCATGACTACTCAAAGGCATCTCTAGCTGCCTATTTAATGGTAGCTCTGATGCTGTGACAGGGAGGAAACTTGCACACCTCGAATGCTTCTGGAGTTCTGATAACTTTATATTTTATCTGTCTCGCAGAACTCTCTTGTAACTAGTTGATGTGGGGTAGATCGCAGTGAGTTTCTTATGCTAATCTGATGCTGGATCCTCCCTCTTCAATACCATCCTTGCAGTTCTGGCCTTCATTTTCTTAAATATGCACATCACTGGCCCACACAGAAATATCACAGCAAGCATAAAGATTAGCTGACAGGTTATAAACGAGAAATAATGGTGAGCTGTACAGCTCCCAAGTGAGGAGCAGTCTGATCCTGTTCTCTGAGGAATTAGCTCTGGGAGCTAGGTTCTCTGTTTTCATTAAGAACCTGGGAACAATGTGCACTCTGCGTTATCAGATTCACACATCACCATCCTCTGAAAGGAGCAATGGCTCAAGAGAATAGAGAGAAGCTCTGGAATGATCAGAAGAAGTTATCCCTCAGCAAATTGAGATTTAATGTAGGGCAATACGCTGAAGGAGAACGAGAGGCAGTATAGCTATTAACATGAGTCAGCTATTCAGGCAGTAGTAGTACTGAAACAAAAATCAAGGAGAGACAAGTAATACCGGGATGGGACGATCCTATTTCTTTTGCTGCTTTCATATGCTCCTCTCCATCGAGAGGAGGAGCAGGAACATTTTAGCACAGTGGTTCTCAAAAGGTGTGGCATGCCACATTGGTGTGGCAAGAGAGGATGGCAAGTGTAGTGGGAAGATTTGAGGACAGGTTTAGTGTGGTATAGTACATAGCATCAAAATATAAAATACATAAAACCTAAAAAAGTATTTATGCCTTTCTTCAAGAAGATTAGCTATTTTTTTTTTACAGTTCTCCACGACATATTGCTGTGAACAGGGATTTTTACCTCTGATGAAGGATCAGAAAAGAGAAAGGCTTCTAATACAAACGAGATTACCCGGCAAAAGCGAGTTCACACCTCTCACTGAGTTTGCATACATACTTAAGGTGCATATGTAAGAGGCTCGTTTGTAATTGTATTTTGGGAATGATTCATGTTCCTATGCATCTGCATTGCTTTTTGCTTTCCAGTGTACTTCTTACCATTAAGAAACATTCAGTGTGGCCCAGAGGAAGGAGTTTGAAAACCACTGTTTTAGCATCACAGCAACCCTGTTTAAGGGAGTCTGAAAGCAATGACGACCCACCCAGGCCACGTAGTAAAGTGCCTACTGATATAGACGACGGGACTTCAGTGCAAAAGAGGAAATTTGGTGTATGCCATGCTGTACCTGGTTACGTTTCTTCTCATCAACTATTATAGGGGAAGGGCAGTAGAAGAATCATAGAATTGTAGAATCCAACCCCCAGCAATGCAACAATGTCCAGGTATCCCATATGGGGATTGAACCTGCAGCCTTGGCGTTATCAGCACTATGCTCTAACCAACCAGCTCAGTGGCAAATGGTCTCTGGTTCAATCCCTGGCAGGGCAAGGGTGGTCTGAGAAAGACTGCTCCCTGGGCTAGATGGACCAATGGTCTGATTTGGTTTCAGGCAGCTTCCAGGGTTCCTAACTGTTAAGGACACAGGAACATATCCTGCTTTGCATGTAAGAGAATCGGTGCAGTGCAGGGGACAGAGTGCTGGACTAATGCTGAAGAAACCCAGTTTCAAATCCCCACTTGGCAATGAAGCTCTCAGGGTGACCTTGGGCCATTCACTACCTTACAAATACAAATACAAATACAATGCAGTGCAAATACAATGAAGGAGGGGAGGCATTGTATGTTTCCCTGAGCACCTTGGGAAAATGTGGGAACGAATGTCCTAGTAATCAGCATCATGGATTTTTTTATTTTGTTTTAATCACCGTAGTGTACCTATTGTATGGTTGTAGTCTTAGGTACACTAATATGGAAGTAAACCCCAGGAAAACCAGTTTTATTTATATCCCCCCCCCCCAATTTTACTTTAGGAAATTCTGCCCCTGGCTACATCCAAACAAATTCGGATTTGGACCTCTCCCCCACATCCAAAACCACCAAGGGTAGAATCTACGAAATGGTCCCCCCCCCATTACACAAATATGAAGAACAGACGGGTTTTTTATTTTGCAGCAAGGAAGCCTACTAAACAAAAAAATAGTTGTGGGGGATGGTGGAGGCCAGTATAACACAGGGAGAAATAATATCTGCCTCAGAAGAAATGGAGTTAGATAAGTAATTATAACAACAGGATAATGAGTGTGAAGAATGCTTAGCCAGAAAGAGATTCAGAATCCTCTCAAGGGAGAGGGGAGGGGACCTGGCAGCGAAAATTAGGACAAGCAGAAGCAACGAGAAAATGCAGAACTCGATGTTAGTTGGGTGTTTTTTAAATAGAAAAAATAAATCTTGTTACCAGCTGAACAGTTGGTTCGACTCTTCTATCTTATTGACATACAGATTCAGATTTTCACGGAGCCGATTTATGTTTGTTTTAAAATTTAACACCTCACTGCACAAGTATAGGTAGAAGCTCAATGGCCTGTTGCACTTGGGAAATCAAAATGTTATTGCTTTCAAGCTGGGGGAGGAACAGAGCACTTTCCCTTTTTCATATGTCCAGCAGTTGTTGCTGGTATGGCCTTATCTCAACACAGTCACTTTTAGGTCACAGTGAAGAGAGCCTGCATCCAAAAGGATACTTAGAACAAGAGAATATACTTGCCAAAAGCTGAAGTAAAGGCCTCCACACCCTTGTTTCTTAACAAACCTTACAGCAACCTACAAGGGAAAGTGTTGATAAACTCCTACTCCAGCCCACCCCGCTCCTCCTGCAAAACAAGGAGTCGCCAAGCAAGTGTAGGCCACAAATCATGGTGGGCGGGCTGTGTTTGGCTTAGCAGAGCAAGCAAATACTCTGTAACAAATACAAGGAAGTTTATAATTTAAAATACAATAAAATAAAAGCAATAGAGTGGGCTGCACAAATAAAACCACCTGCCTTTCAAGCATGCAAGATGTAATTACATTAACTGAACTGGGGAGGGGCTTGTATTGGTCTGTGTTCCCAGAGCAAAGATCACAGTGGTTATGCTCTTCCCATGGTTTTGCTGCCGCTGCACTACCCAGAGCTAAGCTATGGTTTGGCTCAGGGCCGTCTTATCCATAGGGGCTAGTGGCGCAGTGCGCCAGGGCGCTGGCCCCCCCAGGAGTGCCCCCGTGAGCCCGCCGGTATACCGTGCGCTCCCTCCCCAACCCACCCCTGCCCCCACGGGCAGACGGGCACTTGTGCCTCCCATCCCGCGCAGGGAGCCCCAGCTGGAGCGCTGGAAGGGCGCACAGAGTCCCGCACCGCTCCAGTGCCATGACCCTCATCCCCCGCTCACCCACCCCCCTTCCAAGGGGCGGCCAGCGCGGGAGGGAGGTGGCCCCAGAGGCGGAGAGGCGGCACGTCGGGGGCGCCAGAGGGATCGCTGCACCACAGTGGCCGATCTGCCTAAGACGGCCCTGGTTTGGCTTAGTGTTATTATTTAATTGATTGAATGCCTTTCTATGCTGCTTTTCATTCAAATGAATCCCAAAGCAGCTTACAACAATAAATAGCAATAACATGTCTGAACCAGGGCTCATGGTTTGTCTCACTGCAATCAAATCATGAGCAAGGTTGTGTTCATTGTCCTGGGAACCAGCACGTTGGCTCACTCATACTAACTAAGCCATGGTTTGACTGAGTGTTGTGTGCAAATTGAGTCACTGACTCACAGGAACCCCAAATTTCAAGCCGGATCCTATTTTTTTTTGGCAGAATTTGTTTGCAATTCAATGTCTTGCTAGAGGAACTCTTTCCTTGTGATTTCTCCGTTTCTAGTTCAGCTCCAGACAGAAGGTCACTGAGACAAAGTTTTAAAAAAATCTTCATTTAGACTTACCCTGGCTTTGTATCATTTGTTACACAATGATACGTGAAAGGTCCAAACATCTGAACCCCCAGAATTCCATACAGAAGCAGAAAGAACAGAAGGAATATTGAAACACTCCAAATTTGTTCACCTGAGCGCCTAACAAAAAAGGAAAGTGATATGCATTACATGCAATTAACCTGCACAAGTTCAACGCCAGTAGTGCAATATCCCATCCATATGTGGTAAATGAGTGGAGAATAGCCTTGTGGCACAGGGGATATTCATCCTGTGGTTTAGCCCTTTGAAATGCATAGCTAGATTAAAGGAAGCAAGCAGTTTTAAAGGGAAGATAAACTGGGTTGGGAGGTGGTGGAATAATCTGAAAAATGGCAGGGCATGTCTTGGGAATTGCATAGAAAGGAGGGATACATGTCCAATTTTTTAACAGCAAATAAGAGTGTCCACGTGAGGAATTGCAGACCTCTTCCCTCACTGGTATCTTACTTCTCTGTACCTTCTCTTCTCAAGTGCCTTTCTCCTCTCCATGCTTACTTAGGCTGAAAGCAGAACTTGTCCAAGTCAAGGACAAGATGGCATGCATACACACATCCCAGTAATATATATACCTGTAAGGGCAATCAAATCTGTCTCCAATACTGATGACAGGGTATGATCAACCACAGCACCTAAGGATGCTAAAGGGGTGCAAGATAGGCCACAATGGCACTCATCAATTTATCCTCCAACACCTCACAACCACTACCTGCCCGTTAGCAGCTGCTGCTCTGAGGTGGGTATCCCATTATCAAATGGTACAGTTGGATCTGCCTGAAGAGAGGATAGCAATGAGTGTAGAGAGTGTTCAACATCCCTCCCCCAAGCGCCTTTTTTGCAGTTAAAAACAGATCCCCTAACCCTCATCTAACATGTCTTGTGGAAATTCTACCTCATGTGTAGTTAGGCCTACAGCAACCCCGAATTTTCAGGGCTCTCTGATGAGTGTACCCCATACAACTGTATGGTACAATTAAATCTTAAGTGGTGCCCTCCTCCACTGTCTCCTGAGACAGATGGATGCCAACTTCAAGCATTCACCTGAAAATTGTGGTCTGTGAAGAGGTCAAAGGGAAAGAACTTCAAATAGAAGCTTGGGCTACTTCTAACACAGGACATTATCCCAACATTCATATCAGCCCAGAACTGAAGGGAGAAATTGGATTAAAATAATATTTATCAAATTTTATGAAATCTTTAAAAATGTTTGAAAAATTGGAAGACAGAAAGATGGGGCTGGAACTTCTTTTTTATATATGTAATTTTTATTGAATATAAGGGCTGGAATTTCTTAAGCAATCCTATGACATTTCCCCCAAAATTCACAGTTTGTATTATATATCTATTAGACATTAAGAAGCATATGATTGCATGTTTAAAATAATCCCAAACAACACAATGTCATTGCCTCCCCATCCCAAGTATTCATATACCGTTGTGTCTAGATTTAGCAAACAACTTACTTTAAAATGTTGGTTATCCTGGTTCTTGGCAATTCAAAGCGGAAATAGATCCGGAATGCTCGAATCATAATAAGCGGCCGAGGGATCCTCAACATGCCCCAAGGTGACATTTGATCAACTATATCAGCAATTTCAAACACCTAGGAACAAGAGAACGTCTTTTTCCCTCTGATTTTCTTCCCTGAGCATACTACTGTTCTTTGTGCTGTTTTCTAAAGTTTGCATTGTTTTGCATAAATATTTCCAGGGCAATGTATTTTCAATGGCAATCTCCTTCTTTCAGCGCTTGTTCCCGGTTTAACACTGGTTTCTGAAACAAGAGGCTTTGGGCAACTGATTTTATAATTCAAGTGACTTATCCCAGAACACCAAATGCCAATTATCTCATTCATAAAGGTGAAACTGAAAATAAAGGGAGGATTGAAATAATCTACCAGGGGCAAAGAAAAAGAAAAAAGCTTGAATGTGAAACATTCAAGTAGAGAAGAAGAAGAGTTTGGATTTGATATCCCGCTTTATCACTACCTGAAGGAGTCTCAAAGCGGCTAACATTCTCCTTTCATTCCTCCCCCCACAACAAACACTCTGTGAGGTGAGTGGGGCTGAGAGACTTCAGAGAAGTGTGACTAGCCCAAGGTCACCCAGCAGCTGCATGTGGAGGAGTGGAGACGCGAACCCGGTTCCCCAGGTAACGAGTCTACCGCTCTTAACCACTACACCCTCTGGTGGGATTCCTATAGGACCTCTTCCAGACCAGGTTTGGGTTGGAGAGAGAGAACTGGGTGGAGAAAACAGGAAGTGTTCAGGCTTCCTATTCTAGTCATGTCTAGTATTGCAGCACTTCATACAAGCCAAGTAGGGGGAAGGATCCATTAAGCAGAAGCAAGAGAGATTGTGCCCTTAGAATATTTAATAATAATAATTATTATTTATTATTTCTACCCTGCCCATCTGGCTGGGTTTCCCCAGCCAATTTAAAAATTACAATCCATTGATTGATCAAAGTTTGAAATAAAGTATGTGTACCATTCCTGATGTAAGGATTTGAGTACTGTATGAATTCTTTTCAATAATTACCCCCCCCCCCCGTGGTGGCTCCATGGTTGTGGAATGTTCTCCCCAGGGAGACTCACCAGGTGCCATCACTACATGTCTTTCGGCACCAGGCAAAAATATTCCTCTTTACCCAGGCCTATGGCTATCAACAAGGTACCTCTGATATTCTGGAGAGGTTTTTCAAGGGACATGGATAGCTGCAGTAGGTAGAAGGAAAAGAAGTCTTCCTTCTGTGAGTGTGTTTCTATTAACTTACTTTAGGATGCAAGCTATTATTTTAATTTTGTACTCAGCTGATTATTATGGAGGCAACCATGGGGTCTGGAGTGGAAAACACTGCTTTGCTGCAGAAAGACCACTGCCCCAAACACTGGACCTGAAGACAATCTTCCTGTTTGGTCTCGATCTTTGGAACGGGACCAACTCTACAAGTCTTGGTTGTTATCAGAAGAAGAGTGGCCCTCAAGAGTGTTTTTAATTTTTTTCTTAAGCTGAGGTGAGGGCTTGGCCAGAGATAAAGGCTGTATTTCTGCACTTATTGTAATGCAACATCATTTACCTGTAAAACTAATGACACCCAAAGACAAAATACCATGAATCCATCAAACACACACCAGCGGTCCTTCACATAGGAATTATCCCCCTAAGGAGAAAAAAAATGTAAATGGAATTATACGAGTTGTCTTATTTCATGTTTTTAAATTATTTCTGTAATTTCACGTTTTTAAAACAGAATATTTCTAACACAGTGAAGCAAAAGCAACATCCTAGCATTTAAAATTCTATGTCAATAGTTGCTGATTCTATCCAATAGAGAATGCTGCAAGATTAGCAACCTTCGAAGGATCTCCTTTCGCTTTCCTCACATAGAACAGCTTTACAAAGCGCACTCCATTTATAGCATAAATGGTTTTTTTGTCTAACAGGTGTCCAAAACAACCTGTAGTCATTTATCACAGGTGTCAATGGTCAGTATTTATAAGTTGCGCCTCCTGTTTCTGTTACCAAACAGAATTGGTTTGCAACCAGTGCATTTGGAATAAGAGGAATGCTTTGGGTAAATCAAAATGCAGAGAAATACGGCAGACTTCATCTTGCTTTTCCTCGATGCTTTTATATAGCCACCTACAGTCCACCTGACAAAATGTTTTTCAGGCACAGCTCTGGCTATGAGCATAACTGAATTTGCTCATTATAGTGCTCAGTTAACCACCCCCCCCCCCAATTCTCATCTCCTGGTAGCTTTTCTCCTTTGTTGGGCAAAAAACTACATATACCTATACACTTCAGCAAATGGGTGCAGTTGCATCTTCATCGAGTTGCCTTTTCTGTTGATCAAGAAAAGACTGATCATCTGCAAGTACTGGAAATAGTTGCTATGGGAGCCTTTTTCCTCAAGGGTATCTTTCTAAAGTACCTTAAAGTCAACATCCAGGACATCAAATCTGGTTTCCTTGCCATACAACAGAGGCCAAAGCAACTTGCTTTATGGGCATTGTGAAAATTACAGGATTAAGCAGAGGTCTTTAAAGACATTTATAATACGGTGAGATAGCAAATCCCTTCATCCAATAGGATAATGGGGGCAAAGGGGGAAGAAGAGAAAAAGTAAAACATTTTTAAACACACAAACCATGAGATAACACACTGCGTCCCAGTTTGCACATAACACAAAGCCTAACTATGGCTTAGTATAAATGTGCAAGTGTGCAAATTTCCCAGAGGTATCACAGCTCTTTTGCTCCTACCCTGGTTCCGTTGCTGTTGCTGCAGTGCATGCCATCCAAACCAGGGTTTGTGATTTGCCTTTCTCCAGTCAATACAGCTCACAACATGACCAGTGCAGGAGCAAAGCATCCACAATCTCCCCTCCCAAAACCTGCACATTTGCACTAAGCTATGCTTTGGCTTAGCAAACAGTCTATGCCTGCTGGATACATAATGCTAGCAATGGCCTAACCATGGATAGGAAGTTGGGAGAATGCTCCAGGCTCATAGGTTCACTTCCTCTCATGTGCAGAAATTCCCTGGCTAGAATATGTTTTCAAATAGATAGATAGATAGATAGATAGACAGAAACTATGGCAAAGGTTTAGGTCTGCACCAGTGCTAACGGTGCAGTGCCCAGGCTTTAACCAAGGTGTGCAAACCAGCTTCATTCTATCCCTATCTTCAAATATTCATTTAACAGTTCAACATGATAAGAATTAACCATAGCTAGCCCCAGCACAAATGTAAGATAGGACCATGGTTAACACTGAACGAGTAAGATTCAGGAATTCACAAAGATGAAGGGAGGGGAGGGGAGAACAGATCTATGGCATGTTATTGATCACTTAGCCATGGTTTACATATGCTCTTGGGCTATTTCAATTTTTTAACAGAAACAATATATTACTGCAACAATGGTGGTGGTGAGACACATAGCCCAGAGGTTTATGACCAAATTTGAGACTTCTTTTTTAAAAAGAATATGTTACTAGTCATAATGACTGCAAGCAAAAATTAAAAAAAATGTTACAAATATGGTTCACTATTTTAAAATAATCCAGAAGTCAATTAAACAAACAAACAGACAAAACAAACACAAAGAACATAATTATATCTTCAAATGTTACAGTCAATATTATTTTGTTTTGTCACCAAAACTTGGTTTTGAACCCTGGAAATCAACAGAAACTAGAATCTTGGGTCATCACAGCTGCACTGTAACTGCATTGGAGAGAGATATGCCTTCATATTTGATTCTATCCTAAAAGTGAAATACTGTGCACCATAACCTCATTTATTTTATTTTTTGCAGTATGTGAATTTTTGAGCAAACATTCCCACTGTTCAACCATTTATAAACTAAGGTCCCAGTTAACAAAGGGTCTTTAAAGAAAGAAGTCACCCCTGGGTCCTTGGAATGAAATTGCTTTCCTTTTCACATGGGTGCCTGGTTTCTGTACCTCCTTCACAGTCCTGGAAAGGACTAATCTATCCTCCCATGCAGAATTTAGAAGCTACAATACTGCATGTGCTTCTAAACCCAAGGACCAACCACACAGAGATGATTAACTTACCTACAAGCAGCAATTGAGTAGACTTACCATAAGATGCATAGTACTACTCATTTACACAATACACTTTCCTGCTTATGAAAACATTCAAATAATTCCTATGTCAACTATAGGCTTCCGGTTTGGTCGCTGCTGCAGCCAGGTCTAGGTCTGCCGGGGTTGCGACTCAGGCAGTCTGCCCCACAAAGGAAAGAAACTCCGAGGCATTACTTTACAAGCTAGCGGAGGAAAAGTCCGAAGCTCAAGGGCAGTGAGCGGCACCACGAAGAGGGGTAAGAAGAATATAAGTCCCATTGTTTAGAGATCGTTTGGGGAGCCCCGGTGCATTCACATATCCCGACCTTTGTGAGGAAGCCTTGAGACAAAGGCGCAGCGTAGCGGCTGGGTTTTCAAGAGACAAGAGGGAAACCCGGAGCGGAGCGGAAAAATGTATTTAACGCTTTTAATGCTTTAACAACCAGAACGTCTTGATAAACAACAACGAACTAAATCTCTGTGGGTATAATAATTTAAACCACAGCGAACCCTTGCAGCTCCGAGCTTAACCTGGGAAAAACAAGGGCAACACGGATTTTTTTTAACTTACTTCTAGAGAGACTTGTCTGACTCTTGGAACGCTTCACACCACTGTAAACAGGACTGTTACAGGAAAAACCAAAGAAAGAGAACTAGAGCGGGAGACCTTGAACCTAGAGCCCCTCACCCACTCACTAGTTTAGCCGAGTCTGGACGTACCTGTAAAGACGGGGAAAGGACGAGGCGGAAGATAGCTGTGTGGGGAGTTTTACGGAGCGGGCAACGCGGTTGTGGAGGTCCCTGACTGATCGGAAACAAAGGGATCCGAGAGTGAATGGAGTAATCACCACGAACAAAGGGAGTGAAGGATAAAGGGCAGGAAGGGGAGCGGCTGAAATATGGCGGAGGAGGGAAAACGCTGAGCGAGGAACGCTGACTCAACCCTCCCGGAAGTGGTGGATAGGGGACAGGAAGAGAAGACAAAGAACTCAATTCAAGTGGAGGCAGGAAGAACGACCTGAGGCGGCAAGTAGAGCGCACTGAGGACATCTAGTGGCCGGGATTGGTTATTGACCCCTCTAGTGAATAGCGGACAACCAGTCTTGAACATATATATTTTGAAAGACCGGGAATTAAAGGGAGGATGAGACTTTAAGTGCATACCTAAACCTCTCCCATTGAATAATTTTGTGCCATCTCTATAAGAGGGAATAATACAATAAATTAAACAAGTAAATTGGGATAATACAAATAATATATCAAAGGAATATATACAAAACAAATTAAATTTAAAAGAAAAGAATAAAGAATATCAAGAATAAACCAGGACTATAAAGGACCACAAAATAACACATAAAGAACTATAAAAGGACGGTAAAGATATACACAAATACACAAATACACAAAGGCAAAATAGAATCCAAGGACAAGAATAAATAAATATTTCAAGAGAAGAAGTAAGAAATAAGGACAAATAAGGGAAATGGAAAAAGATAGCAAGAAATCGAGAAATCATAATGTCAACACCCCTGCAACTACTCAAAGACGTCCGTCAAATTTAGATGTGGACAATGGTGAGATCAAGGAGTTAATATTAGGATTGAGAGCAGAATTAGGGGACAAAATGGACTCTATAAATGTGAAGTTGGATAAAATGGAAAATAAAATTGAACAAAATTTGAAAAAAATTGAACAAAATTCCCAAGCGATAATGGACTTAAACAAGCAATATGAAGAACTGCAAAAGAAAGACCATGAGATGGAGAAGAAAACCCAAAGCCTAACAACTAAAGTAAACAAACAAGAAGAGCTGATGAAGAAAACTTTGGACGACTGTAAAGAAAATAGGAGGAGCCAAGAAAAAGTTTTGGTTGAACTACAAAAATTAAAGGACGTACAGGAATCAACTTGGGATGCGATGGCGATGCAGGAACTCAGACAAAATGAATTGATCTTGAGAATGAGAGGACTTAAAGAAACCCAGGACGAAAATGTGGAAGACATACTTATTAAAGGAATAGCAGAATGGATGCAGTTGAAGGAGGAAGATGTGTCTATATGTGTTGACAGGGCCTTCAGACTGAAACCAAGACATACACGAGCTACCAGATGGCCTGGAGACTGTCTACTTTTCTTAAATTCGAGGATCCTGAGGGACAAAATAATGCAAAAGAAAAAATTTCAAAAACTCAAGATTGATGGTAAAGAGATTATTATTAAGCGAGAGGTTCCCCCAAGATTGTTGAAGAAGAGATCGAAATATAAAGCTCTGACTGAGGTGCTGATGAGGAATAATATTTACTTTAAATGGGAGTTCCCGGAAGGGCTCTCATTTATGTATAATCAGACAAGGGTGAAAGTAACCACGGAACTGGAAGCAGAAAGGTTTTGGAGAAAACTTGAAAAATCAATGGGAGAGGGGAAAATAGAAGGAAATAAAAGGAGGGGAGGAGATAACGAAGACGAGGAAGAGCTAGAGGGGGAAGAGGAGCAGCTAGAATAGACAAATTGCTGTTATACTGAGCTGAAAGAGTATTAATATTGCAGAGAGATAAGAACTTTAATCTGCTATATTTTAAAGTGGGTGCTATCTACGCCACATGTAAGAGGAATATATGTGATAGTTCTGCCTTTGGTTTTTTTTTTGTTTTATTTTTCTTTTTGTTTGTGTCTTCTTGTCTTTGTTGGTTCTTTTTTTAAAAAAAAAATAGAAAAAGCCCTTAGCAATAGACCTTGAACTCCAAAGAGCTGATTTAAAATTTATGCTTTAATAAACTTTTGACTAAGAGATATGGATCTAAAAGTGATTACTTGGAACGTAAATGGACTAAATAATAAGGTAAAAAGAAACCGGGTAGAACATCTGTTAAAGAAGAAAAAATTAGATGTAATATGCTTACAAGAAACGCATATCAAAAAAGCCCACCGCCAGTTACTTGTAAATAGGAAATTAGGGGACGAATTTATTTCATCTGACATAAAAAAAAAGAGAGGAGTAGTGATGTATATCAATCCGAGGTTAAGGCCAGAACAAATAACCAAAGATAACGAAGGTAGGATCATAGTAGTTAAACTTCAAGAGAAGCAGGAAAAGATCATTGTAATGGGAATCTATGCTCCAAACGAAAAAAGAGCAGAATTTTATAAAAAGGTTGAAAATATACTATTGGACTATATGGACCAAATGATTATACTAATGGGAGATCTGAATGGGGTAGTATCACCACAAATAGATAAACGAAAGGAAGATAATTGTTTAAGACAAGGGAAATTACCGAAGACCTTTTTCGGAATGATAGACAATTTGGACCTACAAGATGCGTGGAGGTGTAGACATCCCACACAAAGACAATTTACTTTCCTCTCCCACCCAAACGATTCAGAAAGTAGAATTGACTCAATCTGGGTCTCAAAAGGTTTACTACTGAGATGCGAAAAGGTAGAGATATTGCCTAGAACCCTCTCCGATCATAACCCAGTATATATGGAGCTATCAGGAAGAGCAGAAGGAGTAAAGAGATGGAGATTAAATGAGCTTTTGTTGAATGATGAGACGGTAATCAAAAAGGCCGAAAAGGTCCTAGCTGATTATTTTGAAATGAATTATAATAATGAAGTCGATATAAACACGGTCTGGGATGCGGGGAAATCTGTAATTAGGGGTTTCTTTATAAGCCAAAGTATTTGGAAAAGAAGACAGAAAAATAAAAAATTAGACGAGTTATTAAAGGAAATAAGAGAGAATGAACTAGCATTAATGAAAACTAAGAAAGGGAATAAAGAGGAGATAGAAAGGAATATCAAACTACTGCAGACTCAGGTTTCTACCATATTAGATAAAGAGATAGAAAATAAAATAAGATATCTTAAACAAAGGAGCTTTGAATTCTCAAATAAGACTGGCAAATACCTAGCCTGGCAACTAAAGAAAAAAGAAAAAGAAAGACTAATAGAGAAAATAATAGATCAGGGAGAACCGATCACAGATCCGAAAAAATAACAAACCTATTTGTAGAATTCTATACAGATTTATACAAAGAAGAGAAATCAGATCAGGCAGAGATAGAGAAGTATATAAAGAAAACCAACCTATGGGAAATTGATGGAAACGAGAGACAAATTATAAACGAACCAATTACAGCAACAGAATTAAAAGAAGCAATTAAAAAATCTAAGACAGGTAAATCCCCAGGTGTGGATGGCCTACCAGCGCTATTCTACAAAAAATTTGAAAAAATTTTGAATGAACCTTTGAGGATGGTCATGAATAGAATTTGCGACAAAGGGATTATCCCTAAATCTTGGGAAGAAGCACTCATTTCTGTGATCCCCAAGCAAGGAGTAGATAATAATCAGGTTAAAAATTTCAGACCAATTTCTCTTTTAAACAATGATTATAAACTGTTCACTGGGATTATAGCAAATCGGCTAAAGAAAATATTGGGAGAGAAGATGAACAAAGATCAGACGGGCTTTTTGCCAAGTAGGCAAATGCATAGTAATGTAAGGAATGTAATTGATGTCTTGGAATATTTGAGTGTAAAAAAAGAGAAAAAGGCAGCACTTCTACTCCTGGATGCTGAGAAAGCCTTCGACAGAGTATCATGGCCATTCCTCAAAGGGGCAGTAGGCTTACTAGGATTTGGTCAAAAAATTTCAAATGCAGTCGAAGCAATCTATAAGACCCAAAGAGCTAAACTTATAATAAACAACGCAATATCAGGAGAAATAATGATACAAAGAGGCACAAGACAGGGTTGTCCCTTATCTCCGTTACTTTTCATACTAAGCTTGGAGTTTTTGTTGGAAAATATACGGAACGATGAAGGAATTAAAGGTATCAAAAACGGAGGAGATGTCCATAAAATTAAAGCATTCGCAGATGATGTAATTATCATGGTAGAGGACCCAACGGAAAGCATTAAACAAAGTATAGTAAGAGTGGAGGAATACGGACAACTGGCTGGGTTTAGCCTAAACATGAGTAAAACTAACATCTTGACTAAAAATATGTCCAAAGAAGAAGTACTGAGATTACAAAATGAGACAGGATTGAGAGTGGTGGACAGAACCAAATACTTGGGGATATGGATTACGAACAACACCAATAATTTATTTAAGGATAACTACATCAGAGTTTGGAAAGAGATAAAGAAAGATCTTGAGGTTTGGAGTAGACTGAAAC
This sequence comes from Lacerta agilis, assembly GCF_009819535.1. Taxonomy (NCBI): domain Eukaryota; kingdom Metazoa; phylum Chordata; class Lepidosauria; order Squamata; family Lacertidae; genus Lacerta; species Lacerta agilis. The sequence continues at coordinate 80,442,834 of NC_046315.1, read as the reverse complement.
TATCCCTCCTTGGTAAAATCGCAGCGATTAAAATGAACACCCTCCCCAAAATGCTATTCCTATTCCAAATGATCCCAATTTTGGGATCGTGTAAAAACATCTTTAAACAATGGAAAAAAGATCTGATAAGATTTATATGGAACCATAAGCCTCCGAGAATTAAATACAAATTATTGATTGACACCAAAAGTAGAGGTGGTCTGGCATTGCCAGATCTAGAACTTTACCATACAGCGGCAGGCTTTATGTGGCTAAAGGAATGGATTGTACTAGAAAATCACAAGTTGTTAGATCTGGAGGGTTTTGAAAATAAATTCGGCTGGCACGCATACCTGGTGGAGGACAAAATTAAAGCCCATAAGGGGTTTAATAATCATATCATTAAAAAATCTTTATTAAAAATTTGGGAAAAGCATAAGAGACTATTGGAACCCAAAACACCTAAATGGGTCTCTCCGATTGAAATAATCACAGTCAAAAAAAGAAATTCAAACGGAAATTGGGGCAAATATAAAGATTTGATAGAGGAAAAAGATGGGAAATTAAAATTAAAAGACTATAATGATATTAAACATTTCCTAACAGGTTGGATCCAATATCATCAAATAAATAGTAAATTTAACCAAGATAGAGCACAAAAAGGGTTTTTAGAAGACTCCTCTCTGCTAGAAAAACACCTCTTACATAATAGAAGCAAACTAATATCAAGTATGTATAATATCTTATTGGAGTGGGAGGTAAAAGACGAGATGATTAAGGAAACTATGATCAAATGGGCGAAAGACCTGGGGAAAACAATAGAAGTTGAAAAGTGGGAGAGGTTGTGGGGAAAGGTGTGGAAGTTCACGGCGGCGGAGGGGATTAGAGAAAATTTGATCAAGATGTTCTACAGGTGGTATATGACACCAAGTAAGATTCACAAAATGTATAAAGCTAAGAGCAGCTCTTGTTGGAGATGTCATAAAGAAGAGGGGACCTTTTCACACATGTGGTGGCACTGCGAGAAGATCCAAAAATTCTGGACCCAGGTATTGGAAGAAATAAAAAAAATGATGAAATATAATATTAAAAAGAACCAGGAATTATTCTTATTGGGAATTATAGATGGAGAAATAAAAAAACAAGATGAAAAATTATTCCACTATGCTACCGCTGCGGCCAGAACTTTAATAGCCCAATATTGGAAAAAGGAAGAAACACCAGAAATTAAAGAATGGCAAGAAAAATTATTCAATTATATTGATTTAGCCAAATTAACAGACATAATAAGAGGACGCAATGACCAAAATTTTCAACAAGACTGGGGAAGGTTTGGAGAGTACTTTAAAAAGCAGTGCCCCATGGTGAAATGCTGGCTCCATTTCTAGATATCCTGTATCTTGAACAAAGGAAAGAATAAAGGAAGCAAAGAAAAGGAAAATGAGGTAGAAATAGGAGTATAGGATCTCATAGAAGATTGCAGAGTGGTAAAAGGAGAGGTTGAATGATTACCAGGACTCAGACAAGTGGAAGCCTTGAGTAAGGAGGTAGTAGAAAAAGAAGAGATATAATTAGATTGAAGGAATAAGATAAAGATATGTATCGCTAAAGGGTAATAGAAAATAATGTAAAGGTTATGTTTCTTTTAAAGTCTATATGTAATACTACATTTATTACATGCAGATGTAATGTGAACCATATTTATTTTTATATATGACACCAAAAACTTGTTTTGTCAATTTTTATTTTTTTTGTTTGTTTAGGTTGAAAGGATGTACATATTTTAAAGATTGTTTGTTTTGAATCTATATAATAAAGTTTATTAAAAAAAAAAAAAAAAAAAGTACAACTCATCTGTTAGATACGACCTGATGTCACAGTTTGTGGAAAATGTTAATGATGCATAAATAAGATACACAAATTAGCAATGCCCTTCTGGCTCATTATGAGTTGTCACAGCAGCCTTTAGTTATGAGCAAATGGCAATAGCAAACTGTGTGTGGGTTTGTACTAGTCTGAAAGGGAGGGGAATTATTTTGTACAAAGATAGGTCTACATAGTTTTGGAAAGTCACAAAATAAAATAAAACCACCTCTTATTTCACAAATATGTGGTTAACTTTTCAAGAAAGCTTCCTAAATTCAAGCATAGTATAAGTTCTCTGTGTTACACTGCCTGGAAACTTTAAGGTGCCTTTAGCAGATTCTTCATAGCACTCAGCAACTAGCATCCTATTTTCTTACCATGCGCAGGGCCGCTAGGGAAGCAGAAGTCTTAACAGCTGAGCTAAATCATTTGATGGTACCAGTTTAATGAAGACTGATGGCTCCTTCTCTCTTGATTGCCTGAATTCTTTAGATATGTCATTTCTGCCCTGAAGCAACAAACTATATCCAAAATAAAAAAAGTTCTCTCTGTGCAAGAGAAGGACACCCCACCATTTTTTACTGTCTGTGATGTGTCCCATCTGATTTGTAAACGTTTTACACAAGAGCTCTGACCTTCACAGAACTGGAGCCCATGAATAATAATGGAACAGTCTTAGAAATTCATGCAAGGTGGAGCAGCACAATGCAGGAATCCTCACATAACATTTGCTGAGGGATTTTTCAAGTCTCCATCCTCTTCCAGCATTACTTATTATTATTTTCCTTCTAATTGTGGAACTGGAACTTGGAAGGATCATTAGCTGTGATAATGATGGCCATGCAAGGAAGGCAAAACCTGAAGTGTGCACTGTTTGCTTATATGCAGTTCACTATGTAGACATGCAATCTAGTTAGTATCTGAGGCAAGATTCAGCTTATGACGACTCTCTGCTGTCAACTTTATATTTTTCTTAAAAGACTGCTTCTGGCTTGCATGACTTCAGTGTGTGAAGCTCAGAAATCTGTTAGTAAGGCCCGAAAAAGGGTTAAGAACAGAGGAGCTGCAGTGAATTTTCTTTAACTTCCTTTAAATCTCCTCCATTGCCTTCTTCTGCTTGATGTTCCCTTGAATATATTGGGTCAACAGCCCTCGGGTTCCATGCTCTTTTTCCTTCTCATTTGTGGGCAGTGGCAGAGGGAGGGGGCAGGAAGGGCAACAGTCCCCCAAACAAGGAGCTCGTCCCTCACTTGTCCCACCATTGCTGGACTTGTTGTCTTTAGTATATTTTTCTTTCAGAGATCTTAACATGTGGGACACAACTTGCCCACCTAGAAATATTCTGCGTGCCCTGCATAATATTTTTTTCTGCTGTTTCCACTGCTCCCATTCAGTTCCTGCCTGCCTGCTCCACAGTTTCAACACAACTTATTTATTTATTTATTTATTTATTTATTTATTATTATTATTATTATTAAAGAAAGCATAATCTGGACTTCTTTCATGCAGTTGTTGCCCATTTGGTGCCAAGCACTCATGCCATGGTCAGAACTACCTATGCATTGCCCACCTGCATCAAACTGCAAAGCAGTCAAAAGCCTGAATCATGGAAGCAAAGCGAATTATGCAAAGCTCAGCAAATGGCCTCAACTTCCAAAATGGATCCTGATTTTGGTGGTCTATGGATTCAAAAATTAACCACAATTTTCAAGCAATAAACTGGGATAGTAACTGCTGCTGTCTTTGTGAAACAGCTCCTTGTTCAATCTCTCATACTCACATATAGAGCAATACGCACAAGCTTTCATTCCTAAACAATTATGATTTCAAATGCATTGGAAGGTTGTTTTCAAAGCAGGAATGCTTTTGAAAAATTATCATGGAATATCCATTTCATGTCCTTCGTAGGAGGCCAGGTGCTGGATTTCAGTACCCATAAGAAAGAAATCATAACTGTATATCCACGATGAGGGGATGAGGGGAGGGTTAAAAAGGGTTAATGTTTATGGCATGGAACTGTGCAAAAACATACAATCTGTTTTAGCCTCCGTAAACTTTTGTTATAAAACTCCACTTTGGCTTTGACAGACAAGCATATTCTGGTTTTAACTCTCATAAGGGAAAATATCCCCAAGTAAGGTGAACTTGTTCCATCTTACCTTGAACATCTGAAATGGCTGTGGTGTGGTTAACCTCCAACCTTTTCCCAACTCCATCTACAGAAAAAAGGAGATTACCTCCATTCATGAGCTTTGCACATTAGCAGTGTTATCTGTCAATGTACCAACGCGAGAGAGAGAGAGAGAGAGTCTCATGCCATGATATATGTGGTCTGCAGGTGCTAAACCTCACTTCAGCTTTATAAACACATTGCAAAGTGAAAGTGGGTGACATTTCCAAGCCAATAAGAAACCCCCCCCCATTTTCTTATAGTACATTCAAGCTTTTTTCCTTCTGTTGCATCCAAGTACCCTCATATATCCCAAACCGTGCCCATGCCCTTTGATGTTATGTTGTGCTACCCCCGACCAACGGTTATCTGAGTTAGCTGTTAGGGCCAAGCCCTCCAGCCCTTCTCCATTGTTGCTGTTTAGCTCTCCTTCCCATCTGGTCCCTTGACCACAGGCTTATGGTGCCAGTGCTAGGAAGTTGCCGCCATTGTGATTATCCCACAGTACCCCAGAGAACCCAATTTGTCCAAAAGACAAAAGGAGGTTACACCTAACATAAGCTGCTAATGTAAGAAGCCTTTTAAAGAACTTGGAACCAATCTACTTGAACAGCTACCTTTCTTTGTACAGTCCTGGCAATGTTTTTAGCTCTGCTGGAGAAGCCCTGCTAACTGTCCCATTGTAGCATCTGACGTAAGAAATGGGGCATTCAGTGAAGCAGCACATATTCTGAGGAATTCATTGCCTTTGTATATTAGGGAGGTGCCTCCAATCCAGTTTAAGATCCCATATCATTTACATGAGCGTACCCTGCCATGTGACCCAGTTTTATGATACGGTTAAGTGTTTTTTATATTTTTACTTTTGATTTTATATATACCGCTCTGAGATTATTTCCCCCCTTGATTTAGCGGCATAGATATTTATGAGTAAATAAAAATTAAAAAATAAAGCCACAATGAAAATGGCAATATATATAAATGTGTCCTACTCAGTACATGCTACTAAACAGCATTGGTATAAATGCAATTTTTCGTTGGCCTTTAAAAAGTTAATTGGCTAATGGCATACATACATACATACAAGAATTCCCCATTCAGAGCCTTCACGAACTGCTGTTCTGAGTCATAGGCTCAGTTCAGAAATAATAGCAAACTATGGTTTGCCATAGGAAGAACAATCAACAGCAAACCTTGGGCTCACACATCCCTTTCATCCTCCTTCAAACACAAGGAAGGGGGAATTTGCATATGTTTATTAAGTTCAGATTTCATTTTAAAACTAGGTTTTTAAAAACAAGAACCCATTAATATAACTAAAACCTTTAAAATACCCAATTTTAATTTATTCACCTTGGTATAGATGCAACATATACAAATGCAATGATAAGATAGCAATGTGATGAAATGCAAGCAGAAAGTTCAGATTTTTAACTTTTGAGCCAGGCATTCTTTTTAATTCAGACACACTGATGACTGCTTCAAGCCTACTGCCAAAAGGACTCACATCTGTAACCTGGGTGCTATGTAAATGTTTGGAAATGTTTTGAGAATCACAGAAGGGACTGTGTGGCTAAATTCAGATCATCTCCCAAAGCATGGATCAGGCCAGGTACCTTTGCTGTAGTGTTTCTGGCAACTGTTAAAAAAACTTTTGTGTGTAACTATCAGGTCCACGAAGCGGTTGCTCACGAGTAAAGACAAAGTCCGTCTTGTCTTTAACTGTTGTTTTTAATTGTGCAAGCTATTTACAGTGCGGAGCTACTGAAAAACATGACTGCCTAGTCGGTAGACGAATCCGGAAGTGCCTGTCTCCGGCTGCGACCCCAGCATAGGAATTTCGGCATCCTAAAAGGCCACCTTCCTGGTCTTTTGACCCCTCTGCGCAGTTCAGGCGATGGAAGTGGCATCTCCCCCTCAGAACGGGTCTGCTGGACGGTGCTGGGTCTCTGAGCAACATCCTGGAGCCCGCGCTCCACCTGGCTGCCTGAGGATAACTCTTCCTCCCCAGGGGAGGTGCTGGGAGACTTGCTGGGAGACGTATCACTGGCTAGGAGTGGCTGGGGCTGCCTGTACCCACCCAGACTCTGTCTGGCAGAGGAGTGCAGCTCCCTGACAGTAACCAAGACACATATAGTTCCAATTTTATTTTATGTGTATTTTTAAACCACTGGTTTTATCTTGAGAAATTTTAGGTTACCTTTTTTAACATCTGATTTTAATATATTTTAGTGTATATATTATGTAAACCACCTTGACTGTTTGATGTTTAAGCAGTATGTAAATTCCATTAAATATATAAATCAATTAGGAACAAACACCTTCCGTTCTTCCTTCTTTACATTTGAAGCTTCAATTTCAAGCTAGTGGCAAACCAGTGTTTGCTATTTCATCCAAATGCAAACAACTCAAATCAAGAATGCCTGCCTAATATTTTAAAATCTCAATTTCCCATTTCTACTGCACCATGTGGCCAATTATCGTTTCATCTAAAACTTCCATGTTCTGATATAAAAGGGGGAGGCGGCTTCTGAGATCAAACATTATAAATATGCTATATTAGGCTGTGTATTTTTGCAGCAAATTAGGAATGCTGAAATAGATGACCAGCACGGACATCCCTCCCACCCAACATCTCATCTCATGTAGAAAGTTCTGGGATTTCAGCTCATTAAACTTTGTACTGAATTGTGTCCCTTGTCTTCAAATAAGGGATCTTGCTTAGTGTCCTTTCCTGTGCACAAAGTGTCTAACAAAAATGTGCAAGGCTAAGTGCTTTATGGCTACATAGCCAGAGATCATGTGTCATGTCTTCTAGATGGTCAGCCTGGCAGCAGAGGCCACCTTATTATTGATCTTTGTAAGCCAATCAGAGGTTTTTCCCCCCCTCTCCAGCTATGGAGTAGGAGAAAATCACTTTTAAAAAATCATATGAACTTGCAGAAATAACACAGTACTTCTGAAGGGGGAAAAACCCATTGTCTTTAAAGGATGCATCCATGAGTCCAAGCAAGCACACTTTCAGAAGAAGCACTGCTGCCTACATTAAGGTTACCAGACGTCCCCGTTTCCAGGGGACAGTCCCCTGACAAAATCCTATCATTCCTACTGAAGTTGAAAAGTGTCCCGATTCATTGAAAAAAATCTGGCAACCTTAGCCTACATGCCAGAGGATGATGCCTCGTCTACTAATATACCTCCCAGTAATGAATTTTAAGTATCTGAATTCAAAATAATGAACTGAACCACAGGAGCCAACTCCTAGGGGCTGAGGTCCCTTTGGCTCCCCCAATAAAATATTTGAAGGAGCCGCCCACTGCCAAGTTGATGGGCATCGCCATTCAAATGGTGTGTGTGTACCATGTCATGTGGTGATCGATTATGTGGGGGTGGGGTCTACCTGCCCCACCAATATTTTATTCAAGTTGGCACCCCTGAACTGAACACAAATCAACTGCCTACTGAACTGATAACACCTTTTAAAACGCAAGCGGTTGCACACAAGCTTAATAGTCACTGAGTATAGTAGGGATAATGGCTGCACAATGTTAATTGCAAGCGGGGGAAAATGAAATTGAATCAGATTGTTGTGCTATGCTAAGATCAAGGGTCCTGCCACTGGAATGGCCAGCAACACTTGAATGCCACAACTGGATACCAGCCAAACACAGATAAGCAGTTAATTTTTTTTACGGATGAGTGAATTAATGATCTATGCACAATGTACTTTCCTGACCAAGGACCCTTATGTGATCAGTTATAACGTTGTTGGTGCAAAACTCATGCTAACTCTCGATGAGATCTTTTAAACAGCCAAGGACAATCATGGTAATTAACACCATTCGTAGCTACCATGGTGCATGGTATTTCATAGAATCATACAATCATAGAGTTGGAAGAGACCACAAGGGCCACCCAGTCCAACCCCCTGCCAAGCAGGAAACACCATCAAAGCATTCCTGACAGATGGCTGTCAAGCCTCCGCTTAAAGACCTCCAAAGAAGGAGACTCCACCACACTCCTTGGCAGCAAATTCCACCGTCGGACAGCTCTTACTGTCAGGAAGCTCTTCCTAATGTTTAGGTGGAATCTTCTTTCTTGTAGTTTGAATCCATTGCCCCATGTCCGCTTCTCTGGAGCAGCAGAAAACAACCTTTCACCCTCCTCTATATGACATCCTGTGATATATTTGAACATGGCTATCATATCACCCCTTAACCTTCTCTTCTCCAGGCTAAACATACCCAGCTCCCTAAGCCGTTCCTCATAAGGCATCGTTTCCAGGCCTTTGACCATTTTGGTTGTCCTCCTCTGGACACATTCCAGCTTGTCAGTATCCTTCTTGAACTGTGGTGCCCAGAACTGGACACAGTATTCCAGGTGAGGTCTGACCAGAGCGGAATACAGTGGTACTATTACTTCCCTTGATCTAGATGCTATACTCCTATTGATGCAGCCCAGAATTGCATTGGCTTTTTTAGCTGCTGCATCACACTGTTGACTCATGTCAAGTTTATGGTCTACCAAGACTCCTAGATCCTTTTCACATGTACTGCTCTCAAGCCAGGTGTCACCCATCTTGTATTTGTGCCTTTCATTTGTGCCTTTCCATGGCCCAATATGCTTGCATGCCACCTATTATGAGAACAGCACAGTAAATGCACAGCACAGTAAATGAAGTCAGTCAGGTTTCAGGTAGAACTCCTGATTGTGAGCTCTATGAGAGTTCTGCTGGGTATGATCTTCTTATTAATTGTCAGTAAACATACAGCAACACTCATCTTGCACCCTAACACTGTGATGTCCCATGTTTCCTTGAGGTAAAGATAGGAAGTCAAAGTAGGGAAATGCAGATCACCACAACATAAGAAAAGAATGGATGGGAGAATCTGATACAGGGATACTAGTGGTAGAATCCTGACTCCTGCAGCATATAATTCAGCCCACAATTATAACAGGAATTGTATCACAAGAGCTACACTAGTGGCCAAAATTGTGGAAACCTTTTGGAGAAAGTGTATTTCTGAGGTTTGATGGCTCACAACACCACTTTTTATTTTAGTAATACCATAAATTTATACATCAATGGAAATATAATTTAATGAAGAATATAATGCAACAAGGTTTGTTCAATTATCTGTACTCTATCAAATGTTGTAGCCAAATAAACAGAAAAAGGAGTGTTTAGCGAGCCAATCAGGGGTCATCTTGTTTTGGCAATGATGGCTCATAACACCACTTTTTTGGAGTAATACCATAAAATAATATATCAATGGAACTTTTGACAGAATACAGATAATTGAACAAACCTTGTTGCATTACATTCTTCATTACTGTACTTTTCCGTCTATAAGACGTATAAGACTTTTTTGGGGGGCTCTAATTTAAGAAAATTGGGGAGATGGCACAGAGTTGTTGAGCTTTTTGGGGGGGAGAGAATGCTGAAAAAAGTGGTGTTATGAGCCATCAAACCTCGGAAATAAACTTTCTCCAAAAGGTTTCCACAATTCTGACCACTAGTGTAGCATCTTCTGTAACTGCAGTGTGGAGTTTCTTATTTCCTCCCTCCCCTCGTATGTGTGAGTGTGTATATCCATCTATTGGCTCAAAAGCAGATTGAAAGATGCTAAAACAAAGAAAGAGAATCGAAACTAAAATAATGACAAGTACCAAAACCCTAACTCAGTCCTTAAAAGAACTGGAAGAAGGCTCAATCTAGAAAATATCATAGTTCAGTGGCAACATGTATGTTAAGTTCCCAGAAGAAGAAAATATAGATGATTACTCAACCAATGCCTGCCATCTGAAAACGGCTGGCCTTTGCTACAAAGCACTCCTCAGTCTTATCTATTGACTTTTAGCCAAATTCACCTGCGAGTAATTTGTTCCCAGCTTGCCTTTGGCCCTAGCTGCTCACAAATCATGAAAGGTTTGTTGACAGGCTGGTCAACAGCTCATGCTGGGAGCTACAAAGCTGAGATTCATCTCCACTCAATACTCTTGTGTGTTCTTAATTTGCACCTGTATTTTTGTTTCCTCCGCCTTCCTTCTGCTAGTCTTTAAACCAGTTTCTTTAAGCAAGGGATTGAGAACCTGTACCCACCCAGACATTGTTGGACTACAACTCCCATCATCTGGTTCTGCTGGCAGGGACTGGTGAAAGCCACATAATTTCCATCACTTAATATGTAATTTGTTCTGAATTCCTTTCTGGTCCATTGCTTGCATGCCTGCTGTGGTTCCCTAGGCCTCCTCTCTACATCATGGTCTCAGACCTTCATACTAATACCACTCAAAATATGGTAATTTGCCTGAAAAAACAATACCCTGACAGTAATTGGAAACACTCTTAAGCAGCTCCCAAGAAGGCATTTTCTAAAATGGGATGGTGAACTGCATAAAAACACAAAACTATTTTTAACCATCTCCAGAGATGTGTTATTCCAACACAATATAATATGAAACATATGTCAGTCTATGCAATATAATACAAGACACACACACACTAAACCTGGCTACTATTTTTTTAAAAAAAGTAAAATATTTTAAAAGCACATTTTAAAGGCCTGTTGGTGCAAAGGATTAGGAAGCAAAAATATTTTATTCTCTAAAATAAAACTAATTAGCAAATAAAATAATAATAATTTCCAAAGTTCATAAAAGGAACAATATGAGCCAAGTAAGAGGCATACAGAATAATTCAAATGCATTTTATTTTTCTGTGGAGTACACCCAGAACTTGCAAATGGCCCCACTGTGCAAAATCCAGTAATTTTACACCTACAAGCGCAAAGTCTTGCCAATATAACTCCAGTAATCAGCAAGAACATTCTAGTGTATCAGGCACCGCAGAGATGTAGGATTAGCAAAATGGGAGAAGACAAAAGGAAGGGGAGAAGGGTGTTAGCTGAAGCAATTAAGAAAGGGAGAAAGGGGCTGGAAGTTAAGAACCAAAGGGTAAGCATGTAATTTGGCTAAGGTTATCAATCATATTTGCTATGAAAGGCATCACAGTAAGAGCCTGCCAATCACTTCTATGGTGAAAGACACGAGAGGCTCTGAAATTTCCATTCAAGCATTAGACAGGAATAACAGAAAATCCCCCTGCAGCTGAATACAAAGATCCAAAAATTCAAGTTAGAACGTTAAGGGAGAAACCTCCGCAGAAAACTAATTTTAAAATTCTGCTTGGAATTTTGAACTGTTTCATGGCCATCCTTCCACTAGAGACTAAATGAAGTTTGCTTAGCACAAATACAGGAATAAATTTGTTGGAATATATATGTATACCTTGCCCTGTGTTAAGCAGATGCTAAGAAAAGAGTATTCTATAACTTTACTGTGTGGAGAAGAATGAGTCATACCTGAGATGCATCTACTGATACCAAGTTTGCCTGCACAGTATATGTGTGAATCGATGTACAAAGGTCAATTAGTTACTCTTGAAGGCTATTTTCTTGTCCCAATCAAACAACACTAGATAAAAAAACCTTCTTCCCCACCCCTTGTTTGCATGTTTTATGTTCATAGTAGGGATATCAATAACACTGTGTGCACCAAAAGTTGGGTTATATAATTCCACGTCATTCCTCTACTTGCCTCAAGCCTTCAACAAACTGCAAGCTAAATGTCTTTACTCCCTGCCCAAGCTTCCTCTTTACACAAAATGCTTAACAATTGTGTTTTTCCTAACCATGGTAAGCATTAGTTATTTACTCCTAACTCATAGGGAAGGACTGGCTGGAGGACAGAATATAAAACTATGGCTTTGCAGTAGATTCACAAACCATGGTTTGCATTAACCATGGTTAAGTGTTAAAACTCTATTGAGCAAACCATAGTTAAGTATTATCCCTGCCTCTTCAGCCATTCTGCATAAAGATGACAATAGGGTCTCATTACATCTTCTTATTAACAACTTCTGAGAACCAGGACTCAGTTGGCTAAGAACAGATAAGAAACAGATAAGAAACCTGAACAGATAAGAAAGAGGATATTTTGCCCAGGCCCAGTGGTTCAACCTAAGCTGAAAGCTCATTAACATGTTAAGAAAATGGAGGCTAAAAATGGAGGCTAAATTGTAAACAGAAAGTCTTGCTTGTGGATATTTACGTAAACTGATTTCCCTGTGCCAACGTGGGATAATGTCCCTATCTCCTGGCTTTCTGGAGACATTCAGAAGCATGCTTGGTTTGCATATCACATGATAAACCAAACACGTTGGTCACAAAGTATGGCAGGCTGATCCCCCAAACCAACCTGGAAACCTTTTCCAGGTAGGAAGGCCTGAGGGTCTGGATGAAGAGTTCCTTACACCCCAGTAACTAGCACATCTGAAGGGGCCACAAGCTCTCCACCACACTTTTGTAACATATTTTCAAATGCTGCAAACAATCCTATATTTAATAGCATCTTCGGGACTGGCAAGCATGGTCTGACTAATCTGCATTTTTGCTAAACTATGCCTTCTCCTTTTTCTTTTTAGTTTTTACACCTTCCCCCAATCAGGAAGACGAAAAGGAAGAAACAGAGCACTGCAGGTGAACCAACTTGTAAGGAAGTGGGTGGGAAGGTATGCTCTTATTCTAAAGGAATTCACATTTAGCAGATGGTGAAGCTGGAAAGTCTCTTCTTGTGGGAATGGCAAATTGGAGAGGATATTTCCAGGCTGTGAAATTGCCTAGGACACTTTCCCCCTGGTGTGTAACTACTCACCACAGTATCCAATGCTATTTTTAAGCTTTATTTATTTATTTTTGCTGGCTCTGCAGTTGTTCCATCAGATCTTTGGCTCAATCCTTCCATAGTACTTGTTTTGTTTTTAAGCAGCAAAATTCTTCAACAAATGTGGATGGCCTCCCCCCCCCAACATCCTTTTTTAAGGGAGTTCAACAGAAATGTCTAGCTATCAAAGACCTGGTGCAGGGTTCAGCAACTGGTGCCCTCCCCAGTTAGCAGCACAGAGGCAGAAAGAGGGAGCAGGGATGAAGCAGCAGCCTATGGAAATGGGGTTTGTGAAGAGGTCACTTCTGAGGCTGGAACAAATGTGCATAGAGCAAGCAAGCGAAGACAGAAAATGCATTCAGAAAACAGACTCAGCTGAGAGGGATGTCAGGCATCAGAGCCAAACAGAGCTGCCAACATTTGCTTGGGGAACAGGTACTGGATGAGTGCATTAAGCTTAATCTATCCAATTCCCCACAAATCAATACTTGCCAAGTGATAACTGGGCATCCGTTGAGGGCTGGGGTGTGTGCAGGCCGCATCCCAAATACATATGCTTCTGTTTCTGTAAGGGCGGGGTCTCCAGCCATGCTAGAGGCACACCTCTCTCCCGGCCAGATTCCTGTTTTTATCCTCAGCCAACCTCATACAGATTGAATGAGTTTGTAAATACAATACAGATGTTTAAGCGATAAATGACCCAGCCCATGCCCGTATGCAGGGAGATCCCCATATGTTGTAACTAAACCCTTCTTCCTTGCTCACCCAGCCCTGCCAGCATGTGCCTTGGCACAATACCAAACAATTATGGGGAAGAAGACATCATTCACCCACCTTACTAAAACTCTCCCCATCCAGGAGCCACTTGATGCTGCAGATGGTATAAATGGACTTCCAGAATGGATTAAGTTTGGCGCTTTTGTTTTTGCTATTTATTTTGCATTTTTGTTTCTGAGGCTTTTTTGGTTAATTTGTTTTTGTGACTGTGTGGAACCCAGTTCAGCTACTGATTGATTGATTGCTTGATTGATTGTGGAAATGGATAAAAGCCCCCATCCAAACAACGACTATCATCAGTGCAGGGAAGAAAAAATAATTATTTTAATTTTCATCATCTACAATACTGTCTTATTTACTGTATAGTACAGTACATTGATTATTGCTTTCATTTTATGGATCAATGGTCTCGTTAGATAGTAAAATTTACGTTAAATTGCTGTTTTGGGGGTTGTTTTAAAAGTCTGGAACGGATTAATCAGTTTTGCATTACTTTCTATGGAAAAGCGGGCCTTGGTTTTGGAACGCTTTGGTTTTGGAATAGACTTCGGGAACGGATTAAGTTTGAGAACCAAGGTACCACTGTATATGCATATACTGCTTTAAGTATTTGACTTTCTGTGTAGTGGGTGGCTTGCTTCACAACTTTTGTCATCTAGAGCTATCCTGCTCAGCATCTTCTTTTAGGTCATGCTGTCTAGTTTGGAGGGTGGATTGTGCTGGCCCACCACCGCCCATCAAGACAACAAAGGTTCACCCCTAGTTCCACCCACTCATGCAAAAGGAAGTGCCCCTATTTTGATCTGTGAAAATATTGAGCGGTATTGCCAGCTTATCTAGGAAGCTTGTTGATATTGCAAAGTAAAAGTTTTGTAACCTTTCTTAAAAACACACACACACACACACACTTATTGCCAGTTAACAAAACAGAGGAGTGCCTCCTCAGCAGGAAAGGCTATTCAACTGGCGCACTCACCACAACATCTGGCTGCCCTTTTCTCTGCCCCAGATAGGTGGGGTGGGCCCTTGGGAAGGGCCGTATGGGAACCTGCAGTTGTTTCACATGCATTCACTTGGATGCATAAAACACTGATCCCTTTTGAGCACGTGCAAAGGATCGGCCCCTCCAGGAAAAGCAAAGAGATGCCCATGCACCTCTGGCTTATTGCGGAGTTTCCGGTGTGCCCCAGCAACTGAACTTAAGCAGCGCCGCAATATCGCTTGACTGATTAGATGAGCAGGCACCTGCAAACCCATCTCAAAAATCATTCTTACAGAACATTCTACTGTGGTGAAGTCATGCACATGAAACCTTGAATTCACGAGAAGTGAGATAGCAGAATGTGCAAAAGTCATTAAAATATTTGCCGCAAGGACAAAAGGTGAAAGTAAAACAACAAAGCAGCTGAACATTTTGGAGAACCAGTGCAAAGCTCTTTCTAAACTAGCATCACAATACGTGCTTGCTTTTAAAACTTTAAATAACAGCTACGTAATAACAATCAGGTTTGTGCCTACAATGAGTGGAAATGAATCATTTTTATCCTTTCCCTCCACGAAATGATCCAGACAAAAATTACACCCCCGCCCCCAAAAAAGCAGCTATTTGGCATTGGAGAGAAGCAGTTGGGAGTGGATTTCATTTGGACCACTGCTGGGGTTGCTGTTGATCTAAATCCCCCTTCCTGTGTGCCACAGTCTCAGTCCTGATTTCCCCTCCATGACCCTTATTTAAAGTTTTTTTTAAAAAAGCACACATTTAATGCAAAATGTGGTTTGGCTAAGAGAGAGAGGCCAGAATGGACTCCTTTTAAGAATAAGTAGAACTAGTCAAGAGCACTTTTATGAATGACTCATAGCATTCTATTGGCTACTATTGTTATATGAAGCCCTCAACAGCTTGACACTATCTCATTTGAAGGATTGCCTTACCCCATAAATGCCCACTTTGATCCATGGAACTTGTACTTTTACAAGCTCCATGTAATATTTGGTCTATGCTTGCAAGGAATTGATCTTTTAGTGTGGCAGCACCCATGCTCTGGAACTTCCTGGCTATTAATATCAGGCAAGCGCCTTTGCTGTATTGTTTTTGACACCTGCTAAAAGCCTTTTGTTTTGTTTTGTTTTGGAAAGCCTATCCTACCTGGATGAGTAATTTTATTATGCCCACTTGTGAACTCCCAAAGCTTGTTTAAGATGTCCACTTTGGGAGGGTTAGTGTGGCCAATTCTTACTACCAGCAAAAGGCAGGATTTTTTTTTCTGCAGTCACTTTGAAATGTAGATTCACATGGATCTGTGAACCTGAATTTGGCAAAACTCTGACTGCTAACCCACCTGCTGTATCCAGTTTGAACCACCTGCAAACACATGTATGGAGCTCCACCACATGAGCACTACAACATGCCATCTCGGTCCAGGTAAAGAAAAAATAAGAGCTAGAAATTTACTTAAATGTGCATGATTTTATCAAGGCTGCAATAACAAACTCTCTTGCTCTGGGAGGAAGACCTTTCATCGCCTACAGACAGCCGCCCAATCTTAAACAACTCCTCACCCACAATAATACAACAACAGAACTCAACGTGGACACTGGTGCTAGAGCCTGCAATAAACCCAGATACCAACTTTGCTGCCACATAAACCCAGACAACACCATTACTGGCCCCAACAACATCAAACATACCATCTCAGGACTATTTAATTGCTCATCTTCTAACATTGTGTATGCCATCAAATGCCAACATTGCCTTTCAGCTCTCTATATTGGACAAACCCTACGCCAAAGGATAAATGGACATAAATCTGATATCAGGAATCACAAGACAGAGAAACCAGTAGGAGAACACTTCAATCTCCCAGGACATTCTATACAAGATCTCAAAGTAGCTGTCTTAATACAAAGGAATTTCAGAAATAGACTGGAAAAAGAAGTTGCTGAATTGCAACTAGTTACCAAACTTAAAACCATGGAGAGACCTGGTCTGAACAAAGACATTGGATTCTTATCTCGTTATACATGACAAAGCTATTTTTAGCCATCACACCCCTTGCTTTTTCCTGTAAGACCAATTGCAGTCGTTAACAGTCGTCAACAGGTTTTCCACACCCATCAGCCAATCACCCATTCCCACCACCCTTCTGAGTAATACCCCTCCTCACTCTCACACTATATATAAGGGTCTGGTGACTTCTGTTTCAGTGTATCTGAAGAAGTGTGCATGCACACGAAAGCTCATACCAAGAACAAGTTTAGTTGGTCTCTAAGGTGCTACTGGGAGGAATTATTTATTATTTATTATTTATTTTGTTTTGACTATGGCAGACCAACACGGCTACCTACCTGTAACTGAAACTCTCTTGGGCATAATCGTGATACAGAATCTTTTTTGGGGCAGTGGGTGGGGGCGGTACTAAGCTTAAGCAGCTCTGATCATTAAATATATATTCATTTCTCTTATTAATTGAATTTTATTTTAACACACCTTTCAAGTGATCCCAGTGTGGGATGCGTCAAATATAAAATCCAACTAACAAAACAATTATTCAGGTGTATTAGAACAATATGAACATCACATCACATCACAACTACTTCTCCTTACTACGAAACTCAGCAGCCTAATACATTAAGAGTCCACATCATTAAAAGCCTAGCCAAAGAGATAGGTTTTTAAAAGGTAAAGGATCCCTGACAGTTAAGTCCAGTCACGAACGACTCTGGGATTGAGCCGCTCATCTCGCTTTACTGTCTGAGGGAGCCAATGTTTGTCCGCAGACAGTTTTTCCGGGTCATGTGGTCAGCATGACTAAGCCACTTCTGACGACACCAGAGCAGCGCACGGAAACGCCGTTTACCTTCCCACCACAGCGGTACCTACTTATCTACTTGCATTTTGACGTGCTTTCGAACTGCTAGGTTGGCAGGAGCTGGGACCGAGCAACGGGAACTCACCCCGTCATGGGGATTTGAACCGCCGACCTCAGCGGTTTAGACCACAGTGCCGGCTGCCACCAAAATCAATCAATGTTGGCGCCAAATGGATTTCAAGAGAAGGCTTTCCAAAGCATTGAAAGACTACAGCCCAAACTGTGGGGTTTGTTGTAGTAGACTAAGGTACTACAAGGCCTTTTTGTTGATCTATATATTCAGTAAACTTTTAAACAGTGTCTCAAAAGATTAATATACAATATTCTGACTGAAAGTTGGCATATTATCTAATCTTTTTATATGACTTCTTATGCGCGTGCGCATATATATACACACACATACACACAGTCCCTCTTTTATAAACACCAACATGAAACACATACACACACACATAAAATGATGGGAGGGGGAATGGTAAAATACAGTAAAATAATAGAATGGCCTAATATCCTGATCCTAAACTTTCTTATTTAATCAATGAGGCTTCTTTCAAATAAATATGCTCAGGACTGGAGTTTACAGCATGACATCGAATCTTAGTCCTTCTCAAAGGAGGCCCACTGAAGTCAAAGAACTAATTGTTAATATAATTGTTCAGTTTTCAGTTTTAGAAATGTAACTGCTTGTTTTACGTTAATCCTGCTAATGAATTTAACTGTATACAAAAGCTTTTCAAATATTCCACAAATTTACCCCATTCCTTGATGAAATTTCTGGTTCTCTTCTTGTTCCAGTATGTTTTGCCATAGTCCATTAATTTAGTCTGCCACTCCTCCTTGGTCTTCTTTCCATTGATTTTAATGGGTCTATTCCGGGTATTACTTAGCAAGATATTGACCAATGTGATCCAACATAGGCTTCCCTCAGATCCGTGATGTTTTCTTCCAGCTAATTTGTTTAGGATCAGGACCTAATGTACTATTTCTCATCTTTTTTTAAAAAAAAACAACACACATTAAAAAGTGTTTGAAAAGCTCACCTTGACTATGCCACGGATGTGCATCTTTGCTATCATCTCTGCTGTGTAGAGAAACATCAGTAGTGTATCTAGAGCAAAGGTCACATATTGAAGAGGAGGATAATGTTCGAAGGTCTTTGGGGTGTTCATGCAGACCGAAATAACACTGATGATGGCACAGATGCGTAATAAAGAGTGCACCCACTGAAAAATACGAAGCAGTAACAAGACTTTCATCACCTTCTTTAGCAGTACAAATATATGACATTTAACTATTCTTTTTAATGAGATCTCATGACCTACAGTTTGGAGCAAACTTTTCCACTCAAAGAGGGAGAGAAGAACGTGCTTTCTTTCTCTTATGCAATTAAATCCGCTGTGCAAATCATTCAGATTCTCTTTGCTCTGTGCTATGCCATTCCCTTCTCCCTGTCTTAACACCATCGCCGCTGGAGATTAGAAACTATTTTCAAACAAAGAAAACGTGTGTAACTTTTAGAGTCTACACTTTATCCGTTATTCTCTCACATTCCTGCCAGTTTGTTTCAGGAAGGCTTAAGGTATCCAAACCTTAAGGTTATCCAACTAAGATATACTTAGAGTAGATTCACTGAAATGAATGTGCTTACATTAGTCATGGCCATTATTTTCATTGGGTCTAGAACAGGCTTCCTCAAACTCGGCCCTCCAGATGTTTTTAGACTACAATTCCCATCATCCCTGACCACTGGACCTGCTAGCTAGGGATCATGGGAGTTTTAGGCGAAAAACATCTGGAGGGCCGAGTTTGAGGAAGCTTGAGCTACTCTCTTTGAGATCAACCAGGATCTCAGCCTAATTCCCAGTCACACTCCTTTCCCACAATTTCCACTCATTTCTCCATTCAAGACTCTGGAATCCTTTAAGTCCAATGGCAGTAAACTTTATATCACAGAAAATTTCAAACATCTGTAAGACACACATACACACATTCTGGTGAAAGCAATTTAGCAACCCCTTGAATTCAACAGGCACGCATTTTAATCTCTTGTATTAAAGTCAATGGGAATTAACAGGACTATGGCTTAATCAGGCTCTTATATAAAGGGTTGAGACTTCAAAAAAAAATTTTTTTTAACTTACTGGTTTGTTAATCCACAGGATATCAGCGTTGTCTGACAGAGATTCATCGGGACCAAAGTCTGTCACTGGCTGGGCCTCTACCCTTGAACTCTGTTTCCTTTTAAGCATACTTAAATTAGCTTTGGTTATCTAAAACTGTGAAATTCCCTGCAAAAGAAAAGAACATGATCATGTCAAGAAACAAATATTAGCTGCTTGACCATCTTAAAGAATAAATTAATGCTCTGCCCAAACTACACAGGAAGTTCAGGTCAGCTTCACTTCACTTTCCTCCTGCACCCTCAATCTAGCCTCCAAGAAATTAGGAATTGTTTGTTGTTGTTGTTCAGTCGTTCAGTCATGTCCGACTCTTCGTTACCCCATGGACCAGAGCACGCCAGGCACGCCTATCTTTCACTGCCTCCCGCAGTTTGGCCAAACTCATGCTAGTCGCTTCAAGAACACTGTCCAACCATCTCATCCTCTGTTGTCCCCTTCTCCTTGTGCCCTCCATCTTTCCCAACATCAGGGTCTTTTCTAGAGAGTCTTCTCTTCTCATGAGGTGGCAAAGTACTGGAGCCTCAGCTTCAGGATCAGTCCTTCCAGTGAGCACTCAGGGCTGATTTCTTTAAGGATGGATAAGTTTGATCTTTTTGCAGTCCATGGGACTCTCAAGAGTCTCCTCCAGCACCATAATTCAAAAGCATCAATTCTTCAGCGATCAGTCTTCTTTCTGGTCCAGCTCTCACTTCCACACATTACTACTGGGAAAACCATAGCTTTAACTATACGGACCTTTGTCGGCAAGGTGATGTTTAGTACATCTCAATTGCTGAAAACTTCAAACGGGTTCTTGATATAATCAAAAGCAGTGTTTTTCAACCACTGTTCCGCGGCACACTAGTGTGCCGCGAGATGTTGCCTGGTGTGCCGTGGGAAAAATTGAAAAATTACTTTATATATAGTCAATATAGGCACAGAGTTAATTTTTTTAACATTTTCTAATGGTGGTGTGCCTTGTGATTTTTTTCATGAAACAAGTGTGCCTTTGCCCAAAAAAGGTTGAAAAACACTGATCAAAAGAACCAGACCACTTACAAATATGAGCAACAATGTTAGTTATTAAGATAAATAACTTAAAATGCATTGAATGGTATATGTATTGGATGCATTGAATAGTTTATGTGAAATCTGCAACATTCGAGGATATATATGGAAACCATGGAAGCAGAGGATGAGAAGAGAAGAGAGAAACCCAACAAATCAAAGGTGCTAATTTTAGATTTTTTTGCCCATTATTCTATTCTCCTACATTCATTTTTCCTTTTGCACACTCCTGAGACATAATCAGTCAAATGCTTACCCACGTTACTATATGCACTCAGACACAAGATGAAAGCCAAGCATTTCATAAGAGGAAAATAGATATACAGTACTTGGTTTACATATTAATTTGAAGGTCAAGATACTTTTTGTCTGCAACACTGCAGAAAGATACTTTTTTCACATCCTGGCGGAATATGTTTACTCTTTTGTATCACCATAAAACATCACAGTCCCAACATGTTTTCTTTAAAAATCAAGGAAACTGGCAAAGTTGCGAGACTCTGGTTCTCAACCAGGAAAAGAGTGCTGAATAGATACACTGGCAAGCGATCAGGCTATTAAGTAGAAATTCAGTGCATACCAAATATTTGCACACAGTGAGAGGAAATAGTTGTTCACCTGTATGGGTGCAATCCTAACCACAGCTGCTGCCCAGTGGGGCTTAATGGAACAACAGGAGCACATCTAAACCACTGCAGTGTGTCAGTTGGGCAGAAGGTGAGGGGGCAGGCCCCAATTAGGCCCAATGCAATTGTGTGACAGCAGCGGGGTCAACTTGCTGTATTTACCAGGCAGAGGGCCTTCTCTGTAGTGGCGCCCGCCCTGTGGAACTCCCTCCCTTCAGATGTCAAAGAGATAAACAACTAACAGACATTTAGAGGACATCTGAAGGCAGCCCTGTTTAGGGAAGCTTTTAATGTGTGATATTTTAATGTATTTGATTTTTGTTGGAAGCCGCCCAGAGTGGCTGGGGAAATCTAGCTAGATGGGCGGGGTACAAATAATAAATATTGTTGTTGTTGTTGTTGTTATGTTGTTGTTATGTTTTGTATTATTGCATTTAATATCTTATTGCAAGCTGCTACGGAATGTGTTTTGAAGAATGGCATATGAATATTCTTAACCGACACTTCCTTATTTTGGGGCATAACAAATAAATGGTACAAATCACATTTAGGTGGTCAGCAGCCCCAGATTTCCCTACATTTTATAACATTCGTAAAAGTTGTCTGGAACTGTCCACATTCACATGTTAGCACTGACAGTCTCTACATTTCAAATAATCACTGCAACATTATACTATCTATGAAAGGTAAATAGAAAATGTATGTGTGGCTATTTTGCAATATGCCATTTTGGGTCCCCCTTTCTCCAGAATCAACTTCTGTATAAAGAATGCATAAAGTTAGATCATGCTTATTTATTTATTTATTTATTTATTTAAAAAGTGGGGGTGGGCTGGGCTATAAAGAGGCCATGCCAATTTGCTTTCTCTGTTAGCAGAGGCATTTTCTCTGCACAGCAAGAATCAGAAATAAACATTAATTTGGGCACACTGCCATTGCTTAATATGTAGGAATGCAGTCTCATTTTTGTTAATGTGTAAATCAGAATATCACTCTTTCAGCTTATTTTTAGAAGCAAGAGAAGACGACAAAGCAAAATACCTGACTGCCCCCCTCATAAAAAAAATCTATGAAGATTTTCAAAAGCTTTTAAAGGGGGGGGGAATGCTTTGGGAATTTAAATCAGAGCAATGTAAGTCAGCACACTGAGAGGAAGGACACACTCTGAAGAAGGCCAAGGCAATGACTAGAACTAACACAAATAACTATGTCACCCAGCCTTCCTTTCAAAAAATATTAGCTCTATCTGCTCAAGCAGAAGAGCCACCCCCTTATTATTATCAGCCATACTGTTTCTTTCTCCTTCCAGATAAAGCTACAGTACCTCTATTTTTATTTCTTTTTCTGGCCACCAAAGATATGCCTTAATTATAGGCCCTGTCATTGTGTGTGCAAACAGGCAACAGTGCCATTCTCACCATGTCTTCAGTCCTTCTGAATTCAGTGGAGCTTACTTCGAAGTAAGTAGGGTTAGGATTGCAGCTTTGGTTCTCTGAGTGCCAGTCCTTAGCAACAGGCTGGGGGACGGACGGACGGGACACGAGGCTTTGCAGAGTCACAAAAGAACCCTCAGGAAGAGGGGAACCCTGAGCATGCTCAGCATCCAATTGAGCCTAAGCATCTGCTGAAGAGCTGAGAACTTGAGAGAGGAGGAATGATAAAACACAATACCTGGGCAAAGGGTAGAGCAGAATGCTCACATGAACCCCAAGACATGATGTGCCTGAAAGTGTTTCCACAATGGGAGACACAGTTCCACATTGCTCTCTGAGCTAAATCCCTGGTTTAGACAAGCAGAGCTTCCAAGTGTCCCTATTTTCCAGGGACAGTCCCGGATTTGCAGAAGCCATCCCGGTGTCTCATTTGATCCCAAAATGTCCCACTTTTTCTCAGGACGTCCCTATTTTCATCAGAGAAATGTTGAAGGGTATGGACGAGGAAGTTCCCAATTCAACTCCCCACCCCACCGCTCGGTTTTCACAACCAAGATCTAGTGGCTTCAGCAAGGATTTCTGCATGGACAGCTCAGCTGGCGCTGATAATGCCAAGGTTACAGGTTTGATCCTTGTATGGGACAGCTGCATATTCCTGCATTGCAGGGGATTGGACTAGATGATCCTCAGGGTCCCTTCCAACTCTACAATTCTATTATTATTATTATTATTATTATTATTATTATTATTATTATTATTATTCTGCCAAGATCCCATTAAGATTGTTTCTGCGTCATGTGAAAATTGTGCTTTGCAACTTTTGACTCTGCAGGAAAGGATGTGACAATTTGCTGCTGGCAGTCAGTTCCCATGGAAGCTTAAAAAACAAACTGGGGAATGGGGGACAGGAGACAAAGGAAGGAAGGGGAAATAAAATTGACAGGATTATAGTAGATACATATTCAAAACTAGCCCTAATCAGCAACCATGGTTGTTGTTTTTTGAATAAGAATATTTTATAACTGAACAATTCTGAAGATAGCAATAAGGTAATGAGCAAATAAAAGCTAATTATACCAAAAGGGCATGTGCTGCCTTTGGGTCCTTGTGCAAATCTCATTTTAACCCAGCGAGAATACTGCTGAGGAGTGGAGGACCATATGGCAACCTAACTCAATTCTCTCTACCAGAAAACCTGAAATAAGCACAGACACAGTTACATGACTTGGTTTTCTGACTTTGCATATCTTGAATGTAGCATATAAAGGTTCAAATGCAAAGGGAAGAGGCAGTCCTGTATAAGGAAGTTTTTAATGTTTAAAGTTTTATTGTTTTTATATTTTGCTGGAAGCCACCCAGAGTGGCTGGGGCAAACCAATCAGATGAGTGGCATATAAGTATAATAAATATAATAATAATGGTAATGTGGTTTTTAAAAAACAAACAAACAAACCCATGTGTTATAATTTAGACACCCTGCTGAAATGCACTCCACTCAGTGAATGAACACTAAAGATAGTATATCAGGACTAAGCAGTATTGTGAAAGGACAGACCATGGGGGCGTATGTAAACACTTCGGACAAGTCTCCACACAGAGAGCACAGTAAAGCTAACTGAGTGCAGTGATTAGAATCATAGAATCTTATCATTGTAGAGTCAGAAGGGACCTCAAGGGTAATCTAGTCCAACCCCCTGCAATGCAGGAATCTCAAATAAAGCATCCATGACAGATAGCCATCAAACCTCTGCTTAAAAGACTCCAAAGAAGGAGGGTGTCCACCACCTCTTGTGGGAGTCTGTTCCACTGTCAAACAGCTCTTACTGTCAGAAAGTTATTCCTAGTGTTCTTTTAACTTGAATCCATTGGTTCAGAACCTAGCCTCAGGAGCAGGAAGAAACAAGCTTGTTCCATCCTCCATGTGTCAGCCCTTTAGATTATTTGAAGATAGCTATCAAATCTCCCCTTTACCAAGCTAAAGATACCTAATTCCATCAACAATTCCTCATAAGGCTAGTTGCTGCTGACGCATAAGACCATAGTGATGAATATGCATGTGAGCAGGGCCTTCGTGAGTGTCAGACATGGCTAGGGGAACCCTAGGTGTAAAAACCATTCCCTTTCTCTAGGGAACCATGGGAACTTCAGTTCTGTGGGAAGGTCTAGGAATCTCTGCTCTCAGCATTCACCCCCAGACCACAAATATTCAGGGTTTTTTTTGTTTTTTTTTTGAAGAAAGCTCTGGCACTAAAACTGGTATAAAATTAATATTAATTTGAAGTTGGACATATGTACTTAGAGGGTGTTTTTAAACAGAAGGCTTAACACCATGTCTGAAATGCAAACACACCACATGTTGACAAGAATATACATTTGGAACTGGGTTTTTTCTGACACCCCCCCCCCCCCCGGTGTTAATATTGAACTTTGTGTAAAAATAATAGGGAAGAAGCTCACAGGTATTTCAGCCTTGCATGAAAACACTCTTAGGGCACAGGTTCTCCTCATGCTTAACTCAAGGAAGTTTGGAATTTTTAATTGGGGGCGGAGAACGGATACTGGGGATACTTCGTTCAAGAGCTTTAGGTCCCTATGGCTCTCTCTCTTCTGGGGCTCCCTGACAGGGGTGGCATCTAAGGATATACCGGTAACCTACAGAGCTTTTTTTAAAAAATGGGGGACAGCCTATTCAGGTACTGTATTACCTTGGCATATCAGCCTTTTAACCTTTGACTTGTGTTACAGTCTCAGTATTTAACCTGTTTACCTGTGTTAGTTTAACTTAACCCCGCCTCCCAATATTTAGAAAACCTAACTTTCATTTTTTTACAATTTTATTTTCCCTCAAAAGTTTATATACTTGTGCACACCTACTTAATTTTTTTTTTTAAAAAATGGTCACATACAGGTAAAACTTGAAAAATTAGAATATCGTGGAAAGGTTCGTTTCTTTCAGTAAATCAACTTAAAACTTAATATATGAGATAGACTCATGACATGCAAAGCGAGATATCTCAAGCCTTTATTTGTTATAATTGTGATGGTTATGGCATACAGCTGATGGGAACCCCAAATTAACAATTTCAACTTTGGGGTTTTCATCAGCTGTACGCCATAATCATCACAATGATAACAAACAAAGGCTTGACATATCTCGCTTTGCATGTCATGAGTCTATCTCATATATTAAACTCCAGTAGCTAATGAAAACAATTGCTTACATAAATGGACTTTTCCACGATATTCTAATTTTTCGAGTTTCACCTGTAATTGGGCTGGGGGCTGAGAGCCAATGTGTTGAATGCCTCATATCATGTATGGGGGGGCCTGCCTTCATCTTGAGTTAGAATACCCCTGGGAAGGAGACCACGGACCCAACAACGGTTTGTAGTTTTACATGCTTGCCCCCCACCGGATCTTTGGCTGACATCACCAATGATGCCAAAGGGAGAAGGCCATCTTACAAGACACCCGGCCTGGAATCCTGCTGGGAGGCAAGAAGGCCCAGGAAAGCCTGTGGATCTCCCTACAGAAACAGACCAGGCCTATCTTTTGGAAGGAGGGCATCTGTACAGAAAAAGGGCCAGTGGGCTCTTTCTTCCCCCCCACCCTTCCCTATGTTGCCAATGTTGCTTTGCAAGCCTTTCCTCCCACCCCCTTTTAAGGGCAAGGGTTTCCAGACAGTTCTCGACTCCCTTTTTCTCTGAGGGCGAAAAAGGCCTCTTCCTCACCTTCCCAGCCATCCCCTCCTCACCGGAAGGTGGAGAGCAACTGCCTCCTTCTCGCGCCCAGGTGAAGCCCTGACCGAAAACAAGCCCAAGAGGCCTCCTCCTTCTCCTCCGGTGCAGCTGCGCCAGCCTTTCCTCTCCCTACAAAGCCTTCTCCTGCTTTCCCCGCACCCGCCAAAGAACTGCAAAGCCCGCCAGGAGGGAAGGAGCCGCCGCCGCCGCCGCCGCTACTACACGGTATAATTATTATCGGTAGTGTTATTGATAAAAGGGGGAGGGTGGAGGGTAAGAAGCAGCATCATACCATACAGAGAAGCAACCCGACCGCCGCTGGGAACCTACCGCCTGCCTCTCCCTTCATGGCGTGATTGGAGCGGGATGCTCTCTGGCCACCCTCCCCCCGAGCTTATTTTGGTGATGATTCTCGGGGGTTTGGAGTTGTCCGCCCCGCGTTGCCGGTGCGCAGATAGGGCGTGACCCGGGAGGGGTCGGGGATGGTGGGAAGGAGGAGGAGGAGGAGGAAGAACAAGCGGCGGCGGCGGCGCCCGGCGGCGAGGAGATCAGGGCGAAACGGTGCGGGCAGCAGGTTCCTTCTTGCTCGCTGGCGCTGCAGCCTTGCAGTCGCCCAGCAACAGCTGTTCCCCGCGAGCATCCACCGGCGCACACCGAGCCGGAGAGGAGGACACGCGCGCACGGCGCCTCCCGCTACAGGAGAGGGCCGGCGCCAGGTGGGCTGGGAGGCATCGGTGGCATGCCTTTCGCGGGGGGGGGGTCCCCGAATTCCCTTCGCCTTCCGCTCCCGTTGGGCCCAATCTTCCTCCTCCTCGCTGCGTCACTTAGCCCGCCCCAACCCAGTGTGGGACTCGGACCCACGAGCATGAGTGTTGGGGTCGCCAGGGCACACACCTGTCCTGTTGCAGAACCAGTGGTGTCAACTTGAATAAAATATTGGGGGGTCACATGATTTGGGACACGCACATCATTTGAATGGCAATGCCCATCAACTTGGGGGGGGGGAACAGCCCCTAGGAGTTGGCTCCTATGTCCACAACCAAGCTACCTGCAAGCAATGGGTCAGTTTGCAGAAGCCATGCCTGCCTCTGTCGGGTTGCCAGTTGTGTCGCTAGAATGCGCCACAACATCATCCAATTGACCTTAGTGAGCATTTCAATTTAAAATATTCTGATTATTTCTACAGTTTTTATTGATTTACTTGATTGGGGAGGACAGCTGCCCTCCTACCCCCCCCCCAGCTACGCCCATTCCCATGATTCTGAAGTCTCATGCTATACCGACTGAGCTTTGTCAGGAGGAAGAAATGGAGCAGGTGCTGCTTATGCTGGCTTTGCCCTCTCTTGGTGGCTCAACGTGTGGCTGGCGCCCGGTGGAAGTGGTTGGGTGGAAAGCCTGGAGGCCAAAAGGGGGTGCAGGCAGACCCAACCCATTCCAGTTTCGTCCCCCCATCCCCCTGGTCAGAGGAAACTGATCAGAACATTAGGCCAATTGTAAGTGGGAAGGCAGATGGCAGGGTGCTGCAGGAAGACAGAGGTTCTTAGAATCACAGAATTGTAGAGTTGGAAAGGACCACCGGGGTCACCTACTCCAGCCCCCTGCAATGCAGGAATCTTTTGCCCAACGTGGGGCTCAATCCAAACCCACAACCCTGAGAGAGTCTGACGCTCTACCAACTGAGCTATATCAGCGCATGGTGGGGCAGAATTTTCTACTGTTCAGTTTCACTGGATGACCTTGGTTTCTTATGACAAAGTGTCTGTGGGGGGCGGGGACCCTCTCCAATTTGTCACCATGCATAATTTTATGTAGCCCCCCCCCGTACTTGCCTCCTCACCCTCTAAACTAAAATGCCCCCAATATCATAAACAACTGTAGTATGGAGCAAGTGGACTCGAGCCTTCAGCAAGGTGTAATATTGTGTGGTGGAGGGGGGAATTAGAATAAGCATGTCCCTGTTCTCACCTGCAAAATCTGGGAGGTACATAAAGGTCATTTCATGCATGGCATTTCACTAACGTGGGTCTCATTGATTCTGAAGCTGGCCTTTCACTGTGGTCATAGAACATTCTTAGTTTCTACAGTTGCATAAACCACAGAACAACCATATCCTATACAAGTCATTAGTAGTGGCAGGGCCGGCGCGTCCATTAAGGCGAACTAGGCAATTGCCTAGGGCGCCAAAATGGAGGGGGCACTGTCCAGGCTTGGGGGGGGGGGCAGCAGCAGCTTCGTCGCTGTAGCGAAGAGGTGCTGCTTGCCTCCTACACCACCCCCAGCTCCCACTAAAGCAGGCTTTGGTGGGGGGCGGGGGGCTGGACGGGCGAGCAGCAGCTTCTCCACTACAGCTTGCCTCTCCACCACCTCCCGCTAAAGCAGGCCTTGGCGGGGGGTGGGGCGGGTGAGCAGTAGCTTCTCCGCTACAGCGGAGAAACTGCTGCTTGCCTCTCCACCCCCCACCTCCCGCTAAAGCAGGCTTTGGCGGGCGGCAGGTGGCACCAGAAGGTGGTCTGCCTGGGGTGCAAGAAACCCTAGCACCGGTCCTGAGTAGTGGATATGTTTAATAAAGTTCCTTGTGCTCAACAGAACCTGATTTAGATGGTGAAAATGTACAAAGGCTTGTGTGAATTTTAGACGCTTCTCTATTTTTGCCACGTAGACATATGCTAGCAATGGCAATCCTTGCAATGAGTTCTGAAAGCGTGTTTGCACACAGCAAATTAGTTATTCTTCACAGGGGATCATTATGGCATGTTTTTCTTCAAACAGGTACACATGGCATGTTCACATAGCAAAACAGACAATTTTCACACAAACACCCTGACAGCATACATGGGGTGTCCGTGCTTTATTAACTGCACCCATGTGTGCAAACACATGGTATGTAGGGCTTCTATCACTTCAATATTTGAGTAGAAGAAATAATCTTTTGTAAACCTACAAACAGCAGTATTCATGCAAGGAAAGTAAGCGACATGCAGACCTGAATGTTCTCAGTAATAGTTATTTAAAAGGACACAAAGCAGGCACGGATTCTTTCCTAAACTGAATTAAGCTTATTCCATTTTAGCTCTACAAACTGGATGAATAGGCTCTAAAATGGCAAATTTGATTCAGCGTAGGTAAATATAAAATATAAAAATTCATTCCAGTAGCACCTTAAATATAAAGTTATGCACATGTGTGTGTGGTAATTTCACAGATGCATGTTCTTTGGTGATCACTTGTAGCCGAATAAGATTGTCTTCCATGAATATGCTCTTAACTGTGTGTCCCTAAGTGACTGTGGAGGCCATTTCTGGATCCACACGTCCTTCCACAGTGGGGACATAGGTTTCCAGGTGGGAGTTGATCATGGTGAGGATTTGCCAAGCATGCCTTCCTCTTAGCTTGTTTCTCCCTTTTGTCCTGAGTTCATGGTTCTTCAAAGTCCATGAAGCCTTTGGTAGAGGCTATTCTCCAATTGGAGCGGTCGCAGACCGGTGTTTCCCAGTTGTCAGTGTTTATACATTTATGGGGTCTGAAACTGAACCGTACCTTGGGGTCAAGGTGGGCAGCTCAATGAAGAAGTCAACTCAGCTGTGAGAAAGAAAAAATCAATGTTAAGGATAACTAGGACAATGATTAAAAATAAAGTGCCCATTATAACAATGCTGTTATACAAATCCATGGTTGTCTTGGCAGCCACTCCCAGTCACCAGTCTAGCTGCCTCATTCTTGATTAATTGTAGTTTCCAGGTCACCTTCAAAAGTAGCCCCATGTAGAGCGCATCGCAGTAGTTCAAGCGGGAGGTAACTAGACCACTTAGAGTACTCTGAGCAGTTATGATAACCTCACCAGGACATTGCAGAGCTGGAAAAACATTCAGAAAATGGCGACCAAAACAAACAAAGAGCTGGGGAAACTCCACTCTTGGAAAAGGGCATACACCACTTTGGCGAGAGGTGTAGACAAATTCATGGAGGATAAAGCCATGAAAGGCGCTAGCCATGATGTCTATGTACCACCTCCAGTGTTGGAAGCAATATTTCTCTAAATATCCACTTTGCAGCTTCGCTATGTTTTTATATATGTTGGAAGCTTCCCAGAGTGGCTGGGGCAACCCAGTCAGATGAGTGGAGTATAAATGTTGTAGTAGTTGTTGTTGTGTTTGGTTGACCATAATGAGAACAGGATGTTGGACAAGATTAACCTTTAGCCTGATGCAGCAGGGCTTGTCTTTCTTTTGCTGTTAGATATTATGCTCCTAACCAGTTTACCGATTAGGCTGAAGTTTGAAGGTCTTAGGAAGACCATGACATTAAGTAACCCATTAATGCCTCCAAAAATATTGGCAGAAAAAAATATTTACTGACAAGCAGCTGGATACATTAAAAAAACAACAACTTGCAGTGCAGTTCATCCTTCTCATCCATTATATTTTATTCCTAGGAATACATTGCTACTAGGCAGAATTATGCTGTGGGCAAGACCATCTCCTTATGAGAACTGACAGCTGGATAGTGAAACTCAACAGCAAAATCTTAATTCTGTACCAGTCAATGAGAGTTTGTGCAAGGCCACAGCTGAAGTGACAAGGCTTCGAGGAGGAAGAGGAATAATAATAGGCATAGTGATGAAAAGTGTTAATTTACACAATATTACATCAGCTAATATAATTCATTGTCGCAAAGAGGTATATTTGCACTTGCACTTGACAATATATATATGTCTCCCTTACACTGGGAACTCAGTGACCATTGCAATTCAAAGCAGGTGACAATATGTATTCATTTGCATCTGCTCTTGCTTTGGGATCAAAGTGCGCAAGCATCTGTCATTTACATCAGTGGGATTGAAGAGTGTTTCACTTTGACTGGATCATGCCCTAGATCTGTAAAGTTTCTTTCAGATCATCAAACAAACCATGTAATGCAAAGAGACCCAGTAACAAAACTTCAAGTGTATTAAAAATGGAAGGCTTTCTGAAACCTTGCCCTTCTGAAACTGCGAAATTGCTGTAAACAAAACATAGAGTTTAGGGCATCCTTTACTGCTTCTGGGACTAAATTCAGTATGCACAGCTCTTTATTTTATTTTAAAGAAAGACAGACAGCGCCTGTGGGGTATCAAACTGCCGTTAGTGAATCTGCAAAGATTATTCCAAAGTAATTGCTTGGCTAAGCTGGCTCAGCTCTTTATTTTTTTCATCACATGAGTTGCTTAGCTCTGAAAGATTAGTTGGGTTAGTGCATCCTAAGGGACAATTCCCAATGATTCTCTCCTATCTTGTGTCTGTCCACACAGTAAAACATCAAACATTAAAAACTTCCTTAAACAGGGTTGTCTTCAGATGTCTTCTAAAAGTCAGATAGTTGTTTATTTCCTTGACATCTGGTGGGAGGGTGTTCCACAGGGTGGGCGCCACTACCGAGAAGGCCCTTTTCCTGGTTCCCTGTAAACTCACTTCTCGCAGATAGGGAACTGCCAGAAGGCCCTCAGAGCTGGACCTCAGTTTTCGGGCTGAATGATGGGGGTGGAGCCATTGTGTGGTAGAAAATGATTTTGCATGTACCCCTCTTTGTTTTTGCTGTTTGGGGAGGCTTGTAAATAATCCCTTACCTCATTCTCTCATAACACCAAAACATGTTGACATGCAATGAAGCCAAATGTTCAGGAAAAGATAAAAGCCCTTCTTCCTGCAGTATCAGTTGCTGGAAACCACCAGAGGGGAGAATGCTCTAGTGCTTGAATTCTGCTTGTGAGTTTTCCATAGGCATCTGGTTGGCCACTGTAAGAACAGGATGCTGAACTACATGGGCTACTGCCTAATCCAGAAAACCAGTGTGGTGTAGTGGTTAAGAGTGGTGGACTCGTAATCTGGGGAACCGGGTTCGTGTCTCTGCTCCTCCACATGCAGCTGCTGGGTGACCTTGGGCTAGTCACACTTCTCTGAAGTCTCTCAGCCCCACTCACCTCACAGAGTGTTTGTTGTGGAGGAGGAAGGGAAAGTTAGCCGCTTTGAGACTCCTTCGGGTAGTGAAAAGCGGAATATCAAATCCAAACTCCTCCTCCTCCTCCTCCTCCTCTTCTTCTTCTTCTCTTCTCATGTTCTTATTAACAAGAGTTCTAAAATGCCCATTGGTAGTGATCAGGATTTTTTAAACAGCAACAATAACCCTGGTTATAAAGGCTATCCCACTGAGTCCACCAAGTTTGCTATCCAGCATAATAGAGTTATTTTTAAACTTACTGAAAGTGTTACATCTCTCTGAGGAACAGATCCAAGACTAACATCTGTAATGTTTTCTCACCCGCCATATAATATTAGTAATGGACAGCTGTTGTTTAATGACTGGTACATTTTTAAAAGACTGCTTAATACTTCAAGGCAATGCAGTTTGGGTGTCACATTAATAGATTTTGATTATCTAATGCTGGCATCTGGGCTGCAAAGTCCAAACTGAGCTAGGCTTTATTCAGATATCATTACGAAGTGTGATTAATGAGGAACTTTAATAATGTTTTGGTGTGGTGTCTAAATTGGCAGACCATAGTTTGTGATCGGACGTTAAAAACAAAACTTTGAAGTAGGTTTGCAAACCATTGTTTATGTTAACCATAGTGCTGTTGTAAACCTTCTTCTTCAATAAATGATGGTTTCGATGTGATATCTGACTTGACAGGCCAAAGTTGTAGCTATTTTTCTGCCTGGAGAGACTGCTGCCCTGTGGAAATTTAATTGAACTAATGAAAATGAATAGTGAGAGGATGGATAATTAGAGCAGATAGGCAACTCCAAAGCATGGTTTGCCTGCTCAAATGATAGTTTGGCAAGTCCTGTATTTGGCATATGATCTAGTTTGCTCCTCAGCTCTGGCTTGCTGTTGGCCTTGCCTGATCTGACAGTGACCTCAGTGTTTCACATTCATTCCCACACCAGCAAATGCACAATCTGGATCACATTCTGCTTCACATTTGTTTTGTTTTGTTTTGTTTTACAGCTCAACTCCTTCCTTGGAAAAAAAAATGTAAAACATGAATGCAACAAACGCACGTTTGCAAATCAGCACGCCATACCTAGAAACGCCACTGCCTACAGTTTCCCAGTCAAGTGGGTTTGTTGCTGCATAATGTGAAAAACCTACCTAACTCCCTTACCTTGAATGGATGGATGAATGTTTTGACAGTGGAGCTGCTGTCAGTTTGATGACCTTGACAGTCTTCCTGCTCTGCTTATAACATAGTTTTTGCACACTAATAAGGAAGGGGGGAAGGGAACAGACCTGTTCCTTTCTAGCCAGCCTGAAGAATTTAAAGCATTCACCTGAACTCTAACATTACACTCTTGGATACAGTCGGAAAATAATGTGAGCGTTTTCTGCCAAGCCTGACAAACACACATTTCTCCCCAGTTACTTTTGGTGTGATTATCTCAAAAACTTCCATTAATCAAAGCTCACTCAAGCTTACTTTTTTCCCAAATACTTAGGGTGCCTCTCTTTCGAGAACAAGACCGTTTGCTCAAAACTGTGAACAGGATACTTTATTATGTCAAAATAAACCATCTGGCCGTACAACTGTTTCTAATTACTTCCCTGCCTAGACTGTAAACTTTGGGGTTTGGCACTGGCCTTTCCTTCCAGAATGCTGCCCAAATCCAGCTTCCAGGCAGCTAATCAAAGGCACTTGGTGGAGCACAGGAGGAAGGAGCCAGTTCTGGCCAGCTCGGAACTCTGCAAACCTTCTGGGTCTGTCTTGTGTTTCGGACTCAGCAGGAGAACTCTTCATTTACTGCTTCCCTGGGATCTAAGCATGCATACTCAGGGGCTTTTCAGCTTGGTGTCTTCACTCTTCGTCCTGCTGCCTGTTATTTCGCAAAGTTTCTCCTTGTCCCTGCGGTAAGCTAGGATTTTAAGCTCTGTTGTTGTTTTTCCAGCAATTGGGTTTTAGGGGCTAGGCAACAAGTTGCAAGAAAGGAGCCTTAAAGAGGTATTTCTCTCCCTCCCCCTCCCTCTCCCCCTCTAACCTGCCGCTCGACTCTTTGTAAAATTTGAGCAAAAGATCAACAGCATATCTGAGTGCAGAAGCAGAGTTGTAGCTGTAATTTGCGTTTTGACGTTCACATTTGAACTTCAGAAGTGCATGATACATAAGATAGCCCAGATCAGATGGGTTAGGCAAAAATGTGTTGTCTCTTTTGAGCATTACCCTGATAGGCACACGTTAGAGCTTCCTGCGATTTACTGACTTTGTTTTTTCTGGGCTTCATATATTTGGTTGTATCCTAGGAAAACTAATGAGGAGAAAAGGCACAATGGCTATAAATTCCCACAATGGCTATAAATTCAGATTAAGATGCATAGCAATAGGGGTATAAACTATTGCAAATTCCATTGTCTGGGATTTGCATTTTGTCAGCTTGTATTTGAGCCCTGCTGCATTCTTCTTTGGACTTCATTCTGGATAGCTCAGTTGATAGAGCACAAGACTCTTAATCTCAGGGTTGTGGGTTCAAGCCTTACCTTGGGCAAAGGATTCCTGCATTGCAGAGGATTGGACTGTATGATCCTTGTGGTCCCTTCCAACTCTACACTTCTATGATTCTGTGCTTTGCCATATTAAATAAAATATTTAACTCCATATTTCTTTAAAAAATAATAATCCAGGAGTCTCATTTGGATGCTCTTCTTTCCTTTTTAATTAAATAAAATACTGTTGAGCTATTGCTTTAAAATGGAACAGGTAAAGATTTGGTATTAGGCTGGTCGCAAGGTGTTGGTCATTCTATGCAATTTGATATCTGAAGGTTTAAAAGGAAACTAACAAGGAAAGAAATGTGTACCATGTTACATTACCAAAATAGTTTTATGCCTTTATGTAAACTGCCTGAAATGTGGATTTAAAAGTTCTCCGATCAATACAGTAAATACTAACATTCTGACGGGGCATATATATGGATCACGTCACCCATTTGGTAGAATCCCAGCAGCAATAATTTTGGGGCATTCTGATTGGGACGGTTGGCAAAGGTGGGGAGGGAACGGATGAATTAAAATAATAAGCTCCCCAATATGGTTCAGTACCTTTTTTCTGGAAAAAAATAAATCCTCTTCCCATCCGGAACATTAATATATTGTCAAAAATAGAGATGACATAGAACACCTTGCTGGGCAACCTGCAGGAAAGTATTTGCTAGGTTCTCAGGTTTAGTTCTGTATTCAGTTATATCAGACATAGGCAACCTAAGGCCCGTGGGCCAGATGCGGCCGAATCGCCTTCTCAATCTGGCCCACGGATAGTCCGGGAATCAGCGTGTTTTTACATGAGTAGAATGTGTGTTTTTA
Organism: Lacerta agilis; assembly: GCF_009819535.1. NCBI lineage: Eukaryota > Metazoa > Chordata > Lepidosauria > Squamata > Lacertidae > Lacerta > Lacerta agilis. The sequence continues at coordinate 80,407,096 of NC_046315.1, read as the reverse complement.
TTTAAAATGCATCTTTCGATTATTTGTGGGGCGTAGGAATTTGTTCGTTCCCCCCCCAAAAAAATATAGTCTGACCCACCACATGGTCTGATGGATGGTGGACCGGCCCACAGCTGAAAAAGGTTGCTGGACCCCTGAGTTATATAGACCCCATTCCTTTGAGTCAGTGCAAGTACCAGCTTTTCCAACTCTTGTTTGCATCTTCACAGCACCCCCAAGAGGAAAGGTGCTGTTATTCCTATTTGTGGTTGGAGTGGGAAAGCAGAGTAATTCAAGTGTAGGTTGTGAGTGGCTGATAGTGATTTGCCCAAGGGACAGTTCATGCTGCTCAACCCTTCCGTGCAATTTTGTACAGAAATGCCGAAGGAAAGAATACGGGCATGAACAAAGCTACTTTCACAGAAAGGTGGCACCCATTTCCTTGTTGTTTCTGTATTCCAGGATTACAGAGACAGCAGCTGACGCCCCACCCAAATAGCTTGATTCACACTAGCTTTTCATCATGTAGCCCAGGGGTCAGCAAACTTTTTCAGACCTTGTGGGAGGCTGGACTATATTTTGAAGGGGGAAAATGAACGAATTCCTATGCCCCACAAATAACCCAGAGATGCATTTTAAATAGTGTAAAAACATGCTGATTCACAGACCATCCGCGGGCCGGATTTAGAAGGCGATTGAGCAGAATCCGACCCCCAGGCCTTAGTTTGCCTACCCGTGATGTAGCCTGTGTTATCTTTGCATGGAGGGCTTTGGGATTGTGAACTTGCCTGGCAACTATAAAATAAGATTCTGGCTGAATCCCCACTCGGTGACGATGCTCGCTGTGGGTAATCTTGGGACAGTCTCAGTTTATGCTTCCTTAGAGGATTGTTAGATGGTCAAACTAAGGGTAACCTTGCCCAGGTGCCTTTAGAGCAAGGCCAGCATGCACATGCAATAAATAAATTCTATCTAGCAAAGTGTTTCTCTTCTTCATTCAAAATGCAGAAACAAAGTTGTTCCTAAATGCAAGCATTGCTGAAATAGCACCAGGTTCTGTTTCGAGAAAAAAGCGTACATCTGCCATACTGGTGTGAATTTTCGAGCCACAAGTCAATGTTAGTGTGCGGTTTAACCGATTTTAATACCTAGCCACTTAGTCCCATTATTATTTGGAACCCAAAATAAATGTTTTTCTTAAAACCCAGAAATTGGTTCCCCCCCAAGTTTAGCTCCAAAATAATATGTGGGCTGATTGCCGAATGAGCACAACCCAGCAGCACAAGTTTCAACGTCATTTGTGTGATTCCCCTCCCCCTTTTTTTCTTTTTACAACTGGTTGTCTTCTTGATTCCCTGCAGGAATGGTTGGGGAAGGACCTCGCCTTGCCGACTGTCCCAGACTGAGTCAGAGCGCAGGTGTCGAATCCCTGGTGGAAAACTCTGCAGTGGCAGAGGCCAGTGTGACTGTGGGGTCTGCATCTGCCAAGTGACCGAGCCAGGCAAATACTATGGGCCCCTCTGCGAATGTCATGAGTGGGTGTGTGAAACCTACGATGGAGAAACTTGTGCAGGTAAGCAAGTCTCAGCAGCCCACAGAGGTTCACAGTATGCTTCAAACGTGGTTACGAGATCTCTCTGGCCATCTGAACTGTTGGTGGGCACTGGCAAATGATGGGACTGGAAGCCTTTACTACTGGGTTCCTGTATGAGTAGAGAGTTGTGGGAATCTTGGAGGTTCTCCATGTAGGTGGGTGAAGGCAGAAAAACTAAGCTGGTTGTGGCCACTCGGCAATAATGACTTTGGTTGAGCATGGTTACATGGTTAGCACGGTCAATGGTTGAACTTTGGTTGACCCACTATGTTTAGGGTTAAGATAATAAAGACTGGTTGATATGAAGAGTCCTGGTTCTTCTGAGTTTCTAAATAGCTAGAGACCATGTGAGACTCCTTCAGTCTGTGTCTAGCTGGTGAATTAGTGTGGAAGAGCAGCCTTCTCCAAACTGGTGTTCCTCATTTGTTTTTGACTGCAACTCCCATCATCTGTGGCCGTTGGCCATACTGGTTGAGGCTGATTGGATTTTTAGACCAAAAATATGAAAGGCACCAAGTTGGGGAAGGCTGGTTTAGAGTGAGACACTTGCTCAAATCCCGACACATGTTCAAATCCCGACTCCACCATGAATTTCACTGGATGAGAAAGGTGTTCTGAGGTTAAGGGCTGGTTGGAGAACCATGTAGATAACATTGAATTCCTTGGAGGGAGGTGGAATATAAATGCAAAAAATGAATAGCTTTTTGTTGGAGACTGATGTTTATTTATATGCAATGAAGAAAAACTTCACTTGCTGATTTCTGCACTTTTAAAAGCACAAGAAGAGGCTAGAATTTTTTCCTCTGGTCAATTGGAACTCTTTTTTGGCAGCTTAAGATCTTGCAGATTGGTGGAGTGCATGTGGGACCAAGAATGAATGAGACTTTTCCTGTTGGAAAGTGCCTTTTGTATAAGGGGTTATTACCATAGGCTGCAGCTAGTCAGAAAGCACCTCTTAATAACACCCCATACCACGGTGGGCAGGGTCACCCACCTGTCAATCAATTGATGTCACAAATGACATTAAGGGGGTTGGTACTTTGAAGTCCCAAAGTTGGGACTTCAAAGCTGGTAGTGGGCAGCAAAGCACTGCTAAAGGGATGTTTCTCCTCACTTCCTTTTGAAACTGAGTAGGTTCAGGGTGTGCAAGACAGCTCCTTGCAGACAACTTTCTCGTGCGTTTCAGCCAATCAAGATCACCCTTCCCCTTGAAACGGTGCAATGAGTCCATGACCAAAGCTAACATCACCAGTGAGGGGATAAGGTTTGGGTAAGCTTTGCAGGCCAAATTGGACACCCTGACATGTCTAAAAATAGCCAGTGAGCTGGCAGTTCCCCCTCCCTACATAGGCTATCCCACAGCTTGAGGAGTTTCTCAGCTTTATTACAAGGACACCTCCCTTCAGCCTAGCTCTAGCAAAAAACCAAAGAGATGAGCTTTGGATTTTCTTTCCCAAAAATCAGTAGAAAGAGATCGTAACAAAATCTTGTGAAATATCCTTAGAACACAAAGGGGTAGCTCTAACAACTGTGCAGCCTTTTGTGACAGCTTCCCTTTTAAGGCAACGAAATCAAATGCCCAAGTATAAAGGAGATGCTTGTCTGGGGTAAGGGAAAGGGAGAAGAAAAGGGAAGGTACAAAATCACACACGTAGACTTGAAATCAAAAAGTCAATCTAGCTTAGCTAGTTACATGGGTTTCATAAGATGTGCAAAAGAGAGGTTCTGAGAGAGAGAGAGCAAACATATACCGGTATACATTGTTTTATTTGTATGCTGCCTTTTCATAGCCAAAATCATGCTCAAGACTGCTTACAACATGAAAAATACATAATTACAAACATAATGAAAGCAATCATAAACAAATAAAGCATCAAAAGTACACAACCAAACTGAACAATTTCCACATAGATCATAATAAGATATAAAATAAAATAAAAATACCAAAAAGTAGTATCGGTAATAACAGCAACCTTCCCCCACCAGCAATACCCCAGCCCAAGAGTCTGTTCAGCCACCTCAGCTTTTGTAGCTGGAGTCAGTCAGGGCCCTGCCCTCCAGGACTAGTGGGGAAAGGCCTGCCAGGACTCACAGCCAAAATTGTTGTTGTTGTTTAGTCGTTTAGTCATGTCCGACTCTTCGTGACCCAATGGACCAGAGCACGCCAGGCTTTGTCCATGGAGTTTTCTTGGCAGGGATACTGGAGTGGCTTGCCAGTTCCTGCTCCAGGTGAATCACGTTTAGTCAAAACTCCATTATGACCTGTCCATCTTGGGTGGCCCTGAGTTATTCAAGCCCCTTTGCCATGACAAGACAGTGATCCATGAAGGAAACAGCCAAGATTAGCTCTGGCCTTTTCAGCAGCCTTAGCTTTTGTAGCTGGAGTCATTCAGCATATTTCACACCCTTGTCTGGTTTCTGGTTTGTGGTCTCAACTGTTAAATACTGCATTTCCCTTTTTTGGAGTCTGTAGATAAGGCCATGGCAGTTTTGGGTGCAGAACTAACTACTAAGTGCCATGAGGTTTGTGCTCTCCATATGCTGTGTGTAGACTTCATCATCCATGCTGAAAGCCGTGGGCACCACCCCCTCTGTGCGCGTACACATACACACACACACCCCGATTCCATGTATACATTGCATGAAACAGGCCCTAGTCAGACTAATCTTTGATTTAATTCCACCCTCTCTGTGTAAATCTTCTTTAGTGCCCACTGTGCATTAAGGCTTCCGTTCTGACACCAGATTCTGGCACATGGTGTCTGCTTGGGCTGCAATTTTCCACTTGCTTACCAGGGAGTAAATTTGATTGAATCCAGGGCACAGTATGAGCAAACATTCATAAGCTGCACAAGAGCCTCAAACTTGATGTGAATTGAAACTGTTTTAAGGCATGATAACAATGTTAGTATTTTCAGCTGTCTGTTTTAATTGCTCACATTCTGTTGTCAGGGTTAAGAGTTTTTAAATAGCTCAATAACATGGGAACAGAGGAAAAATTGCAATCTTCTCATTTGTCAAAGGACTAGGGGCTGTTCGCTGGTGCTTTTTCACATCACATCCTCTCTGAATATTTGTACCGGTTCCATGTAACGTGTCAACTTTTCGGGCCAGACACCACAATTAGGTCAACGCAAATGTTACAGAGAGTGCCATTAGTAACAAATGCGTTCCAGCAATGTGCTTGGCAAATTTCATAGGAAAAGAAATAGCAGCTTATTTTAACAGCAATGTTGTTGAGAATAATAAGTCCAATAATAACACAGCGGAAACAAACCTCTATAATGTGAATGATTTTTAAAAAGAGAAATTAGTACTTGGCCCCCTTTATCCTGCTGCATCATACAGAAATGCTTAATATGTTCACATAGAGCACTGCTGCTTAGGATAGAATACATGGACCCAAAATGTCATGCACATCGGACTTAGTTCTGTGCTGCATTTTCACTTTCAAGAATATTTTCAGTGCAAGAGTGCTGCTTTCAAGGAAGCTGCTTCTGATGGGTGCTAAACACAATGGAAGGACGCGGATGGCGCTGTGGTCTAAACCACTGGGCCTCTTGGGCTTATAGAATCATAGAGTTGGAAGAGACCACAAGGGCCATCCAGTACAACCCCCTGCCAAGCAGGAAACACCATCAAAGCATTCCTGACAGATGGCTGTCAAGCCTCTGCTTAAAGACCTCCAAAGAAGGAGACTCCACCACACTCCTTGGTAGCAAATTCAACTGCCGAACAGCTCTCAATGTCACTTGCCGATCTCACTTGCCGATCTCACTTGCTGATCGAACTGTCTGCGGACAAACGCCGGCTCCCTTGGCCTGTAAAGTGAGATGAGCGCCACAACCCCACAACCCCAGAGTCATCTGCGACTGGCCTTAACTGTCAGGGGTCCTTTGACCTTTACCTTTTTAAACACAATGGAAACCAAGTGTAATCCTACGTTTTCTTGTGGATGTTTGAAACTGTTTGCTGCCACTGAATTGACTTTTTTTTGTTGCTGCCACTGCTGTTATCTCACCTTGAATGACCCCAGCCAATCAGGGGTCACATAATGGATATGATGACATCACAGGTTCACTTAAGGCTTGATGACAGTGAGAGCAAATAAAGTTGCATATCCCTTGCTCTGTTAGATATTGCTGAGGCATGTATATGTGTGCAAAATACCAGGCTGATGTTCACTGTTTTGCATGGTGTGCTGCAATGCCTTCTACTTTCTGTTTAAGCTGAAGCTGAAAGTATCAGTATTTTATCTGAAGCCTAACTTCCCTAAAGTTTTAACGATACTGACTTTTCCACCATAATAATTACTGAGTTCAGTGAGAAAATAAGAATTTGGATCAACTGCTTTTAAACTGCTTTCCCCAAACTGCAATGCTTCATGCGCCAAGTATTCTCCTACCATAAAGGGATCAATTCACCCTCATAAGAATTAACATGGAGGTGGGGTCATTAAGATGCCAAATACCATATCTGAATAATGGCAGGTAAGATTACCCTACATAAAACCTGCTATTCTTACTAGGCAGCCTCACCAACTTGAGACCACCAGACATGCTTGGTGGTCCAACAGTGTCTCAATAAACTGCTTTGTTTTATGACTTTGAGGACTGGAAAAACAATAGTGTGTGAGCTGCATTCAGGCTGCTGGGTCACAAATTCTTCATTCTTACATTGAGACAAAAACAAAAAGGGTTGATACAAGTGGGGATCAAGAATTATTATGGTGATATACAGAGACAGTTAACATCAGTTTTGAGTCATACTGTATATTAGTCCTTGCTTCTATCATGTTTTGAAATCTGCTATAGGTAGAGTTGCTTTGGGCATGATATTAATGTTGACTGAGCATAAACTGCCATCTTATTTTTCATTCTTATTACAGTACGTGGAAACAGTCTCATTTTGTTTCTTATTGTGCTGTTCAGTTTAATGGAGACTTTTTAGTTAATCTTTGCTTTGAGATTAATGCTGGTCCTGGGGGAGGTTAAATGAGCATGAATCCAAAGGGTGGCTTATACCTGTAGTTCAAACGCAGGGTATGTGTTGATAATAAAACAGATTGCAGCAGTCGTGTCTTGAGGAAAGCAAGGCAGAAATGTTTTTTTTTATTCTTGTAAGTACCATTTTCCAAGTGTGTGTGTGTGTGTGTGTGTGTATGACGACTCTGGCATGAGGCATCCAGCATGTGTGAAGAGGTCTGTGTGAATCTGAACTTATGATATGGTTTACCTTTGTAGAGGTGGCATATGAGTATAAGATTGACATAACTCCCAATATGACAGGAGGCCCTCCATTATGAACTTTGGTGACCCTGGGACTTCTAGTGTCCTGAAAGCCACTCAGGCATAGCCTAAGTTCACCCACATCTGACCTAAAGATTAACCCATGCAAATTTAGTTGCTAAGTACAGGATACTCAACTCCTTAATGGGAGCCATCTGCACAATGGTAAGGTGATTTGAGGGCAAATAGCAGGAGGAGATGGCCTGGTTCAGTTAATCCACTCACTATCACAAGTCTTTCACCCTTTTGTTAAGCAAACAGGGTGGCCAGTTTTCAGTCCTTTTCTCTTTAGGATGGGCAAGGTGAGAAATGGGCAGGAACTCTGAGACTGCTCATCTTAAACCTCTCCTTTCCCTACTCGGAGGGATTAGCTAAGATTATTAGTTCCAGGTGGGTATTATTCAGACTTTCCAGTAGCTCTCCTTGCTCCAATAGAACAACCCAGGACTCAGCAGACTTATGCTTTGCTTTAAGGAAAGGTATGTCGTCGTCGTCCCCTTTCTCCACTGCTAGTTTTGGTTTATGGCAAAATTGTAATGCCCACATTTCTGTAGGCCTTTAAAAATAGTTAGGGAATCTTTTATTTAATCAAGGTTTGTACGTATTGCTACCTGCCTAGATTGTTACTTTGCTGTCATATACAGTTGAGCAGACACAGCATCGCAGCTCCGCTTTCCTTTTGTGCTTTGCCTGCTGATTGCAGCATCTGGGCTTGATGAGGCAGGTGACCCTCACCTGTTCCAAGCCTCCTCCAGCTGTGGAATCACAGACCTCTCATACCTGGCCAGCTAGTTTGCTGGGCTGTGAACCTTAGCCTGCATCAGCCTCCTGGAGTACCTCTCCCTGTGCTCCCCATGCCTCAGAGCCTGGCGTGTTTGTAGAGACAGGGGCGCCTCTTTCTCTGGTGATGGTTCCTCATGCTCTGGCATTGGTCTCCTTCCCATCGCCATCCTCCGTCACCCTGTGAGTACTTCCTTACCCATTCCCTGCTTTCTCCAGCCCTGGCTACACCCCTCACCGGGGTCCTCTTCCTCCTCAGTTCATGGCAGCAATTGTGTGTTAAAGGCGTCATGCAAATGCCTCTGTTTATGTGCTTGAAGGCCTTTGCAGCAACTCCAGGGGATAAGTTGACAGAAAAGTGGCTTCATTGTGCCCTATCAGTGTTGTGGCACCAAGCTAGTGGGTAAACTGAGGACGTCTGTTCCCCGAAACTCTGTGTTTCGAATTGGGTGGGAGGGAGGGAAGATGAGATCTGGTGCTTTAGATGTTTTGACAATGAAAAGGAGTCATAAAGTGGGATGTGGTTTTCCATTCTGCTGTCACTTCAGGTTTGTCTATCCAGAGTAATGTGACTGACTCCTTCCGCCCATATGTCTTGCTAAATCACACTAACAGCTCAAATAAGCTGTGACAGGTAGGGTCAGAGACCTTCTCCTCTCTAGCTCTCTATTCTGATGACTTCTGGATATTAGCAGTAGTAGCATCTGGTGCATAATTAAGCAGGGCTTTCAGGAGTGGCTTTGGTTTATGTCACAGCTTCATAATGGAAGTTGGCAGTTGGATGTCCAAGTCAAAGTCTTCCCCCGGCTGTACATCTCATTAGACTAGTGTAGTTCAGGCACTCCACTTCCTGGAGTCGATGGCACACCGTAATCAACAATGCATCAGACCAGTTTTGATGCCTCCACACTTAGGGGATGGGGATATAACAATGTGTGAGGATGTCCATCAGTGAGAGGAAGTTCTCAACTGGAGAAAGCAGATGGGGAGAAATTTTTCCTCATTGCCTCATAATACTGTTATGCCTAATAAAGGTTATTGAATTGAATTGAATTGAATCATACTAGAACTTCGGATCATCCAATGAAATTGACTGTTGGGAGATCCAAGACACACGAAAGGCAATCCTTCCTCATACTGTTGTCCAGTTTGTACATAACCTTCCCTAAGCTGGAACATGGGAGCATGAGGGTACTCATAGGGGGGGGGGAAGTGCATCTTCTTCCTCATTACCCAGAACTGAGACGTGGTTTAGTTGAGAGTTCTGTTCAAACCGGGACTTGTGATTTATTTTGTACAGACAAACCATCGCTGTAAACCAAGAACAGATCTTGGCTACAGCTTATGGTTCTCTTATGGAATGAGTCAATCTATGAAATCAAATTTGGACGTTAACAGTAAGGGAAGTCGTGTCTTAGCCACCAGTAAGACTGGAGGAGGAGCAAAGCAGATGTGATCTTTCCACGGGGATTCTGAACAATTACACATTTACACTTACAGTAGCTATGCATTAACATAGCACAGCATGCAATCTGGGCCTGTGCATAATTAAACTATGGAATTTACTACCATGACATGTATTGATGGCCACCAACTTTGGGTGGCTTTAAACAGAGATTAGGCAAATTCATGGAGATTTAAGGCTATTGCTGGCGACTACTTCTTGCGGCTATGTACCACCTCCAGTATGAAAGACAGTATTCCTCTGTATACCAGTTGCTGGGGAACACAAACAGGAGAGTGCTGTTGTGCACATGTCTTCCTTGTGGGTTTTCCATAAGCATCTGCTTGGCCATTGTGGGAAACAGGACACTGTACTAGATAAGCCTTTGATCTGAGCTAGCAGGATTCTTATTTTCTTTGTTGAAATGCCTGAACATATATGGTGCAGTACATAATGTTCCTTGGGAAAGGAAAACGTACAAGTGTCGTGAGAGTTTCTTTATTAAGCCTTTGGATGAAATCTAATTCTGGTTGTTGAGTTGGAATGAAATGGCTGAAATGTGTTGTTGTTGTTCAGTCGTTCAGTCGTGTCCGACTCTTCGTGACCCCATGGACCAGAGCACGCCAGGTCTTTCACTGCCTCCCGCAGTTTGGCCAAACTCATGCTAGTCGCTTTGAGAACACTGTCCAACCATCTCATCCTCTGTCGTCCCCTTCTCCTTGTGCCCTCCATCTTTCCCAACACCAGGGTCTTTTCTAGGGAGTCTTCTCTTTTCATGAGGTGGCTGAAATGTATAAGCCTATAAATAATATTAGCATTCTTTATGTGCCCCTGGGGAATGGGCTCTTGGGCAGCCAGCTCCCACTGTTCCTCCTTACCCAGCCGGTCCCTGAAATCAGGCCACTATCTGGAGAACAGAGTGGGGCCTCCCCCCCCCCCATGGAGAAGCCGGCCTCATCATTTCAGTTTACATCACAAACCCTTTCAAACACCCTTTCTTGCTGCTTCTCCTCAAAGAATTGAAATATTTGCTAGCTGACAAAAGTGTGAAAACTACTCGGGCAGGTGTTAAGCAAACCTAGAGTACAGGTTGCCGAAACAAACGCTGTTCTAAGTTCATGTTCGTTATGAATGAGATGGTTATGTAAAGAATTTTCACTTTGCAGATGCAGCCTGTAGCCTGGCTGTGGTGTAACCATGGGTCTTCTGGAGTTGCAAATGTAGTAACATTTAAAATATATAAATGAATATATTCAGATTTGTAAATACTTCTCATAGGTTTGTGAATAGGCTTGATTCTTGGTTCTATTTTTAATTATATATTATTTTTTGCCAACTTATATGTTATTTGCATGTTGGCTTCACAACAGCTATGGCTAGAACACTACTATGGAGGAGCATGGTGTCTGTAAAAAGGTATTTATATGAAATAGTGATCTGATGAATTGCTGGGGGGCTGATATTAATGTGTTCATTGATTGTAGGCACATAAAAAGTCATTTTTAGAACAAAAAAACAAAAACGAGCTCAGCTTTCCCTTTTTTGGTCCTCCTTTAGTTGCTCGTATTTCATGTCTCTGGGGAATATGATAACATTTGCTGTCCTACCATAAGTGGCGAGGAATATTGCTACGCTTGCTTCATTTTCTAAGTGGTTGGTAAACGAAATAGGATGCCAAATCGGGCGGTGTTAGAAATGTAATTCGGAGGCCTGTTTCTGGAATAAAAATAAATAAATCATAGTTGTTGCCATGGAATCTGATAAAACATTTTTAACCTTTTGAATAATGAATTGTGGTCCCCAGGGTCTCTGGAACAGTAATGCAAGGCTTCCAAGAAAGCCATTGACAATAATTGTTTGAATGCAATGTTGCTTTTGTGGCACATATTCCCAGATGTGCCTGAAGGCAGGCTTCTAGATGGGAGGAAAGATGTACGAGACGAGGAAAGAGGAGAGAAACTGAGAACATAAACTAGACAACAGATATGTCTCTTACAAAAACATGCAAATAGTAGCAGATGGCATGGTCAGGTGGAGGCGCTTACCTGGCCTTCCCACAGGTGAGTGAGTCTCTGTTGTGCAGTGAGTGGGGAGAGGGGATGGTGGTGCAGTGCAAACGTACCAGCAGGAGCAGCAAATTGGCTCTGTTGGTGCATTTGGACTACAGCAACCTAACTGCCCCCTCCTGCTCCCAGTAGGCAGCAGCAGCCCACCCCATCAGACTGTACACCGCTGCCTGTAAAGATAATCTATATTGCATCTTCTACTACTTAAAGAAATACTATGAAGAGAACATTATAGTGGTACCTCGGGTTACAGACGCTTCAGGTTACAGACTCCGCTAACCCAGAAGTAGTACCTCGGGTTAAGAACTTTGCTTCAGGATGAGAACAGAATTTGCGCAGCGGGGCGGCGGCGGGAGGCCCCATTAGCTAAAGTGGTACCTCAGGTACAGAACAGTTTCAGGTTAAGAACAGACCTCCAGAACAAATTAAGTTCTTAACCCGAGGTACCACTGTACTGGTGGGTGAATCTGGTGGGTGTTTTTTTTTTATTTTATTTTTAAAGGTATATTCTGCAACATTTCACTGACACAGTAATAGTGCTTTAGTACTGGATTTTTGCTAGAACGTCCACACATCATTCTGAGATGTGAGAGCCAGTGTGGTGTAGTGGTTAAGAGCGGTAGACTTGTAATCTGGGGAACCGGGTTCGCGTCTCCGCTCCTCCACATGCAGCTGCTGGGTGACCTTGGGCTAGTCACACTTCTCTGAAGTCTCTCAGCCCCACTCACCTCAGAGTGTTTGTTGTGGGGGAGGAAGGGAAAGGAGAATGTGAGCCGCTTTGAGACTCCTTCGGGTAGTGAAAAGCAGGATATCAAATCCAAACTCTTCTTCTTCTGCTGCTTTATTAGTTTGTTTATTTATTTTTAAAATTTCTATGCCGCTTTATATTTTTAATAAAAACCTCAGAGCGGTTTACAGCAAATTAAATCAATAAATTATTCTGCAATACTTCCCCAACGTACAACGTTATTGCTGCCTTCATTGTAGCAAAGCAAGCCTAAGGCAATAAACCAAAACCAGAACGTTTGTGGTGTGAAAAGTTACAACATTTCCGCAGCAAGCTATGGGACATGAATCAACTGGAAATGAAGCAATAAGTCTATCCCAAAACCTTTGCAGGAACAAACTGTATTGAAAGCGGGATTGTGTGTAACTGCCCTGATTCCATCACAAGCACAAATAATCACCAGTGCTCATCTGGAGTGGCCCTTGATTTTATCTGGACCTACTGAGGCTGCTTCTCCAAAACAGGATTGCTGAAACTCAAGAGCTAGAGAGAGAGAGAATTTACATTTTTATCAATTAACTTTTGCAGTATCTGCTTGAATGATGATGGACTGGTAGCAGCAGGTTGCCCACCTTTTCTTACAGACTCCTTAGCTGCTATTCTGAAGGTTATGGGGGTAAAATAATACAGCAGAAATTGGGGGAGAGTCCATGAATTTAATTAATCCACCTTTCCCCCCATAATTCAAACACTGGTTCATATCCCAGTTAGTCAATTAGCATATGTTGTCTGTTTTATAGACCAAAAGATACCTGTGGTCAGATCCTCTGCATTTTTTAAAGAAAATTGTAAATGCAGTCACAAACTGCCCAGTTCTGATTAGGGCTGTGGTCATGAAGGTGGGTATTTTTTTTTGTATCTTCCCCCAACCCCATCACATTCTCTGTCCAAATTGCCCTTGGAACTGTTTACTCCATGGTTGAGGAAAATGGATACTTGACCTGCAGATGCTTTTATGCTATCCTTCATGGGCAAAAAGCAAGTCCAGGGGGACAGTTATAAACAGGAAGACAGCATGTGATGGGCAGAGCGAGTTCCATTGGATCTGCATTTATCGTGTGTGTGTGTGTGCAGTTTGCACATGTAACATGCCAGGTCCACTTGAGAGATAAGCTACTCAGGCAGCAGCTAGTTTTCTGGCATAATAATCTGCAGGGCTGCCAATCAGTCAATTAAAGTTTTCAGTTACCTAAGGTTGGTGTGTCCTTACCTTATGAGTGCTGTTGCCTGATGAAGCAAATAATGCAGATGACATTAAAATGATCTGTTTCTTGATGGACAAGGGAGACTGTGGCAATAACTCTGGACCCATTTTGCACTGGATATTAGCTGTATACAGGCGTTCACCCTGATCATAGCCTAAATGTGTGTGTGTGTGGGGGGGGGAACTAGCATGTGCATGCTGATTCCAACCCCAATGCTGAGCATTCCCCTCCTTCCTTGCTTTAGCTGAACCATGTTTAGAAGTCTCCTTCACGCCCCTGTTCTACAAAGGTTGTAGACAATGTTGTGTGGACATTGGGAGGGAGGCCAACACTTGCCCAGCACCCTGCACCCACTTAACCACTTCATGATCAGGCTGGATAATAGGGCTCTTGTAAGGTGTGGGAAATCGTACAGGGTGCACGGTTATAGCCCTCCTTTTCATTTGTTGAGAAATGGAGGAGGAACAAAGAATGTGTAAGTGCATGTTGTCCCTGTTTCTGACTACCGGTACTTTGTGGAAATGTTTGCATAGGTCTAAGCTCGTCCAAATGTACATGCTCAGAGCTCTGTCCATGTGCTTGGAAACCCTGCTTTTCTAAGCTTCCCATTGCTCAGAAAGAGCCCTACATGCATAACGCTGCATGTGCATAGGATCTGTGCAAGTATTATGCTGAACAGATGGAAGCTGGGAGTTTGAAATTGTACCTGTGAACCTACTTCCTACACACAAATTCAACGCAACTTGTGAAAAACGTTAGTGACACATGCATATGTCCACATGGATAGCAACCTGTAGGATACATGTCACTGTATGTGCACAGGTTTACACCCAGCTTTTACAGCTGGTAAACAAGAAGCAATGAATTACATCCAGCATCAAGCAGGCAGACTTCTTTTTCCTTTCCTCCTCCTGGGACACCTCCAACTCTATTCTGGTTGGTCACCTAATCTTCTGGGATAGATTTTGTGAGTATGTGGGGGGGGGGAGACTGCGGGCAGGGCAGGGAATTCATTCTGCCAATGGTACCCATTCCAATGAAGAAAACCCTTTCTTCACGTATCTCAGCTATGGCAACTGTTCTTTATCTCAGTGTAAAAGTCATGATGAAGGCAAAAGCTGACAGCTATAGTGTTGTCAGGATTTTAGATGAATTGAGAAAACATGCAGTGTTGGCAAGTGTAGCTCCAGTGCCTGGATCTGGGGCAATGAGCCAGATACTGTTTGTACAAGGAGGTCAGTAGGAGAAAAGGTTAAAGAAATACAGTGCCCTTTGCAGAGGGAAAAAATAACATTCACTCTCGGCACATTTTTGTATGAAATGCCTGAAACTGGTGGTTTTTGAAAGTGAGCTCTGAGTTTCTGAAGCAGCAAGAATAAACCACAGAGCCTAGGGCTTGCTGATCAGAAGGTCGGCGGTTCGAATTCCTGTGACGGGGTGAGCTCCTGTTGCTCGGTCCCTGCTCCTGCCAACCTAGCAGTTCGAAAGCACGAAGTGCAAGTAGATAAATAGGTACCGCTCCGGCGGGAAGGTAAACGGCGTTTCCGTGCGCTGCTCTGGTTCTCCAGAAGCGGCTTTGTCATGCTGGCCGCATGACCCGGAAGCTGTACGCTGGCTCACTCGGCCAGTAAAGCGAGATGAGCACCGCAACCCCAGAGTCGTCCGCAACTGGACCTAATGGTCAGGGTTCCCTTTACCCTTTACCTAAGTTTCATTCTACAACACCCATTGCAAACTCAGCCATGCAGATTTTTCTAGACCCATTTCCCCTTTCACTGTCCTACTTGCTAAGCCAATCAGAAATAGGGGAACAAACACCCAACAAATTACAGACACCCATCATGAGCCCTTATGATAGGTTGTCCTCTAAACATATTGCAACCCTTACACTTTTCATCACAACCACCTTTTACGTTTTAGTGTGCAAAATAGTTTTTGAATAAATTATCCTGCAGAGTAGAGTACTATTAAAATGGCAGGTTGCTCTTTGGAAATTCTGCATGTAACATCTAAAAATAACATGCAAAAGGTTAGTAGCAAAAAAAAATAAGAGAATGTCATCATCGGGCTTAAAACTCTTGCTTTTGTTTAGCTGAGGGGTGATGTGGAACCAATTCCACCAGTTCAGTTGTGAAATTTGTGATAAAATGTACTGCAGTTCTATTTAAAATATATACTATATATTTTGGAAAGTTGTGTTTCTTTGCTGTGCATTTGAGCACCTCTTAAGATACTGTAAACAAATTTTGCATGATGATTCCTGGTATCATGTAGCTGGTTTTCATCTGTGTTTGGGTACAGTTAGATGCCATCTTGGACCAAGAAGGTGGAAGGAAACTTTCAAAACTGCACTGATTTTAACAACACAAGTGTTTTTGGCTAACCAAATCACCCACCCACTCACGCATGAAAACAAAGACCACCACAGCCAATCACAAATGAACAACCACACCCTAGGCCAAACCCAACCTCTCTCACCACCAAAGGAACACAAGTGAATAGCAGAGAACCTGCACAAGCGACGCTGACACAAACCCCCACATATTTTAAGTAAAATAGAAACATTGCCACCCAACCCCATCCCCCCACTCACCTCTCCCTCCTCCACCTCTCTCCCCCTTTTCTTCCTAATGTCTCAAATGAAACTGATCTGTAAAAAATGTTACTTGAAAGAGAGAGAGAGAGAGAGAAAGATTGCACACACTTTTGTAAACCAAGAAAATCTTTAATAAAAATACATTTGAAAACAACAACAACAACACAGTGTTTTTCTGTTCATTAGAATTTACAAGCAACACTGGGTATAATCCTGCTAGTAGTAATTATTTTTAAAATTTTGCCCCATGCATGTAAATTAGCATATGTATATTATGCATCCTTTTTGCCGATGCACACTACTTATGACAGTGGTACCTTGGTTCCAAAACTTAATCCGTTCCGGAAGTCTGTTTCAAAACCAAAGCATTCTAAAAGCAAGGCATGCTTTCACATAGAAAGTAATGCAAAATGGATTACAGTGGTACCTTGGGTTACATACGCTTCAGGTTACATACACTTCAGGTTACATACTCTGCTAACCCAGAAATAACGCTTCAGGTTAAGAACTTTGCTTCAGGATAAGAACAGAAATTGTGCTCTGGCGGCACAGCAGCAGCGGGAGGTCCCATTAGCTAAAGTGGTGCTTCAGGTTAAGAACAGTTTCAGGTTAAGAATGGACCTCCAGAACGAATTAAGTACATAACCAGAGGTACCACTGTAATCTGTTCCAGACTTTTAAAAACAACTCCTAAAACATCAATTTAACATGAATTTTTCTATCTAAGAAGACCATTGATCCATAAAATGAAAGCAATAATCAATGTACTGTACTATAAAATAAATAAGACATTATTATTTTTTCTTATGTACACTGATGATAGTCATTGTTTGGATGGGGGGCTTTTATTCATTTCTGCAGTCACACAATCAATCAATCAGTAGCTGAACTGGGTTCCACACAGTCACAAAAACAAGTCACAAAAACGGAGTCACAAGCCTCAGTCACAAGTCAGTCCCATAAAATGAAGAACTAGTCACAGTAAAAAAAACGAAAAAGCCACACAAACAAAAATGCAAAAACAAAAGCTGCAAATATCACCTCTGTGTTGCGTGGGTGCTCGGGACTCAACAGCCAACAGACTCAACAGGAAGCCTCTGATTAGCAGCGGAGGACTCGATTTACAAATGGAAAACACTCAACAGGAAGCAGAGCATGTTCAGCTTCCAAGGCAAAGTTCACAAACTGGAACACCTACTTCCGGTTTTGCATAGTTGTTCATAAACTAAGCTGTTCTAGAACCAAGATACCACTGTCGAAATTCTCCAGCAGATTCATGCAAGGCTTAAACCAGCCTTTCTCAACCTTGTGTCCCCAGATGTTTTTGGCCTACGACTCCCATGATCCCTAGGTAGCAGGACCAGTGGTCTGGGATGATGGGAGTTGTAGGCCAAAAACATCTGGGGAACCCAAGGTTGAGAAAGGCTGGCTTAAACAGTCAACAAGTGGAATGGCACATAGGTCCAGATTTCCACTCCATGTTTTACAGTTTGTCGTCCCAAGCACATTGTAAGGGGAGAGAGGAAGGGGAGCACATTATGCATCCTACTACAATTGCTTTAGCGATTTTTTAGGCTCTGGCATGCAATTTCCTGCTGCTTGCTGCTGCATCCTCCATTTATGCAGCATACCGATATTGTCCAAAATGCTTGGTTCTTGATCTGTTTATGGCTTTTGGTGCTGTTGACCACAGTATCCTCCTGAACTGGCTCTGTGGGTTGGGTATTGAGGGCAGTGTTTTACAGTGGCTCCATTCCTATATGCAGGGCCATGCCCAGAGAACAAATGTGGAAGATTGCGTCACTGCCACCCTGTGGTCCTTTTGCCGACTATTCATTTAACAGCTATTGTCCATTCTTGCACAAGGGTAGCTTGGCTGTGGTGATTCATGCAATGGTAATGTCAAGCTTCAATTATTGCATTGTGCTCTATGTGGGGCTTACCCTTGATCTGGAAGCTGCAGCTGGTACACAGCGCTGCAGCTTGACTGTTGATGGGGACAGACTACTGCCAGCCCATAACTCCAGTGTGCAAAAGCTTGCACAGCCTGCCCATACACTCCCATGCCAGGTTCAAGGTTCTTGTATTAATTTACAAGGCCTTTAACAGCATGGGTCCAGGATATCTTAAGGACTACCTGATCCCCTATATCTTGGGCCAATCACTGAGCTCTTGGGAGGAGTCTCTGTTGGTGGTCCCCCGTGGTTCAGATGCACGGCTCATAACTGCTAGACGTGCAGGGGACTGAAGTTTATGGAACTCCCAATTGAAATTAGACAGGCATTCTCCTTACAGAACTTCAGGCACATGACTTAAGACTTTCATGTTCCGTTTTCAGGTAGTCTTTGGTTTTATGATAAATTCTTGTCATTTTATTGTCCCATTTTCTGTGTATTGTTTTTATATGGGTAGCTAAGCTGGTGCTGATAATGCCAAGGTTGCAGGGTCGATCCTTGTATGGGACAGCTGCATATTCCTGCATTGTAGGGAGTTGGACTAGATCAGGCTTCCTCAACCTCGGCCCTCCAGATGTTTTTGACCTACAACTCCCATGATCCCTAGCTAGCAGGACCAGTGGTCAGGGATGATGGGAATTGTAGTCTCAAAATATCTGGAGGGCTGAGGTTGAGGAAGCCTGGACTAGATGATCCTCAGGTTCCCTTCCAACTCTATGATTCTATGATACACCTCTTAGAGATGCAAGTATATAAGCAGTATTTAAAAGTCTTAAATAAATAAAATGTCTGTGACTCCATAACGCACATCAAATTCGGAAATCATCCGGGTAGGTGTCATGCATACACTTTGGTTGTTTACATCTTAAGCTGATTAGCTCCCATTTACTTCAGTTAACTATGAGCAGGGTCTATTTATGCTGATTTCTGAGATGTTAGGGAAATGTTAGTTGTTGTGTTGTAAGTTATTGTCAGAATGCAAGAATGCATTTCACTGGAGTTTTGCAGAGTTTTGCTATAGGACAAATGAGTTATCCAGCAGAAGGAAGGTTTGATTTATGGCATTCAATATCTGTTACGGTTCAGAAACAAAAAAACTGGTCTTCAATAAACTCCCAATCTGAAAGATGATGTATGATTCATGCAAAACACCGTAGAAATTGCTGCTTACTTCTTGACATTTTGTGCTATACTTTAATTATATTGACAAAGGAAATGAACAGACCCCTTTCTTAAAAACACATCAAGGAAATTTTTATTGGATTAGTCCCGACAGCAAATAAAGAAGCGCAATGTATTGTGAGAGGCCGCAGGGGGATTTAGATAAATTAAATAGATGGGTTAATAGATGGCAAGTGTTATTCAAGCCAGATTAACATGAACTGGTGTTTAGGTATGATAAGGAACATTAAAAAATAACCCGCAGCATTAATTTGAATTATTCTTTGGAATATTGGCAAAAGACAAAATGAAATTACGAAAACAAGCTATCGAGTGGTACACTCAGCAGCCAGTGTGTACATTGAGGTGGGACGTGTGGTTTCTCTTGCTAATGCTGGTATCAGTAAAGAAATACACACAGTCGTTTTTTCAAAGTAAATGGCCTTCACGCTTAAGCTGCTTCTAGCCATGGCCTCAACTATTCCATTTCAAACTTACTCTAGTGATTCAACATTTTTCAACAATGAAGAACAGGGTTGGGCCTATTCCAAATCAGCATAACCACGTCACACAAACACGTGATTTTACGGTATATTTGTCACAAAGTCTAGCACTGCGAGAGCCCTAGCTTAATTTTTTTCCTAAAAGAAAATAAGTATTTTTTCCTTGCTCACACTTGGCGGCCTAGGAGAATATAGCTCACTGGTTGAAAAACCTCACGGTTTGCATTTGTGTTCAGAATAGTCCACGTGGGGCACAGGTTCAGAACCCTGCCATGCCGAAAGGGTTCCAGGCAACATGCCTCCGTGCGATTTTAAAGAGGCCTACAGTGCAGGGGTAACAAATGTTGTGCCTTCCAGATGTTATGCTTATTTATTTGTATTGACATTGCAAGACGTTAAGGGGTCCAGAGCTTGGTTGGTTGTGTTCAGTTTATTGCAGTGTTGCTTGTTTGTTTGTTTGTGGGTGGGTTGGGTAGGTTGTTGGGTCAGGTTAACCATACTGATTCGTATGTTGTTGGGGGAGATAGATCATTGTCCTGTTGTGTTGTGTATGTGATAAAGGGGAGCCACACCAGGGTGAAGGAATCCTCCTTTGCTTGTCCCTGTACTAATTTAAGTTTCTAGTAGGGCGGCTTCCCATACATTTTGGTATCAGTGGTCTGTGCTCACTCCTGATAGGCCCTTGAAGCACTTTTATCCTGGTTAGCTATTCTATTGAAATTGAGTAGGGCTTTCGATTTTACCACGCACCGGGACGGACGCGCTCCGCTAGAGCCTCGCAAGATGAGATAGAGGGGGCAGGGTTTAGCTCTCTCACACATAAGTTCCTTTTCATATGGAAGAAGTAGAACCCACCCACCTCTTACTCTCTCTGTGAATGGGGCAGATGAGTAAATAAAATACCTGTGGTGGCCTCATCACATCTAGTTGAACCATATGATCAGTTATTTGTTGTTCAGTCGTTCAGTCGTGTCCGACTCTTCGTGACCCCATGGACCAGAGCACGCCAGGCACGCCTATCCTTCACTGCCTCTCACAGTTTGGCCAGACTCATGTTAGTAGCTTCGAGAACACTGTCCAACCATCTCATCCTCTGTCGTCCCCTTCTCCTTGTGCACTCCATCTTTCCCAAAATCAGGGTCTTTTCTAGGGAGTCTTCTCTTCTCATGAGGTGGCCAAAGTACTGGAGCCTCAACTTCAGGATCTGTCCTTCTAGTGAGCACTCAGGGCTGATTTCTTTGAGAATGGATAGGTTTGATCTTCTTGCAGTCCATGGGACTCTCAAGAGTCTCCTCCAGCACCATAATTCAAAAGCATCAATTCTTCGGCGATCAGCCTTCTTTATGGTCCAGCTCTCACTTCCGTACATTACTACTGGGAAAACCATAGCTTTAACTATACGGACCTTTGTCGGCAAGGTGATGTCTCTGCTTTTTAAGATGCTGTCTAGGTTTGTCATTGCTTTTCTCCCAAGAAGCAGGCGTCTTCTAATTTCATGACTGCTGTCACCATCTGCAGTGATCATGGAACCCAAGAAAGTGAAATCTCTCACTGCCTCCATTTCTTCCCCTTCTATTTGCCAGGAGGTGATGGGACCAGTGGCCATGATCTTAGTTTTTTTGATGTTGAGCTTCAGACCATATTTTGCGCTCTCCTCTTTCACCCTCATTAAAAGGTTCTTTAATTCCTCCTCACTTTCTGCCATCAAGGTAGTATCATCAGCATATCTGAGGTTGTTGATATTTTTTCCGGCAATCTTAATTCCGGTTTGGGATTCATCCAGTCCAGCCTTTCGCATGATGAATTCTGCATATAAGTTAAATAAGCAGGGAGACAATATACAGCCTTGTCGTACTCCTTTCCCAATTTTGAACCAATCAGTTGTTCCATATCCAGTTCTAACTGTAGCTTCTTGTCCCACATAGAGATTTCTCAGGAGACAAATGAGGTGATCCGGCACTCCCATTTCTTTAAGAACTTGCCATAGTTTGCTGTGGTCGACACAGTCAAATGCTTTTGCGTAGTCAATGACTGCCTTGGCGTGGCGAAGGGGCTTGAATTACTCAGGGAAGCTATGGGCAGGTCAAGATGGACAGGTCATAGTGGAGAGTTTGGACCAAACGTGATCCACCTGGAGGAGGAACTGGCAACCCACTCCAGTATCCCTGCCAAGAAAACTCCATGGACAAAGACAACAGGCATGATCAGTTATTATTAACGGTATTTATAAAAATTTGTATACCGTCCTAAATTATGGGCTACGTTCGTAACTCTTTAGTGTTCCTTTGCCACGGAAAGCCTTTCTGTAGCCTAATCCTTATTCGCTGCACCACCAAATAAAAGTTTAATGTTGGGATGCACCAACTATTTCATCAGCACAATACCTCTAACTGTAGGGTTAGCTAGAGGTAGCACTGGATTTCTTCAAAGGCACGATCTGAAGTCAAGACCCTGTTTATCTGTAGGAGTTTTGAGGGAAGTTAAAATCATTTTGGCAAGACCGAGGGTGTTTCGCTGTTCTGCATCTAAGGTTGCCGTGCTTTTCTGGATAGGAGTTCCACAAGGGGCAACTTTCCCCCATTGTTGCAACCCATTGTTGTGAAGCTTTGCATGCTGCTTTTCTGACCTGTGTATAGGCCAAAGCCTCTACCCATAAGAAGGTGACAACCAATCACATATTGCAAGGCAAATTTGGACGGTCCTGGGCAAATGTTTAGCACCAGCACTTTAATAATGTCAGCCATATTGATGAATAGAATGAATGCCATATTTTCATTTGGGGCAAGCTAAGGAAAAGTGGGTTATGTATTATTACCATAAACATTTTATTTTTTACATTTATATCTAGCAACACTGTGGAGCAGAAGACAGCATACACAGCAGTCTTTCTCAGGCAAACTCCCATCCAACCACTGGCTAGATGCTCACCTACTTAGCTTCATCAAGGTTTTTTCCCATATGCCTTCACACCATAGACCTGTTTTCCATTTTTTCTTTAAAACTTGCGTGTTATACAGGCTGTTTATGTATTCGTGCAATTACATCTATTGTTATTCAGAGTGAAGAGAATAGCAATTTTCAAATCTGCTTCTGCTGCTAGTAAATTTTAAATGTTTATTGCTTGTTTTTTATTTATTTATAGTACTCCATGTTGCTCTATGGAAAAATAATGTAGGTTCTACTAAAGTGAGGGATTTTATGGTAGCAATGCTAAACAGGGAAATAAAAGTTCATAGGTTGTAAATGGCCTCTCTACTGGTTTATATTTCAATATATAGCTGCAATTTCATTTCATTTCATTTTTAAGAAAGCTTTTTCTTAATATGTTATACTGTGTTTTATGGCCTTATTGTGCCACCATGGGTGGACATTGCCCAGAAAGCCAGCTTTATAAATCTTTTAAATAAAGAGGAAATATTTGAGGCAAATGGAATTCATTAGCACAGCACAATATTCAGGTGCAATATTCAACATGGTTATTATATAAACTGAAATGCTAAATTGTGCAAACACACAATGCACACATATATCAAGATCTTTTATTTTGAGGGGTGTGTGTGCATCTCTGGCAGTGCTTGATAAATTGGTGCTGTTATAATGATTTGAATGAGAACCAAAGTCAATGTCAGCAATAGAAGCTGAATATTCAAAGATACATTTTGCCGAGTCAGTAGAAGGTTGCTTAGTTTGGGGTTTTTTTGGGGGTGAATATGTTTGAGAAGTAGGAATAGAGAGGTGTTGAAGTCACTGGAAAATGAAAGCCAGGTTTACATTCTAAATACACTCATTAAACTTGCTCGGAATCCTCAGTGAATTAGAAGAGCACAGGTGGCTATTGCAAAGACACAAGCAGATGAAGACAGTAGGAAAGGGAAAGGAGAAGGGGGATAGAATAGAATCACAGAATTGTAGAGTTGGAGGGATCATCTAGTCCAACTCCTTGCAATGCAAGAATATGCGGTTGTCCCATGCAGGGATTGAACCTGCAACCTTGGTGTTATCAGCACATGCTCTAACCATCTGAGGTATCTAGGCTGATCCAGGGATATCTGACCAATTATTTTATTTAATCTACTTATTGGAATATTCATTGACTATCAGTCTTGAACTAGGAAAGGAAGAACCTGTCAGTTTTGGTTCTCCCCATTTCTCCAATCTTAAATTCACTTAACCACATTTCTTCAGTGTTTGCCAGAAATGTTTTTAAAAAATCCTGATGAAAATTATTTTGCATTTTAGGGCAAATGTCTTATAACAAACACATGTATATGCGTGTTGTTTTTTGTTTTTTTTTACTAATGTACACATTTTTGCAAGCAATTTATCATAATCTAATGGTTTTTGTGTGTGTTATTTTCAATAATCAATTCCTTTCCATGCACATTCCCTGCTAGCATGTGTGATTTTGTAAACACTGGTCGCTTGAACAACTGCATTACAAAATTCAGATTAAGTGCAAATTTTGAAAGGTGGTTGTGTTTTGGGAAAATGCAAATGTGATAAATTCAGTTCTAAATGCATACTGAATTGAACTGCACCCCCATCTCTTGCTTGAACTAAGGGCTATTTCACACATGACATTTTACTCACATAGATGTAATGCGAAATGTCCACATGTGAAAACCATGCAAAAGTCTCCTTTACATGGTAGACATGACAAGCTTTTTCCAGCTAAATGAGAAGGTCCCTGCCTTTGGTGTTCATTTTGTTTTGAAACCTGCAGTTGGTTCTTCCTGTATAGTCTTTAAAATGTTTTTAGCTGCTTTTATGGATATGTCTGCACATTATATGCGGAAGGTGATTCACATATAAATAAATCATAACTATGTATACACAGGAGTCATATCACTTCCTAACAGCAGGTGATTTGGGTGGGGGAGAGTACTGGGAGAGACAAATAGTTTGATCTGGAATAAGGGAGCTTCCTGCATTTCTCTTCTCAGGAAAAACATACCATGTTAGGAAACTCCCACTGGCAAATGTTCGTCTTTCAAATGTTTGCATCCAATGTAGAATAATCAAATTTGATCCAGGTTATGTTGACTTTTTAAAAAAGTGTATCAGTATAGAGAGGGCTTAAAGTCTCATGGTTAAAGCAATGCATCACTGATGTCTGTTTCAGCAGTTAAGAAATTCCAGGCATTAGTGGGGAGATTACTTGCTGCCGTGGTCTGTACAGAGATTAAAACTACCACCATTTCATATCAATACTAGAGGTTTTGATAGCGGACTAGATTGCATGGTTATTGCCTGTGAAATGCAAATCACTTAGGCAGCAGTCCAGAACACAGATAAATTCTGCTGGGATTTAAGCAATCTAGCTGTGTGCTGGATTACAGGCCTTAACCAATTTTACCTTTGTATTTCCTAAGAGATAAACTTATCATGTTTAGCAGAGGTGGACAAATATTTCCAATTTCTTACATTTAAGCATATCTTTAGACCTGGAGTGGGGGAAATGGTTAGATTTTTAGTATGTCAATAAAATTCCCTGAGACAGTTCCCTGCTCTTAAGTTTCCCCCTAAAATTCATTGGTTGCTTTGTCAACACAGGAGCTTCTAAATTCACTCGAAACTTCCTGGGTGGAAAATCGGAAGTTTGCGTCACATCGTATTGAAACACTCTTGCGACTCGTTTGATGCGTTCGCAGAACACACCCTTCTAAGCATTCACTGAATGTGGGAGGTTTGGAGCGTGCCTGGTAGAAACATCCTATGCATGCTAACACATGTTCCATCCACAAACACATTCTGCAGCTGCACCTTGGGCACCAGACAAATAGGTCTTACACATTAGTTGCCATGCACACTCAGGACCCCTTCACAATGACATTGAACATGCAGTCAATGGGAGGGTGGGATTGGTTTGTGCAACATTGAAGACCGGACTGGAAGGAACAGTCCACCTTTCCCCTCCAAACATTAATGCAACATGTGCAGTTTGCTCAAGTGACCACACCCTTCCTCACAATGAGACGCACCAATTTGAATGGAACCCTGCTTTAGATCAAAACTTGGTGGCTGCTTCAGAGTTGCATTACCACCCCATTGAAAATGTTTGCAAATATTTAAGCGGAGATTCATTTAACTTCCTTCAAAATCCCTTCATGCTTCACCAGAAAATAAATTTAGAAAACCCCTTCCAATTTTTCACAATACGGCATCAATTCTGTTTTTCCTTGAACTTTGAAACATGAGATTTGTAAAGATTAGCAGAACTGTACTGTGTGGTCCTAACAGAATGCAGTTAACTGAATACTGACATGGAGACAACAACAACAACAACAACAAAGGAAAACTAGCAGTTATGTACCTCAAAGATGCCATGCAAACACATCCTGGAGGTTAGCAGTGCATACAAGAATACAAGATGCTGCCTTTTACTGTGTTGGACCATTGACCAACGTAGTTCAATACTGTCCACATAGTCGCAACTGCTCTCCAGGGTTCCGGACAGGAGTTTTTACTATCCACGCCTGCAGATGTATGAGGTTGAACCTGGGACCATAGGCATGCACAGCATGTGTAGCCCAGGAGCGGGGAGCCTGCGGCCTTCTAGATGTTGCCAGATTCCAACTCCCATCCTCCCTGACCATGGACCAGGTTGGGTAGAGGCTGATGGAAATTGGAATCGAACAGTGTCTGGATGCCAGAGATTTCCCACCCCCAGGGTTGCCCCAAGACATTTTGGTGCCTGAGGCAACCCACAAAATTATGCTCTCCTCCCCACCAGGGAAGAAGGGGTGAGTGAAGACATACACCAGGAAGAAGCGGGGAATAAAGACCTGCATCAGCGTTTGCTGCCTCGGCACATCCTGCCAGTCACTTCACCTTGCCAAATATTATACTGGTATATG
Source organism: Lacerta agilis (assembly GCF_009819535.1). Classification (NCBI taxonomy): domain Eukaryota; kingdom Metazoa; phylum Chordata; class Lepidosauria; order Squamata; family Lacertidae; genus Lacerta; species Lacerta agilis. Next base: position 80,380,881 of record NC_046315.1, on the reverse strand, counting down.
AAAACCATGTGTCCAAGATACACAGGTGATGTCCAAATGCCCAGATAACTCAGATATAGATCCAGATACAGAGATAGAGATAGATAGATATGATAGAGATAGAGAGATAGATATTTACAGTGCAGTACACCTTATTTCTCTGGCTAGCTCTTCCTCAGAATGCTGATCCTTTCTTGCAAACATAGGTATAATTCAGCAATTGATTTTCAGTCAAAGCCCAGGGTATATTCACACACGCACCATCATCACAGTGTTTTCTAGCACATTCAAGGCCAAACCCATTCACAAGCTCAGCTTGGGAAACAGGCAACAGAAGACTTCAGCCCAGTTTTTAACTTCCACATTACAGCAGGTTGTCTTTTATTTTATTTTATTTTATTTGTGTGCCCAAAAAAGACATCGAAGAGCTCTGACTTGCTGTGCAAGCATTTTCTGGACATCACTGCGGTAGATTTGGTTGAGATACACACGTGCACTTCTGCTGGATGAAGTGAGATTGGTATGTGAAGAGGTAGCCCTGACTCAGACCACACAGATCTCGACTTCAGGGGGGACAGTGATAAGCAGGCTGTGGCTTTGCAGATGCAGATGGCGGAACATTTAACGGGAGAACACTCAAAACCTCCCGAAGCTTGTGAAACTGATGCTGATCTAAGTACAGTAGTAACTCTTGCAAACCTGAAAATAACATTTAGCGTCACTGCTTCAAACTCAGACAATTCACAATTAGGATAACAAGATGAGGGCAACAAAGGTCATAAGACATTATGGTCCTTGTTGCCAAACAGTTAGTCAGGATTGGTTCAAATCCTGCCCTTTTTCTAGGTGCAGCTGCTCAGGCTGACATTGATGGTCAAGTGCAAAGAACGGGAACTCTTACACCCCCAGCTCCCATCAGCCCCAGCCAGTATTGCTAGTGGTAATGAATTATGAGAGGTAGAATCATAGAATCTTAGAGTTGGAAGGTGCCCAAGGGTCATCTAGTCCAACCCCCTCCATTCAGGAATCTTTCTTATTTATTCATAAAAGTTATATGCTGCTTGATTGTAGAAACCTACTTATCTGGATGACCACAGGTTCCCCACCTCTGGTTTATGGGAATCATCCCCTTTCTTGCTCTTAAGGAGGAGTTGTTTCAATTTATTGCAGACCGCTTCAACCCAAGGTCCAGGGAGATTTAAAACACAGCATTAAAAGCCACCTTGAAAACTTAACATGGATTTTAAAAAAATGCAATCTCAGAAAACCAGGGTGGGTTCTATCCAACTTACCTTTGCATGTCCCCCATCTTAAGGATAATGGTTTTAAATTGCCTGAAATGGGAATGTTTACTTACATTAAATTACTGTGTATTTTTAACAATGGCGTTTTTTTCCTTTGGCAGTAGCTCTCCTGTGATTGGCTGACTGTGAGTCACATGAGAGAGGCATTCCATTCTCTTGTGACTGTTATTCTAGTAACTATCATTTTTTAACTACTTTCTGCTCTCTCTCTCTCTCTCTCTCTCTCTCTGTGTGTGTGTGTGTGTGTGTGTCTGAGGGAGAATGGCTGCTGAGAGAGGATTTCAGTGTGTTCTGTCTGAAGTGAAACAGACAAAGGGAAGACCCCTAAAAGTTAACAGGGAGAAACCTGTGCAAAAGTTAGATTGTAATTATATTCTTCTCAGTTATATGTTTATGAAAGTCAAGTTCTTTTTGAATATAAAGAGTCTGGACATTGTATAGTCTTTACAAAAAAGTTATCAATCACGTAGAAGAGTTATTTAGCTTCCTAGCTGTAAGCTACTTTGCATATCATTAATAGAGAAAGAAGCGTAATCCAAAGATGCCCCTGGAAGCTGTCTGAGGTCTAAAAGGTGCAGACTGGCATGGCTTGCTTCTAACATCAAGTTACATGCCCTGTTGATCTATATTTTTTTCACATCACCAAACATTACATAGAACTTACACAAATCCCCTCTGCGATTGCATTTTTTGCAAACCATAAAACACAGGGTAGGCATTTTGCAAAATCTCTTCTCCAAACTGATGACAATGTGGGTTTGAGATGACTTTTCCTAAATTAGAATTTAGCCACCTAATTTTCTACTGTAAATAGCAACTGCAAAATTTGCATGCCAAGTTCTGGGTGCATTTGTGTAACTGGAGCATCTGGCTTTTTGGCAGAGACTGCAGACAAATAGATTGCCAACTATGGATTGCCCTCCTGGTCTCTCACATAATATGGCAATGCTGGCAGGCAGCTTTGTCTTCCTTAGTGCCATCTTCTGGTTAATGTGCTTTGACTTCAGTGAATTATGCATTGATCTATTTTGAACTGTGTTCAGAAGAATGCTTGTCCCAGGCCTCGTCTATGCTTCATTATGGTTTTGTTATAATGATGAGTTGACCTTGGGAATGAAAACCTCTATTATATTGTTCTTTTCTTCTGTCTCGTCTTTTTCCATTTTCTCTCCCCACCTGCTTTCCACACTCCAAGCTCTAAAATCATTTGTTAACAACAACATGTGCTAAGTAAACTGAAGGGAATGGATCTTGTTCTGCCCCAATGAGCGTTCTTTGCGGTCTTGTAGGTAGCTTTTCTCTGGGGGGGGGGGAAAGAGAAGTAATAAAATCTGCTTATTGTCTAGCCCCAAGATCTGGGCTGTGCGTTGATGGTATGGTTATATGACTCTTAGATACACCTGCAGCTTTCCCTTGGGTGTAATGAGCCCTGATCAGCAGCCTCATGATGGTTTTCAAGAGGATAGGCCCCCTTCCTTAATTGTGGCTGAGCCAGTCTTGGAACTTTCTGTGTATGCTTAAGCAAGCTTTGGGAGATCGGATGCAAGTTAAATCCAGATTCTAAGTATCTTACACTGGGCTGACCCATGAGCTGTCAAAGTTGCAACAAGTATAATGTTCACTCATTTTGTGGGAAGCCTATATTCTATATCTTCTCATCTCATATATCTTCCCATTGTAAAGAAGAAACTCTGTATGAAAAGATGATCAAAAATATCCTCTGACCATCTCCAACCTCATTTAGTTGCTGTGTCAAGAATAGTCTATTGCTTTCCACCCTGTGCTGAGGTATATCTTTCTTTCTTAGCAACATGGACAGCAATGTTTTCTTTGTAAGGCACCTAGCATTTTGAGAATCTGTTTTCCCAAGGCTACTCTGTACAAGCGCCATATTTTGCTAGATGAGCCCATGACACTTAGCAGAGTCTTAGAGAAGAGTCTTAACTGTGATTCTTTGCATGTGCGCTCAAACTGAGTTCAGTGGGGTATTACATGTTTAGGATTGCAGTTACGAGGTACCCCAAGGGTGCAGGATTCAGTGTGCGAAATGTACACACAGCTCCTGTGATTTCTGAAATGGCCACCAGAATGGATGTAACATTTAGCTATGCGTGTAACTTCAGTTTTGGAATATTAAACCTGAAGAGTTCTACTGAGAACAGTTTGTGCCCTGTGCTCTGGAAGCACTTGTGAGAACTAGGCAATAGCTTCTGCATTGCTCAAAAGACCTTAGTGCTGTAGTTGTATTTGTTCAGCCCATATTCTCCAGACACTGTAAAATTTGAAATTCAGGACACCATCACCCACCAGGGAGCTTCGCTACCTGCTGAAATATTTCAAGTTGCTGTCTTAGAGGAGGGGGGAGATGACAACGAGAGAAAAGCAGGAAAGATCCAAGAACAGATTCCTGCAGAAGCTTCCCGCAAAATGGGCCTAGGTTACAGAGTACAGGGTAAAAAGTGTACAAGGTACCAAATTCTTACTGGAGTTCTCCTCCTACGCATTGGAAGTTGTACAGGGAGAAAAAAATGCAGGAGATGACTGCATCCCTTGGTGCAGTAGGATAAAGTTGCCATTTGGATCATTGTACCAACAAAAAAGTGATTCCTAGCTAGGGTAGCTGATCATAACCCTGTTTCCTATGTGAAGTACGGAATGCTGCTGCTGCACTAGGAACAGCCACCGTGGCAAAATGCAACACAGTGGTATCGTGCAAATAAATTTCAAAGCACTGAATTTGGGGTGGAAGAAATAAGCCATGATGGATGCATCACTCAGGATGACCAGCTTGTGAGCCTTGCTAAGGATTTGCAAGTTGCCAGATCACTACACATCAAAACACCAAAATATTTGGTAGTATTGCAACTGTGTGACCGCGGGTGGCGCTGTGGTCTAAACCACAGAGCCTAGGGCTTGCCGATCAGAAGGTCGGCGGTTCAAATCCCCACGACGGGGTGAGCTCCTGTTGCTCAGTCCCAGCTCTTGCCAACCTAGCAGTTCGAAAGCACGTCAAGTGCAAGTAGATAAATAGGTACCGCTCCGGCGGGAAGGCGTTTCCAGTGCACTGCTCTGGTTCGCCAGAAGCGGCTTAGTCATGCTGGCCACATGACCCAGAAGCTGTACGTCGGCTCCCTCAGCCAATAAAGCGAGAGCAGTGCCACAACCCCAGAGTCGTCCATGACTGGACCTAATGGTCAAGGGTCCCTTTACCTTTATTGCAACTGTGGGACAGAATTGTTTCATGTTGCTCATAAATAATGTCCCACTGCAAATATGTGACTCTTCAGAATCAGGGCCATTTTAGGTCTCAGCTAGAAGACGCATTAAGACTCAGGTGTCAGCTCATTTGATCTCAGTTCTGTGGCTGAGGATGTAACCTACTTCTCATTGATATTTGTAAAGCTGCTGCATGAAACTTCTTTGCTCTCAAGAAGGCCTGTTGACTTAAGAGAAGTTGTTCTAATTAACGACTATTGAGAAGGAACTTTAGCATGGACTATGCAGAAATGGCAAAATTACGGCAAAGCTCAGAGACTACGATAACGAGAATTTAAAAAAGAGTGGGAATCGTTTATTGTTTATGTGCAAAAATACTGTAAGCAGTTGATTCATTGGCAGGCTTTAAGTAAATGCTTGCAACTAGTAGAAAATTAGATAAAATTAAGGGAATAATAATAATGGAAAAAGTTAAGAATGGATATGCAGAAGGGATTGGTTAATATAAGGAACCAGAAAAAGGGTATGGAGGTAAGTCCAGAGATTTAAAGAATCTCAGAGAGAAGGTTGTGAAAAGGTATTTGTTTTTATTTGTAAAAATGTAACTATGAAAAACTAATAAAATTTAAAGAGAAGGAACATTAGCCAGCAACAAAAAAGATGCTTTTTTTTTCCTTCCAAGGAAAATGGCTGCCATCAACAGGAGTCTCATAAATGTCAATTGTAATTGTATGCCCGACATGGACTATCTTCTCCTTACCTTTTAAAACTAGTAATTTGCTGAGCTGAGTGATAGAAAATGTATGTAATTAACTTTTTTAAAAAAGCAAGATGGTCCCTCTCTTTCTGTATGCCTCTATGTCTCTGTCAAATGATTTTTTGTCCCTCCTCTCCTCTGTCCACATTGTTATTTAGGCTGGATGAATCACTAGTCCAGTGTCTATTTCAAATAGATGCTGCCAGAATGCATATTTACTGGCTATTAAAATATATATTATTAACAGGTGCTTCAGATGAATTCTGGACCAGTGTGAGTGCTGTATGTCACTCCTCCTGGTCCTTTGTTATTATTCCAAATTGGACACAATCATATCACATCAACACCCACCTAGTAAGTATTGGAGCATTTGCCTTGCTTGTTTGGTCCTCTACCTTTTAAGATGCCCCTCAAGACCAAATAGTGAATGGAACTGAAATAGAATTTCATCAGATACCATTGGCATGGATGTACACAAATGCTTGCATTCTGGGTGGTTGTGTGTTTGTTGTTGTTTTTAACCACATAACCTCTTTACTTTTGCACAGTGCAACTTCAGTGTCTATCAAAACCATTTCCCTTAGGTTCGAACCATGAGACTCATCGCTGCTACACAAATGCTTGAAAAGGAGCTCATAACATTTTGGGGTAATAAGTTTATATTGCATGTGAAGCAGCACTATCAGAACATTGTGGATTTGCTTGTAATATTGTAGTCTGTGAAGTTGCGCTGGCATGGCACAATATAAAGGTGCAGGAGACTGGATGCAAAGCAGAGGGGGCAGTGGCAGGACATGGACTGCTTCGTGTATGTTAAACCTATTATAATATGGTTGCAAGCATGAGACAGCGTCAGTGAATACTAATGGTGTGGTTGAATACCCCTTAACTCATTTCAGGATTGGCTTGGTAATGAACAGCTCTCTCAGTGATCACTTCATAGTGATGGGGAACCAGTCATAATAATATTCAATAATAATATTTATTATTTGTACCCCGCCCATCTGGCTGGATCTCCCCAGCCACTCTGGGCGGCTTCCAACAAAAATCAAATATCACACATTAAAAACTTCCCTAAAAAGGGCTGCCTTCAGGTATTTTCTGAATGTCAGGTAGTTGCTTATCTCCTTGACCTGTGATGCGAGGGCGTTCCACAGGGCGGGCGCCACTATCGAGAAGGCCCTCTGCCTGGTTCCCTGTAGCTTTGCTTCTCGCAGTAAGGGAACCGCCAGAAGGCCCTCGGCGCTGGATGTCAGTGTCTGGGCTGAATTATGGGGGTGGAGACGCTCCTTCAGGTATACTGGACCGAGGCCGTTTAGGGCTTTAAAGGTCAGCACCAACACTTTGAATTGTGCTCGGAAACGTACTGGGAGCCAATGTAGATCTCTCAGGACTGGTGTTGGCAGAGAGCTGCTTGGAAATTTGACCACTGCTCACAATATGAGGAACTAGAGAGTTTTAGATGTGAACCAACAACCATGTACAACATTGAGGGTGAGGAACAATCCAGAGAGTTGACTCATAGAGAGGATAATAGCTCTTTGTCATGTTGCCTGGTCTCATACTTCAAAGGTGTAATGTTTAGTTGGATTTCAGGTTTGGCATGTGGAGGTGAGGAAGCATCATGGGTCTAGTGATGTGAAAGGGTACCTAGAAAATAAGGGCAGGGGTAAGAACTGATGGACTAGACATGCTTTCTGGGTCAAGGTGGCAATCTAAGTTTACAAGTCAGGTTTGCCATACACCTGAAAACCACACATTAAGCCATAGGTAGGCAAACTAAGGCCCAGGGGCCAGATCCGGCCCAATCGCCTTCTAAATCTGGCCCGCAGATCGTCCAGGAATCAGCATGTTTTTACATGAGTAGAAGGTGTGCTTTTATTTAAAATGCATCTTTGGGTTATTTGTGGGGCATAGGAATTTGTTCTTTCTTTTTTCAAAATATAGTCTGGCCGCCACAGGGTCTGAGGGACAGTGGACAGGCCCCCTGCCGAAAAGGTTTGCTGACCCCTGCATTAAGCTATGTATGTCAGCATAAATATAGATCAGGCATATGTTTGTCTCCTTTACAGTAGTGTCTGTTCTTCTGTCTACCTACTTGGTGGTGCTTCAGGGTTTTTTTTCCAGTTTTTTTTTTTTGAGGCAGACCGCAGCTGTCTCTGATTTCTAGTCTCAGGGGGCACATTGATCTGATTGGACGCCGACCTCAAAGGTTGTTGGTGATTTTCTTCTTTCCAGTAGTTTTCCAAATTAAGCTTTGCAATATTAGTGAAATGTCAATATAAAGACCATCTGAGAGTAGAGGCTGACATTTTCAGATGTAGGGAAAGATCAAAGTAATCCTGCCTACCTCTTGTTGAATCAAAACCTATTTTGTGCCTAATGCATTAGGAGCAATTATTGAAGAACATTTTAACCATGTGAAAATATGTCATTTATAGGATGTCAGTAAGAAAGCTACATCCAAAAGTCCTAGCCAAACAAAACAACCACAGGTTTCATTCCTCCCAGTCCATTTTGCCCCTTAAGTGTAATATAAAAGTAGGTTCTTAAGCTAATTCATTCTCTTACCTTAATGCATCTTCCCCCATTTTGCATTTTGATATGAATGGATGTTCTTGGCAAAATTATTGGTAAATCAACAGAAGAACGAAGCTTAATGAAAAGAACAGAATGGTACGGGATCACGGGTTTTCCCCCTTTCCTTTGCTAAAATTAAATGATAATTTGAGGCTAGTTCTAAAAGGATTGTGGTGTTTGCTATGCCTCCTCCATGTGAAATCCTTGGCACTTAAAATGCAGTGCAGTCCTTGAAAAAGTTTGTACCCCAAAAAAAGTCTTTGTAGAACTTTGTGTTACTCTTTTAACTATCTCGACACATCAAATGTGTGCTCTTAGGGGAAAGAAAAAAACCTTCTTACCCAGCTGTCAGTTAACCAGACTTTTGCTAAGTTATTGCATATTCAAATACAATCCTCTTCTTCCTCTAATCTCCTTATCTATGCATTCTCCCAGGGAGTCCTGTGGGCTTCCATTCTAACAGGCATCATTCAACAGACTTCATAGGGTCATAGAACTGCAGAGTTGGAACGGACCCTGAGGGTCATCTAGTCCAACCCCCTGCAACTGTAGTATTCTGACTGTGCTACACTTGAGTCTGATGCAGGTGCAGATTGGCAGCTAGGGTGTTCATCCATTATTATTTTTAAATAATAATAAATGGTATTAATCTGAAACCTTTTATTTGTGCTGGCAAGAGGGCACTTCTACCCATCCCATGGTTCCCATAGTTTCTGCTCTGGTTTTTGTCATTCATTGGTTCATTATTTCTTTTTACTGCTTTGCATTGAAGAAATAGGCTAGAACTTTACACGCAAGTCAGAGGAACCTTCTGTCGGAAGATGGGGAGGCACAGGGACAAGTGCACCAGCTCTGCCTTCTTGCTGCTGGTCGGATGGACCTCCATGAGTTGGAGGGCAAAATAGCCTCCGATAGTGCTTGGCCGCAGCAGGAAAACAGGATGCTGGAGTCGGTGGCCATTTGGTGCAGTCTAGCAGTGCTCCTCTAATCTATGGTTAGGATTGGGAGCCATGCAGCCTGATCCTCTGTTCATTTACTTGAGAGCAAGCCCCTGGAACACGGTCTGGTTTACATCAAACTAAACATCTGTAGGGCAGTGCGAAACATAAGCAGCTTTGTGCCTCCGCACCTGTGCTGCTGGCAGCATTCCTAGAGGTGCATTTATAGTAACTAGAAAAGGGACATTTCCCCCCTCTTGAAAGTGCATTGCATTTTGTTTTTCAAATGAGAGATCAGCATTTTAATGTGGATCTTTAATAACATGCCAGCAAAAACAAAAAAAAGTATCTGAGAGAGACAGAGAATCTATATCCATGTATATGTGTGTATGTATGTATATCTACACACACACACACACACACACACACACTTTCCACAGATCCTTAAAAAGACACTACTGAATTTTGCTGAAGAGCATAACTATCACCAGCCAGGGCTAACTCCTTTGTTTAAAGTATGAACAATAACTGTTAATCTTTTCTGGACTCTTCCACTTTGTGATGTTTGGTGCCAGCAACCTCTGCTTGTTTGTTTATAGCCCACTTTTTCCTCCAAGGAGTTGAAGGTGGTTCCACGTGTTTCTACCACTCCTCATTTAATCCCCGCAACGACCCAGCAATGGCTTTCAAAATTGATCTCGTCCTGTTGCAGAAGAGAAAGGTGCAAGCTGGTGATGCCGTGCCCCTCCCTCTTTACAATTACATAACTTTTCTTTTTGTTTCAAAACAAACAAATAAACATGGGAAAGTACATATAGCATCTCCATTTTTTATTCATAGAGCCATTCTCACAGTTCCTTTACATTTTGTATGGGACACTATCGTCATAGACATCATGCAGTTGGGGAGAGGGAGGGAGAGAGAGATGGGAGGGTAATGTTGATTTGTTCTGTTGCATAGTGTTTGTTTAGGGCAGGGGATAGCAAACTTTTTCAGCCATGGGCCGGTCCACTGCCCCTTAGACCTTGTGGGGGGCTGGACTATATTTTTTTGGGGGGGGGAATGAACAAATTCCTATGCCCCACAAATAACCCAGAGAGTGCATTTTAAAATAAAGTACACATTCTACTCATGTAAAAACATGCTGATTCCCAGACCGTCCGCGGGCCGCATTTAGAAGGCGATTGGGCCGCATCCGCCCCCTGGGCCTTAGTTGGGGACCCCTGGTTTAGGGTATTGTTATCAGTATCACATGGTCCTTTATTTGTACATTTATCTATTTTATTGGCATTGTCAGAGATTAGGGGGTTCAGAGCCTGTTTTTTTTGCATTCAGCTGGTTGCAATGCAGTTTGTTTTGTATGTGTGAATGGGGAATTGTTGGGTCAGGTTAGCCATATTGTTTCATACGCTGTCGTGGGGGATAGGACTTATTGTGTGGTATATGTGATAGAGGAAAACCTTATTTTAGACTCAGTCGGGGATGATCTGTTGCTGAAACAACCTTCCAAACTCACCCCACTAGGAGTTCTACATGGATCTGCCTCTCCTAAATGCCATATGTTGACTTGCCCAGAACGCTCTTGTCTGCTGGAGACACAATAACTTTCTCTCACCAGCAGATGAAAGGACAAAATATGAACTTCCTGAGCTTACGCAGTAGGTTTTACCATACCAGCAGAAGACCTATCTAGTCCAGTATCCTGTATTCTGTAGTGGCAGATTCCTCCCCACCCCCATGTTTCCCAGAAATTGGTATTCAAAGGCATGTTGCCTCCGTTGAAATTCTAGTACTAGCAAGTCTAGTGATTAGACACAGACTGGGACTGATGTCATCAAGTGATGATAATAGGGCTCATTTGGGATCCAGCAGATCCTGGGTCCAGCTCAGCCATTCCCCTGGAAAAAACCCATTTTGGGGGTTTCCACCCACTACATTTTAGACCCTCCATGTTTCCCCCATTTCCAGGGACAGTCCCAGATTTCCAGAAGCCGTCCTGGTTTCTGATTTGATCCTAGAATGTTTAAAGTTCAATGTTTTATTATGTTTTTATATAAATTGGAAGCAGCCCAGAGTGGCTGGGGCAAATCAGTTAGATCGGCGGGGTAGAATTATTATTATTATTATTATTATTATTATTATTATTATTATTATTATTATTATTATTATATAGGTCATCCTATTTTCCTGGGAGAAATGTTGGAGGATATGCATTTTCAAGAAGCAGAGCAGAGAGCTCCACACCAGCAGAATAATGCTGGCATCACTTCATAGGCAGAGTCTGTTCTGAGATGGGCAGAGGGAGACCATCACCACCCCATCCAAACCTCTTGATGGATAAATCAATGGTCATCATCACATGTTAAGGACGAATATGTATGTGCCTTATGTAGGTTTACAGACTCTAGCTACTTTTATTTTAGGCTAGCTTTCATTGTGCATTAAGGAAGTTTTCCAGTCACTCAGAAGCTACATTATTACAGCTTAAAGATAATACTAATATACATTGAATTTCAGTTTTAGAACTGTACCTCCCTTTGCTATTGCAAAAGTATCAACTGTGAAGAATATCGCACAAACCAGATTTATTTGAATTGTGAAAACTTTTAATCTTGAAACCAATAGGACACGATTTATTAACAAAAAGGAAATGCTGGGATGGCTTTGCTTGAGACAAAGCAACAAGAGTGATCTGAACATTCAACACCTTGGTGTGTTTTTTAAAGTTTGCAGTATGTGTTCTTTCCCATCAGACACCCATGGAGATGATTAAAAGAAAGTAATTATATTAATTGGAGTTCGAAGTGGGAGCTTTTAAGAGCTTCATTCTCCATCATCTATTTATTGCACTGCATATGAATTGTTAAATCAAACCGCTAAAGAGAATTAGATTCCCTACTCCATGAGTCCTTTGTTAAAACATATATCGAAACTTGCTCCAGCACTGAAGTACACTAGCTTTAGCACTATTTAAATTAACTTGAATATTTTCAACAGAAATGGATCAAGTAAGAAAACCATGTTTTTAAACTATTTAGCAGACCTATGTATTGGTGTTAACGAATGGAGGCATTATCACCTAGCCATTTAATGCAATCGCATTTCCACATACTGTTTGAATAAATGCATATGAACACATGGAGTAGTCTTATACTGAAACAAACTGTTGATCACTAGTCTATGGTCCCTTGCAATAGAAAACTGATTTTGTTTTATATGTCGCAAGTAGACAGGAGAAGATTGGAACCAGTTCTCATGCTTGCTAGCCAAGGATTTCATTCCAGGGTAGAGGAAGATGATATGCATATGAAGAACATGTGAACATAAGGAGTTCCTGGTGGATCAGGCTGATGGCCCATGTAGTTCAGCATCCTAGTGGCTAACCAGATACCTGATTTTCCCCCCTGAGTGACAGTTGAATAAACAATGATGATGATGATGATTGTCAGTGTCAACATGAGATATATGGGTGTGAGGGTGGGGCTGCAGTGGAGTGTATGAAATCTGAGTAAACATCTCATTCAGAATTCTATGCTCCTCTGATATTTCTAAAGTGTATTTTTAAAATGACCATGTTTGTACAGCAGTTAAATATGCTTGTACAGTGATTCATATATTTGCAGGGCGAAGCCTTGCGTGGTGAATTTGCAATCATCCATATGTATAAGGTTTCTAATGTTTGGTTAACCTCTGTTAACCCTGCGAGTGAAATCCAGTCCTGCCTTCCCAGTTTCACAATGCCTTCTGATCCAGCAGAGATGTCCACTAACATAAGAGAAGGAGAGGCGATTCTTGTCAAGTCCTCCTCCTGTTTCAGCTCCCTGTGTCTTCTGCAAAACTGGAGGGACCTTTCAGAACCGTGTGGAAGGTGGTGTGCAGAAGAAGGGGAAATTTGAGATAATTGTTTCCCTTTTCCCTTATGTTAGCTGATTCTTCAATTAGATCAAAAGTCATTCCATGAGCAGAATGGTGACGTTGTGCAACTTATTTCCAGCCCTGGCTTTCCTATCCTATAATGTTGCATTGAAAGGCAGCTTCTTCCAAACTTTATGGTGAGTTGGCAGTGGGTTGAGAGGGAAGAGGGCGATTTTGATAGATTTTATCAGCAGCATTTGTTGTTTTTTAAAACATCAGCTATTGCATTTCCTGAATACTCTGATACATTTATTTACTTTAAAAACATATCAATAGTTTTAAAAGTGTTATTTGAGAGAAAATATGTTTAAAAATAAATCTAAATACCTTAAATGCAAATTTTCATGCAGATTTTCTTTGCTTTCTTTTTAAAGTGCAGATTAATGTGGAAATGCAACATAATGGGCTGATGGGTATATATATGAATGCTGCATGTCCTAGAAACAGGCTGGTTTGTCTGTTCCCTCTTCTCATTTCCACGAGGATAAGTTTTTAGCTTCTGTTTGTGGTTTTGAACAAACCACAGCTTCTCATATCTGAATGTGGGAAACTGTGGTTTGTTTGCAGCTGGTTCATAAAACAAGATCCGAAATAGCAGTTTGAGTGTAGTTTGATTAAAGTATGGTTTGAACAAACCACAGTTTCCGGTGTTTTGGACATGAAAAAGGAAGGGGAGGGGAGCAAAGTTGCACCTGCTCATTTGTGTAAAGCTGCTAATGTTTTAGCATTATTCTGAGCTGAGCCAATATCAGGGTCACTTTTTCCTGGATTGAATGGGCACAATCTAGCACAAACTACTCACTTTTCAGCCCCATTGATTTCAGTAGGAACGTTAAGAAGTATGCTTAGCTCTTTCCCACTACATCAATGGTGCTTAAAAGTGTTCAACTTTTAGGCTGAATTGTGCTTGAAGTTTCCTCAGCTTTCCCTAATTAATTTCCATTCAGGAAATAAGTATTATCTGTGTGCTAAAATGTACATAAGGAAGAACAACATGAAGGAACCGATTAACTCAACTATGCCACCCACACCTGCATAACGTTGTTTAGACTGTGAGTATGAAGTACCGGTACACTGTTTCTTGCGGAGAAAATAAAACAATCTGTTCTTTTTCATTCATCACACTCTCTTCGTTTGACTTCTTTCTGGTGTCTTTTCCCACCACCAGCCCTAGAGAAGTAAAAATAAACTTAATTTCAGTTTGTAGTGCAATGTAACCTCTGATATTTCAAAAGCATATAATCCATGTGCTGATTGCTCTTTGTTTTAATGCACGCCAATCTGCAAATTCCCTCGGTGTAAGACCTGCCCCCACCTGCTAGCTGCTATTATTATTTGTATGGATTGGGGCTCTTTTTTCCTCCTTCATTTACATTAAAGCTGGCAGTGTTTATTCTGCGACCACAATATCAGCACCTGCTCTGCCATGGTGACAATTTTCTACCACCCCCACCTTGTCTGTCTTCCTATACAGCTGGTTCCAATTTCATTTCAGGCTTTCTCCCTCCTCTTCTCTCTCTCTCTCTCTCTCCCCCCCAAACCAACCTGCAAACGATTCCTTTTCCAGATGAACGCTGTGTACAGCCTGACAGCATCAGGTCTGCGAGCCTTGCCAGCAGAGAATTCTTCCCATCACACACACAACTGCACTTGCCATCATAGGCTCAGTGTGAAAGTATGCAGAATCATGCATTCACCCAAGTCCAGCCATTAACAGATGGCTGTACTGTTTTTGTACTTGCAGCCTCGCATTGTGGCAGTTTGCCACAATGAGTGCAGGCCATCCTCTGCACAAACACGCTTCCCAGTTTCTTTCCTTCCTCCTGTGCTACACTTCCCATATCCTCAACCAGGTCTGCTCCACTACTAAGCAAGTGATGGCAAAGGGCTGGATGAGGATATGGCACAAACCTTCTATGTGAGCATCCTGATGAAGGAGAGGAGAAACAAACCACAGTACATACCTATGAAGCTTTTTCTACACACACACACAAAAACCTGTGATGCAGTCTCATGACGTGAGAGTGCATAATTGTACCTGGAACACAGAACAAGAATTAGATTCTCTGTCTACTTCAGGCTTTCGCACCCTGTGACCAACCAAGCTGAAGGCATCTCACAAGTCATATATAGAGCTCAAATTCCTGGTTTCCTTGCCTTCCTGGAACTGCAAAAGCAGGGTTTTCAGGCACCTGATGGTTCTGGACAATGGATGTTGGACTGCATTTGGTTTGGTGGCAGGACAAATTGAACAGACCTGTGTAACCCTGAAGAAGGGTAACAAGATCCTGTTTGACAAGATCCAGTTTACCTTTTACACTCCTGGCTTATTCTTGTCCCCATGCGCTCTTCCGCGTTGCTTCCGCACTCGCTGTTTTTGTCTGGCATTCCCATCCTTGCCAACTTTTTTCATTCCAGATTCCTCCCCCCTCCATGTTTCCATCCTTTCTTTGCCCCCAGGCCTGATTTCTGACACCCCATCTCTGCTTTAAACTGCACTGCACTGCCAACTCATCCACTGGGAACTGGCAAAGAAGTACCAGATATTTTTGGGTCTGTTATGACTTATTAGAAGCTTCCTTCTTTCAGCTCTTGTCTCTAATTACTTTCTGATTGCCTGGCCCTGGCGTTACTGATCAGTTGCCACTTAATTAGTCAATTCCTGTTCCTTACAGGGAGTGGACTATTAATTTCCTTGTTTCCTGTTGTTGTTGTTGTTGTTGTTGTTGTTTTGAAACAGCTCCATTTTGTCCACACCCACATAAATTAATGAAAGAAACTCAGTAAGTAAGCACACACTCTGTGGAAATAAGGAATTTAGTCCTGAAAAAGGCATACAGAATACAGTACTAATAGCATTTGCGAGTAATGTTGTGACTGTGCTGAACAGGAAGCAATTAAAGGCAGAAGCCGCAAGATGAGATCTCCCCATTAAAGTTGTAGAAAAGCAATGCCTTAGGAGAGCTAACAAGTTCTATTGTGGAAACCATCTTCCTCTCAAGCCCCGCACTCCCCGCATTTACGGAGAAAAGGAAGCATTAAACTTGTGCCCTTGGGATGGAGAAAACCACCTCAGATGCTACTGGTCTACAGCTTCCACCATCTCTGATCATTGCTCATGCTGGCTCAGGCTGATGGGAGCTGGAGTCCAGCAACATCTGGAGGATCATAGGTACTTCATCCCTGTTGTACACCATGTTAAGAAGCAAAGGAGGATAGGACCCCTCTGCCTTTAATACTTGTGCAAAACAAGAGTTTCATCAGGGTCCAGTTTTCTCTCTCCAGCTTCACATACTGCACTGCCAGTGGCCAGATTTATTTCCTCTATGCAAATTATGAAAGGTGTCAGAGCCCTGCCCTCCATTGTGTACGTGATCACCCTTCATGAGGAAAATGTGAGGACGTGAGAAGTGTGTGTGTTTTCTCACTGAGCAATGGCAATGGAACATCTCTTTTCCCTAAGCTCTACTCAAGTATTCAGAAACGTGTGGTGCTTCTCATATATGGAATTATTCAACTAAGAAGCAAGCAGAATGAGGTCTGCTTGTGCAATGGCACTTCCCACCTGCTTTGCTTACCCTTTACTCTCCCCAAATCTGCTCTGGAGGTTTGAGAGAAACCAGAATGGGGTGAGAGGAAGGAGGAGAGGAGAGATCATTCCACTGGGCAAGCATAAATGCTTCACTGACAGAACAACCTCTTTAGTGCTACTTTGAATAGATATGGTATGTTTTCAGGCTCTTGTCCTTGACTTGGTTTTTTATACTCTGTTTTTAATGCTTGCATTATCTATTAAGTCACATTGGGTCTGTTATAGGAAAATTCTTGGGCTCACTTGGATTACCAAACAAAGACACCAGCCAGGAATAGAGGAGCAAAACAGCAGCCAGTAGGCCTGGTCTTTATTTAAAAAAACCTGTTGCAACAGGACTTCTACCCACCACATGGGAGAAGCAGGAAGAATCCCAGAACACAGGATGGGTCCCACTTTTATCAGTTTTACAAAGATACCCACAACACCCCTAAAATTACATCATGGATACATCACAAATTGGGAGGGTCTGGTGACAGAAATCTGAGTATCAGGTTTGTCCCCATCCTTCCCTTGATCTCCACCTCACACCCATCAAGTGAGACAAAGGAAAGAGTTACAAGTTACTGGTTTCCCAGGCCAAGTTTATTACACCTCTTTGCCCCGACCCAGTTCCTAATCCATTCCTGGATGGTTTGCCATTGTCCATGGGATGACTGCCTGTCTGGCAACCATTTGCCAGGATGCCAGTGATGATCTCTTGTGCAAGAGGCTGCTGTGTACCTGATCCCAGTTTCAGGGATTATGGCTGCCCACATCCCAGACTCCCCCTTGGTAGCCATTCCTTTCCTGAACAGAACAAAGTTGGAATGGCACAAATCCATACTGGAGCGATTTTATGTGACTTTCTAAAGTTTCCCCAGTGAGCCAGTACGTTGTTGTTGTTGTTGTTTAGTCATTTAGTTGTATCCGACTCTTCATGACCCCATGGACCAGAGCAGCACGCCAGGCACTCCTGTCTTCCACTGCCTCATGTTGGTAGCTTCGAGAGCACTTTCCAACCATCTCGTCCTCTGTCGTCCCCTTCTTGTGCCCTCCATCTTTCCCAACATCAGGGTCTTTTCCAGGGAATCTTCTCTTCTCATGAGGTGGCCAAAGTATTGGAGCCTCAGCTTCAGGATCTGTCCTTCCAGTGAGCACTCAGGGTTGATTTCCTTCAGAATGGATAGGTTTGATCTTCTTGCAGTCCATGGGACTCTGAAGAGTCTCCTCCAGCACCATAATTCAAAAGCATCAATTCTTCTGCCACCAGCCTTCTTTATGGTCCAGCTCTCACTTCCATACATCACTACTGGGAAAACCATAGCTTTAACTATACTTTGTCGGCAAGGTGATGTCTCTGCTTTTTAAGATGCTGTCTAGGTTTGTCACAGCTTTTCTCCCAAGAAGCAGGCGTTTTTTAATCAGTGAATTGTTACATTTGGTAATGTGCAGCAGACGCCCTTTGAATAGAGATAGGAAAAACTGTGATGAAGTGTTTTGTGGGGACATTTGCCGAAGTGATTGTGTTGATTATGGTAGTCAGGGTGTGTGTGTATGATATCTGCTGGAGGGGCACCCCCCCCCAGTCTTTATATAAATTCCTGCAACAGGTCACTTTGTGTGAGAAACACAACTAAATGCTAATGATAATAAATTGATGGGCAAGAGGGGAGAGGAGCCATGTACTTGCACATCCATCCCTGCACATGTGCTGTTTTCCCAATGCTGTCCATAGATGGAGGCCATCTGCCATGGTTCAGCCTACTGAAGGCACATAGGCTACCCCTCCTGGTGTCTGCTCACAGATACAGCCTGCATGTGTTCAGCAGGCTGCCCTCATTGTGTGGACAGGGTTAGTGAGGGACTAGTGGACAATGCAAAGGTGGGCAAACGGTGAACATGCCTCACCCCAACCTTCACCCCCACATGGATCTGAACTCCTGAATAGGACTAGTGATTGTTCCCAAACATGAATCCTGCCAATGTTTACATTTGATAAGGATGAGCGAAGAGAATTTTTATCCTCTTTACATCAATCATCCCTTATTTCTTTACTGCTTAAATTTTGTTTTTGTTGTTTGTTTTTGTTATGAGAAGTGTTATGATCTGTCTGGAAAGCAATGAAATCTAGAGTCATTCTCATATCGTCTGGAAGAGAGTAAATTGCCAATAAAGCCAACTCTCTTGTCCTTCCTCTTATTAATTTGGCTCCAGGGAGCTGACTGACATTTTCTAGTTTCTGGCAAACAGTCCTGAGAAATGGTTGTTTTTGGGAAAATACTGTATTGTGAAAGAATGTGGATAATAATTTTACCACACACCTGGCTCCGATCCGTGGTTAATGTCTTCTTAACCCTTGATCAGGGGTATGGAACCACAGCCCCTCCAGATATTGTTGGCCTGCAACACCCATCAAAGGAAAATACATGGCTGGTAAAATTAGGTGGTTAAAAAAGAAACAAACCCAGTAAAGAGTAGTTTGCCTACCCCTAAAGAGGGGCTAGTGGTGATTCACTAGTTGTTGTTTAGGCTATTCATTTAGTCGTGTCTGACTCTTCTTGACCCCATGGACCAGAGCAGGCCAGGCACTCCTTCTTCCACTGCCTCCCGGAGTTTCATCATATTCATGTTGGTAGCTTCTATAACACTGTCCAACTATCTCATCCTCTGTCATCCCTTTCTCCTTGTGCCCTCAATCTTTCCCAACATCAGGGTCTTTTCCAGGAAGTCTTCTATTCTCATGAGGTGGCCAAAGTATTGGAGCCTCAGCTTCAGCTTCAGCTTCACTAGTAGCAAACATCTATTAAGGAAAGCCTAACTTATCCTGATGACACACTCCTGTGGATGTAGTTTTAGGAAAGACAGAAGCAATCACTTCATATGTCAGACTCCACTTTCTGCAGGAATTAAATTACACAGATCTACGTCACAACTGACCCTAGGATGTGAATGATAATATTTGTCATTAATCATTCCTCAAAGTGACTAAAAAGTGAGGAGTGCTAGATTTTGTCAAGACATACTTTTCTTTCTAGATTATATTACAAAAGTCTTAAAGAGTGTTGCCTGTCATCAGAATTCTGTCGTTCCCAGAGTTTGCAGTTTTGACTCTGACTATAATTATTTATTATTATAATTATTTGAGGCAAAGGTGGGGAACCTGAGGCCCGTGGGCTTCATGCATTCCTCTAGGCCTGGCCCTCAGAACAAGCCCCACAACCTCTCCCCAGAATATTGAAAGGGAAATGGTCAGAAACATAGGTCAGAGCTGCAAATTAAAACCAGATGTTGCAGGAGGGTGTGTCTTTATAGGAAATTGTCAGAGAAGTTGTTTAGTTAGTTTCTCTTTCATAGTGCCCATTTAAGCCTTTACAGCTTGTAATCCACTTTCATGAGACTTTGAACAGATTGTTCAGCCAAGAAATAGGTGGATGAGTGGAGAGGGCAGTGTTTTTTTAAGTGTGATTCCATTACCCTTCAGGAATTCCTGGAAAACTGGCAGCATATCTTTTTTGGACAGCTACTGCATTGGTGGACTGCCAGTTCCTGCAAATGAACTGCATCATACTCCACATATGGTGCACCCGTGCTTTCAAATGTACCGGTACATAAAAAGCCATATAGTACCATAGTGCACTCAACTCCCCCCCACCCCATGAGGGATAGCTATTATTTAGTATTGTTGTTTATGATTTATTTGGTAGCATTGATATGCATGGCAATTCACAGGGACATGGCAGTGAAACCTCCTAGCATACTGCAGTCCATGTATATAGTTTGACTATGAATTTCACAACTCCAAGCCAATGATGTGTCAAAGGCACTCGCTTCCATCCTGCCAGCCTCTAAGTCAGGGTTCAGCAACCCTTTTCAGCTGTGGGCCAGTCCACCATCCCTCAGACCATGTGGTGGACCGGACTATATTTTGGAGGGGGGAAATGAACGAATTCCTGTGCCCCACAAATAACACAGAGATGCATTTTAAATAAAAGCACACATTCTACTCATGTAAAAACACTAGGCAGGACCCACAAATAACACAGAGATGCATTTTAAATAAAAGGACACATTCTACTCATGTAAAGACACGCCGATTCCTGGACCGTCCGTGGGCTGGATTGAGAAGGCAAATGGGCTGCATCTGGCCCCCAGGCCTTAGGATGCCTACCCTTGATCTAAGCTATTGCCCCACACCTTTTTGGGGGGAGGGGGGTTGGCACCGTTTTAGGATCTGCATAACATATATGCCACTCTGCGGCAGACAGCTGAGAACAACACATTAGGAGCTGTTGAGATCAACTGAAATGCTAGTCAGGTGTTGACCCCCGAATGATGAGCCATGATTCATTCCTTGCAGTTTAAGTAACACTATTTTAATGGCAACTGTTTTGGGTGTCTGTTGCAGTGCCCACCCCACCAATAAATGGCACTCTGACATTCATAATTCCAAGTGTAGCTACGTTTTTCCTTTCCTGCTGTGTTGATTCCATGACTAATCAAAAGAGGGTGGAAAGAGATCAGTTTCAAATGTTTCGTTTCTTTTTGAAGGAAACAAAATGATTTTACTAATACAGAACCCTAGATTTTATATATAGATTTATGCATGAATAGCCTATCTGAAACGATTGTTTCCTTTATTAGTCATAAGCTCTTTTTTTTAAAGAAAATGTTTTTATTAAAGATTTTCTTGGGTTACAAAAGTACATACATCGCCTCTGCTTTCAGATCATAAATCCCTGTCTACAGCTCGGTTATATTCGATGTGAGACACTAACGTTGTAGACAGTATAAGGCTGAGGGGGAGAGAGTGGGGTAGTAGAGTTTCATTCTTTTACATAGTATATGCACAGGTTTTTGTGCCAGCATCATGTGGGTAGGTTCTCTTTCTATTCATTTAATAGTTTTCATTGGCGGTGAGAGAGATTGGGGGGCCTTCAGTTGACTGTAGTGAGTTTTGTTCGCGTGTGTGTGGGGTGGTGGTGGTGGTTGGGTCAAATTAGCCATATCGATTCAAACGCTGTCAGTGGGTTCTTGTTGTCATCTTGTTGGGCTGTGTGTGCAATAAAGGGGAGCCCACACTGGGGTGAAGGTGTCCTCTTTTGTTTTTCCCTGTCCTAGTTTCAAACTGGAGATTTAACTTTTCTAGTATGGTTGTTTCCCATACAGTATATATATATATATATGTACACACACACACACACACACACACACATATAGACACACACACACATACATATATACACACACACACAAACACACACACACACACACACACACATATATACAGTGGTGCCTCGCAAGACTAAATTAATTCGTTCTGCGAGTCGTTTCGTATTGCGAAAAATTCGTCTTGCGAAGCACGACCATAGGAATGCATAGGAATTTAATTCCCATAGGAATGCATTGAAATTTTCGTCTTGCGAAGCACGGCCATAGAAAAATTCATCTTGCGAGTCACCCTTTCGTTAGCGAATGCCTTTTGTCTAGCGAGTTTTTCGTTGTGCGAGGCATTCGTCTTGCGAGGTACCACTGTATATAGACACACACACACACACACACACACAGTGGTACCTCGACTTACGACGTTAATGCGTTCCGAAGGCGCCCTGATAGGTCAAAATTTTCGTAATTTGAAAGGCGCTATCTCCAGGGAGGGGGGAAATCGTAGGTCAAGAAAACTGCATTTAAAAACTCGTAGGTCGAGGTATCGTGCCACCGCTTCCCCTTCATAGGTCAAAAAATTCGGAAGCGGCGGCCATTTTTTTCTCCCGGAAGTCATTCGCAAGTCAAAAATGACGTACATCAAGGAGCTCGTAAGTCGAGGTCCCACTGTGTGTGTGTGTATATATGTGTGTGTGTGTGTGTGTGTGTGTGTGTATTTGTTAAGTTTACTGAGTAATAATCCCCTAAACCCTGATCTGCCATGTGGGGATGAGGAAGCAGCACACTTCCCTCTGCCACACTCTAAGTGGTGGTGGGGTTCACTGCCAAGCAACCCACATACTGAAAACATAGTACAGCATATGCTAATACCAGTGGTGTTTGAAAACCAGCTTGTTTGGGGTGAGAGGTCTGATCCAGGACTAGAGATGTGAAGGCCCAGAAAACCCCCTGAAAAATTCGGAAAAACCCACCCCCATTTTTTCCCTAGGGGGACCCGGCCAGATGGGCAGGGTACAAATAATAACATTATTATTATTATTATTATTTGTTTTTTTCTGAAAAATTGTTTCAATCCCAGCAAACCTTCAGTTTTTAGAAGTCCATAATAACTGTGATAATGACAGACACAACAGAGTAGATGCAGAAGCAGAAGCAGAGACTGAAACTGATACTGATCATTACAGCTCAGAAAATGATTCTGATTAAATTTCATGCCCATTCATTGAAATTTAGTCCCACTTCCTTCTTCGGTTTTTTTTAATGAGAATGTTTTTTAAAAAAATACTGTGGAGAGGAAATATGAATAATTGTTACTTTTGGATTTTTAAAAATTGTTTTGTGGAGTCCCCCCCCCTCCACATAAACTAGTAAACAGTTCAGGAGATTGTTGCTCCATTTGTTACAAATAAATATTATTTTTAAAGTAAATTCTGTTTGTAATAATTGTTTGGATACACTATATTTTTAATATGCTAGTTGTGTTAATTTTATGCCCATTAAAATTGTCCATAGTTATATTTTATGTTTCTAAAGTAACAGAATGACTTTCAATCTGGAAAAGAAAAAAGAAGTGCTAATGTAGCATTTCCCCCCCCAATTTTACTGAAAATTTCCGTTTTTCCCCCCAGGAAAAAAACCGGGTTTTTTTCCCGAGCTTCCAAATTTTACATTTCTATCCAGGACCCCCTGCTCTGCTCTGCTCTGCCAGTCTAGAGCCTGGTGCAGGGAATGGGGGGAAGGTGAATTATCCCTGCCACCATCTTCTGCCCTCACAGTTGCTGATTGCAGAGGCGGATTTAGGGCAGTGCAGGCGGTTCCTTTGCAAAGGGCACTGAGCCGAGGGTGACCTTCTATCATTCTTCCCAGAGCCTAGATAGTTAGTGCTTGCTTTGGGAAAGATGAGGGCAAGCTCTAGGACCCTGCCCGAACCCTCGCGCCTCCTTCCTAAAGCCTATTGTGTTACCTGGGTTTGGGAAGGCAGTGTGAGAGCTGGGTGTGTGTGTGCGTACGTGCCAAATGTTGGCATCGCACAGGGTGCCGAATCACCAAGGTGCTGCTGATACAGTTGTAAATCCACTGCTCTCTGCTGCTACAGCCTCAGTTTGTGTCGCTCTGCTGGTTATTGTTATTTTTACATTCACAAAAAGCAATCAATAAACTCAACGCAAACAGAAAGAACGAGGGAAGGAGCACATGTTCCAAAGTGCAAACCGGGGAACACATGCACATAGAAATAAAATAAGAGTGGCTATCGCTCTACAGCAGGGATGGGGAAGGTGATGTCTTTGCTAGCAAAGAGTTAACTCCATCTTTGAACTATGTGATTTACTGACTGGCACACTCCTGTGACAGCCCTCCAGATGTTGTTGAACCAGGGATGATGGGAGTGGTAATTCAACAACACTGAGAGACAGGAAGGAACAGAATATAAAATCTGAGGAATAATAGCCATGCCTGGGGTGGGGTGGGGGACAGTGCAAGGAATGCTACAAACCATTCCAGGCCCCAGAGTATGAATTTTTCTAATACATATAGAATTTGCCTTTTACAGTGAATAATATTCAAGATCATCCATGCACATTCTGAATGACAAGCCTATGATGAGAATTTCTCCCCCTCCGTGTTTCTATGCCAGCATTATCCGCCAGAGGGCAACATTTTAATTTTTTTAAATCCACAGCACCTATCTTTTATTTCTTCTGAAAAAAGGAATAATAATTTTATTCATTATATGTAACAAGCTTTGCTAACAACAACAACAACAAATATCTGAAGTTTTCCCTCACATCAGCATTACAAATCAATGTAGTTAAGTTTCGTATGTTGTTTTGTGCTCAGAAGTAAGCACCATATACCGGTAAGCACCTCATTTTTTAAAACTTTTTTTTTACTTGATATAAGCATAAGTAATATGTTGCCAATGTTAATCAGAAGATCTTTTTTATATAAAAGAACCTTCTAATAATATACAAAACCAGAAAAATTGTAAGTTTTGGTATGATGGAGAAACAAGTTTGTTTTCTATATCTTAATTTTCCTTTATCAGGAAGGTTAATCTGAGCATCCAGAATCTTGTTAGATTTGTCCTCACATTTGCTGGTTTGTTTATTAATTTATTATGCAGCCCTTCCTTTCCACCAAATGATGCTCAAGGCAACTAGCAGCAAAAATATAAATAGCACAAAACTGCAATAAAATAAAATAAGGCAGATAAAACGTCAATAAAAGTCAGCTTATGGTTGCAAATTGTCAACACTGGTTCAGAGGAAAGACAATTTTCCAACAGTGTGGTGGCGATTTGCTAATCCCTGTGTGATGATCCTGATACTAATAATATGTGTGTACCCACCCACAGAAACACACTCTTTTTGTGCAGGCAGAGTCTGGCTCAGTGGATTATTTTGAAATTCTCTGAGCTAGGTGAAGATGCTTTATTCCCTCTCTCTCAAAGCTGGACAATAATTACAGAACTCTCCCATTTTCTCATTCTCTTTTCTGACTTCTAAATCCTCTGTGATTCAAGAGAGGATCAATCAAAAATGATTTCTTAAGCTATTCCATGAGGCACTTTTCAGATTCTGATAAGCTCTTTTTTGAATCATTCTCTGGTTCATAAAAAAATACTAATGAGACCAATTTAATTACCATACCAGCTGCTACTCCTTTTTTATTCTTCCTGTATAGTGCAGAAAAGAATTCAATGTTTTAAGTCCTTTCACCTGCATGCTGAAAACCCCACATATTTTAATATATGTATAAATTATAAAAGGTGACTAGTACCCCACATGTTTTGTTCTTGTCGTCTGGAGATGTAGTGAAAAATCATGGTGCTTTATAAACATATTAGAGCAGCGGTTTGGAACTTCTGCTCCATGGGCCTAAAAAGGCCTGCCTAGATTTCCCAATTTTGCCCATGAGGTAATCTTGGCACCAACACAGCTCAGAGTTGGTGGCCAATTTCAAGACCACTGCTGTTCCTTCTGAGGAGCTTTTAATCTTTAAACTAGATTTGGACTGGATAGCCCAAGAGAACAAAGAAAAGGCTGGCCATGAATTGGAAAGTAATGAAAATGGTGATGGAGGAAGGATAGAGCCAATGTGTTCATCCACATTCTCCCCCAAATATATTTTGTTGTTGTTGTTCAGTCATGTCCGACTCTTTGTGACCCTATGGACCAGAGCACGCCAGGCACGCCTATCTTTCACTGCCTCCCGCAGTTTGGCCAAACTCATGCTAGTCACTTCAAGAACACTGTCCAACCATCTCATCCTCTGTCGTCCCCTTCTCCTTGTGCCCTCCATCTTTCCCAATGTCAGGGTCTTTTCAGGGAGTCTTTTCTTCTCATGAGGTGGCCAATGTGCTGGAGCCTCAGCTTCAGGATCTGTCCTTCCAGTGAGCACTCAGGGCTGATTTCTTTAAGGATGGATAAGTTTGATCTTTTTGCAGTCCATGGGACTCTCAAGAGTCTCCTCCAGCACCATAATTCAAAAGCATCAATTCTTCGGCGATCAGTCTTCTTTATATATATTTACAGTCACCTAATTGTGATGCCCGCATAGGGCTTCAATTACTATTTTGAATAAAGTCAAACCACTACTCCAAGTTGGCAGCTATGTTTTTATAGGTTCCTTTATTTTAAAACAATCCTTCCTTTCCCCCTTTTTGCCCGTTGTGTAATAATGTTTTTGATTAATGCTTATCTCCATTGACTGTGAGGGATTAAGGCTGCCTGACCAGCAGCTAAAGGAGATTACGAAGGCTAGACTGCTAAATTGATGTTTAAGGAACAAGGTAGCTGGGAGGGAGAACATCTTTCACACTTTTGTTTGGCGCTTCTTTTATTCCATAAAGATCAAGGGAGATTGAGCTCTTAATTCACCAGGGGGATTGGAATAGAATAAGGCTAAATTGTGATATTTTTATTGTATTAAAAAGAGATCGATGGAAGGGTGGTGGGTTGTTTTTTGATTTGTTTTTTGTTTTAAATAAAAACTAATAATAGTGGATACTTATATTTATGGACCAATTCAAGACAGACATTGACCACCAGTGAAAGGGTGTGTGTGGAGGGGGCGGCAGAGGAGATACCTTTATGATTTTTTGAAAAAAATTCACTCTCTTTCTGCAGTCTTTTCACTTTGCTAGGTGGAGAGGAGGATATAAAACTGTCAAAGGCTTATTTTTGAGGTGAGGATGGTACTTAACATACAGAATTAAACATTTCTTAAATGTGAAGCTAGTGTGGAATATTTGGACAATCCGGAGAAATAAAAAATAATCCATCTTCCATAAGCATTACTCAGGAAGAGGGGCTACACTCCCCCAGTAGCCAATTGTTATGGATATGCCTAACTTGGTACATGTGAGTATGCTTATGTTTAGGGAAGATGATATTAGTTTTATAACTTTATAACTTCTAGTTTTATGGCCATAATGATATACTCATGTTAAAAGTTACACCCTTTAAAAAAAATAAATACCATGACATCTTGCCCCTTGGAACCACTTGGAATATGAATGTTGAACTCCTAGATCTCTGTAAGTCAAGCAACACATAGACCTTTCAACATTGGATACCGCTCCATGGATACCATGTGACCTGGGGATCATGTGATTTTCCTGTTGGTGCATATGCGTTCTTCCATCTCCTCATCCATGGATGCATGGAGAATTAGAACTTAAGAGGGGCATGAGTACTTCCTCTGATATACCCATCCCACTATTACTTGTTAGCCAGGTTGCATGAAGGTGGTGACAGAGCCATGCATTTCTGCCTGGGTGACAAATAAATGCATCTGCCAAGTAACTAGCTGTGCAAACTCCCAGGGTGGATGCTCACCCTTTTAAAATGGAGCACAGTAGTGTTAAGTTGTCTGGACCTGACAAATCATTTTTAACAGAAGCCAGGTTAATCAGAAGATGAAAGAGGGAAATGTGGGGTGTTGGTAGGAGTAACTGATTGAGAAGCTCAATAATAGAGTGGCTGGGGAAACGCAGCCAGATGGGCAGGGTATAAATAATAAAACTATTGTTATGATGATTATAAGCAGATGGAGGCACTGACAGTATGGTAGGAAAGTATCCACATATTCATTCATTTATTTATTTGTTACCTTTACCTGTAACTGTATATTTTCTCTCATGGTCCTCCTTAAGCAAGAAAATATTTTTGAAAATTTATCTTCTGTTTTTAAATGAAAGTCCACATTCATTTAAAGAGAAGGTGCCAGACTCTCTGTTCTGTAACTGGATTTTGATTTGTGTTTGATAGTTCACGCTCAAACCATTTGATTGGTTAACAGCCACGTAACATTTACATCTAATCATTTGTATATAAATTGAACCCTGTTAAGAGCAAATCAGCAGCATTTCAAAATAAAACGTTGAGATTTGCTGTGTGCATATGCTGATCAGCGATTCTTTGACTATTCATCCAGGCCATGGAAAGTGTGACTGTGGAAAGTGCAAATGTGAGGATGGTTGGTATGGTGATGCCTGCCAGTACCCAACAACCTGCAACCTTACACGGAAGAAAAGTAATGAAATGTGCAAGAATTCGCAAGATAACATCTGCTCAAATGCAGGTGAGGTTTAATTTTGCTTTGGTTTGATGTATGGACATGGGGTAAACAGGGGACACTTTGGTGATCTATTATGTGATTTTGAATTATATGGATTAACTCAAAGAGGGGTTTAAAGGAAATGTGCAAGAACTGGAATATTTTGAGAATCCAGCATAAATGAATAGCACGAAGAATTACTTCCCAGTGAACATGCACAGTGGGTTGGATGCAGCTGAAGATTGCACTGATACTTTGCATTGTTGCAATTAAATCTGGGCCGGTTGGAATTTCTGTGTTGCATCAGAGCTATATTATTTGTAGAGTTAGTGCTGATCCAGATCCGATGATTAGACTGTAGAAAAAGTGATGCCTGGTGGAGGTACTAAACCTATTGTGGAGGTTTGGAATGCAATTTCCAGTACTAGAGCCACAAAGTTCTATAAACAATGACCCAGGCTTACCTTGAGAACACTAGGCCCTTGTGCACCTGTGACAATGTCATTGGGGGCATGATGGCCTTCAGTCTTGTAATGCTCCTTTTGACATGTATGTGGCTCTTGATACCACGACTACCCCTCCCTTAGAGTGGAGCGTCCAACTCCATTTAGAGGGCTCTACTCTAGCACTTCCCATTGTTATAAATGAAATAAATAGTAATTTAATATCTTGCAGACATGGATAAGGCCATGAAATCATGCTGCATTCCAAGGGATTAGAAGAGATTGCCTTTGACATTCCTTCTTGCACTCTGACTTATCCATGTTGTCTTTGTTTCTGGTTCTAACAGGAACTTGTCATTGTGGCCGATGTAAATGTGACAATTTAGAAGGGAATGGATTGATCCATGGTAAATATTGTGAGTGTGATGACCGAGAATGCATAGATGAAGAAACAGGAGAGATGTGTACAGGTGAGTGTATTTACAGAGATGGAGAATTATTGCAAGTGTTAATCAAATAGTATTGATGTGGCATGAGGGGAGTTTTTGCATGAAAGGGCTGCACTTCAACACTATTGATGATGATTAAAAGGTAAAGGTAAAGGGACCCCTGACCATTAGGTCCAGTCGTGTCCGACTCTGGGGTTGCGGCACTCATCTCGCGTTACTGGCCGAGGGAGCCAGCGTACAGCTTCCGGGTCATGTGGCCAGCATGACAAAGCTGCTTCTGGAGAACCAGAGCAGTGCACGGAAACACCGTTTACCTTCCCGCTGGAGCGGTACCTATTTATCTACTTGCACTTTGACGTGCTTTCACACTGCTAGGTGGGCAGGTGCTGGGACCGAGCAACGGGAGCTCACCCTGTCGCGGGGATTCGAACCACCGACCTTCTGATCAGCAAGCCCTAGGCTCTGTGGTTTAACCCAGTGCTCCACCCACGTCCCATTGATGATGATTGCATTCCATCAAAGCCACTGTTTTCAATGGGATTTAATCACAAGTACTTTAAGGTGAACTGGAGCCCAGATAGTGAATTCTGAAGCTAAGCTCTACCATTTCTCTTTTGCCAAAGGAGACACAAGCTTTCAATTTTTACTTTTGTTTGCAGAGTATATGCTGCATGGAGAAACTTTTTGATAGTAGCAGTGGTTGTGAATAATGAGAGAGATGCATTTTAGGAAGCAGGAGCCTTGTAAGACATCTTGTGTTAGCCAGATGTAAGGTTAACTGTTACAGAGAATAGAGGGAGTACGATGTTGCTTTAGGGCAATAGGTAGCATGCATATTATTCCGCTTAAGCAATTTGAGGGTTACAACAGTGAAAATTAGTATCTTGGTAGGCTCTAGTCCACATATCATGACAGTATGAACACTTACTCCATTCCCTGTGGCCATTATTTTGAAGAGGTTTATAGCTGCAGAAGACTCAGCAGAAAGCAGCAACAGTCCAGTCCATTCCTTCACTAGCAGGAGTAATTTCTTTTATTACAATAAATGGGATTTTGCAAAGTCTTAAATTATGGGTATGCACGATAGTGTAGGATTGGGCTTTTTCTGCTGATACTTTGGTACATTTGCCTCAAGAACAAAGTTTGAGAAGGAGATAAATTAATTGCCAATAAATAGATAGTTACCAGAAAAGAGTAAAAAAGGAAAACCGACCAAGTTTTTTTTAAAATGACCAATCTGGGTATACATCAGAAGATCTGTTTGTGGGTAAGGAATTTCCTGACTGATAGGCCGCAGACAGTGCGAATGGGATCTTACTATTCTTCTACCCTAGTATTAAGCACAGGAGCTCCTCAGGGATGTGTGTTAAGCCCCTTTCTTTATTCCCTGTACACATGTGATTGCACCCCACTGTATAATTCCAACATAATCATCAAATTTGCGGATGATACAACAGTGGTGGGGCTCATTAGTGAGAATGATGAGTCTGCTTATAGGAAAGAAGTACAGGGGTTAATTCAATGGTGTAAAGAAAATAATCTTATGCTTAACACCAAAAAAACCAAAGAACTTATAATTGACTTTAGGAGAAAGAAAAGTGTATTTTTACCATTGCACATAAATGGTGAGGAGGTGGAGAGGGTTGGCAGTTTTAAATACCTGGGCATTTACATCTCCGAGGACCTCTCATGGACTGTAAATATTAATATGGCTGTGAGGAAGGTGCAGGGGAGGTTGTATTTCCTGAGAATGCTCAGGGGATTGAATCTATCTCAGCACCTACTCCTGTCCTATTATCACAGTACCATTGAGAGTGTCTTAACCTATAGTATACTATTGTGGTATGGGAGCAGCTCTGTAACGGATAAAAAAGCTTTACAGAGAATAATTAAAATTGCCCAGAATGTTATTGGGCTCCAACTATCAACCCTGGACGAGATCTTCACGTCTCGCTGTTTGAAGAAGTCACACAACATCCTGAGAGATCCCACCCATCCTGCTCACAACCTTTTTGAACTGTTGCCTTCGGGCAGAAGATACAGGATAATGAAAACTTGAACCACACGCCTTCTGAATAGTTTCTATCCAAGAGCTTTGATTGCACTTAATAATGATCTCAGGGTCAGTAGTAAGTAATAGTAAGCAGTGAGTAGTAAGGAATGAGACAGGCTTTTAGGTTATGCTATGCTTTTAATAGGTTATGTTATACTCTGGATTATGTTATGTTTTAATAGATTATGTTTTAATAAGGATGAGAGTGTTGGAGATATGTGCAAATGTGTATGGTAAATCCGGTCTTTGGGTGTTTGATTTTCGTTGTTGTGTATACTGTGTATATACGGACAATGACAATAAATAAATCTATCTATCTAAGTTATTAAGAAATTAACTCTCTACTTGAATTATGCTGGAGGGAAAGAACGGTGTCCTCTACACACCCGATCTAATAGTAGAGGTGGAAACACCCAGCTTGAAAACTCTCCAAATAGCAGAAAAATACTAAACATGCTCCCAATATGCCTGGAAACACCAACGGCTTCCACAAGTTGAGTTGGTGAGACACCCACATGGCGGGGAGCCAGTCTATGCTGGCTGAATTGAGTGTGTGTCTATCACTGACTCACCCATTTTTTAAAAAATGATTTGCATGAAGTAAAATTCACATATTTTCATCTCTTAATATCTGTTGCATGCTTAGGGAATCTGAAGATACCCAATGCTAGTAAGGAAGTCCTTAATAGCATTGCAAAGAAGACAGAACTTCTCCTTCCTTTGCACTCTGCTAGACTTGGCTGTATCTTAACAATAACAAATTCTGAACAAATATACTCTTACGCATGCTCAGCCATCTACATTTTATGATTTTCTGTAAAAGTGTTCTTAAGTGTCCATGTGGCAAACCAGACTCTCCCTCTCCCCCAGCATTAACCAGTGTTGCCGCTTAGCTGTAGGCTGGCATTTATTGCAAGTTTCAGAAGAATATTAGGCGATTGTCCTAATGACTTTATTGTATACAGACTCATTCATCAGAAATAAAGCAGCCCCTCCAGAATGCTAGAAAACAATGAAACGATGCTGAGATTTCTGCAGAGGTTATTACGAGACCAAGAATAAAATTGCTGCCGTCCGTGGTGGCTATTAGTTTTATGAATCCTCATCAAAATCTTCTTAAAAATGAACTGAACGATATATATTTTTATAAAGACCATCTTTCTTCACTGTCAACATTTTGTCTTGGGTTAAGGCCATGGAAAGTGTTACTGTGGAAACTGTTACTGCGAGGCTGGTTGGCATGGCGATAAATGTGAACTTCAGTGTGACATTACCCCATGGGAGATCAAGAGGAGGTGCACATCTCCAGATGGCAAAATCTGCAGCAACAGAGGTGGGCCATTCATGTACTGTTCTACATATGTAGATCTCTTAGAGCTAGACTTTAGTTTGTTGTTGTTTCAATTAATATTTTGCATTGGTGTGAGATTACATGGTATGGTGAAAACTCACCTGTTGTTAGAAAAGTGTGGGCTTTGTTGAACCCCCTGAAGCCAAATCTGTTTATTTTATATCATGTTTCTATACCACCCTTCACATATTCCAGCAACACAGAGTATTAAAATAAAATATAGGGAATAATGCCAAGAAATATCAATGGGACGAGTGGAGTACAGCACACTGTCTTTACGTGCACATGCAAACACACAAACCTTTATTGTGATTATTTATTTTAACCTATAATCTAGGGAACATGTGGCTCCCAAGAAGTGTTTAAACTACAAATTCCACCATCCATGACCATTGAACATGCTGACTGGGCCTGAATCTACCCTCACCTGTTTAATGTTATTTCCCACGAATATTAGATATGTCATTCTAAAATTAAAACTTTTTTCACCTTGCCCCCACCCCAAACAAATGAAAGTTAAACCCAGCCACACCACTTTCAAAAGCGCTGTTTCTCTCCTTGGTGCTGGTTCCTTTGATGCTCTGCTTTGCCCCCATTTTAATTCTTTCTCCCTCCCTCCGGGTCCTTTGTTATCTTCCCCTCGATTGCCATTGGAGGGCGTTCAGAGTTTGAATGCAGTAAAGAAAAAGAAAAAGAAAACACTACTTAGAAGATATGAGCAGTGTTTCAGTGATAGAGCAGCATAAAATGATTAAAAATGAAACGACAAGGTAATAACACATTATGAATGTAAAAAGTAGGATGGCATGTGTCCATCTATGTTATCAAAACCATTCCTTAGCGCTTCCTTAATGTTAAAAGCCATGAGTGTAGATTCTGTTGGATCAATCCATCAAGCCCGGATGGATGATTTTGAAGGATTGGGTCCGGCATCACTTGCGCTCCGTGTGTGTGTGTGACAGTATCCATACTCAGCAGAGTTACATCTCAACCCAGCTCCTTCTTTGGAAGCGTCTTCGGGGTTGGAGGTACACACAGTAGGCAATAAACACTCATGGACGCCATAACGATTCAGTCAAGTGTGGAAGTTTACTTGACAGGCATAAAAGCATATTGGCAGCAAATATATACAGACATTCACCACTGCCATGCTTTGAGTCCAACAAGAGTCCAAGACTCTTTCTCTGCTTCTCTCACCACAAGGCGCAAGCAAGAGACTCACAACAAGTTACTCAGAACCGTTGTTATCAGTACTTCCTGTCACACTGCGCATGTCCAAAGAACAGTTCCCACAGAAAATGTCCTTGCATAGGCAAAACAATATTGGCCTTCTGCTGCTTCCTGAAACTTCTTTTCTGTTTCTGGAACAAATGAGAACAGTGAAATGGTTGGCTAGCACCTGCTTGAGGGTGGGGCAAAGATGTTTGAATGGTTCTCTGGGTTTGTCTGTTATTCTCCACCAGTAATTTCAATACTCAGTTTTCAGCAATGAAACAATAATTTCAGGACTGTTTAGGATGAGCACTGTTTCATGAATGTGTCTGTATTCGTTAACAATGATGCCTGCTTTCACTCAGCAAATATTTAAAAGATCAACTGTTGTTCCTCTGGCTGTGGTCCAGAGCTATTACAGTAAAGCAAAAGTGCAGATCTCAAAATCCATCTCTTTAGTACATCTCCACTGACAAAGCTCTGCCAAATTAGGAGCATCTAATTATCCTGAGAGCATTTAGAAAACTCTCTCATCTTAATTACAGAGTAATTGAAAGTCTGGTTGAAATATAGAAATAATAGAAGCTCATTTCATTTTAGTTTAACAGTGAGGGTTTTTTTAAAAATTGTAAAATAATAAAAAGCCATTGCAGCCCCGGAAACAATGAACCAATAAATGTTATCTGTCAGATTAGATGTTTTACTCATGTGGTAGCAAATGATGTCAATAAGAAATTTAGATTTAAATCACAACATATTTTTTTGGGCTATGTTCATCAGTTTACATGAAGCATTGCAAATGACAATTGATTCTATCAAGTAACTTATTTCTGGTAGGTAGTCTGTGAAATCTTATCTTCGGATAATTATTGCAAGAGCAAAAAGCTTCCTTTGTACTAACTTTCCCCAGCCTGGTGCATTTCAGATGCTTTTGACCTAAATCACTTCATCACATACACATAATGTTCCACAGGTTGCATTTTTATGGCAGCGCCTATGCTAGCACCTGCAAGATTTCTTCAGATGGTAGGGGTTTGGGGTGAGCGGGGATGAGGTACAGCACCATTCACCATCAGCACCATTCAGAGGTATCAGCAGAGATGGGGGAACACCAGGGCTTTCAGAAATAGCAAAACCAAATCTTTAGTAGAGGAAAACCCTTAGGTGGGGGAAATCGTTATACAGCCAGGTAGGGACCCAGCATGCTCACTGGGGATGGAATGCTGATTCACTGGTGGTGGTGGGGAGAAAATCCTTGGGGGGGGGGTGGAATGGAGTGCCTGGAATCCTGACCAAGGGCACTCTATACTGCAACTTTCTGTTGCAGGTCCCACTTTCTCCATATCTCTATGTCATTTGAATGGCATGGCATAAAGTTAAATCAGTTGGTCAAAATAAATTGGTTACCTGACGTTCATCCATTTGAAACTGGCCCTATGATGAAAGATCCTAGGGGAGCAGGAAAGAGGTGGTACCTATCACCTCCCAACAGAAGCCAAAATACCTGAAAAGTCCAGACATATACAAACACATTTACACACTCACAACCCTATAACAACTGAGGCATTGCTTTCTAGGCACCATTTCCCATGGTGCCACATGGTGACAAGCAAGTTCTCATCTGCTGGTCTCCTAACACATTGAAGAAGGCAGACTTTCAAAATGAGTTGACTATGCTACAAGGTAGCTTTAAAAATTGCAGCTAAACGTTCAACAGCTATAGAACATCAAAACCTTCTGCTCCTTTAATTTATCTTAACAGTCTCTGTTCTAAGCTATTGCTTTTGTTGTTCAGCTGTTCTCTTTTCTCCTTAGGCACCTGCGTATGTGGTGAATGTACATGTCATGATGTTGACCCAACTGGAGACTGGGGAGATATTCATGGAGACACCTGCGAGTGTGATGAACGAAATTGCAAGGGAGTCTATGACAGATATTCAGATGATTTCTGTTCAGGTAAGAGCAATATTTGAAACAAATGTGAAGAATTCAATATGGCTGTATTGGATCCAGTTATATCCAAACAAAGACAAAATGCTGCTTCATGATCTTGGAAACTATCATTATGAGATCTTAAGATGTGTCCAAAATATATAGTGCATGCTCTGCGTTCACACTTTCAAAATGTTCTGTATGAAAATTGTATCTTTTTTCCATCTGCCACATATACAAATCACCCATGTGGGTGGTTCCTCTCCCCTTGACCACATAAATGTGCTGATGTTTCTGTCCCAGGCTTATATCCTCACTCCCACTGAATCATCCTGCGGTGCTGGTTGTGTAGACGTTGTGATAAAACAACCCCGAATGCAATCTTTTCACAAATCTTACCCCTTTGAGAAATGTATTTCATCTGTTTAATTGACGGGATGAGACTGCAGATAAGTAAACCCCATATGTCTAGATGAAGCATTTGGGGATCGTAAAAAGCCAATTTGCAGATAAGTACCTTCCTGTAACTAAACAGAAATACCTGTGGTTATTTTAAAGACTTCATTCACCAAGAGCAGGGAGTAGCTTGCTGCTACTACTTTACCTTACAGAGAAGGCAGCATTCTCTAGAGATTCCCATTTCTCTAGAATTTCATTTCAGAGCCCTTCATCTCGCTGAGTAGATTCTTTAAATCAGCTTTATCAGTTAGTGCATAACGGGATGACTGTCCCCTAAAAAAAAAAAATCCAGCAGGAAAGAGTACTCCACCCACCCCCACTGGCCAGGGTACCACAGGAGTTGAGAAACTGAAACGCTTCTTTTATGGACAAGCTTTGCGGTGATGCCACCTTGCGATTTCATGCATGGTTGTCTTTATGTGGCTTGATTCCCTCTGAAGTAGAACCACACAGTATATATGTGTGTGTGTGTGTATATATATATATATATATATATATATATATATATATATGTGTATATATATATATATATATATATACACACACACACACACACACACACACACAGAGGAGCGAGTTAGGGAGCTATTTGTGTTGTAGTAAGTACATTCTATATCCCATCTTTCTGCATGCAGCACATAATTAAACTACAGAATCTGCTTCCACAAGAGATAATGATGGTCGCCAACTTGGTTGGTTGTAAAAGCAGATTAGACAAATACATGGAGGATATACAGTAAGACTTATCAGTGCCCACTAGCAACAATGGCAATGTTCTTCCTCCACTGCCCGAGGCAGCATACCTTTGTGCACTAATTGCTTGGAATTACAGGTGGGAGGCAGGTTGTTGCACTAATGTTCTGCTTTCTCATAGCCGTCTGGTTGGCCACTGTGAGAACGGAATGCTGGACTAGATGAGCCTTTGTCTTGATCCAGGAGGGCTGTTCTTAATGTTCCTCATGGAAGTCAAAGCAGTGTTACATAGGGTTCCCAGGCTGTCTCCCATCCAGGCAGTGGCTGGAGTCAGACCTGCCAAATTAGATTCAGCAAGGTGAGCTTAGATCAGTGGTTCTCAAAGGGTGTGGCAGGAGAAGATGAGAAGTGTGGCAAGAAGCTTCAAGGACACCCAAAGAAACATTTAAACATCTCAGTGTAGTATAGTATAAAAATATTATTATTATTTGGATACACAACCTGAAACAGTATTCCTACTCAGTCTGATGAACATCTAGGTGCTAACCACTGATGGGCAAGTTCAGGGTCCCTGGGCTCCCTCTTATTTTTCTTTACCTCTACTCCTTTCAACTAAAGTAGGACACATGGCTACTCTAAACTGAAATTATGTATTTTCATTTTGCTCTTAAGGTCATGGACAGTGTAACTGTGGAAGATGTGATTGTAAACAAGGATGGACAGGGAAGAAATGTGAGCATCCACTTTCTTGTCTCATGTCGGCAGAAGATAGCGCTAGAAAATGTCAAGGGAGCTCACATTTGCCTTGCTCTGGAAGAGGTAGGTGGCTTGGTTTGATTTGTCTGGTTTTTGGGGAGATTTTGATTTTTCAATTTAGTTGAGCTGCTACTTGGAATGGAGGGACGTTAGTTCCGCCAAGCATGTAAAGCAGTTCACATTTCACATATCTGTCTTAAGGTTATGTTCAAAGAGCAACTTCCAGCACGGCTGGATGTTCAGTTGGCACTAAATGGGAGCAAAAGAAGCAGAAAAAACCGGATACAAATCTGAGCTACCCATCATTTAGATTTTGCCCCTTGCTGGTTCTTGCTAACCTACCAGTAGTAGGAATCAGCATAGGCCTGATGTGACTTGTGGATGTTAAAGGTGCTGAATCAGCCAACCTGATGCCTAAAAGTTCCCCCATCTGAAAATGATGGTAATTGTTCCATAATTCAAGAGCTTTATTCATGTTGCCATACTATTTTTTAATACACAAATTACTCTAAGTAAGAAATATGTATGAAATTGATAAACAGCTTCCCCCCCCTGACTTGTTATGCTCAGATAGTGTTGGTATGTTATTTTTCTGCCACATATAGCAAGCAGCTCCACCTTCCCCACTCAGGTGTTGCAGAGCGTTGTCTCTCAATTAACAGCAAAGTGAGCCCTGGGGACTCAAGAGCAAATTTTCTGCTAAAGTACACCATCTAGTTGGCAGCTCCATCTTCTTCATATGGGTTGCCTTCAGGCCCATCATCAGCATTTGGTACCCTTGGGCAGTAGGCAGAGCCCCAAGGCCTGAACAGACGCCTCCAGCTCTGACATTCGCCCTGAACTCTTCAAATTAGCCAGCAGGGTCTGTGAGTGTCCATTTCAATTTCCCATTTGCCCCAGAGTGGCATTACATCAGGTGCTGCAGTGCACTGTGGGAAATTAAAACGGCTGGTCTTAGACATCTTTGAACCTACTGCTCAGGTAAACCCGAGAAGGCCCAGCACTGTGAAGAGGATCCCACCACAGCTCAGTTTGCTCAGGGCCTCCTCAAACTTGGAGCCCATCCCTGATTACCATACATGGATTATTAAGTCATTGAAAGGCTGTTTATGGGTGCAGCCTAGCATGCATTGCTTATGACCCTTCCCTCCATGGAAGGGAAGCAGAGGGAATACCAGACCCACTCCTGAACTATCTGAATCGGAACAGGAAGGACAGAAGCGGGGTTGTATTGTAAGTGTGCTTGGCTGAAATTTTGGTTAAAATCCTCACCACAACTGGGAATCCCGGTTGTTCCTGATTGCAGGAAGGAGTTTAAGCATGTTCAGCTGAGAACACTTAAATTCCCTTCACTGTGGGAAGGTCAAGAGTGGAGGTGGTTGGGGGTGTTGTGCCTATTCCATGACTTCTCCACAGAGATAACATTAGAATACCTGAAGAGGGCTTCTATATATTATAGAGTATCTCCACCTATATTTTAAAGCCATGGTGCACAATTCAGTACGGGGTTAAATATACTTAACCCCCGCCCCCGCCCTGATTTCCATGTAGACCCAACCATGCTTGACTCTGTACTGGATTGCAGCCATGCATTGACATTACTCCATCGTACTTATGAAGACGGCACCGGGGGGGGAAGTATTCTTTGAGAACAATAATTTTGTTGTCATTGTCCACTCAAATAATATCTCCACATGATGCACCACTTTGTTATTGGCATTTTGTAGGAAATCATCTTAACTAAGAATCCATATTTCACTCTATTATGGAAAATGAAGGGTAATAGATCAGTATTTGCAACCTTAGGTGTTTCAGGGTGGATCATTTTCTCAGTGTTCTCTTTTTTTGTAACAAAACATGATGGAGGTTCTTTGCTATTCATTGCCAGGGTGTGTTGTCTGCTTCGCATGAGAAGATCTCTGATCTTGCAAAACTCTTATGTATGCAAATATCTCTCCCAGGAGTTTTTCCTGAGGTTGAGGGTATTTTTTTTAATACATTCTTTGACATAATTTTCTCTAAACTGAAAAGGCCATAACCTCAATTGGTGTAAATGACTATAAATCATGATTAGAGAGATGTTGTTAGATGACCACTATTTGTTACAGTGAAAGGATAATTAGCTTAAGTTTGTTTGACCAACCTTTCTCAAAATAAGAGGCATTGCAAAGCTGTTGATATTAGTTATGTGGAGTTCTTAGAAGCAGTAACCCCTAAGGGAAGTAATTAATTTCTACAGAATGGCAATCATGTCCAAGGTAATCCTGAAATGCCCTTTGAAATAATGGATATCTTACTAAACAAGGCATATTGATCCTCTTCTTGTTGTTGTTAGTGTCTCTGTTCCATACTTACCTGGTGGTTTGTTTTTTTTTAAAAAAAGACTTGCCTTTTCAAATTCAAAAAGCAATTGAGAATGAAATGGATTCTTTTCATTTTGATTTATGGAATTATAAGGTGAGTTTTTAAAAGATTATCAGATGGGAATGGAGAGATAAATGAATGAAGTTCTTTTTTTAAAGTTTTGGTTATTAACACAGGTTTTTGGCCTAATAACTATTGACATCTAATAGTGTCCATCTGTCAGTGGGATCAAGCAATGGGATTTCCCTACCTTTCCACCCCCGCTCCCCGCCCCTAAATCTGATCTTGAGAACTGTGAGACCCTCTGGAGCAGATTGTGTCAATTCAGGAAGCTGCAGAAGGGAGAGAGGAAGAAGAGTCTACTTGTGTGACATTCGATGTCACACAGACAATCCTCAGACAAGCCAGTGTGGAGTAGTGGTTAAGAGCGGTGGACTCGTAATCTGGTGAACCAGGTTCGCGTCCCTGCTCCTCCACATGCAGCTGCTGGGTGACCTTGGGCTAGTCACACTTCTCTGAAGTCTCTCAGCCCCACTCACCTCACAGAGTGTTTGTTGTGGGGGAGGAAGGGAAAGGAGATTGTGAGCCGCTTTGAGGCTCTTTAGGGTAGTGATAAAGCGGGATATCAAATCCAAATCCAAACTCTTTTTCATTTCTTCTTCCATCCTCCCACACTTGTGTCCTTTACCTCTCCTCTTTCCAGTCTACTTTTAAATATACCAGTAAGGATAATAGATAGATTTTGCAGGAGAAGGAGAACAGGAGGTGTAGGAGTAAAACATTGTGTGTGTGTGTGTGTGTGTGTGAGAGAGAGAGAGAGAGAGAGACAGAGACAGAGACAGAGACAGAGACAGAGACAGAGACAGAGAGATACTCCAGATTTTTTGCTGAAATTCACACAATTCACTCCATCCTCTGGCATGGTCCAAGTGGCTTCTAAATCACACATAGTTCCAAGAACCTGCTTTGAAGGTACTGGCAACTGAAGTAATGAATGTTTTTCTTACTCAAGCATTTGCACAGGGAAAAGCTAGCATTGCTCTTGAACTATTGCATCTGACCTTACATGTCATTTAATTTGTGATGGGCTCTTTCACTAATATCATCCACAATAACCAGGAGTCAAGCAAAGGTTACGGTCTATTTGCCAAATTTAGCTCTGCCGCTTTTGACATTTGCTTGTATATCCTTTGCCTCCAGCTACCTGTCTCCTGCAGGAACTATAAATTAGCAGGTGGTTGTTGTTGCTTTTTTATCAAGTTTTCTTATTATTATTGCTGAACAGATTGCTTGAATCTCAGTCAAAACCCTCAGATGTTATCTGTTTTATGGCTACTACTGAATCCCTCCACCTCTGCCTGCGATAGTATCTCGATTGATTGAATCCTGTCTTCCACAAAGTTGGCTAGCCTCTAAAACATGGGTCGGGAACTTGTGATGTTACACATATTGCCAGAATACAACTCCTATTATCTCTACCGCTTGCCCCAGAGTGGCTGGGGTAACTCAGTCAGATGAGCAAGGTACAAGTAATAAATAATAATAACTGGGGCTGATGGGATTTGGAGTCCATCCGTATCTGGAGCAGTGGCAGAACTTGGGCTTTCAAATTTTGGTGGCGTCCCTGCCCGAGGCTCCATGACCATTGCGACCAAACCAGTTGCGCTCCACTAAATCAGCCCCTGTTTGGAGGGCCACAGGTTCTCCACCTCTACTCTAAAATGTATTTCTTTTTTCAATATAAAACATCACATTGAGAATTAATTTAAAGCTGCTGTCTTTTTTTGTTTGTGAAAACAATACTAGAACATTATTCTTGCCTTGCTAGGAGGTGAAGGTGAACTATATAGTGCAGTCTGGGGTCCAGTTTCTACATGATGTGGGAGCAACATGGCTCTCATTCTCCCATGACTCCACCCCATGCTAAGTGGCATGATTACACAAATCATAATATGTATTGATTAAGTCATTAATTTAGTTTATTAATTAATCGTGCTGCTTGCCTCTGGCTTTGCAGGGAGAAATGTGAGCACATTAGATACATCCCATGGTACTAATAATAATAAAAAAGCATTTGGGGATGTGGGGAAAACATGCTAATAACGTGAGGAACTAGATCAGGGGTGACATTAGCATAGCTTATCCTTCATGATGTTTCTCAAAACTTCTATGGAGCAATCATATGCTACTATCCTTCTTGGGAAACATGGAGGCAGGATGGAAGAGGAAAGGGTCTGGTTTTCTCTGATCTCCCTTCTCTCTTCACACCTAGAAAATCTGCTCCATTGGATTGATGGATGCTCCAGAACAGTGAAGAAGGTGGCAGAGGAGACTGCAGTGGAAAGAGGGAACTGGATTAGCAGACACATTTACTGGATCAAAAGGCATTCTGTGGGAGGGATGGAATCACTGGATTTCCCCCTATATTCTTACGGCAGGAAGCTGTAAGGAAGCAGGAAGCCCACTGGTCCCATGACTGCAAATAACAACCTATTGAGGCTGAGGGTGCATGAGGGGAGAGAATTACCAGCAACCCTATTCAATTGAAGTCAGTTTTAATTTAATTAATTACTCTTTCTGGAAAGGAAACTAGAGCTGTACTTGTAGGGCAAAGGCAGCCAGTGACTTAAAAATAACAATTCCTGAGTATTATGAATAAGTTTCCATTGGATAAATAAGTGTAAAATCAAAATGGAGCATTTCCTGTCTTCAGCAGCTTCACAGTGGATTATTGGTTTCCCCCCAAATGCTTCATCACAATGAGTAAGATCAGTGATGGGAATGGGAGTTGCCCTGCCTACTTCATCAAAGTTTCCTAATGCCATGTAAAATATATTGTTTGGCACAGGATCTGTACCCGATGAGAGCATGACATTATAGTTGTTGCAGCATTAAATTAATGTTGTCACACATCAGTCTTCTTCATTGTCACAGCACAGTGAACAAAGGAAACTGTTCAATTATAGTATATATATATGTATATATATCTACAAGGAGGAAGGACTGACTGTCATCCAGCTCTTTACAAACTTGATTTCTGTCTTTTCCGTTGTTTTCCCCCTAAAACCTTTCCAGAGATTTTGTTTCTTCGTAACTATACTGTATGTATATAACGGAAAGCCAAAGAGGGGCAAAATGGAGCTATCATACCAGGCAGTGAGAATGGCATAAGAATCTATATCGGAGTCCACAGAAAAGTCCCAAAGCAATGAACGAGGATTTGTGTTCATTAGGACTCTTCCGTATGAACTGATTAGTGCTGGTGAAACTGATCCCAATAACTGCTGGTTTTAACATCTTCAAAGGGAGAGTAGTAGCCAGTGGTCTACTAACCCTGGCATGCTTCGCTGCAGCCTGAGGGCAAAAGTAAACATGCAGTTAAATGCATGAATGAAATTAAGATACTTCCCCCTCCCCTTATGTGAATTGCAGATTTAGAGGAGCCTGCATAATACTCAATGTGGAGACAGAGTTTAACCCTTTCTTTCTTTCTTTCCTTCCTTCCTTCCTTCCTTCCTTTCCTTGCCATGGTTCTAATGAAAATCACTTCAAGTTGGTATTTGCTTCAGGAAGGAAACATCATCATCATCATCATCATCATCATTATCCCACCCATCTGGCTGGGTTTCCCACATGTCATGTTTCCTGCATCTAGGACCAAGTGTTGCCTTCACAGGGATTCACAAATCACCCCACTTGAAGGGAGAGTCCTCATTGTATACCATCGTGGCCTGAGCACATGGCTCTCCCATCACCCCCAAACTTTGGAGGAGATTCCATTGTGGTTTCTCTTGCTGAAGCATCCGACTGTGCAGAATCCACTGTGGCCTCTTTAAGGAGTATAGGAAACTCGGGGAGAACAAGCCACTGGAAGGAAAGGTTTCTTAAGCCTCCAGGTGAATCTGATCCTTTGTTCAGACAACATCTTCCATAGCTAAGCCAGAAAATCTCACTGGGAGCCGCTCAGGTACCTTATTGGCCTGGCCTGACTGGAAGACAGTTTGGTAATTCATTACTTCCACTTTCCCAATCTCCAACAGAACAAGATGTCATATTGGGGTGGCGGTGGCGGGGAGAGAAGCCATGGCCTCCAAGCAGGAGCACTGACCCCAAAGGAACCCACTCTCCCAGCCTCTGCACCTGAGGAGTTCATCTTATCACTATCTTGATCCTCAGACTGAGGAAGTTGCGCAACAACTGTCCTCAGAGTAAAAGGACTGTTACCCAAAAGACACCACCATTGGAATCAACTCTTGCCATTATCAGGGAGCCTTACAAATTACATAATTACAAAAGGCTTCGCCCCACACCCCACTCCCCAGCAGAGCAAGCACCCAAAACTAAGCTGCAGCCGTGTTTAAGACTCAGTCCAGAGTTCTTTGCTGCTGAATCAACATTTGAGCCTGCTTGTATATGAGCTGTCAAACCTGGCTCTACTTGGAGCTGTCCATGGTCTTGTCTAGAGTTACCTAACACTTCTCTAAGCCTGTTGGGACCACTGTAGGTTAGGGAAAGGTTATACTCTCCTCCACCCCGAGGCTCTGACACTGGTCAGGCCCTGCAGCACTGCTGTTTACATTTTTTAAAGAGTACACATTAATTGCACTCATGAAACGGACATCATATCTGGTTTGGCTCTCAGATCTCTTTGTACCAGGAACAGTATCTAATCGAATTGTCAGCAAAGTGCACTCTCTTTTCCATCTTAAGAGCTCTTCCTTGTGCTTTCATCATGCCTATCTTTTCTCTCTCTTTCCATTTTCTTGGTTTTTGCTTTTAATTCCGCCTGGAGAAGACTAAAGCTGAAGCCAACTCAACGTTTTGTGATTTTTAAAAAAAGTGGTTATGTGCTACTGTTGCTAGTTGGACTCCAACCTCCCCCCCCCCCCCGGTGACCCAACATGGCTCCCTAAATCTGTTGCAGGAACCTTAGCATAGTCTTCTTGGGTAATCAATCTGAATTTCTTTAAGTTGAATCGCATTTGCTTAACTTGGTGTTTTTTTGGGTTGCTGTTTTTATTTACGCAAAAATAACAAACAATTTAAAGCAGCGGTCAGCATGCATTAAGCTGAGGAATTATTTGAGCAAATCGCAAAAAGTTAATAGCGGGTCATGTTCA
Organism: Lacerta agilis; assembly: GCF_009819535.1. Lineage (NCBI taxonomy): Eukaryota > Metazoa > Chordata > Lepidosauria > Squamata > Lacertidae > Lacerta > Lacerta agilis. Next base: position 80,336,062 of record NC_046315.1, on the reverse strand, counting down.
TTTTCCTTTCCAGTTAGACAGTGGGCATTATTTGGTACTGTATTCAGTATTTCAAGTGTGCTACTTCCTTCTTTAAGATGTATTGGAATGGAAGAATCAATGCTGCATGGACCAGCATAGTCCTACTTCCAACATGGTGGCTTAATTTTTTCAACCTTTTATGAATGTTTCTGGCCTCTAGCATATAGGTCAGTAATACTGTATCTGCATCGTTATTAAAAAGAGCTGCAAGAGAAGTCAGCATTAAGGGAGAAAGTACGTATCTCACAATACTGGGAAAATAGGAGTTTTGTGAAGGCTGGGGGATAAGTTGATGCATACCTACAGTAATGTGGAATACATTATATTTTTGTGCAGTGCCTCCGGAATAGCACAGAAAGCAATTTAGTGTTACAGATTCTATATTGAGCAAAAGATTATATCTTGAGTTAATGTTCCTTTGATGTACTGCGGTGGTCTCTTTGAAAAATTGTGGGGGGTTTGTTTTTTCCCCGTTTTGGTAAAGACTACCTACACTTTGCAACAGGCTTCCCTGTTTGGGAATATTTCCCATTGTGAAATTGCTGTAATTGACATAATTGCCATTCCCTAATCAAAGAACAGGGTGACACTAATGTGCTGTGAAGACTCCCTTTGAATCCTTTGTGTAGATTGTCTTTCCTGTTTGATTGGGTAGAAGAGAGCCCAAGAGAGCTTTGACAGATGGCAGGTACTACCAGAATCTGGAAGGTGTTGTTGAAAACGCTACTTTTTAAACCCTTTATACAAATATATTTGAGACAGCCTGTAGATTTTATTTTATTTATTTATTTATTTTACAAAATCTTGTACTCTGGAAGTCTGCACTATGAAATGTGAGTCTGCATTGCATGCAGTAAGTAGTATGTGGGTGCCTCTGTGACTGTCTGCTCCCCTGATACTAATAGGAATATGTGAAATTTCAGCTTTCATAAGTGCTTGACTAGCTTGTACCTCTCGAGGTCAAAATGCACTTTGGCTACCTCATTTGTTCAGATTACAAAACTACTTTAGAACATTGACTTTCCTCTGGCAATTTTTCACTACTAGGGCACTCCAGTTTTTCCTCCTTAGTTTTCTATTGTTATTTTCCAACCATGGCTGCTGAGCATGCTGAGTCCTCATTGGGCATTTATTTTTGGAGGCTTTTGTCCAATTTTTTAAAGGGAGGGGGGTGATACTTCTGCAAGCCTTCAGCTCTTCCCAAGTTCTTCTTTCTTGGTGGCTCCATTATTATCATTATTATTATTATTATTATTATTATTATTATTATTATTATTTATACCCCACCCATCTGGCTGGGTTTCCCCAGCCACTCTGGGTGGCTTCCAATAGAATATTGAAATACAATAATCTATTAAACATTAAAAGCTTCCCTAAACAGGGCTGCCTTCAGAAGTCTTCTAAAAGTCTGGTAGTTGTTTTTCTCTTTGACATCTGGTAGGAGGGCGTTACACAGGGCGGGTGCCACTACCGAGAAGGCCCTCTGCCTGGTTCACTGTAACTTTGCTTCTCGCAGTGAGGGAACCACCACTGGACCTCAGTGTCCGGACAGAATGATGGGGGGTGGAGACGCTCCTTCAGGTATACTGGACCGAGGCCGTTTAGGGGTTTAAAGGCCAGCACCAACACTTTGAATTGTGCTCAGAAATGTACTGGGAGCCAATGTAGGTCTTTCAAGACCAGTGTTATGTGGTCTCAGCGGCCGCTCCCAGTCACCACTCCAGCTGCCGCATTCTGGATTAGTTGTAGTTTCCGGGTCACCTTCAAAGGTAGCCCCACATAGAGCGCATTGCAGTAATCCAAGCGAGAGATAACTAGAGCATGCACCACTCTGGCGAGACAGTCTGCGGGCAGGTAGGGTCTCAGCCTGCGTACCAGATGGAGCTGATAAACAGCTGCCCTGGACACAGAATTGACCTGTGCCTCCATTTGTGTCAGCACTCCTCGCTTGAGTTCAATATTAGAAAGAGTAATGAACAACGCCAGTCTTTTCACTTGGCCCTGAGTATGCACTTCTGATTCACGTATATTTGTTATTAAATTTAGCATTGGCTTGATGTTATTATTGCACATGATAGATGCTGAGAGATTTGCTTCTGTCTTTCTGTGACCTCTGCTGTTGATTCATTACCAATTCCAACATGAAATGTCATTGATTATCAGGTGGTTGATATTTGCAGTGAATAATAATGTGGGTCATCCTGTTCTCTAGGCCATGATAGATTGAATCCCCACGCTGGCTTACTTTCATTAGTGACAGGTGACTAATCTGCAGTAGTGATCTTAAAGGTAATGTTGCTGCCAAAAATAGACATCCTTTCTTCTACTTCCTGAATATTTAGTGAACTTTGAGTGGCCACTAGCAGAGCTCATGATGCTCCATGCAATGCTATACATTCCTCCAAAAGGATCATTTAGTATATTATTATATGCTAATTATTATTTTAAAGTTAAGGAGTTCATCTTTTCAGTTTATTTGCTGACTTTTTAAAGTGTTACAGTCAGAAATAGTGTGTCCTTGTTGAAGAGAACTGAACATTTTCATTTTACTGTTTCTTGTCTATGTAATAATTGGAAAAAAGAATTTGAATTTAAAAAAACCTGAACACCCCACACAAAAATGCAGTGCTTAATGATGGAGGTGGGGTTTGGTTGTTGTTTAAACAAACACACAGTAAGATTTCCTAAAGAAGGCACATTTCTCAAGATAAGGGAAGAAGATGAACAGCTTATCCCTTGCCAAGGTCTAAAACTGTCAGTATCTAAAATGTGGAAGTCAATCTATAATATTTTATAGTAGGTAACAATAATTAATAGGTAGTAATACATAAGACCAATGATAATCATAAGCATAACATCCTCTGGTTTTGAACAAGAGCCAAGTTTGCTTTTATTCATCCACTCACTTGTTCTATAAATTTATGCTTAATGGTGGCTTTATTTAGTGATCAATTAAATGTGTATCTCATTCCTTCCTCCAAAGCAGCCCAGGGCGGCTAACATGTCAATAGTAAAACACTACAATTGAGCACCATTAAAGAGTGCTCAAAACAAAAAGAAGAGCAGGGAAACCCTGAAGGGACTTAATTTGCAGCCCTGTACACTGTTAGCTTGGATTGGCAGGGATTATTCCTGAGTAAGCATCCATAGGATTATTACCGGTACACTGTAAATGTGTTTTACTAGGAAACTTAAGGCCTATGCAGTTGTTTAAAATACCTCTTCAGTAGCCAGTCAACGGATGACTCCTCTGTATTGTTGTTTGGTATTTTTATGTCGCTTTCCGCCTCCCAGTTATTTTGCGAGAGGGCAGTACCTATGCATTTTTAAATAAATGATAAAATTATAAACGAGATAGGTTTGGTCGCGCTCATAACACAAGCCAATGCACTTAACACCAAAGCATAGTGACGAGTGAGCTGTGAATTCTGGGTATATTTGAGAATGCTGAGGTTTCCCTAGATGAAATATTTGACGCCCCCTTTTGGGGGGGGAACAGTCCACATCTGTAGATTGCACATCATGTAAGAAAGTGGCCTAGAGCACATATTCGAAGGCCTATCCATCTTATAAGTTTCCTTTTAGAACAAGGTTTGAGAGATAGCATAATCGCCCTTAAGCGGCAAGCTGCTGTCATCCATCATAATTCTTCAATCAAGTTCACTCAGGCTCTCAGTCGTGGATGGTATGATAGGGCACCACCATTTACCAGTTGGCTGTATTGTTGCTGCTTACCAGGAGCTAGAGGGAGAGGGATGAGGCAGCGCTGATGTCGATACAGTGCAAACTCACTGGCAGGAGCACCAGATTGGCTTCACTGGTGCATTTACACCACACAGATCTCACTGCCACCAGCTGGTAAGCAGCAGCAACATGACCATCTGGAAGTTCAGTGAGTGATAGTGCCCCACTACTACAGGCTCTCAAAAATCACTATAATTTCCATTTTGACCTCGTTCAGGAGTTTGCATTTTAAGGACTGGCCCCCAGGCCCATAATTTCTGGGAGGTTTTAACGTATTTTTCTAAGTAACAGCTTGCTAAAATCAAATGCATTCATTAAAAAATGTTTACACAGGTGGCTATAGTCAAGCTTTCTTAAAATGGAAACTCCTCTTTGATTTAAGACACTTTGTCATTGACACTTTTGAGTTGTTTGGTAGTACTGTATGTTCCTGTCTCTCAAACATGTTTGAATAACCTCAGTTACTCTTTATGCAAGCTATAGCTTACAACATAAACAAAAGTATTTTGCAAGCCATGGGAATTTTTTTTCATTTTGGCCACTTATATGTTGTTGTTTTTTAAAAAACGATTTAGGTGTTTCTCTTTCAGAAATGAATATTTATCTTTCAGGACAATAAATTCTCTTACTCTTCATCACGGAGAGTAATTTAGTATCTGTAGCTGGCACATCTGTTAGCCAGATGTTGAATGCACACATGCCTGAGATACAATTTTGTATGGTATAAAGTCACAGAGGAAATAGAGACTTGGACGTAACCCACTCAGAGAACGAGGAAGGCATTTGTGGTGTCATGGTCCGTTGATGACTTTTTCAACCCCACACCAAGAAGCAGAATTTAGCACGCTGAATGCAAATGCATTCCTCCTTCTCCACGTAACCCACTTCATGTGATGGTGTTGGACAGTATCCAACAAAGTAGTTCCATTAGTGCAAGGACTTATGGCTGTGTAATGGGACTCCCCTCCTTCCCCTCTCCTCCTATGCACCCCGTAGATCTGTTCTGGAGGTTCCCCCAACCCTCCAGAGCAGATCTGGGGGGGGGGAGATGAGAGGGAGGGAAATTGGTTTTGTGCAAATGGAAATCCTTGTGCCCTTCAAGATGCAGCTGAACTACACCTCCCATCATCCTTGGCCACTGACCATGCTTTCTAGGGCTGATGGGAGTCGTAGTCCAGCAACATCTGGAGGTCAAAACTTCTCCACTTCTGCTTTATACCAAGGTCAGCCTTTTTTGTCCGTGGAGCCCAGTATTGACTACTCTGACTGGCAGAAACTACCCTGGGTATTTTCTATCAGCTTCTACTTGTGACCTTCTGCCTGCAAGTAATGTGCTCTCCACAGAGCAGTGCCCTTTCTCAAGTCCATTTCTTTTATGGTATTGATTTTTAAAGCATACTAGATGATCCTCAGGTTCCCTTCCAACTCTACAATTCTAGGATTCTTTAATTAAGTTTTTAATGAAGTTTTATGATTTTTCTGGTGCTCTCATCAACAAATGAGATACAAATAAATAAGCTACACAAGAGGGAACCTTCAGCTCAGGCTAGGATGACTCATGGAAGACAAAGTTACCAGTGGATGCTAGTCATGATAGCTGTGTGCTACCTCCAGTATTGGATGTGGTGTGCCTCTGAATACCAGCTGTTGGGGAGCCCAAGTGGGTAGAGAACTGCTGCTGTCACTGGTTTCCCACTGGCATCTCATTGGGCCACTATAGGAACTAGTTGTTGGACTAGATGGGCCTTTGGCATGATCCTGCAGGGGTCTTCTCATGTTCTCGTTAGGATAGAGACAACGGGCAGCTTTAGAAGCAATGAAAAGCAGCTGAACAAGAAAATTTAATATCCACAGTTGGCTGCCGGTGCTTATTAGTAATGCCCAAAGGAGGTACTTGCGTCGCAAATATTAAATTGGCTATATTCTTAGCAGCAGCCCACAGAACCTTGCTATGCCAGGTTGCTTTGGGAAATTACTTATGAATACTTTCAGTCATTCATAGGAGTCATAAGTATATTTGCCTGGGTGAGGGATCTTGTTCAGTTCAGACTATAAGCAACGCTTGCAGATCTGTGCATTTGCAGTGCGCGCGCGATGAACCTGCGTATTTATTACCCTGTCTCTGTGAATGCTGGCACTGAAGGAGGGTGTACTAAAATGCTGCCTATCAGGAATGTGCGGATTAGAAGTGCTGAAACTACAGTCCCAATTTGAGAAATTAATGTCAAGTAGATGCTTTCTGACAGCCTGATCCATAATGCAGCTGTGTTGAACTACAGCAGTTAAGAATGATTTAGTAGCATTGAAATCAATGAGACGAAAAGTTTAGTGCTCCATTTTGGTGCTGTAACGCAGATGAATGCTGGCGGGCATTTCCCTTGACCCAGATGGGAAGATCAGTGCTGTTAAAGGCAGCAGACCCAACGATTAATTCCCCAGTGTTTTTTGACAATCAATTTCTTCACCAAGTTGTTGGCTGACCCACGAGGGGGCAAAAATTGTTTAATTGGATTTGGTAGTGGCAAGCCCTGAGGAAATGTTACAGAATAGATAGCGGCTGTTGGGAAAAGCCTTGGATCAGGCGATCATGAGTTAATGCACTGTAATTTAAGGAGAAGAGCAGATGGAACTAGAATTATAGCTAAGGTGTTTGGATATGAAAATGGATTAACTAGTACAGGAAAACAGACTGTGCAACTGTTGAATGTAGAAGAGCATTGGATTTAAAAATGGTCAACCAAGTTGTGCCAAGCAAGAGACAATGGGGAGGGCATGGTAGGCAAAGGCTCCAGGCCTAATTCAAAATTATATGGCAGAGCCTCCAAGAGTCCCTATTTTCCAGGGACAGTCCCAGATTTACAAAAGCTGTCCTGCTTTCTGAAATGATCCCAGAATGTCTCCCGTTTCCTTAAGACGCCCCTATTTTCATCAGAGAAATGTTGGAGGGTATGGTAGGACATCCCTATCTTCACTGGAGAAATGTTGGAGGGTGTGGACTTATGCAGCGCCAAAGCCAGTGAGATTAGTAACTATTCGGCCTTTAGAAGACATCTGAAGGCAACCCTGTATAGGGAAGCTTTTTTTTAAATGTTTAATGGTTTTATACATGTTGGAAGCCATCCAGAGTGGCTGAGGTAACCCAGTCAGATGGGCAGGGTATAAATAATATAATAATGATAATGATAATAAATTATTATTATTATTATTATTATTATTATTATTATTATTATTATTATTTAGGACAACCTTATTTTCATTGGAGAAATGTTGGGAGTGTACATATGGGGAGAAAATAAAATGGAAAAGATGTTATTAAAGGGTCCCTACCTTATAAGAAACAAGAAACTATGAAAAACAACGTAAGGATTTCAAGCCACAATACAGCTATACCTTCAGTAAGATTGAATAAAAGGTCACAAAATAGTGAGCTTTCAAGTTCTTCAGAAGTTTTCCTTAGGCTGAATCTTAAGAAAAACAACAACAAAAGTGGGATGGAGGGAGAGAAAAGAATGTCAGGATGGAAAAACCCATGTTTGCAGTTTGCAAAAAAAAGGGGGGAGGAGACAGTGTTTAAGGTGGTGTGCAGCGGCAAATGAAGCCGCAAGGGTGTCTGGGGTGGCGCCCCCAGGGGTGACGCACCCTGTCCATGGGGCGGGGCAAGGGCGGTGCGCACCGCGGGGCCTCCGGAGTCTGCCTGCCTCCTCCCACTCAGCCGCCCTACAGCTGGGGGGAAGGCAGAGAGCGACCTGTTACGGCAGCACAGATCCTGCATGCGCCCAAGCCACCACGTTCTCTCCTAGGTGAGATGCGTGGCTCGGGCATGCTGCAGGCCCCACGGTGAGTTCCGCCTGGCATTTTGTCACCCCCCTCAGTGGTGACACCCGGGACAGCCCGCAGCCACCACACACCCCTTCCTCTCCCTCTGATGGTATGCAAGATATGTAATTGTGCAAGGTGCAAAGCAGAGCTCAGGATGGTCTCCAAGGATTATCAGAAAAAAGAAACAACAGTGATGAATCCTATCTATTGGCATGATTCCTTTCTCAGACAGGGAGCACAAGTAAAGAGAAGCTGGGGGGGGGGGGAGATAGGTGTCTTACATGGTAAAGTGTCAACAGAAGCCAAATTGGGTAATATTAACCAGCACACAGGGGATAACTTTAGCACCCATCGTTCTTGTTGGCTAGGCTGGTTGGGGCAACATTGGTAAATAAGCCACCCCTGTTCTAGTGGTTAGAGAATAACATAAGAGACACCTTTGCTCTGAGACACCTTGGATTATCTCTTAAATAAAGAGGCGTGATTATTCAAGCAACTCAAGAGATTTGAAGGCATCTCAAAAAGAAGAGAGCCCAGTGAATGTCACCTGGAAGGAAAGTCATCTCGGTGCTACCACTAATGAGGCCCTGTCTCCTGTACTTCCCCCTAAATCCATGAGTGGATAGAAATTCCAGGGCTGTTTGAAGAGGACCAGCAGGTTCATATGGAAGCATGCAGTTCTTAAAGTGATCTCCTCTATAAGTCAGCACCAGTACTTTAAATCGTGCCTGGAAATAAATGGTCGGCCCATGCAGATGGGATCATCTCTTTGTTGTCATATTCAATCTTATAGCACCAGATAACCTGGCAGCACTGCAAGAAGATCAAACCTATCCATTCTCAAAGAAATCAGCCCTGAGTGCTCACTAGAAGGACAGATCCTGAAGTTGAGGCTCCAGTACTTTGGCCACCTCATGAGAAGAGAAGACTCCCTGGAAAAGACCCTGATGATGGGAAAGATGGAGGGCACAAGGAGAAGGGGACGGCAGAGGATGAGATGGTTGGACAGTGTTCTCGAAGCGACTGGCATGAGTTTGGCCAAACTGCGAGAGGCAGTGAAAGATAGGCGTGCCTGGCGTGCTCTGGTCCATGGGGTCACGAAGAGTCGGACACGACTGAACGACTGAACAACAACAACAACAACCTGGCAGCAGCATTCTGCACCATTTGAAATTTCTGGATTGTTTTTAAATGCTGCACCCCAACCCCCTCTGTCCCCAAAAGCACTATAGTAATCTAGTCTGGAAGTAACCATGGATCCATCTGTTGAAGGAAAGCTGTGGCTGGCAAACCAGCTGACGCTGCTAAATAGCAGTCTTTGCCATAGCAACTGTGGCATTAATTTTGTTAGTCCCGCAACTTGATGCAGATCATTTTGGATAAGTGTGAGAGCACAAAGGCACACAATAACTACTCTGCCATCAAGAGGGTTTTAGCCACAGTCAATTATGCACAGGGACTTGATCTCTTCACCCATTCCTTTAGATGAATGGACCAGGTGTCACTGTTGATTTCATTTGGGAACTGTCCATGCCAGGGATCATTAGGCAATGAAATGAAAATAAAACTGCCAATATTATTATAGCATTATACAAATCTATGGCACGGCCGCATTTGGAATACTGTACACAGTTATGGTCATCCTACCTAGATGGCTTTAAAGTAGCGTTAGACAAATTCATGAAGGAGAGGGCTACCGGTGGCTACTAGCTGTGGTGGCTATGCTCTGCCTCCACCATCGGAGGCAGCAATGCTTCTGAATGTCAGTTGCAGGAAATCACAGGAGGAGAGAGTGCTCTTGTGGTTGAATCCTGCTTGTGGGTTCCCCACACGTGTCTGTTTGGCCACTGTAGAACAGGATGCTAGACTAGATGGGTCATTGGCGTGATCTGGAAGACTCTTCTTATCTTCTTATGTAGGACCCAACTGTGTTGTTGTTGTTGTTAGTTTTACAGCTCAGTGCATGCAGGTGATGAGATTTCAGGAAAGTTTCATCCTGTCACTTCAATTTTTAGTCTTAAAGAAAATGCTATGGTCTTATTCATGCAGTATATCTGGAATATCAGGATTTGGAGTGTGTGTGTGTGTGTGTGTGTGTATAAAAGAGAGAGAAGATATATGAGAGAGGGAGAGTGTTATCACCGCTGTTGGTGCTTCACCTTCCCCCAATATGTTCATCTGAAGCTCTGAACAAAGCCAACATTTGTCAAAAGCTGTACAATCCATTTCTTGCATTTTTGTGGCGTACATTTCTTGTGTACGAAGCCTACATGCAGACAGTTTAGGTTCTGTAGGTTCTGCTCAGAGCTTCAGATCGATGCCTGGAAGGTGGGGTCAGCTGGTGCAATCTCTCTTTTCTCTCTCTCTCTCTCTCACACACGCCACACATGGATACCCTCCAGATATGTCACACAAAGAGGGCCTTAGAAATTTGTCAGGACATGTCAGATTTTACATTTGCTGTTCTCAAGAAAGGAGCTTTATTTGCTTGTGAAATGCATCACTGGAAATTTTTTTGCAGATAATAGCGTCAGTCATTTCCCTCATCTTGCACCACACTGTAATAAATGAATACTTTCATAAATTAATCAGATCACTCTTGTCTCCCATCTTCAGAGACGTCAGGTGCTGGGGCTAAATGATCTGAAAATTTATGACAACAGGATGGCGAAACACTTAAAATTCCCTTCGTGCTTTTTTTGAGTATTGAAGAGGAGCTGGGGAACAGGAGGAAGGTTCTAGATTATTAAGTATGAATGTAATGAGGAATTTCTGATTCCCGTGCAACACTTTGACATGCAGACACTCCATTTCCGCTGTCACTCACACAACTAATGCAGACACATGTTTGTAACAGGCTGTATTCAACTACCCCATTCTGCTGGTGGAAGCCAATGCAAGGACTCCCACTATGACAATGGGACAACTCTAGCTCCTAGAGTGGTGGAGTGGTGCTAATTCAAATAAATATTATTTCAGCACTTTCCAATATTTTACTGCTATTTCCCCAAGTATTTTCTGCTACACATCCAGCTGCAATTCAACCACAGAGTGGATTCTCTGGTTGTTTCAAGCAAGTTTGTGGTTGTTTCTCAGAAGTTCTTGCTTTGTTTGCTTAATTTCTATTGTGTGTTTGGGCTGTTCATTTTAGCCTTTGATCGTCTAATATTTGGGGATGTCAGTATACACAACATGCACACACATGCACACCCACACCCCAAAAATCCTAGTCTTTTGTTCCTTTGGCTGATTGAAGGATTCAATAAATTACTGTAGCTCGTAATGATTGTAAACACTATTTTTATCTAGTCAGCTGTGTTTAAAATGCAACAAGGGGGAAATTTATCATTCTCTCTTGGGCAAAAGCTTGGGAATGCTTGACTGTTTATCATCTTTCCTCCTTCACATATTTTGTGAGGAGGAAAGATTATGCATGTGAGCATTAACCACACAATAATTACTGAATCAAATAGACAAATGAACACTATTTCTAAGAAAAGGTGTGCCCGAAGAAGAAGAATTTATTTCTACCCAGCCCATCTGGCTGGGTTTCCCCAGCCACTCTGATCGACTTTCAACAGAACATTAAAAACAGAATAAAACTTCAAACATTAAAAGCTTCCCTAAACAGGGCTGCCTTCAGATGTCTTCTAATACAGTCGTACCTCAGGTTACGTACGCTCCGGGTTGCGTACTTTTCGTGTTACGAACTCTGCCAACCCGGAAGTGCAACCCGATGTGTGTGCGATTTGCACATGCGCAGAGCATTTTTCGCGGGTTTTTCCGGGTTTTTTCTGTCTGCACATGCGCAGAACGAATTGTTCAGGTTACGTCCTTTTCGGGTTACATACTGTAACCCAGAACAGATTAAGTACGTAACCCGGGGTACCGCTGTAGTCGGATAGTTGTTTATTTCCTTGACATCTGATGGGAGGGCGTTCCACAGGGTGGGCGCCACTACCAAGAAGGTCCTCTGCCTAGTTCCGTGTAACCTCGCTTCTCGCAGTGAGGGAACCGCCAGAAGGCCCTCAGTGCTGGACCTCAGTGTCTGGGCTGAACAATGGGGATGGAGATGCTCCTTCAGGTATACTGGGCCGAGGCCATTTAGGGCTTTAAAGGTCAGCACCAACACTTTGAATTGTGCTTGGAAACGTACTGGGAGCCAATGTTGGTCTTTCAAGACCGGTGTTAAGTGGTCTCAGTGGCTGCTCCCAGTCACCAGTCTAGCTGCCGCATTCTGGATTAGTTGTAGTTTCCGGGTCACCTTCAAAGGTAGCCCCACATAGAGCGCATTGCAGTAGTCCAAGCGAGAGACAACCAGAGCATGCACCACTCTGGTGAGACAGTCTGCGGGAAGATAGGGTCTCAGCCTGATGGAGCTGGTAATAAGCTGCCCCGGACACAGAATTGACCTGCGCCTCCATGGACAGCTGTGAGTCCAAAATGACACCCAGGCTGCGCACCTGGTCCTTCAGGGGCACAGTTACCCCATTCAAGACCAGGGAGTCCTCCACACCTGCCCACCTCCTGTCCCCCCAAAACAGTACTTCTGTCTTGTCAGGATTCAACCTCCATCTGTTAGCTGCCATCCATCCTCCAACAGCCTCCAGACACTCACACAAGACCTTCACCGCCTTCACTGGTTCTGATTTGAAAGAGAGGTAGAGCTTGGTATCATCCACGTATTGATGAACACCAAGCCCAAACCTCCTAGTGATCTCTCATGAAATTGATTTACAGTATTCTGTATTTTAATTATGTGATGGGTTTTAAAATAGTAGACCGGTAGAAGCCATATTGGCAATTAAGTGTGTGTGTGTGACTTTTAGAAAGCCATAGATTCCTCACCCCTGCTTTAGGGTGAATTTAGAAAACATTGAAACCCTTGTACTTTAGCCCAGTGCAGTCTTCTTTGACTAGCATTGGCCTTCAAGGTCTCAGCCAGAAGTCTCATTACCTGATCCCTGATCTATGGAGTTGCAGATGCCTGGGATTGAACTTGCGACCTTTTGCTTGCAAATCATGCACAAGTGTGTTTATCCCTCCCCCAATGCAAATGCAATTGCTGTGTAAATGCAAAAAGCATTATCATTATTAGATCCGTACAGATCTGCAACCATGTAATACAGCTGCAGCTGAACTAAGTTAATACACTGTGGTTGATTTTGCATACATTTGCATTCCTCATTTGCCTCGTTGAATATTGTTTGTTGTGCTGCAGAAATCACTGCCTGCCAATCCTCAGTTCCCCCCCTGTTCTTAACACCTGGAGTTTGGCCTAAGTTGTGTTTTCTAAGAAGTGAATTGCACTGTGTGAAATGAATTTTTCTGGATACGTTCAGGTGTATCATTTATCTACTAGACGAAAGTGCATAGTTTCTTTTTGGCTATAAACAAGACATTGAAAATAACAGTTATAATTGGTGATGGATTTATCTTGCGAGGCAAGGTAGATGAAAAAGGGTCATTTGTTTCACTAGCAGTGTCAGTAATGAAGGTTTCAAGCAAAATATATATATTAAATTCTGTCAGTGTGATCTGTCTGGTCTCAAATTACTCACTCCCATGGGGAGGATGCTCAATCTCTCTATTTTTGCTGCTCAGCCAGCCACCCCATTGCTCATGTGGTTGTTGACCCTTTTTCTTCTTCATAACATCTGCAGCTCAAAGTGGTTCTCGTTTGCAGGATGAAGAGAATTGATCTCCCCAGTCCTGGCAACGAGATGAATGCCTGGCAGTTGCTTAAGTGGCTATGTCTTTTTCATCCTGGAACTCAATTTCTATCCCTTTTGTCTTTTTAAGATGCTTTGGGCTTTCCTTCTGTACTTCAGGGGTGGGGAACTGCCATCCCAAGGCTAGAATGTGGCCCCTGATCCTTCCAATCTGGCCTTCAGGTTCCCCGCCTTTCCCCCACTGCAATCAGTGTATACCATTTAATGTCCTGAGGTAATATTCCTCATACTACCATTGAGGTGCTCGCTAATTACCTTCAGCTGCAGCTGAGGGTGACCAGCTCCTTTGTTTGGGAGTTCTCATTTCTTTTTATTATTGTTGTTATTTTTTTTAAGTTAAAGGCTACTCACATTATGATGTATCGGAACAGCGTACAGAAAACCAAAAATAAAATATGAAACATGCACCAAAACTAATACAGCTCTTAAATGACAACTCAACACCACAAGATGATCGGTGGAAAATAAATAAAATTTCCACGCTGAAAAGAATTTTAAGTGTGCTTATGAAAGACTGGGTTGTTGGCGCATGCCTTATCTCTAATGTTCTCCTGACAAGAAGAGGCTTCCAGAATGTTGCTGAGAGGACTTTTCATTCCTTTCCCCTAAAATTATAATATGTTAGGTGAAGTATAACTGCTTCACAGATTAAACCTAACGGTTGTGGTGTACCGGTATATTTACATCCAAATTTCACACAGAGCCCAGCGTTTTTGTTTTCTTTTGTTCTCCCTCATCCTCCCCAAGTCAGCTTGGTACACAGAATGTTCCAGAATATTCAGCTGCAAACAAGCCACGGTGCTTGCAGAGCCACTGCCAAGATCAATGTGTTCTTTTTGGTGAGTAGCCATGGGATTATTATTTTTCTTATTTACCAAGCCAACAGTTCCATGGAAGGAGTCTGAGGTGAAACTGTGATGCCCTGATAAAATATAGATAAGTGAAGAATGAATAATAATTTTTGGTGCTACAATATGCTCCATTTAAATTGGTGGTACTGCTTAGAATAATTCTAAGCAACATGTGGGTGTTCTAGTCTGTGTAGCATGTTGTTAACCCTTCCTATTCTGTAGCAGTGTCTAATGCCACAAAACCATTTTGTTGCTTTAAAGTAATTGCAAATTTGCATGTTTTTAACATTTAGATCTTTATTTTTTTTTTACAAATAAATACTGCTTCTGCGACTATGGTATGGCTTATTGCCAGCTCCCAGACCAAAGACCCTAATAACATCTATTGCTAAATTCCCCGTAATAAGCAAAGTAAGCAGGGTCAATGCAATTCTGTCCATGTGTGTACAATTGTAGTCATTAAAGATCCCAAGAGTAGTATTACTAATCCTCCAAAATGAGCTATTCCATTATTACATGTGTTGGATACATATGTTCACATGTACACAGTGGTGTAGTGTGTGTGTGGGGATGGTTGCAAAAATTTTAGGGGTTGCAAAATTTCAACACCTGGTGCTGTCTCGATACAGCTGTGCGTTTCCAGTGATGCAGTCATTCTTCATCCTGCTGCCAAAAATTGGTTTAGTTATTAGGGTTTTTTTGGGGGGGGAGCTTTGTGCAAACTCATGGCCAAAGCATTAGACAAAACTCTTAGGACAGACTAAGCCTTTAAGTGTAAAATATCCAGGAGAACTATTGCTGTAAATATAATGGGATTTTTAGAGTAAAAATTTCCTTTTATGGCGAGCCAATAAATTATTCAACGTGTACGATGAAGAAGGAGAGGAAGAGTAGAACATATTTAATAGGATGTGTAGAGTCCTGGACTTTCTTGCTTTCCTGCTAATTGCCCATCCAGTCAGTGCACTTCTGTAACCCCACAATGAGAAATCAGTTCCCCCACAGAGGAAAGAAATATACAAAGGCTTTTCATAAAGTATGCCATACATCTTAATGACTTTTTAAAAACCCTGTTCTCCCTTGTCATATATTACCCCATTTACATCAACGCGAGGGCACCCCCCTGGGGGCGGGGCGCTGCTCCCTAGCATGCGTGCCCTGACATCACGACGCATGCGCAGCCTCCTGGGTGGACTGTGCATGTGTGGACATGCGCAGTCCACCCAAGATGGCGGGTGCAAGCAGCCGGCACCCCTTCTGACCAGCGCCATGCCGCACCTAGTTTTAAGGCTGCAGCGCGTGAACAGCAGCACAGACACTGCAGCCTTTTAAAAGTTTCTGTGCTGCCGCCGCTGATCGCAGGGGCGGGGTCCGCCCCCAGAGTGTCACCCCCCGGGCGGTACCCGGGGCGGACCACCCCCCGCCCCCTTGTTCTGCCCCTGCAATAATGAATAACAAAACAGATATCAAAATTATTCCGTTAAGCTTTTTGGCATCTGTGGGGTTTTTTTTTGTTTTTTGTTTTAGAAATAACAACTATCTTAACCAAAAGTATTTTTAAAATAATCCTTCAAATTAGGGACCCAAGGTATTAATATTCAATCTGTATATCCAAAATTACTTACGTTTTCCATAATTGGAAGGTTTATCAACTGGAAAAATTTCCAGAATTAAAAAGGCTCTGCTCATCTAAATTGAACTGACTGATGGTGGATCACTCAACCTTTTAAAATGGTTATTACAGAACTTGACTTGTGGCCTCTGAAATGGGTGTTTTCTCAAGGTATTTCATATACCGGTACATGTCCAATCCCATGGTATTATAGGCTCCCATAAGTATTTTTTGAACTCCTCTAACCACCACCACCCCATTTGCTCACCTGGTACAAGTACAATCTAATATGCAGTCTGTGAAAAATGTACTTAGAAAGATTTCACCCTGAGTAGTAAGGCAATGCATTTAATCCTAGACAAAAAAATATATATATCACGGGGCTGGTATCATTAATCAACAAGTCAGATCCACAGTGTGACATCATCTGTTGCCATGGAGTCTGTCCTCAACAGTCTATAATTGCCAAGTAATATTCATGGTTGCTGTGCAGGCAAATCACTTCATATTGTTGTCTGACAATTATACAGTTTATGTTGTTGGCCTTTGCTTGAAAGAAGATAGTGTTTAAAGCTTTCAGTGGGCCTATTTGTGGTGCGAGCCATGAAAGGTGGGCTGCTGTTGGTGGTGGTAGGAATCTTTTGGAAATGTACTGCTAATGAACAACAGGTTAAAATGGGAAATGAACAAGGTTAACATTTTGGTGATTAAACTTCCACAAAGCATTTGACATTTTCTGGTAAATTAATCTGCAAATTACATATCTCTCTGTGGAATTAATGCTATGACTCATTACATGGAAACTCATGTTTTTTTGTTTTTTTAAAAAAAACTAAACTAAACAAGGAAGTAGTCAATCCTATATACGGTGCAGCAATCAAGTGAATTAAACTGCAGATGATTCAGGTGCCACAGACTTTCCCAACATTGCTCTTGTCTGCCCTATGCAACACCCTGTCGTTTTAAACCATTGCCCCAGTGCCAAGTGACTTTGCTGCAAGGGTCCCCACACTGTGGCTAGAATGACATGGGTTTGGAGAGTGACAGGATGAACATACAAGTGGAAGGGAAGGAGGGAGGAAATAGAACAGGGAGCTTTCGGATGGAGGTCGAGGTGAGTAGTACCAGGAAACATCTAAGACTGAACTCCTACACGCATTTAATTGGGAGTAATAGCCGTTCAACTTCGTGAGACTGAGGGAGCAATCCAAACCCAGAATCTGCCAGAATGAGGGGGTTTCTTTTAATACATGGATTTCTGGGCTGTAGTTCCCCCATCCCAGCTCAACCAGGGTTGAGCCAGCTCAGCCAAGGCCAGGATAAGTCCTGGAAAGGGAGGAGGGGCAGGCAGGGCAGGGGGAGAGTTATTCCTGCTACAAACCCTGTTCAGCTCAGTCACATAACCTAGAAACCCAGTGAAAGTTACACTGGCCCAAAGGGGCAATATACACCAAACTCTGTTTTGCATACCTTTCTTCCCTCTGCCATGCTCAGTAAATGGCAGCAGCTCTACCTCCGAACAGAGTTTGGAACAGGGCAATTTACACTGGCATAATTTACCTATATAAACATATCAAACCAACTTGGGGCTGCACTGCCTGCACATATTGTGTGGCCCTACATGTGAAGGAGGGGGTCCCCAAAATTCCCCAAGGGGCCCCCTTCCTTTGGTGAGCATAGCACCAGGGACACTGAGACGTACAGGCCATTACCTTCAAAAGGGAAATGCCTGCAGCTGGCCCATACATGTAGATGTGCTTGTGGGGGTGGGGGTTGGTGTGGTGGTGACACAGCAGTGGGTGCATCAGATTGGATCCAACCCTCCACCCACAGCATGCCTCCCCTTCAGTGACCTCCATGTACGGAAGCCTGGAGCGCAACAGCACCCCATCCCACTCAGATATACCGGTAACCAATGAATGTGCATATGGAAAAAATGACATCAGTTTGAGGATATCAAACATATCATGCATGGCTTGTGGACCCTTGAGTTGTTTTTGCTGCAACGGATTAACAGGGCTACCCTCTCTGGAAATAGTTATAGTGGTGAAAACCTTGTAATTCTGAATTCATCCGCAAGGATATTATCTCAAGCCGCAATCTCACGTAGGTTATGTGTGTGTTAATAAACAGGGTTGAAATGCATGAACATTGAGCTAAAATCTTGTGATTACCTAATGCAACAAGGTTGTTTTTATAGATAACTATGAAAACTCCCCTTGTCCGAGGCAGATCAGCATAATAATTGCAGGCTACAAGGATTGTCACCTTCCAAACTGGCATCTTGATGGCAGCGATAGCAGGTGTCAACAATTTAGACGTCTGAAAAGCAAACTGCAGCTGTGGCTTTTTGCCAGTTATTTGCTTAAGAGCATGGGGGAGACATGGGGAAGATAATTCAGATCAGTGCTAATGTTTGTTAAGAGCTGCAGAATCAAATGCTGGGTTGGTGGAGTAGTTCTTCATCGACTCTCGAGTAGAGGAAGGTTCCTCTTTCCTACCAGTGTGTCACATTTGCCATATGTCATTGACGCATTTAGGCAGCAGGGTGCTAGTCACAACCCACTATAATTAAGACCTCATAACATTTTGTTATTATTATTTCATTCATAACCTCCTTACTTTATCACAATTCCTAAAGTGCTTACTATCACAGAGCATAAAAACTTCATTTTTTTGCTTCCAACTCATGCATAATCTTAAGTATAGTCACTTAGAAATCCTTTTGATTTCACAGAAGTGACTTAGGTCAGCTGCTTAAGAAGAGACCTTGTCCAACAAATAGCTCTCAGATTTAAACAGGAAAATGGTGCCAACTTAACAGACCAACAGTGTGATGGATGGAGGGAGTGTGCACAGCTTCAATCTATCCACCTGGTGCTCCATCCCCACCTCCATGACCCCCCCCCCCGCCATGTACACGCAGAGGCTGAATGTCTCAGTCCTATCTATGCAAATGCATAGGTGGGCATAGGTGACAATGACATGGTTGGTTTCCCTAACTTAAATGAGGAAATAATCAAACACATGGTGTTCACCTGTACACATGGAATTATGTGAACACTCCCATATTTCATCCCTGTGTGACCATACATGCATGGTGGACACAGTGCCCTGGTGGGCAGGGAGGAACTTCCCCTTTCACGTGCTGGGCTTGATCAGGGAAAATGCATCATTTGATGTTGCCCCAAGGTTCCAACATGTTCTGGCATCACACCAAGAAATGCAGTCTAGGGAGGAGATAGTCACATATGCAGCTGCTTAGCTGAACGCAACCTGACCTTGAACCCTACAATCGGCAGGTGAGGCCTTGTTGGCGGTGCCACTACCGATGCCTGACCACTTGGCACTGACCCGCGACAAGGCTGTTTCAGCGGTGGTTCCCCAATTGTGGAATGCCCTCCTTAGTGAGGTGCACCTGTCTCCATTATTTTTAACTTTCAGGAGGGACTAAAAAAATATTCCTGATATTTGGTGGCAGAAGAATGTTGTTCCTTGTAATCCTGAGATTACTGGATGGAATAATGTTTTTAAATGAATTTTTTTAAAAAAGAAAGAAAGAAAGAATGTTTTTACGTGTAACTGCTTTTAGATTATTTTATTTTTTTAAAAAAAAACAAACAAACCAAACACACCTGTAATTTGTTTTAGAATGCGTTTTCTGTTTTAGAATGCCTTCATTTTAAATTGTGGGTCTGTTTTTGGAGGAAGGACATGATATAAATAAATATGGGACAAAGCAAGTGGGTTTCCATGTGAGACGAGGTTGGGAGGGGCCAAAATTTGCTTCTTACGTCAGACACTGAGATCACTGCCGCAAGTTGCAGGTTTAGCTGCAACTCTGAAGGTGTCCCTACTTGCGTGGCTTTGCTTTCTCCTAGAACTGAACAGCTGCCATTCATTCTGAGGGGCTGGGCAGGGAACAAAGCACGGCATTTGGGGTGCTGTTGCCATGGATGCAATTGTGTGGGGCTACCAGTTACCGGAAGAACTTTTCTTGGTTAACTTTAGAAAAATGCGTAGATTGCAAGCTGGTTGCATAAATTAGTATAATTCTCCCCCCCCCCCAAAGAAATGCCAATAATAGCATTAATCATGAATGCATTTGTATCGTATCAGGTCTAGCCATGCATCAGTGCATACTGGGTATCTTGTTTTCATATGAAAGCCTTATTAGATTCTAGCATTTTGTGACTGTGGCGAAACCTGATTTGATACTCTGAGGTTCGTCATTGATGACAGATAACTGTACAGAAGGATCCCCCGCCCCGCACAAACCCAAGAGAGAAATCTTGTTTTCCATGCAGCTGCAAACTTGCTTCTGTGAGCAGCTGGTGTTGGCTACCCGATCCATCTTTGCTTAGTGACATAATAGGGAAAAGCAGCGTTATCCATCTCAAGTGTGCAGGGCAAAAGCTATTTAGAGGCTTAAATGTTCAGTGCCACCAAAGCACTGGAGACAGAGCTCAAACGAAATGGAGAGTGCTTGTTAAAGAGGCATTTGCCAAAGTGGGAGAAAACCTCCCATTTTTGCAATCTGTCAAGAGGTTTCTTAGGGAAACTTGTAGCAAATGGTGGTGGGTGGGTATGCAAAGTACTTTCCTACTTTCTTTGTGCTTTTTTTTAAAGTTGAGAGAACACCCATCTTTTTGCATATATCTTTTCAGGTCAGCAGTCCAAATTTTATTTATCCACTGCATGTACTGGACACGGGTGGCACTGTGGGTTAAACCACAGAGGCTAGGGCTTGCTGATCAGAAGGTCGGTGGTTCGAATCCCCGTGACGAGGTCAGCTCCCATTGCTCGGTCCCAGCTCCTGCCCACCTAGCAGTTCGAAAGCATGTCAAAAGTGCAAGTAGATAAATAGGTACCGCTCCGGCGGGAAGGTAAACGGCATTTCCGTGTGCTGCTCTGGTTCGCCAGAAGTGGCTTTGTCATGCTGGCCACATGACCCAGAAGCTGTAAGCTGGCTCCCTCGGCCAGTAATGTGAGATGAGCGCCGCAACCCCAGAGTTGGACACGACTGGACCTAATGGTCGGGGGTCCCTTAACCTTTACCTTTACTGTACATATCTTGTTGTTTTGATTACTGTTGTATAGTGTTTGTATTTCATGCTTGTTGTTAGCCATCCTGGGCTCCGGTGGGAGGAAGGGTGGGATATAAGCATGAAAGCTAAATAGTATATCCCAGGCTGACTTAGCTCCTCCCTGCCCCTGGAACACTTTGGGGTTTCTGTTGTTGGCATCTGTCCATCTCAGGAGACAATGTAGGACTGTGCCTTTGTGGACTGAAGTCAAATCATTGGAGAGTTACAGGCTCTGCTGTGGCTTTGGAGACCAACAGGGGAGAGACAGGTTTTGTAGTAGCAGGGGCAAATGAAGGCGTCCAGTTGTGCTGCTGCAGATGTGCCATGGCCTTTCTTCTCTCTGCACTCCTCTCAGTGGTCATTCCTCCTCTGGTCACTGCTATGGATGCACAACCTAACTGCCTGTCTCCAGGCACTGCAGTTGTCTGTAAGGAATTCCCACATGGTGGGGTTGCTGTTGCCATCCTTCGTGACATGTTTGCAGGCATCTTTGTAACACAGGGCCACCTCTGCTCAATCCAACCTTCACCCACCCCCACCTGGTGTAAAGGTTTGGATTGTGGCCTCAGTGTAGTTCCATGTGGGAGGAGTTGGTGGTTATCAGAAGGATCTCTCCCACCATCACATTTTTGACTTGGCTCTACTCTTAACCTGTTGCCTGCCCAGACAATAGAAGTGTTGGTGCCCACTGAGACTACTTGGGGAAGGCATAAAACAAAACATCACTTGTGAAAAGGCCTTCTCCTCAGTCGCCACCCAAGTAACCTTCTCTTCGCCAAGAAGTGGCTCCAAATGTAAATCCTGGCCAGGTTTATGTGGGAAACGTACTGAAGCTCCAGCCTCTTGGGGGCTTTAAACGTCGAAAGCAGAAACACTCTGGGCCCCAATGAAGCTATTTTAGTATAGATATGAAATCTATGATTCCATGATACAATCAAGCCAGCATGATCCAGTTAGCTATAAGCCATCATGTTCTGAACTAGCTAATCTTTCTGAACAATTTTCAAGGACAGACTGCATTGTAGTAGATCGAATTCACTCATCTTTTACTAGTAAGTTCCAAATTCATGTTGTATTTGGTGGCAATTTTCTTTTGGGAAGAGACTCACATGGCCCCGTGTAAAAGGTCCAACACATGTTATCTGTTGTATTTATAAGAGTACGGTACTTAAAAACTACCACTCCAAAGCTGTTGGCACAACAGGAATCTCAAGAGAAGTCCCCATTTGGCCTGCGTTTGTCTTTCAGAGCCATGAGTTGAACAAACTCTGTTTACATGTGTTGTCTACTTCTAGGGTATAGTGTGTTGATGTACCTCCACTTTTACCAACACTTTACCAGCACATTCTGAGCAATAAAGATCTGAATGTTTTCCTTATCATTTAGACAGAGTCTTCTTCTAGATGGTGGGAGGTGACTTCCATGTAGCTCTTAAGAATACTTTGACTTCCCCTACCCCTTCTACCTGTAACTAGAACTATTCTGCGTAGTAAGCTGTTATTTTATTTCTCCCTCATCTACCCCCCCATTTTGTTTCATGATTTCTTCCTTCCAGTGACTTATACAGGCTGAACTCCCACTCTCACACAGTGGGAATACGTCAGAATAAATGCTCATAAATGATTTGGGGACTTGTCTCCATGGAAGCAAATTTTACTCCTGCCGAGCGCAATGACATGAGGATAAGATTGTAAACTAGGCTGCCAAGTCCACGTGGTGTGAATTAGAAAAGGAGCAAGAGGGGGCGGGGAAGGCATCTAGCTCTGGGGTACAAGGCAGGACCACCCACTTCCTAGTTGATCATATATTAGTCTTTACAAGTCCCTCTAGGATGCAAGTAGTTCAGATAAACGTATGAATAATGCTAGGATGTGTGTCAGTTTTCTTCCGATTAATATCGTAGATGTCATTGCAACATCCTTATCCACATATGGTAGCACTGTATGTATACAGGGGGAAACAATTAGTAAAAACATAGTACAGTTATAGGAATATCATTGGAGGCCAATTACAAAGGCTCCAGTAGGTATATTTAGAAATATTTAAACTGATTAATTTGTTCAGAATTTATTGGTTGGAACTAATATTATTTAAGTCGACGGCTTGGGGGGGGGAATGCAAATCTTTGTCTATTTCAGCTTGGTTAGGCACAATGTAATCACCCTTTTGCATCCTCTCTACAATTCAATCCCACTGGCTTGCACTGCTTTGCAAGATACAGGTAGGTAGCCGTGTTGGTCTGCCATAGTCAAAACGAAATAAAAAATAAAATAAAAAATTCCTTCTAGTAGCACCTTAGAGACCAACTAAGTTTGTTCTTGGTATGATCTTTCATGTGCATGCACACTTCTTCAGATACACTGAAACAGAAATCACCAGACCCTTATATATAGTGAGAGAGTGAGGAGGGGTATTTCTCAGAAGGGTGGTGGGAATGGGTGATTGGCTCATGGGTGTGGAAAACCTGTTGATGACTGTTAACGACTGCAATTAACGACTGTCAATGACTCACCCCTTGCTTTTTCCTTTAAGGCTAATTGCAGTCGTTAACAGTCATCAACAGGTTTTCCACACCCATCAGCCAATCACCCATTACCACCACCCTTCTGAGTAATACCCCTCCTCACTCTCTCACTATATACATAAGGGTCTGGTGACTTCTGTTTCAGTGTATCTGAAGAAGTGTGTATGCACACAAAAGCTCATACCAAGAACAAACTTAGTTGGTCTCTAAGGTGCTACTGGAAGGATTTTTTGATTTTTGATTTTGTTTGCTTTGCAAGAGTTTACTGCTCCCAGCACCCTCTCTCCGTTGGCAGTGCTTGAGCCAGCAAAGAGTTTCTTTCACTTGACTGTTGTCATTTGCTTCCTGGAGCAAATAGGAGGTGGTAGGGAGGGGGTAGGATGTTCACCTGGAAAATATCACAAGGGGAGGTGGGAGTTAGACCTTTTATATCTTCCACACTATGGTTGCAATCCGGCTTAAGGCACCCAACAGCTGCTAATTAAGAGACTTTTCAAAAGTTCCAATGACAAAAGCACCATTGCACATTTCTCACCATGTTGAATTTGACCCCAAAGTTGAAGCATTTATCGTAGTCACTCAAAGGCCTGCTCTTACTCTTAGCTCTGTGGGGAGAAGCTGTAGAATTTCACGATGATGATAAAGATGCACTCTGCACATAGTCAGATGATCCCTTCTTTGTCATAGCGTTTCACATACCCCAGGTTTGATACTTGTTTTTGGAAGGGATGGAGAAAGGGATGAACTTAACTTGTTTGAAAACAGTATCTGATTATTCACAAACAGTCCAATGTCTAGGAAATCATTTTTTTGGCACATCACAACTTTTTAGATTTCAGTTTTGTGTACACTTGCTGGGGAGCAGGGCTGCCCCGGGAGGTTTTGCTGCCAGAGGTAAAATGTGAAGTGCTGCATCCTGGCGCCTTGGCCACCTCTTCCACAGCCACCGCCACCACTGTGCTCAGGTGTACCAGCACTATGGTTGATTCTCTAATTATTTGGGTGCAAAGCAGATAACGAATCACCTCGACAACCTTTAAAAGCCGAAATTGGTTACAGGTATTAATGCAAGGCAAAACACCACAATGCTCCGATCTAGAAAATGGCGCCCTCTGAACATTTAGATGTGTGTTCATTTCGTGTAACCATTTACCGGTATTTGATATTGCCATACAGCCTTGTAATGGAAATTGAATACATGCCCACATAAACTGCACTGAAGACCCAAATACGGAGACAATATTCTCTAGAACAATGGGTAGCCTTTGTCTTAGTTCCCAATCTGTAAAATTGGGGTAATACAAGGATACATTCAAAATTGCAAAGCACTCTGTTACTGTGGCAACAGGCATTGGATCTGTTGTATAGATCAATAGACCAGTGTTGTAATTTGACCCCAAATGCTTTATTTAAAACTGAAATTTCCCCTTCGTCCCTTGTTGCAGCTGAGAAAGTATGAACTCGGAATGAAAAGAGTAGGGAAAATCTGCCCATTATAGGAATGTAAAGGAAATTATGGTGTTTCTGTAGGAACACTTATTATTATTCACTTTTTCTTTGGCATTTTGCAGGCTGTAGAAAGGGGCAGAAATTCCAATAAATTATATACTGTAGTTCAACTTCTAGCACACGGTATTTAAATCAAAACTCGCAGTTTACAAAGAAGCTTTTATTATCCTCTGTAGGCATCTGGAAATTGGTTCAAATACATGTAATTAATGGTCCCAGCATTGTGGGTAAGCGTTATATTCAGTGTAATTCTTTGCACCAGTCATTTCAGCAGCTTTCCTCATTTTTTTTTTAACCTGGACAATAGTGAATGGCAACATAATAGCATCATGTGGTGCATACAATAAATGGGCCAAAATGCCAATGTCCTTACAATGTGTCCTTAAGCAACTTGAACATCTGTGGGTGGAAATAATAACTTTGGCCTATCTAAAGAGTGTAAGGTTTTCTTTCTCTTGCAGAAATAAAACTCTTAGAGAGATTAGTATTTTGAGCCTTTGTATTTGTCTAGCATATTTTGGATCCAGAATCAACATACTTCAGAATGACAAATATATAATACAAATGTATTGTGTGCATTATATTCTGTGAAAAATGAAACTTTCGCTAGCTGTAACCACATCCGATTGGGGGATCACTGCTAGAGAGAGCCTTCGGGGTTGGAAAAGGTTCTCCATCCCTGGTCATATCATATCATATACAAAATGCAACGAAAAGCTTAGAGAAGAAAAAGTGTGATACTTGTAGACCTTCATTGCTGTTTTGTTTTAGTCGCCCTTCTTTAAAAAATGGTACCAGGGCCCTGGGTTTGTCGGAGGAAATTTCCAGTGTGGAATCCATTTCTCGTGCTTGGGGTGTGTGGATTCTGCCCCTTAACCTAATGGACTTTTTCTCACTTTGATATCTATGGCAAGTCTGCAGATTGCCTAGGATATTCATCCTTTTCTGAACAACATACAAGCATGTGAGGCACAGACCTCCAAACATGCTTAATTTCAACTTTTCTAAATAACACCGTTGCCTTTTTGCCAATAGGTGGCAACCGCATAAATAGATCCAGTGTTTCCCAAACTTGGGTCTCCAGCTGTTGTTGGACTACAACTCCCATCATCCCTAGCTAGCAGTGCCAGTGGTCAGGGATGATGGGAATTGTAGTCCAAAAAACAGCTGGATACCCAAGTTTGGGAAACCCTGTGCTACACAATCTACCGACAGGAGTTGGAGAGACTCTTGATTGATAGCCTGCAAACCCACTGCCAGTCAGTATAGACATTACTGATGAACTGATGGTCTGACTCAATAAAACGCTGTAAATACTGAGTCAGTTCCAAACTGAGCTGAGAGGAGTTTACTCACCTTTAATCTGCACTTCCTTTTACTTTTCAAAAGTCCAGCTATCACCCTCAAACGTTTTATTGTTTCTGTATGTGCTGTACTTTTTAAAAAGAGCTGGGGATATTTCTGGTGTTCGCTTTCCCCCTCTGCATCCGGGTTGCTATGGTAAACCTATTATTCCGGGGAAGGGAAAAACGCGTTGGTGAAAGTGTTGATCCCTTTTTCATTTTTTTCCCTGTGATTTCCTCTAATTACTCAAATGATCAAGTTAGCGTTGAAAGTATGGTTATCACAAGGCAAAGCAAGAGGAAAGGGCCAGGCCTTGTGGGCCTGCTGTTATATCCACAGCAGACATATTCAATAAAATAGGACAGCTGCTGAAATTATCTCCCTCTGCGTCCTGAAAATGGGCTCTCCTGTTTTGTTGTTGCTGGGCTCTTTTCTTAGGCCCAGTAGGCCAGCCTCTTTAATAGAGCGACCTGGAATTTAGTCCTGTGCTACGCGACTAAGCTTTTTTCTGCCCGTCTGTCAAGCAAATTGGCTGCTTTTGAGGGGATGGAGGATGGGGGAGGAGGTGGGTGATGGCGACACGTTACAGGGAATGGTAAAATATACTACACACTTCAGAAGAAAAAAGAAACAATTGGCTTCAAATCTTTGGTATTCGCTGAGATTTATAAACTAGGAATTATTATTAATAATAATTTTAGCCACTGCATTGTGTTGCACATAAGTCCAACTCTCAAAGTGGTGATCACAAGACACACTGGGGGGGGGGGTTGTGGAAGGTATTGTGAGGGAAGCACTGGTTTCTGACACAATATGTGAGGGAGAAGAGACTAGTGTGAATATATGGACCTGTAATTTATCAATGGTTTTTATTTATTGCTTCTTTTCTGAATCTTTTGGAATCGTCCAGACTAACTTGTGTTAGATGCAATGTTGGAATAGGTGCATGGTAGAATATACATTCTACAGTTGATGTCATCCATAGAAGATGGGAATGTATTGGCTGGTTGACTTGTAAGCTCTTTGGAAGAATTTCTGGCACCTTTCTGTGGGATGCTTTTCTCCCTGTTGCAGTACTGTCTAAACTGCATCATCTGCTCTCCTTCCTCTCCTCTCCTCTCCTTCCTTGGAGGCTTATAAGCAGAGGTTGGGTGGCCATCTACCATAGATGCTTTAGTTGGGATTCCTGCATTGCAGGAAGTTGGGGTGCACCGGTGAAGCAGTGTGGAGAAACAGAACTGGTAGATGATAAACATAAGAAGCACCCTGCTGGATCAGACCAGAGGCCCATCGAGTCTGGTATCCTGTTCTCACAGTGGCCAACCAGATGCTTCTTCTGGGAAGCCCACAAGCAGGGCACGAACATGACAGCACTGTCCCTACTTGCAATTCCAAGCAACTTGTGTTCAGGATGCATACTGATTCCCCTGCCTTAAGTCTAAAGTGGCACAGCCAATTCTGTGATCTAAGGGCACCTTGCTGAAGCTAATTTCGCAGGTCTGAGTCCAGACACTGCCTGTTTGGGAGACAATCTGGGAACGCTATGTAACCCTACCTTGACTTCCATGAAGAACATAAGAAAAGCCAAAGGACCATTTAGCCCAGCACTCTGTTCTCACTGATGCCTGTGGGAAGCTGGCAAAGATGACCTTTGTGCAATAGCACTCTCCCCAGCTGCAACTCCTAGCAACTGGAGGGCACCCTGCTTCTGACAGTGAACATAGACCATTTCATTTCATTTCACTTTTAATTTGTATACCGCCTTTCTATATTACTATAAACAAGGCGGTTGACAAGCTGAAGAAACAACAAAATAGTCAGCAAAGCTCACACACCTAATAACAGTGTGATCCAATACAAAAAAATAGCCTTGAAATAAACAACTCATGTCAAACAAAAATATATATTCAATAATCCATTTGAATATAATAGTAAACAATAAATTTAGATATCAGCAAATAATAATGAAACAGTTTGCACTTATCAGTTACAATGAAGAATTGCTAAACTCAGTAAAGGATAATGGCAAATTGCAATGCATGAAATATCACAAAACATACAAAACCATGTAAAAGGATCAAATTGATAAACAAGGACACACTGTCTATATCTCTATCTCTATCTATGTCTATATCCCTGAACTCCTCTGTTTTTCCCCCAGCTGCTTCTGCTGTTCTCAAGGGAAAGGCTCCTAGGGCTGGGGCAAGGCAGGTGGAAAAAGCCATTGCCTGATTGATGGATAGCTCAAAGTCTCTCTCCCGTCCATAGTCATTGATGCTAGTGGCCATTGATTGCCTTATACACCATGCATTTGTCAAATCTGCTTTTGCCTCCTGTGGGAGTGAATTCCATAGTTTAAATATGTTCTGCATGAAGAAGTACTTTCTTCTTCACTATTGACTACAGTTTTATGAAGAAATGACAGTGTGGACTGAGCCCACAAGGCCCCAGGCTTCCAGATGTCCTCCAGTGGTATAGAAAGAAGCCATGAGATGTGGGTACCATGACACCTTCCTAACATGGAAGGCCCATACCTCAGTGGTTGAGCACCTGCTTTGGAAGTGGGAGGTTCTGTGTCTAATCCTAGGCATCTTCTAATCCAGGTAGCTCATAATAGGGAAAACCCTGGAGACCACTGCCAGTGGATGATATTGGCCAAATGGGCAGACAGCCAGACCTTTTCAAGGTAGCTCCCTTTATTCCTAACAGAGGTAGGAGCCTTGATGCAGCAGTCTTTCTAGAATTTCTCCTTATGAATATATTGCATTTGTATTTCAATATGATCTTTATATTTATTTGCCACTTCCTTAATAACCCAATGCAACTCTGATTGTTGCATGCGACTGATGGAGTGCTTATTCTTACAGGGAAATGTGAATGTGGCCAGTGCACTTGTTTCCCTCCAGGAGAGTCCAAAATATATGGCAAAATCTGCGAGTGTGACGATCGGCAATGTGAAGACATAGATGGCGTCGTCTGCAGTGGTATGTTGTTAAATTAAAGCAAGATGCCCAGCATAATGCACACTCTTCATCCTCTTCATCAGATCAGACTACTGATGAAACGATTTCCTGCAAGTCTGCTGTATGTAAGGAGAATACTGGGAACAAATATACTGCTCTGGAGCAGATCAAAGAGCAACCCACCACAGTCCAGAATTGCCATATAATTGGTTTTAAAGGATCCTGGTGGTTTCTTAAATTGACATGTGGCAGAAAATGAGGAGGAGTGACTCAAGGAACCGTAGGCTGAATAAGGTTGCTTCAGTTGACCTGTTCATTTGAACATTCATCCTGGTTTGTTTGCAGGGAAGTTAGACAACATTGCACCATCACAGCAAGCATAACCCCACACATTCCACAGCATTTCTCTGTCACTTTCCTCGCTACAAAAAAGTCTCTCTCTTTTTGGCAAAGCAAGTTTGTGTTTAAGAGTTCCAAATCAACTCGCACAACCTAAATTTGCTATTGGTAGTGTTATCATTAAAACAGAAATGCATATACAGTAGCACCTCGGCTTATGTTACCCTCAGGTAACGTAAACTTCGGGTTGCGAAAGTGGCAAACCCAGGAGTGTTTCGTCGCATGCACAGAAGCAGTCTGCCGCCGCATGCGCAGAAGCTGTCCCTTCGGTTGCGGAAACCTCAGGATCCGACTGGAGCTCTGGAACGGATCCCGTCCACAACTGGAGGTACCACTGTATTACCTAACTCTAAATCAGGGCAGTGTTTCAGATCTGCAATATGGATTTTTGCAGATGGAAATAGGCACAGAAATGAAGGTAGGTGTCAAATGCCATTATCCTTTTCACTGGTGTACACTAGGTTCATGTTACTCTTGGAAAATATTTACCACCAGTTTACCACCTGCCAGATTAGCTTTGTTAAAATGCCTGCCTTGGAAAAGCCATTTGCATAGAAAGTTGTGCTGCTTGCCAAGGAAGTTTCTGCTGTGCAAGGCTGAAGTTGTCTCCTGGTTCCCATGGAGATGCATAAGATAAGGTATTGCACAGCTTATTTTAAGGCACAGGGCAGAGAAACTTCATTTTCTTATTCAGTGTGTGTGTGTGCATGCCACTCTGCATCACTACACTGGGGACCAACTTCAGTCTCATTTTTGCTGCAAAGGACAGAAGCCTTAGGCCGCCCTGAGAAAGCAGAAAGTGTTACAGCTGAAGGGACCTTGGAGAAAGGCAGGGGTTTTGTATCGAGATTAGATGCCTACTGAAATGAGAGAGGGAAAAGTGAATGGCAATGCGGGTGATCTGAATAAGAATGGTCACCTGCCCTCTCCGACTAGCAGAGATTGATGAATAGCTTTCTTTTCTGACTCTAGGCCCAGGTAGGTATAAGGAGAAGAATGTGATAGATGAGGGAGTAAGCAGCCGTGATCTTACATGTTTATTATAGCTCCTTGAAAATGCAGCTGTCTGTCATCTGAAGAAGAAAAGAACGAGCTTTCTCAGCAAGACCTGTGGCCCAATGCTTTAGCCTTCTGCTCAGAGAAGTCAAAAGGGGAGATGCCCTAAGTAGTCTGTTCCATTCCCTTAAAATAATGCCATTGATTACAATGGAACTCATTTCCAAGTAAATGTGCTTAGGATTGCAGACTTCAGTGCATAGGTCATCCTTCTCCTTGGAGTATTGAACATGTTTAGAATATTATAACGCTTTCAAATGTGAGCGGTTTCAAAAGGAAATCTGTGCAACATCCAAATCCCAAAGAATAAAAATGTTCTGGGCGGGGAGTTTGCCATGATGAAAAATAAAATAGAACTACTAAATAATGTTATTCATCATTTAAATTTCACTCTCAGTGCTTAATGCATTTGACAATTATTTTTATCGCGATGCTCACAAGAACCCAGTGAGGGTGGTTCTGTTATCCCCCATTCTATACTTGTGGATAACTGAAGCCGAGAGTGTAAAAACTGTGTGTAGCCAGCTCACAAATCAATGAGACAAAATTCGAATCATATTTCATAGGTTTAAGGGTAGTGAAACAATTATCACTAAATAGGGCTTTGATTAGGGTTGGCATAGTCATGGAGAGAGGGCGAAACAGTGAAGCTTAAGGGTAGGAATCATAAGAGGGGAAGGAGTTTGCATGCACTTTGCTCAGTAAATGATACCTTCTGGTGAAATAGGTTGGAAGAAGAAGAAGAAGAATTTTGTTTGTTTGTTTGTTTATACATACCCCACCCATCTGGCTGGATTTCCTCTGCCACTCTGGATGGCTCCCAGCAGAATTAAAAGCACAATAAAGCATCAAACATTAAAAACCTCCCTAAACAGGGCTGCCTTCAGATGTCTTCTGAAAGTCAGATAGTTGTTTATTTCCTTGACATCTGGTGGGAGGGCATTCCACAGGGCGGGTGCCACTACCAAGAAGGCCCTCTGCCTGGTTCTCTGTAGCTTCACTTCTCACAGTGAGGGAACCGCCAGAAGGCCCTCGCAGCTGGACCTCAGTGTCCAGGCTGAACAATGGGGGTGGAGACGCTCCTTCAGGTATACTGGGCCGAGGCCATTTTTGCTGTAGTACCTCTCTTCCACATTGAACCCTGTTAACATTGCTAAATTAGACGCTTTTGCTGACTAAGGGTTGTGTCCACTCCCTCATCTTTCCTATCTGTACAATATTGGTCCATGAAATATAGATATGGATACAGCTATGGTGGATCAGATTGTGTGTGGGGCTCTGATTTATGGATTGATTGTCATGGTCACCCCGGGAGCAAGTTACATATTGGAGACTGCAACCAATTATAAACCAGAGCCCACATTAAATATTCATGTAGGCTTATATACACATTTGCAAACAGGTTCCTGTTTATGTATGCAGATGCATATTTGCGAAGGTGAGTGTAGAAGGAGATCCAGTTTGCCCACCGTAAAGTACACAGCATGCCATAGTTATTGAGTGCTTAACTTTGTATGAAGAACAATCAATAAGTGGACAGGAAAGGGTAGCGTGACTCGACTCCACAAGTTGTTCTTTAGGCTGCTGTGTACACAAATAAGAACAGCTCAAAGACTTCTAGACATATAAACATGGAAATTAGCAAAGTCCCTTTCCTGCTGTTCACAAAGGGCTGAAGGACTGATTCACATTGCACTCAGCAAGCCCTCTTCTTTGTGCACAGCAGTGCTCAAAGTACAGAACAGTGCATTTCCAAATACTTGGGGATAGAGTGTGTGCACATGTGAGGGAGTAGCAGGCCAATCCAGTTCCCTGGGGCATGCCCAGCATAAGAGGTCTGGTGTAGGCAGATGTCCAACAGGTGCGTCTTCTTCAGTCACAAAGTCACAGCGATTGATGAGATTGCACATGCTGAATTTTGCCCTGCCTGAGAGCTCCGAAAAGTACAGAAGGCCTTTCCCAAATCCAGTGTGGCAAAGTGAGCTTTTCGCACAGCATTCCAACACTTTTTTTAAAAAAAATCTGGCTTAAGCCCTGCCTTGGGGATGGAAACTCCGGCCGTTGCACTGTGTGCCATTGGCATGGCATTGTCTGACAAGCAGGGATGTTGTTTGGACTCAGGGCCATGCTTGCCACAAAACTTAATCGCATGGCTCATTTCCCTGTGCCACAACCAGGCTTTGGTCATAAAGATTTAGCAGGTGAAGCTTCTCTTTTGTTGACAAGGCAAACAAGAATCTATCGCAGCCTGTTCTAACCCCATGCTGGTGCTGTTACTGCCATCAGGCAGAGTGAGGTGGCTACCCCAGAAAGCAATTGTTGGGTGTGTGTGAGGGAGGCAGCGGCGGCAGTTTCTGTTAGCTATCTGTGATTTTTTTTGATATATTTATATTTCACAAATAGTTGAAAATAAATCCTTTCACTTGTCAGGCTGGCAACATTTGAACAAGTATCATTTGCAAACTCCTCCAGACAGCGTCCGCATGAAGTCTTCTCACCTTCGCAGTCAAGATGGAACTAACATAGCCAAGCAACTGCCAACTGCCAATTGCCACCTCCTTCCCCTAATACCATCTATTCTTTGTGAAATACATTCCCAAAGAAATACTGTTTCCACAGCCATTCTTTTTGAGCTTCCCTCAGCCATTCCCCCTTTGTTGGAAGCTATGAATCCCTTGTGACCTGCCCTGTGCCCCATAACGTAGCCTGCCACCCTCAGGTGTGGGGGACGGTGGTGCCTCATTGCCAGTGCTGAAGTACAATCCAAGTACCTGACTGGTCAGCTGCGGGAGGGAGTTTCAATTTTGCTCACCCTGGGCAGCAAAATGTCCTGTACACTAGGACCCGTCCCTCATAATAAACTTAAAATACAAACTTCTCCCTGCCTTGCCATCTCTCCTCCTAGGTCACGGCATGTGTTCCTGCGGCCGATGCATTTGCAAGGATGGATGGTTTGGGAAGTTGTGTCAGCACCCAAGGAAGTGCAACATGACGGAAAGCGAGAGCAGAAGTTTCTGCGAATCGGCGGACGGCATATTGTGCTCAGGGAAGGGTAAGTGCGGGGAAGCAGAGTGCCACGGTGTATGGACATGCTCTGGGAGATTAAAAAAGCACAGCCTGCAGGTTATAAATTGTAGCACTCAACTTTTATAGCCCGCTCGCTGTTTGACAGCTTTTCAAAATGATTTCACAATACAGAGAACTCTTGTCATGAGGTTATCCGTTTTGTATTTAGAAGCTTTCCTTTCAGGCATTGTTTACCAACAGCGTGTGGTCCCATTTGCAGGTATAGTTGTGGGTGTACGTTTCTATATGAGGCCATTGTGTATAAGGGATTATATCTTGGCATGATGTTCCAAGTGCTGCCAGCAGGTGTGTGTGTGCACGTTCGCTAAACTTGTCTGGAGTGGGAAGAGATTCTTTCTCTTTTCGTTTGGACTGCCGATTCCATTCATAAACATCAAAGTTTGAGG
The DNA here is from genome assembly GCF_009819535.1 of Lacerta agilis. Classification (NCBI taxonomy): domain Eukaryota; kingdom Metazoa; phylum Chordata; class Lepidosauria; order Squamata; family Lacertidae; genus Lacerta; species Lacerta agilis. The sequence continues at coordinate 80,301,928 of NC_046315.1, read as the reverse complement.
GGGTTCCTTCATTTCAGAGGTTTTATATCTTGTTAGATTGCCATTCGTTTTCGGTTGCAAACTGTATTATGGCTGCTTCTTCGAACCTATGGAATTTGTACCAAATGCAGACATTTTAAGACTGGCTCAGTGGTGATTGAAGCCCTCTGGGTTGGAAAGAGAGTTAAATAATCTTCTAAAATTGTGTAGAAGATTTTATTTTTTTTATAAAAAAAACCTCCCCTGTCTCTCAGAATCCATCTACATGTATTTAGTATCTCGCTTTTCTAATACTGAAAATGGCCTTTTCAAATGCTCGGTGCACTTCCCTGGTGGCTTGCCCATGACAACTCTTTCTTAATTTCCCGTGTGCCATTGTGGGACACTTTCAAGTTCACGATCAAGTCATCGCATGCCTTTGTCACTGTGGGCAGGATGTCTGTGTCCCACTACTCTGGTTTTCTGCAATAGGCAAAAATTCAGGTTCTGCGCATGGGCTAGGATGCAGATTGCTACTGAGAGGCTCATATAAAGGGCTGGCACTAGTCCCGTGGGATGTTTGCCACCACTGTGAGCAGCTGGACCCCATCGTGCTATGTTGAAAACTTCAAAAACAGCTCACCACCTTGCACAGTGGCTTCCTGTTTGAGTTCCTTGCTTCTAGCCATGGTGAACAGAGGACCCATATGGCTGCTACCATCAACACAAGGCGGGGGGTGGGGGAGGGGGGCATGGTTCTCACAGGAATAATGGTTCTGAGCATTGGTCAATGTAGAACATAGCTGAGAGAGAGATTGCTGCACTGCAGGGTATGCCTGCTGTTGTCTGAAGCCAGGAATGCAGAAACCTTTGGCTCTTTGGATGTTTTTGGACCCCAGCCCTCATCACCCCTGGCCATTGACCATACTGGCAGGAAAATGATGGAGGTTGGAGTCCCACAGCACCTGAAGATCCATAGGTCCCCCATCCCTGGTGTTCAGAAGTGTGACAGGTTCTTCTGGCAAAGTGGAACAGTAATTGTAAATTAAATTTCCACAAAGCCAAGACTGAGCCATCCACTTTAAATCCAAGTTCTGCTTAGCTACTGTGTATTCAGCTGAGCAACTGAAAATAGAAAGTAAGGAAATTACCCTCTTAGGCTGAATGAGGAAAAACTGCACAAGTTCTTCATTGTTTTCATATTCCACTACAGCAGTGGAATGGTTTTTGTGGGGGGGGGGCAGTTTTAAAAGGTAAAGGGACCCCTGACCATTAGGTCCAATCGTGTCCGACTCTGGGGTTGCGGCACTCATCTTGCATTACTGGCCGAGGGAACCAGTGTACAGCTTCCGGGTCATGTGGCCAGCATGACTAAGCCACTTCTGGTGAACCAGAACAGCGCACGGAAACGCCGTTTACCTTCCCGCTGGAGCGGTACCTATTTATCTACTTGCACTTTTGACGTGCTTTCGGACTGCTAGGTGGGCAGGAGCTGAGACCGAGCAACGGGAGCTCACCCTGTCACAGAGATTTGAACCGCCGACCTTCTGGTCAGCAAGCCCTAGGCTCCGTGGTTTAACCCACAGTGCCACCCGCGTCCCATTAGGCAGTTTTAGGTATACATTAAATTATTTTTCCTCTCTGGGTTTAATTGCAAACTATTTGTCATTGCAGAATATATACAGGTATACTTAACTACTTGTTTGTAGAACTTGGCGTGAAAGAGAAAGGGGAACAGAATAGAATTTGGTGGGTTTGCCTGTCATTCGCTTTGGCTTCTTGTCTTCCTTCTCAATAGGCAATAGGCATCATGGAATATGGGGTAGTAAACACACTACAGAGGTTATGGGGTTCATCTCTCATCAGCCCCAACCAGGATGGCCAACAATCAAGGATGATAGGAGCTGTGTAAAAAGCCACTTTAGCTGCCGTATCCTGCACCTTGTATGCACTGCAATTAAACAAAGGAAGTTTGATGGTTGAGCTGCCTGGGGAAACAATATTATGCCTTTTTTTCAGAGTATGGAAGCCTGATGCTCGGCTGCTATTCTTAACCCAACTAATCCTTCACTGGCTTGCTCTTAGCACAGAAGAGGACATGCACCTTATTCTAAGAAATGATTAGCCTCTAAGGCCATTTTATTGCATTTGTTCTAGGGCGGTTGTTATGGTACCATATCGAGCAATTATACGCTGGTGAACATGTCTGAAGATCAAGCTGTTAATGGAGCTTTGCATTTTGTGCAAAACACTTTTCTTAAAGAAAATAAAATGAAATCTTAAAACATCTGGCAGCTACAGGCCCAGCTTAATTTCTGGCTGCGTTTCCAGGTTTCTGCCTGAAAGATTTATTTCTGAAGAATTTATTTCAACAGCTGATTCTTCACATTAGCGTTGCTGGCACCTCCAGCTGTGGTTCCTGGTGGTGGAGCATTGTGGTTGAAAAGACACACTGTCCACACACAAAAACACAACTCAGTATGCCAGTGAAGTTGGTGGCGGAACAGGGGCACCAGCCCAGTTTGGACGAGCCTAAACTCATCAGAGGCAGAAAGTGCCAGTAGCCCCTGAGATTCCTACATTGCAGGGGGTTGGACTAAATGACCCTCAGGATCCCTTCCAGCTTTATGATTCTAAGAGCCAACCCCTGGATGCAAGGAAGGATCTTCTGGATAAATAATAATAATCCAGTAACCATCACCTTATGAAACAGGGAAGACGTGCAAGGCAAAAAGAGGGTTGCAACTGCACCTACTTAAGCCAGCACACACAATCTAGCCAAAAATTAAACTCCCCCACAACTCCCATTGATTTCAAAGAAAGAGAGAACTGATTCATTTCCCCCACTGAAATCAGTAGGTCTTGAAAGTGTTTCTCTTTGTAGTGGGATCGTGCCTCAGTTTTATACGTCATGGGGTTAGTTAGACACCCCTCATGGACACAAGTGCTCGAGTTCTCCTGTTCCCCGCTGTTTGAGTGGGGCACCCAATATGACCCGTGGGCTGGTGAAACAAAAACCTTTTGCTTAGAAAGGAAAGCAGGTCGTGTTTGTGGCATGCTCTGCTTCCCCCACAGCCAGCAGATAATAAACGGCTGTGTGGCTTATTCTTATTACTTCATTGTTGTTGTTGTTGTTGTTGTTTAAAAAAAAATCCCTGATTGAATTTAGTGGCTTCAGTGCCCTCAAGGAATATCTCTCCTGTCCCTTCTTGCCTTGTTACCTTAGCCAAATTAATTAATTAATAAATCACACACTGCTTCGTCCCACTGGGAAACGGCAGCCTTGATTTTAGAGCTCTGGCAGAAAGCAAAAGCATCTCCCTCTTCAGAGTAACTCCTGATTAAAACAAAATGAAAGGAGGTGGGGGAGGGGCGGTACGGAGAGAAATCACTACAGGGCCTTATAGAAAACTCTTCAAGTCAAAGCACACCTCTATAGCATTCTTCTCTTCAATGGGCTTTTATCTTGATTATCTCCTTGTAGACAATTGCTTATTAATAGACACTGATTGTGCACCTAAGATGTTTCAGGCCTGCCGGGTAAAGCTCCACTGTTCTGTAAGTGCTAGTAATGATTTTTTTTGTGTGTGTGTTTGTGCTTTCAGGTTCTTGTCACTGTGGAAAGTGCATCTGTTCGCCCCAGGAATGGTATACCACAGGGGAATTCTGCGAATGCGACGACAGAGACTGTGACAAACACGATGGCCTTGTTTGCACAGGTGTGGCACAATCGCCCTGCCAACTCCTCTCTTTTAAGCACGTAGGATAGCAGAGACTGAAAGAGTTTATCTGGTCTGCCAGCCTCTGCCACCCAAAATGGTGCAACTGTCCACCCAACAGCCTCCCACCAACATATGCACTTTTGACCACACTGTGCTATAAGCTGAGAGACGAAGCAACCCAGTAGGGTTGCCTACAAAGCTCTTCCAAATGAAGAGGAGGAAACCTCCCTCCTGGTTTGGGAAGGTCAATAAGACAGCTGGTTAGAGCATGGCACTGATAACGCCAAGGTTACAGGTTCGATTCCCATATGGGACATCTGCATATTCCTGCATTGCAGGCAGTTGGATTAGATGATCCTCAGGGTCCCTTCCAACTCTTAAGATTATATGAGAAATCTGCCAATTTTGTTTTTTTCTGTGTTTCGCTTTGTTTTTGAATCTTAAGTTCAGTTTGCCGCATTTCAGCATCAGTTCATGATATATATGGATATCTATATCATGAAAACTGGTTGGCAATTTAGTGTACATTTGCCCTAATATTACATATCTTTTGTGTGCCATTTTGCCTAACATACACATTTTCGCAAGCTATTTCCCCTAACATCTCCCCTGCATTATTTTCAGCAATATGTGCACTTATATGCACACTCCCCAAGGGAGGGAAGTTTGTTTGGTGACAGGCACACCTCTTAAAGAGACAGGCCACACACACTACAGCTACATCCTGGTTCCCATGCTCTCAAAACACAGTATTTTGTCACTTAATAAAATATGACTTTGGGGGGGGGGAGCAATCCGTGGTGACAGTGAGAAGCAAATCTGTACAAAAGTTTGTTGAAGGCTCTATGTGGGCCCTTTCCAGTGCTGGAGGGCACATTTCCCATAATGCTCCTTTTAATAGCTGCAGCTGACTTATCCTGATGGATAGCAGAGCTTCTGCACTGCTGCTGAAGATGTGATATTGCACTGAAACTGCTATATTGGGATTAACCTTAGTTTAGTGCTTTGAAAGAAAGCTACATTTTTCATCTAGGGAGAAGGCAGCGGGGGGGGGGGAGGGGGAACACCCTTTAATTTCTCTGAATGACCTGCCCAGTTATTGGAGAACACATAACGCAATATGAAATGTACTTCTTTAGTTGAGTTTCCTGCACTGCAGGGGTTGGGGCTCGATGACCCTCAGGGTCCCTCCCAGCTTTGCAATTCCATGATTCTAGAACACCAGGGAAGCACGTGTGTGTTTACTGGACAGTGGCAGAACAGCACATTTTAGCCAACAGCCATGCATCTTGCAGTCTGGCCTGACGTCTGGACGCTTTCCATGAGGATGTCAAGGAGCCTGACAACTTTTCTCCTGACATGATGGCTGGCAATTAAAGGTCTGCCCATCTGTCTTCCGCCCAAGAAGCGCAGACAGCGAATGCCAAATAGGCAACAGTAGCTATCAAGAGACAAGGTAGGAGGGGGATGTCTAGTGACATTAGACCTCTCTTTTCTTGCCAGGAACATACGTACTTTGGAGGACAAACGCTCTGTTGCTGCAACAGGTTTTGACCTTGAAACAGCAGGCGAACTTAGGGAACAAACAGCTAAACAAAGACTTACTTGCTTTTGACAATCTAACCCAGGGATATGGAAACGTGATTGGACTCCAATTCCTATCAGCCCCAGCCAGTAATTAGGGGTGATAGGATCTGTGACTCAACAACATCTGCAAGTCCACAGGTTCCCCATCCCTGATTTAGCTTGACATATGCAACCTCTTCATGGAGGCTCTTGTGGCATTTTGAGATGCCCTTGTGGTGCCAAAGACTTCCAGGTATTATTTTTTTAAACACATGTAGCAGGGAACTCTGCAACCAGATGACCTGCTCCAGGTGCTAATAGGTCTGCTCCCCTTTCTTATGGTTCTTTGCTGGACTGACCTCTATTAAATAAGAGGATGTCTTCAAATGTCAAGTAGGACCAGTTGATTCTTTGGTAAAGGAAAAATGAGGTGTTGATAAAAGCACTGCAGGCACCAGCACAAAATGGCTGCCACAGGCAGCAAAAAAGAAGAAGAAGGGGAAAAAAGAGGTGGCACAACATAAGCCCTCAGTTGGACACATGGCCACCCTAGGTAGTTGGTAGCAAATTGGACACAAAAGTTTCTGTAAGATGGCAGATAAAGCATAGTTCACAGGTTGTTCAGTGGTGCAGAGGAATGAGACAATGTTCAGGAGCATGTTAGGGTTGTGAATGGCAGGCATGAGTTTGGGGGCAAGCACTCCATCCCAAACCTGACTTTTGAGTCCTGAATTCTGCCAATGCCCTAGTATTATACACACTTGGTTGCTTTGAAAGAAGCATGCAAGGAAAGGGATCTGGATTTGGATAAAGCATAGCTAAAGCATCTCTAGAGGATCAAAAGATGAAGATGCCCATTTTCTTTTGTACCTTGAACTGCAGCACAAAGACTAGAGCTAAGCAGCGCAGAGGCAGCTGGCTGCAAACTCTGATGGTTTAATTGTAACCTTCAGTGTCTTCTTGATGGCAAACTGTTTAGCAGGCTTTTTTTTGGTGACGACTTAATCAAATTGCAAAGCGAGTTCTGTCCAGCAAGAGAAAATATGTACAGGGGGAAATAAAGCTGTTTGATGCTTTGCGACGTTTGCAGAGCAACACATGTTTAATGAAGTACATTTCAATTATGGATAATTATAGCCTGTGTTGTTTTGTTCCAGGAAATGGTATATGTAGCTGTGGAAACTGTGAGTGCTGGGAAGGTTGGACTGGAAATGCTTGCGAAATCTGGCTTGGGACAGAATACCCCTAATGCTGCCACGGAACACTGAAGACTGGAGGATTTTGGGGTCTGGTGCTTGTTTATTTTAACTTAGGCTGCTAGAATACTTAAATGCAAGACAAACTTTAAGACAAGCAAATCCACCACTAGATATAAGTGAGCACAGCAGCATATTTCCAGGTGTGTGTGCATGGGGGCGGGGGGAATCCAATAAACAACACCAGGTTTTGATCCTGCTCTCAGTGCAGTCAGTGGGAACAGGGTAGGCCCCCTCCAATATCACAAAAGAACACAGTATAGCCTGTTAAGAGTGCCACAAATAATCTTTGCTGGAAATTGCACAGACAAGACGCATTATATAATGTAGTTGGGCTACTGAATTTCAGCTTCATTGTGTAGTAAGAACTATCTGTATGAAAAAGCTGGTTCAGAAATATGTATAAATTCTAAATTAGAGGGAGAGATCCCTTTGATTCTGGCCTTTTCTCTCTCTTGCACACACAGACACATACTCACTCAGCTACACACACCCTCTCTGCTTTGTGTTGCCCTACTCACCACCCCTTTCCATAGGTCTCTTGTAAGTGTAGGGAAGAGATGGAATGGAAAGGAGGCACGTGAGGAAATTTCTCCCTCCATGAAGGTTTTGCCTTTTTCTTAAAGGGTGACCTGAAACTACTTACCTTGTTTGATTTTTAAAAGTGCCAGAAAATGACTTCCTACATCAGTGATTTTAGGTCCATGTTGAAAGCACATTTGCATTGTTTCAGTTCTGTTACTCAGTGCTGTTTCTCCTTCCCCTTCCCCCGCCCCTTTCTTTCCATCATTTGCCTCCACTGCTCACAATCTTACTGGCTGCTGTGAACCGCATCACACAGCTAAGGATTTCACTGCGCTACCTTTTGGGACAACTATGACACTGGGGACACCCATGAACAAATTCAGAGGTGTTGCTGCAGCCAGCTGGAGTTGATGGTAGTGTGGTTAAATTAGGCCAAAGTCTGTGAGGGTGAAGGAGGAGGAGGAGGAAAAGAGAGACTACCAGGAGCACCAAGCAGGACCGGCACAATGCAGATGTTTGCCAAAATGCGTATTTTAAAGTAATCTTTTTATTGGCAATCAGGTGTGCTGCTGTTGCGTAGAACACCCCAAGTTTCTAGGACTGTGTGAATGAATGGCAAAGCCTCCCTGAGCAAGCAGAAATGAATTAGCAAAAGTAATTCAGCAGTACATATTATATAGGCCTTGATTTGGCTCTTCTCACTCGCCAATGCCATCAGGGAACTGGAAAGAAAAAAGGCAGTGGTGTGCAGGGGATATGGCAAGCCAGAGCACAATCATGTCAGGGTTGGGTTCATGTGTGAGGGGGAAGAAGACGGGTCATTGGTTTGGGAGTTGGTTCGTGTCAGGGCCTAGTGCCAGTTGTTGTTTGGGGGCTCTGGACAAAAGTGGAGGAACTGTGCTCTGGCACACTGCGGCTGGAAAAAAAAAGCAAGCTGAGTTTGAGAGGGTTGTGGTGGAGGTTGGAAGTGACTGAAGCAGCAAGAAATTGTGGGCAAAACTGATTTGGCAACTGCCTTAGTGCCAGTCCTTGTCACTTGGCTATGTACCTAGCAGTCTATAATGGGGAATCTGTCCCTCTAATTTCAGCAGGCGGAGCAAGCCTGAGAGCACAGTGCCTGCACATTTGATTTCTTCATTGAGATGCTGAGGGAAGCCTTGGGAGGAGGGGGAGGGGGCTGTGCAAATTTGCCAAGCCACAGCTTAGATTTTGGCAAAGAGACAGTTGTAATGTACAGATTTGTGGCTCCCAAGCGATCTGTCTTGTGGATTCCAAATGCATAAAGAAGGACTGAGAATTTTATTTTCTGTTACGGACTGTATGGCTGAAGCCAGTGATTGGCAGGTCCAGAGCCAAAAGAGGGAGGGCCTTTTCTCTCTCTCTTTTTTGCCACCCCCTTTCCCTCTCACACATCTCGCCTCTCTCTGCCTCTCTCAGGTCCTTCCTACTCCCTGGGCTACTGGGGGTCAGATCACTCTTGCCCATGGTCTGATCACCTGCATGGGACTCACCCCCTTTCCATCCTGTCATCTGCTTTGACTCTCGCCCCCTCCAGTTGTTTCCCTCCCATCCTCATTATCTTCTCTCCAAGCTCTCCCCACCCATGTACAATTAGGCTGCAGACTCCCCATCCCAGCTGAGAGAACCTCTCAACAGCCCTGGAACATTGTGTGCCCATCAGATCTCTTGCAGGCTGAATAAATCAATATACTGTGATGAGTGTCTTGCCATCTAGAGGATAATGGCCAAGGCAGGCTTCTTGGGGATTTCCTTTGCTCTTAGAACTTGCTGAAAAGGTAACTAAGTGGATTTTAATTGCAAGAATGCAATACTTGCTATTAAGCTTAACTGCAATCCTGTAGGGGAGATTTGAAGCCCAGCATGTGTTTTTTGCTGCGGAGCTATTCTAGCCAAGCCTCCTGTCCCTCTTTGTCCCCTAGGTGGCTTGGTGCATGAGTGTGTGGATTACTGTCAGAGGGGATCAAGTCTTGTGTAGAAGCAGACTTACCACGTTATGTCTCATGGCTCTGTGGATCACATGAATATACCTTGAATTGCACAGCAAGCCTTAAGTGTTTTATCACCCATTGGGCCAAACATCAGCTGTATATTGTGGCTGCTCCCTTGCTTTAGCAGTCCCAGGCAGGCAGCAGGAATAGCTTTGACTAATACCCAGCTCTGACTGCTCTGCTGGTGTTGTTTGGCTTAACAGTCACAAGTTCTGCATAACTGCTGTCCAACAGCATATGGAGGGCATCTTGTTGGCTATCCTAGCTTAGCTATTCATTGCATATAACCCTGTCATGTTACATTAGCAATACTTGCTGCCTGGTCCTTGATGCAAAGCAAAGGAAAACTGATACCACTTTTGGAATGTGTGTTACATGCACCTGGCATTAACTACTATAATCAGACCTAGTATTCACCCAATCTTGCCATTTTAAAAATAGAAAGAATGAAACTGAAGGTTTGCCAGAGGAAGGTCAGTTCATCCAGGTTTGGCAGGGCCATGGGCAACGTTGTCTTCTAGTGGTAGAGCACTAGGCCAGAAAAAGGAGGAATGCAGGGCATATAGGGCAGATATATCATTAGGGAACCCAGCCTCAGCCGCTCCAGCTACCCAAATCTGATGCCAGCCCTGAGTTCATCTGTTCAGTGTGATTGTGCAGAGAGTCAAAGGTGTTTAGAACAGGACAGCACAGAAAATTGAAATTGTGGGTTTAGAACAATAAATACAAATAGGTCAGTCTTAGGAACAATTTTTTAATTTTATTTTTAGTGGTGAAATGCTGCTCAGTGTGGAGTTCACATTGAATTATGAAAAAAAAAATGCACAGCTCTCGGGGAGTTCCCTGCTTTATTTACAAAGAATCACTTTTTGTACATGGAGAATTGGCAGCCCTTTATTTCCTCAGAGAAAAAAGAATTACATACATTTTCTATTCTTTTCTTTTTTTAAAAAAAAGAATGCTTACATTTTGTGTTAAAGGATGGCAAAAGCAAATTTGCTAACATGTTTGGGGAGGCACTGTATCCAGATATAAAAGTTTAATATATTATTTTGTTGCAACAACTTGGATGTCTATATTCAGCTTTAGGGTTGACCCATAATGCAGAAATAAGGAAAGACCATTGCAAAATATATATTCTTAATTACTGTAAAAACGTGAGTTTATTTTTGTAGAAAGAGCAGGTACTGTTTAAACAGGAAGCCGCTACCATAAAGAAATGGCTGAAGTGTGAGATGTTTATAGGAAGCTAGCATTACCTGGGTATAAACAATTCCCTCCCCCCACAACACACACACAGAGCAAACCCTTCATGCGATTCCATTTCTTGTCTCCTTTAAAAGCAAAAGACGCACCTCTTATCAGTGCCTGTACTCAGTGACCTCTAAATGTCTGTGCATAATTTATTAAACAGGAGTTATGTGCATGCATAATCAGGCAGATACTCCTCAGAGCTGTTCTATGCCATCTTTAAACTCCAAACAGTGCACTTCCAAAAATATATTGATACAGCATTAGCTGAAGATTCCTAGTGATGCAGTAATTCATAATTATGGTTTGCTGCTTTGACTAGAGACGTCCATAAAACTATGCTTATATCTTAAACATGTGGTTTTTGTGACCCTGGGGCAACTGGAATGGCCATCTAAATATTTGCTGGGCTTTATTTATGTAGAAAGGTACTGGATGGCACACCCACAGTCCAATTAATATGGAGCATAGTTGCAGCTTCCCTGTGCCTGGATCTAAGCCACATTGGCTATAGTTGAATGACAGCATTGCACCGTCAATGCTGATCAGTATAACAAATTGCTAAATGGACACTTAGCTTAAAAGGGGCTCAAAATAAATGTTATTCCTGACTGACAACTTTGATACGTTTGCCCCAGATCAAAATTCTGCCATAATCATTGGATTTTGATTCTTGTTGATAAAAGGAAATTCTCTCTGTGCATAAGTTGGGCCCCATTGCGCATACAGAGTTCCATGCAAGGTCTGGAGCCATCAGATTGCAGACACATTTACGTGTATGTGTGTGCAAACTGTAAATGGCCTTGAGCTAGGAAACATGCCACCAATCAAGCTGGACGCCGTACTGTGCTTTCCCTACTCCAGCTTTTAATGTATTAGCTCCAAGGTCTAAAATACTTAGAGGCAGAACAGTAATGGGGGAGTCTGAACTTTGAGCATAAAAAGTACGGAAACTGAAACCCAGTGTATTATCTCCTTTTGTAGGGCAGCTCCATTAAATTCAAAGAGGAGAACCTCCATTCAGATGACCTGTATAAATGGGCAGATAGGAATATTGTGGGATACGTTTCTTCTTCTTCTTCTTCTTGCTGCTTATGCAAACTGTGCCTGCCACCAGTTTATATTGCATAAACTGATTTCATCAGATGACTGGTGTGAACTAGGGGGCTGGTAAATAATTGCATACATAAAGAGGCCATTTGCTGCCTTCACACCTTCAACTCACATATTAACCACCTTCTCAGTGTAATGCATGCATTGTGCATGTAGGTGCACATAGGAACAACCCAATTAGTTCCTAATGTGCTCCAGCAGCATTCTTCCGTTTTTGCTCCTTTAACATTCTGACACTGTGGTTGGTCAACTGTAGCTAAGAGCAGAAATTGCGTTTCCACTGGTAGAAATAACTTCTAGAAAGGCAGGAGAGAAGTCAAGGCTGGCTGTATAAATTCTTAGGATGTGTTGGGTTCCCGACTTGCAATGGTATTTAGACATCTATGTAGTTGCCTTTAGGCTGTCCTTTGCATTACTATAGTTCTTACCATTGCTAGCAACGATTGCGAGGCTTGATTATGTAAATCGGGGGTCGCCAACCCTTTTGGATGGGTGGGCATATTTCAAATTTTGAGGGAGTGTTGGGCACACCAGTTCCAAAATAGCTGCTATAACACAAAATGCTGCGTGGAGTGTGGCATAACACAAAATTAGAGACACAGCCACCCCAGGCAATCTAATGCTTACCATGGAAAGTCAGTTGTGGCCTGCTGGTTCTGACTGTGGAAATCTTACAATATTGGTTTTGTGTGCGTGCGCGCGCGCACACACACACACACACACACACGCTATTGCGATCAAATAGCAACAGGATGCCCTCAATACCAGGGGAAATGGCCATACCGCACTCACTTGCATTTAACAGAAGTTGCCTGGACGTTACTTGCATGTTTTGCCCCATAACTTTCTTTCTAGGAGGGCTAGAAACCCTTTTCCCTGTGAAAGCTCAGTCTGGGGTCCCTGTCCATGGGCACCAGTGGAAGCCTTCATGGATGTCATGGCATGGCATGGGTGCTGGGCTGGCGACCCCTGATGTAAACACTCTGATATTACTAACCAAATAACTGATAATACCAACCAAAAAATGGCGCTCGGGCAATTGGCAATTGCATGCAGTTAGGCACATCTTAACCCTTTGGTTTCGGTGGGCTTTGGCATGCCTTCCTATAGAACTATACTGCATGTGTATCATGACTACTAATGCTATCCTTTATGTCATTACAGAGACTTCTTAGCCATTTACAGGGTAGCATGAAAATCAGGAGCATTCCCATCCCACACAAGTATGGGAGTGAACTTTTCTTAACCACTAGCAGTTATTGTTACCCCACCCTGCTTAAGACAGTGAAAGAACATGGGCTGTAGCTGTGCAATGTGTGATGCATTAAATAAAAGAAGGGGCAACCTTTAGCAATCGGGAGCAAACAAACCAAAGTGGCAAGCCATCAAAATGAGTTCCCTACAATGGAGAATTTTGTAAACGTTTGAGGAATTAGTGAGTCCACCCACCAAAATTGCTCTAAAAGAAGAACAATTATGACTTGGAAAAACTTCAGGACAGACCAGTTGCAGTATCTTATTAAAACATTCTGCATCTTTGTGGTTTGCCCCTTCAGTTGCTGCTCTTCACCAACGTTTGCACATTTCTGATTTAAGAGGAAGCATAGTGAAGTGGGGAAAGGAATGAGATAGGAATGCCTCTGATAACTATATACTATCTCAGCCTCAGATCGCGAAGCCCTTTGTCCAGTGAGAACAAAATAGTCATAATTTTTGATCACTTTTCTGAGAATGTACTTTACTACAGTTAATTAAGCTATAAGATTTCATCTTGGATGTCATTCACTTGCCTGCATAGCCAGTTCACTATGCTCCTCTGCCAACTGCACTGAGGGTGGAAGGTGCTGCTGGCTTTTATTCCTCACTAGCTACTCAGGGCAGGTGGGCAGCCAATGCCCTTTCAGCTAGTGAGGTACACCCCCCAGAGCAGGCCTCTCATTGGCCAATTTAAAGTGCAGGAGCTGGCGGGAACCCCCAGGCGGCCAGGGCAATTCCCCACGGCCACCTGGCCATATGCGTTTTGGCTACCCAGGGATTGTGACCAAGTGTCAGGATCTGCAACAGCCACCTACCTGGAGGAAGGGGTAAGCGTCCATTTTCATTCACTTTTCCAATAATGTATTTTTGCTACAGTTAATTAGGCTGTAAGATTTCATCTTGTGTGTAATTCACTTGCCTGCATAGCCTGTTCACTATGTGTGCCATAATGAGAATTGCCGTTGGCTATATGAGTGAGTGGCATACATAGGGAAATATAAACCTAAGGTGGCTTGTTGCTTTTATATACTGCCCACTTAAATCTGCAAGCGACACTTCCCTTGACATCTAAGATTCAACGTATAGTTTTATAAGGAGCTAACCCAACATATAATTTTGAATCCAACGAAAATGTTCAGGGGAAACTAGCAGTGCAGTCTTTCCAAGATGGTGCCACTTGAAAGTGCAGTTGGAACATTGCAAGTGCAAATGCTTTTCTCATGAGAATCCCCCCTGGAAAGATAAAGTATGTACTCAAGAAACGTGTCTCAATCCAGTGCAAACAGGTCTTGCAAATGCACATCCCCAAAGTTTGAGGGGGTGTGTGTGTTCCTGTGGGGGACCCTCTTCACGTGGTCCATAAAGGATGTGACTTATAATTTGTGGACAACCATGGTCCACTTCCCTTCAGGGAAGGAATGTGCCCAAGCAGGCTGTATTCAAGGGGATTGCCAGTATGAAAATAATGACCACCTGCTGAATTTATGGATATGCAGCAGAAATATAGCAAAATAATCTGATTGGCCCTGATTATCTCTTGACCCTAAGTGATGGTATTTGTCCATATCCTACCTGTCTATTTAAAGACTAAGAGCCAAACTCCACGCAGAGCAGGAGACTTTTCCTGATGTCTCTTTCATAACTTAAAAAGTAGCTGGGGCCTAGAAGGATAGCATGGGAAGAAAGGGTTTAAGCATCCACTACTCCTGCACTGCTTCTCTGGTCAAATTAGCAGCCTCTCTCCCCAAACCTGCTTTGAAGATATCAGGAGATGAGACTCTCAATCTTAAAAATTTGGGGGATAAAATACCTCCGTTTGAAAAGTATCACAAGAATATGATTTTTAAACCAAATAGCTAAAAATAAATTGTATTTAAGTATCCATAGATGGATGGTGTCTTTTCAGGACATAGTTGAAAAGTATTTCAGTGCAATACAAGAGAAGGTATGTAAGCCAAATCACCTAATGCAATAGGATATTGGCACTAAGACAGTGAAAACCTTCCCCCATATGGTAAGAAGAAGACCACCCCCCTCAATACACACACACACACATCCCAGGCAAAATCTTTATAGCAAGTAGTCATTTATTTTTTTTAAATGCCTTGATAGTTTGCTATAGGGCAATATAATTCTAAAGAAGTTAAATCAAATTGATGCAGGGAAAAATAATTTCATACAAATATTTTATGTCAGTTTTAATGTAACGTCAAGGACAGAAAATCCTAAAGTGTGTTGCAAACTTTTATATATTACCTCCCTATTAGATCCCTATAAGAGTGTATGAGTGTTGGTGGGCTAGTGAGAACTCCTGTGTGTTGTGGATGCTTCCTAGACAGAACAAAAGGTGGTACTTAATTCAGTATTTTAGCAGGGAATGGGGTTTTTCATGGACTTAGGTGAGATTTTGCAGAATAAGTAAAAGTGTTTTTTTTTTAACTGCTAAAAGGATGAAAGGTGCAGTCTTACCCCACTGCAGTCCATCACCCGGATATCCAGATCCAATGATGAGTTTGGGGGTAGGCAAGTTCTAATGCATGCTTAGAACTCCTTCATCTAGGTTGCCTTTCTCATGTATCTCAGCAAAAGAAGCTGCTGGCATGAATGGCAAAACCCAATATGCCCAAGAAATCCATCAGGGCAAGCAGGTCTCGGGATCAGAGGAATGTCTGATTTCCCTCTGCAATTAGAACTGCATGACATGGAAGGGGTCTGTCATTACCATATTTGTTCATTGCTGATAATGCTGCCTCCTTTGCGGGGATTGAAGCTAGTAGCCAACACAACAAAACATGCAAACTGAGAGAATGTGGGAACACAAACATGGTGTTTACATGGCAGTATACACATTTGACCTGTAAATACAAATTGATTCCATCAAGTTTACTGGTACATTTCTTTAGCAAGTAACAGACAGTTGAAAAGAAAGTTTTGCTTGACAGAAATTAATTTGAGAGGAAACAAAATGGCTACATGTTGTCCTGGAAAACAGCAAGAGAGGTAATAGATTAAGGAGCTAAAATTTTCTTTGGCATGGTCAAAGGAGAGAGAATTGAGTTTTGCCAAACTATGTACATGATGTTTTGTTATACTGCTGCCAATGCAATGTTACTTTGCACAACTTTTTTGGGGGGGTAAAATATCAAATGTTGGGGTTTTTTAATATGCCTTCATACAAATATTTTATTCAATATGTTGCATCTGTGTATACAACAAAATGGTAATAAACACAAACTGTACAATGCAGACAAACTCATTGCTTATATGTATGTCAGTTTAGCAGTACATACCAACAGGTCTGATACATATAGCCTACGACATGCAGTTCATCATTACCATCCTCTTCCCATGCAACAGATGAGACAAGAGACAAACCTAAAGGAGTAACTGAAGCACAAGAAACAATGAATCCTCTCCTTTGTGCTGAAACAGGTTCTCAGTTGGTTTAAGACCCGTCCAGACACAGAAGAGACCACCAAAGGTGACATTGTGTGTTTTACTTACAGCATAGCGCCAACCATTCACATTACAAAAATAAACTCAGCCTTAACATTATATTAGCCACTCTCAACCAGTTGGCTTGGCAACATGAGTTTGCATGTTGGAAATTAAATTGTTGTGTTTCAAAGGATATTGATCCCATTTTGCAGAACTTTGATTATGTCTCATGAGTTTCTCCATAGATGAAAAGATGAAGAGTTGACAGTGCAGGGTAGACCCAACAGACTATACTGTGATGAGTGCAGTCTGGATTAAGATGCAGTAGGGATGAAATTTTATTTTTCTATGCTGGCCTTATAAAATCAGTTGCATGATCTGACCAGATACGATACTATCTTCATACTCCCCAGTGCTAAAGTCAACTGTATACCCAACACCTGCCTCTCCCATTCATCCACTAATACAAAACTGATTCCAAAATTTAGCAAAAAGAATACATTTCACACCTTTTTTATTTTGCTTTCCTGTTTTATAACTTTGTTTCGTTTTAATTCCAGTTGCACAGTATAGAAACTTAATTGTCTATTTAGAATGAAAGTCAGCAGGCTGCTGGAACTGAGTCTTTAGAGAATAACACAAAACATTTCACATTTTAGAGCAAAGTATGGATAGTTTAGAGACCTTCAGTTTCAGTATTTACTACACAGCCCTTGCACATAAGTGTACCTGCATGAGAAGGCTACACCACCTGCTGATCACCCTGAACATCCAATTAATGCAGGGGAAGTTGGTCCTTTTTGTCCCTATGTGGTAGAGAACACAAGAGAGTGTTTTGAGAAAGCCACGGGGTAAAAGGATGCTCAGGGTTTATTTTTGTGCACATACCGTTTTCACTGCTTTAAAACACCTCTTTAGTTTCTTCTTCTTATGTCTTTTTAAGCGCTTGGAAAATTGAGCATCATTTTATGTGCTTCACTCTTCTGGTTAAAAAGAACCAACCTTAAACAGTCTCTTGTCTTAAATGGAAATAAAACAAAAAAATTGGTCTGAATGCTTACATTGTATATTTCTACTTAAGCAACATCACATAACCTACTTGGATGTATATCAAGTGTTTGCTTATTAAAATAGAAGCTGTTATGAAAATCTTGTAAGCGTCAAGAGTTAAGCAATGTTCAATCTAGTTGACTACCTAAGCAGGCTGAACAATTGAACAGATCATAATTTATGTAAATGTGAACCAATTTTTAAAAGCCATTCTGAAAACACAGTCTCAAAAATGAAATGAGGGGGGAAAACATGAAAATGAACACCAAATAGTCTAATACATGGTTTTCCAGAACTGAGGTACATTTTGGTCCATAGCATGCCTTCTGCTTTTATCAAGTTTTTTAATCAGCACTTTCAAGTTCTTTACCAATTTACTTAACATCTTTACAGCATTTTTCTCATGTCTCCTAAGACTTGTGACCATTTGTCATTTCATTTCTCAATTGGCTTCAACCCCACTCTTAAACTGATATCCAGGAAATATCAACAGTATTCGTTTTATTAAGCAATCAAATGGTAAAAGTTCTTAGCCTTGTAATCGTTTTAGAATTTTCCTAGGTTCATGTAGTACAATGGAAAGAATACTGAGATCAAGGCAAGGCACCGTAAACCTAGCAATTTGGTGGGCATATATTATCCTAAAAAGCTGGACTGGAAATGTGGTACTGTTGAAATTATATAGAGAGCATTAAACTCTGCATGCTGAGCTTTTTTAGAAAGAAACACAAAGGAACTCTTTAAATATGTCCCACTGAAAAACTCCCCTCTTTTTTTAAAACACTGAAAGTATTAAAGTATATTCTACCCCTTGCATTGGTGCTGCAAAAAAGAACACAATAACTTCCTTGCCCATGCTTTGCTGAGTAAGAGAGTGGACTACAGCCAAAAAAAATAAGGATGGGATTACGTTCCATTCATTAAAAACAGGAAGGATTCTATTGTTTTGAAATGGACTTAGGTAGCGCAATTTTCATTCATCTTAATTTTTTCCCTTTAACTTTCAAATAATGAGGACTAGTAGATGAAAAATGAGCCTTAGTTCAGGCCTACAAGGCCTACAGAGTTCTTTGGACCCACTTTCCCAAAAATGTGTGGGTCTTGCTCGCTGGGCAAGGCAAATGTTACCATTACCAGTAAGCCTGTGATATGTATAAAACACACACACAAAAAGAAACTGCCAGGGGATGTCAAACATTGGCCTCGAGAGATTGTTGACCGGCCATGTTTGATGTTTTTCCCTTCTCAGTAATGCCAAACTCAAGAACACACTAGAGAGTATCCTTGCCGAATCCCCATTTGTACATCTGAGACAATGATCCTATTCCTTGACAGGTATAATTCCGAATAGGGTTTCGACAGCTCCCCTGATTCCCTGATTGCTTTTCAGAACTAAGCCACCAGCAACGTTTAACTCTGAGAGAAACACAATCCCTGCAAAGGAGTCACACAAACAGCAGAGCGAGCAGCCTTGTAAAAAAGGGGGAAGAAGAGAAAATTCATAATAGCACAGGTTAACAGCATCTATCTAGAAATTACTTATTTTGTGTGCTACAAAATTGAACTTAAAACACATGGGTTTCCTGGACTCAAAAGGGGGGTTATGGGTAACTTGTCAGCAGGCAGGATATCAAGTGTACTTGTGAAGTATGTCATTCACATGAGGTGTCACAGTCACAGAAAAGATATTAAAAAGGCATTCCATATCTGGTAGGGCATTCCATGGTCTGAGTTCAGCTGGTTAACCAGGTGTCTTCTTTGCTGTAGGAGGAGATACGGGTTGAGATTTATCCGCTTGCAATAACCTAGTTTGGGACGAGTGAAGAGCAAGCATTTGCTTGCCTCCAGCTGATCCGCAGACACCAGAGTGAGAAAGTCTTGCAAGGATAAAATGCTCAGCCGTACTTAAGAGAGCTCAATAAGTCACAATACCCATGAGGATCTGGCTATGTTGTCTTACTCTTGTTAACTGGTTTGCCTCCATTCATTATTGCCGATGCACTTGTGCTTTTACTTGGAGTCACCCCAGCCTTTGGCACTGTTTCTCCAACATCATGCAAAGATGGTTCTCGATACATGGCAACTACACAGGAAGAGGAATGAGGAGAAGAGAAAGAGATAAGATGTGTAAGTAAAACGTGAGAGATCCCAATACTTAAACTCCATTTAACTGAGTTGCTGCTTTATAAAAATAAAAAGGGAGTTTAAACACACACACTTGTATAACACTGGTTCTGAAAGACCTACATTGGCTTCCAGTACATTTCCAGGTGCAATTCAAAGTGTTGGTGTTGACCTTTAAATCCCTAAATGGCCCCGACACTTTATACCTGAAGGAGGGTCTCCACCCCCATCATTCAGCCTCGACACAGATCCAGCACCAAGAGCCTTCTGGCAGTTCCCTCAACTGCGAGGAGTGAAGCTACAGAGAACCAGCCAGAGGGTCTTTTTTACAGTGGCACCCACCCTGAGGAATGCCCTCTCATTAGATGTCAAGGAGATGAGTTTAGAAGACATCTGAAGGCAGCCCTGTTTAGAGAAGCTTTTCAATGTGTAATGTTTTATTATGTTTTTATGTATGTTGGAAACTGCCCAGAGTGGCTGAGGTAACCCAGTCAGATGAGCAGGGTACAAATATGGTTGTGTCATAAGTTCCTTCTGATTATATGTATAAAAGTTATGGGGAATTGGAAGCTGGATGAGTTTAAAATCTACAACATTAAGATATGTAAAGCAAGTATTTATGTAGATAGGGTTAAGACCATTTTAAACAGAGAATGGCAATTGTCTCAAGATGCAGTCTGAATGAGAGACAACTACGCTACTTATAATATGATGACATTTTGATTAGACTCATGTGATGGAGAAATCCCTTTTAGGTGTATTTCGATATATATTAGCTTTCTACAACACTCACTCAAAATTGCCTGGAGACCAGGCATGCTACTCCCAGATCTGAAACCATCCATGTTGTCCAATGAAGCTGTCACACCCCTATTGATTCCACAAGGCTAATGCACATTCTATCAGCTAGCAGACTAATTAAATATCCACGTGTAACAGCGACCATCACCACCCTGATAGTTTTCTTGGCCCATTCACCTTTAGCAATTAACAAACACACTGGGAGGGCAAGCTTTAAAACTAGCTTTCCTAATAACTGGTTCTAAATTGGCAGGGCCAGCGCCTCCAACCATAATTGGTTAAGGGTCCCAGTTGAAAAATCTGCCCACTAACGGT
Organism: Lacerta agilis; assembly: GCF_009819535.1. NCBI lineage: Eukaryota > Metazoa > Chordata > Lepidosauria > Squamata > Lacertidae > Lacerta > Lacerta agilis. Next base: position 80,281,543 of record NC_046315.1, on the reverse strand, counting down.
GCTACTTTGAAAACACAGACTATAACAATATCAGACTTCCCAATCCTAGAGAAATTGCTCCCAGTGCATTTCCTATAGAGGTGTAAGCATACTGGCTGTTAGTATTAAGTCTTAAGCACTGGCTCTGTCAATGCCATAGTTATGTATGAAGAAGTTATGTATGCATACTAAGCAGGTAGGTGGGAAACCACCACTCTCCTTAGCTCTGTTTACCTGTGCTGTGACATGTGAGCAGAGGCATAGCAAGCCCAAGTGGTACCCAGTGCGGATTTTTTTTTGTCACCCCCCCCCATATCCGCCCATACCCCTTCAAGTCACAGTGAGCATTTTGCGTCCCCCCACAATGCTTTGTGGCACCTCAGAGACATCACCTTGCCGACAAAGGTCCGTATAGTTAAAGCTATGGTTTCCCCAGTAGTAATGTATGGAAGTGAGAGCTGGACCATCAAGAAGGCTGATCACCGAAGAATTGATGCTTTTGAATTATGGTGCTGGAGGAGACTCTTGAGAGTCCCATGGACTGCAAAAAGATCAAACATATCCATCCTTAAAGAAATCAGCCCTGAGTGCTCACTGGAAGGGCAGCTCCTGAAGTTGAGGCTCCAATACTTTGGCCACCTCATGAGAAGAGAAGACTCCCTGGAAAAGACCCTGATGTTGGGAAAGATGGAGGGCACAAGGAGAAGGGGATGACAGAGGATGAGATGGTTGGGCAGTGCTCTCGAAGCGACTGGCATGAGTTTGGCCTGGCGTGCTCTGGTCCATGGGGTCACGAAGAGTCGGACACGACTGAACGACTGAACAACAACATAAAGGAAAATGGAATCGAATGGATATAAGTTAAGAGTTGGTATAATTGTTAGACAGTTGAAGATAATAAGAAAGATGAACGACGATAAGACAATGTGGAAAATGAAGAATCAAGTTAAAGAAGACAGTAGGAGGAAGAGGGGAAGTCAAGGAGTGATAAAGAATGTATGGAATATAAATTGTATGTGATGTAATGTTAAAAGTAAAATCAATGAAGAATATATTAAAAAGAAAAAGAAACTGAACAGATGGCAGCCGTGACTGAGAGGGATACCGAACAGGAGGGTGCAGCCTTGCCACCTAAAGCCAGGACTTCCTTTGCTGATGGGAGCAGACCCACTTGTCCCGACAAGTGCGCACTTGCAATCTCAATATTCCCACAAGGAGAGAGAGTCTCATGAGCTAGTCTCATGAGCCAGTGTGCCATGCCTCATCTTTAATGACCTTCTGGCCCCAATTGTTTACATTTTATTTTTCCCTGTAGGAGTATTTTGTATATTGCTTCATTCTGTTTGAAAAGGGCACACATGAAAGGCTTTTTGTGCGTGTGGTGGTACTTGATCAGGGCTTGAGTGTGGAAAGCCACTTTCGAAAGCACTTTTCCAGCATCTCAAAATGGACTGCGGATGTAGCATGGCTGCTAAAAGACGGGGCTGTGAAGAAAGAAATTTTTGTCTTTGTCATAGGCTCAATAGGTGGCCTTTGAGAGAGCCATCCCTCTCCCACCAGCCTCAGTTCCCACCTGCAATATGGGGGTGATAAAAAATACAAGGCTGTTGTAAGGATTGTTGAGACAATATATGTAGAGCACTTTGCTTGAAAATGCATTGTGAAATATAATTCAAAACAAAAATTCAGGGTTCATGCTTTGTGGTAAGTTTTTGTGTAACCAACTAGGGAGATCTGAATCTCAGCATATGCTTTATTTCTGATGATTTTTTTTAAAATGGAAATTGGAATGGAAAGTGCTTATAAAAGCTAAGTCAAATGTCCAGCCCAGCCCACTTATACCTTTTCCCAGAAAAGCTTATATATCCAAAACTGAACAGAAGCTATGGAAGATGTCCCAACAAATTTCCCTACAAAATACTCATTGGAGCTAGGGAGATATCATCCAGCAATCTTTAGAAACCCTCATGAATGATAAAAATGTACCCCTGAAGCCACCCACTCTGTGTGCTGCACAAAAAGTGAAGATACGCCACTAATGCCAATGCAAAGCTTACCTTCCAATGGCTTCGGTAGAAAATGCGCTGCTGGTTTTGTTTTCTTCACTCTATTTCCTTTCATGACTTGGCCTTCTTTATTGAGCCCCAAGAACCAGGCCCTTCCTGACTCTTGCTGTCTGTAGAGCATTGATGAGTAGATTACATAATAATTTTCGAAAACAGACTCCTTAAACTTGCATTCTGGTGTAAAAAGTTCCTGCAGGGGAAAGAAAATAGGTTAGAGGACAACCGCAGCAAGTGTTCTCCCCCCGCCCCCAATTCTGTTTTGGGTTTACTACATTTAAATACAAAAACCCATGTGGCATCTGGGGCTCATGGATTTTTTAAAAAGAGAAAGTTTAGTTCCCAGTTTTGTTATTGGGGAAGCTTCGGCAATTCAGTTCATGCTTATGAACACACCTGTAGGATGACGAAGCACAGTTTTCAAATGCCTAGCACAAAAAGCTAAGACTCTTTGATGAAACAATGTATGCCATATTCAGGCTCTTTGGTTGAATGCATTGAAGACAAATATTTGAACCACATCAACAAAAAAAAAAAAAGCACGAGCAGTAAAGGCACCGATCTTGGAGACATCCAAAGAAAATACCTCCCATGTAAGTGATTTTTTTTTTAAAGTCAACTAAAAGTAAGAGGTGAAAAGGCCTGTGTAGAAAGAGTGTACAGTGATGCCTTTGAATATAGGAAACTACTTTATACCAAGTCAGATCATTGGTCCATCTAGCTCAATACTGTCTACAATTACCGCTTTCCCGGGTTTCAGCAGGGAGCAGTCCCAGCACTACAGGGAGATGCTGGGGGTTGAACCTGGGACATTCTGCATGCAAAGCAGATCCTTTACCACTGAGCTATGGCCCTTCCTTTCCCCCAATAGGCTACTTAACAGCTCCACAGGTCAAATTTGACAGGTGGGCAAGCAACCCATGTGTCAATCAACTGACATCACGAATGACATCATGGGATTAGTTCCTTTGAAGTCTGGATGTCAAAGCAGGCAACATGACACTACTTTGAAGGATTGCCCTCCCTTTGCATCAGCAGTTGCAGGGAAGATCTTGCTCAAACTTGCTATACTCTGATTCTTTTTTACAAGGAGAGGCCATTATGTTCAATCAGCCATAAGGGTTTTAATGCAAAATCCCAACTTCTCTGTGCTTCAAATGTCTGGTACAATGGTTTATTTCCTAAGTTACATGGGTTCCAGGCAAAGTTTCTTCGGTCCCTATTACAGGTCCCAAACTGTGTCCCAAATTCAATTCTATTTCTGGAAACAGGTGAATGCCCACTCTCCACCAAAGCATGGTGGGCTGCCTTGAGATACTGGCTCAAGATCTCAGTTTTTGGCCTGCAGAAGGGATTATTAGTACATTTAACCAATGAGAAGTTTGTCAGCCCATGGCTGAAAACTGTGGCCAGAAAAGCCACCTCGATTGGACTTCCATCATCCCTCTTATTGAAACAGCCTGCACTTCTGGTTTAAGTGAGTGGGCAGCCAGAAGCAGTGGGGTAGATTCCACTGGCTTGAAGGAGAAGCATGAGTCTTGTCGAACAGTGCTTTTGCTCAGGGCTTTAAGTCGCCACTTATATCTTGCTGCCTTGACTGCATGATCCCATTCCCTGCTGGAAACAGGGTACACAGCCAATGAGGTATTAAACCCTCTCCTCCTGCCCACCAGCAGTGATGTCAGCTGATGGTTGGGTGGATGTGGTATACAGAAAATGGCAACATTTCTCATCCCTATAATATATAAAGCATGGCTAACAAAGGACTTTTGAAATGTTCCAGAAACCTTGGGGTAAACAATTTCTGTTGCTAAAAGGGACCACTCACAATCATGATTCATTGCCATTCAGTTATATTTGGCTGCCCAGCAACGAAGGTAGCAATAATTATTTCAAATGCAAAAGCAGAAGCTTCTGTAAACCCATTCGTAAAAGCAGCAAAATCTAAAGCTAAAATCCTCCTATTATGCTCAATAGATATTATATGTAATTTTAGACTTTTAAAATCAAATCCACTTGCATGGTAACTTTTATTAAGAATTGGCTCTTCTTTGACTAGAATATATATATATATATATATATATATATATATATATATATATATATATATATATGTATATATATATATGAAAGAGCTCAATATAACCAAAAACTTAAGTTAAAATTCTTCAAAACTGTAGATATTGAAAAAGAGTGAATAAACTTTCATTACTTCAGACTATAAGTACAACCTCCTGTATCCACCAGAGTTCTTAAAAAAGCAGCAAGACTGGGAAAATGGCCAAGCATCCAGGAGTTGCCAATTTTATTTTAAAATGACAAAGTTTGCGATTAGAGCTTTGCAGATATTTCTCTGAATACTGATTTTAGGTAATAACGAAGGATCAGGCTAATTATGTTGGTAACCTTAACCTTGTATCTTGGTAAGAAACTATAATCATTTCCACCTTTTGAATACTTGCCCTCTGTGGAAAAAGATATGTGTAGATTTGGGCTATTTATGATTAAACTTTTCTCCATTTGATAGAAAAATAATGCCACATGATACTACCCACAACTATGTCTGGATCCAAACTTTTAAGTACGGTATTGTGCAAATAAAGACAGCTGCCATATTGTGTAGTATGACCACTAAACCAAATGGTACACAGTCTCTAGCTCATATAAAAGCAACAGATTTCTCTATATAGATAATAGTGAACATAATTTCCTTTATTTCTGATGCTCACGTATAGTTGCCAATGCTTAGATAGTTGAAGCAGCAGCACACATTCACAAGAGGAAGATTATCAGCAGACTTGACAGAACCCTAAGCCTTGCAGATGTATGTATGTATGTATGTATGTATAAACAAACAAACAAACAAACAAACAAACAAACAAATATGGCTCAAACAACTCTAAGGCCCCCCAACTAAAAAAAAGACCTAATGAGGACTGAGCATGCTCAGTGGTCATGGAATGCTGACTGACTCATGGAAAAATGGGTGGGAGGTAGAACGGAATGGAGAACCTGAAGGGGACATGGCTGCCTATCAGAAACACTAATACTCCACACTGCAACATTTTAACAGGACTTGGTTGTTTGTGTGTGTATCTATGCAATCAGGTGAAGTGGAAGGGGAGAAAATAACATCGATTTACTTTTCAATTTACACACAAAAACAAAAGCCAGCATTTAAGTTCAAAGCTTGCATGATTATGAAAATAAGTGAATTCAAAGAATTAATGAACCATGGGTAAGACACTTGAAAAGCAACCACCTTATTATTATAATTAGTCATTTCTCCCATGCAACTGGAATAAAGGGGGGGGGAGACAACCAGGAGGTCCCTGCACTTGTGCTACTAATTTGCAATACTTCATTCAATATACAGCAATATGGGTATGATCCAACCAAAGCTAAGAACCTTTAAGTTCTGTTGATTTAAATACCACAGTGTTGCATTTGGAAATGCATTCCTCTTTTTTGAAAGTAGTCACCCTAACATGTACATTCATACATAATTAAAAATAAGAATTTTAATGCAAGGTTTCTCATTATCCTCTAATACCTTGGGGTGGGGGACCCTTTTTGCTCTTGGTGCTGCTGAAACTACAGCACAATTGTTCGTTTTCTTTTCTTTTTGTACTGCTATCACCCATCCCTTCTTTGTGCAAAAGACAGAACACAGAGGTTCTATGAGTGGAGGGTGGGAATCAGATGTGAGCATCCGCCCTCGAACCCACATGCACCAAGAATGGAAGTTTTCCATGATTAAGTCTATAAACTCAACCAGCCACTCCCTTTCTGGCAGGATCTAGCAGCCCTGCTCCTCCCAGCGTCTTCATGTACAAGATAGTCTCACTCAGAGCAAATGATTATACCTTACAGAGCTCCAATAAACTAAAAGGATCTTCTCTTGAGCATGCTGTTCCGCTTTAAGTAAATGTGCACAGCAGGAGGTGCAGTCCATAGCTTGCAAATAATAATGGAATGGGATGGAAACTAGGACCAGCAGTTGTGTTCTTGAATCCCATGTGCCCTGGATACCACCCGAGCCCTCATTTAACCTAACCAAGCCTCTGAGGTGCATCAATCAAATATCCTCCTCCTGCTTTCAGTGTCCTTGGGATTCCCTTGCGAAGTGGCATAGGGAATCCATGACATTTTAGCTGACGTGCACTTTTATTATAAAAGTGAGAAATTTTGAAGCTAGTTAGATGACAGGTGTAAAATCCAGAGAGTTCTGCAGTTTTGCAAAAGTCAGCTGGAAAAAAATGTGATGGGCTGACAAAATATTGAATGTTCTGTCATGTACTATATGCTGCATTTAACTCTTCTGGAACTGCTACTACAGGTAGTACAGCTCGCTTTGACTTAAACCTCAATATAACTGGATCAGCTGAGAGTTGTCTTGTCCTAGCATGTTCAGAGGAACTCATAACCCTTGTAGATGACATGATTACTGGGTTGAATTTTCAAATTATGGGGTTTCCCAAGTGACGTTCTGTTTATGTTATCTGTTTTTACTGCAAATCTTTTAAGGGATCTATGCATTTACATTCAACTAGTTTCAAGAAAGTTGATTTTAGACTAGCGTTCTTGCCACAGAGAAATTGCATTTATTCAGCAATAAGGAACTCCACATTTTCTTGGTGGGAAAATGCGATTCCTTTCCTATGTAGTTCATCCAGAACCCTTGAAACTGCACATTGCGTGTGGGGCCACCTAGTGGCTAGTGACCATGCCATCATATGGTTACAAGTGACAGTCCAACTCCTCCCCCACCCCATACCCATACAAATTTGACAGTGTTCTTAAATGGACTCCTCTACTATTTCCATTTCAGAGATAAACATTCCTCACTCTATTTGTTCACTAGTAATGCTGATTATAGCCTTTTGTAGTATAAAGGGGAGAAATAACTCCCTCGCCAATGTTGTCCTGTCATTTAATGAACATTTAATGTGTTCCTGCTGGCTGCTGCCTAAAAATATAGTTATAGCCCGTGTACCAACCCATCCCTCTGGCACTAGAGTGCAGAAGTGTACTTTTTTTATTTTAAGAAATCTAGAAAGAGCTCTCCCTATTCACATACTAGAAAAGGCCAATTGTATTTCTAACCAAGTCTGTCATTCTTTCCTTGGGGGAAAGATTTGGGGTTCAATCCAGTGTCCATGTAACATGGTACAGTTGTGGAGCTGCACCGAGATCTGCCCCCTCCTCCTCCTCCTCCTCCTCCTCCTCCTCCTCCTCACCGCACACACAAGCAAGCAGGAACTGCATCACTACAAAAGAAAGAAAACAACCACTTTTCTCATAACCTGTCAATTGTGTGTGTGTGTGTGTGTGTGTACACCACACTACTATGGGAAAAGAGAGGTAATAGAATTGTAGAATTGGAAGGGACCTCAAGGGGCATCTAGTCCAACCCCCTACAATGCTGGAATCTTTTGCCCAATGTGTCTCATGCTCTACCAACTAAGCTACCTCTAATATTCTATATAAATAGGGTTTCCTGGTGCTTCCCTCACTGCGAGAAGTGAAGCTTCAGGGAACCAGGTAGAGGGCCTTCTTGGTAGTAGTGTCCTCCCCGTGGAATGCCCTCCCTTCATATGTCTAGGAGATAAAGAACTATACAAGTTTTTGAAGACAGCCTTGTATTTGGAAGTTTTTTTATGTTTTTTATGTTTTTGTATAGAGCGAGATGAGCGCCGCAACCCCAGAGTCGGACACGACTGGACCTGATGGTCAGGGGTCCCTTTACCTTTTTTATGTGCTGTAAGCCACCCAGAGTGGCTGGGGAAACCCAGCCAGATGGGTGAGGATTTGCTCAGATGGGGTTTGTTCAAGGTAAGTGTGCATAGGATTGCAGCCTTAATCATTTGTTAATTTCAGCTGTTTCTTTTCCAGGTAGATGGGTTGTTGTGCAGTGAATGTGCATACCATACACTAACACACACTCTTCCTCCAACCATGCACTGCATTTATATTTTCTGTTTCTGTTTTACAGAACAAACCCTTCTCAGCATGCCTCTGTAACGGAAGTGGTTGTAATGTTCTGCTTCAACATTTTGTGTCCCACCTTCATACATAATAGCCAATGTGGCTTCAGAAGTAACACAAGAATCACAATTGACAGTACAATTCTATATATTCCCCTCCTCTCTCTATATATGTGTGTGTTTACTCAGAAGTAGGTCCCAATTAGTTCTATGGGGACTTACTCCCAAGTAAGTGAGTACAGGATTGCAGCCTAAAATCTAAAATCACAGTAGTCATTAAAAAAAGAAAGCAAAATGTTGGAAAAGCAACAATTTGGTGAACACAAACATGGCCTTCTACCAAACGTGGTAGAAGAAGAAGATATCCCGCTTTTTGGATTTGATATCCCGCTTTTCACTACCCGAAGGAGTCTCAAAGCGGCTAGCATTCTCCTTTCCCTTCCTCCCCCACAACAAACACTCTGTGAGGTGAGTGGGGCTGAGAGACTTCAGAGAAGTGTGACTAGCCCAAGGTCACCCAGCAGCTGCATGTGGAGGAGCGGAGACACGAACCCCATTCCCCAGATTACAATTCTACCTCTCTTAACCACTACACCACACTGGTAAGGACAATGGAGCTCTCCCCTCCTCTCAGCTTACCTTAGGCACGCAGTGTGTGCCTGGATGTACGTACACTGCAGCCCTCAATTACAGTAAGAGGTTGGTGTGCATCTCCCATGGAAGGATCCATCTGTCTCCAGAGCCCCAGCCTGCAAATTGTTCCTGCTCTCAAGGAACTTCCAGGCTAGGGCACTGGGGAGGAGAAAGACAGGGTATATGGAAAGTGGACACGGGCATCCCATGGAAAATAGCTCACTGAGTTTTGGTTCGTGAACTTAGTTCTATACTGTGCACTCCACTACTGGAAAACGTATTCCTTGTTTTATTTACAAAGAACAAAGGGGGGGGGAGCATTCCTCACTGAGCAAAGTTAGAGAGCTTCCCATCCATTCTTTGTCGACAACACATGGTACTATTAGCTCAAACGGAACTCGCAATAGGTTAGTGCTCTCTTTGGTGCTAGCAATTGTTTTCCGATACCTCCCTCCCCGTCCCGAAGGCCGCCTTTCATCCAGAAATAAACTGAGCATCACAAATCCTGAACCAGAGATTTCATCTTCTGCTCCTGTCAACAATTACAAAGAAGCACAAATGTTAAGGAAGCCTCCTCTACCCACACGTTGTCTGCCTCTTGCTTAGCGCTTTGCAGACTCACAGCTTTTTCAAAACACCCACGGTCTGCTTACCTCTCTCACACAAGTCATCAGCATAGACCTCCGCTGAACACAAGCTGCTTCAACCCCCCCTTTCAAAAGATCATTAGATAACTTCCAAAAGAGTATCATAATATGGATTTCTCGTGGCTCTGGTATGATGATGATCATGATGGTAACAACCACTATGGTAATAATTCAATTTCTTACCTGCCCTTCACCATGAGGTCCCAGGGAAGGTTACAACACTTTTAGAGTACCCTTTTCAACAGTTTCAAACAAATTACTGTCACAAGAATAGGGTGGGTCCCAAAAACATACAAAACTGGCAAGAAGTCCCGCTTGCAAAGGGTAAGTGGGAAGCTCATTTTACGCTCCTGTTTATTTATATCCTACCTTTCCTCCAAGGAGCTCAGAGTGGTGTACATACATCTCCGCCCCAATTTATCCTCACAACAACCCTGCGAAGCAGGTTAGGCTGAGAATGAGTGGCTGGCCCAAGGTCACCCAGTGAGCTTCATGGCTGAGTGGGGATTTGAACTCAGTTCTCCCGGGTCCTAGTAGTCCAGCAGTCTAACCACTACTCCACACTGCATCTTATTCCTTTGCAGCAATGTCTGTGCCTGCTCCTACACCTGATGTGACATATGATGGAGAAGGTACTGGGCATGGCTCGTGAGGAATGGCTTTGCGGGTCAAATTGGGATCTGTGCTGGGCCGAATTAAGTCCACAGACTGGAGCATCCATTGGATTTAGATCAGTGTTTCCCAAACTTGGGTCTCCAGCTGTTTTTGAACTACAACTCCCATCATCCCTAACTAGCAAGTCCGGGAAACCCTGATGAGCCTATTAAATTCTAGACACTTATTTAAGAAAGATGCTGCATAGTAAACACTTACTGTATTTCAAAGCTAAAATCATAGTACAATTAATCTCAAAATAATGATCAGTACTGCACTTACAGCAGTGCATAGTTTATTAAAGATACCTGTTCATGAAATTATTTAACAAAATATAAATTTCAGTTTATAATTTGTTTTATTAAAATGAAACCAAAGTGTATCCATGAATAAATTAGTTTGCACTGATCACTGCTGGGCGGGTTTCCACTTTGGTTATGGCACAGAGGAAGGGTAGGATATAACTTTATTAGTCAGAACTCTCAGTGAATTACACGGAACATATGTAGCTTGGGAAATTGTCTTATTTTCCTTTTCTATAAGGTTCAGCGTGTTCAGTAAAGGTACCAAAGAAACTGATACAGCATCCATATTTTACTGGATATAGGTACAAGGCAAATCTCTTGATACAAATATGGTTTACACACACTAAAAGCACTGATCTTAATAAGCTGGCTACAGATTAGTTAAATAAGAGTGCTTTGGTCTAATCCGATTTGCAGCCGGATTCGCAATTTGGTTAAGCTGAAGCATTTTAATTTAAGCTGATTTAATCTCATTCAAATCTACAGGGCTAAACCGGCTTAAACCTTAGCAATTTAGCTCAGCTGGGTTAAGGATGGAGCTGTTATTCACATTACGGCCAATGGAACAAAACAAGTTAAATTCCAACTACTTGTGTGTGGGTTGGGCTGCCCTTGACCTTAATATCCTACAGATTGGCTTAGGCTGCAATCCAGACCACAGTGATTGGGAAGCGAACCACACTGAAATCAATGTGCTCAAGAGCCACTCTGGGCATTGCAACCATCTAGAAGAGAGGACAGGCACATGACAAACTTGTGATCCTTGTGTAATGCCCAAACTGGGGGCCCACATATCTCCCCTGTGAAAAGACAATATCTCCTGCTGCATATATGAGTTGTCACTTGAACTGTTACAAAGCGTCCCTTACCCAGAATGCTTCTCTTTTGTACTCCACAATTAGGATGGAGTCAGGCTTCTCTTCACGCACCATGTTATTCCATGTCTGGTCTTATATAGCAGATCGATTTGTTTTTCAAACATCTGCTATTAAGTTAAGAGAGTGGAAACCTTGTTGATGGCTGGGCAAGCAGTCAATAAGGTCTGGTCGCCTGGGAACTTGCAACTCATTTGGAGAGTTCCCCAATCCACATTTGCAAAGGGATCCTTTAGGCAAGGAGCAAGGAGGATGGCGAAGAGGCAAGCTACCGACTGTGATAATGCTTCCTAGAGACCAGAGAGAGTAAGGAGCACACAGGACTGGTTGAGCTCTGCCTTTACTGGGACTGATCTAGCAAGCTCCAACAAGGAGAATGCTGGAAGCTCATAAAGGCAATAGGAAATGTGTCAGGCTCCTGCTTAAAATTAGTTAAATACTACAAGAAAACTATTTTTAAAAATGGATGATGGGATTTGCAGGGGCAATCAATAAGTAGGAGAGGACTTTCTTATTCCTATTGCTTCCCATTTACAAAGCCTCCCCTGTCACATCCCACCCACCTCCTGCCACTTCATTTCCACAAACGCCCATGGAAGCCCCATGTTTGCTGCCAAACGTGTAGTTTCATCCTAATGTCTCCTTTGAAAGTGCACGTAGGATCATGCTGTTGGCAGCAATTGCAATGTTACCCCCAACCAATGCTTGTCTTAGGAAAACCTACACCGATTCTTTTGATATGCTAAATATATTATGGCAAACAAGAGGGAGGGGGAACTGAAGGAAAAGGAAGCATCAACTATGAACCCACTTGATTTATAAAGGCAGAGATTTTAAATGCTACCAAGCCGGCCCATCATGCTATATAGCTGAAAATGACCACTCAAGTGGACATTGTCTGCTTTTTACAATTTTTGTTCAATAAAATTACAAAACTTTCCCCCTCTTTGAAGATGACTTTGAGAATAACATTTCATTCACAGAACATCTACTTGCCAGGAACACATTACCAGCCACTAATGATATGGTCCATGGGGTCACGAAGAGTCGGACACGACTGAACAACAATGATATGTGTTGCAGAGACAGTAGCTATTCAATGAACGAAACGGAGAACAATATTACAAGCAGATTTCAACTTTTATAGCTTGGTGAAAAGCCACAGGTATGTGCAATTGACAATGCTTTTCTCTACGCAGCAATATTAGCTCGATAGTCATGCATCTTCAGAAAGATAAGTATAGTTGACCCTATTCCCACTTCATTCCACTGAGGAAAGATCTACGTGACTTCTATTTAACACTGAAGTGTTCTTCGCCCATTTCAAAATGTATGCAAGCAATTTCTCTTTGATGAAGTTACTTGATCTCCGAAGCTACAGAGAAGTTAATGACGCATGGCTTGCACTGTATGCCCAGAGTGCAAAGCATTATGTAGGTTTTATCTCAGAGACAATGCAATGGGGCTTATCAGTAGTCCCATTACAGAAATTAGAAATTAAGGGCAAAGCAGACTGAGGGCAGTTCCAGGCGTGGGCTTTTTCAAGTGATTAGTCTGCTTTCGCAGGTGAACAACTTTTTGCCAATCACTGCTGGTTCAAATGACACGGCCACCGTGAAGGAAACACCATGAAGGATGATGTGCAAGGGGTGAAGCAAAGAGCATGATGTGCACCCGGCTTCCGTCCCCTTGCATCACCACCTCTGCCAATACAAAGGGCTACAGGAAGGCACATCCCATTCTCATGCACATTGCTAGCAATGGGTCATTCTGCAGCAACTACTTGGGAGGAATGGGCTGTGAAAGTGGTTACAAACCATGTTTAAGTCCTTTGCTGCCAGAAAGAAAACACCTCACTGCAACTGAGTGTTGTGATTCGAGGACCCTCCTCCCGCATGTCAGGAATAAAACACAACGACACATAGATTTTAGGTTAAATGGAGATTAAAAGGCCACAACTTTATTGGTTACAGCATGTGAGTGGTATTGGCTTAGGCATTGGGTTGAACAGACTATAGTTGACTCCCCCCGCAGAGCGTGGAGTCACTCTAGGGTTTACCGCCCAGAAGGCGGAGCCCGTTGATGCAAGATACAACTGGAAGCTCCACCCCCTGGAGTCACCGAAGGTCGTGCCATGGCCCCTAGCCACCAACAGGGCATTGGACAGGATCCACGACCTCCGGATTCCTTTACGGAATACCCAAATTTTAGGAGGGTTAGGCGATGGCCCGAACCTTGCCCTCCAACACCACACTAAACCCAATGCCTAACCGCCAATCTAACAAAGTTGTGACAGTTTGCTACGAGGTAGGCGAAAAACCAATGAGGCCGTGCTAAGTTGCCACATTGGACAAAAACTCCTACCAGGCCCCTTGAGAATACAAGGCGACCAACCGAAGTCCATAGCAATGTCCTAACCAAAAGCAACCTAAGGGAGGGTGGGCGGGTGATCCGGCGCAGGAACGAAGCGGAATGGGGATGGTGGCCGCCGCGGCTGCTAAGGTACAGGCTTAAACCCCGCCCCCGAGCCAGCCCTATTGGCTGGCTGCTAGGGGCGCGGCGCGGCGGCGGGGCAGGTAAGGCTGGGGGCTAAACGCCCCCGCGCAGATGCGGGAGCCGGCTCCCGTTCCCAACCCCTCCCCTCGCTGAGGAGGAGAGGCTTTTCGCCATTGCAAAGGCTTAAACAGGTCGGCTTCGTGCAATGCCTCTGTGAGCATAGGGCATCATAAAACACACTAAAGAAAAGCTCCCTAAAGAAATCACCATGGATGTTTGTGAATCTAAAGCAGAACAGAGCCGATGCCGTATTGCTTGCATACAGATTTGGTTCTGAAGTATTTTTTTCTCTCCTTCCTGATTGATTAGCAGGTATCATTAGACACATGAATTGCTCCATCTAATCAGATGATAAAAGATTATTCATGTGATGAGCTTATAATTTGAATACATTCTGAGTGGCATCATCAAATGCTAATTAAATTCTAGACTTTCTTTTTTTATAATTGGTACCAGGGGAGTATTCTACACATAATTTTGAGTCAAGGGGGGGGGGGGAGTCCTAACATCTTTTAATACACGTTTAATTGCATGGTGCCAATTAAAGCACAGTCATCCCAGTACACATATGGTGCTTGTACCAGGAGACCTTCATTCTCATGCAGAATATGCAGTGGGGGGGACATCTACCTGACTGCCTATTGCAATGCTGTTTTCCTGCTAGACTAAGAGCTCAGGTAGGTTAAGATGGCCCTGAGATAGACAGATATAGGGATGGTATACAGATTTAATAAATAATAAAAATACATAAAAACAAACAGGTATCCTGATTTCTGGACCATAAAGAAGACTGATCGCCAAAGAATTGATGCTTTTGAATTATGGTGCTGGAGGAGACTCTTGAGAGTCCCATGGACTGCAAAAAGATCAAACTTATCCATCCTTAAAGAAATCAGCCCTGAGTCCTCACTGGAAGGACAGATCCTGAAGTTGAGGCTCCAGTACTTGGGCCACCTTATGAGAAGAGAAGACTCCCTGGAAAAGACCCTGATGTTGGGAAAGATGGAGGGCACAAGGAGAAGGGGATGACAGAGGAAGAGGTGGTTGGACAGTGTTCTTGAAGCTACCAACATGAGTCTGACCAAACTGCGGGAGGCAGTGGAAGACAGGCGTTCCTGGCGTGTTCTGGTCCATGGGGTCAGGAAGAGTCAGACACGATTGAACAACAACATGCTGATTTCTGAGACTACTCATAGCTTGAATCAACTGTGGGGAACCTCAAACCCACAGGAACAATTACCGTAAGTACACCATGCCTCCCAGTTGGCTGCAAATTGATGCCAGATATGGTTCTCTCTCTCTCTCTCTCTCTCTCTCTCTCTCTCTCTCTCTCTGTGTGTGTGTGTGTGTGTGTGTAAAAATACTCTGTTACCCCCCTTGCCTCTTCATCTGAATACATGCCACAGTTATATACTGAAAAGAACATAGTCTTCATACAGGGTTGGGGAGATATGTCTTCAAAGGTCAAAGATGACTCAAATATATATTGCTGTGGCACTGGGGAAGTTTCACCATGATCAATATTTGTATGCAGTTCATATGAGAAGTTTCCTAATTCCCACATACCATATTGCCCCTCCATTTCAACACAAATGTAGGAAACAGAATTAAGTGTTGTGTTCTATTTTCTAACCATTTTCAGATTTTGAAGTCAGCATGTGGGCATAGCCCACATCCAGTTTCTACAGAGGTCTTCCCCTAGTTGAAAGAATGATTTCTAAATTGAATATGTTAATGACGGTGGTGGAGTTTGATTACTGTGGTGGATAAGAGAATACTTATTGCCATTAAAAAAATACTTAGCATGTATAGAGCACATTTATAGCGCTAAAAACGTTTTGTATAACATCACCACAGCAATCCTACAACAGGTATACCATCCTTGTATATTAAATGGGGTGGTGGCTTAGCTATGGCTGCCAAATAGATTTGTGACTGAATTGAGATTTGAATTAGGTTTTCTATCTAACAGCTCACAATTTTGTTACATGTTCTGTATCCTACTTTACATACATATCTTCATTGAGCCACACATTAATGAACCCAAAATCTCATTCCTAGTCAGTCACTTCAAGTTCAGACTAATGAGCATATATGTGTGGAACTTGGATATCATATCCACCCCCAATTGCACATCACTTTATACTGGCTTACACTGGAGCATTATTTACGTAAATAAATGGGAGTAAAATATGCTGTTCTTGAGTCTCCTTCCACCCTCAAGCTAACGGATTCGCGCGGAATGATGAATTCATAGCTACAAGACTAATAAATGGTTTCAGCCGTCTCGGGAGTGTGGGCTCAAACTCACAAAGGTATCTTATGATGGTTGAGTACTTAGTCTGCACAATGAAGTTCAAAGGCATGAATAGCCTCTTTCAGTTGTGAAGACCTTGTTTCAAAATTAGTATTACACACCAGTTGGATGTTTCTGAATGGGGCCCGTTTTATTCAAGCGCAGTTAATTGCAAATGTCAGATTTCCTCAAAGCACATCTGCAGCAGCCAGGTCCCCCCTCTCCTCCCTGTCATTTTTTGCTCAGATGCCCTGAGGAACAGTTTCTTTCGAGAGTGACCTACATTATGGCAGGCTGGCTGCTACAGCTGCAGGGAGTATCTTTTAAGGTGGTGTCAACTGTCAGACTAATACTGAAACACCAGTCCCTGGCTGTTAACTTCTCCGGGGGTGGTTTCTGGGAACCCTCCAGTCTTGCATAAAAAGAGCCAAGTCCAGGAGACAACTCCTTTTGTCCCCTTAAGGGGAAAAAAAAAGCTGCATCACATACATTGTGCTTCCTTTTCTGTAATGACAGTGTTATGTTCTACTAGCAGCAACTTGACTGCCAAGTAGCAAATGCCAGATATGTTCTTAAGTAACAAACAGAGTAGAAACTAGTGACAACAGAATCTGTCTATATTTCAGAAGTAGCCATTTTTCTCTCTCTCTTTCTCTCCATACATACACCAAAAAGATACAGGAGCTCAAGGTGACATATATCAGTGGTGTGTGGTCAGACAAGGGACTAGGCTGGTCCCCTCAATGTTCCCCTGGCACCAGCTTCTGGCTGTCTGAGGGAGGCATGATTCTCTGATGGCTCCAGGAGCCCCTCCATCACCTTCCCAAAGTCCGCCTGACTTTGGGAAGGAGGCATTTGGGCTCCAGCTTCCTGTCAGAGACCTGGCTCCTCTTTCCCAAAGCCTGGGAAGCTTTTGCTCAGCTTAGGGAGGCAGGCAAGATGCTCATATACGCAACATTGGGACATGGCAATGTCTCCCCCCCACCCCCGCCCTTGCAAGTTGGTGCCTCTGGCCCTAACTGGAAAAAAAAATTCCTACTGAAAAAAATTCCCTACAAAGTTCCCCTACAAAAAAAAAAAAAATTCACCGCATGTCACTGGCATACATGGTTGTCGCCCTCCCTGTTTTATCCTCACAATAACCCTGTAAGGTGGGTTAGACTGAGAGGTGGTGACAGGGCAAAGGTCACCCACTGGCCTCCATGGTTAAGTAGGAATTTGTACAAAGGTTTCCCAGGTCCTAGTCTGCATAGAAGCACCCTCAAGCAGTGAACCTGCTCCATTCTCACAGGGCAAGTGCAACACCAATCAGAACAAATTGAACATCCACTCTCTTGGCACAGGAACCAACCACTAGCTGCACCTCCAACTTGCAGTTTATTGTTTAGTGGCCCCCATTCAGCTCATTAGCACACCTGGTTCATCACCTTTAACCCCTCACCTGTTTGGCAGTTCAGCAGTGTGGCCTGGAGGACAAGGCAGCCCCCTCCCCCCTCAATCACTGGGTTTGCTTGGTTCCAGCTTCAAGGGTGGAATGCCATAGCTGAACTGGTGACCTGTTTCTAAATACAGGAAAGCCTTTAAATACCTTACCCTCAAAACGTTTAGATGGCAGACATAATAAAATAAAATAAAATAAAATAAAATAAAATAAAATAAAATAAAATAAAATAAAATAAAATAAAATAAAATAAAATAAAATAAAATAAAATAAAATAAAATAAAATAAAATAAAATAAAATAAAATAAAATAAAAAATTCCTTCCAGTAGCACCTTAGAGACCAACTAAGTTAGTTCTTGGTATGAGCTTTCGTGTGCATGCACACTTCTTCAGACATGAAAGCTCATACCAAGAACTAACTTAGTTGGTCTCTAAGGTGCTACTGGAAGGAATTTTTTATTTTATTTTGTTTTGACTATGGCAGACCAACACGGCTACCTACCTGTAACTAGACATAACAAAGTTATTGTAAGTAGCAGATACTGGCCTTGTAATAATGAAGAGGTGGAGTCAGTGCCACATGTTCTTTCTAAATGTAGTTATCAGTGGGATAGAGAAACTGATATTTTCCACTCTACATAGTCCTTTCCAGGTTAATCATCTGAGTCATTTAGTAGAGGCCTTTTTAAAAATTCACTGAGCAAGTTGCAAAATTTCTAAATATCCCAATTTTCCTTAGACAATGTACAATTGCTTTCTGATTTGTCTCTTTCTTTCAACTACATTAGTGTTTTTTTTCATTCTGTAGCTTCTTATTTGTGGTGGTTGAGCTATAAATAAATCACATTTTTGTTAGGAACAAGTGTATACATATTTTCAAACCACCTGGTACATTCTGACTTAAAATTCAGGTGTACATTGAAAAAAAAAAGTCTTAGGTAAACACCCCCAAAACGTAATGTGTGAAAGAGCTCATTGGCAACACACTGTAAAATAAACAGGACTAAAATTGGAGGGGGTGGGATAATTGATTATATAATCACTTCAGAACTTCATTTTGCTCAGCAACAAGCTGTATACACATGTAATAAGAGTGCAGGTGTCTCAAACCTGGGAGGCTTAGCAAACATGTCTGGGGGCAGAATTATAATTCAATATTTTCTAGACTGATAGGAGAACAAGAATGAAAATGATCTGAAAAACTTAAGCAGCAGTACAAGTATTAAATGGATGATAATTGGCTGGAAAGCTTTACTGCAAAAACAAACCTGGCATTTATGGATAATCTGCTTGAGAACAAGGAAGCAGTATTATACTACAATCAAAAATGGCAAAATAGCCATTGGACTGTTTCTTCAGAGGTATACTGAAAATGCTGGGTATAATAGTTTCACTTTGTTCAGGGATGTTTGAGAAAGATTGTACTGGTGGTTGTTAACGGCTGCCCCGCCTGCATGCATATGCAGGTTGTACAGACAGTATCACTCTGTGCAGCAAATTGCCATAACAACTCACATTTGCCTGCTGTGATGTGACTGCAGTATTCCCTAGGATCCTCATACATAGCACTTATCTCCAACGTTT
The DNA here is from genome assembly GCF_009819535.1 of Lacerta agilis. Classification (NCBI taxonomy): domain Eukaryota; kingdom Metazoa; phylum Chordata; class Lepidosauria; order Squamata; family Lacertidae; genus Lacerta; species Lacerta agilis. Next base: position 80,262,522 of record NC_046315.1, on the reverse strand, counting down.
TCATAAATCCTTACAACAATTATATTTCAGGGGAAATGCAGTGAACGTGAGCAACAACAAAGCAGGAGGAAAGGAACAAAGCAGCAGCTTGGGTAAGGGGCACACGGCACAGGCAGTTGGTGACCGTGCTATGTGCCAGCCCCTCCTCCAACCTGGGGAATTGCGGTTGTCCTTTCTGCCAGCCCTCAGGTCTGCAGCTGCTGTTGCTGAATGCCAGGTTGGCTCTGAATAAATACCTCCCTCATCCATGATCTGATTAAGGATGAGGAGGCTGGTCTGGTCACTGAGACCTGGGTGGGTGAGCAGGGTGGAATTGGTCTCACCTAAGTACTCAGTGCAGCAGACTTGCTTAGATTCTTCCCAGCTGAGATTCTTTTTTGGGGCACGAGTCTAGAGTGTGTGTTCCGGGCAATCGGGACAGGTTAGAGATTCTTCTGGTTTACCACTCACCAGTGGCATAGCATGGGCTGCCAGTGCCCGGGGCAAGGCAACTACCGAGTCCCCTAACCCGTAGACTGTTAGCACTTCCTCAGTCCCTTCCCCCAGTCCAGTACTGAATAACATCAACTAAAGACTCTACAACACTGACTCCTGTATTTTCAATGTGCTCATTTCAAATCACTCGAGAAATTTGCCCCACCAGCTCCCCGGTCACCCCTGCAGCACCCCAGAGCATCATTTACAGAGCCAGGATCAGCTTCCCTTTACAGAGATACTGGGGTGGGCTGGGGACTCCCATGCCCATATTACATCTTTAGACGCTTTGTTGCACAAACTCTTCAGGTAGCACTTGTGCAACAGGTGTGGAATAGCACTAATGAACAAACTCATTCAACCCATACTCCTTTGAATTCAACTGATGAAATAAAAAAATACATCAATATTATTATTTTTTAAATAAAAAAACTAGTATTGGAATGAATTTGGTTTTTTGTGTTTTTTGCATTGGCAACACTTCAGTCAATATCTGGAAAACTACACTAGCTAAAGGCTTGGGTACACTCATTGATTTATTTTTTTACTTTTTAAAATTGGAACAGAAGACAGCCACCAAATGCCATAGCACAAATTGCTAATGAAAGCCTCTCCAAATCCAAAACGAGCTTTCTATGCTGAATGGGGCACTGCCCTTGAAGGCAAAGAAGCCCAAGTCCCCTCTCCAAGCCTAGAGCTAGTCGTGCAGTTGCTTGGATCCCAGTTCATATTTTTTTTGTGCTAAGGAAACTTCCACAATGGAACAATTTCATTTACATTTTCCGGCTCTACAGCAATGAAGCTTATATTCTCAATTTTACACTTGAAATGCATTTGCTCACTTTTCTCCCTTCAGTGATCATTGGCTTCTATACGTGGCATTTTATCAATTAAGATGTGGAATAAAAGTTGCAACCCTACAGGCTACGTGTTAAAACACCTTTCCATGAAATCATAAAAGTGATCTATAGCGTCTGGTTTGCAATTAAGCAGCAGCAGCAACAAAAACAACAACAACATGTTTGACATTCACATTTAACTGACACTCATGTAAAAGGCTCAAGGCTGGTCTGCTCTGTCATTCTGGTTTGAATACAGCTAATTGAAATGATTTCCCTCAAAGGAAAACTTTCTGACAGACAAGTGAGTAAACAGCTTGAATTCCGATCCCCCTTCAGTTACTCTAATTATCTGGCATGGCAGATAGTATTCAGAATCAGAACTGCCACCAAAGATCAAACCTCAAGGTTAAAAGTAAGAGATATTTGATGCTCCTTCCCATGACAAAAGAAAAAGAAAATCCCCAAACAATGAATTCATATTTTTTAATATTAATGAAACAGAGTTGCTCTACGGAAAATCCTCTCATTGCAGACCAGAAAGCTGGCCTTTTTTACTCCTTTGTAGCAAATGAGTCCAGTGGTCCCTTCTTTTAATATGCACTAAGGTTGCCATATTTCGAAGAGCAAAAAACAGGACACAATTGCCAACTTCTACTTTTAACTATGGATCACTATCACGACTCTACCCACGAAAAAGAGGGCATGTCCTGGAAAAAGAGGACATATGGCAACCCTAGTATTCCTCATATTGTTTTCAACTATGAATCACCCTTATACCCTCCCATCAACCCTCTATGTTAATTGAGCTCAGCTGAAATTTCCACTGGAAAAACCCTGAAAATCCTTTAGAAAACCCCTTAAAAAGAAGCTGTACTATTGTCGCTGCTAATGGTGAGTCCTATGCTAGAAACTGTCAAAGTAATTTCTCTTCTCTCCTTGGAGATATCCGGTAACATGGTCTCCCCAATTTCTCTGCCCACAAGCAGGGTGGGAAATTTCCACATGGCTCTAGATAATACAAACTTGCCTGATTCCTAATATCTTTATCAGAAACCCTGCTCTGGATGCTTCCAGTTTGGGAGCTTTTTGCCGTTGTTACTGGGTTGTAGTATTTATTTATATTTGTGAGAATTTCCAGGTTATGTTCTGCTGAGTACTGATACTGACTGTTATTTATGATTAAGTTGTTTTAAATAACTATTTTAAACCATCTTGAGGGCTATGATCACAACGCAGAGTTGAAATATTTTAAATAAAAACAATAGAGCTGGGATAGAAAATGTTATCTAGCTTAACTATCAAAATTATCCAACACAAAACATGAACTGCTAAAAGCAAATATCCCCTGAATGACAGGTACACAGAGGAAATAGTTCCAGGGGAAGGAAGGAAGGAAGGAAGGAAGGAAGGAAGGAAGGAAGGAAGGAAGGAAGGAGTCCAATGTCTTGGAGAAGGCAAACAAATCTGAAAGAGTTGACATTTACTAGCCCAACTGACTGCAAGGAAGTTCCTTCTTAATCCAGATAAATCTCTTCTGGTGAACTGAGCAGCTCTCTTGCAGAAAGTTGCTAAATTTCATAGATTGTGAATAACTTTTCAAAGAAACCTCCAAGCAGTCTTTATGCTAAGGCAATTTCATCAAGAAGATGTCTCCATCTATGGTTAAAACACCAGGGCAACTGAGCTGCTGTCTGTTTTCTACTTTGGAAAATAAATTGGCACATATGCTTTCAGCTGTGTCTCCACAGAAGTTCACCTACCGCAGTGACTTTTAATTATCTGTGCTAAAGCTGAAGAATGAAACAAATATCCATAAGAGAGAGATGCAAACATACAGTTGGGCCTCGCTGACTGATTGACTCATTCACTCAAGTTATCAAAATTCTAAGGCACTAACATGATGTAGGTACGGTATATGGGGAGTCAAAAATGCCTTATTACTACAAAAAGTCGGCAAATCAGACAGTTTTGCTCTACTTGGCTGCAGGATGCAACAAAATCATCCCTTTCAAGTGTGTGTGTGTGTGTGTGTGTGTGTGTGTGTAGAAAAAACAGGCGAAAGGCCCACAATATCCATCAGCATAATAAATATGTGTAGGCCAGGGAGAGTAGAGGCTGCCACTTCAATGCCCCATTCAGTACATACATTCACTGTGGATGCATATATTATCTAGAAAGGGCTAATGCTCCCTATGGTGAATCAAATTGCTTTAGCCTTTTTGTGTTGGGGGTGGTGGTGTTTGAAAACAGTTGCTTTCAGCTTCTGCCAATCTTCAGGCACCTGGATCATATTTCTCAACATCACTGGCCATAAAGCAGGCAAATAAAGTTATTTAGAGAGTTAGACTTTTGAGCTAGACCACATTTGGATAAAGGGCTGCAGTGGATCCAGACTCCAGGAAGCCAAGTTAGTGAACTGTGTAGAATGGAAACGGCCTCATGGTTAAGTATTGGTTTGGATAGAGAAATAAACTAGGCTATGTTTAGCTGAATATGGTTTCCTAAATGATTTCATTTGCTCTTATGGTTTCCCCCATTCACACATTTGAGCAAGTCCTGCTTGGAGGGGAGGAATTTCCAGGAACATCCAGAAACATATCTATGTTTGCAGGATGCTCGTTTCATGTCCAGCCCAGCATGAAATGAACATTCTTCACAACCATTCAGTGGCATGAAGAAAATATGTGCCTCTCATGTCAGTACAAGAAATCACCTATCAAGTCATCAAAGGTGAAGTGGATTGGAATGCTACAGAGGTTGGAATCACTGAGATAAATGAAGGTAGTTTTTTTTTATAAGTGACCCCTGTTGAAATATCAACTATGTCTCCGTAACACTGGGGCATAACACTGTACCAGCAACATTATTTCAACTGTGTTGGAAGAGCAGGTGATGCAGTATTTTATATTTTCAGTGTTGTCCAACATTTTTTGTGATGTTTTAATATGTATTCTTCCCTGTATATGAAATCAAACGATCAAGAGCTGCATCACTCTTCACAATCTATCAGGTCAGCAGGGAGTGTGCCATGTCAGACTTTTTTCTCCTGGACCCCTATTAGCTTGCAAAACAGTAGTACTGAAATCATTCATGAAGCAGATTCTACACCATATGGGATAAATGCTGAAGATAGAAAGCTGCATCATATTTTAGCTAATGGTTTTTAAAATGCTTATATTTGCGGATTTAATTTAAGCTTTAGAAGACTGAATAAAAATGTGATGTGCATTTATATGGCCCTCAGGATTTTTTTTTTAAGCTTTTGCCAATCAACTTCTAAGTCAGCAATCCTGTACCCACTTACCTGACAGTAAATCCCATTGAACTCAGTGGGACTTACTTCTGAGTAAGGATTTATAGGATTGCACTGCACATTTCTCATGTGTATTGTTTACTTCTACCATATGTGAAAATCTCTGTCCTTAAAGCAATTAAAATGAATGAAACTTTCCTTTTGTAATATTACTGACTCGGACTCCTGATATTAAGCAGCAGGGAGCGGGGGGGGGGGGGACCAAGTTGGTTTTACTTTGTATACTTTACTTTCTATCTTTCTTAACCATTGCTTTAAAATATACTATATTGTTCTCTGGGGTTTTCTTTTCATGATCAAGGAATGATGGAATTCAGCCATCTGATCTACCAAAAAAGAAAAAGGGGGGGGGGGGTTACTAAGCATACAGTAATTAGGTATGTGGGTTTGAAATGAGTGTCAAATCCACGGGAAAAAGAACTATTAAAGAGAAATCACTTTGTGTATTTCTCCAGTGTGATAATTATTTTAAGCAGAAACCAAAAACAAGCACCACTACGGCCAATACAAGTAACTGCAAAATAAATAGAAAAACAAATAAACAAAAACCTGCGTGGAAATGTATCACAGGCATCCATGAAATCAATGTATCTACTATAAATAAGACAATACAACATAACAATAGTAATGTAACATAATAGCATACCTCAGTATACATTGGAAGCAATTTTCTATGGAGCAGTGTTCATAAGAATATGTACCAGTGGTTACATATTCTTAAGAACACTGCTCCGTTATTTGCTGAAGAAGACGTACACGGAACAGTGTTAATACTGGATCACTATCCGTTGTCTTACTGTTATTATACTTGATAGAAAAATATATACTACTTGTTGTGGTGCTTGTTTTTTGGTTTCTGCTTGAAGATTGCATCACAGAGTTTCTTTGTTTTTACTAAGCATCTGATAATTACTTTAGACAAAATGGCAAGCCAGCACAGATTTTCATTTTATCCAATCAATTGGCAGAACCTTTTTTAAAACACACACAACAACAACACCCTGAATCTTGTGATATATGCAGGACTTCACTGAAATGTTCAGTGGAGAAGCTGTGCATTGTTTAAAGTAGCCAGCCAGTGGATGTCACTGTTGCTCTATACCGAAGGCCCCCAGAAGGGAAAAAGACACCACTGTGAGAAAACATGCATGCATATGGGGAACTACCTAGTCACATATTTTGGGGGCAACAGGAAGTTCCAGTAGGGATATAATGAGAGCCCTGCTGGATCAAGCCATGAAGGCCACTATCCTGGTTCTGGTAGCAGCCACCCAAACGCTCCCAGGAATTCAATGAGAAGGGCAGGAAGTCAACAGCTCTCTCTGCATAGTGTGCCCCCAGCAACAACTGGTATTCAGAGGTACATTGCCTTTCAACATGGAGGTTCTGTTTGGCTGCCCCGTGCATCAGTCACTGCCAGACATATCCTCTGTGGATTGGTCTAATCCCATTCTTAAATACGTATTAAATCCAGTGGCCGTTGTGAAATTATTCCCCCTCCCTCCATTAACAAAGAACTGGGTTAAAAAGAAATGTCTCTTTAGTAGTATGGGGCTTTGCATATTGCCCCCCAAAACAATGCACTATATTTATGCTGGTAAACAACAGACAAGAAGAAGAAGAAGAAGAAGAAGAAGAAGAAGAAGAAGAAGAAGAAGAAGAAGAGGAGGAGTTTGGATTTGATATCCCGCTTTATCACTACCCAAAGGAGTCTCAAAGCGGCTAACATTCTCCTTTCCCTTCCTCCCCCACAACAAACACTCTGTGAGGTGAGTGGGGCTGAGAGACTTCAAAAAAGTGTGACTAGCCCAAGGTCACCCAGCAGCTGCATGTGGAGGAGCGGAGACGCGAACCCGGTTCCCCAGATTATGAGTCTACCACTCTTAACCACTATACTACACTACACTACACTACACTACACTACACTACACTACACTACACTGGCTCTCTTCCTTATTAATGCATTAATTAATGGCTTCCTTATTAATGTATTAACCCCACCGCAGAAAGGCAGATGAATGAAGTGCTCAACCCTTTTCATTTGATCAACAGGAATGTTGGTATCATGAAGCTCAGGGCTGGCCCAACTATTAGGCAGCTGGTTTGGGGTGCCATGAGAAGGCAGCAAATTTTAATGTTTACTGTTGCATTTTTCTGCTTGTGGGATTTTCTGCCTCAGATGGCAAGCAGCACATTTATTCTTAGCAGCATTAGTCCAACTCTTCTTGTGGTTTACAGAGGACTAAAACATAGTCCTCTTTTTGCAGCCAGAACTACCTATCAGGTGGGCGCCATTGCCACTATAGGAGAACACAGGAGGTGTTAATGGTGAGTTCTGACACCTCTTTTTCTAGAAAAACAGCACAGAAAACAACAACAACAACACCAACAAACACAGGGCACTCTCTGAAAGTGGCCAAAAGATCATCTCATCCAATCTCACACTGTAAGGCTGAGCCATCTACACACCTACGTAGCTCCCCTCCCCCTCCCTGCAACAGAAGTACAAGTGGAAATGCAGATGGACCTGAACATGTTTCTGAATACCTGTCGTGGAAACCACAATATAAAATTATTATTACAGGAAGGGACAGTGCTGTTGCACCCAGGTCCTGCTTTTGGGCTTCATATCTGGCTGGTCATTTTAAGAACCTTTACCTTACCTGTAAGGGAACAGGATGTTGGACTAGTGAGAACTACAACAGGGCTGGGTGAACTTTGGGGAGAGTGGGATGGCATAGACTGAAAGGAACAGGTAACAGGAGTATAGTCACAATGACCAGGAAGATTCTGAATGGGACATTCGAGCCTGTCAGTTTAATCTGAAAATAATGGATTAAAAAGATTGGCTTGGAGCAGAAATGCACAACATATGATTTCAGTAGTGGAGCTCATTCCTCAAGGATAAAACAGGAAAAAACAGTTGCTACTACAAACTGCTCAACTCTATATGATATTATAATTCAGGGAGCAGCTTTCCCAGGACCTTATTGAAGGCCTAGTTTGATATCTCTAACTTTTAATCTGCTTTCACAATTCCCTACTGCATAAGTGACTGTTAAGCAACCTCTGGTACTGCCTGCCTCACAGGAATGTTGACAGTGAAAAGGCTATTCCCCCCCTGATAAACTGTAACAAAGCAAACTGTGAGCATCAGGCTCCCATTGTCTTCAGAGTATGAAAGGGATGTTCATTGAATGGAAAATACACACGCATCAAGAGTGTCACTTTCAATTCAATCAGTTAACTTGAAAGGACAGGTGTTATTCACCAATAAAGTCAAAAGGAGATCCAAACTATCAACTATCCATTCTTCCCACAAAAGGGAATTATTTGCATCTTTAAAGAAACTTACTAAAGCAATTTTATGAGCACAAATCCACTACTTGATTTACATGTCTGCAGACTGAAACTACAGAAAGCTGGATTTCACCCTTCCATTTGATGTCTCCATTTAAAAATGTTCACTCATAATTCTTGTTGTTCCCTCTAATCCTTCTTTGTGTCTCTCAAAATTTAGTTTACATGGAGCTTGAAAGACGAAAGGATAGAAAATTCACATCAATGTCTCTATGTGACACTGATATGATGCTTCCAAGGAATACTATTTTCCCCTGCAGGGTTCACATGAAGCTCACTCAACAGGGTGAGAAGGGCTGCTTTGCCTTAGTGTTAAGAGACTGAAAAAAACAGACTGCTCAACAGGCACACAGAAGGAAGATAATCTGAGTCTGCTGCTCTTCAAATTAATATCTGGGTAGGAATGCAGGTGAAGATAATACACAAGAGACATTTGAGAAGAACAAAACAATCAGTTACACAGTCCTTCCATAATTTCTTTTGCAATGCTTTGCTCAAATAAATTAATTTGTCCATAGCAAATGTTGCCCAAACATTATGGAAGTCTTCCTCTTCATCTTCATCATCATCATCAACATCATATTGAATTTATATACCACACGATACCCACAGGTCTCAGGGCAGTTCACAGGATAAAATCAGAATATAAAACCACAAAATACATAATCAAAATAAAAACAACAATCCAATAACCCCCCCCCCCAAAAAAAAACCACATTTTAAAAGGGCAATGGAGGTCCTTTAATCAACCAAATAGAAGAACGTTCTGCCTGGTGCCTAAAGGTATATAATGAAGGCACCAGACGAACCTCTCTGGGGAGAGCATTCCACAGACAGGGAGCCACTGCAGAGAAGGCCCATTCTTGCGTTGCCACCCCCTGGACCGCTCGTGGAGGTGACCTTTTAGATTCCAACTCGCATCATCCTCAGCTAGCATGGCCAATGGCCAATAATGATGGAAGCTGGAGTCCAACAACATTTGGAGGGACACACGTTCCCCATTCCTGACATAAATAACAAGTACGTAAGAAGATGCCTGCTGGATCCAGACCAGACAAGGGTGGAGATTTCTCATTCTCTCTTTTCTCTGTTTGTTAGTCTGTTAGTTTGTTAGCTCTATAAATTATAATAAAGTAATAACAAAATTGAGAAATCAGTTCAACTGCTGGCATACCATGCAATCAAAATCAAAACAAGCACAAAACGGTTGTGCTGGTACAGCAGTGTCCATGCCCTATAATAAACAACTACATGTTGGAGTGATGACTCATAGGATCAAGCCTGAGGTACACACTTAATGAAAAGAGCTGTGGTATATTACTATCGGATGTGGGATTATAACAGAATGGAAGAATTAGCAATGCAAACCACTGTTGTGTTTTTAACACTCAAGTTACTTGTCAACAGTGTGAATCTCCACAACACCATATCCCTGTCTTGAAAACCTTGTTTCTACTGATATGAAATTGCCCTTCACTTCAATTCTATTCATTTCACCCTTGCTTTTTAAAGGAATAACAAAAGCAGGCACACTTTCCACTCAGCAATATAGTAAACAACAAGTCTGGTCTCCAAGTTAACATAACGGGCTCCAGAGAACAATTATCCCAGTGCTGAGGCTAATGTAAATTTCCTAGATGGAAAGGAAGTCTTCCTCACATGCTTATGAATACATACCAGGATGCCAAGTACATACTAGGATGCAGCAAGTGATGTAGTTTTCTTTGAAACTTGTGGCACGATGCATATAATGCCAGACATAAAGAGAGAGATTGACTTTCCTTAAGGAGTAAAGGTAGCCATTTTGGCCATAAGAAAAATTAGAAAGCTATAGAGATGGGGGATTCAGCCCATCTAGGAGGCCACGGTGCAACATGAAAACTGCAAGTGCTGCAAAGTGCCTCATTTGAACTTACCCGATGCAGACTTGGATGACTCAACTAACAGTAACAGTCTCCATACCACCACTCCATTTATTTATTTTAAAAATCTAGCTTCAGTCTCAGTGCTAGCAGCTAGCCAGGCCGGACACTGCCCAAGGGCTCAACAAGGGCTCCAACTGGCCTGATCTGCTACCCACAAACCATGAGGCAGAGTGGAGGTGGGCAGGCACAACCTGGGATGGACATTCGGCTCACATCTATGATAGCTGTCTGCCTCCATCTCCCTGCCTGTTGCTTCTCCTGGGCTCTGAGAAAGGGGTGGTAAGGGAGCCAATTTTGTTTTTGGATTCCCTGTATACAGTAAACTGTTTATCTGATTGCCTTCACAAGAAATGCCACTGAAAGGGAGTGTGCACGCCTTAGTTAACCTGCGATAGGTTGGATGCAGCGGTGCTCTTCTGTTTGCGGAGGGGTCACGGATGCAGCAAAAGTTCCTACTCATGGAACGAGAGAGGTTACTTTTACTGCAGCCCCTTGCACTCCCCAAAATTCTGCTCTAGAGATGTGAGGAGGTGTGTCAGATTGGTGAAAGTTGTCTCCCTTCCCTTCCATAAACGGGGTCCACTACTGAAACAAAGCCCTTTCTGTCTATAGAACGGCACTGTTGGATCAAGCCCAATGTAATTAGCTTTTAAGTTACTATAAAAATTAGCAAAATTATGCCAAACAAGTAAACTCTTTGGCAAAAATTGGAAAATACCCACGAACACCTCACATGGAATCTTTTATGAATACTATTCTGTTATCACAGACCCTTTTCTAGTTCTCCTATGCATCTTTTGGGGATATCAAGGGTTCTTTTCGGGGGGGGGCAACCTTGAAAAAGTGATGTGTGTGTCTGTTTTTAGCATAATGCTGAAAATTTTCCCTATGATTATTTCAACCATTCTTTATCAGTTCATGGGGGGGGGGATGAAAGGGGAGAAAAAGTTGACCCATAAAAATCTGATTGGTGGGGTGTGGGCTTTTGTCACACTTAATTTGCTTTTGACGTTACTGAGTGACATTTGTGTGTGTTCTTGCTTGCATTCTGCAAATGATCTCACCAGCGTCCTGCACTCTGCAGCCTCCCTGGGTGTCCACCATTCAGTTAAAGCCCAGTGAAGATATTAGGTAACTGAAGAATGCTGGAGAACTGTTTAAAGGAAATAAAAACACACATACCACCCTCAGCCATCTCACAACTATAATGTCAATTCAAAAACCTACACCCACCAAAATGCCCAAGACATTCTGAAGTGCAATGAGAATTAGATAGCAAAAACTGAAGCGTCTTTTGCAGGGGAATGAAACCTTTGAAAAACTGAAGGAAAAAATTCAGCACAGCACCACTTTTTGTTTTATCTCTAAATAGTGGTATGTTGCACGGTATCTTGGTACAGAGAGTGATGTTTATGGTTTATTTTGCTAGAAAGAGAAATACTGATTTTACCTGAACATAATGATGACTGAAAAACATTATCTAAAGCTCTCTCTAACTTGTTGCCATGTCTGGATTCCTTCCCCCTTGCTATTTCTATGTTGACAGTATGTGAAAGGATTTAAGATGAGAATTAATTGCACTGAAATAAAAAAAGAACTACCAGGGGACAGGCCTCTGTGAGTTGCTCATTTGCCCCATGGGATAATATGTCAGAAAAACAGCAGGAACAATATATCAGTGAACTAGTACTTCTGAAGTTTGGCATAGCACATTATACCAATAAAATATTGCATCCAGTATAGTGCAGTGGCAAAATGGGAACAAAACAGTTTGCTTATAAAGCAGGGTTATAAATGCTATACATGCATTGGTTTGTTTTTAATAAATTACCTCCTACAAATATAGTAGGGCTGCAGATTTCAAGCAGCTTCCATAAAAGTGGGACATTTACAAATCAGCCAATGGGGACAGGAATAATAGTTCTGACACATATCTAATATATAAAATTGTAAGGAGTCGCCATGCCAGCATGTGCTGTCAGCTGTGACTGACAGTGCTCCCTTCCTATTGCTCTGACTCCTGTGATAAGCGTGAGGGGAGGGAACAGCTTGGGTGGGCATGTGTGCAAATGAGAGAGGGAAGCAAGTGACCCAAGGCAGCCTGCCTGCCTGCCATCGCCACTGCTGCACTGGGAGCTGAGTTGAGGGAAAGTCTGAGGGGAGGTGTTGTCACAGCTGCACTCAGAAATGGGCTAGGCATGCAGAAATTTGGCTTTGAGGGCAAGGAAGAGTTCTGGTGTGAGTGAGACCGGGGAGAGAAAAAGCTAAGGCAGTCTGAGGGTAGCTGGACATCGCTGCAGCTGAGCTGGGAGCTGAGGGGATGGAAAAGTTGGAAAGGCTGGAGTGCCCTCGCTGCACCCGGAAGAGGGCTAGGCAGGCAGCAATTCTCCTGGGGAGGAGAGGGGGAAAGGGGGTTTAGTAGTTGCAATATGTGTGAGAGGAGTGAAAATCCAGGAGGTTCCCATGGGAGTGAGCTGTGTGCAGTTGGAACAGGCTGCAGAAAAGGAGGAGGCGGCATGAAGGTGGGGTTGAAAAAGCATGTGCAAACTCCTCAGCCATCTATTGCTTTGCCTTTTGTTGATCATTCTGCATTCTGGAGTGCCCATAAATACAGGTAGTATAAGAGCTTGGGGGGAGGGGGGGAAGCAGTGTCTGCAAGAGCATTCAAGTCCATTTGGGAAGGAATGCAAATAGACAACTGTGTATGGGGGAAAGTATGGACAAAGCGATATTGTAAATTGGGGCCTGTGTGCACACCATACAGCACACTATAGAAAAGCAAAGGTATATAACAACACTTTATGAAAGAGAATATATGATTCTGTTTGGTATGACTGAATGGAGCAATCAGGTCTAAACCACAGCTGTTGAGGCAAATTTTCAACCAAACCACTACACGTCTAATGGAAAGGCATCCCTTTTTTTTTTTTTAAAAGTCATACACTTGTCCCTATATAGGATCGCTTGAAGTGGTGGCTTCTGCAAATAAATGCTATTAATGGCTCTGTCACAGGCTGTACCATTCACATACAGCTTTATTGGAGAGAGAAGCCAACGAAACAAAGGAAAGACCAAATAATTTATCTTACACTGTTTAGAGTATAAACTTTAGATGCCTCTTAAAATGCTAGAAACTTTCCTAGGGTACATTTAGGCCATAGAGCTACAAAACGAGCATTTTGTAAAAAGAGATCATTCAGTCTTCTTGCTTTTGTTTGGTAGACTTGCTTCCTCCTCAGAAAACCTGACATGTGTTTCACCTTTGCAGCACACTTCCCCTAATAATTGTGGGTCAATTTGATCAGCTGTATAGGCATTCAGTTCTACCAATGATGGGCCTTTTTATTTTGTACAACTTTGCTACATTATATCTGTGTGTAACAAGCATGCACAATCTCAAGGGCAATTCACTCAGCCAACCTGAGCTTCTATTGCCAAAAGCACAAACAGCTCTGTGCAGAGGGACAACAAGTTATCAAAACTGTTTGCAATTTGGAACATCATCCAAAAATTTTGAAAGAGGCCTGAATGACCAGGGCCTAGGAGGGTGAGTGGTTTGGAAGATCCTTAACAACTACAAGCCACTTTGCTCCACTTGAGCTGCAATCCAAACACATTTTCTATGGAATAAACCCTCTTTAATTCTAAAAGGACATGGACAGAATTGTACTTTTGTACTGTGAAAATAAAAATAAAAAAGCATATTGGAAAATAGAGGGGTGAGACATTTTTTTCTTGCCTAAAATGTATATATATTTAAATACCACCTCTTCACTTACAGCAAAACTGCCAAGTCAATTAATGAAAACACAACACATTAAATGCAACGTTAAGTCAAAAACACTAGTTTTAAGAGTCCGAGAGGACTTTGGATTTTTTTTCATTTCTCATACTGCTTTTGAAATGGCGAGGGGTTTCAAAAGCAGCTGAAGATAAAGAATGGGTAGGGATGTCAGAGGAATCCATCGGAAACAGACAACCAAGCAGATTTCCTTCCATCTGCCCACTCGATCCCCACTGTGGTACTGATTCTTGCTGTGAAAACTGTTCATTTTAGTTCTCTACAACTAATGTTGTGGGGTTGTTTTTATAACATGCTTCTCTAAATGGCTTGACTGAAGGGAGGAATTGCAATGGGTAAAGGGAAGGATGACAATATTGCCCTATATAGTTAAAAACAGATCTACCATGGTGAGAATGTTTCCAAAGCTAAAACTGCAAAACAAAGCTTCAAGGCTCATTTCAATGGACTATGCTATTTAAATGAGTCTGAGTGCCTTGGGAAAGGAGATAACACCTTGCACATACAATAGTTCCTTTGCAAGGGAAAGGTAAGGTAGTACTTACGGTATTTTAGAAAAATGTCATTTGTGTGAGGTAGGGACGCAGGTGGTGCTGTGGTCTAAACCACAGAGCCTAAGGCTTGCCGATCGGAAGGTCGGCGGGTCGAATCCCCGCGATGGGGTGAGCTCCCGTTGCTCGGTCCCAGCTCCTGCCAACCTAGCAGTTCGAAAGCACGTCAAAGTGCAAGTAGATAAATAGGTACCACTCCAGCGGGAAGGCAAATGGCGTTTCCATGCGCTGCCCTGGTTTCGCCAGAAGCGGCTTAGTCATGCTGGCCACATGACCTGGAAAAACTGTCTGTGGACAAACGTAGGCTCCCTCAGCCAGCAAAGCGAGTTGAGCGCCACAACCCCAGAATCGTTCGTGACTGGACTTAACTGTCAGGGGTCCTTTACCTTTTTTAGGGTGTGGAACAATTCCTGATTAAGGCTTGGTAACTTGTTTTCATTTCCTAGCTTTTTTGTGAGTTTGTCAGTGAATTTCTATAAAGAAAAGTTTTGAAACTAATCCTGGCTGGTTATCACAGCGACTGTCACTGACTCCCCTTCCTTCCCAAAATCTGGGAGATCTTTCCCCTAATGTCAGACTCAATGGAGGGTGATTGTGACTGCTCACTAGTGTGATGTACTCTGCACATAAGGCAAGATTACTTAACATTTTCAGGACTGAGCCACACATTGCAAATATGTTCTGCTATGCTCTGATGTGCTTCCTCAGGACAGATGAATCTGTCAACTTCAGTTTCTCATTTTTCCAATCTTAAGTTTGGTTCACCCAGTTTGAATATGTTTGTGTGTGTGTATGTGTTTTAAGTGCATGAAAATATACATGCATTACAGTATTGTGCACAGTTTTCCTAATATGTTATTTTTGTATGTAATTTGGACTAATATATATACATTTTAGAAGCAATATCCCCCTAATGAAATGCATTCTTATACATTCGTTTCACTGATATAGAAGTTTTTTTGTGCTTTCATCACCAAGATGCACATTTCTGTACACGTTCTTTGCTTGAAGAATTGTATTGCAGTATTTGGAGAAGTGCAAATTTCCAAGAAGACCTGTGTTTCAATTCACAAACTTGTTCGAGATGTGTGAATTCACTGAATGAATTGCTTTCCTATCCCTCTTTCCATACTTATTTAGAACATCCAAAGAAGCTATGAAGTTAAATTCTGGGACAAAGCCAGCTAAAAGCTATGTTTAAAACAATGTACCGGTAGTTGGGCTGGACTGATTGTATCTTATCAAAAGTAATTATCATTTTAAAATATTGTATTATGTCCTCACTTCTGCCTACACCCATTTTGTTGATTTAGTATGCTGGCTCCAGGCTAGCTGGGGACGTGATGTTTCGGCCCACTGTTACTTATTGGCACCTGAATGCACTATGAGGATTAGTGATGAAAAGAATGCACCATTACAGTTCATCATTAACATGTTGGCAGAAGGTCTGGATAGGGGACATTCTAATTTAAAACAGTCTTGAATACATTAATGCACATTATGGCAGAACATAAGAATCCTTTCATGAAAGTCTGAATAAGAAAGATACTCTGGAGCGAGAGATACTGGCTAGGACTATATCTCATTCCTTTCAGCACTAATGTAATGGGGTCATATCATCGGCACATTTGTATAGCTGTAAATTTTAATGTAGATTGCTGTTCAGGAAGAGAAATGTTACAAGTTAAAAGAGGTTTAATGAACAATGGTGGCCAGCCATTGATATGAACGATGTATGGACGTAACCCTGCATTAGAAACAATTATCTGTGGTAATTAGTTGGAAACATAGCGTAGCATGGTTAGGCAGGTTAGGCAGGGATAGTGGGTAGAGAATGATAAAGGATATGCACATTGACTCTCTGGATTGAGTAGAATGGAACTTATTCTCAACTAAGTTGCCAAAGAGCAGTGGCGGAGCTTCATGCTCCAGCACCGGGGGCGGGAAGCAGGCGGGGGGCGCGTTCTGGGAGCAGGGCACACTGAGATGGAACCCTATCGGGATCCCACTGCCCGGGGCACCCCGCCCCCTACACCCCGCCCTTCCTACGCCAGTGCCAGAGAGCACTCCTATATTTCAGAGTAAGCCTCTTTGAATTCAGAGGCACTTAGTTCTCAGTGAATATGCAGGGATAATTGTGAATTTCTTAAGTCTCAATCCTCTGCGTGCTTGCTTCAGAGTTAAGTACTATTCAGCTCAGAGAGACCACATCTAAGTAAACATTCAGGGGGTTGGACTGCTAGATTCTTTGATTTTTAATGTTATACACAATGGGATTTGTCACCATACAATCACTAATCATATTTAACTGTAACTTTTTTTTTTATCTAGAAAAGCCACCATGAATTTAGATAAAATTGTCAAAAATGAAGATTAAAACTTACAAAGACAGATAGCTGAATTTTGGTAGATTAATTCTGCTAGATCAAACACATCTGAGCTCTCTCGGTAAATAAATAAATCTTCCAAACTGGCATGTCTCCAAACTAGAATTTGTCAGTTAAGCACAGTCTATTCACCTTTACACTATGATGAACAAATTTGTGGCCTTGATCTCATTCATCCTTGTAGCTGCCCTGTGACACAAATCCCCATGATTCCTCTTTTTAAGGTGAGATGTGGTGCCATGTCCAAAGCCACAATAGAGTCCTTTGAAGTATGAACTCAGCTCTCAGGTTCAACCCAATCACCAAAGCCTTGGCAATACTGTCTTTCTGAGAAGGAACAAGGCCTTGCTCAACAAAGATGTCATTCCAGCGTTCAGAAGCTGTGGAAAACATGAATACCAAACTATTTTTCAAAATGACCAATTGCAACCACAGTACAGTACTTTTTCTTTTAATGAAGACATTAATGGTAATGTATATTCTGTCTGTGAGGCAAAGAGAGCATGTGAGTGCTTGTCTACATATATTTCTTCATCTACACTGATGAAGGGGATTTATTTATTTTTACAGGAAGCATATTCTATTTATTGGTTATATAAAAAACCAACCACACATACACCATTTTACAACAGGTGCTTGTAGATTTTGACCACTGAGTTTCACAGCGGATTCTGTCATCGGGTGTTTGAAATCAGCACACACAGCGCAGGTAGTATTTGAGTTTCACACTTGCCATACCTCATTGTACATTGATTAAACAATGAGGAATTAATTCTAGCAACCATTTCAAACAAGTTACCTTCACCTCTAGTTAAAACGAGGGCGGGGGTAGGGGAGAGGAGGAGAACCAAAATTCCTAAGCACAGTCAATGTTTCGTAAGCTTGCTTAATAATGAAGGTCCCAAACAGAGAATCTAAATGACTTTTTCCTTACACAGACTGCACTTTACAGCATATTGATTTCCATATGTACACAGCACTAGCATTGATTTTCAGATTAGCTCTATAATAACTCTTCTGCTGCTATTTCTTTGAGCTGATGGCTTAAGCCAATTTCTACCATATCTTCCCCCCCCCCTTCCTATTGTGTCTGCTATTTAGAGATAACATATTGCATGTTACAAGAAAGAGAAGCCTTCGAATGAATATATTTTACCTAACTGCATTACCAGTAGTTTGCTTCTTTGTTTATTGGAGACTAGAAGATATGCTGACCAGTATTCTACCTTGCTTTTTAGCATTAATCCAGTTTTATACCTCTAGCAGAAAATATGTGTCAGAATGAGTGATATGAATTACTGCCAGAAAACTAAATTGAAGTCTTCATAATTCTGTTCATTTGTGGCTCACACACTTTGAAGAGATTAAAAAATTGGGTTTTGGATAAGACTCATAAAAGGTGCCCCTTCTTTACAATTTTTAAAAATCAAGGTCACTTGGATTACATGCAAACCAAATATATGTATAAAGGTACCCTAACAATTCTGATATCCCTTGAATTAGGTGATGTATATTGCACGAACTGTCTCTGTGTTTTAATTATTTCACTCAATGTTTTTTTAAAAAAATTATGGGTGCACGTAGGGGTTTTTGATATGTGTCTAAGGGTGATCTAACGATTGTATTTATGTTTACCTCCAAGACACAAATGAAACACTGCCCCTGTTCCAATTAATTTGCAAGAGGGAGCCTGGCTGGCACCGGCAGGAAAGAATCTGTGTTTCTCTGCTTAAAAAAATTCATTTAACAGAGGCACAAGGACAGCACAAAGTGAAAGAAGAACTGGATGTTATGTCCAATAACAGTACATGAGAACATCAATAGCCTCCCTCTTCCCTTCCCTTACAGCTGCTGCCTTGTGTAATGTCCGAGCCCTAATGACATGACAAATTGTATACGTTGACCATGTATATATAGTTCTAATGAACTGGGGTATGTTATAACAGGCATAATATATCTACACCCACAACTAATAGCTACCGATAGACTAATACAAAGCAGCAAGACATGGTGCTGTTGGAAGCATTAGCAATGCTGAATTAATTTCAGTAACTACACAGTAAGCCTTCTCAGTGAAAACAAACAGCACTTGGAACATTCAGTTTTGGATTAGAACTTTTTTCCAAGCTGATGAGCAAATGGTTATGGCTATGGACATGTTCCTTTTGAGTCTAAAATGTTTTCGCATATTGTTTGTCAGATATGGGAACAGAATGGGATGGTTGAGTCCATAATTTGAACTGCCTGCAGACAGATTGAGCCTCTATGCAATTTGTCACTTCTGCGACAGCTCTATTTACAATACTGATTTCTGCCAAAATCTATTCTTGTGTTATATTGTTTTATCATACAGCTGTGTTATTTTGCTAGCAGATCCAAACACATCTCCAGTGTGCGCAGCAAATGCATGCCTCCCATTTTGCTTAATGCATTTAATTTGATATTTACTGATATGATTAGAATTTGTCAGGGTATATATTTTAAAACAGAAATGAACTGTGAGAATGCTGGACTAGATGGGTCACTGGCCTGGTCCAGCAGGGTTCATCAAGAGTTGCAGATTTCAGTACCTTTTTCTCAGCTTTTTACCAAATGATTAGAGCATGAGATACATTCATAGCTGTCAACTTTCGGATTTGAAAATAAGGGATCACCTATAACAGTCACATGGCAGTGGTGGGCGGAGCCAGAAGCAAAAGTGGGCGGAGCCTGGCTGGAGTGACGAAACAGGAGGGGCGGGGTGAAGCCGCCTCACTATCTGGCAGGAAGGGTCGCGTGGGCTCCCCCCCCGCTGCTGCTGTTGTTAGTGGCACACTATCTGGCAGCGCCCCTCTCTTGCCCTCATTGATTCTCCCGCGCCTGCCCTCTCCTAAGCCGAGAGGCGCCGCCAACGTTCGTCCAAGTTTGAATCCTCCCCGCCCCCAACTCCCCCCTTGAAATAGCGGGGTGGAGGGAGGAGGGAGAGGAGCGTGGCCGGGGTGGGGGTGGGGGAACCCTTATGTAGAGAAGGCAGGGAGTCTGGCTACGGAGTCGGCCCGAGGGGAATCTCCCCCATAGCCTCCTGGAGCAAGTCTCCTCCACACCCCCTGCACCACGGGGTCCAGGGGCAGCTCTAGCTCCCTGCTAGGAGGCAGCGAACAGGAGGTAGAAGCAGCAGCACCAAGCCAACTCTCCTTCTGCAGGGAGGAAGTGGGGGGGATTAGAAACCCCACAGCAGTGCTTATGCCATCGGCATAATAGAAATGACCTGGAGCGGTGACAGCCCCGGATCGCCGTCCGTCTCAGGTGCAGAGCGGGATTGGAGGGCTGGCTGGCCACTTTGGGGAGCTGAGAGAGGGAGAGATGGTCCCCGTTGAGCTGATCGGGGGAAGAAAGGGAATAATTCTCTCCCCCTCAGTCCTTAAAGAGACTTTCTTCTTCATGCTTCCTGCCATGTTCAAGTCTTGCTGGCGGGAAACTTCCTCGGAGGAGAGGAGCGGGAGGAAGGGAGAGGAGGAGGAGGAGGAAGAAGAAGAAGAAAATACCGGCGGCAGCAGCGCCGCTCCCGCCTCAGCTGAGTCCCATGGAGCGCGTGGAGCCTGCGCGCAAAGAAAGAAGCAGGACAGAGCGAGGCTGCGAGTCCCTCCCCTCGGCACTTACAAGTCCTCCTCCTCCTTTCCCCTCCTCCCCCCCCCCTCTTCTGGCTGCTGCCTGTCTGCAGATAATCTGGCTCTTAGTGGCAGCAGGCAAAGAACGGGGGAGACGGGGAAGGAAGGGAATATACGGGAATATACGGGTTTTTGATTAAACCGGGATTGCAGCGGGAAACGCGTTAAAAAACGGGGGAATCCCGGCAAATACGTGATACTTGACAGCTATGGATACATTCTGCCTATTCACCCCCAGTAGAAGCACAATACTATACATGGTTAACACACACAAACGTGCACACATTAAGAAGGGGCAAGATTCAGTTTTACATCTATATCAAATTTAGCTATACTTTCCCCAGAACTAGAAATATTATGATTTCTCTCAAATTAGCACCATATACCTGGTACAATATGGCACCCTCTGTACCAATTAATGTGGCAGTCTGATATTTGGTCAAATGTTTCTATGAGATTTATGAGGCAAGGGGTGACAGTAGAATCAAGGCATCATACACACATAGTCAGGTCTTGTATATTACAACCCCAATTTTTAAACCTCCAATACATTCAGCCTGTGTAAGAATATAAATTTGGTGTCTTCGAAGCTAAGTCAAAAGGAGAAGCAGTAACTGGCTTCTTTGTCATTCAGCCCTCTATTGTTTTCAACAGGTCAATATGCTGCAATGCAATAAACAAATAATTTTTTTAAAAAATACCCCTGCAACAAAATATAAATATGCATATTTAAATATATGGAAGAGGACAATCTCCTGTGCCTCAGTAATGTGGTGTTTAGAAACTGCCTTCAGCATATGAATTTTGTTTGTTAATTGTTCTTGCATTAGCTTGTAAACTATTTTATTGCAGTACACTGGGAAGAAGTGGAAAAAACGTCTTTTACTCACATCTAACCTTGCCTTTAAACATTTGCCATCTCTTGCTGCCGTTTAATCAGCTGCAAGAGAGTGTATTCCTCAACTTCCTTTTTACCCAAGAGCTCTGAAATACATCATGAGCAACACCAACCGAGTTGTTATGCTGCTACTGAACTGTCATTTAGGCTTCAAGGCTTTCCCGCTGCCAATCCTGTTTGCTTTCCTCATAATTGGAAATGACTCTTAAGACAAGTGCCCAGAGCACAGTCTAGAAAACTGTAAAGATTCTGGGAAAGAGGAAAGAGGGGAAAGAAAGGAAAGGGAAAGAGAAAGAGAAAGAGAAAACTATCCCATAGAAAGGTGGTTTAAATTTTGATTAATTTGTTTTTTGTAAAAAAAAAAAAATGAGTTTCAAAAGTTAGGTGTCACCAACACCTAGCTAAACCATTTCCACATGACTGACATACCCATGACTCTCTCTCATCTAAAAAATTCAGATCTAAATAGAGCTAATGTCGTGGAAGTTTTAAATAAGTGTAATAGCTTGGTTGTGTGTTCTACTCTGCAAGGAAAAAAAAGGGTGGGGGTCTTGTCTCTGGTTGCAGACACAGCCATGATGCTCCACCAGAGGAGGGGAAATACACAAAGAATATAGTGTCCATGGCAGTAAGGTAATGGAACAAGACATCTCTACCATCTCATCTGGCAGTGTACCATAAATGGAGGAGAAAGGCAAACAAGGTGCATTGCGCCAAATGCCCACAGAATAGGAATAGGCCTTTGCACATCTCAGAGAGTTTCCACCCAGGCCCCTGCATGGCCTCTGAATCAGGAGTGCCAACTTGAATAAATGTTGTGTGTGTTTATGTGTATGTGTGTAGGTAATTTCCACCCTGCAGAATCGATCACATGGTCACATAAATAATAATAATAATAATAATAATAATAATAATAATAATAATAATAATAATGGAAACTATGAGAATGATCGGGAATATACCAGAGAGTCAATCCTATTGAACTCAGTGGGATTTAGTTCTAAGTAAAAATGCTTAGGGTTGCAGTGTAAGGCTGCACAGACTTTACTCAGTCACCTGGGAATACGTTCCATTGAATGCAATTGCTTCTTCATGATTTCTTTCTTTCTTTCTTTTTAAATATCACCATCTTTACTTGGATGCCTGCATAGGAACTAGAGAATAAAGGGGGTTACTAATACTATCTAATCATAACAAAATAAAATAAAAAATTCCTTCCAGTAGCACCTTAGAGACCAACTAGGTTTGTTCTTGGTATGAGCTTTGGTGTGCATGCACACTTCTTCAGATACGAAGAAGAAGTATCTGAAGAAGTGTGCATGCACACGAAAGCTCATACCAAGAACAAACTTAGTTGGTCTCTAAGGTGCTACTGGAAGGAATTTTTATTTTATTTTGTTTTGACTATGGCAGACCAACACGGCTACCTACCTGTAACTATCTAATCATGAGCAAGTTTGGCTTTGTATAACTTAATATTGTATACTTTCTTTTTATAATTCAGAGAATCTATCTTTTTATCTCCTGTGCAGGATTTAAACATTTTACATTTGGACAAGTTTTATATTCACTCCAGCACATCTACACTGAAGACTATGAAAGGCTGTATAACATATTGTTTTTAAGGAGATTTCCTCCCCCAACCGAGGTACTTACTGCTAATATTTCTATGTATTTATATGTTACATTTCAAATCTTAGGCCACTAAAGACGACTTTATGTTGAAACACATCTGGCCAATTCATCTAAGGGGCACTCACTTTTCACTGGCATTTCACTTTTCACTGGCAAAATCCAGTTTTCTTGGCCCCCCCCCCTCTAGGTTTTACCCCTCAAGGAGCTTGCATTTGGCCTTTAAGGAGTGCATTCTTAATATTTGTCTGTAGTGTATATTTTAGCTTATGGAATATTAAAATTTATAATGCAAGCCAGCAAACCTCACTTCATCATCAAAACCACTACAGGTCTCTGATTGAAATGATAATGACCTTTCTAGAAATCCCGCAGAAGTGATAGCCTCCTTGAAACAAAACCGCAGGATGGTTCTACGAAAATCAAAGGCAACGAGTACTGCTATGAAACTTATTTAATAAATTAACACCAGGGAATGAAATGAGTTTCATCCAAGCAATAATAACATGCTATTTTTGCCACTAAGATGGGATGGGCATGTCATGGTGCTCAAACGCACAGTATTCTAAAATCAAGGAAACAGCACAACTCTGCCTTTTCAGTGCGAGGAGAGCTCCACTGTTGTGTGTGACAAATCAAGATTGTCCCTCACATCTTACTCTGTTTTCTTTGAAGGTCATATGAAGCTTTCGGTTATACAAGACACAGCGATAGCCCGCTTTACTTACATCACCACAGAGAAGACACCTTGAGCATTTTAGCACTACAAGAAATGTTCACTGTGTTCCTTTGCTATATAAATTATAATCTGAGCAAGTGTGAAATACTGAGTTTCATCCCTCCACTGCTAAATGAGAAATTTAAGTGGGTCAAGGGTATGAAGGATTAGGGGAGATTGCTAAATAATGTGATGAGTTGGTTTTTTAAAAGACCACCATTTCAAACAGAACTCCCCACAGATACCTAACATTTAAATCTGCTCGTTGCTGCCATTTTCATTGTACGTACAATGAAAGTCCATTGCCATTCTCTGCAGCATGGAATTATAAACACTTAATGTTTCCTAAACCAAAGCCATCCTAAGAAACACATCAACATCTCACACAGCATGAACTTTTAACGACTTGTCCCTTTTTACATTTAGTCCCCTCCCACTGGTAAAGGAGCATGGAGTAATGAGCAGTGTTTGTATATGGCCACTGGGGTAGAATAAAAACAAAAAGCAGCAGCCCTGGGGCTTGAAGAAGCCGTTAAAATGCACATAGAAGGTGTGACTTGTCAAAAGCCATCATGAAAAACACCTTGCAACGTTCTCTTTGGCATTGCTTTGCAGGTGTCAAAACTGCCTTCCATTTCAGGAAATGAAAAATGGCATACATAAACCAAGTGTTTTTAAAATGCAAGTAACTGTAAAGTTTTTTTTTAAAACAACAACAACAGTATTTTTACTTTTAAAATATATTATCCTTTCCTACAACAATGTGTGCATGTAAACATGTTTTAACGTCAGGTCAGCAGAAGAAAACAATATTTTCCTCCTGATGGTGCAATGATTTTCACGAGTTTAAGATACAAAACTGTGCATGTTTGAAGTGTTCTTTCTTCTTCTTCTTCTTCTCAAGATTGGCAAACTGCTTTTTGTTGTTTTGCTCCAACATATCAAGAATGTAAAAGCAATTCCAAAGCATGGAATAATGGTCGGGAGGGGGAAGAGCAATGTTCTGATTCAAGGTCTGAAACTACAAAGCTGTACCACCAGGGTGTCTAATGATAGACTCTTGGGGTCTCAAAGCATCCATCACTGGCATGTTTTCCACTGTTTCGTTCTTTGGGGTCAAGCCCTGGAGGTGATCATTAGCGGTCAGGACAAACTGTCAGGAACTCGGGTCTGAGAGTGGACAGGTATGCTGGAGGTGGGCAGACCAGAGACAGCCAGTCCAGAAACAAGCAGTTTCAAGACCAGTGGTATGATACATAAGGGAACGAAATGGGTAGCCTCTTCAAGCAACAGAGGAAGTGAGCAACCCTGACAGCCTTTATACTTGCCAGTGACACCAACTTAGTCCTCAAGTCCTCTGCTGAAAGATTATGTGAATAATGTGAGTCTCTACCTGCTGTCGCCCCCCCCCACCTGCCCTCTAACCTAAGGGGCCAGGTGGCACAGAGATCATGAAGTGAGTGCCTGGATCTCCCCAGGGCTCCCAAAGTGGGCTAAATCCTCATTAACTCCATTTTGGATTGTGTCCATTGTCAACAATACATTGCAGAAAATGAAAGGTTTGATGTTTCTCACTCATCTGTTGAAATCTCTTAATTTCAAGTGTCTGGAACTCCTGATTTTGGAAGCCTTTGTCCCTGAGTTTCAAGGTTCAGGGGTCGAAGAAGCCTGGTCATCCTTGTTAAAGAATAATTTCAATTCAGTGCCTTGCCTTTCGAAATGAAAATGCCTTATTATTTCAAGGTAGAGACGTGGGTCGTTAATGTAGAACTTTTTGGATTCAGCCTACAATGTGACATTATTATAGTATGCCTTAGGCAAAGGAAGACAAAATAGAACTGTTAATACCAATTCATCAAGAGAAAGAGAAATACAGAGAAATGGTGTACACTTTTATTAATAGGGACCCTTTCAACCATGAAAACTAATCCTTTTTGATTGTTTAAAAATCTTTCCACTGCCCTGAACTCAGATACCTAATTCTAAAGAAAAGGGCAGTGCTTTTTAACTGTTTGTTTAATATTCTCACATTGTCCCTACCAAACAAAATAGGTAATTGGAAAACTGGAAGTATAGGGAGATTGTATTTTTTTTAAAGGAAAGCCACTGTGATGGAAGGATGGTGAAGTCATCGTGAGAAAAGCAGACCAAAGAGATAACAACGGATACTAATGATATTCCATTTACTATTAAAAAGCATTTCTTTACTATATTTTGCTACAGCCTCTCCTTACAGTGCAGGGCTCATGTTCACATTATATGAAAAAATACAAAGGACACACCAACACAGGAGATGTAGGAGGCAGAATGGGGATAGAATTCAGGTATTTTTCTTGGGGAAGGGTCATAGTTCAGAGCATCTGCTTTGCATGCAGAAAGTCCCTGGTTCAATCTCTGGCACACACAACGCTCCCTTAAGAGGATCTCCACTTTTCACTGTTCCCCCTTTGTCTCTTATGGAGCGCCACCTCTTACTGCTATAACAGTGTGAGGCATTAATGCAGCCCAGTTGCATCACACAAAGGCAGTCATCCCACTCTAGCAGGGAAGGCAGAGCAAAGATAGGGGAGTCTCCCAAAAACATAGCTGTCAACCTTTTCCTTTTTTTGCGGGAAATTCCCTTATTATAGCATTGGGAAACAGCAGGAAGGGTTGAGAGCTATGCCCAAAAATCCCTCTTAAGAAATGACTGTTGGGAGGAGCACAGAGAGAAGAAACACCATGGTGCACCTGCAACAGCACAACTGGATGCCCTCATCTGTCCCAGGTGCACAACGGTCTCTACAGCCACATCAGGCACTGCAACCTTCCAACAGCCTGACCTAACCCACAAAGGCCCACTCCTCCACTGCCTCCCGAGACAGACGGATGCCAGCAGTGTGGAATAATGCTCTATGAATGGGTCCTTATTTAATGTAAGTCCTTTCGGAAGTTGACCTTCTTCTCTTAGCTCTCTTTGCACACACACACTCCTGCTATCAATATGGCCGATGGCCTGAATCTTGATGTGACAGTGCATAACTAACTCAGATACTGGCCAAAAGGGACAAAGGAAAACAAACCAACTGACCTCAAATGGGTTGTGCTCCTTGCATGGTGATTATGTTTGTTTGGCAGAATAAATGATATGCAACCCTTTCTCTCCTTTTTATTAATATCAGCTAATAGACACGTTAATAGAAGGGGACGACAGAGGATGAGATGGTTGGACAGTGTTCTTGAAGCGACTGGCATGAGTTTGGCCAAACTGCGGGACGCAGTGGAGGATAGGGGTGCCTTGCATGCTCTGGTCCATGGGGTCACGAAGAGTCGGACACGACTGAACGACTGAACAATAGACACGTTTGCAAAGAATATGTATTTTTCTTCATGGAAAGTAGGAACCACAGAGTACAACTTGGGGAATCCTCTGGTGGCCCTTTATTCTAGGAATACAACCTTATTTAGAAGACTGGATGATGGTGCTTATTTAATTAGTGGTGAGGGAGAGCCTCTTTTTTATCTGCTATATTTAGCTCCTCTAGAGTGGATTCTGGTGACAATAAAAATAAGCATTTGACTTTCTTTGCACTGTGATGGACACTTTCAGGGGTGAATGTGATTTAAATATTTAAATTTATTTAATTGAATTCACATTCATAGACTTGAATCTGAGCACTGGGACTTGTAATGGTTTTTGTCCTGATCTAGATTTTTCATTATAAGTTTGCTTAAAGGAATATATGCTAAGTCACCAGATACGGCACAGGTTGGACACTCTCTTTAGGTTTAAACATTTCTGGCAATTGGAATTGTTACTGTGCATACTGATGTCACTCTCTGATATGCAGTAAGGATATCATGTTGTAAATAATTGGTTTAATTTTTTTGTCTCTCTAAAACACTATAGCTTTGTTTTCAACTGTTTGATTATGTACAAGTGATAGCAAACTGAGTAAAAAGCTGTTGTAAGACATTGTTTCTGGCCTTTACATTGTTTCCTGTTGCCCACCCTACATTCCTAACTACTAGAGAAAGCATACATGTTTGCTGCTAGGAGTAGAGTCAGTGACAGGAGCCAATCAAACTCAGTGTGGCTTACAACAGATATATAAATCACAGCAAAACTAAAAACAAATAAAGCAGTAAAATATATCCACTATAAAAACATATCAAATGCTTTTCTTTAAAAATGTTGTTGTATGCAATTAATATAATACATGGGTTCTTTTTGTATTGTATTTGGTTTGCTATGTTTTTGTTAACTACTCTGGATTGCTTGTGGAAAGGAAATTTTTTAATGATTGCATTCGTAACAGGTATTTCCCCAATTAAATGGTCTATTGATTCCCCTATTATCATCAATATTGTCCTGTTTGGACAATATTGTTCAACCAGAAGGAAAAACAGCCCTCCAACACTACCTTTTAGAACCTGCTTTCTGGAAAGAGGCAGAACAAGAAAGTTCCAACCTGGAAAGGCAGTCCAGAATGATACTACTGTCATCTCAGAATTATGTTGTCAAAAGGTGCCAAGAGCTTCAATGTAATTAACAGAGTCATCCTCTCCCAGTGTAGGTTATCAGCTAGGCTAGCCAATGAAATTTCTATCCTAAAGGCCTGGAAAAAGACTGCAAAGGGTCTATAATACATAAGAAATCATATTTACCCAGACACCTACAGTGGTCTACCCACTACCCTCTTTAGCAACTTGCCCCTAGAGACTAGATTGCAATCATTAAGGTCAGCAGAATTTAAAGCTTGCTTAGTTAGTAGGAATGATACCACCATCTTCAACATGGCAGGCAATAACCTCACAAAAAAGAACTATGAATGATCCTACACATCAAGCAGACAAAGCTTCTCATGACTGGCTATCACAAGCCTGAAAAGGCAGAGGTCAAGTACACAAGCCATGGCTTGGTTTTCTCCAAGCACTTTGTCTCTGTTTTCAGGAGAAATCAAATGCAGCTGATCCAGGCAACTGCAAAAAGAAGAAACCAAGGGGATCTTCAGTGGCAATTCCATTATCAACATGGTATCCATGTCAGAGAGGATGACAAGTGACCTTATTTGCAAAGTGTCTTGCAAACAAGTCACAGTGGGCTACAGAAGTCCCCTAACTACAAAAGCTTCCTAACTAGCTCAGTTGCATAACACTTTGAAACACAATGCTAATGCAGAAGCAATATTGCTACTGTAAATATTGTTTTGTAACTCAGTGACTGTGTTACTCAGAAAAACATATTTTCTTTTCTTCTTCATGGTGCCTTTTTGTCCTTGACTATTTGCAGATGTCTAATTAGATATTTTAAAAAAAATGTTATGCAAAGCTTGTTCGTCACTGCACCCACATATTTTTCTCATTTGTTGTGCAGTATCCATTCATCTAGTGTTACTAGTAGATCACAAGGAAATTTTAAATACTTTGAGAAGCACTTCCTTTAGAAAACTTTAGGTCAGGTTTACTTATCTTTGTTAAAGTGGCTCTTGTTATATATAGTTGTTGAAGGTAATGATTCACTTTATACTTCCTAAAAACACAGCTAATATGATATAAAAGATACAAAGATGATAGCGGAAGCTGGTTTTTACAATAAAGTTTTATAAATGAAGTTATTTATAGGAAGCTCTGAAATTTCAGGCAAGGATAATATTACTTCAGAACAAACACCCTGCTAACATGGTACATTCGTTACAAACCAGTTACTTAGTTGGTCCCATTGTCCGCCCTGACTAATTCTAATGATTAGATTAGTTACTGCTCCAGATTCCACAGCACCACCCCAGAACCTAATTAAAAAAAATAAAGAAGATAAAATTACGTAAGCGCTATATGAGAGGAATTGGAATATGGCAATCCAGTGCCAGCCCACCTATAAGGCAAGGTGAGGTGACTGCCTCAGGTGGCAGGATTTACCGGGGCAGTAGATCCCAATGTTGATCTTTCTTCCTGTCTTGTCCTGATGTAGATCTTTCCTCACCCCTTATTCCCTGGCAGGGATGGGGATGCCATTTTGGAGTCTGCCTCAGGTGCCTAAATGTCTTGGGCTGGCCCTGGTCCAGTCTGCCTAACGATGTCAGGAGCTGGTGTGTGGGCAGGTCAGCAATAAAACATCCAGTGTCAGTGAAGTTAACTCTAGTGATCACTAGCACAGGCCTAGTGATCACTGCAACTCTTCTCTGTAGTTCTTCCCCCAACGAGGCAGTTGCAAGGACTGAAGGTCTCCACCTTCCTACCACTCTCTAAGGCTCTTCCCCTGGTTCCTTCCCCAGCAGCCTACGGCTCCTTCATCTTGCCTCTCTTTTTGCTCTGTCCTTTTCATTTTTCTCTGTGTTCTGGGAGACCAGGGGGGAGAGGAGCTGGTCACAGCTGGAGCGGGAGACTTCTTGACTTATTCAACAGCCTGCCTCCACTCTGCCTCCTGACCCCTCTCCTGCTTCTGCCTCCATTCTGGACTGCTCTCTGCCACAGCCTCTCCCTGCTCACTAATCCCTGTTGCCCTTTCAGCTTCTGACACCTCCTCCCAGTCCGCCCCCTTTTCTCCCTCTGACCACTCACTGTCATCCCACCACCAATCCCCTGGCTCTGGGCCTTCTTCCCCAGGGCACCTCTTAGGGGTTCCCCAGGTGGTACCTTCTACCACTCCTCTGCATCCAGACATTGCATGACAAAGGATGAGTGTATGTAAGATAAGGTCCCATGCTACATATATGTATATACCTTAAACAAAATATATTCTTAAGTTTTCTACTCCAAACTGAAGCCTAAAATTAAATAAATATGCGTGTTGTCTTTTTTCACAGTCTCACCAAAAAGTTCTCCCTTCCCCGCCAAAGGAATGCTGCATAACAAGGAATAAAAATGTTACTAGCATATTCAACTGGAATTGCAGTTGAATAAATTGCATTACAAATTGTGTGGGTGTGCTTATATAACTGGTCCGATAAAGGGCCAGAAGTTCAGTACAGGTTACAAGAAATACAAGAAAGAAGAAGAGTCAGGAATAAAAAAATTTGCCAGACCAGATCAGGCTATGGATCCATCAATGTACGTTCAGAGCCCTTGCTTAGGGCTTCAGAAGAGGGTGGGTGGGGGGAAATAAATCTATAATGTACCTTCTGAAATATGAAATGCTGCTTAGCAAGAGCAGTACTGCTTCCTAACCCCCTTTGGCAATCACCTTACTTCTGAAGCATGAGATTAGATTACCATTATTTTAGCATGTATAACCCAAGTGCTCCTTCGTGTACTTCTTCTAACAAAATTTCTTTGTCCTTTTATAAGTTGACTATAATCATGCAAGGCCCCGTGCCTTTCAGAAACCAGCTATATGGTGTAAGAAGAGGGCAAAAGAAAATAATGGACACCTCCACAGCTGCATTTACTGCTTGTTTGTTTGAAACAATTGGTATCTGATCACAAATCTCCCACTGTCCCATTTAGTTTGGCCCTGAGAGAAGCTCTCCAAGGTCTCGGAGAGAAGCCTATTTTAACCTTGCTAGCAGAGATCTTTTGGATTGCAGAGATGCTATGGGACTGAACCTCAACCCTGCTTCTAGGGATGTTTGAGGATTTTGTTAAGTCTTAAGTGAACTGGCCTCATCCATACTTTCCAGACAGACAACACAGATGAGAACACAGCTATCCTTCAGTTTTTGCCAAATTTTGTGATACAGCTCCCCTCAAATAATGCAACAAAATGGCTACAAAAATGAGAGTTTTTTTTAAAGGATAAAATGCTTCTAAAGTACGTATTTTGTGGAAATAGGCATTAGATAATGTGAATTCTCTTGCAAAAAGCAAACAATCAGTCTGATGTGGAAATTGGATGGAACAGACTCACATGCAAAACTTAAGATGGACCAGAAACAGGCTGATCCATCTACCTCT
Organism: Lacerta agilis; assembly: GCF_009819535.1. Lineage (NCBI taxonomy): Eukaryota > Metazoa > Chordata > Lepidosauria > Squamata > Lacertidae > Lacerta > Lacerta agilis. The sequence continues at coordinate 80,231,101 of NC_046315.1, read as the reverse complement.
ACATTCTGCATGCAAAGCAGTGTGCCACTGCCGAGCTATGTACCTGGTTGCAATGGTTGCTCATCACTAAATGTAAATCATGTGAAAATTTCTCACGCTGCACTTACCGGTGGTACCATCCTATTAAAAATGAAAATGAATTATTCTGAGCTAACAAGCAGCTCTGTAGTAACTTTAGCAAAAGTATAGTACAGTAACATTTTAGGTTTCAGCTAAAGATGAGATTGCACGGCTGGTGTATCAAAACCATTATGTTGCTCCTTCCTAGGTTAAGTCTTAAATATACAGCTTAACTACACTGAGGAAATGCATGTCACAATCCTGGGAGTCTCTTTAGACACACCCAAGGGTGTGTTTGTAGCTAATGAAACTTGTTGACATTTTGTTGGGCTACAGATACTTAAAGCTTCATGAAGTTTCAAAAGTGGTTTGCTGCATAAAAAAGGTGATAGAGCTAGCTGACCACCATTTGATAATATAATATAAGCCTGAAATCATGCTGGGCTCATAGAGCTCACTGCACAGCTTTCTGGATTGTGGCCTTCAAGTTGTTGTTTTCCCCCCTCTTAAATAAAGAATGAGCACTCTGAAGCCTACATAAAAGATCCACCCTGAACTAAACTTCTTTCTTCTTTGACTTTGATTTAAATACAATAGAATGTCACCTGTAAAATATTGATTACCTTTAGTCACATTCCCTTTCATTTTGTATTGTATCTAGTCCTATACATTTCCCTAAGGCAGAAAGCTATTTTCTCACGGATGAGTTGAAAAGCAAGCTCTAAGCTACTGATGAAAGTATTAATAAGGTGACAATATGGAGATGTCAGGGGGACAGAAACCTCCCACACTGAAAAGGCACTCCCAACTAAATGCTCATAAGAGAAGTGCTAGAATATCTTCATTTCCGCATAGCTCATTACTGGCAAGTGCTGAATGAATTTTCTTTAGTGAATGCTTTTGGTCGGAAAAAACTTTGAGGGGGCTCAAAATATTTTCTGAAAGACTGTGCCCCAAACCAAACCATTTAATTTCCCATTTTTTTCATTTTGGATTTCTACAGAGGGTTATTCTTCTTAATAGCTGTGTGAACCAGCCAACCAGGGATAATAGAGTGAGTGTGATAACAGTACAGCACCAAATGATCAATTAGATTTAGGTTTGTGATAGCAATAAGCCAAATCAGAGTAGGGGCAATGTTTCCCACTTCTACTTACGAGGTGAACATTCCCCCCTCTCTAAATATCACTGAAATGGGTAGATATGTTTTGAAGGTTGTAAATGTGGATGAATTCTAATACTCATGTCAACCATCAGTCTTCTCATTGATTCTGCATTGAGAAAGCTTTAAAAAATTCAGCTTCTGTTCAATACAACTTCAAAACAAAGCCTGTGTAAATAGCCATTAGCTATTGCTTGGAGGCACTATGCAGCTCGTTGCTCAATCCCACTTGCTACAACTGGAAAGACGTGTGATTTGATTCTTCCATCCTCACTGCCCATTGACTGCCAAGTGGACCTTGCAAAAGCGGACAAGATGAGGCTGTCTGCAGCTGGTGGATATCAGCTGTGGCAATGACAGGGATGGCCTGAAACTCCCTGCTTGGCCTTGGTCACTTGCATCTGTGCACTGATGCATGGTGACCAGGAAATGAAAGTTCCCCTGTTTTTCTGAGCCCATTCAGATTATCAAACCATCACAGAATAACCTGGGACTATATGCAGAGGATGGGCTGTCAACACAGGTTGCATACACACCATGCCTTTAAAGAGTGGCATTTTCTAGAAAAAGAGGTGCAAGAACTCACCATGAACACCTCCCTCGTTACTTAGAATAGCAATGGTGCCTACCTGAGTTCCCCCACGTCCCTGCTGAAAAAAAGTCCTGCCTTTACAGCACACGACTTCCCCTAAAGAATCCTGGGAACTGTAGTTTTTTTAAGGGAGCTTTGAATTGTGAGTAGTAAAACACAGTCCCCCAGGATACTCTGCGGGAAGCCACATGCTTAAATGTAGGGTGGGTCTGCAGACGCAGTATCTCCTCACACTTGAATAAGGCCACCTACATAGCAGGAATAGGGACTTGCTAGTTCAAAGCTCCACCAGGATCCTGCTCCCAAAAATAAATAAATCAAGAGATGCTGCTGGTCACTACTTGCGTGGCTAAAGTCAAGTTTTGTGAATTATTGGTTGGTTATGCATGTAGCACAGGCAATGCGTGAAGTGCTGGGACCCATAAAGTGGTGCAAAGAGGACAGGTTTCCCCACAGGATTTCAAAACTTTTCACCTCTGATCTTAGTTGAAAATAATATGAAACGGCTTCTCTCAGAGTATGTCAACACTTCTAGTTCTGGTTCCGTATCTGTCACTTATCTGCTACAAGTGAAGTATCCCAGACAGTGTGCAGAATCCAAATTATGTCTGAAACTTGTAGGCTGCATAACAAAAGTATTCCTTACTAGTGGATTGTATAGCTGAACATAAGGGTAATTAATTCCATCATAAGTTGTGCACTGTAAAGAGAAGTGGAAACCTAGTTCATCCACATAATAATTCTGCAATATATGACTTTACCAATCTATTTTTTTAAGTGACCAATGCAGTTTATTAACTGCTTTTTTTTCCTGAAATTAACTCCACACCAGTTTGTGGCATTGCTATCTATTACTATCAAATTTAGTTTTTCAATGCAGGTGTGTTTCAGTTCCAATCTATTTCAATTCCCCCAGAAGAACAGCTCTTCAAATAAGCTGTAGCCAATGCCATGCAAAGCAGAGAGAGTCCATTTTTGTAAAGGAGCTTTCCTGCCTTCGCGGGCCCCTGGAAATGCCATGAGGATCAGGAGACTCTCAGTGGAGGTCTGGGATGTGGCAGGGAGCCTGCAGTGGGAGAATTGCCAGAAATCAAGTGGAGGGGTCTCATACAATCAGGAAATCACTTTTGCAAGGTGTCTCCACAGCGGGGAGAAGGTGGTGAACGTTGCCTGAGCGACTTCTGCATACACAGCATCAAGTAGTGCTCACAGCATTTATTTGTTTAACTTTCATTTAATATATTTATATAGTGCTTAATGTTTCAGGCAATCTCTAAGTTAACACAGGCAAATCTTAAATTTCATCATGTTTGTTATTAAGTCTTATGTTTCATAGCACAAGGATACAAAACCTTGAAATCATGGAACTGCAAAGTACCATAGAGGTCATCTAATCTAAACTCCTTGCTGACTATACAAGATGTGACTATAGCATCCCTGCTTAAATGCCTCCAGTGAAGGGCTCATAAACTCATAGAACTGTGTAGTTGGCAAGGACCCTGAAAATTCTCTACTCCAACGCCCTGCAACACAGGAATATGCAGCTGCCCCATACAGGGATCAAACCTGCAACCTTGGCATTGTCAGCACCCACCACTTCCTGGGGGCTTGGCAGCCTGCTTCACTTTTGAATAGCTCCTAGTCTTACAAAGTTTATCCTAATTTTTAGCCAGAATTAGCTTCCTTGCATTTTTCACATGGCACCTCTTTTTTTTTCTAGAAAAGCAGCATTGGGTTCAGACAAGAGGCTTGCACCAGTCCAGTGAAATTTTTGGGTTTTTTTTCTTTTGAAGAGGTGACCTTCATGAGATATTATAAAATGGTGAAGGCCGGAGTCTAAAGCAAGGCTAAAGTCACATTTTCTTTTTTCTTTTTTCCTTCCTTCATCCACCCCTGTACAGTACAACCTTATGCATGTTTATTAGGAAATAAACTAGAAGGACAGATCCTGAAGTTGAGGCTAGAAGGGCAGATCCTGAAGTTGAGGCTCCAGTACTTTGGCCACCTCATGAGAAGAGAAGACTCCCTGGAAAAGACCCTGATGTTGGGAAAGATGGAGGGCACAAGGAGAAGGGGACGACAGAGGATGAGATGGTTGGACAGTGTTCTCGAAGCGACTGGCATGAGTTTGGCCAAACTGCGGGAGGCAGTGAAGGATAGGCGTGCCTGGCGTGCTCTGGTCCATGGAGTCACAAAGAGTCGGACACGACTGAACGACTGAACAACAACAACAAGTCACACTGTGCTCTGTGGAGCTTACTCCAAACAAAGTGTGCATAAAAATGTAGCCTTACTTTATTGGTAAGTTGCCTCTGCACCAAAAGGCATCCATGGTGACATACAATGCTAAAATCAACAATACAACTAACTGACCAATAAAAAAGATCACCAATGCAGCAGCGCAATCCTATGCATGCCTAATATGATGTAAATCCCACAAAGTTTAATGGGGCTTCCTCCTAGAGTATAGGATTGCAGCCTAAGATCCACTTGGACATTACACTTGAACTTGATACACTTGAACTTGGTACATTGTGCACCCTCTTTAAAAACACAAACAAAACCACATTTTGTTAAGGTTGGTTCTGACCTGTGTTTTTTCCTTGCTACGAGTTCTTATATTTCCAACTTATATTTCACACTCTTGAAAAGAAATAAATCATCATTTCCTCCAACAAAATGCATTGCCCTTTAACTTACTGATGCACACTATGATAGAATGAGCTAGTCCCTTTAAGAAACACTAGCCAATGCTACATCAACTTCTGAAATATACAATTTACATTTCTTTGTATATATGCAGGGCTTTTTTTCAGCCAGAACTCACCAGAACTCAGTTCTGGCACCTCTCAGGTGGGTGCCATTGCCATTATGAGAACTGTATCTCTTCGTGGTGAGTCCCAGCACTTCTTTTTCTACAAAAATAGTACTGCATATATGTGTGCATGCACAAAAAAACAAAGGTACAGGTGTACACACACACACACACACACACCATTAAAATATAGCCTTTCTATGTCAATAGTTATGGTGACTTTAACTGCAATGGAATACAGCGGTACCTTGGGTTACAAACACTTCGGGTTACAGACTCTGCTAACCCGGAAGTAGTACCTCGGGTTAAGAACTTTACCTCAGGATGAGAACAGAAATCGCACTGCAGCGGTGCGGCAGCAGGAGGAGGCCCCGTTAGCTAAAGTGGTACCTCAGGTTAAGAACAGTTTCAGGTTAAGAACGGACCTCTGGAACGAATTAAGTACGTAACCAGAGGTACCACTGTAGTCTTAAAAAAGCCACGTGGAATGGTGTTAAGTCTCTCTTCCTAGGAATTTCCATTCTACAGATTTACAGACTATTTTTAGAAACATATTGAACATTTCAGAATGTCTTTCTTACCCCTACAAATGATGGAAAACAATGTAATAACCATGAGTTTGGGGGAAATGTGTTGATTGCACCCAGTCCTATCACATAGAAAAAAATTGCTCCGACTGCTGAAGTGAGTTGTTTTATAGATGCTTGTCTGCAAAGCCATACACATAAATAAAACAGGAACAGGGAACATGTGATCATCTGGAGATGTTGTTGGACTACAGCTACCTTGATCGCTGACCATGATGCAGTGGAGTCCTGCAACCTTCTCATGGTCACACATTCCCCAGCCATCATACAAAGGAACAGAAAAGCAACTCATCACAGCAGTTGTTCAGATTCTCTCCAACCTGGGGGTATTTGCGCGCTTTTATTTTGCAGTTCTTCTATTGCACACTTTTAGTACGTTACTCAAAAACACAGATCTTCCATATGCCCATGTTTCGATGTATGACAGAGAGGTGCTGTGCAATACTCATTTTTATCTAGATGACATTTCAGCTACTAGAACATTTCCTCCTAATTAACTTTAAAAATCACTGTCATCCATTCAAAACAAACAGAATATTTTTCTTCAGGGTACCAGGACCTTGATAATATGTCTAACATTCCTTCAAATGGAAAAAAAAAACCAACAACCCCAAACCATTACATTGGTAACTCAAGGCAGCTCTTGAGATAAGGCTTGTAAAAAGCACAATGAAATTCCAAGCAACTCCTCTAACAGAGAACGATATTTAAACCAATGTTACGATCCAGCTAGAGGAATGCACACCTGGAAAAAGGGTTCTGTGCATTCATCACCACCTAGATAAGGAGCTGCATCCATAAACATGTGCTGGGTGCACTGGGTGGGAGTCCAAGTCAGCAGCCTGCATGCACACAGCCTTAATGAGACTATCAGTGACATGCTGCTGCATCCATACAGTTGGATCAGGGCCATGCAGTACCATTCTGCCAAAAGTAAGCATTTTCAGTTCAATGGGAGAGTTAACCACACCCTTGAAACTCTCCCCCCTCAACTCACAGGAAATTACGTGAGTTCAGTTTTGACTAGTTCATGTGCCTGAATAATATCTACCAGAATACCAGAATAATATCTACTTTAATTCTACCTCAATGACAATAAAACATAAGCTTGCAAAAAAAATGCTGACATGATTCACTTTTGTATGCATGAAGAATGTTTTTGTTCCCCCCTGCACAAAATGTTTGAACAATCAGGCCAAAGTGATGTACACGGGAGGTAGATAAACTCTCTCCCAATGAAATTGTAGGGGCTCCCATGAGCATTGCTTTACGGAGGAGAAGGTTTTATTGCCTTTAATCATGACAATGACATCCTTGGTGGGAAACCCACCAGCTTCAATTATCATGTAAGAATGTAGGATAATGTATACACAGCATTGCCCAAGTTAATCAAAACACATTGTTATCTGAATTCACTGTGACTCTTCTTTGGAATCTCATTTCAGCTCTAACTCTGAAGAATCTTCCTATTTATCTATGCCTCCAAAAGCATTGAATTTCGTGCAAATTACCTGAATAAGTGAGGCTGTAATACTGTATACTAGCAAATATCAATATATTGGAAGAGTTTGGACTTCAGTCTCCACACCTTGCAGTCATAGCACTGTACAGTCATATTAAACAAAGTCCTCCAGCTACAGCTAAGAATGCATCTTCTAATCATTATCAAATTATTGCACGGGCATAACTAACTGCCGTTTCTCATGTTTCATGGTTAGCATGGGAGTGGCTGCAGCACTGCTGCTTCTTGCGACCCTGAGACAGTAAGGGAAGCTGCAGGACTCATGCTGTGATTCCTTCCTGTGCCGGTGTGTGGGCTCTTCCTATGTGGCTCAGAACTTCTGATAGTTCAGGAAGATACCTTACTGCAGTCGCTTCCACAGGACAAAAAATGTTGTGAGAAAGGGTTGTGTCAGTGATTTGCAGTCTGAAAATCCCACATGAAGGTTCTATCTCCTTATTAAACCCACAGGTATTAAGAATCAATATGTAGAACCATCTCACCATTCTTCTTTACAAATCCTGTAAGATTTTCTATTAATTGGATCTACCTTTTTATAGAAAAGTAGATTAGAACCAATAGCCATGGCATATTACTTACTGACGTATAAAGGAACCCTTCTCCATTTAGGGCTATATACAAGCCTGTTTTTACACCCTGGATAGCGACAACTCGAAGTCCCACTGGTATAAGGTTGAACAATGCTGTAAAAATAAAGAAGATCTGTCACAGATAAGCAAATGATGTCATGTAGAAATCCTATGCAGTTAGCTACACATTCTCAAATTCTATCTGTGACTATATTGTAAGACTGAAGTCAGAATGCAACAAAGTTCATTTCAGCCACAGTATTAGAAATCAATCTTAGGAGTAGTAACAGTAGCAGATTTAAATTGGTTTGAAAACATTTCCTTCTGTACCAGAATTGTTTCAGATTGGTTCCCATGAAAAAATAAGTATGTACCTTCTTCACTCAGGTTCACTTTTGTCATGTGTGAAAATATTCAAAGTAACAACAACAACAAATTATTATTTGTACCCCACACATCTGACTGGGTTGCCCCAGCCACTCTGGGTAGCTTCCAACATACATAAAAATATAATAAAACCTTAAACCTTAAAATGTTTCCCTATACAGGGGTGCATTCAGATGTCTTCTAAAGGTTATATAGTTACTCATCTCCTTGACATCTGATGGGAGGGCGTTACATAAGGTGGGCACCACTACCGAGAAGGCCCTCTGCCTAGTTCCCTGTAGCTTCACTTCTCGTACAAAGACAGAAGAATTAAACCCTTCCCTACTATCTAAACCTTATAACAACAGGGCTTCAGAGAAGCTGAATTGCAGCATCCATCTCTGAAAGTATCAGTGTGCACAAATAGCTGCTTTAAATTGCTTCCCATAGCAACGGTCTCCATGTGGTAAGCCATTTGTGTGGTGTAGCAGCTCACCACGCAGATGGGTTTTCTTTGTGCAGCTTCAACCTCTCACTCTTCCCCCCCCCCCCAGGTCTGTGTTGATGTGTGGGAAATCTCCTGATCTGCCTGGCAAACCATTGCACACAAACACCTGGCTGCATGGAGGCAACAACAATGGACGACAGTTGAAGCATCCTCCATACAGTGGAGTCAAAATCCAACTTGGGCATATTTTCTGGCTCACCACTTGCAAAGGATCAAGCAATCATGCAACAGTTTCCTCAAAGGGTTGCTTATTGATTTAAGCTGGGAGGGAAAGCAGCCACAGAAAGTGAGACCTTGAAATCACGACAACAACAGGTACAAACGTTTTGACCAAAGTGAAAATGCATGAAAAAGAACAACTTGCTCATTATTGCTCATCACAGGAGAGGGACATGACTCAAGCAATATGCCCAGGAGGGAGAAAAATAACAGACCGCTCACAGGAAAGACATAGAGAAAATTAGGCTCTATTATTAATTCTTTGTCGTATTAGAAGATTGTGAGCACCATAAGAATTGGGCTTTTGAAGCTGCTGTAAAATGAAGCAGATGCTTGAGTCTCTGCAAGTAAACAGCATTCATCTTGTATGGGGCCCCACACCACCAAGGTGGTCCCACACAGGCCGGGGAAGGGGCATAAGGGGCATGAGAGACTGTGGGCTACAAAGTGGCTGTGCATTGTTTTGCTTATTTAAAAACTTTTAGAGGAAGGTGCTCATGCTGCACACAGCGCCATGAGCCACTCTTATGTTTTCGCTCTCCTCCTATACTTCAGAGTGAGGCAAAACAACGTCCTGCCATTCTGGAGCCACCCTGGTTCTTACCACACTCGTTGACCGCTTCAAACATTTAACTAAAGCAACAGCTCCTGCCCAACCATAACCTTTTAAATGGAGTTTCCAGGTGTGCTGGATGTAGCACAGCGACACTCTCTGTAAGTGGTTTTCAAGAAAAGTTAGAAAAAGGGAAAGTGGGGGGTTAGGAGAAAGTGGAATGTTGTTAGTAGGATGCCCTCCAGCATGGCCCTGGTCTCCAATACATTCCAAAACAGCTTGTTCAGGAACCATTAGTGAATCATCTGTGTATGCACAGCAGAACAATGATGCGGTGAGAGGCCCACCCACCTACTAGCCTGTGTATGCAGTGTCTTTCCCTCCTTTCCTCCATTCAGATTTCCTGGCAATGCAGCCATGTTGGATACTTTGCTGAGGCAGCAGAGAAGAAGAAACACATAATCCTAGGAAGTCCTGCCCTGTGTGCATCCTATCTGATTGCTCTGCTGGTAATATGTCACCAGTGGCGGAGCTTCATCATGCTCCGGCATTGGGGGCGGGAAGCAGGCAGGGGCGGGGCAATGCGCACGTTCTGGGGGCGGGGCACACAGCACTGGTGGGGGGGCAGCCGAGATGGAACCCTACCGGGATCGCGCTGCCCGGGGCGCCCCACCCCCTACGACCCACCCTTCCTATGCCAGTTGTATGTCACCCTCCTTCATGTGGATTCATATTTCATGCTCTTGAGCAGCCCATGAAAATATGTGGAGGAACTCACACCAACAGACCAAAGGGGAAGCATTACTCACAGTATTTGAGGAAAACCCCTTTATAACATTGGGCTCCCTCCAGAGAATTAACACAGAAAAAATGGTCTTTAATGGAACACGGAAGAGTGAGTGTGGCCGCCACCCATCCCAGGGTAACCTGACCAACCTCAATATTTTAAAATTGGCTTAACTTTCACTGAACTGGAGACACAGTAAGTGGCATTTCCAATGAATAATGGGAAATTGTGGAATGCCATCACAATTCATTGTTGCATTCTGGCTGCTGCTGAATTCAGCTGCCACCATAATGACCATGAAATATTAAAGTAGTCCTTTGCTTAGTAGGGTTGCCATATTTTGAAGAGCCAAAGAGTGGACACTATGGCGGCCATTCAGAGCAAATAAATGCAATATGTCCCAAATTTTACCCCTGAAAAAGAGGACACATGGCAACCCTACTTACAGCAATGTTTTCTATATAATTTAGAGTTATTTAGTGTTGTTATAACACACCTTAAGAGACTATCATGCCTAGCAATACTTCAGGAGGCCTGCACACTTAAGCTGAAACTAGGAAGCAGGTATGGAGGTTCTTCTCAAACTAGAACATTATTTTAGACATTTTGGAAAACTATTTTTGTTGAAAATGAAGCCGGGCTATCATCCTGCAGTGAGCAGCTTCAGCTCTTTCCTGAAATTGCATCCTTCGTCTCATTCACATATATGAAGGCATTGGGGGTTTTAAAAATATGTATTTGTATTTCAATTTGTAAATATAAAAAAGCAAAAACAACTTTTACCAAAAGCAAAATCAGAAAACAAGAGGCATTAAAAAAACACCCAGTGATGTTTGCATGTAAATCTTGAAATGGTTAACTTTACTATATGTGTGGAAGAGATGAATAGTTTCCTAGAACAAACACTTACTAGAATTACTGCTCTCATCCTTGGTTCCATCGAGACTTCCATCAGGGTGCATTTGCAAGTAGTAGCCTTGCCTGCAATATAACCTGGTCACTATACCCTTGAGCTGGGGATCTGAAAGACAAACATATTTTGTCACTAGCCTCCAAGCCATGTAAATTGGTACCCCCAATATCTCTATTTCAGAACAAGATACCTTGTAACTACATAGCTCCCCTTAATGGCTGCCTTCAAGGAGTGGGAATGTAAGGATTGGTGAATTCTGATTCACCCAGTTTCTCATTTTTCCATTCATGTTTTCTACACTTCTGCAACAATTTGTGATTTATTTATTTATTTTTGTATGCAGATTTGACCTGGGTACACATTTTTATCCTAATATAATGATTTTTAAAAAATTAGAGAGAGAGAGAGAGAGAGAGAGAGAGAGAGAGAGAGAGAGAGAGAGAGAAACATCAGTAATTTAAGATATGGTCCATGCTGCCCACATAAAACGAGGGTAGGTGAGCTACATTTTATTGGACATATGCTTACTGATTAGACTATGGAAGCTCATATAGTTAATTGGTTGAAATTTGGGCCTATTAGACTTTATGATGACTAACACCAGGGAACACACTGACTGTGAACAACCACTTAGCAATAAATAAAAAATTGGACTCTTAAGAAACAGAAGTGCTGAAATAACTTGGAAAATTCCCAGCAGCACCAAAATAGAATTGTTATTTCTTCACAAAAAAACCATAAGCCTCTTACTCTTAAAATGTGTACAATATAGTTCCATTATAATTACTCATCTAAATTGCTCAGTACAAAGTCTATCTGTACTCTTTCTTTCTCTTTCTTCCAACAAGAGCTGCAGCAACCCACCTTTGTGCTAATCCTGTTCCTATTTGCACAGGAAATCTGTACAGGCTCCAAGTTCTACTTTTTAAAGTTCTCTTCACAAGCTTAATTCTTTTGAAACACACACAGGAGCATAATCCGGCTGGTACACTTTCATAGGAACATACTTTCAGTACTTTCAAAAAATTTCTAAACTTAGCAGAGATAAATGTAGTGTACCATAATAATCAACATAACGTGGGAGGTCCAGGCCAACTAATCACTCAGGAAATGAAAAATTGTACCTTTCAAGTTCACATTATTTGTAACTAAAAATCATGTTTGCTAAGCACGGTTGTTAATAATGAACCATGTCATGTACATACAGGAACAAGAGGGTTTATAACACAGAGAGAACAGTAAGATTCATGTCTTCCAGCAAAAGGATTCCAAGCAATGACTGATAAAAGAGAGCTTTCTCCAGGCAACTGGAACCTCCTGTCCTATTTCAGACATGAATTGTGTGTCATTTCTGAAAAAAGTGGGGCATCATGTTGACATGTATTCCTTAGGTAATGCTGGCAGATCACATCAGGTATGAAAATGTCTTACATTGGTAGAGTGATATGGAAGGATATAATTTTTATGTATTGGCAGATTTAATCCTAAGTAAAACTACATAACAGGCATGACTACCCAACAGACATTGTGACTAGTTTAAAAATGAAAACATATTGTATATGGTAAGTTGCATGTTCTCAAGCTATGTGTTCAGAATTGAAGGGCAACTGCTGCCCTTTCTTTCTTGTTAAAACTAAAATCTATATGTGTAAAAACTTTATGCTACCAACCTCAAAGGAACTGTATGGGTAATTCCCGCCCCTCTTTCCTGCTCATTGGAGAATAGAATATTCTGCAGTTTTCTGCCAAGGGCATAATCAACAAGTAGCTCAAGCCCTCCATCCGTCATGGAAGTCTGTGATTCCAAAACTGTCATGCATGAACAAACCCTCCATGAAAATCAAATCATGTTATCCATTTTAATTTAGTCACATCCAGAAAGTACAAAGACATAGCAGAATGACAGAGCCATTTGTCACTTTGCTTCTAATTTGTACAGAAACTAGCCAATCCACATTAGTATGACTACCAAACCAGAAGCATCTATAAATCAGTAGGTTGCATTTCTATAGTAATAGAAAATAGAAGAGCAGTGGGATAGTAATACAAGATCTCCATATATAGGAGCACTAATACCTGGCTAAGAAAAAGAAATTCAGATGGTTCGTTTTTTTAATACAACACAGGGATTGCCATCATTTTTGTGTATGTCATTCATCTGTGTGCCGGTTTCATATAAGCTTCCCATAAATAAAGGTTTTATCCAAAAGCTTCAGCTGAGGGCTGAAGTGACAATGAAAATCTGCAGGTTAGAGAACCCTGGCACAGTTTTGCACCTGGCAATTCTACCTATATCAAGGACTAATGTAATTCATTTGGCTACAGCCATTTCAGAACTCCCTCTAGAATTTTAATTTCTAAAGCACCTGGGAAAATTCCATAGAAAATAAGGTATTGCAGATCATCAGTGAGCAGCTCAGTAGGGAAAGGACAGGAGCCTAATTTGCAATGCTAAGTATGAAAATTCTGAACCACAGCCAATTTTATATTGTTATGTACAGGAAGCTTCTTCTATAATACAGAGTGGCAGGGTTCCTTAACTTGTGATTAACTTCATTTACTCCTTGCCAGAATGCATAAAAGCACATGAAATGAAGTGGTATGTTCTTTCTGGTTAGATACGCAAAAGCATCACTCCAAAATGCTGCTGGCATATTCACGGAATGTCTTATGGCACACTGTATGTGGTCCTATTTCTTGTTAATATGCCAATTGCACAAAATATGGAAAGGAACCACTCATATTACTTGTATAGAATTTCACATTTGCTTGTATTGAGAGGCAAGAGCTGAGCCTGCATACAGAACAGGAGGAGGGGGAAAAAACTGCATGGTCAACAATCTGGCAAACTAAAGAAAAGAAAAAGAAATTCTACTTGCCTCCAAACCGATTAAACTGAATTTTTCAATATTATATATGTCACACACAGTAAATGTAGGGCAACCAGGGTCAACGCTTGTTTTTAATTTGAGGACTGTGCCAAGATGCAAGGCTTTCCCAGTCTGTCTTACAGAGTATTTTGGCAATGAACACCTACCCTTCTCCATCTCCTGCTGCTAGCACTAGGCGTAAAGCAATCAATTAAAAATATGTTATATAAGCCTTGCCAAATGCAGGCAAAAGTATTGTTCTATGTTTTCGCGTATACAGAAAGAGGAACGAGTGGTTTGAGCTCAGCAGGGGGCATTTTTGCCCATGCAAAATTGAAGAGACATTTCCCTCTCACCATGACCACTGTATTGCCAATAGGAAGGGATTTCACTTAAATAACTCCTCCCCATCCCAATTGGTTCATTTCTATAAAACAACTGTGAGATGCTAGATTTGGTTTTGCTAAATTGATGCTAAGGCCAACCACCACCTCAAGCAAGATTCACTGTTCTCGCTGCTATTCCCTGCATGTGGAACATAGGATAATACATGACACCCTAGTGGGTACATGTATTATGTATTCAGGCCCTAATGGGGAAAACTGAGCTCTGTCCGCCATTTCCCCATTCCAGTACTGGAGAGATTGGCAGATGTTGCCATCTCAGGGTGCATGCAGCCCTGAGCCCAATTTCATGTGGGTGGGTGGGTGGGAAGCCCAGAGGAAAAGAAGAAGGGCTGGAGGAAGGAAACACTATGGAGAAAATCCAACATGGATGTGGCAATGTAAGAGGAAGTAGAGGAAACACTCTGGCAAGCGATCAGAACTCTGGAAAGAGTGATCTGTCCGTCCACTGACAGTTGACTGGGTAAGAGGAGAAAGAGAGGTAGAGAAAGAAGGAAGTGGCAGGGGAGGCAGAAAGGGGGCCCTGACCACTGTCCATCTGGCTCCAGCTACCACTGGCTTGGGCCATGCCCTCCACTAGCATTCATTCATTGAAAGATCCACCTAAGGGTATGTGTATCTCAAAAGCAGGAGGTGGTGGTGGTGGTTGCATTTTCCTGTCATAAGGCCTCAGTCTAGATCTCTAAAAGATGTCTGGGAAATTGATTCAATTACTCTCAATGAGTTCTGGACTTCATTTTTTATAGATTCAAGCATCATTATTTTATCTTCACTTCACCAAACTGTATTAAACTAAATGGCCTTTTTTAGATCTCCTGTGCACATTGCTGGTTAGCTTTCTGGCTCCCCGCATAATTGGATTCCTATCCGAACTAACTAGGGCAAATACTGATTTTGTTAAGGTGAGTGAGAGAGGTGAATCAAGTGGAATTCACAATTGCAGAAAGATATTGAAGAGAAACTAAGATTTATTGCACTGTTCTGTTACAAATTAATGGCTGAGGAATCAATCTTTCATAGTGCATCTCTTTCCAACGCATTTAAAGCTATTGTTGGAACATTAAGACCCTTGCATCTTTCTACCAAAATATCATCTCCTTTTAGGAGATTTCCAAAGGCATAGTGCAATGTAGATTATTGAATATCTAAGATTCAATTTAGGATGATTGCCAGAGAAGTTAAAGCAATGAGAATGTTGCGTAGGACAAAGTGTACAAATTATTGCTGAAAAATGAAATGATTTCAGAAACAGTTAGGGAATGTTCTAAAATTAGCCACTGAAAGGGGATTCTCCCTTTTCTGGAAGCCAGTCAATTGTGGATTGAAAAAGTTGCTTCTAACAGCAGTAATATATAGGCTAATCCTTTAGGGATTTGGAGATGCAGTGTAGAAGATCCTGCTTTAGAGTAAAGAGTTGAATTAGATAGCTGCCAACTCTTTACAAATTCTACAGTTCTATGATTTTATAAATATCTGCCAGTAATACACCCTTCACTGTTTGTATCTTTTAAAAAAGAAATACGCACAATAAAATAAGAATAGATTGCCCCTTTCGAAAGAAAAAAGGCTGAACACAGAGTATCAGATCTGCACTGACTAAAGATATTATAAACAGAGACATTTCAATAATATTCCTGTGTGCCTCAACACTGCAGAACCAAGAGAGGGATGGTGGAAGAAAGGGAGAGTGTAAATGTGTAGCTGAGAGATGGTGAGACAAGAGGGAGAGAAATAGTTGGGGAATTCTGCAGCTCAAAATAGGAAGGGGGCAAAACTCCGTAGCTCTCAAAGGGCCATACTAAATCCATTTTAATAGAAGAGCTGGGGCAGTACAGGGACCCCCTCCTGCCCCATGTCCCAGCTGCATGTTTCAGCATCTACAGAAAGAAAGCAATAAACAATCCTGCAGGATCCCTGGCCTCTAGTCAAAATCCCTTCCAAAACTTCTCTTTATCGTGGCACAATGTTATCTGCAGGCAACAAGCTATGCACCATCAAATAGTACTTCAGTTGGATCTCTCATTAAGTATGTCACATTTCATGGAAGGTCAAAATGTTATTTGTGTCTGTTTCATAGTGATTTAGGAAATTACGTTTTACTAAATAAATAAATGCAGTGCCAGCTCATGTCCTGATGTTTTTCTCCTTCTCTAGCACTATCTGACTGGACCGGGTGCTTTCAGGGTGGTGTGGCTGTAGGCTTCTCCTCCAGCACTATCCGTTAATATGATGTAACAGTGCAGACAGCTACAGATCTTTTGCTTTTCCTTGAGCGCTTCTCTGGCTCCCCATTTGACTTCTGTGGCTACTCATTTCCAGCGAACCTTTGATGCCGATCAATAAAAAAAGAAGCATTCCTTACACTGAATAAAGCAATCAGCACCATTAAAAATGTGTGTGTGTGTGTGTGTGTGTGTCGTGAGAGGCATGACATACAATTTAATCTGTATGGAAATGATGAATTGTGGAAAAGGGGAAAGAATTAAAATTGTTTTCAAAGCTTGACATACTTTACAAACAGTTCCTGTTGCTCTGTTATTACTACCTCTATTATATACTAGGACAGAGAGCGAGAGACAGTTCTGAATTTCTAGCCTTGCATGAGAAAATCATGGCTCCTACCTGAAACACAGTGTTGGCAGAGAAAGATGGATACATTTGTCTCAGTAGCCTAAACTTACTATTGCATGATAATAGGTGTTTGTAGTTGTCACTGAACCACAACTAGGTTGGGCATGAGACTTCACAAATAAGGACTTCACAAATAAGTGGAGGATGAAATGCTTTTAGATGAAACATGTCACAGCTCAAAGGGCCAATGGGTTTATTTATGTGGAAATAACCAGTTCCACTCTAATAAAGCTGTGTTAATTACTGCTCCTGCTACTCCCTTCTGCCACAGTGGATCATTACTATATTACTTCTGCATCAAACCTGGTTTTCAGTCTATCTGCCAAACACACAGGATTCTTCATTTCAGTCTGTGTTAAAGACCAGCTAGCATTTTGTAAATTTGAACACCTTGAGTGCTCAAGTTACACGCAACCCGCTTCAGCTTAGATAAATACAAGGACCACAAAAGTTTCCTCTCCTGTTCAGTGCTCATGAAGGCACCAATAAAGGGGCGATACAGGGAAATTTAAATAGCCTGGCTGTCCTCAGGAATGCAGTCAAAGTAGTAGGGGTCAGTGATGAACAAAGAGTAGTGATGATCTTTCACAAAAACGCTTAACACATATTTATTGAGTGTTTTTATTGAGTGACGCTTACCTAACAACTGATTCATATGACCCTTTGGCATAGAGTGGCTCAGTGGGCTCATGGCAGATTCTTACATTTTGGCGAATAGCCAGCTGATTGCTGCTCAACAAATCACTTGCAAAACTTATGAAACTGGGCTGTGTGGGCATGAGGCTAGGCATGATCTTAATGCATTGCAAAGCAGTCAACTGACTGCTCCAAGGGACATTCGGGTCAAACCATGAGCACAGACACCTACCCCTCTGAGATGGAAGAGCTATCAGGTCTGGGTTGGGACCGATACCATCACCTGACAAGAGTGAGACCAGCTCAGGACCCAGATGTCTGGGAGGAAGAAGGGGGATGTTGGTGTCGGCCTGTGGGAGGCCAACTCAGCCAGTGCCTCTACTCAATCCAAACCCTCCACAGGCTGGCATAAGGAGTGGGTGGGTGGGTTGTTCTATTCTCTATCTAGTGTACTAGACACTATCATAATGGAATTTTGAAAATCTCACCCAAATATTTAAATTCTCACCCAAATATTTTCACTCCACTACCTAATGCTACCACCTCATTCAGCCTATTGCCTTTATATGGCAACTAGGGTAATATGGGTAATTAGGGCTCAGGAATAGCATCTTGCACAAACCAATCCAATGATCCCCATCACAGAGATTATTCCCCTGCCCCTGTGTTAATTATTGGCAATTTATTTGACGCAAAGACCTAACACAGCAATGCAGCCCAGGAGTTTGAAACCAGCTAGTTCTAACTTCCAAGGAAATTTGCTAACTTAAACAATATCTGAATTTTCCAAATTGTTTTCTTCAGCATCTCACACTTTCCCTTTAACTCATATGTGTGGAACTATGAAGAAAAATAAATGTTGAGCTGAGTGCTATATTTGTAGTTGGGAATTCAGAGTGCAACTGAACCCAAAATGGAAGATACTCGGCTGCAATCTGTTCCACTGATACAATAACACATTGACTACACATAGGTAAAAAAAAATCACTGCCTGTCCTTGATTTCATTTTCCAGCATTCACATTATCCTTCTTTTCAATGCTTCCCACGCAAGTCCACAGTAACTGTACAGAATTTAATCTATACATACCATGGACATTCCAGTTCAGTGGTTCCCAAACATTTCCCCACCTCCATGGACCACATGACAAGTGCTGAGAGTCACATTTTATTCACTGACAGAAATCTCAATAGTGAGAAACTTTTAATAATGCAAAAGTTTCCTTCATTAGAAAAGTTACAGACCCCTGAAGGTTGAAAAGAAGGGGAAAGATTGAAATCCATTTAATTCCATCATAGGATTGTAAAGGTATAGTTTTCGTAGTGCATCAGATGAACATTTCCAAAGTTAATATAAAATTGCATACTAGGGGGAAACAGATGCCGGCTTCTGGGGGCTAAGGCACTTTGACACCCCCAATGTTTTTTGAGGGAGCCAGCCCCCCTCAATGTTCAGAGGGCTATGTGTGTGTGACATTGGTACATGACACCAGGGGCTCTCAATTGTCTGGAGAAGCTGATGCCTTTGGGGGGGACGACAATCCAACAACCTCTGTATAGGTCAGGAGTAGGTAACCTGTGGTCCTCCAGATGTTGCTGGACTACATCTCCCATGATCCCTGCCCATTGCTGGCATCCCTGGGGCTGATGGGAGTTGCAGTTGGAGGTCTAAGGTTCCCTACAGCTGGCATAGTTGGTCAATCTAAAATTTTGTAGTGTTTAAAAATGAAGACAAACCTAAGCCCATTCTGACTACTAATTTCAAACCTCATCAGCCCCCAAAGCTTTTTTTTTGTGGTTGATGATGCTAAGGAAGTTCAAGGCAGTGCCTGGGGGCATGTATGTGCCCACAGGGTTCCCTCACCTCTGCCCCCACTGAAATTATGCTTGTAAAAAGACTATATATATATATATATATATATATATATATATATATATATACACCAGTGGAACGGGTTGTGATGTGTGCTTGGTTGCCATGTGTGTGAGCGTGTGTGTCTACAATGTTTGCAAATGTGGCCATGGGCCCAAAAAGGTTGGCAACCGCTGGAGTAAATGATAATGTTGGTGCTGTCATGCTCATACAATAACCGGGGGGGGGGGGGGGAGAAAAATAGGACTTCTGAATTCATGGCATCAGCTAAAGAGCCTAACACCCTCTAGGGAACTATCTATATTATACTTTAATCAAGCCTGTACTGGTGTCCCGTGAGAGGAAGCAATATGTAATTAGATCACTAATAGATGACAACAGAAGTCTGGATCCCTATCAGCATTCACCTTCAGTGTGCTTCAACAATTCAATAAATTAGCATACCCTTTCAGGTAGATTCAGAGCCAATGTTGATGTAAGAGATATATTTGAAATAGCAGTATAAACTTCAAAGACTAGACAGGCAAGACAATGAGCAAAAATGACAGCGTTCTAAAGTGTTCTTGCTACTATAGATGGCATTCATCTACATTGGTATATACTTATACAAATGGAGCAGCAGAAGCTGTGGTGTTGTCATGTCAGGACTCAGCAGAATGAGGAGGACAACCCCTAAATGCTACAGGGCTGCCTGCCACATTTTGAAGTACATGGAGTAATATACATGACCATCAGATCACTACCCATCCTGGTAAGACCATTAGGACTGCAATCTTTATAATTATTTGGTATTATTATTATTATTATTAGACTTTCTTACCCGCTGTTCACCATGGGACTCAGGGTGGGTTAAAACAGTATAGAAATTCAACACTAAATCATTTAAAACAATCTATAATCTAAAGAATAGGGTAGCCCCTAAAATACCTCTCTCTCAGTAAGGATAAGGAAGTGTATCTTCAGCATATCGCGGGCGTTATGCAATGATAATTCTAGTCACACACTTACCTGGGTGTGAGCATAATTGAACACAATGGGTCTATTCTGAGTAGACATGCACAGGGTTGTGCTTTAAGGCAAGAGTTCAAAAAGTGCCAAAATGCACCACTGTATGTAAATGAATTTTTTTTTTTAACTTATCATGCGTAACTCTACTGACTTGATCTTTAAGGGGTTCTCTTACAGTGGAATGCGAGAAAGAAGAGGCTAGAATGCAGAGAATATTGCATCAGTCCTGTGTGTTGCACTCCAAACTGAGACAAAACACCAAATTATATGGGAATTCAGAAGTATCTCATGGCACACTAGGGTAACACCATGTTTCTGGCACAGAATTTTAATTTTAGACAAACCAGTAACTCTTGTCTTGTGCAGAAAGCACCAACTAGACCAGTGTTTCCCAAATTTGGGTCTCCAGCTCCTTTTGGAGTACAATTCCCATCATCCCAGACCACTGGTCTTGCTAGCTAGGGATAATGGGAGTTGTAGTTGAAAAACAGCTGAAGACCTAAGTTTGGAAACACTGGACTAGACAGAAGGCTCAATTAATGCCAAAGTTCAACCTCCTCTACTTTATAATTTTATAGACAGAGCTAAGGTTTTTTTTGTCTGATTCTTTCTAAAACTTGGATGCCTGTGTTCAGTGTGTTTCAAAAGAGATCCTAATTAAAGAAGTAACACACTAAGGGAGTTCCTTTTATCTCCCAGGATATCTTAGACATCCTATTGTTGTGATGTCTAAAATACAGAAGGAAATAAGAGATTTGTGATTAAAAAAAAACAGGGACAGAAATCTGTGCAACAGATGAATGTTACACTAACCAGCTGTTGACAGACACATAAGGCAACAGCAATCACAGTTTGGTTGCTATTCCTCAGAACTGCTCGCCTAGTCCATAGAGAATTCTAAGATGTCTCAATCAAAGCCTCTTATTGCCTATCTTTGGACACTAACAGATAGAGCTTGAGAATAATTTCAAATCAGTTTACATTTAAAGGCAAATTTACCTAATACATAAATTCCAAAATTATCTGAAAAATGCAATACAGACTCCTTTCAAAAATTGAATTAAATGGTAGGTATTGCATTTTAGTGAAAATAACATGCAAAAGTGCATTATATTAGGTAAAAAATGCCTTGCAGAAATGTGTATATTAGACAGCAATCCAGATGAACATGTACATATTAGGAGAAATTTGCACTAAAATGCTGATGAATTTTCAAGAGGACTTTAAAAAAAGAAGCAAACTGATACAGAAATGTAGAGAACTGAATTTTAGAATGCAAAAGTGAGAAACTCAGAAACTGAAATTGACAGATTCACCCATCACTATTCACAAATCACAATCTCAATGGAACTGTAAACTCCACCCATTAGAGACAATTTTTCTACTGTTTATGTGAGCCATAAACCACATGTCCATTCTCCCATGCTTTCCCTGATGTGTTGAACTGTCTCAGAGAACACCTCTATAATCCCTTCCAACTTTATAATTATATGATTCTCTGTTTTCTCTTTTTCTTCAAACCTTGCCTCAAGCCCCACCTTACAGAGGCAGCCTTACACCCGTCACCTCCCCCCAAAAAGTATGCATTGCATTTCTTCACATTCTCCATTCTCTCTCCCAGTCATTAAACTTTAGATTGTAAGCTCCTAGAAGCCAGAGCTTTTTCTTAAACAAAATAATATTTTTACTTATAATATCCTGTGAAGCACCATGGTGTTGCAGGAATACAATACAAATAATAATGAAAGAGACAGATGCTAACAGTTTATGAATGATTTTGTCAAGGTTCTTGACTCTCTTTCAGTCCCCTTGAATAATAAGCAATCAAAGGCTGAAGTGATTTTAGGGGTTGTTGTGCCAGGACAAGTGATTGTATAAATTAGTCTTAAAAAAATAAAAATAAATGAAAGAACCAAATTATAATTATAATAAAAAATGTAGCCCTTTCTTACAATTTAAATGCAAGAGTCATGAATTTACTCTATTTCAACACATCCCTAAAGGAGCTGAGAGTTTGACAATAAAATACAGCATTTCCTACACTGTGATGAGAAAACGCCCTTGCTAAGAAAAAGGTGGATAAGAACGATGACTACCCACAGGAGAAAATTACACATTAAAATAAAATATGTGTAAAAAGAAAAATGGTTATATTAAATCATTAGCCAGTCACTTTGTGGCTCCAGTTTCAAACTGTTAAAAAAATGCATTAAATTGTAAACTCAGCTTCCCCTACATTGCTCCCCACAAGCATCAATCATTTGGGGGAAGATTGCATTAATTGTCAGCCTTGCCTTAGAAAATGTGTCTTCCACAGGCACCCCTTTCTACTCTCCACTGCAAAGAACACAGTCAAGATCACATGACCTGGGGCAGAAATGTGATATGCCAGACATGGGGCTACCATTGGAAATGGCATTCCTAGGTTAAGTCTCCCCATCACTCCTTTCCTGGAACACGTGGGATTCTTGAGCATTAAGTCATTGTGTTTTGCATTATCCTGTGCTCACAGTCGACAGCTGATACTGTGTGGGCAACAAAATGTATAATGCAAGGATACTATCCCGCAGGGCAAGTGATCCAACACAATTTGGGTAAGAGTGGAAAATACACACTATCAGAATGTTGTTTTAAGTGGCAACACCCTTTTCCTGTCTAATGTGCCATTGCACCCTTACAGCACAATCCTTTGCATGTTTACTCAGAAGTAAGTTTCACAGGGTTCAGTGGGGCTTATGTACAAGGTGTAAGACAGCAGCTGTAGTTACCCATTTTGTATGTTTTAATAACTAGGCAGATATTTCAATGCATGCTTATGGATAGGAGATCATTTTAAGTAATATGCGTGGTTGTAGATACAGGACAAGGGTAGCAATTAATCCAGATAGGTGGGTTGCATGGGGAAAGCTATCTCATCACTACTGCTGAAGTAAAATTTACTTGCCAGTCTGGTTAGCCTCTATATGTGAAATGTTCTTTACCTTAGGTACCAAAATGCCTCATACCAGCCCTGGAAGGATTCACCCACTCTTCAAATTACTGAACCCCAGAAATATACAACAGCAAAATCCTATACATGTCTACTAATTCCTAAGGAAGGACTGCAGCCTCAATATCTTACCAGAAAACCCCAAGTCTGCAATACGATGACCAATACCATGCCATTTAATCTCTTCTTCATCTCTCAGTGTTGCAGTTTTAACCCTCATGTATAATTCCGCATCCCCAAACTGCAGCATGGTTTTGCTGCCCCCTCCCTGAATATTAAATTTGTGCAATTGCATCAGTACGCCCAAATATCAACAGATGCGCCAATAAATTTGATACAATTAGACTGGGAAAGTGTGGCAGTCAAAATGTGAGACAAGGCTGAGAAGTAGCCAGGCACAACATCTGCCAGATGAAATTAGCAGACAAAATTTGCTGTGTATCTAGGTGAAAAGGGCTCAGGGATGCAATGCCACTAATTTACTGTTAAGCAACCCTTCATGTTACTGCTTTGATTCCTATTCTTGTTCTTCCCACAGAATACACAGGCCCTGATCTAGCTAAATTTAGTAGCCTTTCATTCCCATAGAAAATAAGTTAGTCATGCCTAACAAGCCCCATTGATTTCGAGTATGACTAACTTTAGCTGGAGTGGATCCATTCTTCTGCTTATAGTTGTCATGGCAGGGAGATTAAAACTGCACAGTGAAATGTTGCCATAGCAGATTATGTAATGTGCAGCTTGCATTTTTGCTACAGGTTACATTAAAAAAAGACACAGGGTTAAATGTAGAGTCTAAAAAATGATTAAGAGATTTATAGGCGTATTAAAAAAAAGGGAGCAACATTTCCCCCTCTG
Organism: Lacerta agilis; assembly: GCF_009819535.1. Taxonomy (NCBI): domain Eukaryota; kingdom Metazoa; phylum Chordata; class Lepidosauria; order Squamata; family Lacertidae; genus Lacerta; species Lacerta agilis. The sequence goes on along the minus strand of NC_046315.1, from coordinate 80,207,180 downwards.
AATTTACAATGTTCACTAGCATAACTTTCAGCAAGTCATATTAAATTTTACAATTAAGATGATAATGTATGCTACCCCTCTTCCATCTGGTGGTGATAAACCATTTAATACCTATATAACTGTTCTTGCTACCTCAAGGATATCCTTGAGGAAAAACAGGACAAATTTGAAAATACAACTCGTATGACTACAGGTATTGCTAGTCGAATAGCATAATGCTATTTTAACAAGGATTATTCATTTGATTATTGAAATAACTCATTTTATATGATGTCACTTGTTGCACATCGCTTACAGGTTTCTTTTGCCTTCAGTGACTTAAGAAATCATTTAAATAAAATCAATGAACTTTATTTATTTATTTAGCCTCCCCCCCCCCTCCAAAGCTCAGAGGGGGAAATGTCTCTGGAACCCGAATATGTAGATGCGCTGTAACCTTTTACTCGTGGGAACTAGGGCACATCAGAAGTTTGCTTCCTTTTCCAGCTAACCATAAACCCAAAATGAAGGGAGAGAGAAAGAAAAATTTAGTGGACACCTGGAGTGGGGCAGGCAGGGGGAGGTGTCAAAAACCATAGAAGGTGAAAATGCAGGAACAGCCTCTTCACGGGACTCTCTGGCAATCATGGCAGAAGCAAATTACTTTCCATAGGCTTCTGTCTAGCCATTCTTTCTCAGCTTCTGATTGCTTTCTCATTTATTCTTGTGCTGCAATCTTTTTTTACCGGTAGTTCATACTCAAGAGTCATTCCAAATACATCTCCATTTTTCCTCCATTTCTTCTCTTCCTTCCTCACCATGTTAAAATCTAAGCTACAGTGATTGGGGACACACAAACACATAATGTCATTACAAGTGTCTACCTGGGCTTGCATTTGCGCAGCCAGTACTCATTTACATTCATATACACATTGCTGAGAGGTTTGGGATCTTTTGCTGGAGTTTTTAAATGCACCTCCAGCGGTTGGAGGGTGGATGGCGGTTAACAGATTGAGGTTGAATCCTGACAAGACAGAAGTACTGTTTTTGGGGGACAGGAGGCGGGCAGGTGTGGAGAACTCCCTGGTCCTGAATGGGGTAACTGTGCCCCTGAAGGACCAGGTGCGCAGCCTGGGAGTCATTTTGGACTTGCAGCTGTCCATGGAGGCACAGGTCAATTCTGTGTCCAGGGCAGCTGTTTACCAGCTCCATCTGGTACACAGGCTGAGTGAGACCCTATCTTCCCACGGACTGTCTTGCTAGAGTGGTGCATGCTCTGGTTATCTCCTGCTTGGACTACTACAATGCGCTCTACGTGGGGCTACCTTTGAAGGTGACCCGGAAACTGCAATTAATCCAGAATGCGGCAGCTAGATTGGTGACTGGGAATGGCCGCCGGGACCACATAACACTGGTGCTGAGAGATCTACATGGGCTCCCAGTACGTTTCCGAGCACAATTCAAAGTGTTGGTGCTGACCTTTAAAGCCCTAAACGGCCTGGGTCCTGTATACCTGAAGGAGCGTCTCCACCCCCATCGTTCAACCCGGACACTGAGATCCAACACCGAGGGCCTTCTGGCGGTTCCCTCACTGCGAGAAGCAAAGCTACAGGGAACCAGGCAGAGGGCCTCCTCAGTAGTGGCACCCGTCCTGTAGAACGCCCTTCCATCAGAGATCAAAGAGATAAGCAACTACTTGACATTCAGAAAATACCTGAAGGCAGCCCTGTTTAGGGAAGTTTTTAATCTGTGACATTTTAATGTATTTTAATATTTGTTGGAAGCCACCCAGAGTGGCTTGGGGCACCTAGCCAGATGGGCGGGGTACAAATAATAAAATCATAATAATCATAATAATAATACTTCTTTGGGAAGCTTCAAGAGGACAGTCAGATGGATCCAACAGAGATCTATACTGTTGTCAAACCCCTATTAGCCACTTAAAAATCAGGTATGGCAATTCTGTTCTTGCATTTGATCTTTTTAAAGTTATCTTATCAACACCACTTATAAATGCAATTATAACATCTCCTGAACACCAAGTACTACACTAGAAGTGGACTGCGGGGGAAATAAACTGGCAAGTCACCAAGAAGGGTTTTTTTTGGGGGGGGGAATCCAGACTATTTCTGAAAACTGTACAAGGTATCCCAAGATATCTTTACATTACAATTACCCTCAAGATAGGTTATTACATTATTTCAGAAGAAATAAGTATAGTCTGAACCAGCTTCCACTAGCCTGGTCCCATCTAGAATTTTTGGACCAATGGCCAATGTTAACTCTAGTCCAGCAACAGTTGGGAGGCACCAGGTTAGCTTAAATGACCACTTCATACAAGACTATTTATCCTATATATGAGCAGCAAAAGTTATTGTTGGCCATATTTGTACCCACTACCATATGGAAAAGCATGAGTGTGGACTAGGTTATAGTCCACCATTTACCATGTGGTCCCATGTGTTTGTATAAATACAGTCAGTAGTAATGGCCGGATGCATTTTCTGTGATTGTGGCATTTGAGGGCATAGCTTTGGGTTGTCACTGGCAGTAATATTAGTTTGTAGTGGTATTTTCCCATATAACCATGACCTTAAAATTGGCTCATGTTGTTCCTCTGTGGGAGGGGAGGGAAGATTGCATGTGGATTTTCAATGATTTGCGTTAGTTATGCCCCCCGCCAAAAGGGGTTTGGGACTTGGTAGGTGTATAATGATGCTTACCTCTGACACTAGCTGTGGTTAGCCCCATCTGTACTTAAAAGTGAGTGGTGAATGCATCTTCCCAACCTTAATACCAAGTTGATGGCAAGGCACATTTCCATCCGCTTTCCCATGACACAAGTCATGTGTGACAAACTACAGTAGAATCAGTCAGAAAGTCACTCTGCTCTCACAGTCACACATATTATGCATGCATATTATTTAAGATCTAAATATTAGCTGTACACATTTATATGTATCTAGGACCTGTTAGCTATAATGGGCTTGGTCTACATAAAAGCCCCAGGTGGTAAAAAGATACTAAGGTTGCAACCCTATACTCACTTACCTGGGAGTATGCCCCAATGAAATAAATGGGACTTGATTTTGAATAGACATGCATAGGATTGCACTATAAGGCATGCTATTTAAAAATCAAATAAGTCCTTTTCATTTCCAAAGGTCTAATTTTAGAACTGTTATTCCACCAGACTGATGACACTGCTATTATTCAAAAGTATTGCAAATACCGCCCCTGCTCTTTGAGAACCAAATTCCCTTCATATCTCTCTTGTGACCTGAGATGCCCATATGCATGAATTCATTGTCAACTCCGCCTGAATAACAGAATCCAGTCAAAGAGTTGTCTTGGCATTGCGTAAGTTTTATGAATCAATCACAAAATTAACCTCCTTTTGAAAAAATGGAATCTGCTTGGAGGGAACTGATTATAAAGTGGGTGGGTGTGCACATATAACCTATGTGAAAATGTTTATGTGTGTACATAAGCGTGCGCACACACACACACAATGGATACATTACAGTTTTAAAGCAAAACATTTAAGTTTTTACATTCTTCAGCTGTTGTTATATGAAGAGAAATCTTGTAAGTGCTATCTGATGCTTGGCCAACGGTGGCAGGAATTAGAGGGCCGATTGACCAATAGTGGCGCTTGCCCCTGTGCCCAGGGTAAGCCTCTACATTGGCATGTCTACTGAGATAACCTTTCACATGGAATCACAGAGGGTCCTGAGGCATGTTGTAAGAGTCACAGTTCATGTGGGATGGTTTACGGGCAAAATATATTGAACCTTGTGGTTGATCTGAGAACGTAACCTCTTAGAACAGTCTTTCCCATCCTAGTGTCCTCCAGATAATTGGACTATACCCCCATTACCAAACCACTGGGCCATGCTGGCTGAGGCTGATGGCAGTTGTAGTCCAAGGCATATGGGGGGCACTAAATTGGGGAAGGCTATCCTAGGGTATAAGTGACTTCAGACTTCTCAGATCTGCTTTATATTTACCATAACCCTAAGATCTACCAATGAGACCCAGGTACAATGGACATAAGGTTATCCCAGGGATTTGTTTTCAGTATCACAACTGAACTGAGCAGACAGTCTTTTCACTCAAAAATCCACTCCCAGTTAGCTTTCCTTATTCCAGCAGTCTAATTTAGGTGGGGAAATACTTTTCGTTGTTGCTATTGTTAAGCATTTGAGAGTCAAACCCCTCTTGCCAATCGGATGCAAACCACCCAGAAATCTAAGAGGATAATCCTGACCTATATCTGCCACCCTTTGTTTTATCACTGTTGTAGTGGTAATGATGATTAAACTTTTTTTTTTTTTTAAGGGATGATTGTCCACCATTAGTGATCTTCACACTGAGTTACCTTTGATTAACCTCTGAGGAAACCCAGGGTTCCTTGAAAGACAGTTTGATGAAACTCCCTGAAACATTTTGGAACTATCCTGTTCTAACACAGCGGCCAACCAGATGCCTATGAGAAGCCTGCAGACAGGACTTGAGCAAACCAGCCTTCTTTCCACTTCTAATTTCCAGCAACTGGCAACCAAAGGCACCTCCCATAATTTTTCTTAATCTTTTAAAAAGCCACCCTAGTTAGTGATCATCCCTACATCTCATGGGGGTAAATTCCATAGCTTAATTATGTGTTGTGTGATTAACTTTGTGTTCTGCATCTTTCAACACTCAGTTCTGTTGAATGGCCCCAGCTTCTAGTATTATGGGAGAATGAGTAGGGGCAGCGGGGGAGAATCTTCATGCCATGCACCATCTTATTTCTCTAAATTAAAAATGCCTCAGCTGTTGTAACCCTTCCTCACAGAAGAGTTGCTCAACCCCCCTGATACTTTTGGTTACTTTTCTTTAAAAAAGCTCTGCAATATCCTTTTTGAGGTGATATGGACAGAATTGTACAGACTATTCCAAGTGTGGTATTTAGGATTACAGCCCTTAGGCAATCTAGTACATAGTTAAGAGGGATTCTTATATAAATTTGGTTAAAATGCAAAATAATAAAAAACAATAATAAAAATGGGCGAGCTCTCTTTATAAAATAAAAAAGCATTTCTAGCAAAATAAAGCTGCAGCAAACAGCAGGAAGCTGGGAAAATAAAATTGCAATTGATGAAATATATAGTATACGCTACGGAAAGCAATTATTGAGGAACACATGCTTCATTACAAGACATTTTTACAGCAAGCCCACTTTGCATCACTAAAATTATACATGAATACAAAATAGAAAATTGCATATAATGAAGTGCACTAACTTAGCACCAAAGACAAACTGACACGAAAAGGTAGATGTACAATTTACATAGATAATTACAGGCTTGTAAATGCCCCTTCCGCCCATAAGAAGGAGGGGGGGGGTTGCAGGCAGGTAACACGAGCCCTGCACGCGCACAGGGGATGGGTCATCCCCTGGCACTAATTGGTCGAGCCCTGGGCGCGGTGCCTGGGCAACCAGCCAACTGGCGCGGTGGCTTTGGGCGTGCCTGCTGCACTTAAGCAGGACGCTCCCAGGGCTCGACCTCTTCCTTTCCTTGCTCCCTTCGTCGCGTTTCCCCGGCCCACCCTCCCTTTAATTTAGGCAGTAGCTTAGGCAGGATTTGACGCTGCTATGGACTACGGTTGGTCGCCGTTGAGGGGCCTGGTAGGAATTTTCCCACTTGGCAAATTGGCTCCGCCTGGTGGTTTTTCGCCTACCTCGTAGCAATTCGTCACAACTTTGGTTTGGCGGTTAGGCATTGGATCTTAGGGTAGGTTGGAAAGGTGGGGGGGAGGACTGGCCATCACCTCCCCCCAAAGGGCTGAAGGGTACTTCGATAAAGGAGTTCGGTGGGGCGTGGCCACTGTCCGGAGCCGTGGAAGGTGAGGGCCCCAGGCACGCCCCCAGGCCGGTGATCGCAGGGTGAGTCCCTAGCTGATGTGCAGCAGCAGGGGCTCATCCATCGTGGTTAACCCTTCCCAGACTGCCAGCACGACGTACTGGAGTCGGATATAGTCGGCTGATCCAATGCCTAAGCCAATACCGCTCAACATCCGTAACCAATAAAGTTGTGGCCATTTATTTCCCATTTGAACCTTACATATGGTGTCTTGTGTCTTATTTCTCCGCGGGAGGGATCGGGTCCTTGACATGCAATAACCACTTGCCTAGTTGCTGGTGTTGAGTAAGTACTGCCTCCAGGAGACAAGGTAAGAAAAGGTTACAAAAATTTCTTCTTTCCTTTTTTTTAAGGGCACTACTGACTCCTGTAAGTATGTGTGGGCAACTGGGTCATTTTAAAAATTGCAACAGAGGATGCATGCATGTGATAATATGTTATTTGCCACGCTGCCAAACAAAATGATTGGGGCATATTGTACCAAATAGATTTTTTTTGGGGGGGGAAGAGCACTGATTTCCTGGCTGCTGCTGCTGCAGCAAATTATCAGCTGTATCCAAGTAACAGCCATCTTTTCCTCACATGTAGCAGTCTGTGTGAAACCTACAGTGTGCATGTATGGCTTGACAGATCAGTGCCAAAGTATTTTACTCAGTACATAAATGCCAATGAGAGTGCAGCCAGTGATTCCTTTGCCACATTTTTACTGGATCACTGCACTATAGATATAATGCAAATCAGATTTATCCTGCCTTCATGCCCCTACCAGCAAAAATAAAAATGAAAATCTCACATTAGAGGCTTCGAGCCACAGGTAATTTTATTCTGCAAAAGAATTCTCTTTTCAGTACTCCTAACCAATGAATCAACCAATGATCACTTGCTCGGTTTGAGAAAGGAGCAAAAGCAACCCCCCCCCACAAAATCTATTGAAACATTCTTAGTTCAATTGATAATTTGTTTAATATAGTAATAGAATTAGGGCACAAATCTGTACTTGAGATCTGCTGCTCTAAGACCTTGGAGAAGCCCAGCTATGCTGGCATAACTGGTTGAGGAGCATTCTGATACCAAATCCTACGCCACTTCAACTCACATTCACATCCCTGTCAATGAGCAAACTTTGCATCCACCTAGCATAAGGAATTTCCATCCCACTGGTGTCAATCAGAGGGCAAAATTACAATCGCTTTCCCCATTATCTGCCCTGCCCTTGTCACCATGACAGAACATAGGAAATGCTGTAACTCAACACCCACTCACAACACTACCAGTAATACAAACTACGCATAAACCATACATCAAATGATAGGTGGTGAGGCACAGGGCTGTATCAATGATGTTACACAGACTTTGAGCTCACAACAGGGAACCCCGTTGAAAGGAAATAACAGAAAAAGGACACTTTGCATAAAAAGTGATCAGTTCACAAAAGATCTATTTCCTAAGTACGACCAGACGTTTCTGCATATTGAGAGCAGTTCCTACCCCCAGAACACTGGAAGCTACCCTGCTTCAAGGCTCCAGGCAGGACCAGCCAACAGCAATCTCTACTCCCGTGTAACAGCTGGGAATGCAAGGATAGAATACTCTACACAGATAAACAAGAGAAGTGTGAAACACGTGCTGTAATGGGGAGCTGCTCCAAGCGTATTCCTTGTCTATGCATGCAAATGCTGAGCCTGATCTGAACTGTATTGCTCTAACGATGCAATATGGTGTCCACCTACACAGGTGAGCTGCTATAAGCAGGTAAGCTCTCTCTTGGTGATCTCTTACCTCCTCACACAAACACTTACTGTTTCAAAGACTATGCACTCCAGCTGCTATCTATTATTTGCTGTTCTCTCTCTCTCTCTCTCCCCCTTTGTTCTCCACAAGCAGCTCTTCCACAAGCACAGCACCAATCTCACAGCTCTCACAAGGCCGTCCAGTCCCACCTCATGACCTGCAGCAGTAACAAGGATGCTCTCAGCTGTTCCTCTGTGGGCTTGTTTGCTCCAGGCAGGCTGCCACACCCTTGCAAGGTTAATTGCAGACAGTTGTACCACGGATGATGCTCCCAGTACGGAGCTAGTACCTGACAGATCACCAAGCCTGCTACCCTTCTGTCTGTCAAACCACTGACCAAGACACAGAAGCCTTGTTGAGATGAGTGTTTGGCAACCCTATAGGTACTTTTCCCTTTCAGAACCTCATACATTCTGAGTAAGAACTTTGATTGTGTCACAAGCATAGTTTCTTTGTTGCTATGGATCAGCAGATAGGTACTTCTTTGCTCCTCTCTAGTTTAATTTTGTCTCAGCTAGCCTCAGGAGGACAGGATGGTAAGGAGAAGAGTGGCCTCTCCCCTCTCTGCTTACTATGGTTCTCTTGACTATGAGGGGGTCAGGCATCTCAGAGTGCACAGATAGGGTAAGTGCTGCTGCCAGGTTACATGAGGCAGTCAGTTTGCAGGAGAGGGAGGAAGAGGAGGGAGGCAATTAGTCTTGCTCTGATACTACCTGGGAGGACCAACCTATCATGTAAAACAGTAGACAGTAGCAGATGGTGTCGTGGGGCTGTGCCACTTGCCTGGTCTACTTGCTGCTGCATGCTGGGACACAGAGGGAGCAGGGCAGCAGCAGGGTGGGCATGGTACAAATGGAGCCAATGCAGTTTTCTTGCCAGAATATTTGCACCATGCTGACCTCATTGCCACCACATGCCTATCCATCCCAGTATACAGCAGACTCAGCCACAGGGAGGTCAGGTAAGTAGCACAGCCCCATCGCACCATTTGCTACTGATAGCAGGAGGGTGTCTTGATCACATGGATTGCCAGTCGGAAGGGTGTGTCAAAAGGGCTGTTTGCAGCACTCCTGATGATTGGCTCAAGTGCGCCTCCCCCTTTCCTAATGTGGTGTGTACGGGGACTTCCAATGTATCAAACACGAGCTGTTCCACCATACAAGGAATCTTCCTGCAGTCCTCATGCTCCTGGGATCCTGGTGGGTCTTGAGACTGGGGTTGGGGTGAGTGAGCCACTGTAGGCTGCTTTTGCCACCAGTGTGTGTCTAGGGCTGCCCCCTTTGCCTCTCTCAACACTGCGCTTCGGTTAATTGGCCATGGAGCCATTCCCCCCTTTGATGGTCTTGAACCCATGTCTCAGGAGAACTCTCTCTCTCTCTCTCTCTCTCTCTGTGTGTGTGTGTGTGTGTGAGTGTGTATACACACTCTGCGCAGGGAGCTATATTGATGTTGTATTGTGTCTTTTCTATATTTCCCGTGTGCTGTGTTCCTAAAATACTGCTTGTAGGTGGCATGAATGAATTTGAACTTCTGCCTATAGGGATGCCTTGGGACTGGAAGTACTGGGGTTGTTGCTAGCTCTGCCAATGGGGCTAGTGGAGTGGGAGCACTTGTGTGTCACCTTGCCTGATGTGTGTATGATGATGCAAGGTGGATGCTGGGAGCATGTCCCCTTCATTCAAAGGGGGCCTTCATGTGTGGATGGCATGTCAGTATCATTGCTGGCACAGTCTCTGGCATATATATAGTGAATTTTGTATGTTGTGTTGTGTATAAAGTTCTGTGGCACTTTCACCAGTGTAGCAGCAGCAGCAGAGCTCTGGATTGTTCAGCCCACTTGCCATGCTACAGAAATTACATTTTCCATTGTTAGGTATTAAACTACAATACAAATTTGCAATGCGAATGTACAAATTCCCACATATAAATTAACCAACAAATGTATGGGTGGGTGTGAACTTGTTTGAAAGTAGTTATTTTACACCCCAATCACAAGCATGTTTACTTGGAAGTAAGGGAGGGCAAATCTGTCAATTTCTGTTTCCTTCAGTTCCTCATCCCCCACCCCCCATTTTATAGTTCTCTACATTTCCAGATCAGTTTGCAATTTTTTTCAAAAAAAAGTCTTCATGCAATTTAAACAGCAAAATCCTCTCAATATACACATTTCTGCAAAGCAATTTCTCCTAATGCAACACATTTTGTGTGTGTGCTATTTTCACTAATATACGCATTTGTATGCACACCATATCCTAATCTATGCATTTCTCTACACATCACTTGTCTGGAGAACTAGACTGCAAAATTTGGCGTAGTATGAATTTTGAACTATAGATATGTTTCAGTTTGTATACTCTTTCAGAATGTGCAAATTAGGTAAGTTCATCTTTAAATGCAAACTGAATGCAATTTCTTCCCCCATCCCTACTTCAAAGTAAACCAGTTTGGTAATAATAATAGGACTATAACTTACAAAATACATGTGTTTACAATTGCAGAGCAAGTATCAGTAAACACACAAAAGGTTGAAGCAGAGCTTTACAGTGATAAAGTTTCATGCACAAATAATTCTCATTTGATAAAAGATGCAATAAAACAATAAAATGGCAAGCAACTGCTTCCCAGAACACACACCATATGTGAAATATTCCAGTTGCTATCAGCGAAATATACTGCCCACAAAATTTGGACAGTCAAGCATTTCAACCTAATACCATCAAAGCAGGTTTTAGGAACATCCCTAGATACAATATGAAAAAGCTCAGTATGTGCTCCGTTAACATCAGTACAAAAATTACGACTGATTCTAGTTGCATTCGGTTTCCCCCCTTCATCTATAACTTTCTGGAATCAACTGGAAGGCGAGTACTAAATCAACACCTGATTCTAGAAGGCAAATACTAATTTTCCCAGAATCTACAAACATGGAAAACTGGTTCATAATTATTATTTAGCAACCTAATACATCCTAGGAAACCATAGCAATATTTTTCCACACAAGTGACAAGTATTAATCATTAGCCAAATTTAATTAAACAATATTTTATGCAACCCCACACCACTTAAAAAGAAGTTTAGGGAATCAGTAGGTTGTTGTTGTTTTTTAAAGACAGGCAAAACACATGTCATCACCTGTAAGGGCAACAGTGTGGTTTATAACCAGTAATAAATAGTAGATTTGATGTTCTTCTCGTTTTCCTTAAAACAAGAGAGTACATTTTCTAGGAGAATATACAAGAAACTCTCCTAGTGTATTTATAAATATGTTCTATAAACATTCGTATATGAAACAGAGGGTACAAAAATTGCAAATGGTTTAAGTGAATGTAATATTTTCATTATGTTATGCTAATATGGATTGGATGTGTGTATCTTTCCCACATACTGAAATTGTAGCATATGACTAAAGGAACATTCCCTAATAGAGAATCAACCTGAATTGTTGCTTCTGCTTGTTGGGTTGCCTTCTTAAAGGAGTCGCCTTAATTTCCAAATGGCTCCTATTTTACACTATTGTTGTTCACGTAACAACAACCCTCATGATCTAATAATGTTTTAAGTAGATCACTAGCTTTAGTGATTTGCTCATTTTAAATATAATGCATTTATTATTAAATACAACCCCTCTCCCATAAATGGTAAGTCAAACAAATACGTGTGGATGTCAAGCATGCTTGAGTTGCTAAGGCCATAAAGTGGCATCACTGTGTGTAAAACTAAGCAAACAGGACAACAAACAGAGGCATTAATGTTGCTTCGCTGAGGCTGCTCTTGGGCAGATACAGCGACTATCAGCTATAAGCATTGCACTACCTTCACTAAAAAACATGATGAATAGATTGTGGAAATCAGTGTCACTGTTATTTTACTGTCACTAGTTGCTGTTGTCCAGGTAATTCACTTGGCTATGCCACTGCTTTCCAAAAAAAGAAAAAGCCAATTCACCCTTTCAGCATTAATTTAACAGAGTCTAAAACATTCTTCTTAAATTTTATCAGTAACGTATATGTGTTGGTTTAGTTTACGTTTCCATAAGTGAAGCTTCTTATTAAGTGTCAGTTACATCCTAGAAAGCAGTGCATGGCTTTCTTAGCCAGGAAAAGCATTTCAGTATTGATACACCTTGTGATAGGGAGGACCTTGTTTCCCAGAAGTGCAAACCTTACATGCTTGTACATGTGGAAAAGTATAGAAAAAATTAAACCAAAGAGGGGAAGGGGTTGTTGTTGTTGTTGTTCTGAGGTCTTCCTAGTTTTAGTTATGGCAGGGATGATGCTAGCTTTGTCACAGCACCTGCAGTTTTAAAAACTCGGGAGTATTACCAGAATAGGAAACTATCTGATCCAAGGGAGAGAGAGAGAGAGCAGGTTTCCCATCACACTGATTTTATGGTCTGTTTGCACTTTGATCAAATCCATCTGAAGCAGGAATATGTGTGTGTGTGTGTGTGAAACAGCTCCCTACTACCCACCACCAAGAGTGCACCACACTGTGCATAAAGACAGAAAAACCAGAAATGGAAATCCACAATTGCATGATGCGCCTGGTGTATCAATATAGGTAAGACTCCTCAAATATAGTTCCAATGTAGTTAAGACTCTACCAATTACTGTTACTTGAACTGCCTTCCCTTGGGAGGCTAACACACCTTGTGATAACCGTGGTTAAAAGCAGCCCAAAGAGACAAAATGAAGGAACGTTGGGGAGCCCCCAGCGCTAGACTGTCCAAAGATAGGGAAAGAAATTCAGCAAAATCAGTGCTAAGGTTCGGAAAGGTTTTCCAACTGGTTTTCCAACTGGTGACAGAACATTCCCAGTGTGCTAAGAAATGTAATGATTAAAAGTCAGCCATGACTGGAGTGAGCCAGCTACAGAGGCTGCAAAAACAGGGTGTAGTGGGAATTGGGGTTCCCCCACATTCAACACTCTGAGGATTCTCCACCTCAACAACTGTAGATTCTTAAAGTGACAGTGCCCCAGAATGCCTGCCTTGCCTTCTCATGCTATCAGTTTTCTAATACTGAAACAATGGGCTGTATTATAAAATACAGAACACACTACATACTAGTTATTACTTCACTCAAAACACAATATTTTTATATGGATCTTTATACAATTTATTCACAGGAAATCTTTCTCTGTGTCTGTGTCTTTGTTAAACCTTGCTTTCTTACAAAAAAAATTGCCCTCAATGCATTTAGATTATTGACACTGGAAATAATTATTTTCTTTACTTGATTCAATTCACAAATTACAATTATAAAATACATTTCTCTTTGCTAACATTGCGCTTCAGATTGGAACAATGCGTGATCATTGCAAATATGAACTGTCTCTTAGAGCTGCTTCGTGCTGGGATTCGTGCTGGGATTTCTATGTATTCATAAATTATAAAAATCTAAAGGCAAAGAAACAGAGCACAACAAAGGGGAATAATAAAGGTTTAGCGGATTTACTGTTGCATCGTGTTATCCTTCCAAGGCTGCCTTCAACCATTAGTATACACAACCCTTTGCTCCACGCAGTGGATATGAAATACACTTAAATCTGTACAGAGCTCCCAGGTTTCTTATCCTCAGCTTCAGAGGGTGGGATGGGACACAAGTTAGATTCTAGTTAGCAGATATTGAAGAGCAACATATTTTGTAGTTACAGACCATTCAAAACCCACCTAGTTAAGCTGAAATAGTTGGAAGAACACTGATTTAGACACTTTGTTATGAATGAAGATAAAGTATCACTCCCTTTATCTGGCATTAATTAATATGAAACAATTATCTTTCCAATTCTATACCAATAATTACAAGCCTAGACTAGAATTACCACTTCAGCCACAAGCTTTAACTAGAAGGGTGGGTAGGAATCCATTCATTTACCTCTCTTTGACACCCCTGACTGGGAGTGTGACAAGAATATCTAAACAGCTGTGGATAAGTCCTTGCCCATTCATTTTGTTGTTGTTCAGTCGTTCAGTCGTATCCGACTCTTCGTGACCCCATGGACCAGAGCATGCCAGGCACGCCTATCCTTCACTGCCTCCCGCAGTTTGGCCCATTCATTACCTTAACCAAATGCCATGATTTGGTTGAGAACCAAGCACTTTTAAACACCTGCAATCCAAACAATTCGGTGGGTAGCCCTGGGCACATCCCTTTCCCACTTCTGTACAATGGGCACAATTACTTATCCCACAGACTTGTGATGACATTTTCAGCGTAGTTTAGCTGCCTCTTAACACCCTGGAACCATCCAGTTTTGCTCATCAATTTAGGCGGTTAAATAAGGCAAGGGCTTTCTTTGCCAGTCCCAAAGCATGCTTATGTAGTGAAGGCGATGGTCCTCGTTCACATTACTAAGAAAGGGGAAGAGAGTTTCTTCAGAACAATTAACCCAGAGACAGACTCAGTTTCCCTCCCGTAAAATGGGCACAACCCTAATCTACGAGTTGGAGGTTTCTCGCACTGCAAGCTCTAGAAAGCACCAAGAAGTGGCAGTTTCCCACCTTCTTTGCCTTTTACCAGCGTGTTCTGGCCCAAGTTTGGAAACCACAGGCCATTCCTTCCAAGGCATACACAGGCGTATATGACACGCTCTCTCTCTCTCTCTCACACACACACACACACACACATATGTACACACATACACAAAACACACACACCTTGGCGCCGCAACCTCCTCTTCTTGAGGCCAAAGATGCGGACCTTGGAAAAGATATCCACCAGGTTCCCATTGCAAAGCCCGCGGTTCTTGCTGGGGCTGTTGCGCCTCCTGCTGGCCGAGGGCCGGTCCCAGTGCTGCAAGTCGCGCGCCTGGCGCTTCTGCCGGATCAAGCCGCTGGCGATGGCCGCAGCCATGGCCTCGGTCCGTCGTCGGGCGCTCCGCGTCCGCGAGAGCCCTGCCCGAACGCAGCGGAGACGGGCGCGGGGCTTGGCTCAGCCGAGGCGCCGACCCATCTCCGGAAGGCCAAAGGAGGGGCAACTGGAAAGAAAGGCGCGGGTAGGGGTGGTGGCGGCGGCGAGGAAAAGTCCTCCGGTCACCACATGGAGTCGCCTGGCTTCAGGCCGAGCGGGAACAGCAACAAGCAGCACCCGCGGTGGATGCCGTGTCTTCGGCGCCCGGCTTATTCTGCCTGCTGGTCCATGGCTGCTGTCGCCGCCGCCGCCGCCGCTCCGGCCGCGGGCGCCGTGTCCTCCTCGTCGTCGGGGCTGCCTCCGAGTGCCTGAGAAAGCAGCATCTGGAGAGCGCCCGCTACGGCTCCGGAGAGAGCGCGCGAGCCTTAATCGCGGCGCTTCAGTCCCACCCTAGCCGCCACCCCGCCACACACTCGCACGCGCTCTCACCCTCCTTCTCCCTTCCCGAGACGACTGAGGGAGGGGATTTGTCCTTGGGGTGGGAGCGAGGGAAAGGGAGAGGGGGGGGGAAAGGAGGAGGGGGGAGGGGTAAATCGCACCACACAAAAACCCAGCAGCAAGGAGAATGCTAATCAAAGGGAAGGAGGGCGAGGGAAAGAGAGGTGGGCTCAAAAAGCCTCGCCGCGATGCGATTGAAGAGAGGAAATTGCTTGTCGCCGAGAGAAGCCCACGCTGCCGCCCCTCGGCTTCCAGTCAGGCTTTTGTGACTGCCGGGAGCTTGTGTGTGAGAGAGAGAGTGTGCGTTGCGCGGGCGCGCGCGTAGGGCAGAGCGCGCGTGTGTGGTTCATCTCTCTGTCTGTGTGTGAGTGAGTGAGTGAGAGAGGCGGAGGAAGTGGGGGGGGGGAGAGAGAGGTTAGGGGCTTGACTGAGGGAAATTATGCACGCGAAAAGTGTGAGACGGCGCGCGCACGGATGTGAGAAAGAGAGACGGAGAAGTTGTAATTTGGTGTCTCTGTACGTCTCTCTCCCTCGCTCCAGAAAGTCTCAGCTCTCTGGGTGAAAGTGCAGCCAGAGGCAGGAAAGCGACAGACTGCTTCCCGCGCTTCCGCGACTTCCCCTCGCGTTCCCGCCACGCAGTCTTGCCTGCCTTGCGCCATCCCCGAATAAGCGGACACCCCGCGAGACCCCGAGTTAACCGGCATTAGAATTACGAATTAACGGCCAGCACCGTAACTCCACGCCGTTTGCATTACAGATTCGCGCGTGTGGTGGTGGTGGTGGTGCGAGAGTAGAGAGGCTCTTCCCTACGTAACCACGACAGACTGGCGTCGCGCGCGGGTCTCTTTGTTGTCCCCGGACTCCCCGCCGAGGCGGCTCTCTCTGGGGAACATTTGTGGCTGCTCTGCCTACGGTGGGGCTGACGGGGTTACTCTTGCGGAAGGACGCGGCGGGGATGGGCGCTCAGAGGCGCGCGCTTTCTTAGGGCCCGGCGGCTGTTGCTCGAGGGACACAAGTCGGCGGCGCCCAAACCCGGCCATTCCGCCTCAGCAGCAGTGGCGGCGGCGGCGGCGCCCTCTTCTCTCGGGGCTCGGAACCGGACACGCTGCTGCTTGAGGGGGGGGGGGAGACTAATTCCCAGGCAGGGGAGGGTGAGCTGGGAAGGGAAAGAGAGAGAGGCAGGCGCGCTTTCTGCTCCAGAGCATCGGCGGCTGCTATGGCTTCTCGGACGCAGCGAGCTGACCACAAAGGCAGCCCTGGCTCGCGATCTCTCTGGGCTTGTCTTGTTTCCCTGTGGAAGAAGGAAAACAGGGAAGGGAGATCGCCCAGGCGTTCCAGACACCATGACATTCAAAGGAAGGGCGAACAGGTTCCTCCTAAGATCACCTTTCAAAACAGGACGGATTCCGTAGCTTCTATTGCCAAGGCAAACACATTTAGTTGTACAAGTGGGCACCACTAGATTTATGGAGTTCTGTAGTAGCCACTGAAAACTCAACTTCACCCTGTAGTCTGTAAAAGGCTGGAATTGTAATTGGCTCTCATTTGTGCACCACTGAGTTGTTTTTTTTTTAGTTTTGTGGGGGGGGGGGGGGAAGAGTCCCGAGATTCTGTGATTAATTTATTTGTCTGCCAAGAGCTCAAGCATGTAATTATAACTGCGCGCTCCAGGCAAACTCTACATGTCTGCTACAGGTGGAGGCTCATATGCAAGGGGGGGGGGAAATCATATTTGTTGCTGGGCACGTGCGGTGCCTTTTCTTTCATTGGCACCTTAGCACAACGCCGCCAGCTAGGGCAAGCAGCCCCATCATTTGGAATTCCAACCTGTATTGATTCCGAGCTTTACCAGTCTGCCACACAACAGACAACCCACTACCAGTGTGGCACCAGAATGAGTGCCATGTGGTGCAGTGGTTAGAGTGCTAGATGATGACCTGGGAGACCAGGGTTAAAATGCCCACTCAGTTGTGAAGCTTGCTGGGTGACCTTGGGCGAGTCACTAACTCATAGCTGAACCTACTTCACAGGGTTGTTGCGAGGATAAAATGGGGACAAGAACTGTGTGTGCCACCACGAGCTCCTTCAAGGGTGCCAACTTGAATAAAAAAATGGGGGGGCAGGTAAGTCCCGCCCCACACAATCAATCACAAGACATGGTGCACACACACCATTTGAATGGCGATGCCTAACAATTGGGGGGGGCTTGTTGCACCCTCAAATATTTTAGGGGTGGGGCAATGGGACCTCAGCCCCTAGGTGTTGACTCCTATGATACAAATAATAATAATAATAATAATAATAATAATAATATGGTTTGTGCGAATTCCAGACATAAAAATTATTCTGCAGACACACCCATAATTGGTACCAGATTAATCAGTTGCTGCCGAGATAGTTATACTAAACAAAATGGATTTTCAATTATGTATTAACTATAACAACATTCACTTGTGAAACTTCAATAACTTTAGAGCCTCACTTGCTATGTGAACTTTTAACTTAGATAAAACCCACTACAAGCCTATGTAAGGAAATACTCTTTAAGAGATACATACAGATCTACAGCTTCCTATCCCATCCAAAGCATCTGATAACTGGAAGATTGGATGAGCAAGAGAACTATTTACAACCTTACTCATTCTTCCCCTTCAAAGAGATCTTTTTCAACTTTAGCTGAACTTGTGGGCTTCAGTTGAACTTTGGGTGAAAAAGTAGTGCTTACATTTTTTTTAATGCTTAGGCATGCCCTTTAAAGCAAAACCTCCCAAATATGAACACCAGAGCAGTCCATTGTTTTAGCTGATCATTTTGTGTCTCTAAAGACAACTGCCAGATCCTCTTAAATTATTTTATTAACAAAGCATAGTACTTACATTGAGTAGAAGATGTTATGGTTTTACAGTAATTCTATCCCCCAGCTTCGATTTTTGTTCTTTTACATTAGGCCAACATGGAGAAGCACATTTTCAGATAACTGGAGGATGTATTTTTGTGCTTCTGATTTATTTATTTTTTGAAGTGGTTATGAATAAATGGAAATGCAAGCATTTATATTTTGTGCCAATACAAGGAATTCCTCCTGCTAGAATTTGCCCAATACAATTTACTGGCATTAAGCACTATTCGTTTCATCTGCATTTTGCTTTGGAATATATTCTTCAACACACAACATAATGTATCATTTTTCAAAGCCCAATGTTTTCTGCACAAATATGCTGTTTGCAAGGAACAGCTTTGACAAACTGCAGTGTTCGGTGGGAGCTTTCTCTTCATCTCCTTTAACTGCCTGCTCACTTCAATCAGGACCTTGGACAGTGCAAAACATAGGGCTCTCATGGGTCCTGGTAATATATGCTGGTAAATAGGAGAGGGTTTTTTAGTATAAACATCCCAATTAAGGGCATGGGAAATGAGATACAACTATATTTAGCCTTATACCTAAGATGCCCCACATCAAAAACACACCTCAGATAAAGGCTTCCTGAGTAGTTTTCATATCATCATAGAATTGTAGAGTTGGAAGGAACACCAAGGGTCATCAAAGTGCAGCCCCCTGAAAATGTATTGCAGGGGGTTGGACTAGATGATCCTCAGGGTCCCTTCCAACTCTATGATTCTATATCTATATCTAATGCAGGAATCTCGACACAAAGCCCCCCATCCAATTTGAAACCCTGCTGAACCCTGCTTAGCTTTGCAATGTGCTAGCAGTTTTGATTGCTGCACCACATTTTGAACATGTCATGCTAAGTTCTTCGCTTTGAACAAAAAATGTGAACAGCAACCATTTGATTCACAGAACAGTGGTAATAATGGCGAGAATGAGAATAGCTTGTCCTCTAAAAGCTTTATATACATTAACACTAATAACAGTAATACTAAGTATGTTCCATTCAACATTAAGCACATATTTAAGTCCCATTGGTTCTATTGGGATAATACTATGAGTGTTTATGGCTCCAGTCTTACACCCACTTATTTAGGAGTAAGTCCTTTTAAATTCAGCAAGACGTGCTTATGAACAGGCATTATAGGATTGCACTGTGATGCTGATTGGTCCATAACTAATCCTTCTCACCTCTAAAGTATTACATATATTTATAACACATGATTATTATTTCTGAATGAGCACTTTGTTTGCCAGCATTCAGGAAGATCAAACCTTTTAAAAACAGCTTTTAAACGTTAGAAAATTGAAGACAAAACACACATACAATTGTCTACCAGTGTTGTACTCCCTCATTATGGATTTTTGCTACATAGGACAGAAAACAAATGCAAACCTCAAACATTTTAAAAACAGCTTGAAAAAGAAGCTACTATATTTGTTTGATGGATATACCGGTATATTTGTTTTTTATTTGCACTAAACACTGTAAATAAAATACAATCCAAGATACCTATTCTATCCAGTGAAGTACCCCAATAGTCTCTGTGATACACTGATTGGTATCTTCCTATCATGTTCATTTCATTTATTCTAAACTGTAAATTTTATAGTCTCACCTGAATTGAAACAGGTCATACATTTGCCAGTCTCAGTCTATGATGGCTGAGGGGGGATTTTATAGTGCAGAAAAGAATGCAAATAAATAGTGGGATAACGTGGAAGGTGTGATTTCCACCCCCAGAAAACAAAAGTAAATTCAATTCTTCCTAATTCTAATCTGAAAATGCAAGATAGTTGTTTACAGCATTAGATGTTCCAAGGGAAACTCAAGAGAGCCATCTGCTGTCTTAAATCTGTGATAAAATATTTGCACTTCAAACTGGAGAAAGGGTTTTGATAGCAGAAAGATTTTCAGAAAATGAACATACTGTTTGCTTATGTGGCCACCAACTAACAAGGTATGGTTTTAGATTGAAGACAAGTGTCACACTCTGTATTAAAACATTCACCAGTTTCTGATTAAAGACAAATATAGTAAAACAGTAAGGGGGGGGAAAATCTTTTAGATTCTTGTTAACCAGTTCATTCCCAGGTGAATATCTAAAGTGCATAGTTACATTGTAATCTTGTGGATGATTGGATGTATTAATATTGGCATTATAGAGCCATTTCCACCATTGTGATTTTTCAATAATACACTCTGGTGACTAAAAAACACCACACAGGAAGAATCAAAATACATGGCTGCTACTAGGAAAGATTTGTGTATGAAGAGGATCTGTAAGTGACTTGAAAGGACTTAGTTTTTCAAAAATGTCTGTGTACATTAATCCTTTTTCTATCCTTCCAGTAGCTAGGCTGTCTCAAGGCAATTACCGTACTTCCTTAGATGACATGTTAACAGTGTTAATCCGGAATCTGTGGTAAGCATATTTTGCCAACTCATTATCTTCATAAAGTCAATGAATAAAGACAAAGGTATTAGCAGAAAGAAGGAAAAAACAAAGAAAATAAAGGAAGGAAGGAAGAAGAGCACTTTTGATTGGTGGAATTACTGCAAAACAAGCCTTTCCCCCTTAATATCTTGCTCTAATGAAAGAATAGTAATGCCTTGGTAAATAGGATAAATACAGTCCAGACTTGGTTCTTTAAACCAACTTCCCGATAGATCCGTTATTTTCTTGTGCAATAACTGTAATATACAAACAATGGAATTTGTCCTTGTTAATTTCATACCATGATTTTTGAGGGACAGTGCAATCCTGAGCTCAATGGAGCTTAGTCCTAAATGAGTACAGAATTCCAGCCTCTCTCGCTGCCTAGCCTAGCTCCCTTCTTTCAGCAGCTCTGGCCTAGTTGTCACTGAGATAATGAAGCTTGTGTCTGGCCTGCACCACTTCAGTCTGCAGGTGCAGGCTCAAATGACCTGTCCATACAAAACAATTAACTAAAAGCCAGCATGTTAGCAAGAACATTTATCCTAAAAAGTGGGATATACGTATTTCAATAAACAAGTGGTTTTCTTTGGATGTGAGAGACAGTGTTGGGAAGTAATGCTGGGTGTTCACACATGTTCAATGAATGTGTGATGGAGTAGTTGGATCAGACTTGCCAGACACACATCTCGGTGGCTGCACATTATTTTATTTATGGCACTTATAAACCCAACTTTTCCTCCAAGGAGCTCAAGGCTCTGTGCATGGTTCTTGCCCTCCTCATTTAATCCCTACAACAACCCTATGATGTAGGTTAGACTGAGAGGCAGTGGCTGACCCAAGCCTAAGTGAACTTTATAGCCCAGTGGAGATTTGAACCCTAGACTCCCAGGTCGTGGTCTGACACTCTAATCACTACAATGCAATGGCATTAGTAAGAAAGGCAACTACATGAACATAGGGCTGTTTCCCACTGACACTGAAATACACAGCTGGTAAGCAGCATCAAGGTCAGTAGGTGTAATCTCTTTCAGTGAATGCATGCATAAATTGTATGAAGGTCCTTATGATGTATTTGTAACCAGTTTATTTACAAATGTACAAACAGGATTGGAAGCAACCAAACTCCTAAACTCAGGCAGCACAACCACTTATCCTGAATCAGGTTCCCAGGAGAAGGAAGTACGCCCAAAGCCTACCTCAGTTTTAGCCACCTGTGTCCAAATTCAAGTTTGCTACAATTCATTTCACTGGTAAGAGAGAGAGAGAGAGAGAGAGAGTGTGTGTGTGTTGCTAGTTTCTCAGTGCATGAGTACTGAGCGAGAAGTCTAATGTTTAATAATTGTTGATAGAGAACTAGGCAATAGCAGTTATCCTGGGTTAATTAACCTAGAATGCACAGTGTGACCTTGCCTAAGTGGGCTAAATTGTAGCTCCATATTGAACAACATTCTAAATTAATTCTACCTGTAGAATTCTAAGAGCATGGGGGGGGGAGAGTTTCTTTAGCAGTTGATGGACTCCATAATCCCCTGACCATTGATCATGCTGGCTGGGGCTGATGGGAGGTTGGAATCCAACAATATCTAGAGGGCCACATATTTTCCATCCCAAATTAATACAAAGAAGCTGTGGCAGATGTGTTTAGGAATAAAAAAAAAATCATAGGAATGAACCAGGCAGCAAACATGAAACAGAACATCCATAATTCCTGTTCCTGTCCCTTTGAGAAATCTGTCGCTAAAATGATAGTGAAACCTGACTTGTGCATATGGGTTTCAAAACATTTGAAATAACTTCAGCTGATGGTATTCATAGCCATGAACCCAAGGGAAACCTCGTGCTAAACGTTTTGTTAAACTATCAAATGTTGCCATCTTAGATTGAACGGTGTAATTGTGTATTTTGTTTTTGTACTGTGACAAAGGACAAAATATGCTGGAGATAAAAAATAAATTATTTTCTTTATTCAAATGTTACTAGATCAAATGAACAAAGGAGGCTACACCAGAAAAACATGGTGCAATTTCAAAATCCTTATTTATGGAAACTACAATTAAATGGTTTTTGAACATGGAGAAATACTATGTATCATAAATCACAGTAGATGAGAATAAAAATAGATTGATGTATACCACATTGCAAATCCCTGCATTATTTGTTGCGTAGTGGCAGTGGTGTAGCAAGGTGAGGGTGGGGCCCCCTGCCCCTGCAACGCCCAAGCCGAGCCCCGCCCCGTCGCGATGCTGCACATGCCCACCACGGAGCAGCGCACGCCGCCGGCGAACCCTGAGCAAGTCGTGGAACGAGGCAGCCTCGCCCTGCAGCCCGCTCGCAAACCTGCATGGTGGCCTGTGAGCAAGCCACAGAATGAGGCCGCCCTGCCCCGCCCCGTGGCCCATCTGGGCCCACCCATCGGTGGTGTGTGCCGTTCCACAGCGTCGGAGCGGCGCACAGCACCGGCGGGCCCCGAACAAGCCGCGGAGTGAGGCCGCCCTACCCCACCCCATCCACCGGCAGCGCATACTGCTCTGCAGTGTGCATGCGCAGTGTCACAACGCATGCATCGTACACAGCAACACTGCGCTTGTGTGCCATGGAGCGAAACCATGCCCCCGGGTGCCCTGGGTTTGCCGCCCCAGGCAGCCAAGCGGCTTCCTCCGCCAGTGCTTAGTGGTACTAAAATAATCAAAGCCAGACAGACAATGGGTAGAAATTATACTTTCTAAAATGAACTCCATCTGTTCATATAGAATTCTTGTAAATAATGTTACAGGAGCACAAACCTGGGTTGCTACAGTCCTAGTTCAACACTCTAACCACTACAGCACATTTGCTCTCAGCACTTTGTAGCCACTCTGACACCTCAAACCACCAAAACACAATGAGGAAAAACCACACATGAGGGAGAGTTTAACCAAAACTGTTAGAAGGTATGTTGCAACCTATCGTTGCATGTCTTGAGTTGTAAGGTGCCTAGATTGGAACTTAATGTGGTTGTGAAATCCACATGTTTGGCTTAATGTAATTTAATGCTAATACTTTCTGGACACCCATGTCACATCATAGGAATCCACAAGCCACGAACATAGCTGACTGGGCCATCAAAGGGCTGTACGATGCATTCCAGCCAATGCCTCAACAGACAGGAGCATAGAAGATTACCTTAAAACCAAGTCACCTAGCCATTGGTCCACTAAGTCTCACCAGGGTTTTGAAACATAAGCCTTTTCAGCCCTGCCTAGAGATGCCCAGGATTAAACCTGGGACATTCAGCATGAAAAGTGTGCTCCACACTGAGCTACAGTTCCTATCATATCACTGTCTCATGGTCATGCTTGTCGCAAGAGGGCAAAGAAGAAAAAAACAAAAGGAAATTTCTCAAGAGATGGTAGATTCTGGCACAGGATAGCAATTGCTTGAGAGGATCACTTATTGTCTGGAAAGATCCATCCAGATACTTCATTAGTGGTTTTTGATACTTCAGGAACCCTGAACAATAACAAAACTCTTCACCTGATGATCATTGGCATAAAATTAGGAAAATATAATGGTCCAAACCAAAGTAAATATAGGCAACTGGCTTTAAGCAGCGAATATTGTAGCATTAACTTTGCAGCAATCCTTCACTGAAATTAACACAGAAAACAAACCATTTGAGGAAGAAGTAACACCTGCATAATAAGCTAAACAGTATTTTTAGTATGTGTTCAAAGAAATTATATATTTCTAAAGTGTGTGTGTGTGTGTGTATATATATATATATATATATAGAGAGAGAGAGAGAGAGAGAGAGAGAGAGAGAGAGAGAGAGATTTATCAGCAGTATCCGTTAAAGAAATGGTTATGGGGCTGTCCATAGAGGTCTCTCCTCTACAACTTCATGCTGCACTTACGGCTACATTTCTGGGCATTCAGAGCACGTATGGATTATTGTTGACTTTCATTTAAATTGTCCCCATCTTATGCCTGCTGCACAAAATGGATATGGGCTTTCCCCCACTGAATTCTTATTCATTGTGAAAGTTATTCCTTGCAGCAGAATTTATTTAATTTTAAAAGTACTCTGCATAAGTAGAACTATCCATGCTTGCATTCCAAGTGTTGTGCTTTAATACATTGTTGTACATCACACTACAGCACTCAAATCACTCAAGCTGCACCATCAATCCAGGTCACACATAGAACCGAAAGTGTGTCTTTTCAACAGCAAAAAAGCATATGCATGTTAATTAACTGTTCGGAAAAGTGTTAGCTAGTCACTTTCATTCCCCCCCCCCCAAGGGAAACATTCTATTTCCTACCTAGAGCAGGAGAGAAATAAGCATCTATAATATGCAGACAAAATACACTTCTAAGGAAACAGAAAGGCAGTATTTGAAATTGATTTTAAATTAGTTTTCCTGAGCGCATGCCACCCCGCTCCACCCCCATGAAAGTAAATATGCACCAAGAAGCTGAAATGGCTTCAGATTTCCATTCCTGAGCTAAAATCTGGTTGTCACTCAAAGATGTAAAGCTTATGCAGAGATGTGCAATGGGTAACAAGTAATGGCAAGACACCACTTGCTGTGGTCTGAAAACGATGCAACCAATGCTAATAAATTTGAAGCCTACTTTCAGTTGGAAATATTTAATTACTGACTTAAATCTCTTCCGTTGAAATCAATGGGTCTAAACTTAAGTGTAGTTGAAGTTGCCTGGGTCCTGCCCTCAATACATTTGCAGGCACGAACCATTATAGGAACATAAGAAGTTGGCTTACACTTTGGCATTATCTCTGCTATCTGGCAGTGGCTCTGTGGTGTTCTTAGGATGAGCCAGATTGTAAATATGCAAGGTCCCTGCCGTTTGTAAACAAGAACCATCTGATAAGAGTGCTATATTTTTACACACCCATGAGGGAGTCATTATAATGGTTCATAATGCCTTTTCTCCACTGAATTCACATCATTCATCCCTGAAAATATTACGGTAAGTCACAGAGAGTTGGAATTTACACTAATCTTTTAGATGCTAGATGGAAGACATTGAATGAAAAATGGGGGCAGTCTGCCAAAGCTCACATCTCTGTGCTGCTGCTATGATGCCACACAGCTGACGGCTTTGCAAGAAAAGCCAGAGGGAGAGATTTTCTATGGGAAAACGTTTAGAAAGATGGAAAAATCCCAAGGCCTTGTTTCGGTTATCAGAGGGAGAGTAATCTTCAGGATATTCTGATTTACATCAGACAATGATTTAATTGGAGAAGGTGATTGTGGTCTCTAAACTACATAGGGTTGATCTGAGAGGGTGTTGGGGGTTCTTAGTTGGTGGGAAATGTCTGGACTAACTAGAAAACCTAAGCCTGAACTCCAACTCCTCTTCCCAATGAAACAGAATGTTGGAAGATTCAGGACAGAACATAGCACAACTACGATATTTGCTCCCACAAGATGTGGTGATGACCACTTAATTTGGAGAGCTTTTTTTGGGGGGGGGTTTAGACAAATTCATAGAGAATAAGAGCTCAAAGTCATTCAGCAAAATTAGACTCGGGAGAATTTGAAACAACACATAATGAGCTTACTATGGAATTCACTACCAGCATTTGAACAGCATTAGACTTTCCTATAATTGATGTGTATCAGTGCTTATTAGCTACAGCTGCAATCCAATACACAACTGGACCATGTCTGAGTAGGCATGCATAGGACTACATTGCATGACACATAAATGAAAACTATGTGTTTCGGTGGTGGTGCAGCAACAGGAATTGCCATCATGCTCAACTGATGAGTCTCCCAGAGGCTGCTAGCTGAAGCAAGACAGAAAGTTGGATCACATTGACCTTTGGTTTGATTCAACAAGACATTTCTTATTTTTGTATTGATAGATGTGATGTTCAAATGGCACCAACAATTAAAATCTCATCAAAAAGCTGAATGTCAAATTTTACTTGCCTTGCGCTTCTGACAAATAATATCTAGTAACTGTGCGGGGCCTTTCACACTCCACTGAAAGGAACATCAATAATCTTGGCCAATGCTAAATTATTTTGTGCTCTACAAAAAACCTCTGGGGATTTTAAACCAGACTGTGCAAAGCTGAAGTTATTGCATTGCTGCAGGTCACTAATTCAGTCTTCCACTTATATTATTATTAGCAGAAGAAGTAATTGTAAAGTTCCTAGAAAAATTAGGTGGGTCTCCCCCTCCAAAAAACCCCCCTCCAGACCTAATTTAGAATGCACTTGTTTAATTGTTATTTGTAACAATAGCCTGACTTATTCTATAAAGTGAAGTGCAGTTGCCTGATTTGCCAGCAGTGGACACTGTTACACTAGTTATCTGCTCAAAAATGAGAGGAGAGACTGCAAATGTACACATAATCTCTTGCATTTGCTCATCGCAGTGTTTAAGAAATCTGTGCTGAAAGGATGTATCTATCCTAAAACTATGCCAAGATACTGCTTTTCATATATGCATCGAGGATAGAGACTTCTTTAAAATACCGAGTAAATTTAAACATTAACCACAAACAATTCCTTTATCAGGACTAACCAAGATGCACAAATGCAGTGCTAAGAGCTTTTGAGATTCACAGATGTTTCCGTCAAATTTGGCATTGCACACACATATGAAAAATGTATTTCTGGTGCACGACATAATGTTGGGTTCAGCCTGCAGATTTGTTTCATTCTTTGAAAGATAGAGGCTCTCTGAATGCCTGTCAGGTTTTACCTACTGCAAAATATCTCAGATAAACAAAAAACTGAAACTGAAGTAGCAAAGAATGTTTCTTTTGATACAATGGTTCCCTTTGTAAAGCAGATAACAGTAATGGAGAAAAGAATAGTTTGTATTATACAGTTTTTAGGTTTTCTTGTGTCAATAAAAGGCAAATCGGATAGAATTATCTACTGGCTGGGACTTCAATCCTGAAGCCACTTACCAGGTAGTAAGCCCCACTGAACTCAACATGACTTACTTCTGAGTAAACACATAGAGGATTACACCAGAGATAGCCAATGTGCTGCCCTATGGATGTTCCTGGACTGCAGCTCCCATCATCCCTGACCACCGGCCATGTTGGCTGGAGGTGATAGGAGTTGGGAGTCCCAAAACATCTGGAGGCTGCCACGCTGACTATCCCTGAATTGCACTGTAAAGGACTAGAGGAAGGTTAGGCAAAGTCACATCTGCATAGGTAGAAGGTACCAATGACATATTTTTAGCCTTTTCTTTCTTTCTCCATTTACAGAATTTCTTATAGATCTAGATTCTGAGCTCTATTTTGTTTTGTTTGTGTTTTGTTCTTATGGAAATATTCCTCCAGCACAGTCCGTTTGAGGCTTAGCACAAAAGGTGGAATATTGACTTGAAAGCCTTGGGATATTATGTGATGCAAATCAAGCAACATTTCAGTATTTATTGCAAGAAGCACAGAGTTCCTGGCACAACTTGAAAGCTTATCAATATTTGTTGGAGCGACTTGACAAACTTTGACCTGTGGTTTTACATCAAAATTCCACTCCAAACATGTCAAAACTGAAGCTGTACCACTGACAAGATAATAAAGTGCAAAACCAAGCTAAGTAAATACATTTCATAGAAGCAACATCCAGAAAAGAAGCTGAAAACCATTTGCTAGGAAAGTATTCATCTGAGGTAATCAGAAGCTAGCAAAAATGTACAAAGAGTTTCAGGGGTGGAGAGTGCTGATTTAAAACAAACCTTGGCCTCAACACCCTCTTCACACACTTGCTTTCACAGAATATAATTTCTGGATTCAGTTTAAACATTGGGGGGGGGAAATAAACAGTAATGTAAATGCCTTTTCTGATAAAGCACAGCGGAATTCCTGTTCTAGCATTAAAAATTGTTTACTCTGATTATTGTGGCCAAAGCATTCTGTCACTCCTGACACCTCCCTTATCCTTCAAGTAGTCCCCCATGTGAGTGATAAAAATTGATGCTAATCCTACCCCACCACCTGGTTCTGGCTTTCTGGAAAACTGAACTGACGGAAATCATTCATAGTACAGAAATCAACTTCATAGCTGAGCTGAGCATAACCTACAAACCTATGGTTTCTCACTTTTCTTCCCCAGTTCAATTCACTTCTGGTACGGAAGACATAGCATTGGGGAGAATGGGGATTGAGCTCACGTTTTGTTGTAAAAATTAGGTTTCTCAACCACATTCTGAAATGTGAACAGACCAGTAGGGTGGTCATGTGTCCAACAGGGCAGAGTCTCCTATATGAGTCAACAATGTGATGCAGCAAGGGGGGGGGGCTAATGCAATTCTAGGCTGTATCATGTCCAGATTAAGGGAAGTAATAGTACTACTCTTTTCTGCCTTGGTCAGAACATACCTGAAGTACTGTGTCCAGTTGTGGGCACCACAGTTTAAGAAAGCTATTGACAAGATGGAATGTGTCCAAGGAAGTTGACCAAGATGATAAAAGGTCTGGAAACCAAGTCTTTATGAGGAACACTTCAGGTGTTGGGTATCCTTTGCATGGAAAAAAGGTGGTATGATATCTGAAGGGCTGTCACATGGAAGATGGAGCAAGCTTGTTTTCTGCTGGTCCCAAGGGCAAGACCCAAACCAATGGATTCAAATTACAAGAAAAGAGATTCTGACTAAACATTAGGAATAACTTTCTCATGGAAAGCGTTGCTCAACAGCGGAACAGATTGCCTTGAAAAGTGGTGCACTCTCCTTTCTTGGAAGTTTGCAAACAGAGGTTGGATGGCTATCTATCAGGAATTCTTTAGCTGTGACTCCTGCATTGCAAGTGGTTGAGCTTGGGATCCCTTCAAACGCTAAAATTCTATGATTCCGTGGTTCTATTTTGAAGGGCTGTCAGTCTTCTATTTTGAAGGTCTCCTCTATCTGAAGGGCAGTCTAATCCAAGTCCAGTTTAAATATAAGTAACTGTAAGAATGGAGAACAACAGCCTTGAAATTGCCCATCATCATCTAGAACACCTGGTCTGAAGACTAAGCAAGCATTCAGCTCACTATCTCTGTCTTCTTTTTGGGGGTGATGGTTAAGTCCCCTTTTTTTGGCAATGGTTAAGTGGCCACACTAGACAACACAAGCACCAACAATGCAGCTGTCCTTTCTCTCATGTTGTTTAGCTCACAGGTAATTGTGTTTAAAGATGATGCTGTAAGTAACTCTTTCTCCAATGCCCTTTCCAAAACTGTCATCCAGGCTAAGAGCTTATCTGCTTTCCTGAGCGGCCAGTCTTGACAACATGT
Source organism: Lacerta agilis (assembly GCF_009819535.1). Lineage (NCBI taxonomy): Eukaryota > Metazoa > Chordata > Lepidosauria > Squamata > Lacertidae > Lacerta > Lacerta agilis. The sequence continues at coordinate 80,177,574 of NC_046315.1, read as the reverse complement.
TATGAAAGGATTAGCCTTCCTGTTTAATGTCAACTCTTTTTATAATACCAGACCAAAGAACAGTAGGTTGACATTCATATTATTGTTATTTGGAGAGAAAAACAAAGCAAAACTGTACTGCCAAACAAAAGCAATGTGCAAAAAAAAGCAAAAATAAAAATAAAGTCCTTAATCAGTTGCTTAAAATCACACACACACACACACGGAGAGAAGTTGGCTGAGCAATTTGCGGCACAAGTTACCCTTAAATCATCTATTTTTTATAATCTAATTATGCAAATCAAGCAATGCCCAAAACAGTCTGGAAGGCAGAAGTGAACGAATGCTCTTTATAACCATCCTTGAAAAATATTGTTGTGTACAAAAGACTCACTTCTCCAGTCTTTAGGGATTAGATACCAGATAAAGAATGTGTCCTCCACTACTGAAACCCCTTGAGGGAAGAGAAGCCAGGCAATTTGAAATCATAAAAATCAAAGCATTTTATCTTCTCGCTTTGCTGCTGATGCAGTTATTTTCTAATAACTAATTCCAAGTGTTTTTCAAATGCCAGAATAAGTCAAACCATTCTAAAATAGCCCCCTCATCTCTGTATGGAGTTTCTGCGGCGAATGAAATTTTAAACATTTTTACATTCTTTTTCAAGTGGATGCTGCCAGGCCATTATAATCAGGCTGGACTCCTATATCAATTTAGGATTGAGTTGCATTGAGACCACTGCAACTTACTTCTGAGTATGCAGGTAGACAAGTACACACTATTAGGCCACAATCTTAGAACCTCAGAGTTGATGACTGGAGAGCAGGGGTAAGAGGCAAGAGTAGTTTCTTCCTTGAGAGTAAGGGTGGTGTAGTGGTTGAGAGAGAAAGACTCATAATCTGGTGAACCAGGTTCATGTCTCCGCTCCTCCACATGCAGCTGCTGGGTGACCTTGGGCTAGTCACACTTCTCTGAAGTCTCTCAGCCCCACTCACCTCACAGAGTGTTTGTTGTGGGGGAGGAAGGGAAAGGAGATTGTTAGCCGCTTTGAGACTCCTTAGGGTAGTGATAAAGCGGGATAGCAAATCCAAACTCTTCTTCCTTTTCTTCTTCTTCTTGCAGAACTCTGGTAGCAAGCCCAAACTCCTGGGTGCTGGGTCCCATGGAGCCCCTGAGGGGCCTGATCCAGCTGTGCTGGGATAGAGCTGGCATAGCAAAATAATAAAACTCCCTGCCCCCCCCTCCACCCTGTCCAGCAGGATCCACCAGGGCTGCAGATACGGCAGAGGAGCTGCTTCTCCATGTCTTCCCAGCCCTCCTTAAGGTTGCTGTGCTACTCAGATATATATGTTGTAGTAGTCAGTCAGAGATAACAACATAAAATAAAGTTAACATTTGCTGCTGCCTACTGAACACCAATAGCGAAAGCTCTGTGTATGCAGAAGAGAAGCAGAAATTGATGTAACAAAGCCCAAGGCCACCATTGTTGACTATGGACTACCTTGCCAAAAGAGACAGAGCAGTAATGTGTAGCCTAGGCTGGCCATAGCATTCCTGCTCACCTTGTCTGTGTCCCCCAGCAGCACTGAAAGGAGGCTGAAGGGAGGCAAATCTAAGCATGGGCATCATGGACTCTCCCTCTTGCTCTGCAGCAAGACATAATGCCCTGCAAAAGGAACCCGACTGGAATGCTACATAGCAGAACATTCAAATTAATGCCATCTTTCACTGCCCATTGGGCCTCATGAGCTTCCTTGGGATTTCTCTCTGTAGCAGAGTGCTAATATGGGAGAGATCGCACTTGGCGCAATTTCACTTACTGTGTATCTGTTAAAGCTGCTAAAAGCTAGAATCTGTGTGGTGGTGGTGGATGCACACAAATCATCCTGCACAGGTCAAAATTGCTGGAAATCAATCCAGCCACAACTCTTCCCACAGAAACAACTCTCTGAAGTGGTTCGGAGAATAAGCTTCCTGTCCGAAAATATTTTCTCTGCCCCCGAGCATGGAATAAATACACTTGAACTGAATCTTGTTTGTGAGGACAAGCTGGAATTGATCTTGATACTTGAGGGACACTATATACCACAGGGTTGGGGGAGTATTTTTCTGTTGAGGGCCTTGCTTCAGTTGTAAATAAATATATATATATTATTATTATTATTATTATTATTATTATTATTATTAATTTATTTATACCCCAGCCACTCTGGGCGGTTCCCAACAGAATATTAAAAACACGATAAAACATCTAACATTAAAAACTTCCCTAAACAGGGCTGCTCCAGATGTCTTCTAAAAGTCAGGTAGTTGTTTATTTCCTTGACATCTGATGGGAGGGCGTTCCACGGGGTGGGCGCCACTACTGAAAAGGCCCTCTGCCTGGTTCCCTGTAACCTCACTTATCATAGTGAGGGAACCACCAGAAGGCCCTCAGTGTCTAGGCTGAATGATGGGGGTAAAGACTTCAGGTATACTGGGCTGTGGCCATTTAGGGCTTTGAATTGTGCTTGGAAACGTGCTGGGAACCAATGTAGGTCTTTCAGGACCGGTGTTATATGGTCTCGGTGGCCACCCCCAATAACCAGTCTAGCAGAATGGGGCAGAAGTCAGTGGTGGGCAGAGCCAGAACTCCCTTTGCCTCCCTCCACCTCATGTTTTCTCCTCTTTGCCACCTATGCAAAGTTAGACTGATGGCTGCAGGTTCCCCAATCATGATATGAAGCAGGAGTGAAGTACCATTTTTAACCTGAGACACATTCCCTTCTGGGCAACACTCCAGTGGCAATATGCCCCTGGCAGGACAAAGTAGGCTAGTTTCTACATGCACACACGCCTGAGGTTCCCCATTTCTGATATAGAGAGTCCTGATATGGCAGGTAGTATCAGAGGGTTTAAAAATGGCAGATTTAACAAGGCAGTGATGCATCTAACATCTTTTTTAATTTGTTGGTTCCAGTCTATCTTAGTTGCGTTCCTGTCTTGCCAATTCAGTTCAATAATACCCTAACACAGTGAGCCAACTCATTAGATGTCAACTGTGTCATAAGTTGCTTTTAAACATTGTATCTAAGCCAATCCGGCCATGTAATCACCACCTTCTTCCTGGAGGGTTGACTGTTCACAGTGGAATGCATTGATTAATGGAAGCAGTAAAAGTTAATTAAGAGGGCAAGCAAAACCAAAATGTAGGGCCTTAGTAGAAAAGATGACAGCTTTGGACTAGCTGTTTGTTGGGATCAGAAGAAGTAGTCATATTGCGCTGAGCTTGAATTCCACTGTGAAAGCAAAGGTCGAAGGAGAACCTCGCTTAACTCTAGAGAATTACCGTGATTTTGCTTATGGGGCTTCCATCTCTACTTCACTTTTATTTCCTTTACTTGTACATGCACTTTCCCACAAGGTCATTGCTTTTCATTTCTACAGCACCTTTGAACGTTCAGAGCAATTTACAATTCTAATTTTGTGAAGCATCTGCTCTCAGAAGACCTTGTGAGGGAGATTGAGTAGTTATTCAGTAAATGTAATAGGCTTGGTGGGTGCAGGTCTCTATTCAGCTATCAAAATCAACCTCAGCATACTATCCACTGCACCACACTGGCCTTGAGTCACCATGTTACCTGATGTCTTTGCAAGAAACTGCTTCTATTTGAATAGACCCTAAAAAGTCTGGACTGCCTACTTCCAAAGGGACAGACTCAAAACGATAACAAAAACAACATTCTTCATAATTACTACTGAGTATTTCACATACTGAAAATGACTGTCTGTGCATTAATATCATAAATTTGTAAGGCTGCAGGAAATTGGCTTGGTTCTATGAATGTTTCCAACAAAAGTTGTGTTGAGCAGGGGTGTGGAACCCATAGTTCCCCAGAGGTGGTTGGACTACATCTCCCATCTTCCCTAACTACTGCTGATGCTGGCTGAGGGGCTGATGAGAGTGAGAGTCCATTTGGAAGACCACAAGCTTTCTATCTCCATTTTGGAGAGTACAAAATAAATAATCAGTTAAGAGGCTATGTGAGAATGGCATCAAAGTTTGTCTTGTTTAGGGACTTGCCAAGGTCCAGAACCTGTCGGATGACCCACCTTTGAGCCAAGACACTAGACCCATCTCCTATTTCTTAACAGGAGAAGTGCCTCTTAACATTAAAAAAATGTAGGAATGGATGAATCACACTCTGTTGCCTCTGCAATGAGGAACACAACAGCTTGAGGGAAACCCACAGCCTGGTATCAGACCTGATAAATCCCATTGACCTCAATGCCCATGCAGTGATTCATATCAAGGCCAGTACAATGCATTTTGCTGCCTGAGGTGAAGGGTGGTACTTTCTCCTGCGTCCATGTACAGAAAATGACTGGAATACCAGCAGCTGAAACACCTCAACCCTGGCAACAGGACAGTGTCTTCTACCACACCTGAGGATGGCAGGTTAGCTCAGAAGGCACAGGGAAGGCTGTATGGAGCAAACGACTCTTGTCTTGTAGCATTCCCCACACCCCTCAGCATCTGCCACATGAGGTGACTGTCTTGCTCTGTCTAATGTTAAGGCTGGCTCTGAATCAGACTGCAGGCTTTCACTTCCACTGGGTGGTTCTATTCCTGTTTAGCAATGTATGCAAAAAAACACACACCAAACATTATAGATAAAATGAGTGCTATTATGCACAACAGCTGCAATCTGCTGGTCCTAAATGCTATGCGTATTCAGACATGACTGGTGTTGATATGCTTCTAAGTTTTCAGTGGATATAATTGAATTTCATGTGCTGAATTGGCAGTCATTCCTCTTGTGTGAGTGATAAGGTCCTTGGAGTGTCCCTGCCTATATATTTTATCTATTTTCCTGTCACCTTGGTTCACAATTCTGACATGTAAAAAAAGGAAGAAGGAGTACAAAAGTCTAGGAGCCTGATCATTTGTAAACAACATACATGAGTTGGCAATTCATAGTGGGCAGATGTAACCTTTCATAAAAATTCATATTTTAAATATGCCTGTATTAATGAGCCATTGACAAAATGGTTTGCAGTACGCCTCAGCAGTCCATTATCTGCTGCATTAGATAATTGAGGTCTACAGGTTAATTCAAGTAGACAACACTTATCAAGACTCCATCTATCTCCAGACTGTCACTTTAGCCATACAAATGAATTAAGCATTTCTCAAAACTGGAGATGGAATGCTGGATCAGATCAGGACAGGCTTATAGCATGGAAGGTGGAACAGGAAAGAGGTGGAATAGCATTGCTCTGCCCTGTAAAGTTTTCTTGCTCTGGCCCATATAGCAATACAATCAAGACCTTCCACCTAAGTTTATGAATGTATGAAGCTGCCTTTTACCGAGTCAGACATTTGGTCCATCTACCCCCGTAGTGTTGTCTACTCTGACTGGCATAAAGCTCTCCAAGACCCCGGGCAGCGTGTTAGCACTGCTGTCTAACCATAGCAAAAGCTATAGGCCCTGAGGACTGAATCTAGGAAATCAGTACAAAACACGAACTTTAACACTCAAATATGGCCCCCCATCAACTTTGCAGCAGAGGGAACCTGTAATTCAGGCATGTCCAAAGTCCATTTTGGGGGGCCTAAACCGGCCTGCTGGTTGATTTAATCCAGCCCCCATGGCAGTATATGTCCTGGGGTTAAATCCTGAAAAAAGCTCAACTTTGGGGTAAAATTGTAAAAATAAAAATAAACATAAAAAAGCTCAACAACTTCAATCCTAAAAGTGTTCATTTCATCAAATCTGGCCCTCTTTGAAAAAACTTTGGGCACCCCTGCTGTAAGTTGACTGGAATGGTTTGTGCACTGTGCAGACAGAAGGCTACCCCTAAGCCTGTTGCCTTCAGTATGTTTTGGACTAAAATTCCCATCAGTCCCAACCGGGAGACACAGTCCAAAACATCTGAAGGGCAACAGGTTGGGGAAGTTTGGTCTAGAAGCTAACATCCCTTAAGGGTGCTGCTCAGCGTGACAATCCAGGAGCACTTCCTTCTTCAGTAATAACTGTTGCTGCTGATGTTTTGGGTTCGGGTGCTGGCATGATGCCACTACCGATACTTGCAGCTCAGGTCTGATAAGCTTCAATTAGTGTTCTGGCCTTTACCGCTAAAACGGAGCACACTCCTTACAGACCTTGTTTATGGAAAGTTCAATCCCAGGTATTCCCACGTTAAAAGTCTGGGAAAAGAATTCTGTTTGAGACCTTGGAAAGCTACTGCCAATCAGGGTAGATCAACACAGGATGAGATGGAGCAGTGGCCTGACCCTTTACAAATCTGTTTCATATGTTCAATATAAATTAAACAACATTAATAAAGAGGGCTAAATAAAAACACGTCTAATTTGCAACATCTAAACTATTGAGGCTAAACAATCTTTTTCCGAAATGAAAACAAGAGAGTCACACGGCACCTAATGAATTTATTGTGGCATGAACCTTGGTGAATTTAGGTCTTCTTCATCAGACGCAACTGAAAGAACACCAATTATTTTAAGATGATTCATTCTTTAATGAAACATTCAAAATTATTTCAGGCAAGGTAATAACCCTGTGCATAGTCAAAGGCAATAAGCACTGATTGAACCAAGTTTCCTGAGCATGCAGCTCAAATAATTCATGATTTCCTAGGGTCTGAAAATTCCTATAATTTGATTAGACAATTCCTTATCAATTTATTGAGTGAACAGTTGAATGGACATCCTAATCCTATCAACAAATGAGAGTTTTTGATGGGAACAGTGCCTCTGTTCTACATGGGTGAGGGAGGGGGAGAATGCAGATGGAAAACAAGAGAAATGGTCTGTCAAGCAGAGTTAGAGTTAATCTAATTCTCTCCCCCCCCAACAGACACTAGCTTGATTTTCATTTATTTTCTTCCAGAATTAATAAGGAAAGGCTATTTGGGCTCAAAATGTGAACAGCTCACATCGTTTGTGTTGTCAGACTCCCCGCGAGGGTGACACGCATTGAGGTTTGACATCAAAATGCGCTACGCAAAGAGTACACTCAGAAGCTAACTATGGGATCTGGCAAAACAGCACAACAACATGTCAGTTGGAGCATGCTTAGCTATTCCCCAGCTGCAAGAATGATACCTGCAGGGACACAGCATCTCGGCCCACTAGGATCCAAACAAGAGAAAGAATACATAGTAATTCATTTTAGTGACTGCTGGAGAAAGGTAGTTCAACCTCCATAGGAAAATTGCCAGGTAGTTTGTTCCCAACAATAACAACAACCTACACCCTTTCTGTAATGCATTCCTCAGTTTCATTAGGGCTGGTGCAAATGGGGGCAATTTTTCCAATCACTTTTGTCAGCAATTAAGCACTTCCCTTTCAACAATTTTTCCAGGACTGGTGCATACCATTGCCCTCATTCAGGTTTACTTGGTCCCATTGATGCAAGTACGTAGCCAAATCTGACTGTATCTGGTGTCGCGGTGTCACTATACTCGATATATGATTATATTCCAACAGGAGGACCATCAAATCCAACACAAACCTGCCTGTACATTAAGGTCATCCTCAGAGGCCCTCCTTCACGTGTCCCAATAATTTCAAGTGAGGCAGGTGGTGAATTGAGAGCAAGTCTCCTCAGTTGTGCTGCCCGGTCCATTGCCAGTTTATTCATTTATTTCCCCAGGCTTTTAAGCCGCAACGGGAACAGTCTTAATTGCCCTTGTTTCAGTTGCTCCTTTTGTTATTTATTGTGATTCTGTAACTGGGTTGTCATTTCTGTTTTGCTTTCGTTTTTTAGTAAACCACCATGGAAATGTTTACTTCAGATTCATAGTTTGAGGACAAGCCTGGTAGCAATAAGTGACAAAGAATTTCATGCAGGGAAGTGAGTGGATGATGGGGCAGTGACAGAAGACTCCAGTCCTCTGCACTCAACACTGAAAACAAGCAGAGTGTCAGAAATGGTGGGTTAATTTCCTGACTTCATTTGATTTAGAGGCAATCCCCACCCCACCATGGAATGAATATTCAATGTTTTAATACTCAAAACTCAGCTTAGGGAGGAAAACCTATCTACAATTGGCTCACATACAAATTGAATTGCTTCCTTCATAAATTTTTACAAAACATGCTGGATAAAAACCAAAACTTCATATTAGAATGAAATATGATTCACTATGTATATATTCATGAAATATGCATATGTTGAAATGCTGTCATTGGAAATGCTTGTGTTTATTCAAATCATGTAGATATTTCCTACACACTATTAATTTCAACTAAAATAGTAAGAAGCGAAACTTCTGCCTCCACAAGAAAACATATTCTGCCTCTCGATTTCCTCCCCGCTCAGTAGATGGAAAGCAAGTATTTAATAGCTTTAGAGAGAAAAAGATGTAAAACCTTGAACATCATTTTTTAAAAAACCAAAAAACATTTCACCATTTAAAAAATGACAACTGATAGAAATGGTAACTACAAAGGCAGACAGTCCTTTGAGACAGTCTCTGTGAAAAGGTGTGGAGAGGTGTTGCAGCACAAATTGCTTTGTCCCCACTACCAAAGAGTGTCACCCAAATCCTTTCTCACAGCAACTGCAATCTCATTATGACACGTACCAGTCTAGATGCTGCGAGATGAATTGCAGCAAAGTAGGTCAGGTTCCAAAAATGAGGATTAAAATGTGGCTCAAGGCAGTGACCTGAAGTGCATAATGTTTCATTTTAGACAAGAAAAAAGAAAAACACAAACACATTATTAAAATAATAATTATAATAAAGGAGAAAAAAAAATAGACCAAGCATTGTCTATAGTCATCAAGAATATTGAACATTGGTTGGAAAAGAAAAGCAGAAAGTTGGAGGTATGTCCTTTTAAAGTTGTGTACTACTTTTCTACATTACTGCATTCAAGGTGGTTAACAATCCATGGAAATGACAAAACAGAAATTGTGCTCCCAGGTGACCCAGGTTTGCACTGAAACAAAGCCCCCCCCCCCCGCCTATTTTAGCAGAGCCCCAACTTCAGGACTCCAATGCACCAAATCACTTAATGTCCTTGTAATGTCAGGTGATTGACAGGTGGGCAGACTTGCCCACAGGCCAGATTTGTCCTGAGAGGCAAATCCTAATAAGGATCTGGAATATGGAGCCAAAAAGCTTCCTTTTCCTTGCTGTAAACAATGCAAACTATCACTTATTAAGAAAAACTAAATTCAAGAATCTATTTCACATGTAGTGTTACAAGATAGGTGGGTGGAATTCCCCTATGCTCCTGGGAAGACATACTGACATTTTGTGCAGGTTATACTTGTCCTGTCTATCAATCTATTGTCCATATTTTGGCCTGAACTCGTAACATATGGTTACTAAATCCTACAGTAACATTATTACATCTACACAGCTACATGTTTCCCAATAGCTCTTCCGCTTTACTCTTGGGAAGTGTGGATACTTTGAGATGGTCCAGTTCTCTACACACAATGGTCCAGTTCTCTACACCATTTATACATTCACAAATCCCAAAATAACCTCTGTTCACAAGGGAGAAGCTGAGAGTATCCCTGACTTTTTCAGATAACCCTCAAATATTGTTTTAAACAAGAAAAAAACACCCCCGCAAACCTCACAGACAGCATGGGTCCTCAGTCCTTCAGGGGAAAAAATATCCTTCAGTCATCTTCAACCTCATATAAATTAGCATTCTAGTTCCTTCCAGAGCCCGAAACCTTCCAATGCCTTACACAGGTCAGAGATAAACCTGTAGATAATATGGCCTACCAAGCAGAGGGCAGACCACAACTCACACACTGCCAAGTGCTTGAGAATGCCCCCCCCCTGCAGTTCCAGGCAAGTAGCATAGCAGGCTTGCTGAGCTCTCAATTAGCCCTACTGCACATGGCTGGTAGGCTGTGTTTATATGGTGGGACACAAATTGTGGCGTTGTGACCTTTGCTGAAAAAGTAGCACCTTAAAAATGGGGAACGCCAAGGCAGTATATTGAGAAAGATACATACAGTGGTAAACTGATGGTGCATCTGAAGTGTGATATCAGTGCTATGTAATACACCAGTACTTTTTATTATATACAAGTTTAAAGATCAAAAAATAAGGAAAAACCAAAATTGTTGCAGAAGGTAGGGTGGTGCTTAGCAGAAGGCACCAAGATTTTAAATGAAGCCTCTCCCTTCCCTTCCCCATCAAACCCCTGGAAGCTATGCAGGGTTGTTAAAATCCCTGAACACAGACTTGCATCTTTGAATGAACCATCATAGATCAACCCTCACAGACAGAGCTTTCAAATTACTGCAAACTCATGCTTTTTGACTGGGTCAGTTCACACAATCCCCTGTTCATGTTGAGTACTCAAGTGATGAGTAATCAAGTCTTATATATGGTTGTGTGAATTCACTCTAATTCAGTTTACATTCAAGAGCAGTCTAGAAGGGGCTGGTTGGGACATTTCTCCTCTAACCCCGGCCCAGTTCATGAATGGCGGCAAGTGGGTGCAGCTCCTTCCTGTCTGTATGGTAGGCTGTCCCCACCTGTCGACATGGATTGTCCCAGTGTTAGAAACTGAGATATGAAAGCCAGGAACTAAATGGCACCTTAATCCTAGGTTATGGGCACAACAACAGGATGCCTAGGCACATTTTTTAAAATAACAACAATACAAAGCTGAAAATGAATGGACAGCAGCTAAAATATTATGTTCATTTTTCACATGGTTTAGTCCTTCCCCTGCCCACCCCCCTAATATTCTTAAGGGGGTCTCTTCTCCAGTCTTCAGAGAATAGCTGGAAGTGGGTAGGCAGAAAAGGGTCCTCCTTTTCTTCCAGTCTGAAGTTTTAACCTGAAATCTTAGGAGCAGTACCACGCCCAGAGCTCAGAAACTGCTCACACTAATGAAATTCCCGGTCACAAAATGGGCCTAGAACTGTGGGAGTTTCGAACACTGGATTGTCCAGCAACACACATAGGTGAAAACTGCAGCTGATTTCATAATTAAATGATGAAATCAGTGCTTATGTGTTGAATCCTACATTTCTAGAAGGTATTCAGGCACTCAATCCCTCATGTACAGACAGGACAGTGTAGAGGCATGTGTGCCTTTGCTTCCATCCAAGAACTAGGCTGGATTGGGGAACATCTGGCCCAAGCAGAGGACAAAATTGCATTAAATTCTGAAGTTGTGCAACATTTTTGTACCTGACCAGCACCCCTATAGACCCCCAGTTATTTCTGCTTTTTAGGGGCATTTCTTTCATCTTATTATAATGATAGCAAGTAGGAACCTCTAAAATCCACCCCTTTATTTTCTTGGATACCTCTGCCCTCCCACTTGCTGGTAATGCATATTCAGGACCCCCTATCTGCAGGAGCAGATAGTGTTCATTCCATGCAGAACCGTCACACATTGCATGCATATTATCCATAGCTGCTTTTATTCCATATTGTATTCCTCATTCAAAAGCAAATATAGCAATACAAGGCAGATTTGAATCTCGCTTAAGCCTCCACTCTCTGCTTTCCCCTGAAGTTGTATATTCCCAACTCTGCTGCCTGACTGGAATTCATCTGTAACCATGCATGTGTGTGTTTTGCATCAGAAGCATAAGCTAACGCATATTTGCACAACACAGCCTTAGTAGAGCACAGTCAGGTTCTGCCGGTGGCAGTGGCGAGTAGCTGCCTTCCCCCGCTGAAAGACAGCTCTCCTAGCGCCAGAATGTCCACTGCATTGCCATCTCGTTCATTCTTAGAAGTTAATTGTCAGAGGCCAGTGCAGCCAATATCACTACACACCACGAACGCATACAAGGGAAAACAGAGCTTCTCTTTCGACATGGATAGAGGGCAGAAGGCATGAATGATTCGCATTAAAAACATCGTGAGATTATAGTTCCAGTTTTAATAAATGCAGCATGTATTTATAGGAAATTTGAACATAATACACATTGAGACGTTGAGCCTCCCATTACCATAGAAACACTGTTCGTATCCTTGAATACGTATTCAGTGTGTGCAAGGTTGCAACCACCATCTGCCACTGGAACTTTGGTCGCTTGAGCAGAAATTCTGCTGAGAAACAAAAATAACTCCAACAGCCCTATTTTCGAAGAGGGGCAAACATCTGCAGCTCTATTTAGAGTCAGTAGGCACTAAACATGGTCAGCTCCCGTGGAAACGACAGATTTTAAAGGTCAGCCTTTTAAGCACTGATAAACCCTTTGGGTTGAATCATTCCTGTACACTGATTATCAAAAGTATAACATTGTTGATAGTTTCAGAAAGCGCTTGGCTTCAGTTGCTTTTCATTAAGAGACTCATACATGTGACATTTTAAAATAGAATTTTCATTTCTGTTCAACTTCCAAGGCTTTTTAAAAAATCAGTCCAAAAGAATCTTAAAGCATATAATAAAATTGTTTTGGTTTTTTTTTTAAAATTTGCAGAAATGACCACCAGCAAGGACTGTTTGTCTATGGTTTCACTCTTAGCAAATATGTCAAAATTAGTGGGATTCACCTTGATATAATTTCGCTAAGACTATTATTTTTTAAAAAACATTGTGTTGGTTTTTTCCTTGACTCCTTAGCAAGCATAGGTATATGCATTTTTCAAGACTATACTTCTCTACATAGTAAAATGATTGGGGTGTGTGTGTGTGTGTGTGTTTATATTGTAATACAATAAATGGAGAACAAAAGTAATTAATTCATTCCTTAGTTCTACTGGAAAGAAATGTGGCTGTATAAGTATTACGCCTTAATTAGCCGACTATAACCAAATGCATTACTTATCCTGCAGAATGATTATGTTATTAAAAATAAATTTGGGGCAAAGGTTGCCAGGCCTCATGGCAGGAATACTTCAGAATACTCAAGGAATGCCTCCAAGGGAGCCAGAAGAACGTTCTGTGGAATGAAGATTGCAACTAATGAAGTGGCAAACGTTTTAGTACTGAAAAAAAAATGAACTCACTTAAATTAATAGAAAAGTAAGCCTTCACACTTTGGCCACCTCATGAGAAGAGAAGACTCCCTAGAAAAGACCCTGATGTTGGGAAAGATGGAGGGCACAAGGAGAAGGGGATGACAGAGGATGAGATGGTTGGACAGTGTTCTCGAAGCGACTAGCATGAGTTTGGCCAGACTGCGGGAGGCAGTGAAGGATAGGCGTGCCTGGCGTGCTCTGGTCCATGGGGTCACGAAGAGTCGGACACGACTGAACGACTGAACAACAACAAGCCTTCACACAGTACCTTTAATACATCGTTTTCAGTACGTGGAGCTTTCAACGCACTATGTCAAAAGTGGGAGGCAGGGAATCAAAAATTAATCACAGCAGAGGAAACACTAGATACAAAATACATCAACACTACTAGCAAGACCTGGATGAATTTGCTGTGTCCCAAACAGTTAGAAATAAAAGCAACGGCCAGATATCAGAAAAATCTGCTACTTCTTCGTATTTTATTTTATTTATGACATTTATATACCACCTTTATCTTCCAAGGAGTTCAAGGTAGGGTACATGGTTCTCCTCTTCCCCATTTCATCCTCACAACAACCCTGTGAGGTAGGTTAGGCTAAAAGATGGTGACTGGCCCAAGGTCACCTAAGTGAGCTTCATGGCTGAGTGCATATTCAAACCCCAGTTTCCCTGGTCACAGTTCAACACTATCCATTTATTTTATATTTGTTTTTATACAGCAGAGCCTCAACAAAGCATGCAATTATGACAGCGGTACTCTTAGATTTCAGAAACGGAGATTTGAACTTAAGCCTCTGGGTCCCTGCCTGACATTTTCACGCTTTTTCATGAATTGGGCTGCCTGTTCAGAACCACAAGTCGAAAGCAAGTAGCAGCATGTGCTTGGTTGGTTGGCATTTTCCACAAATGATTCAATGCTTTACAGTTACCAGACGATAGGTGGTATCAACGAAGGAAAACAGAAGGCACGTGCCCCCCACCCCCGGCAATAAAAGAATGAGGTTTCTGCAAATATTCTGTAAACTTATTTAAGGAAATTACAACGTAATATTGCCACTGAAATCAGAGACCCTATTGCTAGGGTTATGTGCACAAATTGGGGGGAGGAATGCTACTCAGTACTTTATAAATAAATAACTTGCTACTTACAGTACAAATTTCAGTGAAAATGTTTCGGAAAAGGAAAAGAGTCAGAGTGGATTATTGGTGAAGAACCTATTAAGATTATGCATTTTTAAAGTCTATGGGAAATGTCTTTGTATTTATTTATAATATTTACTATTGGATCGCTGGAGATCACACACACACACAGATATATGCACACACACACACACACATCTGGAACAACAAAATCCACATGGAGCAGTGTCAAATATTGTACAGAAAAATGAAAGTGTATATGGATTTTTCCTTCCGATTTTGTTTTGGAATTTAGCCCCATTTCAGATGTTATTTGTGATAACATTTCTGTGTATTTACTTTTATGGAAGTAAAATAATGAATGATGACCATATTCAACACACTGTTATGAGGCTAAAGAAAAAGAAAAATAAGAGGGATGAAAGAAGAAAAAAATCAATAAAATAAAGGATTACATACCACTATTTGTGTTTGCTGTAGTCCTTCTCCTTCTTCCATCCTACAAAACAAGATTCCATATAGCAAGCGTTATAGCTCTACTTACTAGGAAGTGAGCGGCAAAAAAGACTAGCTTATAGGAGGAACAAATATATGTAGCAATGCTTCATCCTTCCTTTCCACTCTTGATCACTGAAAAACAAAGCACCTGATTTCTGGTTGCAACAATTGCCAGTATATAATTCTAATTATATGTATAAATAATTATAATTATATGTTGAAAAGTCATGATTAAGAGGGAAAGAGCCAAGTAAGGAGAGGAAAGAGAAAGAACTACAGCAAATAATTATGACTTTTAGTATTGGACTGGAAGCTAGGAAGTTGCCTTATACCAAGTTAGATCATTGGCCCATGTACCTCAGTACGGCCTACACTGACTTTCAGGTGCCCTCCAGGCCCAGGCCTACCTAGAGATACCAGGGATTTAACCTGGGATGTGTCCTACATGCAATGCAGATGCCCTACCACAGAGGCGCCAGCTTCTGGGGCCCAAGAACTTGCACCCCCTGAATACTTTTGGAGTGATGGCCAGCTGCTCAATGTCCAAAAAGCACAGTAGAGGGGAAGGAGGGCTGGAAAAGCCTTCCGCCAATGGCGGTGCCAGGAGGTAGTGAAGGGGCCACCACTGGTGACACGTGACCGCCATGTATGGCTCAGCCCCGGATGCGCATGATGCCAGGACAGCAACGTCATGTGCACGCCATTGGCTTCCCTCCCCATCGTCCTCACAAATTGGCACCTCTGCACTGAGCTAAGGCTCTTTTTCACTTGGGTCCATTTCTCACATACCACATGGTCCATGGTGGGACAAACAAACAAGAAGACGCTGCCTTAAAGAAACGTCAATATAAAGCTATGGTGGTGATATACCTGGTCAGGGTTAGGGACTCTCAGGCTTGGGGGTCACTTATGGCCGTCCAGGCCTTTCTCTCTGGCCATTTTGACTCTCCACACGCTACACTCCCTCCTTTGTCCCACACCCTCTCTCCTCAGGCCACAACCCTCAGCAGCCCTGCTTCACAACTTATCTGAGTGTTTTGGCCTGGCAGGAATTTGTCCTTCAACTCTATGCATGTCTCTATGGAGGAAAGGGAGGGATAGGTGAGCGAGTGTGCATAGAAACCAGCCTACTGTACCAGGTAAGATTTTATTTTCTGCAAGCAGAGAAACAGGAAGAACACTTCAATGGGAGCTGTTTCATTTCTTTTTTGCTTTGCACAATGTAGGCCCAGTGGGCCCCATCTGGATAGGGACAAAAGTTAAAGGCTCACCCTAATCCCACATTAGGGTCCCAATCCTGACAGGGAGGCACATACTAGGAATTTGTGGGTGGGTGAGTGAAGTCCTGCATTTAGAGCAGGCTTCCTCAACCTCGGCCCTCCAGATGTTTTGAGACTACAGTTCCCATCATCCTTGACCACTGGGTCCTGCTAGCTAGGGATCATGGGAGTTGTAGGCCAAAAACATCTGGAGGGCTGAGGTTGAGGAAGCCTGGTTTAGAGACACAGCTATGTAGCCAATATTAGCTTGTAGAAAGGGCACAGAGGGACTGTTGGCTCTTGTGGACTCTGTCTCTGAGGTCAGAGAGTGAGGTTCGCCGCTAAAGGCCCCTTCATGGTGGTGACAAAAAGCTCCATCACCAACACTCTCCCACTGTTGAAAACAAATGGGAGGGAGAAAGTTTTTAATCTGCTGGAGAGGAAAGGGGCGACTGCCACTCTCTGTGTTGGACAGGTGCCAATTTGCCCCCCACATTGAGGGTGTGTGGTCATGTAATGCTGCCTGGTGGGGGCCGGGCGGGGGCGGTACATGCAGAGGATGATCTCCACGCTTGCTTGTACCAGCCCCAGCCCCCGTCTAGCTCCTGGGCTGCTGGGTACAGGCCAGGGCGCATGGAGAGCCCCTGGTGGTGGGGGAGTGGCCCCCTCAGTATTGGGGGAGCTGAAGCCCCCCTCTACCCAGCACCACTGGTGTAGGATGTGAGTTCAGTAGCTCCTCTGCCACAGGCTCTTCCTCTCACCCGCCTCCCTAGGACTGTTCTGACAATGACCTTATTAAGAACTTAAAATGTTGTCCTCTTGAGTTTAATGTCTACCTCATAGATGAAGTCTTTAGAAGCCATTGTGGAGTTAAGTGCTGACAGTCAGTGTTGCCTGTGGGATCAGATGAAATCACTCTTACTTTTGGGGTGTTAGCTTCCCTCAAGCACCAGCCTGGTAGATAGATAAGTGGGAAGGCAAAGGCACAAATCGGAAGCGACAGAATTGCCAGCAGAGCAAAGAACCCTGACAGTGAGAAGAAATTGGTTCTTAGGAGCAATACTTTTTTGTCTCCTCCTTTGCAATTAGGGTTAAAAGGCTTGCTGAATGGAATGCTGCTTTGTGACAAAGGAAAAGATACAGGATTTGCAGCACAATCCTGTAAAGGTTTACTCAAAAGTAACAGTTTACTCAAAAGCACAGTGGGGCTTCTTCCCTAGTAGGTGTGTTTAGGACTAGAGCGAAGGGGAAGCAGTGCTCCCCCCCCCATATGCTGCTGGGCTCTGCATATTGACCATGCTAGCTGAGTGTGATGGAAGTTGCAAGTTTAGCCATGTCCGGAGGGCCACAAGTTCCTCACTTCTGGCTTGGCACTAATGAAATGAAATAAAATAAAATAAAATAAAATAAACCACAAACAGTTACAGGGTAAAGGAAGCAGAATTTGGCCCAAACCACAGGTGGGGAGAAGCGAGTGTCATAGTTCTGAAACCACCTAAAATATTGTACTTCAGGCTGGCTGGAAACCAGAGAGATGCAAATCCTCTTGCTCTCACAATGACAGCTTCCTCCTCTCCCAGAAAGGATGAGCCTGCACTGGGATTTCCTGAGCTGCTCATTTCTGGCCTCTCCCCCCTCTCCTTTCTTTCCACCCCTTCCCAGCACCAACCATTACTGAGCATGCAAACCTTGGCCTCCTCTTTGCTTCCCAGAACTTCTCAGCACTACTTCTGAGCTGCTGCTGTCCTCCACCTGTTCATCCCTTCCCAGTCCCCATTTCAGATGCCGTTCACACCTGGGCTTATGGTAAAGCGCTCATCAAGAACAAACCATCACTACAACTCATGGATAGTGAGGATAAAGAGCTTAAGCCCAAGTTCATATGATATGGCAAGTCAAACTTTGACTTAGTCCAGCACAGCATGGGAGTCAACAAGATGAAGGAGGAACTCCAAGTTCCTCTCTAGAAGCTCAAAAGTTTCCACGGTCCTGGACAGCCGTAATATGGCTTGTTGTATCATGAGCACCAAACCATTGGCTCCCTTTAAGGAATCTGTCTTATTCGTTGCATTTTTGTGTTGATGTTCTATTTGGGTTTAAACATTCTGCCCCACAACTTTGTAAATGATTGTATTAAACTCTTTTTCCTTCTTTTACTCACTTCCTCAGCTAGCTTGCTGTTTCCCCCCTTTCCCTCTAACTATCCTTACTTTTGTCTTGCTTTGTAATTGTGACCCTGGGGACGACAAGGACTTTTGTTCTTTTGTGTTGGTACAGGACCCAGTACATATTGTTTTTTTTCCCCTAAATGAAAGTTTATGAGGATGATGAGGATTCAAAAAAAACGATTCAGTATTGTATTATCAGCCTTCTGAGCATCACATTCTCCACTCTTGTCCTCTCTTCAAATGCACTACAGTGGCCTGGGTACAGGTGAATTCTGTAGCATCCCAAGTGATAAAGCATCAGCCGCAGACTAGATAGAAGGCAAAGATAGTGTTGCATTTATTGACATTTCACAATTTCAGCTATTTCTATGTAGCTCTCCCAATATATAATGATGGAAACATCTTGGACATTGCAGCACAGATAACAATGAATGAAAGGCTGTTAAGATTTAAAAGTTTTTCAACACAATCTACTGAGAAGCAAGTTCAATTGACTTTTTATTATTTACTCTCAGGTAAGTCTGTAGAGGATTGCTGTGTTAGGCTCCATTCCATTATGCTATTATGTCCTATGTGCAATCCCAAAACAATTTATCTGGTATGCAACTATAAAAACTACTGGGTGGTGTAAGTTCTGGATTTTCCCAGGCAATAAGGAATGCACAGTCAACCAGAAATCCCCTGAATCTGTAGGTGTTAGATCCAGACTACACATCAACTGAAGCAGAGTCCATTACACAACAGCATGCAGATTGTAATGCTAACAGAGGCATTTTATTGATTAGCATGAAAATGGAAAGTATTTCCCACACCTTGTTTGACACAGCAAGAGTGTACACTGACAAGGTTAAAGCAAAGTTGAAGAGGATGTGTTCCACAGCTGGAAGACCAGCTTCATGGCTTGGACAGTTCAAATATAACATGGTGCACCAGTCCTTTTTTAGATCCTCAACATCACACCAAATATTATTATTCATTCATGCTTAAACACGCTAACTTGATTGACCAAACAGTTTCTCCTCCGCTAATAAATTCAACACATTCCCAAGCAATGAGAGTTCTTTATCCTGCACCTTTGCCCCAATTCTTAGCCAGACATTTGGAATTTTTGTGATATTAGCTGACCCAAAGTCCCTAGCAAAATCATTGAGGTTCTCTCTTTTTAACATAGGTGTGGCCTTGGTCATCTCTGGTAACTTCAGTCACAGGGAATGTTTACTGCTCTCTGCCTTTTACTGTAAGATGTCAAGGCCTAACTCATGTCAAGAAGCCTTGACCTCTTGTCTCACTATTGGACAATGCTCAGCAACCAAACATCTATGGGAAACAGGCCCAAGTACCAAAATTGATAAGGCTGACTGGAACAACTTAATGGGCAAAAAAACTTTTAAGATCAGTGTAAACCTGCATAAGAGAGAATTCTTTTAAGTTACTTTATAGCTGGCATTTAATACCTTTAAGATTTAGCTGCACGGGCAAAACATATTCACCAATGTGTTGGAGAGGATTAAGGCAGCTCTCATGCTATTCGATATGTGGTGCTCAAGTGAACTTGTGCAGCCATTCTGGGAAAGAGAATTTGTGGAAATAAGCAATATTACAAATCAGCATGTACAATGTAGTCCAAGTCTGGGTTTATTAATATTACTGGAAGAAGATCCACTCAGTTTATAAGGAACTCATCACTTTTCTCCTGGTGGCGGCACGACTATTCATAGCACAGACCTGCAAAGGACTTGACACCTACACATCACATGATGGCGACAGAACAAATGGGCTACTGGCGTATCTGAAAAACTGACAAAAAAGGTACGTGACTTGAACAACACATCTGATGTGGATGATTTTATCGAAATATGGTACCCCTTTATAAAGTATTTGAATGAATATATTGACACCCACCAACTACACCCACCAGCTAACAGCAAAACTTGGCATATTGGTAGTTTGTTCTGAGTGGAACTGGGGGAATTTAAAGTTCTTTTCATAGTTTGTTGAAAAATCAATAAAAATATTTATACAAATAAAGAAGCCCGGAACTATATGTTATATCTATTTGCCGACGTATGCTGCATGGTACTTCAAAAGTCATTTTTTAATGCTATAATTTTATACATAAGAATTACAGAAAAAAGAGTAGTTGAACCATGGAAGCCACACTGAAAGCAACCTCTGTTGTGCTATAAATGAATCAAGCATGCCTCAATTAACATTAATGTTAACACATGCTCACTTATATGTTAACGCCTTGTTTTGACTATTATTGACACTAAAATCACTACAAAATTTCAAGCAGCTTGCTGAGTAAATAGTGAGATGTTTTAAAAAAATAATTCAGAATTCTCATTAACTGCTATTTGAGCATTGTGCCATCTGTGTGTCTCAGAGGAGGAAGAGGAGGAAGCTACCATCTTTGCTTTGACTTAATTTTGCTTGGCACCTGAGAAACAGCAGATAGATGATGCCAAGCAAGCTCCAAGAATAAGGTTATGCATTATGTCACAGGTGTTAAATACGATAAATCTGTTAATTACATTGAACTAACTGTAGGAGTGCTAGTGCACTAAGTAGCATATACTGGCATCCCATATGAGGTGTTTGGGAGACAGGCTCATCCATGGCACCAAGATGGCCTTGCTAGCTAGGCTACACTCATTGGCGTGCACCATGTTATGCATTTGTTGCTGCCATATAAACATATCTGCCCATTAGCTTCATTAACTGCAATCAGTGCTTGAATTATAGCGAGCCTGGACCCTTTAAATGCTGTGGTTAGTCTTGGTGCAAAGAAAAGAATAGGCATATAGAAAGGAGAATTCCCTGGAAGCCAAGATTCAAGTTTTGGGCAAGTATTATTTGGTGAGAGAAGCCCAGCAGAGATAAAAAATAAAACAAATTATGCAGCAAACTAAAGCATGGAAGTACATATAGGCTATTGGATCTCTAAAATACGCCCATGTGAGTTCTAAAAATTCCCTCTTCTCCCCAGCAAAGTAAAAGACCGCATGTTTAGTAAGTTAAAAATTGGTTTACTTACAAATGCTTCAAAGGTCAAGTTAATGAGTTATCCCATGCATCAGTCAGAAAAAGTTGCACAGTCAATAAACTTAGTTGTTACAAAGTGGTGAAAGTTCCTATAGGAACTAAAGAGCGGCTTGTGAGAGCCATGTGGCTGGAAGGAGAAGCTCAGAGATACTCACACACCAAAGTTCACATGTAGACTTGAAGAACAAAGGCTTGATTACTTATTCCCTCCCAAGGTGAGCTAAGCCTGACAGGACAGCTTACTCTATGGTTTTAACCCCTTCATGCATTTAGTCCAGCATGTTGGTTATAAGAGACTGGTTTCCCATAGTTAGAAGGTTCCAGAAGGGCCATATTTTAACTAATATGGTGGTCATGTCATGTGCAAAAGAAGAAATGGCTTCTGAAACTTTAATAGTTGTGTAGAAGAGAAAATTCAGCAGGTGTAGCCTCATCCTCCTTTTCATTTGGCCATCATATTTCCCCTCCAGTTCATGCACTGGCTGTAATCCTGAGCTTAAAAGAAATCACTGAATTTTCATTGACGAGTTGTTACAGCCACAGTTGCTAACACCCACACATTTGCAACTCATGTTATAAGGAGCAACAATAGCATGAGGCATAAAATAAAGACACGCCAAATTGCTGAGGTTGCTATAGTAAACAGCAAGCTTACAATGAATATTCATGCGCACATTTATCGCTGTTAATTCCCTCCTACCTCAAACTTCTAAAATCAGCACATTTTGATAAATTGTATTTGAGTGCCGCAGTGTGTGCTCACCAAACATCTGCCAGAGGACCTGATAAAGAAAACAGGATTTCACACCTTAAAGGAATAATATAGTAGGTTGCTAATAAATCAGGGATATATTATGGCTTCGCTTTCACCATGTAGTGTCCTTTGTTTCCTGCTTCACTGGCAATCAGCCCTCTAGAATGGGCAACTTGAGTTGAGTCAAAGGACTGCAGGCTCCACTAGGGAAATAACACCATGAAATAATCCAAGGACTACCACTTTGCAAGCTCCCTTTAATTCATTGTGGACATTCTGTGCCAACTACACACCAATTGGCATCTATACATTTAATATAGGTGTCAATAGTTTTATGATTCCACTCCCATGGCCTTGGCCTTGATCCCAAGGCCCAAAAGAGTTTCTTACACTCTGTGGAGCACAGAGAGAACATGGGCCTGGCATGGTTGCAGATTCACATGTGCTTGGACATCATATGATTACTCACACCTGGTTCTTTGCAGCAGAAACATATGATTACTCAGGCCAGGTTATTTGCAACAAACTCTGTTTGAAAAACACTGTAATCAGAACAATGAGAGATGATGTTTGAGTTCCGTGATCTGTGATGGCTCCTTCACGCATTTAAGCCACCACCTGCCAACCCACACTTATTTTGCAATCAAGAAGCAAAGAAGAGCAGCAATCTCTTGCCTGGACCACTTCCTAGATATTTGCTTATTTATTCTGTTTTTAAAACTGCATCTCATCCTATTGGGATTCCAAGGTAGTTTACAAAAAAGAAGATGATGACAACACATATAATATAGACAATAAATCAAAACTTTAAAAGATCAGGCTGCACAACAAAACATTACAATACAATCTCAGCAGCACACCAGTCCCTGGACTACTTCCAAAAAGGCCTGAAAAAAGGGGGAGGGGAGCTGTAGTGTGTTTTTAAAAAATATAAGTTCCTAAGCAGAATTTCTTTGTTCTGGTACAAACATGGAACACACAAGCTACCCACTGCTCCCGATCCCTCGCCTACAGCAGGGAAAATGCAACGTGAATTTTCTAGGTATCATTCATGGAAGCATGTGTGCTTATAACGACTCTCCACCCGTTGCATACTCTTCATGAGGCCTTATCTGATGCAGAAACTGTCATCATCTTATTACAAACAGAGTGAGAAATGATATTCCTGGAGACATTTTGTGAGCTAAATTCATCTCATTAGTTGAGCAAAATTAAGAATTAAGCTGCAGGCTTTCTGGCATGTGGCCGTAAAGCCAATCAAAACAGGAGCTGAAAATCTTTGCCATTTTCATCCCATTATAATTTTCTGTCTGGTAATGCAGAGCATTAAAATTTTACAGTGCTTGGACAATTTAATATTCATGGCTGGGTACCATTTTCAATTAAATATGCTGTATTGTTTTGCCTTTTTTACAGCTCTTTAATTTTTGCAAGCACTCGAACTTTTTTGGGGAGTTGATAGAATTTACATTTCCTCTTTACAGCTATTTTAAATGCTACTTCTCTGCCCCCCCAGGTTCTTTGAAACAATATAAAATAAAACTTATAAAAACAGTTAAATGTAAATATTAAAAAATTACAAGATTATGAAATTCAACAGTATCTAAAAATAATAATACATGGAACTTCTGTATGTCTGGATAGGCTTGTTTAACCTGAAACATTTTAAGCAGGTGCCAAAAACAGTGCAGCAAAGGCGCCTGCCACTAGGCAGGGAGTTCCAAAGGGAAGCTGCTGCCACACTACAATATGGATTCCTTACAAGTGTGCAACAAGTATTATGTGGTACCTTGAACAGTGCCAGTTCTGCAGGTTGAAGTTGTTGAGTGAACATCTATAGAGCAAGGTAAGCCAATATACAATGCACGCAATATTAATGCAGGTCATGTACCTATGTTCTATATATTCAAAGTATGTGCTACGGTAAACGGTAGCAAACAGACTGATTTCCATGTCACAGCAAACTGCAGATTTCTTGGAGAATATAATGTGCTCCGACCACAGTAGCAAGATATGCCAGGATGAGTGAGTTGGGAGCCAATGTATCTATAGCCGAGCCAGACTACTCTGCCTTAACTCCCTCACCCGTAGCTGGGTGAGCCGAGTCTGGCAGATGTTAAATTCATGTAAGCCCTGAAAAGGGGCTGTTCTGGGGTGCGTGGCAGGGTGGGACCAGAGATGGGAGATTTATGCTAGATCCTAAACCTGTTGAACTTGGCCATGTGACCTGGCAACCCTGAATAATTTAAGCCAGCAAAAAAAGGGGTAGTGTAACTCATACCCTATTTTAAAGGCTTGCTTCTCATTTGCCAGACTTAGGCCTGCTTAGCCCATAGTAGCTCCACTGCAGTCCATGTCGGCAGTGCCATTTTTGCCATTATTTGATAAAAACAGGTCTAAAAAGGCAATTTTTTCGCTCAACATGTTTGCCAACAAAAAACAAAAAAAGCTCAACCACCTTTCTGTTTGGATTTTCACTGTTTGAAATACGGCAACCTTACTAAACTCACAATTCCCGGGAAGTATACAAAGACAGAGCTATTTTAGTGTTTCTGATTCAAAGCTCTAAAACGTTGGATGTACAAGTCAGAATCTAACAAGTATTAAACGCAATTTCCATAAAAGCAGTATAGCTTTGAAACCAGCTTCATACTCGTTTTTGATCCTTTGAGGGTAGGCAGTATTACAGTACTGCCTTCCCGAGTATGGTGAACCAAAGGATGGAATTAAAGTGAGAATTAAGATGACGACGACAACAACAACAACAACTATAATGTAAGGGAATATGGAAATGTGGGAGAGCCCCAAAGCTGAAAGGGATAAAAGAAAGTTATCTAGTCCCAACATATTGGAGCTCTTTTGCTCCTCAAGGCATTTCTATGAATCCCCTGTAACCATGGCAACCCAACTTTAACACAGGCTTCTGCCACTTAAAATGCATGCAGAAGAGGCAGATCCACAGCACTAAGACGGGTGTGACTAGTTTCTGCCAGGCCATTCAGATGTGCCTCTCTCTCTCTCTCTCTCTCTCTCTCTCTCTCTCTCTCTCTCTGTGCCATGGTGGTGGCAATATCTCCCTTAAATGCAAAAATCAACTAAATTCCACCAAACCGCTTTAATCAGGAATATGAACTGCATGTACCTACCTCCGTACAATTCCTACTAAAACCTGCTTTGATGCAGAAAATTCTCCACACCACTGCTAGGCATGCATAAATCTTTTACCATCTCGCTCTGCACTGTCTCATGGAATGTTCCCACACCAGCGCCAGCAGTCCCCAGGGAGGTGTGACATTGGTGTGGTACATTGCACATCATGGTGCAGAGTGTTCTGACCTGAAAAGATCAGGTAGCTGCGAGGTCAAGGCAGCAAGACAGGTGGCTGCTGTAGCAGCACCACAGATAGCTCAGAGCAAGCAGCTTGTTCTGATGGGTGAAGGGTGAACGGAAGCCTTGAGTCTCTTTCTTCAGTTCACTCCAGTTCAACCGCCTTGGACCCAATACTGTAGGTCTTTCAGGCCCAATCTAAGACAATTGCTTCTTCATATTTCTGTAGCCTCCTGATACAGTGTGTTACCTGACCCACTGGGCAGGTATAATACTGCAGGAGGCACTAGATTCCTCTGTCAAGTCAGGTTTCAGAGCAGCATCTGTGAAGGTCTAGACTCTGTAGGCTCTGGACGACCAGTCTTAAGAGCCTGGTTGAAAGCAGTAGCTCCTTCTCCAACTCAAGGCCAGGGCCATGATACAGAGCAATGTAGCAAAGAATTCATAAGTTATCTAACTTGGCAACACCATAGAGACCTGCTGTATAAAACCTGCTTCTCATGGAAAGCACATCACTGAGGGGATGTATAAATTGGATCTATTCCCCTAAGATTAGATGCACTGTCAAGGTTTACTTGATTTTGAGCTAATTCAGACATGGTCTTCTTTATGAGGAAATACTATATTAGTATGCTACTCAGTGTCACAGTTAGGTAATTTTAGACTCTGTGTTTTATGCCTCTTGAAATAGCAGTGTGCAATCACTTTAAAATATGGTAAGCCCAGCCTACTGAGCTCTCATAGAATCATGGGATTGTAGAGTTGCAAGGGATCCTGAGTCATCTAGTCCAATGCCCTGCAATGCAGGCATCTCAGCTAGTACATGACAGACGACCATCCAACCTCTGCTTAAAAACCTGCAAGGAAGGGTGAGCCTAGCGCCTTTCCTGCTCATTCTGCTGAATGGACCCTCCCACTCAAATCCTGCACTGATGGCACCATGGACATTCCTGCAAGGGTGAGGCATCTGAGACATGCAGAGAGAAGGTGAAGAAGTTGAGTAAGGGCAGCAAAGATTCTCAGGGGATTCTGCACACCCCCACACTGATAATGAGTTTGCGTAAAATAAAATGGGCATGCATATTTCAAAATGGTCAAAATATGGGATTTCTCTGGGAAAATATGGGATTACTTTGGGATTTCAAAGTAAGACTAGCACAATTTCACACCAGGGTTCCATGAATCGCTAATGCACAAAATCACACTCACGGCCGATGGTACTGACAGTAATAAGGAGGAAGCAAATTTGGTGTGTGGAGATCATTACATGCCATGTTTACCCTGTCATGGGTGGAAGCACATGACAAGAATGATTCTCATCCGTTATATCCTCCAATTCTCTTGGCTCTCAAAATGAAGAGGAAATTGAGGCAAATGACAGTCAAACCCTAATTTAGACAACCAAATGATACCAAACCCTAATTTAGACAACCTCTCAGTGCTGTCAAAACCAATTTGTGAGTCCAAGCAGACAGAGGGAAAGCTAAAACAAAAAGGTAGACTAGACAGACAGACAAAGAATCTCAAGATAAACCACTAGGTGAGACAAAAAGTTCAAGGCAAGTATAATATGTCCTGGGTGTTGAAATGTTGAAATATATTGATTTGCACGATATGTTCACATGAAAGAAAAACAAGAGCCTTCAGTCTCTCAAGCAGCTAGTGACTCTCTTCCTACTCAATCTACTGTTTCCCCTTTTAAATCTGTAACAATAGAACCACCCAGATAAATCCATGCAAACAGTCCGGGGGGGTTGTGTACAAGATGTGTTCATAGTTGGATTTCTTTGTGCGACTGAAGAGTACAATGACCATTCTTACCTTTTAAAAAAATTAAAATGACATTTAGTATAAGTATGCAAAATTACCAGGGAATGCAGTAATACACTAGTGTGTGCCCTTCAAAACTGCTCTAATAAAATTCATTAAAAAAAATTATGATAAAGATCACTGTGTATTATTCCTCCTCTCTCCACTTTAATAAAATAGAATCTGTTAAAAAAATTATTTGAGGAGGAACAAGCAGTTGAGTATAAATAGCAGAGCAAAGATGCTTTTGTGAAAATTAACACAGGTGTAAGCACCCCTACTGAGAAATGTTGCAGTACACACACACACACAGAGAGAGAGAGAGAGAGAGAGAGAGAGTGCACCATAAAATAGAAAGCATGAGCCATTGCACACTGTTAAGCTACCCTTCCTTGTGCTCAGCCAAGCAAGATATTGTACAGAAGCCTGCGGCTGGTCAATTATCCATTCACAGAAATTGCAACACTGTTCTTGGTGCAACGTCTGTCTCATGTTTAGAGTAATTTTTGTTTCCTCCGGAGAGCAATGATCCCCAAATGTATCACACAGTATCATTTGGCAAGTCCTTCCTGAGACACACAGCATGTGGAAAGGCTAAGAAGAGGCAGGGATGAAACCATATATTCTTAGTTGTAGGCAAGGACTCTGTGGCGTACCTTGGCATGCTTTCCTCAATTCCATTATCGTCTTTCTACTTCAGATCCCATTTCTCTGGCATAAGAAATTGATGATTAATCACCTTCTTTCAGGAACATTGGAGTCCTTGGACACCACAGATCAGAACAGTAATTATTTCCACCAGTGGTGGGGTGGTAAATTTTGAAGTGTGGGAACTCATGACGGCCCCCATGACCTTTGTCCCAAGGAGAGTCCAAAAATGAAGGCAGTTGCATTAATACATTGTGTTTGTCTGTGTATCTGTATATGTTTGTGTATATGTATATACAGAGCAATAATAATGTATAGCACATGGACGAGGAACCTCCTCTTCTATATGGTCCTTGAGACTTGTCCCAGGCTGCACACACCTCTAACCAGTTCTGCTTTGCATCCTCAAGTGTTTTTGCCAGGCTAGACTGAGTCTTTAAGCTGACAATGCTTCTTACTTGCTTGGACGGATAGAGGATGGAGGAGTGTGTGAATATGTGGAGAAACCAGCATACTGTTCAAAATTTACATTCCCTGGCTCCGTACCCCCACTGACATTTGGCACCTAGAAGGTTGCCCAGACAGGAATGTGGCCATGATACACTTAGAAGTAAATGTCCATGAGCTCAGTCCCGTTCACTCCACACTCTATAGGTTAAAACCTGCAGAACATACTGCGCTTTAAGAAAAGGCACTTAGCCAGATGAAACACAGCCTTTAGATTTCACCGATATATGCAAAATATCTGGCTTAAAATTTTTACCTGTCAAACTGCTAGCCTGAGGTAGGAGCACCATCTAAGAAAAGGAAAGAAGTAACCAGCCTCTGCTGTTATTTTTCTCATGCTCTGGCTTCCTCTAGGCTAATCTATCACAAACAAGCTTTAAAGTCTCATTATCATCTCCTACACTTGCCAAAGCAAGGAGGCTCCATCTTTGCATTCTAGCAATGATGTCATTGCTCCTGCTGTGTTTTTTTTTTTTGGGGGGGGGAGAGATTTCTAGACCTGCACTCTCTTGCACATCTCTTCCATTGTTCTTCAGATTTTTGCCACAGCAGGAGAAAAATATATATATCTTAATTTTATACTGAAAATACATGCTAATTTTCTGTATAATTGGTGTATATGGCATTAGCAACACTGAGCTAGAACAGCCTCTTCTCATTCAAATAATGAATGAATGAAAATGTCAGCAATAGATTTCACGGTATAGAAAAAGCCCTGCTATGTATTGCACTGTAAATTTGTATTCATATCAATAAGCAAGTATTATACCCCCCCCCATCTCAGTATTTATATTTTGGTTTTTCATTGTTCTTAACCAATATCCCCTCACCAAACAGTCTGTGCTTGATAGCTCCTGCGCTTGATGGCTTGTATTCAACTACTTGTACAGTATACCCACTTACTGAATTTCTGACATTGCTTGGGGGTACACAAACCTCTCCCCCAAGCGGATCTCTAGATGTGATTATTATAATGGGGCAAAATGTGCAACATCAAGCAGGCATCTGAAATAGGCACAGAGTAGGTGGTGGCTTCCAAAGATAGCAACCGTGATGCATACATTTGCAGAATAAGCAGTTCATTCATTGCATTTCTCATTCAAATATTTAGACAAATACACGGCTTGCCACAATTTGTCTGATTAAGCTGTTGAGGAATAGACATGTATAAGAAATGAGATGTTGATGTTTCTACCTTGGGTGCCCATCTTCTGTGCACTACAGGAGTGAGCTTTGCTTGCCCTCCCGCATAGCTTTAAATGTGTACTGGGCATAAATACCCCCACTCGAAGAAGAAGAAGAAGAAGAAGAAGAAGAAGAAGAAGAAGAAGAAGAAGAAGAAGAAGAAGACGAAGACAATGACAACTTGGGTGAGCATGATCCACTACCCAGTAGAGCAAAATTGCAGGTTTAGGCCCCAGATCACACTGAAGTTGGATGCAAGTCAAGTGAGGGAGGGTGCACACCCCACTCTAAAGAAGGCAGAAATGTGGGGAAACTCAGCCCCACTACTGAGATGTGGGGTGGCACCAATGACTGCGTCCAGAACCTTCTTTAATAAACGCCAGGTTGTTTCACAGAATAATGACACAAAAATTAAGAACTATGACAAGCATGTCTGCGCTCACTGGCAAAGCATCAGCAACCTACTAGCTGAATCTGATGGCGCTCTGTTGCTTGCTTTGCTGGTATTTAAGTGTGGTTACACAGCTATGCGATATTTGGACAAGAGAGTGTGCTAGGATGTTTTCTCTGCTCTAAAAGCGTAGCTGACCCAAGACGTTAGGGTGCCTGAGGCAGAAAATCCAAATGTAGAATATAAAACAGCCATAATAATCACAATGATAATCACAACAATAATAGAAATAATAATATATTTGCTACCTTTTCTAATACTCAAATTCTGCTTTCTGATACTTTGCAGCATGCTTACAAATAAATGGCATAGTTTAAAGGCACCATCAAACTTCTTTTTTTTGCAAAAGAAAAAGAATTTTTAACAATATCTGGTATCATGTTAAAAACAAGCATGTGTGAACAATGTGAGGGTAGGCTCCTGTGGGTTTAATCATGTTCAAGCATGATAAAAATGTTTATTTCCTTTCCCTTCCTTGCACACTAGGCAGGGATAAATTTCAGAGTTACTGGAGAGCTATTCTACCAACAATTTTGCACTAACAACTATGAAATGAAAATGATCATGTTCTGGCAAGCTACCAAATGGCACCCTATATATTGTTCGATGCATTTACTTTGTCACCATTATCTCTTGCTCACACACTGTAATAGCCTTGCCCAAACAATATTTTGCTTGATGTAAGCAAACTAAAAACACCTGCCATAGCCGGCCAAATGAAAAGCACGGGGAATCGATAAAAATGGAATCTCGCTTCTGGAACAGTGTTTTAAACAGCAGCAGAAGCAACACATAGGCTGCAATCCTAGAAAAATTTGCAAGGACATAAGCCCCACTGAGACTTCTTTCTGCTTAAACATGCTTGGGATTTCATGCTGTGGATCACATTCCCCATCATCATCTCTAACCATTCACAAGTTCTGTCTTGGGCTGATGGAAGTTGGATTCCAACAATGCCCAGAGAGTCACAGGTTCTCCGTGTAACTGCAACTACCTCCCACAGCTGCTTTAGCTGTTCCTTTTTATTAATTCAAATATTGCTACATTGGGAAACAGCTTTTCCGTATGAGTGTTTAGCAAACATTGTGTTTGGTTTTTTAAAACGTGAGTGAGGTGACTAATTACAGCTATTTTCATACCACCTTTCAGGGCAAATCAAGAAGCAGAAGCAGATCTAGAAGGACAGATCCTGAAGTTGAGGCTCCAGTACTTTGGCCACCTCATGAGAAGAGAAGACTCCCTAGAAAAGACCCTGATGTTGGCAATGATGGAGGACACAAGGAGAAGGGGACAACAGAGGATGAGATGGTTGGACAGTGTTCTCGAAGCTACTAACATGAGTTTGGCCAAACTGCAAGAGGCAGTGAAGGATAGGCGTGCCTGGCGTGCTCTGGTCCATGGGGTCACGAAGAGTCGGACACGACTGAACGACTGAACAACAACAAAGAAGCAGATGGTGAAGTACGGCTGACCTCCTCTTGCCAACCTACTGCTACACACTGGGATGGAGAGGGCAGAGGGGAGGGACAAGGTGGTGGTGAGGTCAGCATGGTGTAAACACACCAGCAGAGTAAATCCAGTGCTCTTGCTGGCATGTGTCCCAGCCCCACCTGAGTCCCGTTGCTGAGCAAGCAGGGGCTAAGAGTCTCCAAGGAACACTTGCCTGAAAGCAGAATCCACGTATGAAGTCTGACAGTCCAGTGGCCAAGGGATGCAGATGATCACAGAGCCAAGGGTCAAGATGGAGAACAGGAAGCAGCAAGGCAGGGCTGGGAGCCACAGGTGTTGTTTCCAGCATCCGACTGCTGCTGAGAGCTCTGTTTAAGAAGGCCAGAGCCAGCTGGTTCTCATCAGTACCAGCTGGCTCTCATTAGTGCATTCTCCTCTGACAGCCTTTTCCCTTTTCAGGCTGTTATTCAGCAGGCAAAGCTGACTCCTGACCCATGACAGCGTGTCTGCACTGCACTGGCCTTGCCGCTGCCTTTACTCCTCTCAACCATGGTATGCAGCAGAGATTTGGCAAGAGGGAAGTCAGGTGAACGACACAGCCCCACTGTGCAATCTGCTACTGGGCAAATCCCTCCTAAGGCACTTTTCATACATGTGTAAAGCTAAAACATCTCATTCCAATAAAATTTAAACACCGTGAAACACTTCACAGCCCAGTACACTCACAGGAAACTAATCCAACCAATTAAGAGGAAAACAATTTTAAACCACCAGCAATACAAACCATTAAACAATCAAAAACACATTAAATACACAAATTTAAAATGCAATAATAATTATACAATGCAATTTACTGAAACAATTTCCAGATATGTGTGTGTGCGCACAGATATTATACCACAATTCATATTCATGTATGCATTATCATCTCAAATTAAGCATATTCAAGGTTGCCTGTACACTTAGTCCAGCACTGGGGGTGGGGGAAAATATCCACCGGTAAATCTAATCATGTATTATAGTGCTATTTGTGTTTACTCTGAAGTTGATCCTTATTTTCAGTTGCCTTCATAGTAAAAGTTTTTAGGAGCGTGCAGCATGACACCGCAAATGATGCCCTAGCACTGATGATCTGAAAGCTTTATAGCTGACATAGGTTTCTGTCTCCAATATTTGCGGCCATTAATAAGCATGATGCCAATTCAGGTTCTTGTTCTCAGTGAGGTTCAATCATGGGTCCAAATCCAGATGATCATCCAAAGTTGAGATAATTGTCTGAATCATAGCCATTGTCTAGATCATGAAGAGCAGAAACCAAACAAGAATAACCAGGTACCTCATAACATTAACCTTTTTTAA
Organism: Lacerta agilis; assembly: GCF_009819535.1. Lineage (NCBI taxonomy): Eukaryota > Metazoa > Chordata > Lepidosauria > Squamata > Lacertidae > Lacerta > Lacerta agilis. Next base: position 80,145,027 of record NC_046315.1, on the reverse strand, counting down.
AAAAAGAAAAGAAAAAGAAAAGAAATTTGTAAATGTAACCGGCTGCAGGCAAAACTAAATCACTCTTATTGTACAGACTTCAGATGGAGAGAGCTTCCATAGAGCCAAGCTACTGTTTCTATTCCTAGTGTTGAAAAGGGAATGCAGACATTCCCAACTTGATTCTGCAAAGCTCATCTCCCCTTCCCTCAGTCGCCCTTTCTACCTGTTTCCTGAAGGGATGAAAACTCATCACCTTGCACGCTGCATTCTGCAGCTGAGCCAGGATCAAATCAGGTCTCCTCCTTTCCTTTTATGTGTTGTGACTGCCTGTCCAACCTGTTTATTTTAAGCAATGTTTATGACACTACAGGCTAGGCAGCTACAGTTGTTCTCAGTATGCCCCCATTTTTTTGAGTCTCACCCACCACGGCTCACTCGAGAGTCATGCACACTATTTAAGGGAACAGTATGCAACTCAATCAATAGCAGAATTTTGGCCTTGCAGAGGAATACGGATGCACACATCACAATCTCAGCATCGTCAGGCCTGCTGCTCCCATTTGGAAGAAACTCATCAACATCTAACTGTCACCAATGTTGGCTGCCAAATAAGCATGTATTGTGGACTCCTCCACCAGTCTCCCCGCAGCTGCAACTGCCTGGGCTAAGCCATGGTTTGGCATCTGAGCCTGACTTTGTGGATTGTCTCACTTCTAGTCGAATCATGAGCTCTAGTCAAACCAAGGTTACTTCCTGGTTTATCTGGGGGACCCAGGTTCAGATGTAATCCTAAACCAAACCATGGCTTAGTTCCGAGCAGTGCAGCCTGAGGAGGACTGGAGGAGGAGTGCAATAGCTGCTGTCATATTCGCTCTGGGAACCTATGTGCTTGCTCTTCACTCTGGGAACATGCATGTTTGGCTTAACATGCATGTTTGGCTATATAACTTTTAGAGGACATCTGAAGTCAGCCCTGTAAAGGGAAGCTTTTTGATGTTAAATGCCTTAATATGTTTTTATATATGTTGGAAGCCCACCCAGAGTGACTGGGGCAACCCAGTCAGATCAACAACTTTACATGCAAAATGGGTGGAACACTGTAGCTGCCATTGGCCCTGCAGAGGAATCCAGATCTTGTTATCAGAGACTCTGTGTAACAAAATACTGGCATTGCTCCCACACCTTTCAGCCTCCTGCACAGTTCCCTTTCATGCTACAGTTGGACGACTTAAGGGTTAGGGAGCAATGGCTAGGGCAGTGCGATGCTGGAAATCATGTCTGCGCATGTCCCTGGCACCAGAAATCACTTCTATGCATGCCCAGACACCTGCGCAGAAGTGATTTTTGGCATCTGTACATGCACAGATGCCATTTCCGGCGCCACTTGGCAAGTCCCCACACCACATCGCGCCAGTTTAGCGCAGTGTGCGGGGCACTTGCCAAGCGGGCGGCTCGGTGACTGGGTGGCTCGTGGGCCGGTTAAATGGCCTTTGTGGGGCGCATTCAGCCCATGGGCCGGGGGTTGCTGATGCCTGATTTAGACCAAAGGACCAAAGGACTCTATAGCCTCTATAGCCACCGCTGCTAAGATGCACCTAGTTCATATGACTAAGGTTTCCCTAGGTTTATTCTTCCACTTTCTGGTGCTGCTTTCCAATTTTAACTTTTTAAAGTGTGGTTTTCATTGCATAGTTTTATGTACAATTGTAAACCACTCCAAATTTTTGTATGCATCACAGTATATAAATATTTTTATAAATACATACCGGTAATAATAAATAAAATTAAGCTCTGCATGCTAGCATGTTTTGAAGTTTACTATATATATAGCGTGAGAAGAATCCCTAGAAAAGACCCTGATGTTGGGAAAGATGGAGGGCACAAGGAGAAGGGGACGACAGAGGATGAGATGGTTGGACAGTGTTCTCGAAGCTACTAACATGAGTTTGGCCAAACTGCGAGAGGCAGTGAAGGATAGGCGTGCCTGGCGTGCTCTGGTCCATGGGGTCACAAAGAGTCGGACACGACTGAACGACTGAACAACAACAACAACAACAAATAGCGTGAGTGCTCCCTGGAAGGACAGATCCTGAAGTTGAGGCTCCAGTATTTTGGCCACCTCATGAGAAGAGAAGACTCCCTAGAAAAGACCCTGATGTTGGGAAAGATGGAGGGCACAAGAAGAAGGGGTCGACAGAAGATGAGATGGTTGGACAGTGTTCTCAAAGCGACTGGCATGAGTTTGGCCAAACTGCGGGAGGCAGTGGAGGATAGGGGTGCCTGGCGTGCTCTGGTCCATGGGGTCACGAAGAGTCGGACATGACTGAACAACAACAAATATATATGGGGTCGTTAAAGGAGCTGGCATACATAAATAAAGAAGCCCCCATGAAGTGCCTTCGGAAGCATACATTGAAAGAGCAAGTTCAGTTTGTTCCAGTTTGGTTCTGTTCAGCGCGAATACATTCTCTATTAGGCATAACAACATACAAGCACAAAATCTCTACAGTGCAATTTATGATCGGATGATGAGCAAATTCAGCATGAGATTTTGCTAAAGAAGAACGAACAGAGCCGCTTTGCAAGATACCGTGATGTTACTGTCAGATTTGTTTTGGGTTCAATATACTTTTTTTGAAAAGCATTAAAAGATGCATAAGAACCGCCAGCTATGTATCTGGTATTCTGCCTCCACCAATGGAAGTGAAACATAGCCCCAGGGTTAGTAGTCACTGGCAACCTTATCTTCCATGTTCTCAGTTCTTTAATACACCCAGAACTGATTTTTCTTTCACAGTCTCTGATGGTAGGTAGCTCATGAAGAAAAGCATCACAATCCCAGGAATGGAAGCGCAGCTTTCATTTTTTATTCTTATCATCTGTTTGCAGAATACTGTATAAGAGGACACGTTCCTGCCCCGAAAAGCTTACAATTTGACATATGGGTGGCAAGACAAGAAAGGGAGTGAAGTGGAGTCAGAAGCAAACCAGGGGGAGAATATGCAATCATTCCAGTTAGCTATACTGAAGTTTTTGTGGCAGTTCTATGCACACTTACTGAAGTACCATCCCGGGCACCACATTTAAGCATTCAGTACCACCTGATATGCTGTCTCCTTGGCAGTGCTACAGCAGCCTCGTGGAGAATAGGGGGCACTGCTGGTCTGCTCCCACCCCAGGGAGGAAACAGCAGGGGCTGCCCTCTGGGCTCTCCTGGGCTCTGGGCTCTTTTGGGATCTATACTTGCTCACCGTGATTCAGAGCTGGGCCCTTCTCCCCACCTCCAACCCTGTGACAGCCTTAGATTCCCACTTCAACCATCAGGCAATATTTGATTCCCCCCTCCCCTCCCCCAATATAGATCTTTATATTCCCTCCCTTGTTCCTGATGTAGATCTTTGCCCACCCCTTCATTCCTGGCAGGGGGAGGTCCGCAATTTTGTGGTTTACCTCAGGTGCCAAAATGCATTGGGTCAGCCCTGTCTCCACACCAAATAATAGCTGCGGCTACACTTTGACCTTCAAATTATTCGGAACAGGTCATTAATTCCTGCATTGATCCAGTTCTCCAGAATTTCAGAATGGACTCAGGTTTCTCCACTGTGTGGGGACAAGTAAAAGGGCAATACGATGGACTTGTCTGTGATTTATATTTGGATGTCTGAATACCTGAGCGCTTGATACAGATATCAACCCCTCTGTCCAGCGACTAATTTTTAGACACACTTGGGAGATCCATGAACAGTTACCATGACATCAATGCCATTTCCTCAGGACTCTGCTAGGAAACTTGGAGCATGACTGAGCATGAAAAATTGTTTAATTTCTAACCCTGGTCTGTGACACTGACATTAACCCAATATGCAGCGACAATATATCCCATAGCTAATGCAATGAGACATGGCACTGGAAATTAAATGGAATCAAATGTGTATTCGGGGGGTGGGGGAACCATTCCACTGAGCTCAATTTGTTCTAATGGTTCTGGGCACCAAAATAAAATTAAAAAAAAATGGTTTGGGGAGAAAGCAAAATCAGACTGGTCGCTCTGTAAACATTTTCATTATAACAGCGGGGTTTACATAATTGTACTGTTGTACCATTATATCATAATCAGATCAGCCACAAATTAATGTTCTAGAAGATTATATTTCTAAACCTCTTACTACAGATGAAAGCAGCATCATTTTCATTATCACATACTGAAAAAAGGTAGTACTATGTGTTCTTTTCCTCCATTGGCTAACTTAAGGGTTTTCCTTGGAGTACTGTTTTTCCAGATAAAACTAACACACAACTCTATCTCCCAGAACGGGTTTGCAAACAGCAACAGCTTCTATCTGCCATATTTCTGTTCACAATACTGTGTGGAAACCAACCAGCCATGTGTGTCACTCTAGCAGTTACTAGGCCAGGCATAGGCAAACTTGGCCCTCCAGATGTTTTGGGACTACAACTCCCATCATCCCTGACCACCAGGATTTGATGATGTTAAGCTGGCTATTAAGATAGCCAAGCCTTTTTTTTTAATGCTGCCCTGTTAACTTTTTTTTATATAAAAAAAATAAATCTCTAGTTTATGTGCGAGTTTAATGGTGACATTTATATGATGCTAGTTGACTGTATGTTTTGTTTATAGCCCCTTGATTTTTGGAGGAGCTTTGGTTTTGAAAAGTATAGTTGTGGTTGCTAGTGGCGATTATGTGCAAGCATAAACATGAGCTTTAATGTGAGGGTCAGTAACTAGATTGGCCAGCACACCAAACTTATCTGTCTATTCAGAGGCATATTGGCTTCACTCTTGGAGGCAGTATGGATCTGAATGCCAGTTGCTGGAAATCACATGGAGAGAGTACTGTTGCATTCAGGTCTTGCATGCACACTTCCCACAGGTATCCGATTGGCCACTGTGATCAACTCCTGCCCGGAAACCTATGTCCCCACTGTGAAAGGACGTGTGGAACCAGAATTGGCCTCCACAGTCACTTACGGACTCATTGTTAAAACCGTGTTTATGGAAGACAATCTTACTCGGCTACGAGTGAGAGGATAAGATAAGATAAGGCATTGACTTGATCCAGCAGGGGACTTTTTATGCTCTTACATACAAACTCCAACCCTTCTCCCATCACTTCCAAACACACCCTGGTAACTGCCACCAACAACACTCCCTCCATCACTTTTGTTGGACCAGAGAGGCATTCAAATGAAGAACTCCTTCAAAACTCGCATGGCCACCCTAGGTCCCTCTGAGTATTTGCACAGCTCCCTCTCCATCACCACGGTGATGCTTTCCACTGTCTGGCATGGCACAGAGAAGCTTCAACTTCATTCTCGTCACAAAGGCCAAATGCTAAAAATAGCCTTTGAACAGTTTGCTGCCCTCTCTTTCAGAATTTCATTTGCTTCCCCAACAAAAAAAAAATCCCAATATAAAAATGTAATTCCCAAACCCAGTCTCTGACAGCAGCAGCAATAACTCGCAAGAGTTTCGAAAATAGCTGCCTTTTGTATCCCAAGCAGACCTCAAGTGCAGAACACAAGTTTTTATTTTTTTTAAGGGTTGTTTTGATTTTGAGCTATGGTGCTGTCTGTATCAAAAAGAGAACATCTGCATTACTGTCAAAGGTTTTATTAGAAGTGTTTTTATGCATTTTACCTGCTGTAGCAGGACGAGCCCCTTACACTTGTTCGGCCAGCAAAGTTAGGGACACAAAAGAGCCAGCAGCAAGGAACCTGGAGAAAAATCTGCAGGGTAGCTAAAGGAGGCTGCTTGAATTGGCTTGTGAGGAACTCTAGAGGGCAGTATAGCAGCTCTAATTTTCTGCAAAGAGGATCTCTTCCCAGGGAGCCTGCTGGTGTGTGTGTGTGTGTGTGCTTTCTTTGTGCAAATCAATTCATGCTCCCCACCACCCATTAAAAGCATTCTGAGGCACTGCGTGATTCACCGCATCAGTCCATTTCCAGAAGGTAGCTAAATATATGTTAAAAGACGCTAACAGCGTCAAGCTCGGCAGATAAATCTAACCGTATTCAGTCCAGCTAGGAACTCACCACTGCATCATAACCATTTTTCCTGAAAGGCCTGTGAGCCATTTTATGTATTCACATTTTTATTATAGGTTTGCATTTTTTAAGAAAGAAAGAAAGAAAGAAAGAAAGAAAGATGCCACCCAAGGCCACAACGAGTCAAATCAAACTGAACCAGCAATCAGTAAAAACTCATATGGAAACATAAGCTACTGGCAGCTGCTTTATGAGAAGTCAATTCAATTCAATTCAATTCAATTCAATTCAATTCAATTCAATTCAATTCAATTCAATAACCTTTATTAGGCATAACAGACCAGACGATTTCAGAGCAGACATTGTATATAAAATATTTAAGCTATAAACTCAGCAAAGTAAGGTTTGTATTAATTAAATCTTCAACACTAAAATTCACTACTAATCCATAAAAAATAACTTCAAACTTCTTTATGAGAAGTCATACCATTGCTCCATTTGCACCTGGGAACGTTTCGCTCTGCAGATGTTCCTGAAGTACAGCTCTCATCATACTTGGCCATTGGTCATACTCGCAACAGCTGGTGCAGGTTATAGTTCAGCAACATCTGCAGGGCAAAGGTTCCCCACACCTGATGCCTACTCTGACTGGCAGCAGCTGACTTGTTACCTTCACATCAATAAATACTTCTACCAATAGCCAACAACTCCATTATATGTCCAGAACCCCTGGCCTACCTGTTTGCAAGTCATTATGTCAAGTCCCAAAGTACAAAGACCTGGTTCCTTTTTCTACTTTGCATGCTACAGCATCTGGGCTTGACAAGGCAGGAGACCGTCACCTGTTCCAAGCCTCCTCCAGCTGAGGAATCACAACTTCCTCCCAGAGCTAGTGACCCCCCACCTGGCCAGCTAGAGAGCTGGGCTGTGGGCCCTTGCTTGCCTCAACTTCCTGGAGTGCCACTCCTACTGCTAACTATGCCTCAGAGCCCACCGTTGTTTGTGGAGACAGGGGTCTCTCTGGCTCTGGGTCCTGCTGCTCTGGTTCCTGTGCATTGAATCCCATCCCCTCGCAATCCTCCATCACCCTGTGAGTACTTCCTTCCCAATCCTCTGTCTGTCCCAGTGTGACCCAGTTCTGGCTACACCCCTTGCCAGGATCCTCTTCCTCCTCTCTATCATCCTGCCAGTTCGTGACATTATTCATCAGCCCTAAGATCTCAGCAATTCAACGATCCATTTCAGTATCCACCTCAATTACCAGGCATTAAACTCAAGAACCAAGGAAATCACAAGATGTCTTTTCTGGTATTTTAGCTTCTGCCAGTTGATCCGCAACACACATTCCTCTGCAAGGCTATAGCCCCACTCTAGCAAAAGTCAGTTGTGGCCAAGTCTTATTAAACACAATGGGACACAGGTCAGTTGCTTCACTGCTTTCAGTGTGACTAAGTTGCAATTAATTCTAATGGGATCAGATGCTAAGTTCATAAACAAGGGGTCTTTTAAAAATCAACTTAAATGGGAACCCTCATGAACACAATATGCAAAAACTATAATTCAGTATGGAGGTGTAGGGGAGCAGGTAGAAATGGGTAAGTATTTGGGGGGCATGATGTGCCATACACAGCAGCATCTAATTACTCGGGTATAGGATTGGCTTTAGTGTATTCATTAATCCACATAACTGAAGTCTTCACAGAATTATAGTAACCATATGCTTGCACCAACCCATGTAAATTTGGAGTGACTCTGCCTTATGAACCTTTAATGCAAAGAAATACACAGAATGAAATACACACTCAGAAAATGGCAGCCATAGACAACAGAAATGGTCTGAAACATCTACTGAAAACAGAAATCTAGTCAAGCATTTAAATTGGATTGGGGGTTTTTAAGTCTTCCGGGAAACTTTGGCAGCTTAATATCCCAAAATGCGTTTGAGACTCTGAAAAACCCAAATCCATTTTGGAAGGGCCAGCTCCTTGCAGAAAAAAAACCAATCTTATAAACCCCAGACACATTTTTCAAGAGCAGATTGCCTTTATATGTCGAGAACTCCAAGATTACTTCCAACTCCAAACTACTTTTAAAGGAGTTGTTAGGCAGATTATATTGGAACCTTAATCATCTTTAATTAAGGTTGCTCAATGGGGTGAAAGCAAAACCTTGTCTTTAAATGAGAAGGGAATAAACACCTTTCCTTGCAAGACACTCATGTAGCACATATCCTGTGTGTACAAAATAAAAGGCAAGAGCCTCAGTGCTTATTGCCTTTCTTTCTAAGAACATGCAGACTGGATTTGACTTGCCAAACCACTGCCAGTTGTTTACTGGCACAATCTGGTGTCTCTTCTCCTCTGGCATGGCAGCATTGCTGAGAGGACGTGGTGCAGGACCAGAGAGAGAAAGTTTGGAAGTTAATCAGACAGGGATCATTGAAGTGCTGGGGTCAGAGAAGAGGTTTAAATCTCTCCTCTCAGCCCAGTACCATGATGGGAGAGGAGCAGCGTGTGCTTATGCTTGCATGTGCATGAGAGTTTTGTGTGTTAAGAGTGAGGGACATGGAGAGAGAGCAGTGTACCTGCGCATATCCTAGGGGGAATCATCTCAGACCCAAAACTGACAGACCCAAATCTATGGTGGTTCGAATCCATGTGATGGGGTGAGCTCCTGTTGCTTTGCCCCAGCTTCTGCCAACCTAGCAGTTCTAAAGCACACCAGTGCGAGTAGATACAGTGGTACCTCCGGTTAAGAACTTGATTTGTTCTGGAGGTCTGTTCTTAATCTGAAACTGTTCTTAACCTGAGGTACCACTTTAGCTAATGGGGCCTCCTGCTGCTGCTGCACGATTTCTGTTCTCATCCTGAGGTAAAGTTATTAACCCGAGGTACTACTTCCGGGTTAGCAGAGTCTGTAACCTGAAACGTCTGTAACCCGAGGTACCACTGTAAATAGGTACCCTGCACCGGGAAGGTAAACAGCATTTCCATGTGCTCTGGCTTCTGTCACGGTATCCTGTTGCACCAGAAGCGGTTTAGTCATGCTGGCCACATGACCCAGAAAGCTGTCTGCGGACAAACGCTGGCTCCCTCGGCCTGAAAGTGGAGGTGAGCACCGCAACCCCATAGTCACCTTTGACTGGACTTAACCGTCCAGGGGTCCTTTACCTTTACCCAATCTTCTGTCTCTGTTCCTGCCAGTTATTACTAACATGTTCAATGCAGATCACTCTGTGACTACAGCAAGGCTGGGGAGAGAGGCTGGAACCAGTCAAATAGATGGAAGGCCAACAGCGCAATATCTTCATCCCCTTAACAGACATCCTTGCTGCATTTAAAGTTCAGTCTCCTAAACTATGTTCACCTCTCCGTGAAGTGCAACTCTCTACCCAGATGCTTTCTTTTCTTCCCGAGAAATAATTGTTCCCAGCTGTATCTCCTTTCATCCCCTCTTTGCTCATTCTCACTATAATGAGTGCACCTGTGGCCCCTCCTCACCTAACACCGCGCAAATAGCTGCACATCTAATGATGGGTGTACACAAAGGTCGCAATTCTTTTCTTCCTTGTGCAAAAGTCAACTTATCCCTTGGGTTTCTAAATAATTAACGAAAAGCGAATTTGTGCCCCCCTTCTTTTTTTTTTACCAATGTGGAGAGGCAGGCTGAATATGGACTTACAAAGGGGAAATATGTTAAGAGAGAGTTTGTTTTTCAAAGGGGGTATAAAAAGCTTTCAAACTTCTCTGTAATTATCTCAGAATAGCAGGTACAGGTACAGCTGCTGTACTCCTACATACACTATCTTGGAATTAAATCCTGTTTAATCTTATTAGGAGTTACTACTAAGCAAATATGCACAGGATCAGGTTGTCAGGCAGCAATCCTGGACCACTAAAATCAGTGGCTCTTGTTTCCAAGCAAACATGTTTAAAATTAGGCTGCCACTCTATATATTATTCCCAGTATTTGATAGTAAGTATGGAAGGGTGCATCAATTTCTGTTCTCTCCACTTCTCAATTCTCCAATTCAGCTCTCCACATTTTGCAGCAATTTGTGGATTTTTAAAAAAGAAATCATCATGAAAATGTGTCAGCATTTTAGTGTGAACCTCTAACAAACACATCTTTAAATGCTGTTTTGACTAATGCACCATTTCCACCAATACAATGTGTGTTTGTGATTTTCACAAATATTTTCATGTTTATGCACATGTTCCCCAAATATGCACATTTTTCATGAATACTGGCTGGTTTGAGAACTGCATTGCAAAATTCAGATAAGTGCAAAATTCAGATAAATGTGTTTTTGTTCACATATTATTTTGGAAAGTGCACTTTTTTATAGAATTGGCTTTAAATGCATGCTGAATTGGATTTCTCCTCCATCCCTATTTTGGGAGTAAGCACCATTTACACTTGAAATGATTTCCAAGTGAACAGGCCGAGGTTGGGGCTGCAAAAACTAGTGATTTCAGTATATCTTGCAACCAAGTCAGATGGGGTTCAGAGATGCTGACCAGAAGATGAAGCCTGTAAGTATAAAGATCTGAACATACTAGAAGAGATGCAAACACTTTACTTCCCATCCTCATCAGTCCACTGCTTCCTTGTCTTAACCTATCTGCCTCTTCTACCTGCTTATACCATGAAAGCCTTTAGCCTTGGCCTACCAAGAGGCAACTGATATAAACAATTTCCTTTGATTGTCTAACTCCTGGGTTCTCCCATAGGACAGCCAAATGTGATCTTTCCTAGATCACTCCCTAAATTTCTGGAGAGAGCTGCCTCACTGTTTTCCAATTTTCTCATTAGGGCTCCCTATCATATATGTAACTCACAAAGATGTAATATATTTATGATAGCAGTCATTTAAATACTTTTTGCTAAGGAGGCAACCTCACCTCACTTCAGCAAACACATGTTATGAAACTCATCTAGATGCCCCGTGTTTGCTTCATGATGCAGAGTTTCACCCTAAACCCAGATTCTTACATTATGGCACCACCCTATGCCGTTTCCCCTCCGTACACAGACATCTCACTAACGTCTTACACTGGAGGTGTTCACACAATACATTAAATAATTATGTAGTTACAGGTAGGTAGCCGTGTTCGTCTGCCATAGTAAATAAAAAATAAAAAAAAATCCTTCCAGTAGCACCTTAGAGACCAACTAAGTTTGCTATTGGTATAAGCTTTCATGTGCATTGTATCTGAAGAAGTGTGCATGCACACAAAAGCTCATACCAATAACAGACTTAGTTGGTCTCTAAGGTGCTACTGGAATGATTATGTAGTCTGTGTACCTATGTACTGTAGAGCTGTACAGTAATTCATATGTAATGTTCAGTAACTGCAGTTTGTGTACCTGTGCACACAATATCAGAGCTGTGCAAATGAACAAGGGCACACTTTTTCACACAAACAACTTTACACATGTACAGGTGGCTTGCTGGGGTGTCCAGTGTAACATCTCAACAGTCCTACTGGTGCATTTAGTTGATACCTCAGGAGGAAAGGGAGGAGGCACCAAAAAATAAGTAGGAGAGAGAAACTCTAAGGTGTACTGAAAATATGCAATTTATTAACCAGGCCTAAAGTGCTTCAAGAAAACTCTTCCCTCAGGTGCATGGTGCTCTATATTCTAAATAACAGAGAGTAAACTCCTATTACACTGCTGCTTAGAATATAGAACACAGTGTCTCAGAGGGAATACTTTTCTCAAAATGCATTGGGCCTAATTAATACAGAATATATTTTCAGCACACCTTAGAAACTATCTCTCCTACTGTTTCTCTTTGTAACTCCCTCCAACCACGTGATTTATATATTCCCACACTCCTGGCATGCAATGAACCACAGGGCAGCAGCTGGCAGCTATGCCACTCTGACCTCCCAGAGGGTCCATTAAGTTCACTCATTTTTCTGGTTCAGCTACAAACCAAGGTGCTTGCTGAAGGTGCTTCCATCAGGCCAGGAGTTAGGAGAAGAAGTTCGGGGTCCCATACAAAGGAATGTGCAGGAGCTACCCCAAACACAGCAGGGTAGGCTTACTACATTTTGAGGTATGTGAAGTAATACCATCTAACAGCTCCTCCTCCAAGACTAGTAAGTCCCCAAATGACTAAACTTCACCACTGGCTGTCTGAATGGAAGCACTGACTCTGAGATGCAGTTGTTTTGAATGGAGCTTCACTTTAGTCCTTTGATGTTAAGTGACCAGAGGCTCATGGGGTTCATTTTGTCCTATTCTTGTATGACCACAATGTCCAGTACCTGTGTAGTGTAGAGCAATCCTCAGCTGTCCCTTTGAGACATCCTTTACTATCAATTTTCACTCACCATCTCTGGTCTTTCTCCCTCCTTATCTACTGCAAGAGCAATAACCACCTTTTTTCCACTGCAAGAAATGCCTTTACATTTGCTGGAGATAATTCTTTCAAAATCCAGAGCTATGCTTTAAGAGAGAGAGAGAGGCAGTTAGCTCAAGGGAATCTTCTGGCCTAGCTGAACAAATTATGGCATCAGTTTAATAGTTGTAACTTCAGACTGGTTCCTTCCCAATGATTAGGAGATTGATTCTTAAAGCTGAGGATGTTTCAGCTCCAAGCTTAGATGTACCTTTGTAATGATACCATCAAGCCTACCATCTAAATCAAACTCTTTGCAAGTGGTGAAGCACCAAGTGCCCCACAAACAAGAAAACTTTAACTGGGGAATCATAGTTTAGAAATCCTTTGTTTCCTTGAACTAGCATTCATTCGTCACACTAAGTCACTTAATATATATATATTGCTGTACAAGCACAAAGTTGTGCATCTTGTAATTAGAAATTTTGGTGCCTCAATCATGACATTTGGAATGTCTCTGTGTCACTGGTGCAGAAGAATGGTTTCTGCTTCTGTGTATTGCAGGCAAATCTGATCCCCCCCCCCACAAATCTGACTCCCCCCCTCAAATCTGATTAAATTCTCTTATTCATCACCATCTCTCGAACAAACAAGATATCCCTAAAGGTATAGAGTAAGTTTCTGTTAGTGCTATGTTACACAGATTATTATGCATCACTAACTGGATATCATTGCTTACATTATAAAGTTTGCATACCCATGACATCTGAAATACATTCACTTATTCACTGTTATATGAAAGAAATATGCTGAAAAGTGGTTCCCCCCCCTTCTCTCTGACAAATAGTTGCACTTGTAACTGTCATAAAAGTTAATGTAATGTGACTAACATCACCATATGACATATTCACAGCAGGAGTCATCAGCTTGGGACTTGATAAACAATGTGGGTTTCCAAGAGGGTGGGGGGAGGAAAGAAGAAACTTACTTCTGGTAGTATGCTTAATAAATCCAGTGTGATTTATTACTAAGTCAGGTATAATAAATAATAAAGAAATAGGTGCCACCAGCAAGCACACTTGCTTACTCTTGGTCCTGTTGACTTCTATCTTCATGTTTTGTTGTTGTTGTTCAGTCGTTCAGTCGTGTCCGACTCTTCGTGACCCCATGGACCAGAGTACGCCAGGCACGCCTATCCTTCACTGCCTCTCGCAGTTTGGCCAAACTCATGTTAGTAGCTTCAAGAACACTGTCCAACCATCTCATCCTCTGTCGTCCCCTTCTCCTTGTGCCCTCCATCTTTCCCAACATCAGGGTCTTTTCTAGGGATTCTTCTCTTCTCATGAGGTGGCCAAAGTACTGGAGCCTCAACTTCAGGATCTGTCCTTCTAGTGAGTACTCAGGGCTGATTTCTTTGAGAATGGATAGGTTTGATCTTCTTGCAGTCCACGGGACTCTCAAGAGTCTCCTCCAGCACCATAATTCAAAAGCATCAATTCTACGGCGATCAGCCTTCTTTATGGTCCAGCTCTCACTTCCGTACATTACTACTGGGAAAACCATAGCTTTAACTATACGGACTTTTGTCGGCAAGGTGATGTCTTTGCTTTTTAAGATGCTGTCTAGGTTTGTCATTGCTTTTTAATTCAAAATCTCACAACCACCTCCACTATGAAGTTCAGAGCCAAAAGAGGAAACGAATAATTAGCACTAACAAATCCAGACTAAACTAACATTTGCAGTCCTTGTCCCACTGAAGTCAAGGGCAGAAATCCCATTGTCATCCTATTGGCATCGTTCTAGCTCTTTCATGATTTAATACATAACGTCTATACAAGGGAGTAGCGGCAAGTTAGACTTATCTCACACCAAATGTTAATATGGTTGCTCATTTGACAAATGACAGCCAGATAACTTTTCTATGGGCAGCACTTCTGTGTCTGGGGTGCAGCATTTTCCGAGAATATAAGCTGCAATCTCTCATTTCTGGGGAAATGCAATTCTTCCCCAACCTACCAGGACCATTAGAGTTTGGAGAGTTGAATGGTACCTGCTTGAACAAATTCCTCATGTAGAAAGCTACTTTATACCAACATGTGTCCATCTAGCCCCATATTGTCCATTTTGCCAGTGCTGGAGAGTGCTGGAGAGCTCAGGTCCTGCACATGGGCACCTGGCTGCTCATTGTGAGAACAAAATCATGGATTAGATGGGCCATTGGCCAGATCCAGCAAGGTCTTATTAGGTTCTTATATTTTGAAGGGGTAAAATAGCACTAGTACCTAACCCAAGTGCAGAAAGTCTCCCTTGTCTCATCCATTATAAATGGATTAGATACATTGCCCTTCTGAATAAAATTAGAAGACCACCATAAAAACGCTATAGTGTGACAACATTCTGAACCAACCACCCAACTGACAGCAAAATTTTATTCATGTTTAATAATAAGAAGAAGTAAATTTTACTGCATTCAATGATGCTTTGCTTCCTAGATAGTGTGTTTAGGATTACAGATTTAGATTGAAACCCTATGCACCTTTACCTGGGAGTAAACCTCACTGAAACAGAACATAATTCCCAGTGAACACACACACACACACACCCCTTCATTATTTTAATGAATATACTCTGGATTATATACTCCCATAAATTAGTTCTTCTCCTTGAAAATCCCTTATTAAGTGAAATACTGGGAGTAAACGAGTAAAGCAAAATGATGCAAGATCATAGCTGATTAATAGCCTGGCAACCCAGGGACCCATTTCGTTTAATTGGTGTAAAGCTCTCAGTATTGTGCATTTTATAGATATTGAATTATTATTAATTTCTCCAAGATATCAATATGGTATAGAAATGTAACAAGAAGAATCAAGAAGCTCACAGGTCACTGCTAATAAATGCATCCTAAGGCAACACTTAAAAAAATCTTATTAATAATGGAGATTTCTGTTTAAGAAAGTATATTATTCCATTCTGTTCTCTTAAGTGTAAGTAACACACCTTAACATTTATTCCTCATCCATAGGAACATTGTTCACACCACAGTTTAAAAATACCACCCAATGAACTCCTGAAGCTTCCACAGAAACTCTGACATTTCCATGTTTTAATCAGATGTAACTCTGCTTAAATGCAAAGTATTTTAACAACATGTCAGAACAGTATTATCTATGCGCAGATAACATGTACTCCGGTTGAAAGGGTTTGGGTAATAAACTGGTTCATTAACAAACTAAAACTTTATTCAATTAATGAGCAAAGGCCAATTTTAGCCTGTGGAAATGAGACAAAGGGAGATTTTTAAAAAGCTGTCTCGATTCTGTTGTGGAAGGCAGGGGAAGAACATGTGGCCCATCAGATGTTGCTGGACTCTTAACTCCCATCAGCCCCAAGCACAATGGCCAATGGTCAGGGATGATGGGAACTGTAGTTCAACAATACATGGAGGGCCACAGATTCCCCACCACTAATGTAAGGGAAAAGAAAATGTTAAATGATGGACTTGTCTTTGAGCAATGCCAAATCATCCAGCCATATGATTTCCCACCCAAACAAGGGATTCTGAGGCAGTACAGTGCAAGGAAGGCTGTGTCAGAACCGGCAACTTTTTCATCTGCAGGTTCTGATGTTCAGCCCAAGCCTTTTAGGCATATTTCTTAAATTAACTCACAGTGCAGAATCACTTTGTTTCCCACTTTGACAGATTTGAGAACCTCTGTTTTATGGGTCTTTAAAAATGAAGACCCATTCCTGCTTGCATTTACTTGTGGGTTGTAGCACTGAACTCAAACTGATCTAAATTCACCAGTAAATTATTCCGCAGAAGCCCCACTGAAATAAACAGGAGCTGTACTTACGTGTACTTTCCTAGCTTCCATTAATTTCACTCAGACTCCGGAAATGCTGTCCCCATATCCCACCATTCTGATTGCCTATTTAGGATGAGGCACTTAAATCTTCCTTAACTTTGTATCCCTCCCCCTCCAATAATCTTACTATAGCAGGGAAAGGAAACCTGTGGCCCTCCAAAGGTTTTTGGACCACGACTCCCATCATCTGTTAGTTATGCCTAGGGATGGAGGAGAAATTGAATTCGTTATGCATTTAAAGCCAAATCTATCATATCCACACTTTCCAAAACAATAAGCAAACCATCCTTTGACTACACTTTTGATACAATCCTTTCAGTACACAGCTATCATTTGAAATTCGTACTTATCTGAAATTTGTGCTGCGGTTCTCGGACCGACGTTTGGAAAATGCCTATATTGTGAGAAAGTGTGCATAAAAATGAAAATAGCATATAGGAATGCATTGCATTAGGGGAAGTTGCTTGCAAAAAATGCGTACAGGAGTCAAAACTGCATTTAAAAATGAGTTCATTGGAAGAAATCTACACTAAAATGCTGGTGAGGATTGGCAAATTGCTGCAAAATGTGAAGAACTGAATTTAAGATTGGAAAAAAATAAAAAATAAAGAGAACTGAAATTGACAGATTCTTCTATCCCTAGTCATGTTGGCTGGGGCTGATGGGTACTAGAGCTGAACAACTGGGGAACCACCAGTTCTCGTGGAAGGAGTTTCTCACTCCGCCGAAGTTCTCCTATGATCAGGGCTGTCTTAGAGGGATCGGCCACCATGGTGCGGTGATCCCTTAGCTCCCCCGGCCTGCCACCTCTCTGACCGCCTCCCTCCCGCGCTGGCCGCCCCTCGGGAAGGGGGTAAGCTCGCGGGGGATGAGGGGCATGGCGCTGGAGCAGGCGCTCGCGCGCTGGCGGGCCAACAAGGGATGAGGGGCGGGTGGGCTGCAAGCCGGCCACCCTCGCCTCCCGGAGCCCCAGCTGGAGCGCTGGAAGGGTGCGCAAAGCCCCGCGCCACTCCAGCGCTCCAACTGGGGCTCCGGGAGGCGAGGGCGGCCGGCTTGCAGCCTGCCCGCCCGCCCACCCGTGGGGGCGGGTTGGGGAGGGAGAGCCCGGTATCCCAGCAGGCTCGCGGAGGTGCCCCTGGGGGGCACGATGCCCTGGTGCGCTGCGCCACCAGCCCCTATGGACGAGACGGCCCTGCCTATGATTCTTTGATCTGTGGATCTGTAAGTAGCAAATCAATCTGAACACCATGTCAGAGATGGTTCTGACACAGGATGTTTTCAACTTCAGTCTTGGTTTAAGTGCCAGAGCAAAATATTTTCTGCTATAAGCTTCCTTCCCAGCACAAGACTCCATCTCCCTTTACTGGCTTTAAGACACTAGGGGGAAAAAAGATATTTAAAACCCCAGGCCCCGTGGGCCACTGCTGGCTGCTCTGCAGATGTTGTGCTGTAGCACCTCTATTGACTAGCTTGCCTGCCCTTTGCTTCCATAGCCAAGAAATATACTTGGCTTCTTCTCCTATTCCTTTTCAGCCAATCACCCTTCTTCCCCACCCCAAAGCCATAGTTTATATCAGCAAGTGAAGTGTTCCTTTAATGCAGGCTTAAACCGAAAGCTTTATTATTATTATTATTATTATTATTATTATTATTATTATTATCAAAAAATGAAGTTGTTTTCATTGGCTTGCCTTCATCAAGGAGCACAGCAATGCGAAAGGACATAGAGACAGATTTCTCCATAGGCCAAGGATTTCTCCCTCTACAGTATACAAAGGATAAAATAAAGTACAAGCTGGCAGCAAGTCTGCAAATGTTTCTCGGAGAAAGATCTTGACGGCTCTTCTGCTTTGATGCTTAATACACACCACACTGATGTTATTCAATTACAGCTACTGCCATTGGTAATTGTATTGCTGTTGTTAATGGGAAAGGCTTCAGAATGGAAAGTTTCTCAGTTCTAAAGGACCCACCGCACGGAAAGTGTTTGGCGTGTAATAGGTTTCTCAAAAAGTAGGTACTTTAAAAAAAAATTAATAGAAATTATGAGCAGCAGCAACGGTTTCCCCTTGGCCTTTAAAAGGCATGTAGATACTGAAGAAAGTTAAAGATGCTACAGTAGATACATCATTTTTCAAGGCATGCCAGCTCATGTTTCGTTCCACTGTCATCTTTGATCAAACAGTTTTGACAGATTTTGAAAGCTTTACAAAAAAACAAACAAGCCCCCCCCCAACTGAGAATGGAGACACTAGTGTGAGGTAGTGGCTACCACTGGGAAGACCCAGGTTCACATTCTCAATCAGGCATGAAGCTCACGTGGGCTAGGCATTGTTTCTCAGTCCAGTTTTGTTGCAAGGATAACTATGCATAAGGAGGGATAACTATGCACAACATATTGACTGCCTTTGAGGAAAGGCAGGATATAAAATGTAATGAAACAGCTTAATGATGCAGTAGCCTAGACAGGCGGGACTTGTATCTCCAGCATTAGGCATTTTAATATTGATTACTACAGTAACATTTGCTTTTTTCTATCAAGAGGTGCATGTTCTGTATATCATCCCATTTGCTACCTGTTCTCTCCTACTTGTTGAATGCCTTCCTTTAAGTTTTTTTCTTCTTCTTTCAGGAACAAAAACCCTTCCTACTTCCTAGGATATCTGTTATTTTCACTTACTGGTCCATTATTATTATTATTGCAGCATAGCCAAAAATATTTCTGAAATGCTAAGTGTATTGCTTTAGTATATACTAGATGGTCAAAGCCCACGACAAGCTCTCACTGAAAGACCCACACAGGCAAGAAAATGACAGTCTTTAACTGGAGAAGTCTAATCAGACCTAAACCCTTAAAGATATCTGAGACTTAGAGCAATGGCCTCACTCTGTGACACTCATCAAATGTGTCATGTACTGAGTCAGTTCTTAATCTGCATCCCTGAACAACAACAACAACAACCCTGTAATATTCCATCTATTTTGGTTTAAGGAGTTGGAAGGCTGTACTTCATGTGACTTTTATTATCACACTCATGACTTAATGATGGCTGGGGGGGGGGACTGTGATAGGGAGAAAGTTTGCAGCACAACACTTTGTTCTGCTGAAGCTTTGATCTATGAACGGCTTCCATGAAGCAGCAAAATGCCAAGAAAAGAAATAATTTGTGGCCTTAGGGTGGCATTTGGGTACCTGAAAAAGATGCTCAAGCCTTTTCCTTCCACCTAGCCTCCAAAACTAGCAACTGTATCTTATCGAGATGCATAGCTGCTATGGTGCAAAGTGCATTACATTCAGGAATATTTTGTTTTATTTATTTATTGCCACTACCTTCTCTGGAGGATTGATGGGGTCTGACGTGATGTCCGGGTACCTCTGAACATTGAGGAGGCCCAGCACCCACCAAAAATGATCAGGGCCCACAGTACCTCAGTCCCCAGGAGCCTGTGCCCTTGGTGTGTATGAGTGATGTAGAACGAGGGAGGCATTCATGGTGAGTTCTGACACCTCTTTTTCTAGAAAAATAGCACTGAGTACAATCATAATCAGAACTCCTCCCACCTCCAGTGAAGCTACCCAAAGTGAACAAATCACATCTTGGGAGATCCAACCAAAATTAGAACCCCTTGCTTTCAAGTTTTTTTTTTTTTTTAAAAAAAACACCCAAATTCCTATCTGTTTTGCCCCACGAATCTCAGCCTGCTGCCTGCCAACCCTCACTTATTAACTTACAACCAGTCCATAGGATGGCCCTTGCTGTCAGCTTCCTCCCGCTTTGTCTCAGCTGGACAAATCAACTGAGAGGAGGAGGATATGGACAAAGCTTTAGTTGTCTCGGTCTGTCACTGGCCCTGGCATTGCCTGACTTCCACCTTACCAGTCCCAACGGGCACCATTCACTATTGGCTCTCAGAGTGCATTTTTGAGATGTTGCAGAAAGGTTATGGCACCTGGTCTTTTTTCAGTTAGGGATGCCATTAAAATAAACCTTGAGTCAGCCAGCCTAATTTGAAAGACTAAAAACAAAGCGGGGTGGGGGTGGGGGTGGGTATGAATTAGCACAAAAAGATTATTCCTTCATAGGACTAGCAACACCTATCGAAGTGCCTAATGTACTTTTCGATTCATAACTCTTGGATGAATCAACAAGTAACGGGGATAATTGGTCTGTGGATTAAAAGGAATGATATTAATTCAGTACCACAGCAGGGCTTCATAGCTGAAATGACAGTTCTGGCAAATGAACAGAAAACACAAGATATAATGTGATATTACTACATGATTAAAAGGGTAAAGGGGAAGCCATTATTTCTCCAATGGCCATGCTAACTTTAAATGGCCATACTTATTTGGTGATCTTAAAGGAGTATTATGCCCAACAAGGCTGCCTACATACTCTACATTTAACACACATTTGAAACACATTCTTGCCCTCAAAGAATTCTGAGCACTGTAGTTTACCCTTCACAGAGTTATAATTCCCTGCTACCCAGAATTCCTTGAGGTCAGAAATGCGCTTTGAATGTTCAAGGCTATAGGGTGTGTACAGCAGCAGTGTAGGAAGTTTTTTTGTGCACATCACTTGATTCTTCCATGGCAATTAAACAAGCAAACTGATCCCATTAAAAAGTATTTCAGAGGTAACATTGGTTGAAAGCTCTGCCTGCGGTGTTAGCTCCCATTCACACATAAAAATCATAAAGTCAAAACACACATGTGAACTACCCCTGCTGTAAACTTCATTGTTCAGAAATAACCCACAATATTTTAAAGGAGGAAGACTGTTACGGGTTGATTTTGATTAGACTCACACGTGAACAATTATACATAGCCTTAGCTTATTTTTGAGTCAAATAGTATCAAATACTTGTTGGATTGGTTTTTCCTTTCAAACAAACCCCTTCAGCTGGAGGGGCATTTTGAACTGACAATGTAAGGATACAATATTGGAGCGAGGCTTCTAGTTAGTGAGTAAGTAATTTAGCTAATATCTGTAATCCAAAACTACCTTCATTCTGAAAGTTGGGGTACACACATACTCTACCAGGCAATAGCATTGAATATGTTGTTGTTATAATAATAAAGTGCAATGTGTTGCACATTCAAACTCTTAAAAAAAAAAAAAATGTATGTTTCCAGAAATACCCTGTAAAACAATACTTAAGCTTTCCAAAAATAATTATTTATGTAGTAAGTAAAGCATTCACTTGAACAGTGTTCAGTGTTCAGCAAGAACATGAGACTACCTCCTGGCTATTGAGAAGGTGTGGTACTACTACTGCAACAGCATAACTGCTATAGTCCTCTCACCATCTTCCAGAAAAGTACAATGAAAGGTGTTTATCATGTACTAACAATAATTTTGATTCTTCAAGCACCAGCACTTATATAGCCAAAAGTGTGGCACTTGCATGCAGGAGGAATACTTTGTGATTTGCATAAGTACAAAAAAGCCCCAATCCTTTAGTAAGGGGATTTTTTTCATTAAATTTGCAAAAAGAATATGCCCAGTGGGCAAGGAATTATGACTGACTGTTGGGCAGTGAGGGCAAAATGGAAAACTGGGATGAGGATGGAATGGAAATATCTGGAATTCTGAACAGGAGCCATCCACACTACAGCATTTTCTCTTTCTTTCTTTCTTTCTTTCTTTTACAAAAAAAAAAAAACCAATTAGAAAGCATGCAATCTAAGTTAAGAAGAGGCAAAAAATAAAGTCATAAAATGATGGTTTTGTTTTGTGACAGCAGTATAAAAAAGGAAGAAGGGGGGAAAGCCCAATGCACTGCTCTGCAGAGTCTGTAATTTAACCTTTTGGATTCGATACACAGCCCTGTTTGAATGTTATTCTTCCAGTTTATGAAGTAATAACAACCCTTTCGGTAAAAATTACAGGCTAGAAGAATTCTTCAATACATACAGCCCCTTTCTCTGTTGTTCAGGAAATTTAAGGCGAAGTACACAAACAGCATTCCGCCCCCAACCCAGCCAACTCCCCCGATTCATAGAGCAGTGGTAAAGTGCATTTATATCTATTTAGCTATCCTCTAACTGCCACATGCCACTCAGGGCCGGATTTAGGTTTGCTGAGCTACTGAAGGTAATGGGTCCAGCTGTGGCTTTGTCAACAACAAAGAGTGGGGTCCTAAGCTATACAGTAGCTTGTTTAGCTTATACATAAATCCGGCACTGATGCCTCTTATTAAGGTTTGGGAGCAAGCATCAACAGACTCAATACAGTAAGTCCCACTGGATGCCACGTAATGCAAGATTATAACCTTAAACGCTGCATGAACGAAGTCACTTCAGGAACTGCTCACGATCACTAACACAGATTAACATTTCTACCATTTCTGGAACACGCATCTTTAATGACCTGGACTACGATACCTTACAGCTGTCACGCTTCTGACTCTCGCTAGGCTGCTGCCTTTGCTCACAAGGGATTGGGAAACAAGGCATACACTATTTTCTGCATGGCCAACAGCAGCATTTGGCAGAGTTGAACAAATCCCCAAAGGTGTGTGGGCCCCCACTTATCAGATGATATCAGCATTCTCACTTGACACCGGCCTCCCTTAAAAGATGGGTGAAAGCAACACTTTCAACTGCTCCAACCTCCCAAGGAAAACAAAACTGGGGGAGAGCTGGAAGAGGCGGGGGGAGATGAACACAATCCCTTGGTCCATGCACTCTGCTTCCCATCGTCCTTTGCTTTTTAAGGGGTGAATCTCAAGGCTGCCACAAACTTAGCATAGTTGTCCACCTAATTCAAATGTGTGGAGTTCTCAGACCCAAAATTAAATGGAGCTGTGAGAATCTGGATGGTTTAAGATACCCCAACCATCTAGTATTGGGTACCTACTGATTTATTATGGGTTTCGCAGCTGGAAAAGTATGGAAAAAGAGACAAGCTGTTTCACATTTGTGTCTTTTGGTAGTTGTCATCATTCCGCTCTGCCCCCCCCTTTTGCCCCCCCCCCAACTTCAGGATGTTGGTGTTTTTTTCCCTCTCTCAAAAAACAAAACAAAAATAAAGTTCAAACAATAGCAGTAGTAAATGTTGGTGCCATTCATGTGACCTACATTAGATCACTTTGGGGTCACATCCCACCTGCTAAAGTGCAATTATGTACATGTTTCTTCTTTGAACCTAGCAGATGAGCATGGCAGAAATGATAAACTCAGCTCTGTCCTCTCTGCCCCCCTTTCACAATCATGTCCAAAGCAGCCTGCATAAAATCAAAATACAAAATAAATAAAACGCAGCCTGAAAGATTAAATATGTGACAAAAATGCAGTAGTTAAAAAGACATAAATCAGGGCCTTTCAAAAGCCTACCTAAAGAAAATGCTCATCTAAAAACAGGCAGTGCAGAGGCCTGACACCAGGTGTTCCAACTCTAGTGAACTGGATGCACTTCGACCCCCCTCAATATTTGTTTTAAAGGGGCCAAGCCCCCTCAATATTCAGGCAACCCTGTGTGTATCATACACATGTGACATCATGTGTGTTGCGCTCTGCGCACCGCACACTGCAGGTCTCTCCTCCAGAGAGCTCGGCCTCCTGCACACACACATGGTAGTTCCCCCCAATCTTGGGGGCAACCCAGTGCCTATGCCTGCCTGACACACTTCTCTTGCGATGCTTTTCCAGTTCCTGGGTGCCATAACTGAAAAGGCCTTCTCCCAGGCACCCACCTTCCTTATATCAATCAGCTACTACTAGTTCCCTGTAGTAAGGGGGGTGGGGATGTTCCAAGGCAGGTTTATTTGAAGGGATGCAATTCCTGAGATGTTGTGGTCCCAAAGCATTTAAGGTTTTGAAGGTCAAAACCAGTGTCTTGAATTGAACCCTGGAAGAAAACTGGTAACCAAATGAAGTCAGTACTGTAGAGGATTGGTCTAATGTGACAGCCAGCTCCTGGAGCTACATTCTTGATGGTGTTTTCAGTCCATTGTCAATACTTCCTCTCTCTCTCTCTCTCTCTCTCTCTCTCTCAACATCAACTGGTAGTGGGCAAGGCAGAGCTTTCTCTGTGTATTACCGAAAAATGCCTCTAATGAGTACTTTGCCCAGTAAGGAGAATCTCTTTCCTTTTCATATTTATCCTGCTATTTGTTCTCTGTGGTCCTACCCACGTGCCACATTCCTATTAACAAATGTAGCCTAAGAATGGAGAAACAACTGACCCGTATTGTGTTGCTGTTTCTCCCCACCTCTGGTGAATGCTTTATATCCCCCCCCCACCCACCCAACCTTCTGCGCAATATCGTAATGTCCTCTTGGGAAATTCAGAGCACTTACAACCAGGCTCCAGAGAGCTGAGCAGCAGTAGGGAAATAAAAGGATTTATGAAAGGAGAGATTCCTTAGCATTCATTATCTCCTCACCACCACCACCACCCTGCTTGCCCTGCACCATCCATCCGACACAAAGCTAGGAAGCTTTAAAACTGTGAATGAACATTTACAACCAACTGCGAGAGTTCTGCTGCAGTGCTGAAACAGGAGGCAGTGAAGAAAGGGGGAGGGGGGGAGAGAGAGGATTTTGTTTTCAAAGCAAACAGCTGCCTCCTCTAGCAGAAGCAGCACCCAAAAGGAAAAACAGTAGACTGAGGAAGCCAAAAGTTGCATCACTTCACAGTATTTTTAGATGCCACAAGCACAATTTTGATAATCTGTGCAGTTGTTGGGGGGAAGAGAGAGGGGACTTGTCAGGACAATTAAGCAATCTCCTGGGTGCACCATCATCAATGTGTGAGCTTCTTCAGAATGCATATCCTGGGCCGGACAGAGTAGTTACCCTTTGATTAATGATTCAGGCCAATCAGCAGGCACCTGGAGCGTGCCAGTGTAAGTGGTGCAGCATCCTTATTTAATTCCTTCTCTTGACCTACATAAAAGACCGAAGGCACATTAAATATTAAGAGCCAAATCCATGCATTGGTTAGGCGCAAGCAATTTCCACTTTAGAAGGGTGCACGTAAAAGCAGATAGGAGATGCAGCTAATCCCCCCAGAGACTACTTAAATATTATTTTAAGGCATGTGAAGCAGGATATTAGAGTTAACATTGATATATAATGCTCAGCGTGAAGTGTCCCTCATTCCTGTCTAATGAGAGCTTTTCTAGTGCAGATTCTATATAACAGTAAAAAGGCGGGAGAAGAGTAAGAAATTAATGAAGAATCCAAAATGCAACCAAAGAAAGTAATGATTTCTTCTGGACAAGAAATGTCCATAACTATTTAGCAAAGCCATCTCATATGCAAGGACATGAATATAAGCAGACACCTGCTAGTTCTGACCCCATCTCATAGGAGCCAACTCCTAGCGGCCGTGGGAGCTTTGGCCCCCACAATAAAATATTTGAGGGGGCTGGGCCCCCACAAGGTTGATGGGCATTCCCATTCAAATGGTGTGTGTGCATTGCATCATGTGATTGATTATGCAGGATGGGGCTTACCTGGGCCCCCACAATATTTTATTCAAGTTGGCACCATTTAGATACTTTGGTTTACAAAGGCATAACATTCCTGGCCCAACAAACAATGATGTGGGAATGAGCAATGAGTGGGAGTGGAGGAGGAGAAGACTGGTTTGTTAACTCACATTTTCACTATGGTATCTGAACCAGCTAACTGTAGTTCAAATGCTCCCTATAAGCCACTATTGGCAAACCAGTCTGATCCTGGTATGCAATCCTGGTTTGTAAGGGGCGTTTAATCACAGCTTCCCAGTTCAAGTGTTATAAGAAGTCCTGGTTTGACAAACCAAGAAGACTCCTCCCAAGGAAGGGTGTGTCCATGAGGAGGGGAGAGCATCCCATTCTAACAAACTATGTTGGGCGAGGAATGTCATGTCCAAAGTGTGATGCACGCATTTGAATTTGGACCCTTGGCACAGGCCTGGTTCACAACATTTCAGGCAAAACATGCACTGTATTCAGTTAGCAGAGCAAAGAGATGGTTTTGAAGCATGTGGATACTGCAGAATGGAAACGTGTCAATGCACCCCAGTTGCACAGTTCTTTTCATTAAAAGCTCATCTGTCAAATAGCTGCACATTTGTTTAACAGCACAATGATTTTGGCTATTTTTCTTCATTTGCCAAGTTTCAAAAGAATAATTGGGCCAATGCTGTTCAAACTAATTTATGAACACACCTTATCTCACACTTGCAATTTTATCAAAGACACTTATTTCAGAGGTTGTTTTTTTTTTAAAAAAATGCACACTAGGTTAACAGGAGAAAAGGTGAAGTAGATGATCATGTGTGTATTCAGAATAGAAACCAGAGCAAGCATACCCTCCGGGTAACAAACAAGAAAGAAGAACTACTTCAGTCTAGTGAGCTAATCCAAACATCAATGTAAGCTGACCTCTCTTGATGCCAGGTTTTCAAAGCTAAAGCAAATTGTAGAAACAGCTAATTGGCTAGAACAGAACCATATTAGCAACAATAATGCAATAGCCCAAAGAATAGAACTCTGGAATTTCTTCTGGTTAACTTCAGCTGCCATAGCTGCTAAAGGAAAGCAAGGATAATTCAGAGCCTGCACAATGTTTAAATTATACAGTGGTGCCTCGCAAGACGAAATTAATTCATTCCGC
This sequence comes from Lacerta agilis, assembly GCF_009819535.1. NCBI lineage: Eukaryota > Metazoa > Chordata > Lepidosauria > Squamata > Lacertidae > Lacerta > Lacerta agilis. Next base: position 80,118,203 of record NC_046315.1, on the reverse strand, counting down.
AAGACTCTTCGTCTTGCGGAAATTTCGTCTTGCGAGGCACCTTTTCCCATAGGAACGCATTAAAATTTAATTAATGCGTTCCTATGGGGAAAAAAGTCCGGGGGCCCCTCCCGACCGGCACCGGAGCCAAGCCAAGCCGCGTTTTAAGACTGCAGTGAGCGAACAGCAGCGCTGCTGTTCGCTCGCTTCAGTCTTAAAACACGGCGCCGCGGCTCCGGGAGGGAGGGAGGGGGCCGTGGGATGATGCCCAACATCGGGCATGATCCCACGGCCCCCTCCCGACCGGCACCGGAGCTCCGCGGTGCTGTGTTTTAAGACTGCAGCGATTGCTGCAGTCTTAAAACGCAGCTCCGCGGCTCCGGGAGGGAGGGAGGGGGCCGTGGGATGATGCCCGACATCGGGCATGATCCCACGGCCCCCTCCCGACCGGCACCGGAGCTCCGCGCCGCCGAGTTTTAAGACTGCAGCAATCGCTGCAGTCTTAAAACGCAGCTCCGCGGCTCCGGGAGGGAGGGAGGGGGCCGTGGGATGATGCCCGACATTGGGCACGACCCCACGGCCCCCTCCCGACCGGCAGCGGAGCTCCGCGCCGCCGAGTTTTATGACTGCAACGATCGTTGCAGTCTTAAAACGCAGCGGCGGGGCTCCGGGAAGGAGGGAGAGGGCCGTGGGATCATGCCCGACATCGGGCACGATCCCACGGCCCCCTCCCGACCGGCAGCGGAGCTTACCTTTTCGCTGCGGTCGGGAGGGATGTTGTCCGCGTCTGCCATTTTGGATCGACTGCGCATGCACAGTCGATCCAAAATGGCGGACGCGGACATCACCCCTCCCGACCAGAGCGAAAAGGTAAGCCAGCTTACAGTGGTACCTCGCCAGACGAATTCGTCTTGCGAAAAACAGGCATAGACGAATTCGTCTTGCGAGTCAACTAAAAACTCGCAAAACCCTTTTGTTTTGCGAGTTTTTCGTCTAGCGAGGCATTCGTCTTGCGGGGTACCACTGTATTTTTAAGCAGATCTGCTCCCCCCAACCCATCTCATAATGGGGTTTTTTTTAAAGCAAGTTTTCCAACTGTACAAATTCCCGATTAGAAACTAAAGCATGCTTTGCTCCTTGCTTACACCCTGTATCAGTGGCAGTGTCAGGAGTCCATCGCTCGTCTACACTATGCAGCAATGATTCATTTATGAATCTGACTTAGCTCAGTAATTACCAGCCACAAAAAAACTTCAAGAGCATTTGCAAGGATGTGACAAAGGATGCGATGCCCAAAGATGAAGGTGCAGTAGAGGAGTACAATTTCCAGCAGCACAGTTTTCCCATAGCCCACTTTTTATCTCTAACTGCACATATAAACAAAACCAACATCTAAACAGCAACAACCTTGTTTTTTTTAACAAGTGCCTGACAAGCAGGGCTTTTTTTCAGCCAGAACTCACTGGAACTCAGTTCCAACCCCTCTCAGGTAGGTGTCATTGCCATTCTAAGAGAAAGCCACTTCCGCCCTGAAGAGGAGGTAGGGTTGTGGGTAGTTATGACCCTGCCACGTGCACAGGGGCTGAGAGCTCAGCCCCTGTACGATAGGGGGATTCCCGCCTGCGTCACTCACCAGGGGTGAGTCCTGCCCTATTTAAGCAGGATGCGGGTGGGAATCCCTCCTGCTTTCCCTGCTCCCTGCGACGAACTCCTGCCGGCTATGAAAGCCAGGGCCGCCTCACAAGGTCCCCCAGACGTTTTGATTGTCCAGCTTGGTGGAAACGACTTGGCCTATCGGAAAGGCATTGATTTGATGTAGTAGTTTTTCAAGGACTTTGACGAACTGCTTGCAGCTTTCCCAAGCTTTTATGGTCATCACTATTTGAGAGGCGTGTGTGCTGAGATGGGCGTTGCCCTATCGCTATTAACAAAGCAAGGAAGGTATTGGACCGTTCTGTGGCACGCAGGGTGATAACGCTGAATGGTCAGGTTATCCAGCACCCCGCCATAAAATTCAGCGAGGCATCCCTTTACCGTGATGGTGGCGTGCATCTTTCAAATGCAGGAAACGATATTTGGTTGGCTGATATAATCAAGGGTATTAGGTATTGGTTGCAGGTGTGAGGGTATTGGCGGTGAGTGGCGGTTAGGCATTGGAATATTTCTGTAGAAGTGAGGAGGTGAGTTTGTGCCATCACCTGCCCTGCAATTTGAAGGGTATTCCGTTAAAGGTTTCCGGGGGTGTGGCCCTGTCCAAGCCTAGGGAGGTTAGGGCCTAAGGCACGCCCCTATCGGTGACCCCAGGGGGAGTTCCTAGTTGATGTGCATCACAGGGCTCCTTGCCTGGTGGTTAACCCTTCCCGGACTCCCAGCACATGGACTGGGGTCGGATATAGTCGGTTAGGGTCCAATGCCAATACCGCTCAACATTTGTAACCAATAAAGTTGTGGCCTTTTTCTGCCCATTAACCTTATATACTGTGTCACGTGTCATTTATTTCCCACGGGGAGGGCAGGATATTGCCACGCAACAAGGGAAGCATTCATGGTGAGTTCCAGCATCTTTTTTTCCTAGAAAAAAAAGCACTGCTGACAATTTTTTTTCACCAAATGCTGGCAGAAACACACTTTGACACACACAATCCTTATATAGGTGTTTTTTTTCTTTGAGGAGGAGGGGGTCTGGGAGAGACTTACCAAGCCTTTGAGATTCTGTCCTTGGTTAGTGGACCTTAAACCCTTCTAAGCTGAAAAGCAAAGTTACTTATTCTGCTTTCTTAACCCCTTTTGTTATTTATAACTCATGTACTGCGTTTTTTCCTCCTGGAAACTGAGGGTGGCATATTTGGGGTTTGTTGTTGTTCAGTCGTTCAGTCGTGTCTGACTCTTCGTGACCCCATGGACCAGAGCACGCCAGGCACGCCTATCCTTCACTGCCTCTCGCAGTTTTGCCAAACTCATGTTAGTATTTGGGGTTATCCACATTTATAAGGAAGTACAAGCTAATTATAGAAACCAGGAACGGAAAAGCAGGTTTAATTAATTAAGGTGTGTGAACACACAACCTGAGAAGGTTAAGAAATTCTGAAAGATGAATTGGGGAGCGGTATTTATTGAGGTAGTCATAGGTGGTTTAGTTTTTGGAATGTTATGCCTTTTTATAAGAATTTATTAAATTTTAATAATACAACAAACACAAAATACAACAAAACACTACAAAAATCCATTAGGGACAAAAAATAACAAAAATAAACACAAAAATCTTAACAAACACTTATTTAACTATCCTTATAATATTCCGAACATTGTCAATACTGCTCTGAGTACTTGCTTCTGCACATATACACCCACAAACAAATAATGGAAGTTATTTAACAATTTATTATAAATACAATATACACTTTTTGGCATTAAGCTGAATAGTAGTAGTAGTAATAGTAATAGTAATAGTAGTAGTAGTAGTAGTAGTAATGTGTGGCAGCTATGGAAAAAAGGCAAGTTTTCCATTCACAGGCATATTTGACTTTGACTCCACCAGAATAGATGCAATGTAATCATCACACACACTTGCATAAATCACAGCAACTTAACTTTTCACAATGGATTGTTTTCCTTACTTTGGACAAACATTATACCTCTAAGTGGGGCCTGAGAAATACTTATTCTCCAGTTTTTCTCTTACATGGACAACCAAAGAGACAGATAAGCAGTCAGTTATGTCAACATCATCAACATAGCTTGTGGCAGAAGTCAACTTGAGTCACTCACATGGTTTTTTATTTTTTATTTTAAGGAAATATTGGAGATGTGCCCAGCTGCTATGCCTTGAACACTATGGGCATCATTCAGTCACTCATCCCAGGGGGGAACTATCCACTTTCACCATGCCCATACAACATGTGACCCCTAAGCTAAATGCAGCTCCCTGGGCAGGATACTAATCCATTAGGGACTCGATATAGTTTTCAATTTTGCTGACTGAATTACGCACCTGCAAGTGCGCAATACATGGCTGATGAGCAACATATGACTCAATGACTCACAAGCTATACAAGCCTGATTGAAGAGGGATTTGGGATAGTAATCTCAAATCTTGGGAAGATATGATCATATGTGAGCTCTCCTCTGTTGTGAAGGATTAAGATTTTCTGAGGGTTTTGAGTTTGAAGCCTACGCAGAGAATTCCCTATACAGTGGTACCTCGCAAGACGAAATTAATTCGTTCCGCAAGACTTTTCGTCTTGCGGAAATTTCGTCTTGCGAGGCACCGTTTCCCATAGGAACGCATTAAAATTTAATTAATGCGTTCCTATGGGAAAAAAGTCAGGGAGCGCCGGTCGGAAGGGGCGCCTTAAAACGCGGCTCCGGCGGCTCACAGTGGTACCTCGCCAGACGAATTCGTCTTGCGAAAAACAGCCATAGACGAATTCGTCTCGCGAGTCAACTAAAAACTCGCAAAACCCTTTCGTTTTGCGAGTTTTTCGTTGTGCGAGGCATTCGTCTTGCGGGGTACCACTGTATGCCCCTGAGGGTCATATACCTTCCTTGAGGATTCCCTGAACACCATCACCACCTGACCACACAAGCGATAAACAAGTCAGATGCCATGATGTCATTTTGAAGTGAGTTTGGTGCAATGCCTCCTGAAATGAGCAAACAAGAACCCATCATTGGCTACTTCCAAACACAACGGTTAGTGTTCTTTTTCATTGCTGAATAGAATTTTGTGTCCTGGAAGAAGCTGGCTTCCACCTGATGGCTTGGACAAATTACTGGATGCACAGGAAGCAACTGAAAATTAATGTGTGGCCCTTGAAAAGTTAGTTAACAGAGTTGTGCAAAACCACACAATAAAACAAAACAGATGCTTCGTTAATTAAAACTTAAAGCGACATCTAATGAAATAGTCTTGACTAAAACTCCATTAAAAAACAACAACTATGTTACCACAGCGGCCCCAGCTGACATTTGCTGAGGGAGGATAGCATCCCTTACTCCCTGGAAAATCACCTTCCCTAATTCCACTCCAGTTGCTCAAAAATTGCACGGCACACACTCCAAGCAGTAATTTTTAATGAACTGCATTTCTCTTGCTGTAGCATTAGCTGTGGCATACTGTACTTGATTGTCGACGAACATATGGAGTAAGAGCCCTTCGTCTGATCACAAAATATCACCATCAAGGTGTGGGAGGAGGGGGAAACTGCTTTCAGTATGTCATTTTGTATAATGAGGAAGATATAAGACACATTCTTCATTGTGTAAGGAGGAAGGTGAAACAGACAAAGTGTTAGCATTACGCAAATAGCAATTCTATGGACACCACTGTGAGAGATGATGCTCACAGTTCCCAACCCAAACCTGCATGTGCTGATGGGCTTTTCTGCATGCAACTGACATCGATGTATGCACGTGGATTCATTCTACGGCAGGCATGGCCAAACTTGTTTTGGGACTACAACTCCCATCATCCCTAGCCAACAGGACCAGTGGTCAGGGATGATGGGAATTGTAGTCCCAAAACAGCTGGACGGCCAAGTTTGGCCATGCCTACTCTACGGGATCCATAACCTGCACAGTTTTGCAGGATTATTACAGAGAAAGAGCATTAACAAGAATGCTATAGGCAAAGGACAGAAAGCAGAAGATTGCCCAGTGGGGTGGCATCATGGCAGTGTTAGAAACTGAGATATGAAAGCTGGGAGCTAAATGGCACCTTAAACCTAGGTTATGGGCGCAACAACAGAATGTCTAGGCACGCTTTTTTATAACAAGAATACAAAGCTGAATATGAACGAACTGCAGCTAAAATCTTATGTCCACTTTTCACATGGTGTAGTCCCCATCTGAAGACTGCAAAAAACAAAGCCATACTTCTCCTGTCCGCCCCACTAATATTTTTTAAGAGGGTTTCCTCTCCAGTCTTCAGAGAGTGGCTGGAAGTGGGGAGGCAGAAAAAAGTGCTCCTTTCCTTCCACTGTGCAGTTTTAATCTGAAATCTTAGGTGCAGTACTGTGCCCTGAGTTCAGAAACTGCTTGCGCTAATGAAATTCCCTGTTGCAAAACACACCTAGAACAATGGGAGTTTTTAACGCTGCATCATAGTGTTAGCTTTGTTGCTGCTGCTTACCTTACCAAGGGGTGGTGAGGTTGGCATGGAAGCACCAGTAGAGCCAAGTCAGTGCTTCCTGTGGTATGTCCACATTGCGTGGCCAGAACCCCAGGCGACCCCTGAGTGGAATAATGACTCAAGACAACGTGCTATGGGATTAAAATTGGCCACAGCTTTATTAAGATTCAGATGTAGGGAGACCTTGGCTCAGGCACTGGGCGTTTATCCTTCCCAGTCCCCAGCCAGGGATCTGGGAGGCCAATGCCTCCCCCCAAGACCCCTTTAACAGGGAACCCTGGTATAGCCGCCGCAAGGGGGTGTGGGTCACTGCCTCATGCCCCCCCCCATTTAGGGAGATAGACTAAAGGGTTCTGCCCAAGGCCTGAAACCGCCAAAGTTGTGACGTATTGCTACAGGAAAGGCGAAACCTGCCAATGCAGGGAAATTCCTTTCCGGCCCTTCAACAGCGACCTTGACATAGCAGTGCCTGTGTACCTGTGGAGAAGAGGTTAACCTGCAAAATAAGAGTTTAATTAAGGTAGTGGAGGGTGGGTGGGAGAAGCTCTGGAGCCTGACTGCCGCTTCACAGGTAAGCTACCTTCTATTTTGCGGGCAGGGCGGTGCCTCCCCTTACCTGGTCAATCCCCTGGCAACGCCTCCCCAGGTGGGATTGGGCAGTTGACTGAGGTAGGCGGAGACCACAGGTATCCAGCCTGGGGAGGATGAAGCCAGCCCGAACTACCAGGAGCCACACTGGGATCCAAGGGGCTGTGTGCGACCACACAAAAGTCGCCCCCCCCCATTTGATGTGGGGAGTGGTCATTATGCTGATCTCCTCACTGCCTCATCCCTCTCCCTTTTGGGAAGTGGCACTGACACCTCTGCCAGGAAGCTTGCCTTGTGGCTAAGCCCTACTGGGCAAGTCCCTTTCAGCAAAGAGATTAATGGGACACAGGAGTGCCCTTTTAGTTAAAGGGTTTTAAAAAAAGAAATTGGCAGTTATAAGCCTCCAAATTCCATAGCTTATAAAAAATGAAGTTCTGCACACCACTTCAAAAGTTCTTAAAGTTTTCCTGCTCCGTTAATGTCTAGGGCAGCAGTTACTAGGAAAATAACATGACACATGCACATTTTAAAACTCTGAATCAGCATTTGCACGGGCACACCTGGAAACGGGGGGAACCACATCTGCAACTCCCACTCACATCCTATCCCTCACTAACCCCCACCCCACCCCAACATACACTCCCTGGAACCTCGGCACCACCACAAGCATACCACAAGTCCACATGCAAGCACTCCTTTAATTTCCCTCTTCCCCGGGCAATACAGGACCAGGACAAAGCAGAGCATCCTCCCCTTCCGGACTTGGTCCTTAAAGACCAAGGAAAAGTGTGGGTTGCATGGATGGCAGGTTATAATCAACCACAATTTGTGACATTGCACATCAAAGGTTGTCACAGGGTGCGTCTGTAAAGGCATTAGCCTTACCTCCCATTTCCCCAGCTTTGTGAAATTACAGCCAACCCGAGAAAGCCTTAACACTGGTCTTATATCCGCAGGTCTTTTTGGATAACAGAATAGAGAACATTTATCTCTCTTATTCTTACATATGGGAAATAATGAGAAACTGGACTATGCCTGAAGTGTGTCTCCTCATCAAAAGGAGTGTCACTTGCCTGCGATTGCCCAAATCAATATACACAGGAATCGTTACTCAGTTATAATATGCATTATTCATTGTGAAACTGCCCAGTGGATTAAAACAACAACAACCATGCACTATAGTCAACATGTCCCTGTTCTGGAGATATCAAGGATGAAACCAGTTTAATTGAATTGGTTCATCAGTAAAAGATGCCACTCAAATGAGAAGTACGGCAGCGTGGCAACTGAATCTTTTAATATGATCCATCGCTCTATTCTTCCATCCCTCTTGCCCTAGAATATACAAAACTGGAACACCCACGCCGATTGTTGAATATCAGGGCTACACAGGGGTAGAGCATGCATCTTGAGAGCTCACGAACCCTTGTGCAGGCGTAGCCCCAAATGGATGAACAAGCTGCTATGAGTCATTTGCTCCCATTAAGTGTAAGGCAACTGAACCTACACCCATCTGTCAAATGGTAGGGGCCTTGTTCACTTGACAAAGAGTACATTTAAACTCTTCTCTCTTGCCTGCTAAGAGGATTTTTTATCCTTGTGTGCTTATGTAAGGCTTCCAGAGAGCCTGAGTGGCTTTTAATTGACTCACCTGTTTAAATTACTAATATCTCTAGGCTTCATTGAACTATCAATTTTAGCATGGTAAGGAAGAGAGGCACGTGGCAAACAGGGAATTGTTTGAGTTTGACACGAGCCTTTCAAGCCTTACCTATAGAAACAACAGAAACAACAAACGCATTGATTTCATGTTTTGGATAACCCCTGGGCAAGGCAACCTTTGTGGGCCCTGTTCCCTCAGACCATCAGCCTCGGGACCAGCCAACGTGTTGCTGGACTTCAGCTCACATCAGTCCCAGCCAATTGTCAGATGATGAGAGCTGGGACTCCAGCAGCACCTGAAGGTGACCATGTTGTCTACCCCTGGCTTACTTTCTCACCTACTGTTCCTCTTCTTTTGCCAAGCAGAGAGCCAATGAGCAAGAAAGCAGTGGCATCTACTGTTCCTCCTCCTCACCTCAATTGTCCGGGCAAGGAAAGATATGGAGAAAGCTAACCAGAAGGAGGGAACCCTGTTGGGATGGAAGAATGCAGCAGCTTCAGGAGGAATTTGGGGTCACATAATAGGTTGCTGTGGGCCACATGTGGCCTGGGGACCACAGGTCATCCACCTGCACTTTAGCGCAATGTTCATCCAGGCTCCGCAGAATTGGATGGATGTGTTTTTTGGTGCAAATGGGGACAGTGTTCCTAGTTTGCTGATCATCATAAGAGCTGGATTGAGGCCAATTCATATGCTGAAATACTGTACTACAAATTCAATTACATTTGATTTCTCCCCCCAAATCAAAAAGCAAAAACAAAAATGCAGAGCCACTTTGCTTGTTTTGCTGCATCCTGTTTTTGAAGTGTACTGAGCCATTAATTGGAGCTAAACGTTCTAAGCAAACGTGCCAACTGGCACACAGAATCAGGTGCCAAAGGTACAGTATGATGCAGTGCTCAAGTAGCCTGTGAATGTGCTTTAACAAAGAATGCAAATGCCAGTCTGCATGTAACATTTGTTTAAAAATATATCTCTTGCTTTCTTTTTGCTCTTTGTTAAAGTAATTTTTCATTGAGTTTTACAGAATGTTTTTTCCCAAGCCAAACAAGTGCTTAGGATCAGCTTGCTTGTTTTCATTCCAAAAAAAACAATACTGGCTGTAGCTAAGTGAAAGCCCTACCTGGCTTGGGGGTAAGTGCAAGGTGTGGCATTTTCTGGAGAAGAAGACCTTCCTATGTGGTGGGGAGTGGCAGGTGGAGTGCCCTCTAATTTACCTCTTGAAATGCATTTCCTTATTTCCCTTCATTTATAGCAGAGTAGAGTTGCCTGTGGCTAGAGAGGGAAAATAGCTTCATTACCAAAGCAAAATTTATTACTGTAGGTGGTAAATGTCCAGTTTTATTACCGCCCACCGTACTGCGTCTTCACTGAATATTTTTTTTTTGCCTCTCCTGCCTCAGCCACTGCTGGGAACATTTATCGAGTCACAGCTTTTATGCCTGCTTCGGCTCTTCTCCTTCCTCCTCCCACCCCCCACAACCACCCTGGCCTTCGAATTATTATCCGTGGTGAATCACTCCCCTCTGGCTTCTCTTTCAACCCCCATATAGAGATTCCAAACAAAGGGAAACACACAGCCCACAGCCTGGCTCTTCTTTTCATTCAATCTCCCCCCCCCCTCCAAATGCCGAATCAGCTCAGATAGGGTTGCTCTACCACAAAAGTGATTCTGTAGGTTTGTGGGATCTCATTGCTTGTGTGCCTAGTTTATCGTCTTCCCTTCTACACTTGAGGTATTTGCAACCATGGGCACAGTGCCCAAATTCAGAGGGATTCCCATTGGCCCCACAGAGCCCTGTGACAGGGAAGAGCATCTGTTTTGCATGCAGAAGGTTGTGAATTTTGGAGGTGATATTTAATGAGACCCTAATGAGTACTTCGGCCACCTCATGAGAAGAGAAGACTCCCTAGAAAAGACACTGATGTTGGGAAAGATGGATGGCACAAGGAGAAGGGGAAGACAGAGGATGAGATGGTTGGACAGTGTTCTCAAAGCGACTAGCATGAGTTTGGCCAAACTGCAGGAGGCAGTGAAGGATAGGCGTGCCTGGCGTGCTCTGGTCCATGGGGTCACGAAGAGTCGGACACGACTGAACAACAATAAGGCATCTTAGGAGGTACTGGTGAACACAGTGGTGCCCATGGGTGCCATGTTGGTGACACGATCACTCAGTTCTTTCTGGATGAAACATATGTTAAGCTTAAATACTTGAAAGACTAACATGTCTGAAAATCTAAAATGAAATCATTTGCATTTCTTTGATCTGTGTGGAACATCCTAATTTTCAAAACTTCCCTGCATATTGAAAACCAGCAAGTTGGGAGAAAATCAGGATAGAACTCTTCTCCCCAACATCTAATCTTAGGAACACAGGAAGCGGCCTTAAACCAAGTTACACCATTCGTCCATCAAGCCCAGTATTGTCTACAATGAATGGTAGCAGTTCTCCAGACAGGGGACATTCCCATTCCCTACCTAGAGATTCATTGTCCTGTCCAGTTTTGCCTTTGACCCCATGCACCACTAGCATGTGGAGCCCAGAAACCCCTCCCCTTGGGCTAAAAAAAAGGTCCTCCACTCCCAATTCGTTGAGGTGGTAGTATCTCAGGAACCTGGCCACAGGGGTAGGCCACACAGCTGAGAATGACCAAAAGACTGGAAAGGAGCTAGCTGAGATAAAAGTACAGATGAGGCAGCAGATAGAAGTGATGGCTCAAAGGGAACAAGAGAAAGAAGAAGCAGGGAGAAAGGAAAGAAACAGCAGAGAAGAGAAAGTGGAGCTAGCACTCGCCCCCATATATTCCACCTCTGCTATTTTCCCACATACATTGCAGACCCCCCAAGTGTCTCTCTTTTCCAGGGACAGTCCCAGATTTATAGTAGCCATCCTGATTTCTGATTTCATCCCGGAATGTCCCGCTTTTCCTTAAGACATTCCTATTTTCATCGGAGAAATGTTGGAGGGCATGGAATTATGCAGCCCCCGAGCCAAGGAGATAAGTAACTGTACAACCTTTAGAAGACATCTGAAGGCAGCCCTGCATAGGGAACCCTTTTAATGTTTTGCTATGTTTTTATATACAGTACATATGTTGGAAGCCGTCTAGAGTGGCTGGGGCAACCCAGTTAGTACAAATAATAAAATTATTATTATGGAATAGGACACCCCTATTTTCATCACAGAAATAATAGAATCATAGACTTGGAAGGTACCCCATGGGTCATCTAGTTCAACCCCCTGCAATGCAAGAAACACATCCATTACACACGGCCATCCAACCTCTGCTTAAAAACCTCCAAGGAAGGAGAGTCCACAACCTCCTGAGTATCACTCCTCCCATTGCAAGGATCATCTGATCCTTTTGTTTACTTTCTGTTCCATGAAAAAGGAAGCCTGTCTGTGTGACTTCTGTCTCTGGTACTATTGTACTTTTTCCTTCTGCTCTGTCTTGCAACGAGACAGGGTGTCTGTATGAGGGCTGCTCCTCTCATACGTGTTTGTTATGTTCTTTAATCTGTAATTAGTAGAAATAAAGTAGGTATGCCCACATACCTCCTCACCTCTGTCTGCGCTGTTTTATTCTGCGTAAGACCAGGTGCTCACAAGAGAAGAGCAGCTGTGAGTCCCAGAACACCAGGAACCCTTCCCGGGAATGCTACGTAGCTGTTCCAGTTGCCGGAGGAGGTCATGGGGCCTGCAAGGGCGTTCCATTATGTTCCACTGTCAAGCAGCTCTAACTGTCAGAAAGTTTTTCCTGGTGTTTAGTTGGAATCTCCTTTCTTGTAACCTGAAGCCATTGGTTTGAGTCCTACCCTCCAGAGCAGGAGAAATCAGGAAAAATGTCAGAGGGTATGACATTGCTGCCATTGGGGCTTGGGGGGGGGGGGCTTCTTGCTGGTAATGTAGTAAACCACTGTAGAAGAAGCTCCGAGCTCAAACCAAATGTGAGAAATTAGACTTTATAGACTGTTTTGCCCTGATACAAGCACATTCTCCCTTCCAAAATCCTGCACAAAACTGTGGGTAGAGTACATTCCTTCCCATCACCACCCCTTCTCCCTTCAGAATAGTTTGCAAGTACATAGTCTAATACCGCCACCTTTTCCTTGATATCTAATCTATCATGCCTGTAACAAATTTTCCACTTCAGCACTACTGAAGCACCTTCTATCTTGAGCCATTTCTTTGGCTTCTTTTTTTTCCTCTTTTTAAAAAAGTGTTTGAGAGTGTGACTGTTCTGAACCACCGTTCTCCCCCTACGCTCTGGGATCTATTTATAACTTTGAATTGGAATGCATAAGTGGCTATTATTAGATTACAATAGCACAGTGATGAATCTGTGGAGCTGCGCATCAAGACAAGTGGTTGATCAGTATTAATGTCACAATTATTTTGTTATCGCAGATTGAAGTTTCCCAAGCATCGTTAAATATCTCTGTGTTTGCTAATGGGAGAGATTTCTTGAGCTCCTGTTAATAGTTTGGTGTAGGTGCTGTCAGAGCGCTCGTGTTCCTCTCTCACTTTCCAAGAGATGAGATGAGATCTGGCTCGAGTGTTTGCATATTTACATGCGCATCAGAGTCTGAAGCCAGGCTGGAGTCTCTATTTTGTGTTGTTCAAAATGGAGCATCCATACAGTAACAGGAACTCTTTAGATGGCTACCTGCATTTCCAGACATACCCATTTCACTTGAGAACAAATACTCCAACATCACTCCTAGCTATCTGCACATGCCTATGGTGGTTATCTGTGGCTTATTGAAACTAAGGCTATACAAACTTCAGTTTACTTGGAAGTAAAATCCCATTGAGCAAAATGGAAAGGGCTGCGATGAAAATGATTTTATAGAGAGTTTACATACCTTCTTGGTGAGAGGTGATCCTCATTCACCTCAGGCAACCAAGCAGGTACGCATTTGCAGGTACACCGTGTCTTCTGTATGCTTGACCCTTCTAGCAGAAGAATTGCATGAAACATATTATAAAGGCTGCTGCAGTATATCTGAAAACATAGTTCCACTGAAGATGATAGAATAGAAATTAGATTCCTGCAGCAGGCCTTGTTTGGACAGCTTTTATCTGGTCACATTGGTGCATATGGCTCACACACATAACCTTTAATTAAATAGTACAGTGCTGCAGGGATAGGACAAACCTCTCCTCCCTACTTTCTTGAATCTCCAGGAGGAACGGCGGGACCATTAAAGGCCTTTGCAGCATAAGGTGTCATTATATTAAGCTTTTTCTTGGGATTTTTCTTCCCTATGTCAACTAATTACAAAACATTGCGGCAATTTATAAGCTTTTAACCAATATATCAACTAGACTTCTTTTTTTAAAAGTACAAAACTGCAGTATAGGCTTGTCTTTGAGATACTGAAAGACATGTAAAATGACAGACAATGATTAAAGGTACCACTCGGGGCTAATGGAACTTCCCCCGTGCCCTATTAAAATAATAAACCAGAGCTGCAAAAGACAAACAACCATGCCCTTAATTCACAGCCTCGCCCATTCTAATTTGACCTTGCTGATTAAAATTGCCCCAGGCTGATCAATGGGTGAAAGCCTCTGTTGTATTAATCTACAGGCTTCAACTTATTAAAGCATTGAGCCCCGGTTTTAACACCAATATAACAACCAGTCAAAACTGTCCTTAAAAAAAAAAATTTTTTTAAAGATAAAATGGAAGTGGGATAATCTAGTTTCTCACTATACATACCGGTAAATGACAAAGGAAGCTTTTATGGCCTGAAATGCCCTCTCCATTTGTCTAGAAAACAGTAATTTACAGTGACCGCCTGCGACTTTTGCAGATAGGAACACCAACCATAGCCCACACTTCAGAGGCTTTGAATGCTGGGATTACTTGAGGACACAGATCATTGCTAACTCCTCCTTTAGCTCAGCAGTTCCCTGTGTTCACTCCTGAAACTGATAGCCCTTGTTGCCTCCCCCTTTCTTACATCAAAATGCAAAGTCACTGTTTATCTAAACTGTACCTATTCCTGTAAGATGTTTCAACCTCTAATTAATGACTCCATAGGACACACCTCTGTGTTTCTGGCTTGCTTCCTTATTTGAAGGGGCAGTTCATTATTTAGTAAAAAAAATACCTTCTTCCAGCTTTAGCTAGGATGCTAGCTACCACCTTTCTGGACAGTCATTCACATCATAGTGAGCTCAAGATTGGACTACTGTAACATGTTCTATATGGGGCTGCCCTCAAATAGCGTTCAAACTTTAACTAGTGCAAAGTGCTGTTGAGGAGTACTGATGAGCAATTAAATTTCATCTCACCAGTTTTGCATGATTTGCAGTTGCTGTAAATTAATTTCCGGACTCAATTTAATGTGCTAGTGTTCACCTTTAAAGCTTTTAACAGGTTGGGACCTGGGTATCCTGAGAACATATAAAGAACCTGCTGGATCCGGCCTATGGCTCATCTAGTCCAGCATCCTGTTCTCACAGTGACTAACCATGAAAAATAAACATTTAAGGAACATCTGTTTCCATTCATTTCTCCTTGCATGTTCTGATCATCACAGCTCATCATTACACTAGAAACCCCAATAGGGGTGTCAACAAGAGTTTCTGGGGCCAAAATATTTATGGGCACTGACAGATCCCTCCTCCACTCCCAATCACAGAGAAAACCCATGGAAATCAATGAACAAGACCAGGGCTTTTCTTCAGCTGGGACTCAGTTTTGCCACCTCTCAGGTAGGTGCCACTGCAATTATAAGAGAACAAGGGAGGTGTTCATGGTGAATTCTGGCACCTCTTTTTCTAGAAAAAATAGCGCTGAAATGGCCAATTTAAGTCCATTGATTTTAATGGATTTACTCTGAGTCAGATAGCCCCAAAACACTTTGGTCCCAGCTTTCTGCTGAAAATGGACATACATTTCACAGAAAGCAACAAAAATATTGTAGCCAAATCATCTCTAAAATAAATTAATTTAACATCAATATATAACTCATACTTAAAAGGAAGATCACTTCCAAATCAATTTGGCCCAAATGCTCTAACCAAGCCCCTGTCCCTATTTGCACATGGGAAAAGCATAAGATTTATAAAACTCCTGCTATTAGTCCACAGACCATACATGACTGGTGGTCTGTGGTCAGCTTGGCTGGTCCCATCTTCTGGTCTATTCTAATAGTAATAATAATAATAATAATAATAATAATAATAATAATAATAATAATAAAACAACCCTCTATATGAGCAAAAATTGTGTTGAGTCCAACACTGCAGTTACACAGCAGGCTAGATTTTCGGCTCTTAACAACCCTACAGAGATAAGATATTCTAGGATGCTCGAGCATTCTGAAACCCAAAGATTATTGAATTCAATTGTCCTTCTCCACAGATTGCCAGTACCCCTGTGCTTGCTGGGGAAAAAAGAAAGTATTTTTCATATTATTACTGCAAGCTGTCAGCTTTGCCTTAAATTATTAAAGACCGAAAGAAATATTGACAAAGCCGGTGATTTTGTGGGGGAAAGCACTAAAGCAATCCCGCTAAGCAAGCAATTTTGCACTCTGTGTTCACCCAGCCTGCCTTGCAATTTAAATATCAGTATACATTTAATGAAGGGAACTACCTGGGGAAATATAGCATTGCCCTTCACAAATAGCATAAATATTAAGTAGTGAAATGAGTTAATAATGCCAGTAAGGGCCAAGTTAAATTCAGATCAAAAAAAATTTTTAGACTTCATTTTGTTTCATTGTGTTTATTTTCTGTGCCATATCCCAGAGTAATTTGAGTGTCTAAAGATATTTATTAAGCCCTTGGCAGATCCCAGAAAGGTAGGTTTCATTTTTATACTGGATAAATTGCAGTGATGTTTTTCCCCTGGTGTCAAGTTGCCTAGTACAGAAATGCTCACTGCAAAATCACTGTCCCATGATGGAGAGTGGGGCCCTGACTGACTCCAGCTACAAAAGCTAAGGCAGATGAACAGACTCTTGGACTGGAGTTTTGGAGGGTTTAGCTTGGAGAGGGGTGTTGCTGTTGCAACTGTTTTTATTTTGTATATTTATTTTTAATCTTGTATATCAAATGGAAGTTGTTCAGTTAGGTTGTATATTTCTAATGTTTGATTTATTGTTTATGACTACTTTTTATGCATCGTTTTGGTATTGTAAGCTGACTTGAGCATGGTTTGAACTGCAGAATGGTGGCATAAAAATAAAATTATGTATGTATGTATGTATGCATGTATTAAAATTGAATGAGAATATTTTTCTTCCATCCAAGTTTGCCCAGAGAGAGCTGCTCCACCCTGAATAGTCAAGTTAAAGGTCCCAAGTTTCTGTCTGTTTCTATTTCACTCTACCAAAATTCAAGATGGCTATTTCACACATGCACATTTTTTAGATGTGCTAGATACCAAGTCAGAGTGAATTGCAAATCAGCGTCCCATTCATGGTTATTAACACCATTTTGTCAAGTTCTTGACCGTTAATCCACAGAGATCCAACCCACAAAACTCTCCATGTCAACAATGTATTGTTTCTTTCCCTCAGATTTTGTCCATTGTAAGAAATCCAAGAAGCAGAGCACCATCTCCAGGTACGTTGCTGCTTAAAGGTAGACCTCCTGCCATGGGAGATGACTAGAATGGAGACAAAAGGTGACACAGCTAGGACTCCACTGTTTCATGCATTTCAGCAGGTTAACCTGATTCCAGAGTGGTTTTTAAAAATGGGCTCCTTCCAGACATTTTCTGCCCTATATTTAGATCAGATGCATGATACTAGCAATCAAATTTCAGACCACTTGTTTTCACTGAAATGATCTGTGGAAAGCTTCCTGTGCCCCAGCCTAATAACCCACTGATGTGTACTTGATTCCCGTATTTTATTCATGACAACTGAACCTTAATAACATTTTCAAACAACCAAACTAAACCATGACAATTGTAATAATCACATGAGAGAAGAAGTCTGCCTGAATCCTTCTAGAGATTGACAAATGTACGTTTACAGTGTTGAAGCATGAAGTATAAGGAATTGAGCTTTGCAGTAGTCTTAGATGCCTTTGAGTGGTTGATACAAAAGTTCCTACACATCCTGTTGTAACAGATTTCATTTCTGTAAAAGCCACTATGACCTCTGCCCCTTCAAGTCCTATATATTTATTTCATTTAAATATGTGTGTGTGTGCATGCCCATGGACTGCAAGAAGATCAAACATATCCATTCTCAAGGAAATCGGCCATGAGTGCTCACTAGAAGGACAGATCCTGAAGTTGAGGCTCCAGTACTTTGGCCACCTCATGAGAAGAGAAGACTCCCTGGAAAAGACCCTGATGTTGGGAAAGATGGAGGGCACAAGGAGAAGGGGACGACAGAGGATGAGATGGTTGGACAGTGTTCTCGAAGCTACTAACATGAGTTTGGCCAAACTGCGGGAGGCAGTGAAGGATAGGCGTGCCTGGCGTGCTCTGGTCCATGGGGTCACGAAGAGCCGGACACGACTGAACGACTGAACAAGTGCATGTGTGTGTGTGTGTGTGTGTGTGTGTGTGTGTTCTGTCAGGGAAGATCTCAAAAGGAGAGAGTGAAACAATAAAAGAGCAATTGAAAAGTATACGGTAACAAGCAATATATACACAGTATCAAAAGTAATTTAAAAACATATTGGCAGAAATCTAATCTAAAAGCGACCAAGAATAATAAAACCAGTTGCTAAAGGTTTGACATAATAAAAAAGATTTTCAAAGACTGTCTTAAAAGAAAAGGAATGTATTGGATTTTCACAGGAAGGGAGTTCTGTCCTTTGTATCTTCCAGTGTGATCAGAGTACAACCCTTGATGCTGATCTTAGCACTCAAGTTCACATGGGATCAAGCAGTCTTTCAAATAACCTGGTCTCAAGCTGTTCAATGTCAACTCAAGCACTTTTAAGTTGAGCCTGAAAACAAATTGGGACCAATGCAATTGATGTAGAATTAGTGTAACACGTGTTGATTGTCTTCCTCCTACATTATGGACCAGCTGCAGTTTCTATTCTTCTCTTTCTAAGGCAATTCTGTATGCAGCAAATGGCAGCAGTCAAGTCTGGATGCAGCTGGTGTATGTATAACTGAGATTGTCCGTACAATCTCATGGCATTTTACTGAACGGTATGTCCCACTGAGTACAACGGCACTTACTCCCAAGTATCTGAAGAAGCGTGCATGCACACGAAAGCTCATACCAAGAACAAACTTAGTTGGTCTCTAATGTGCTACTGGAAAGAATTTTTTATTTTATTTTGTTTTTCCCAAGTACCGGTAAGTGTGCATAGGATTTCAATCTCACTCAGTGCTTTCTGAAGGTAGGGTGACAGTCAGCAAACCAACCTAGGGTGGTTAAAAAAAAACCAAAAACAAATCTCCTAGTCACTCATACATTCTCATTTGCAGCCTAGACTGAAAAATAGTACCTGCTCCACTGGGAATGGCAGTCAGTACCATCCTGACAGAATGTGGCAAAATGACCTCAGTGGTCATTATAGAATATAAGGAATCTGGTAAGGAATACAAGGAATCTGGTGAACAACCACCATTTGGATCCACCCCTAATGCAGTAGCCAATATACTTGGATTTCCTTTCCCCTCTCCATCCCTTTCCCCCCTTTGTATTGAGTCTATTAAATTGCAAACCATTACTGCAAGGGATGGGAGCTGCATTGAGTGTCTTGCACCAAAAAAAAAGAGGCAGTGGATAAATGGAAAATAAATAAAGGGCATCTACTGGCAGCAACCTTCTAAGCTGACCTCTTTTTTTGCCCTGGTACACCCTTTAACTAGAGGTGCTAAAGCAGATTGAATGTGGAACTTAAATACATGTGCCCTACCACCCAGATATACAGTCCCTTTAAAATAACTTGTTTGTTTCAAGCTGTTTATTGGCTGTTGGGTAGAGGTAGGGCTTTCCTGGCCATTACTTAGGACCTTATCCACCCAAACTGTGTGTCCATCCCCAATGCTGAGACCCTTTCCTTTAATTTTCACTGCATTTTCACTGATATTCATCAGCAGGGAGGGATAACAATTATATTGTGATGAGCTCCAAAATATTCTCGCGTCAAACTAGGAATTACACAAATGGTGTCAAAACAACAGTGGCAGAGCTTGGAGTCTGCCACCTAAATGCAAAGTGTATGCAAAACTCTTAATCATAATATTTTATCTAGTAAATTACAATGTGGAAATGAGTGTCAGTGCTCCAGTGCTCCAAACTGAATAGTTGTCCTACAAGCCATGTCTACAAAGTTAACAAGAAAAGACCAAGTTCAGCTAAATTATTCCTATTAAGAAGATGGAATAAATTTATTATGTTAATGTTTTTTTTTCAAGTTCTTCAAAGGTTACATGTCCTGACTTTATTGCTGGTGGCAATGGACAGGCTACAAGCAGGGCAAATTTCTTCTTATTTGCTTGCAAGTTTAGTTAAATGTGTCCTTTGTGATTTAGGCATCTTTAGGCTGGGAAGCACTAAAGTTTTCTGAGAAAGGGTTGGATGGGGTGGGGTTAAATTTAATATAGGTTAAACGTTTGGTTCTGGTTTTTTTAAAAAAAAATCAAGTAATTGTACTGCTATATTTAAAACTTAAAACTGTGAGTTATAAATCTGCTCAAAGATATTAGTGTTCAACAACATTTTGCAAAAAGCAATGTAGCTCTTGAAAAAGCACTCATCAGCTCTCTAATGGAAATGTCTTCTTCTGGTGTGGGGGTGAAACAGCTTAATGGTACTCTTGATGCCTGTGTACAGCTTTATTTCTTTGTATACTAATGATATTTATCTGTTAACCTCAGCAGTTGTTTTTTTATTATCTCATTACTTAGCATTGGGTTTATTTTTGTTACATAGGATGGCGTTGTTGTTAACACCAGCTAAATGAAAATCCTTCTGCTTGTTGTATTGCTGGATAGTGACTGGTGGTGGGGAAAAAGCAGGAATAAATCCACTGCCATCTATTTCTAAAGTGTTGCGTATTCATGAAAAGGCAGAAGTTCAAACAAAAACTGATTTTAAATGCCAGTGAATTAAACACTAATTAGGCATTGTTCCTCCTCGTGTCAGAATTGTTTTCTTTTGGTTCCAACGGAGTTAATCAAAGGAAGCCAGAAGAGATAGCCGGCCAGCCGGTCATAGGCCCTTAAATAGCCTCTGTGTCTCATAATGGGGATAATAACCCCAGCCTACCTTTGTAAGACTATGTGAGGATTCTTCAATTCATCACTGTGGAGAATTTTGAACATAAATGCTGAATAAATTCTATGTTCTGAAGTAGTACAACTGAAAGTTAGGGTAGAAGTGAAAGAATGGTCCTTGGTTCTAGAAGAAGCTTTAGGGTCTTTTATAGGCAGCAAAACTTGGAGTAAAAAAAAAACAAAAAAAAAAAAACCCACGCTGAATATATTTCCCTGGCCTTGACCATAACTACATCTCCTGAACACATAACCTTATTTGTGCCTTAGAGAACAGATGTCGGTCTTTCTGTGCTGTGTTCTCACTGATGGAAGCTTTTGGCTAACAAAATAAAATTAAATAATTACTGCCCTCATCCAGATGCACAAATTCCAGTTATGACTAATAATGGAAGCCATCCAGCCAAAGTTAAGCACTTTGTAATGCCCCATTAATTTCAACTGGAGAACATTAAGCACGTGCTTTAAAAGAAACCTCTCCCACTGAAGGTCTTGTAATGTTTTGTTTACTTTGGCTGGATTGTGCCGAATGATTTCAATGAATTTCAGAACAATCGTACGTATGCTTACTCAGAAGTACATCCTACTTGGTTCAATGAGTCTTAGTGCTTAGTAGGTGTGTACTAGACTGCAGACTTAACTAATAAAGTTTAACTTAACTAATATTAAGCTATAGTTACTAATGTTCCCAAATGTATTACAGGTGGCATGAAAATTAAAAAGTTGTGTGTCATTGCAATAAATCTACTAAAGAAGAGCTGTGCAATATATTATTTCATTACCACTATGACTCCTTTCCACCTCAGAGGAGTCATGTTCTTTTTTTAAAATCAATTTTATTAATGGTTTTTAACATATAATACAATCAAAACCAAACAAAGCTAATATTTTAAAAGTGAAAAATAATAAAAAGAAAAAGAAAAGAGAAAGAAAAAAGAAACACCCACACAAAAACAAAATTTTATATTCTATCAACCTTCTATCTTCATCTTCAATTCACAGTGATCCACATCCTCCCACCTCTCATTTGGGACAGCGCCCATCTTCCTCAGCTTCACACCCTGAGAAAGACCACTCTATTCTGTCTCTCACACAGGTATTTTTCATTTTCCAGGCCAAATTTGAAGTATTAATATTTTAAATCACAGGGGAAATAGGTAAAGGTAAAGGGACCCCTGACCATTAGGTCCAGTCGTGGACGACTCTGGGGTTGTGGCGCTCATCTTGCTTTATTGGCCAAGGGAGCCGGCGTACAGCTTCCGGGTCATGTGGCCAGCATGACAAAGCTGCTTCTGGCGAACCAGAGCAGTGCACGGAAATGCCGTTTACCTTCCCGCCGGAGCGGTACCTATTTATCTATTTGCACTTTGACGTGCTTTCAAACTGCTAGGTTGGCAGGAGCTGGGACCGAGCAACGGGAGCTCACCCCGTCGCAGGGATTCGAACCCCCAACCGTCTGATTGGCAAGCCCTAGGCTCTGTGGTTTAACCCACAGCGCCACTCACGTCCCTTACACAGGGAAACTATGAGAACGAAAACACAGCTATCCTTCAAAGTTCACACTTCTCTGAATTTTGCAATACAGTTCCCCAGCCATGTAAAGTGTCCAGAATAATGCATATTCTTGAAAACAACATACAAAAATGCATTATATTGAGGGATATTGCTATGTAGAGATGCATATAATAGGCAATATCACATATAAACAATTGCATATTGGGCAAATTTTGCACCAGAAATGTATTTTCGTGGGAACTTCCTTCCAAAAATAATAATAATCACAAACTGAGAAACGCTGAAATTGACAGATTTGCGTACCGCTAGTAGTCACTCACCCCACATGGAAAAAGCTCACCAAAGAGGATCTCAAGGTCTTTCTACTGGCCACACTCTGCAGCCTTCCTGAGCACCTGCACTTCCTGAAAATCCCTTGGTTCCCTGAGCTGGACCTTCCAGTTAAGAACAGCACAGTGGAAAGACTAGTACCAGACAACCATTATTTGTCCTTTTTTAACTTTTAAAGATTATTTGTTTGTTTTTAAGGGTAAGGGAAAGACTTTTAAAAAACAAACAAACCCAGGCCTTCTGGCTCCCGCGCTTTAATTAGAGGTCAGAGGAAGACACCCTGCAGTGCCTTCTCCCATGGGGCTTTTTCAAACAGGAAGTGTGGGCAGCAGGGGAGGCTACAGAGTGCTGGAAGAATGATTAATGGAAAGAAAATGACAACACACCAGCCATCTCACTATGATAAGGTTAACTTCACTGAAATTCCAAAGGAATTTTCAATTGCCTGGAGCATTAAAATAGAAGCTTCTTTCAGCGGAAGAAAACGTCTGAAAAACCAGAGGACAGATTCTGGCATATCACTAGTTCACACCTTGACAAAAGCCCATATTTTCATAACTCTAGAAGTTCCATTGCATATACGGCCTTACAAAAGTTGTGACTATATCTTTTGGGGCAACAATAGCAACAGTATCTTAAAGTGACAACGAAACTCCTCCGAAGACAGTTACGCCTAGCTTTCTTAAGGCAAATACCCAGATGGTCATTGACTGATTTAACCTGACTGCTTCACTCGTCCTTCAAGATAAGAATTGTCATTCTCAGGAAGTGTCACCTATAGGAAGGTTTAGAGCTGGTTTTTGACAACATGCCTATGTGCTCTCCTGAATATGAATTGTGTTGGCTCTTAGCCCTCAGAGGTGTTTAAAATAGCAAGCATTTCACCTTATTCTAGGCATGTTTACGGAGAAGTAAGTCCACGAGGGTTCCATGGGGCTCACTCTTGACTAAGTAGATGTACAGACCAAATTGTAGCCTATATTTTGGGTTAGCAAGGAATGAAGGACCAGTCACATGGGATTTGCTCATCAATTCATCAGAGGGTCCTTTTAATCACAGCAGTGTAAGCAGCAATGGGGGCTTATAATGAGCTTCTACCTCACCTCACAATTATTCATTATTTGAAGGAGAATTTTGTCCCCTAGCTCTGATTACGGAAAAACGGATTCCCATAATAATCTCCATGAATAGTTATCTTGGATTATTTGATAGTAATATTTTTGTAACAGATATAACAAGGTGTATTAACAGGTCTGACAAAAATTTGAATCATGCTTTTTAAAAGGAATAAATGTATAGCCTAACAGCAGGAATGAAGGATAGCTTGCTTGACTGAACACCCTAAGATGGAGAAGATCCAGTGCCATTGCAATACTGCTTCCCTTCGTTTTAGCCTCCTCTGAACATCTAGAAAGGGGATGTGAAACAGGCACCGCTAAACCTTTGGCTTATTCATTGCTCCTAGTAATTCCACAGTCATCATAATGGCAGACACCCCCTGTGGGCATGAACTGCATGCTTTTCTGAATGAGGTTAATATTCCAATAAAGGGACCAGGGAAGCAGAACAAAAGATGTCTGCTACTATTGAGCACTCATGTCAGCTTGCAGAAGAAATCCAGCAGCCAACGGCCCTGCAAGCTACTTTGGGGCATTGTATCTGAACTCAAAACAGCTGGATTCAGTCATTCCTCAAAGCAGCATGCACAACCCTAGTGTTTGGTACAGCTTGATCACAAACCTGCCATTATGGCAACTTAAGATAATGGCTAATCCAACTTTAAGGTTTGTCTTTGCCATGACCTTTGTGTCCAAGCACACTTGATACCATCACAAAATATATACTGTCATCAGTTCTGATGGTTGACGCGTGTAAAATGTGCTATCCCTTTTAAAATCCATGGAAGCAGGAATCTTCCCTGGTTGCTGCTTCTGGGTATTTTAAAGGAGCACAGGCCAAATTTATGTGTGGGCACGCATCACACCTGATTGCTTTGTGCCTGCACATCTGCACTTGTGTACAGAACGTAAAGTAAGAGTTGGCCTGTTCAAGAAAACTTCCTGTGGCCTGATTGGCACTAGCAGTTTATTCAGGCCTGGAACAAATGTGTACTGATTGAACATGTGGCTGATCTGCACTCTCTGTACTATGAAAACATCTGGGTAAGCAGGGGCATAGCAAGGTAAATTGTCAACTCCCCCCCCCAGGCATGGGGAGGTCAGGTGGTACCCGGTGCGGAAAATTTCTTGTCAACCCCCCCATTGATACCCCCCCGGCAAAAATTGTTTTACATTATTTCATATTTTCTTACAAAGGAATAATAACAAGTAATAATAATAATAAACTTTTATTTATATCCCACCCTCCCCAGACAAAGTCAGGCTCAGGGTGGCTAGCATCAGGTACATAACATTGGTATAAAATTAAACAATAATTAAATTACCTCCTAAAAACATCTCAAAATCAAATTAAAGTCTAATTAGATGGCTTTCCACAGGGTTAGGGTTGGGAACATTAAGTGTTCTCTGAACTGAAATTTCAGCCTTTACGACATAGGAAAACAGCCAAGTGAACAGCTATTTTGGTGGAGGAGGGTCAAGATATTAACCGATATGCATGAAATTTCATATATATAGCTATATAATCCCTAGTATAGTAAGATAAGACCTTTGGAGCAGGCATTTTCAAAAAAAAAATATTAAAAAAAATTGTTCCTTGATAATTTGCCACCCCCTCCATTATGGAACCCGGGACGGACCGCCCCCACCCCCCTTGCTACGCCCCTGTGGGTAAGCATGTTTGCAAATAAATTATGAGGATATAAAATGAAAGCCTCCTTCCACTTATAGAGTCTCTGTTTCAGAAAATTCTTTCTATAATGGGGAGACTGAGTTGGGAGCAAAATATGTACAGTGGTACCTTGGTTTATGAACTTAATCCGTTCCGAAAGTCCGTTCTTAAACCAAAGCCGTTCTTAAATCAAGGCACGCTTTCCCTAATGAGGCCTCCAGCCGCTGGTGCCCTTCCACCATTCAGCTTCCATTTGTAGACAGAGGTAAAGTTCACTAACCGGAACACTACTTCCGGTGTTGCAGAATTCTTATACCCAATAGTTCATAAACAGGGCTGTTCTTAAATTGAAGTGCCACAGTACAGTGGTACCCCGGGTTACGTATGCGATCCATTCCGGGTCGCGGTATGTAACACGGGCGTTCGTATCATGAACACACAAAGAAAACCAAAACAATCCGGAAGAAGCACAATTTGAGCGCTTCTGCGCATGCTCGAAGTGCGCAGAACGCTTCTGCACATCTGGGGGTCGCGTGCGGGTCACGCACACTCTGGAAACACTTCCGGGTTGTGGGTGTTTGCAACTTGAACGTCCGCAACACGGGGTGTGTGTAACCCGGGGTACCACTGTACTTTGGATCTCCGTGCCACAAAGAAGTGCAGCAATGAATTCAGCAACTTCCAAAGGGTGAAAATGCCAGTGATTTCCTTCTGATCCTACCACTTCAATTTACCACCATCTTGTTACCATCTCCAATGTTGGGCCTCAGATATTTTTAGCTGTCTGAAGAAGAGCCTGAGAGTGCAAAATTTGAGACTCTGTGCCTCTAGCCAATTCTTCTAAACCTTCTACAGCAGAAGCAAACATGCTAAAACTTGGCTACAGCTAGGCAAATGGACAAATATGGAAGTTCTTTCTAAGCGAGTTTCTCTTAATGTGCACCCAACTGATAAAAAGACCTTGCTCCACCCTGCAGTAGGATGGAAGGGGAGGATGAGTATTTCGTGACCAACCTACGAGAGAGAGCTTCAGAGGAACAAACAGAAGAAATTATTTGATTGCAATTACAGCTGTTAGTCAGATCTGTGCACAATTTATGACAAGGAAATTACCTTACCTTTGATTGTGGCTACACACTTCTCCTCCCCATCAACCTACAAACCAAAGCAAATGCCAGCATCACATCTTTTCCTAGCCTTATTGAAGGACGCTGCCTTCTCTTGCCAGAATCCCTGAGACAAACTGAGACTGACCTAGCCAAGAGGCCCCTAGAGAGCTTTGTGGAATGGGGAGAAATGTATGAGAAGATGTGCTAGACTGACTGGTACAAAAATAAACTATAAACTGTCTTTTCTTAGAGCACAGTTCATGTGAGAATGCATTTTCTGACAGGTGTCTATCTGCTAGATAGATATTGGCATCTCTGCACTGCATTTTCCTCTTAATCATCCAGGCAGCTGGCATCAGAACTACCAGGTTTCAATTGACTGAGGTAGGCCAAGTGTATCAAAACATTGCCTACCGAGTATTTTAGGAATGTGATAGTGTTAAGTGGCCACATGCCAAACACTTTCACCACAACTGTGTGTTATGTATGAATGTTAACTGTCCTCAGGGAGTATCGGCTATCCATTTCTAAGTATGTTTTGACTGTCTTTTCAGATTCAGTTGGTGCCAATAGTGAAGCAAGCAAAACAAAAAAAGTTTCCCTGGCATAGCTTTGCCATCTACATCATTTTCTGCAGGACAAGGAAAAGGAAATATAACAGCGAATGAAATCTCAATACTGGGACTCTCTATGTACTTTAACATTCTTTGCCACACCTGTGTGAGTGAAAGAATGTGTTTGTTTGCCCATGCAAACCATAATTTGATCCAATTACAAATACAAACATCATTTGGTAGATGAAAATGTAACTGAATATAATTAGAATTGCAATAACCTCTCTTCTACTTGTCTAGGTTATAATGAAAATATTTGTAAAATAATGTTCAAAAAATGGCAGATTACTACCATGGCTCCACCTTATCGTGTCAAAAATTAACATTTAAATTGACTCATCAACCATCACTGGACAAGAAGAAGACATTCATCTACATATTCTGCGGTAACCATTCATGGGCTGTAGATTCTTCAGAAAATGCTGTTTTGGCTGAACGTTTCTGTCATCAGAAAACAAATAGTTCATTAGTACATCAATAGTTCCTTGTATAAATCAATGGCCTATTTATTTCCTGATGACACCTTGAGAGTGTTCTACAAGCTGACTCACAGAATGATATAATTGTAGAGTTGGAAAGTACCCCTGGGGGTAATCTAGTCCAACTCCTGCAATGCAGGAATCTCAACTAAAGCATCCTTGACAGATGGTCATCCAACCTCTGCTACAAATTGGTCCTTACCTGAAAATTTATCCTGGTATTTAAATAGAGTAGTGGATTACATAGTGCCTTATTATCATCATCATCAATATTTTTATATCACCCTTCAATCATATGCCTAGCCAATATAGCCTAGAGGAAGTAAACCCCTCCACTTTAATGATAGTTCAACAAAAATCTAAGCATTTTTCCCACAAAAAATTATTGGATTTTAACAATAATAATCATACACAAAATACAAATACAAACACTACAAAAACTACAAAACAAAACACACACAAGCAAAACACTTATTTATCCATCCTTATCCTCTTTATAATCCTAAATTTGGGACTTCCTCGCGTCCTCTCTTCTGCGTTCATTTCTAATCTTCTTTAGTAACTTTGTAACATAGTAAAATCTACTTTCTTACACCTAGTCTTAATCTTACAATTATAATCAGCATATCTTAAATCTTATTCTTATCAAACAAAACATCAAATTCCACATCTCAACCTCTTTTATCCTCTCTTAACTAAACTTTGTTATACTGTAGCCTATATTTCTTCTGATTCCAATCCAATTTCAAATATTAAAAAAAAATCACATCTTATCAATTACCTAAAAGTTTCTTCCAGTCTCATAAGCCATTTTCCCTCTGGTTTCGGAGTTCCGTGGTCAGCCTTTATAATATCCCCTTTAAATATTCCTCCTTTACCCCACCCCCCTCCTGTCCATAACAACCCTTCCCATTACCTTTTTAATGGTAAATTGCCCAAGTAGAAAATTGTTCAAATTCCTGACAAATCCTTTCATTCTAATTAGAGTTATGTCTTTAAATGAATAATAGCTCAGAGGTGTTTCAAAATATTTTTTTTGAAATGTTTTATGTATCATCTCTTAGAATGAGTATAGGGTTAAAGGATAAATGCAAATAACGTTTATTAAAAGCATACCGGGTATTTAGTGGGGGAAATCTCTCTGAAAATGTCACTTTGCCTACTTCTATCTTACAGGGAAGCTATTGGTTTAAACAAGTTGGGTTTGTTCGTTTTTTAAAAACAAAAAACACACACACTGTTTGATGGGGTTTCATTAATAATGTGACATCCTGGAGATGACAGCAAATGATGCAAAGAATGCAAGCATTTGTAACCTCAGGAATGCCATTCACAACAGAACAGTCAGCAAGTACAGTAATTTGAGATTGAGGAATACATATGCAGGGCTGTTCTTGCATGCAGTTGCAAGGTCTCTCTCATTCCTTGATTCCTCAAGACACTTGATGATGACTAGCTAAATGTGTGAAATGTTTCCACTGAGGAAACACTGGCCACAATCAATATGTACACAACTACATCCCCAGCAGGGCCAGACTTACCATGAGGGAGAATAAGGCAGCAAACTCACATAAATTGACTGGGACAACTCCTTCTGAGTTCTGAGCGATAATCCAACCATTCCAATTTTCCCAAGTCCCTGGTAGCAAAGCTTGCTTCTTTCTGGTTTTAATACCTGCCCTTTGGCCCCCTAGCTAGTCCCTTGCCTTTAGATGCAGTGGAGGAGAATGCATCTGTACTGGAGTGAGGTGGCGTAAGGATAAGTTTCCTATGGGAGATGGGCTGGAAGGAACAAGGAATGGAGGGTGTGGCCAGCTGCAGAGAGGGAGAACAAGTGGGAAAGAGAACAAGAGGGAAGGATGACTATTTCAAGCATGCTCAGAAGTATTTTTCTTTATTTTGGAACCCCATTAATTTTCGACCTGTGTTCTTCTTGCTGCTGCGTGGAATAACACATGAATCTGACCTTTGAAATTTGTAAGTAAAACATTCACACTTACTAACAGTGTGTTCTGTTCAGTGTGAGAGGGGTAGAAAAGGGGAAGCCCTGTTGGCAATTTAAACTATTTTAAGGTTTAACAGCCTAAATCTCCTCACACTACACTGCTGCTTGCTTTTGTGACTCTCTTGCTGATGAGGCTCTCTCTCTCACTGAAGTTTGTGGTTCTAGATATATGCATCCAGCACATTCTTTTATTAATTATCCCACATGGGTGATGTATCTATCTATATCTATCTAATCCCACTTGTCACACCCCATTCTAAGCATTTATTTGCTGCCATAGTGAGCACCTACATGTCAAACTTAAATGGTCTAGCAGTCATTCCCTCTCCTTGTGGAATCCTAAGAAGGGGTCAGAAAACTATAACTCCCGTTGCTCGATCCCAGTTCCTGCCCACCTAGCAGTTTGAAAGCACATCAAAGTGCAAGTAGATAAATAGGTACTGCTCCGGCGGGAAGGTAAATGGTGTTTCCGTGCGCTTCTTTGGTTTGTCAGAAGCAGCTTAGTCATGCTGGCCACATGACCCGGAAAAACTGTCTGAGGACAAACATCGGCTCCCTCGGCCTATAGAGCGAGATGAGCACCACAACCCCGGAGTCGTCTGCAACTGGAACTAACAGTCAGGGGTACCTTTACCTTTAAAACATATAGGAAAAGGGGTACAAATGGCATTTTGACTTTTACTGTTTTCAAAAATGATTTTATGCTGGCTCATGTGTACATTATTAAACTGTTTTATGTATTTCCTCCTGCAGGGAAATGCAATTTTAAAAAATTGTTTTATTGTTTTCATTGTATAAGCAGCCTTAAAAACATACTTTAGTTTAAAATGCATGGTATAAGTGGCTAAATAAATAAATGTAATTAATATGGAGATAATGTTGACATGCCTCATAGAGTTGTTGTAAGCCTATATATCAGGGATCAGAAGCCTGTAGTCTTCCAGATTTTGCTGTACTACCATTGGTCATGCTGATGGCACTAACAGGAGTCCAGCAGCATCTGGAGGGCCACCTTCTGAATAGCTCAGTTGGCTAGAGCATGGTGTTGATAACACCAAAGACAGAGTTTGATTCCCCTACGGGATAGCTGCATATTCCTGCATTGCAGGGGGTTGGGTTAGATTATGCTTGGCGTCCCTTCCAACTCTGTGATTAAGTGTTAAATGTCTATTCAGGTTTCCCCCTTCTGCTATTTCTGAAGGACTTTGAACATTTAAGAATTATTGTTGATATCCAATGAAGTTCGAGTAAACCCACTGAAATCAATGTGCTTGGCTCTGAGTATAAACAACACTGGATATCATTGTCATTAATAATAATAAACAATAAATGGAAAGTTGTAGCATTTCAACTTATAATTCTTGAATCAGTCTATAAATATTTTCCATAATTTGAGAATAAAAATTCTGTCCTTGGATTGTATTTTCAAAAGATAAGTCAATTGCAACTTGCATGAATACTGTACAGTATTTATATTTCTTATTCAAAACTTGCTTTGGACCAAAATATACACACTCTCGAGTGAACTGCAAGCTAGTGAGAAAACAAACAATTCTTTCATAAAGCCAGAGCAAAATTAAACCCAGTCTTCTATCCAAACCTAAAATCCATTTTGTACAGGATGCCGAAGCTGAGCTAAAGAAAAAACAGTCGAGGCAATGCAATAGTTAATCACAAAAGGACAAGCTATGCTGCCTAATGCCGGCAGAGAGCTCATTCCAAACAACACGGAAGAAACATGACTTTGCATAATGAAAAATCGTACCAAGGCTTGGCATAGTTGATTGTGCACCTAATAGATCTGCTGCAAAAGCTGACATTATGTGATCTTAATACAGAGTCGGTGCGAAATTTAATTTCAGAAGTTGCTATTTTAACTGTTTGTAGTGCACAGGGAGACTGTATGTTTGCATCAGGCTTAAAAAAGACTCTGCATGGGAAAGATGGACAAAAGTGCTTTAGATACAAGGTTTAGCTTAGGGTAACTGAGCCTGCTCAGGATACAATTTGCTCCCCCAGGTGGTCACTCTCTTGTTTTTTATAGAAATCAGAGCAACTGCTGTTGTTGTTAATTTATATACAGCTTAATGCCAAAAAACACCAATTACACAAGGATTAAAATATAAAATGCACAATAAAACAATCCCATTAATTAAAATGTCAATAAAACAATCATAACAACTGGTGAGAGCCAGTTTGGTGTAGTGGTTAAGAGCAGCAGACTCGTAATCTGGGGAACCGGGTTCGTGTCTGCACTCCTCCACATGCAGCTGCTGGGTGACCTTGGGCTAGTCACACTTCTCTGAAGTCTCTCAGCCCCACTCACCTCACAGAGTGTTTGTTGTGGGGGAGGAAGGGAAAGGAGAGAAGATAGTACCAAGAAAAGTAAGAAGATAAGTGTTAGTTTAAGGTTTGTATATGTTTCTTTTTATTGTTATTGTTTGATTGTGTTTATGTATTGTGTTTTTATAGTGTTAATGTTGGTGTTTATGTTATGTTTTTCTTTGTGTTAATGGAAAATAATAAAAATCTTATAAAAAAAAAAAGGAAGGGAAAGGAGAATGTTAGCCGCTTTGAGACTCCTTCGGGTAGTGATAAAGCGGGATATCAAATCCAAACTCTTCTTCTTCATAATAAAACATTTGCCCGCACTGTCCAGCCTACACTTTCAAGTGCTGATTTTCTAGTTTCTATTTGTGGTTAGCTATTGCATTTGCAGAAGAAGTGCCTATAAACATATCCAGAGACAAAAGATTCTGAATGGTGCTTAATATCTACGCATTTTGTGGAGCAAATATTTTCTTCTTCCTTGGTTCATAATACTCAAGCTTCAGGCTACTTAATGTCAGTGGGTTCAATATAATAGAAAGTACTTATTTCACAGAATCACAGAACTGTGGAGCTGAAATGTACCCCAAGGGTCATCTACTCCAACCTCCTGCAATGCAGGAATCACAACTAAAGCACCCATGACAGATGGCCATCCAACCTCTGTTCCAATGAAGGAGAGCCTTCCAAGTGAATCCATTCCACGGACGAACTGCTCCTACTGTCAGAATGGCATTCCTGATGTTTAGTCGAAATCTCTTTTCTTATAACTTGAATCCATTGGTTCGAGTCCTATCCTCCAGAGCAGGAGAAAACAACCTTGCTCCATCTTCCATGTGACAGCCCTTTAGATATTTGAAGATGGCTATCATGTCTTTTCTCAGTGTCCTCTTTTCCAGGCTAAACATACGCAACTCCCTCAACTGGAGTTTCCAGATTTGGTTTCCAGACCTTTGATCATTTTGGTCACCGTCCTCTGCACATGTTCCAGCTTGTCAATATCCTTCTTAAATCATGGTGCCATAGGCTTGTCATGTACCCCTGAACTAACCCGCTGCTCTCAAGTGCAATGAAATAAGGAAACACATAGAAAACACAGGAAAACTTTCTCTAAGATGCTACATCTTCTCAAGAATCAAAGAAATACAAACCATATATATTTTATACTTTTCTTTACAGCATTGGACTTTCCTTTCGCTTCCAGGCATATCCGCAACTGAGCATCCTTTCGGCTTTGGCCCAGCCGCTTCATCAGCTCTGGATCTACTTGTACTTGTCCTCCGCTCTTCCCCAGTAGCAAGTTGGACGCCTTCCGACCTGAGGGGCTCATCTTCCAGCGTCATATCTTTTATATGCCTGTTGTCTTTGTCCATGGAGTTTTCTTGGCAGGGATACTGGAGCGGCTTGCCAGTTCCTTCTCCAGGTGGATCACGTTTGGTCCAAACTCTCCGCTATGACCTGTCCATCTTGACCTGTCCATAGCTTGCCTGAGTAATTCAATCCCCTTCGCCACGACAAGGCAGTGATCCATGAAGGGGCACAAGGAGAAGGGGACGACAGAGGATGAGATGGTTGGACAGTGTTCTTGAAGCTACTAACATGAGTTTGGCCAAACTGCGAGAGGCAGTGAAGGATAGGCGTGCCTGGTGTACTCTGGTCCATGGGGTCACGAAGAGTCGGACACGACTGAACGACTGAACAACAACAACAACAATATTTTATACACTTCTCTCAAAAAAAAAACGAGCTGAGGAAGGCATCTACGCTGAAACGGGGCCCTGTCCTGGTCTCCCTGGTCTCCAGTTGTCTCATTATACATCTGACATGCATCGTAGAAGCCCTTACATCAACTTCTAAAAGACTTTCAAGGGATTTTTCAATGTGAAACTATTTCTTCATTTAAGACTGTAATTCTTAACAGGATTGATACTATATTTGTATTTACTTACGAGTAAATGCATCTTTTTGGTTGAAACTTCTGGCCAGAGTTCTTAATTATATTTATTTCAGTGTATTTTGTAATAAGAATTCCAATTTTATTTACGCTCTCAAGTGCAATGCAGGATGCAATCTCACTGCCAGTGTTGAAATAAGTTTCAACTGCCAGTCCAATTGGTTTCTGTACATTGAATTGTTGGAGGTGAAATAGCCCTGTTCAGGAGGCACCACAAATGAGAGATATATGAAGGCAGAAATTGTTGCAGCAGGTTGAGTTGAACCTTTAAAAGGTTGAGTTAGGTGGAGGCATAATTTGGCATCTACAGAAAGCAGCACATCTTTAGCTAGCAATGCCCAAAGCCTGCATCTTGAACTGCTCGCTTAGTAGTTCACCTGTTAAATGCCAAATTTAGCATCCCCAATCTCTTAAACAGGTAGATTCCTAACATAGCTAAATATCTAGGAAGGTTTCTACTACCTCAGGTAGAGCCTTTTAGGACTATTTATATAATGCCTGAAAATATTCACCAGTACTCTGAAGAATGTGTGGGGTGAAAAACATATCAGCTGCATTCAAGTTTTTAGAATAATGCAATATAATTTGGTCTAACACAACTCCGTGCAGATAATCTCCTAAGAGAAGAGGAGGAGGAGGAGGAAGAGTTTGGATTTGATATCCCGCTTTATCACTAACCTAGGGAGTCTCAAAGTGGCTAACATTCTCCTTTCCCTTCCTCCCCCACAGCAAACACTCTGTGAGGTGAGTGGGGCTGA
This sequence comes from Lacerta agilis, assembly GCF_009819535.1. Taxonomy (NCBI): domain Eukaryota; kingdom Metazoa; phylum Chordata; class Lepidosauria; order Squamata; family Lacertidae; genus Lacerta; species Lacerta agilis. Next base: position 80,083,742 of record NC_046315.1, on the reverse strand, counting down.
GAGACTTCAAAGAAGTGTGACTAGCCCAAGGTCACCCAGCAGCTGCATGTGGAGGAGCGGAGATGTGAACCCGGTTCACCAGATTACAAGTCTACCGCTCTTAACCACTACACCACACTGACTCTCAAAGGCTCTTAAAAGGTGTCCTTAGTTCTACCACTCTACATTATGTACAGAATAAGGGAACTTGCAATGCTATTTGTGTGATCATTTAACTAGCAACAGGGAATAATAATAATAATAATAATAATAATAATAATAATAATAAGCCAAGGCAGGGAAGCTACGCAGCATTCTCTGGTTACTACAATTTGCTTTTGCATTGTGTTCCCCTGGGAAGAGAAACACACTACACTGTGTATAAACAAAATTCACTGCCTTTCTTTAAACACAAAAAGGATACCCAAAAGAACCATGATTGAAAGGATAACCTTTACACATTATTAGCTGCAATGCAGTAATTCGTTTTATCTCTGCCACACACATACGAAATGAATAGCAGTGTTTGGCCAACCTGCCCCCCTCCCCGGGGGCAGGAAACCACCACTATTTTCCAATACATGCTCCTTTTGTTTCACCAGCTGGAGTTGTCCAGGAAGAAAGAGTGTAATGTTTGAGGAAGACGGAACAATAGCTAAAAAGCTTCTGTTTCTGCTTTGAAGTGCCCATTTGCGTGCTTTGAAGTATTAAATGGGTTGGGTTTTTTCTGCATCAGATGTTATTAACAGCTTGATACTCACAGCCCTTGATTCAACATGCCATGTGATATGATACCCAAACTGAGCAAAAACAAGAGGAGAAAGCTGTCAGAACTGTTACATTTTTAGACAAACATGAGAATATAAAAGAACAAATTCTTAAGTGTAAAATAGGCAAGATGACTATTTGACCCAATTCTGCAATTTTTAGTACGTCTCTCCCAAAGAAGAACACAATGGTTTTAAATCCCTCATACCTGGCTAATTTTTGATGCGGGTCATATTCTGAGTTGAGCTGAGGAGCCAATGAAGTTAGTTCTGTCTTCTGATCAATTATTTCTCCATGAACATGAGAGGCAAATGGCCCCTTATTCTATTTACTTCAAAATGTAAAAGGCCACTGATAATAGTCATGTGTCCTACATTAAAGAGGATAATCCTCTGCTGGAAGGGCTGTCAAGAATTTATTCTTTTATTTGAAAGTGCCTTCTATTTGAAGAAGTGCCTGTCTGCCAAGATTCTGCTGGACCCAGGCCCCTGGAAGACCAGTTCTGAGGAAGAAGCTTGGGATCCCACAGAGAACCCCAATGTAGGCGAGGACCTGTGTGAATCCACCAGTTTGGTGTAGTGGTTAGGAGCGGAGTGGAGAGCCAGTTTGGTGTAGTGGTTAGGAGCGGCAGACTCGTAATCTGGGGAACCGGGTTCGTGTCTTCACTCCTCCACATGCAGCTGCTGGGTGACCTTGGGCTAGTCACACTTCTCTGAAGTCTCTCAGCCCCACTCACCTCACAGAGTGTTTGTTGTGGGGGAGGAAGGGAAAGGAGAATGTTAGCCGCTTTGAGACTCCTTTGGGTAGTGAAAAGCGGGATATCAAATCCAAACTCTTCTTCTTCTTCTTCTACCACAGTCCCAAAATAGCTTGAAGTCTCCCATCTCACCTGCATGTCTCACCTGGGCTGCCCAGTAACTTTTCCAGAGCCTTGATGCCTGATTCTCCCACTTTCCCCCCAAGCATCAAGAAGAAAGTTGGCAGAAAGTCAGTGTAAAAACATCCATTTGTCTGCCAGGAGGGTCTACTGGCAGGGTCTCCTCAGGATGAAGGGCAAGATCCAGCTGTAGACAATGACCCAGCAGATGACCAGGCAGAAGAGGAGCTGGCAGTGAGGATGTATGTCTCTTAATCTCTCTGGATCCATGTTGGGTTAGTGACTCCAAATTGAGCTACTTAAATTTCAAGTTCACTAGTTCAGCTCCAGCTCTAGAACTCCAGAACCAAATTCCACATGAGGCCCTGGCCATGGATACCAGCAAAAGTCCAGTTTACAGAAAAAGCACCATAATGCATGAGAGAAAGGACCTTGAAGTTGCCCAACGGCATTCACCATCTGAGAGTGGACTGAGCAGGCACACAGGTCACCTGGCCCCAGTCTTTCCCACTATAGGTGAGATGCACTGCATTCCTACGTAAATATCGTAATTATTTTCTTTTCCTTTAAAAAAAAATGTTCTGTGAAAAAACTTTCATCCTTATCCTGTATAAAATATCCAAATCATTCAATTTAAGTTGTATTTTTTAAAAAAAAACCACACACACAAAAACAACAACTTAAAACTAATGAAATTGCATAAATTACTAAACCTCAAATATGCTTGTCTATATATCACCTCCAATAAGTCACATGGATTCATCAAACTCCTTCAGTCTTTGGTTGCAGTAGGAAATGAACAGACACCACTTTTCTATGCATTTATTGTCTTGCTGATGACAATGATGATGCTTGTCAGCTTGATCATCTGAGCCACATCCCATACCTTAGTTAGCCATTTTTTTCTAATTGTGGAGGATGAGAAGATGAGTAATTAAATTGCAATAACTATTTTTCAAATGTGCATCCATACGTACAAATTAGCACATGCAAAATTGTATCCTCTTCTTGTAATGAATAAGTGGCTACCCTATAGACACCAGAAGACATCAAACCCTTCCCTTATTACACAAAAGGGTTTGTTTGTTTTAAGAAAAGTTACTAAGTTAAATAAGAGCTGAGATGCCTTGGGGATCGGGGATTTTGGTAGGAGCCACATGGGATGCCCTTGAGAGCCAGACTAGATTTCTAAGCCATCCGTTGCCTAGTCTATCTTAAATTCTCCCTCAAACAACTTTTCTATTAAAACCTGGCTTAACTACTCTCCACCAGCACCATACGCAATTGCAACAAAGTCTACTAGGTATATCTGCATTTACTCACATCTATTCTTTGAAAGATGGGCTTCTCTCATTCCTCAACTTCAGGGACACCCCGAAACATTTTGCCGCCTGAGTCACGACAGCAAATAACAACCTCCTTAACCTAAGTCAAGCTGCATAGTATGCAAAGCTGGTCGAGATATTGGCACTTGAGGCAGAGAATCCCACAAGAACCTTTCTCGCTCCCTGGCCATAAAAGTACTGTAATAATCAACATTAATTTTCATGACAACCAAAATCAGCTGAGGTCCCTGCCTGCCAAAGCTAGGCCAGGGTTGTAGAGTCCCTGTCTTCTGACCTTTGCCCAAACTTGATATTTATTTATGATTTAAATATTTCTAAACCACACTTTTGTTTTTTTAAAAAAAACAAAACAAAAACGGAGACTTTTAATCTCAGGATCACAAGTTCAAGCCCCATCTTGGGCCAAAGATTTCTGCATTGCAGAGGATGGACTAGATGATGCCCATGGTCCCTTCCAACTCTACAATTCCATTCTATAAGCCACGGAAGGAGAAAGGGTTGCCCTCGCACTCGGATCTTGCTTGCAGGTTTCCCAGCAGAGGCACCTACTTGGCCACTGTGAAAAAAACAAGAGTACCCACCACACCATAGAAGAAATACAATAAGAGCTCCTTATAAGAATTAGCTTAAGCTTTAAAGCACATTGTACGAGGACAGCACATAAACAAACAATAGGTTTAGACGGCATCGCCTCTTGAATGGAACCTGACAGGTTGCAGGATAAGGAAACATGTTGGCTTTATGACACCTTTGCAATGAAATAATTTCCCCCCTATTAAGACATCACTGATTAAGAGAACACTCGCCACATCAGAGTGCATGGTATGACTCCGGTCACATTCTGTCTTGTTCTCTGGTGCCTCCCACACCCCTCTGCTTTGAACTCCTTTCCTGCCACATGCATTTTCTAATATTCTTTCCCACTCTAGTTCTTGTGGGAGTTCATTATTGTTCAGACCAGTCAGCAGTTCATTCCCTTGTGCAGTATAGGAACAGAGTGAAACAATTGCCTTACCTATATCCTGCAAGCTGTCACTTTGGGGATAATTGCACAGTAATTATTAAATAAAGTTGCTCAGGGCGGTCAAATGCGGAAGCAAGTTGGAACTAAGGTCCAAAACGGGGTTTATTCCAGTGGCATGCTCACTGGAGTGCTGAAAATGCAATACAGAGTCCTTGCAATCAATAGAAATTTTGCTGCTCGCGTCAATAAGAACGGATTTGAAAGTTGCAGGGTTTTGCAGTGATGGTGGGTGCTACCACTGGCTAAAGTGTTCAGCATTAGCTCCAGGTTGTCCTCCTGAATTCTTTTCTGGTGCTCAGCCTGTCTTATCTCAGATTGCAAATAAATAAATAAATAAATAAATAAATAAATAAATAAATAAATAAATATCCATTTTTATAATGATTATTAAAGAACAGGCCAGAAGTGGAATCTGCACCAAATTAGATCACCTTAGCATTAATTTTGACTGTTTTAATAGGTGCAACTTGGATGTGTGCAGCAATGCATCAGGTTGGAAAGCCTGTCGACACACACACACACACACACACAACTTCAGCACCGAGCACTATTGTTAAGTAGGATAGGATGGCCTCTTGCCACTTCTAAGGCCTAGATGTTGAAGGGGGTGATGCATTTCCTGCAGGGACTGGCATGACAGAACGACACACCACTGCAGCATACCAGGAGGGGAAGAGGCAGGTTGGCATGGTACAAATGCGCTGGAGGAGCCAATCCAGCCCTCCAACTGGTGTGATTGCACTGTGCTGACTTTGTTGCCTCACCCCTCTTGGTACATCACAGTAACAGTGCTGGCAGGTCAGGTATGCAGTGCCGCCACCCCGCACCTGGGTATTTCCCCTGTTGTTCCTTGGGGGCTTCTTATTTCTCCAAGTTCCCCCTCCCAAGCAATGGGGGTCAGCTACTTGGAATTGTAGAGAATTGTAGAGTTATGATTCCACAAAGGTCCAACCCCCTGCAATGCAGGAATCTTTTCCCCAACGTGGGGCTAGAACCCACAGCTCTGAAAGAGTCTCATGCTTATTCACACCACCTCCAGGCTGGCATAGGGGACCTGATGCTGGAGTCTCTCGGGGAAATAGAGGGGCTTTGGAGCCCATCAATCCAAGGCTACCTCTGTTCGATCCTTCTCTTGCTTCCGTGTGCCCTATTTCAGGGCCTATTGCTAGCAGAAAGAATGTCAGTGGTAGATTTCCATAGGCATTGCAGGGGCCTCTGCAGCAGAAGTGGCTTCTGTGTCAATAGAGCTGCTCTCTGCAGGTGGACAGCTACCTCTGCCAATTGTCACTAGCTAGGAGATCTAGCGGATTGAGTGCTCTGCCCATTATCTTTTGGATAATGCAATTATATCAGTGTGCTTTTTTAAGTTTTAAAATTTGTTCAAAAGTGCCTTTTCACCTATGGTTTGGTTTATTTTTAAGATACTAAACTATTTGCAGAAAAACACTTTAAAAAGAAAAAAAGCACTGCCTTTATGGCCAGTACCATTTTAGCACTGTATTTATTTCACGGCAATCTGTTTATTGCTTTACCCAGCACAGCAGACTTATAGATGGACAGGCAAAGAGGGACCATTTTTAAAGTCATGTGGTATTTGTTTATTGATCACATTAGTAAGTCAGCACAGCTATTACAAACCCCAGTGTCGGATGTATCTTTATGGAGAGGACTAGTTAAGCCGATGAAACTATTAAATATATACCTTAATTTTACTCTGTGCAACTGGCAATCCAATAATCTGTACTCCTTGCTTGGCTTTGGTTTTTATGTTATGTTTATGGTGTAACTGTTGAAAACCAGTAAAATACATTAAAACAAAAGAGGACAGATCCTGAAGTTGAGGCTCCAATACTTTGGCCACCTCATGAGAAGAGAAGACTCCCTGATGTTGGGAAAGATGGAGGGCACAAGGAGACGACAGAGGATGAGATGGTTGGACAGTGTTCTCGAAGTGACTGGCATGAGTTTGGCTAAACTGTGGGAGGCAGTGGAGGATAGGGGTGCCTGGCGTGCTCTGGTCCATGGGGTCATGAAGAGTCGGACATGACTGAACAACTTTTTAAAAAAAAAATACTGAAGTTAAATATGCTGTAGCACTTTAATATAAAAGTGCTTTAGTGGATTAAAAAAAGAATTATTTTTAAAAGGGTGTGCTTAAATTTCTGCCCCCATGGCTATGCCACACTCACTGGTGTGGAGAGAACAGAGCAAGATGCATTTACACAAAAAGCACTACAGGTTATCAATGTAGAAGGAAGACAATACCAACCAATAACAACCACTGATTATATAAAAAAGAAACAGCCAGTATGCCTATTCAATGAGTGGAAACAATGAGGAAGGGTGGTGTGTGAAATTAAACAATGGCCTTCCAGAAAACACAACTTTAATAATGTGTGTTAACTAGATATTTCCCTATTACTTCTGGCCTTTGAAATTTTCATCTGTAGTTTTCTCAAGTCCCCTCCTCCCTCCTCCTCCTTGTTTAATTTGTTAGTTAAAGAGTATCTTTTACAGAGTTTTAAATGAACACATTGTGTAATTTCTGTCGCTTTTTTTTTTCCCCTACCAGCATGTAGACACACGGGTGATTGCCTAATTAAACAGTGCTGCTACAGGAAGAAAATTAGCAGCAAGCCTCTTTAGATGAAAATTGCATAAAGAAATAATTAATCCATTGACACAGTAATAGAAAGTAAAGAAAACAACCTATAAACAGAAATGCATCTCTTCGTCGAAATGTCATCTTAAGGTGGGTTTGGATGTGGCAGAGACGCAGCCGGGAAGGCAGGAAAGTGCAATTGCCTCATGCTTCCTGTTCACGCCTCTAGGATGGGAGGGAGGGTTAAATAAAACTTATTTGGATTCATAAACTGATCTGTGATGCCTGTGGCAGAGAAATCACTGTGAAGCCAACGTTCAGGAAGAGTGACAAGCAAATTTAAATATATATTTTTTCCAGAGAAATATATTTCCTATTATCATTAATGAGCAGATGGATGAGTTTAGTATCTCTGTTAAAATCCTCAGTCCCATGAAGGAAAGAGTGAATGTCTGCCTCCCTCAGGAACACTGCTATTTATCAGAGTTTGTCCCAGGGCTCCCTCATGTTATACTCACACACATGCAGACCATATATTATACATGGTGATTTTGAGGCACAGCAGCTACTAGAGCTCACCTGGATGTAGAATGACTTTCTAAATCCAACACTTGACCCACCATAATACAGTGGCGTTCAATGAAGTGTTTAATAAGTGTTCCTTAAATATCACTTAGGATGAACCTACTGGTTCCAGTGCATGAGACTCTGATGGGCATAAGGCTTCACTGTTAAGTTAAACATGACCCTTTGTGTAAATGGAGCTGCCTCTTACACTGAAGTTAATGGGGTGCTCTGAGGTATGGTGAGGTTACATGCAGGCACCAGAGGGCTTTGAACAGTCAAGGAACTGCGGGATTGAGATGTGCAAAACACATACATTGACCAGATTAAAATACAAAAATGATTGCAACGCTACATTGTTGTCCCATGGTATATTATGACAGAGCAGAAGGGAATTAAGTAGGGTTGCCGTATTTCAAAAAGTAAAAACCAGGGCACCCTGAAAGTTGTTCAGCTTTTTTTAGTAGGAAGACCCCAAAATTGAGCTTTTTTAAACAAGAAAGCCAGAATAAAAGCAATTTTTCGATTGACTTGCCTAAGATCCAGAACAAAGCACTGCCTTTTGGAAGTTCCCCCCAGATCTCAGTTACTGCCTTTGCAATACCAGTAATGTCCAAGAAAATCTGGACGTATGACAGTCCTAAATTAAGATACATTTGTGCTAGTATGTTCAGACAGAATGTGAGATAAAGCGAACCTTTGGCAGCTTTCCAGATCAAGGTACTAATAGTAGACAGACAAACAACTATGCACCATCATATTATTTAATGATAGAATTATTTTGATCAATTCACTTGTATGATCCGTTGTACGTGCTTTCCTTACCAAACACACAAATCCAGACTGATTTATACAATCAACGTTAAGCCAGTGTCTAATGTTGCATTTACATGCGTATGCACTTGTCACATTATGCTGTTAATACTTTAATTATTAAATAGAGGAATTGCTTGGAGCAAGAGAATAGATGGAATTTTCTCTGTTACTCTCCATTTGCAAGCATCTGAACTGGAAAGTGTCTGTAATTAAAGTCTGGTGTATAATTCCCCAAAGAGCTGTTTGTGCAGTAATTCATGCTGTTATTAAAATTACACAATTTTATATTATTACAGGGTGAGCTTAAACATAAATAATAATAATAATACAGTAGTAATAATAGCGAGGGCAGGAAAATTTCGTGGAAACTTCAAGCGCTGATACATTTGGGCTGCAGTCCTGTACTCATGTGGGAGTAAAACACATTGAAGTCAACGGACCTTACTTCTGACTAGACCTGTAAAGGAATGCTCTTAAGAACTGAATAAACTATTTAATCATGCAAGAGTCAATCAATGTATAAAACAGGGGCAAGATTCACATACTGGCAACATTTCTCCAATAAAAATAGGGACATCCTACCATACCCTCCAACATTTCTCTGATGAAAATAGGGATGTCCTAAGGAAAAGCGGGATATTCCAGGATCAAATCAGAAACCCAGACGGCTTCTGTAAATCCAGGGCTGTCTCTGTAAAACAGGGACACTTGGACGGTCTTGATTCAGCCATTTTATGGGGAATATATAACACAATATAGGAATGAATTGAATCCAATGAAAGAAAACGAGATTTCCTTCAAATCTGGTCACTTCCTATTCATTATTGCGCAGTGAATCTTGCAATGCAGCAAAACCAGTTAAATACAGTAGTACTCATTTAACAATGATCGACTCAGGAATCTTTTTAAGGCTTAGTTCATCTTTTTTTGTATCAGGCAGCAGAGATGAATGCGATCAATAACAGGACGCTTAGAAATTCCTCTCACTCTGTCTATGTTGTATTTTATTCTGACGTTCTACATTTTGCTTCATATTCTACCATATTTTTCTTCATATTCTGAAAATATCTGCTGGTATCTAGGTCCACTTCAATCTGGTTTCATGCCTGGAGTTTGACACTGAATCCTTAAACTGCAGCTGTGCCCAGAGATCCTTGTGTACAGTAGTGGAATATGCATGCTCTGCCCTGATCCAAAGTCAATTCTGCAGCTGATCCTCCTTCACCACAGCCACTCCTCCTCCTGTAATCGTAATTTCTCCCCTTCTGCTTAGCTGCATTTATTTATTTATTTATTTATTTATTATTTAATGCAGAACCATTTATAGAAGAGCAATCTGAGTTTATATTTCCCTTGTGCTGGTTTGAAGTGTTTATTCTTAGTATGAGATTTTGTTATTTTTATGTTGAATAGCAAGATAAACGTACCACCAAATGACAACATACCACCAAATAACAATAGCAAATGACACTTGAAACAAACAGGACTAGTGTTGCCTTTCCAGACACACCCTTGTTTAAGTTGGGATTTCAGGTGCCTTTTATATCACCATACCAAGTAATGATGGGATGCGGGTGGCGCTGTGGGTTAAACCACAGAGCCTAGGGCTTGCCGATCAGAAGGTCGGCGGTTCGAATCCCCGCAACGGGGTGAGCTCCCATTGCTCGGTCCCAGCTCCTGCCAACCTAGCAGTTCGAAAGCACGTCAAAGTGTAAGTAGATAAATAGGTACCGCTCCAGTGGGAAGGTAAACAGTGTTTCCGTGTGCTGCTCTGGTTCTCCAGAAGCGGCTTAGTCATGCTGGCCACATGACCCGGAAAGCTGTACGCCGGCTCCCTCGACCAATAAAGCGAGATGAGCGGCGCCACCCCAGAGTCATCCACGACTGGACCTAATGGTCAGGGGTCCCTTTACCTTTACCTTACCAAGTAATGATGCAGCCATTCATAATTAGTTGGCCTCTAAACATCAAATAACACAGGAACTCACTAATTCCCTGAGGGTTTGAGACCCATCATCTATCCTCATCTCATTTAGCCACAGTCAAAGCCATTTTCCAGGGTCAGCGGTGGAGCATATGCCTGTGCTGCCCAGGGCAAGCATGCTCCCGAGGGGGGCGGGGCACAGAGGGTGTCCTCCTAGGCATGGGATAGCCACTCAGGCACATGGAGCAGCATGCACGCCCTGCAGCCAGGGGCGGAGTGAGCTGCTGATGGCGGACATTCAGCGTGCTGGCTCCCCACAACTCTCAAGCCTTCCCCAAGCTGTCAAAACAAAGGGGGAAGGGGTGGGATGCTGCTGGCAAAGCAGCACTGCTCCCCTCCTTACCCTGACAGCTCAGGGTAGGCCTGGGAGTCATGGGTGGGTGGCGCGCCAAATATCACCCCCCTCAGCGAAGACATCCGGGGTGGTCTGCCCCCAATGCACCCCCCTCCTCCGCCCCTGCCCAGGGTGTGTGGCTGCTGTTGCCTGCTGACAGCTTCTAGGAGCTTAATCCTGATACAACCCCATTGTCTTCATTAGTTTCTGAAAACTGATAGAGAAAGTTACAAATGCTTTTCATTTTTACCTGGCAGATATGCACATATATCCCGCTGTGCTTTTGCAAAACAGTAAGAATATTACAAGGCACTGTAAATCTCCTGTGCTTTCTTCTTCGAAATAAATTTACCCATCAATGGCCCCGCTTAATGTCACATTGTTCAGGGAAAGAAAGAGCACAATGCAATATCTTGCCAATACACGGGCGAAGACTGTAAAAGATATTGCTTATCATTTTTTATGCCTTTCTCTTCTGTGAGGAAAAGAAATGGCCTGGTTCTTAAAATAAGGCTAAAATTGGCAAAGGAAGAAATTGATGCAAGATGAAGGGTCCTTGCAAATTAGATTGCTTGCATCATGTGTAAACAGAAAAATGTTTGGAGGCAAAGCAGGTGTAGGATAAAGGTCTTCTGGAAAACTGTTAACACAGGAACATGGAAAGAAAGAAGCCTTCTACCAAGCCAGACCACTAGTCCACCCAGCTCTGAATTATTATTATTATTATTATTATTTTTAAAAATATGGAACGCTTCACAAATTTGCTTGTCATCCTTGAGCAGGGGCCATGCTAATCTTCTCTGTATTGTTCCAGTTTTAGTATATGTGCTGCCGAAGCGAGCACTGCTCTGAATTATTTTGACTGGCAGTGGCTCTCCAGGGTTTCAGGCTGAGGACATGGTATGTTTTGTCATGAGTTGGTTGGAAATATTATCAGTGGTGAATTAACTTAACGTCTGGTTTACATGTGCAAGGCATCACTGCTTGGTCAACATACAAAAAATATGCAGCACACATCTATAAGTAAATACATTGAGAGTCAATATGTTTGCTTTTCCTAAATAATCCTGTGACTAAAGGCTTCCTGCAATACTCGCTTCTAATATGGAGACGGTCCTATTCTCAACGCAACATATCTTAGTCATAATTTTGTAAGTAGCTAGTTAAAACGGCTTCCCAGTGAAAGAAACAGTGGACTTTTCAAGAACAAATACGTTCCAGAAACTCAGTAGTCAGAGCAGTTTTTAACATCACAGCAAAATCCTGGATGTTTTCCATCTCTCCAAGTAGTGCTAAGATCCAAAGCTTGCTTGAAGAAAGCACTAATATTATACAAGCCTGCTGCACTGCACCAAACTCATGGAGCACGTTGTACTACTTAAAACACTGGCCCCATGATCCCTTTACAAACAGCCTAACATTAAAAAGGAACCTTAAGGAAATATTTCAAGGTTTAAGCTTCTTATCAGCCAGACAAATGTTACCCCACCGTTATTTGTAGCAAGTGTAATCTATTACTGTATTAGTGAATAGCTGACAAGTGACGTGCACTTTTGTGGGTTTAAAACACACACACACCTACTAATTAAACATATAAATAGAAGCACAGGAGAAAGTCCTGCAGTCAGCAAAATTAAGGGAAGGGGTGAAATGTTTAAGAAGGCAGCTAAATTTAATAGAGCCAACTGGGCATGTTTTAAAATCCCGCTGGCTATAAAGATATGCAAGGCAGCTGTTCTGAGCAAAACTGCCAAAGGACAACTGTCGGGTGGTATGATTTGTGCTAAGGCCAGATGTGGAATGACCAAACGTAACTTAGACCATACATTCAAAGCACCTTTAATCGGCATGACTTCTCCACAAGAATCTTGGGAACTGTAGCTTTAAAGTGAGCTGGGAATTGTAGCCCTATGAGGGGTAAACTAGAGCTGCCAGGGTTCCTTGGGGGAAGCTGTGCACTTTAAATGTATGCTTGTGTATGCAGCCTGATTCATGGCAAAATCAGAAGCTACCCCTTCTTCTTTGGAACATGTCAGGCCATGGGTCCAACTTACCCTGTAACTGAGAGTGGATCTCCAGGGTCTCAGACACAGGTCTTTTCCTACCTGGAGATGCCAGGGGTTGAACCTTGAAGATTTTGCAAGCAAAGTGTGTGCTCCGCCACTGAGCTACAGTCCTTCAGTGTCATTTCAGAACAGTAACCAGACATAAAGGGAGAACAGTAACCAGACACAAAGGTTCTTAAACTGTTGTAAAAAGGGAATTTTAGAAAATGCCACTTTGTCATTCCTGCATGGAAGCTTTTCCTGCCGAAATTGCTTTGTCTACTCAACTAAGAGTCCTATCCTCTTTTGCAGTAGCTTGCCTCCAAAATGTCCTGTTTTCACATATTGCTTAAGAAGAAAATCACTGGAAGATATGTGTCTTTAAAATAAAATAAAAAAGCATCGTCCTCTTTGCAATTACTGTAGATGTAGCAGAAACTGTAACCTGCCTAAAGTGAAAAATGTGGATCATTCAAGACTGCTGGAAGACAGATTTCTTCCATAAACTAAGAAGCCTTTCATTTTAAGGCTTTAGGGCTACAGCAGATGCCTTACCAGATCGTCTCCCTTTAGGGGGACCAGAGTTTGTGCCAGGGTCAGATAACTGTACATAGGAAGTAGGATGGGGAGCATGACCTAATTCTAGCACATTGATATTTTTGTGCCAAAAGGACCTCTGGTTATATTCCTAGCTGTGTCCCATATGTCCTTTTTATCTCTCTCTCTCTCTCTCTCTCTCTCTCTCTCTCTCTCTCACACACACACACACACACACACACACACAGAGAGAGAGAGAGAGAGAGAGAGAGAGCTTAGTACCCATATATCCAGGAACCAAGAGTAGCCATGTGAGTCAGCTGCAGCAAAAACAAAATCCTGTGACACCTTATATTGTGGCATGAACTAGCATCATCGATACCCTTCTACATCAGATGCATGAACTTGGCAAGTGCTTTCACATCATGCCTCCACTGAAGGAAGGTCTTGCCTATTAAAAAGCCCACAATACTTTCACTGACACTCAGATAGCATCTCTAAAGAATCCTGTGATCCACCATGCCAAATCCAAATGCCCCCCCCAAAACCCAGGGCCATGTTTCCAAAATGATCATGGGGGATATCTGGCACAACAGAATAAGAGGTGGGGTGAGCTGGCCTTTACAAATATTAACTCAGATCTAAATTATGCACAGCAAATGAAGATCTCTTATTGACCTTTTAACTCCAGGAGCTTTCTGCCTCTGCCTTTATGCACAACTTGCTCTACTCAAGGCAAAGCAGGGCCACATAAACAACAGGAGAAGCTGAGGCAGTATAGAGAGCTTAAAGGAGGACCACACAACAGAAAGGGAATTCCAGAAGCAATGAAAGGGAAGACCTGTGAGGATTTTGTAAAATTGATACCACTAATGGCGTTTTTCCTAGGCTATGTCCCAAGATAGTTGTCTGCACTTGGCCCTAGGTCAGGGATGAGGAGAATTTTTTTCAGGCAGATGGCTACATCTGAGCCATCTTCCATGGGCCACATGCGTATGACGGGTGATATCAGAGACAACAACAAATGTAAATGTTTACCTTTCCACAGTAGGCTGTACACACTTACACACCCCTCTCTATCTTCCATCTGGACAAGCAAGAGGCATTATCAGAGTTCAAATGCACATATTAGCCAGGGGGGAAAAAACATGGGGTTGAATGCAGGGCCATTGAGGAGTGTGGTGTGGGGAGAATGTGGAGTTGCCTGAGGAGGCTTGAGATTCCTAGGTGGTGCCCCTAGTCGTGTGTTTTTAAGTAGAAATGTCAATGTTTCATTGAAGAGGCACTAAGGGTGCATCTAGACAAGGGCTTTCTTCAGTGTAAGTGTCTGTGACAGCAACAAGGCCACATGGGAACTACCTAAATATTTTTGCTGTTGCCGGGAGCACTGAATCCACTGTGGAACAAGCTACTGTCTCAGCACAACCCAACCTTGCATAAAGCATTATAGCACTACGGCATGACTCCCTCTGAGTACCTCTACTTCTGAGCAGGTATCTTAGCCGGCTACTTGAAGTAGCAGCCTAACCAAGTAGCTCTGCTTGATATAAATTAAGCCTACCGGTCATTTGTTCCTTACCATGCTTCTTGCCCTTATTATTCCCACATTGACCTTTGCATTTGCATTCTACAAAAAAAGCAGTGCAGCAATAAAGGGGTACAAATGGCAGACAAGACAGAATGAAAAAATAAAGGGGGCAAAGGGGAATGGGGTGAACACAACCTTAGAGATATTCACATCATCTCCCCAATTACTCACCTGAAAATTAAAATGGTGGCATGTGTATTTGAGGTGGGATGGGTAGGGAGGAAACTAAAACTATCCAGTTTTACCAGTGGTTTTTAACTGGGCTTTAGGAAGCAATAAGCCCAATAGAATTGGCCTCTTTCTGAGACAGCGTGAAATTGACAGCCATTCTTGGGGATTTTTTTCCTTTCACAGCAATGATCTTGCACTGCTAAGACCCCTTTTAGCTGCTGGAGGAAAGCAAGAAAATTATGGATTGCGGAATAGACTGCCACCAGATAAAAGGAATGGAATCATGGTAAATAAATACATTAAAAATGAAAGGAAGAATATTGAAGCTGAAAGGAGAAGGGAGAGCTGAAATCCCCAATAAAATAAATATGCATGAACTGTAAGAGATTAATGTGATCAATTATATGCCAATAATAACTGCCTTTAGGGATATGCTGCTGTTCATGGGGGTGGGGTGGGGGTGGGGGTAGTAGCTTTAGCAAAGCTGTGATTTCCTCTGACATCTGTTGTCAATAAAGTTGTGGCCTGATTCGACCCAAATATAACTTGTCACCCCTATCTCTAGCCATAATCACACGTTTCCACACATGACACACTTTTCTACATTTAGCAATAGAAACCCATCCAAAGAAACAAAGAATTCCATCCCATTCTTTTGCAACCAATAAAACCTTTCAAAGCCTTTTATTTAGATGAATCAAGCATACTTTCCTTCTGTGGTTTTCCTAAGGAGAACAGCTTTATTGTAAACACTGTTACAAATTCCATTATTAGCCATTCTTATTGGGAAGCCATGCTGTCAATTCAATAGGATCACATGAAACTTTTACAGTAGCTTTAGCCTTCTTCTAGCTTCCTAATTAGAAAGAGATGGCTGAGGTCAGTGAGATTAATCAGTCTTCTAAGAAGGAAAAAGGCTTTAATTGGACAGTTGCAGATAATCATGCAGTTTAAGATCTGCCCAAATATGTTTCTCTTGAAAAAGCCATTATCCAGTCAGCATGATAACCGATGTCCACACACACACACACACACACACACACTGTATTCTGAAGCAAGCTTAGATCTTGAAGGTATAGAGATGTGAAGGGCTGGTGGACGAAGTAAAAAGATTACAGATGGGGGGGGGGCATTTTTTCCTGAAACTTCCCTGCTGGATAATGTTCTCATCCTAACCTCCTTCAGCTTGCAAATCTGGGGGTCAAGACTGCTCTGTAAAACAAACTACAGTTTTATGAAATCATCATCCCTGTAAACTATAGGTACGTATGTACGACTCAAATCCAAGGACAGGGCAGGGATTTACTTCTTTACAGAATAGAGAACAGCTTGAAAGAGGGAAATTTGCTTGTTCAGTCATTCCACTGTGACATTACGAAATTATAATTGCATTGTTTCTTCTCCTTGCAGATAATGTCAGCTGTGGAGGCAGTTTCAAAGGACAAATAATTATTAACTATAATGTTGATGGTTTCTGTTTTAAACCTTTTCCCTCCTGTTTTCTCCATCCAGTAAGCTTCATGACTGAGTGGGATTTTGAACCTTGGTTTCCCAGGTTCTAGTTCAATGCTCTATTCAATTGCACCATACTTGCTCTCAATTTAGAACTGATCAGAAAATACGGTAAGTACTGCACAAACTTTGTTTATTTGTCTCCCTATGGTTTTTCTATTTTTATTTTTTTACAGATAGTGCATCTCCAGCAGATACAAACTGGTCAGAAAGATTCCTAACAGTGCTTCCTGGACTACATGAGACCGATCTCCTGTACACATGAATTGGTGTATGTGTGGTTGAATTCTTATCTCAGGTATTCACTCAGCAAGTTGCCTAAGGCAAGCTGCCATCTCCCAACCTCACTCTTTCCTCTCTGCCGTATGGGGTTAATAATAAGGTAACTATACAAAGCACTTTGAACACTCAGAAGGTGTCATATTTGTTGTTATTAAACCGACATCATAAAGCTTAAAAAGCCAGGTACGATGTCAACATTTTCTTCTCCCTTCGGGTTACGCAAAACCCATTTGAAAAAAAAAAAAATAAGCCAACACTGCCATACCTAATATATTAAGTAGTACAGTGGTACCTCATGTTACAAACACCTCGGGTTACAAACACTTCAGGTTACAGACTCTGTTAACCCAGAAGTAGTACCTCGGGTTAAGAACTTTACCTCAGGATGAGAACAGAAATCGTGTGGTGGCGGCATGGCAGCAGCGGGAGGCCCCATTAGCTAAAGTGGTACCTCAGGCTAAGAATGGTTTCAGGTTAAGAACAGACCTCCGGAACGAATTAAGTTCATAACCAGAGGTACCACTGTATTGAATAACATATAGTACAGTTTAGCTCTGGAGGCATGATACAATCTCCACATTTCTAAAATACATTTTCCTGTTGACAATACACCCTTATCCCAAGTGTCATCAATATGATGGTTATGGGTGCCAAAGCACCCTTGAGGTCCTACCCTGGTACCCATGAAGCCTCTGAGCTAGTTCCAATCACTGTCTACCTCATGAGGTAGTAAGGGCTGTTCTCTTTTTCTCCCTCGAAAAGTACCGGTACATAGATCTGAAGTAGGAGGGTGGAAGTGGGATGCTCTGTCCCAGTTACTCTTTCTGCTTCATGTACCGGTACTTCCTCCCCCCTTTTGTTTTTATTTTGTGCATTTGAAACAAGGCAGGCAGGTTGTAGCAGTTTATAAAGTTTTAGGAATTGTACACAGTGATATTTTTCTAGAAAAAGAGGTGCCAGAACTCACCATGAACGCCTCCCTCGTTCTCTTAGAATGGCAACGGCACCCACCTGAGAGTGCCGTAACTGAGTTCTGGTGAGTTCCAGCTGAAAAAGAGCCCTGTTTGTACATGTTTTACAGTTTTATTATTGTATGATGCCTGGTGAGCCTATCAGGTTGAAAGGTGGGCTATAAGTGAATGAAGGAATGGATGAATTACAACTTTTGACCTGTAGTAATTTGCTGACCTATCCAGAAGTCGGTTTTGAACCTGAATGGCAGTCGCCTGTGCAGACATTTTGATGTTTTCTTAGACGGTAAAGACAGGAAGTTAATAAGCCATTAGTAAATGAAGAAGAGAGCAAAATTTGCATTTAGCAACGTTCAAAAATCCACTGAACCAAATCTGGCAATAACCACAGAGCCGCAGTGTTGATTCTGATATTCAGAACTAGAGCTGCATGGCTGTAGCGCGGGGGGGGGGGGGAGCGGGGAGAAATCATTACATCGGCACATCAGCAACTACAGCTCCACCGCATTCTAATTGGCAGCTGCAGTTCTGCTTTAGTTTCATACACATAATTCATGCAGGAGAAATACTTAAGAGAAGTATTTAAATATTTACAAACCTTTCTCATGCAGCAAGTAGGTCAAGAGAGAAACACACCAACGGCAGGGAGAGAATACAGCAGGATATCTTTGTTATATTTGTTCTACTCTCTTGCCTGCTCTTTGCAGGCAAAATAATTGAATAAATATAATCCTTTACAATTTGGCCAGTTTCACTTCCCCATTTTTTTTTTTAAAAATTAAAAACTGTACATTTCCAGAAGGTCCCTTGGAAATGTAACCTCTACATAAATTGCTAAGATAATTTATTTAGCAGTGTAGACACAAAGCAAGAGCTTGCCCCCTTGAGCACGGAATTTGAACTCGGGTCACCATACTATCCTCTGACAAAAAAAAGGGGGGCAGAGGAGAAATACTATTTCTCCTTATTTTTACTGTATCTGATGTTATTCCACAGTATGTAAATAATCTTGTGATTGCCTGAATATTTACATTCATAAGAAGTAGCAGCTATCAAGGTTTCCTTGTCAACATACAAAATCAATTAAAAAAGCAAGCCTACCCAAACACATATGAAAGTCCTGTTAACCTCAATGTGATTTCCATCCCAATAAACATAATTGGGGCTGGACAGCATGGCACATCACATCACAAAACCCTCAAATCCCTAATGATATCTACAGCAGGTGTTAGCCATGAAATACTGGAGAACCAAAGCAATGTTATGAAGGTGGCACTCAACCTCCAATCTCTGCTTAGCAGTAGCAAGATTCCAGGGGATTCCAGGCACTTACCCAGGACCATGGTTAATTTTACACATATTTACACCAGAGGTTTTCGATGGAGGGAGAGCAGAATTTACAGCATTTGCATTTCTAGAGGGGTTTGAGTATTGAAGAACTGGATTTCCAAAGCATCCTGAACACTATCTCTGTGCTTCTGTCCCAACCTGCCAAGATGGTTCTGACCTACAGCCACCACATGGAGTTCAACCTATTTCCTACTTCTCGTCCCAGAAAACCTTTTGCCAAGCAACTCCTCCCCTTCTCCCCCCATAGTTTTGAAAAGTGACAATTTTCCTGTGTGACACCACACCAACATTGCCCTGGCAACCTCCCCCTTGGTTACTTGTAGGGTCTTTTGTCTTGTAGGTGGATTAATGGCAGGCCCATCATCTCTCCACCGGCCCCTCTAAGCAAGCTCAGCCCATCAGCTCTGATTAAGTGCCAGCATCCAAGAATCTGGAGGGGAAGATCTGGCGCCCAGGTATCTAGAAATCCCTGTTCCCCCACTAACCTGTAACAGTAACCAAAGACTTCTGACAGACATCAGTGAATGGATTTTCTGGTTCAGTTTCTATTGGTCACCTACAAGTCGCAGCAAAAGACTGCCAATTATTTACTTAATAGTATTTAGTATTCTGTGTTCAGAATATTTTATTTTATTTTAATTTTTTATTATTTTGTTCAGTCGTTCAGTCGTGTCCGACTCTTTGTGACCCCATGGACCAGAGCACGCCAGGCACGCCTATCCTTCACTGCCTCTTGCAGTTTGGCCAAACTCATGTTAGTAGCTTCGAGAACACTGTCCAACCATCTCATCCTCTGTCGTCCCCTTCTCCTTGTGCCATCCATCTTTCCCAACATCAGGGTCTTTTCCAGGGAGTCTTCTCTTCTCATGAGGTGGCCAAAGTACTGGAGCCTCAACTTCAGGATCTGTCCTTCTAGTGAGGACTCAGGGCTGTTTTCTTTAAGAATGGATAGGTTTGATCTTCTTGCAGTCCATGGGACTCTCAAGAGTCTCCTCCAGGACCACAATTCAAAAGCATCAATTCTTCGGCGATCAGCCTTCTTTATGGTCCAGCTCTCACTTCCGTACTTTATTTTATCTGCTGGTTATTTATAGCATCTGCATATGTGTAGTTTTTGTTGTTGTATGTTTTAGAGAATTTCCCCCTCTTTTAGAATCTTTTGATTCCTTATTGCAAACTGCTTCAAGATTTTATATACAGGTGACTCTCCACATGTGGGGGTTACGTTCAGGGCCCCAGTGTGCATAAGCAAAATTTGTGCAAGTGGGGAGCCTCGTCAGAGTGGAGAACTAAGGCAAAAGGGCATCAAAAATACAGTTCCTTTTTCAAGATCTTTAAACCTTTATTTCCAGGCTGACATCCTCTTTGGGCTCGGGGGTGTGTGTGTGTGTCGGAATACACTGCGTGGATCCGTTAAAAGATCCGCGGTTAATTGTTTATTTTAATGGTTATTGAGAACTACTTTTTGTATCCTTACGTGTAAAAGCGAAAGTGAAAGTAAGAATGAACAGTCGGTTTGCCAATAAGATTAATCCGCCTTTAATTTATAGTCCCGGTAATGTTTCAAAGTTATCAATGAGCGTTAACCCTGCTTCCCGCCTTTTTGGAAGGCAGCAACAGTGGTTTTATTGGTTGAGGCATCGATCGTGATGTCACATCTGTTCCTAAATAAAAGGCTGAGGTTCCCCGCTTAGGCACGTTCAGTTTGGGTTAGTCAATCGTTCTTTACGTTTTGTTCTTTTGGGGTCTTTTATGTTCAGTTGAAGTCAAGTTTAGTTTAAGGGGTTTTGGGAGCGGGCTGGATGGGTTGGATGGGTTTTTCTTTTAGTTAGGTTTAGTTCGTGGAAGATATTCGGTTTAGCTTTAGTTAGGCTTTTAGGTTTAGCCTAGGGCTAGATTTGCGGAAGATATTTCGGTTTAGTATTATTTAGTTTAGTATCGCGAAAGATTGGGCGCGCAGGGACTGAGAGCTTAGGGAACCTTAGCTTAGGGCAAGAAACGAGCCTACGCGGGTTTTGCCAAAGCCACTAAAAATATACTCGGTGTCTGTCGTCCTTTGGGGAAAAGGGGAAAAGGTCTAAAGATTTTTTTTGATTTTAACCAAAACTTAGATAACGTCCTTGGTTTGGTCTTCCTAGTTCAGATTCAGGGCATCCATTGGTTTTCGAGGCATCCATTAGTTTTCGAGGCATCCATTAGTTTTCGAGACATCATTTTAGTTAGAAGGCATTCAAGAACTCACACACCTTCGGAGTCATTTTCCGTCTTACTCAGCTTCCTTCAGATTGTGAGACTTGGCCGGCGCCCGTGCTCATAAGCACGTGGAACGCTGGCCGCTTTTCCCCCGCTACTGGTACCTCGTGCGTGGGCAGCTTAAGCTTACGCACGAGGAGCTCCAGCACCGAACCCCAGCATGTGTGTGTGTGGGGGGGCTCATGAGCCACTAGGACTTTCCACCTCTCTCCCAGCATTTCCAGGTTTGAACAGATGTAATAATTTATTTCCCAGTGATGCATGTATACGCAGTGATGCGCAAGTGTGGGTGCCTATATTCATATATTTATTTATAGATAGATAGATAGTATATATAGCGAAGATTGTAAATGGTCTATAAATTGACTAAAAATAAATGAAATGAAATTTGGCCCTACAGAATATTGCCAACACTTACTAACTTCTCTATAATTCTTTATTCAAGCCAGAAAGAGCTTGGCAAACTTAATTTCCCCACATCTTGGAATTGAAGAACTTGTCTTCTTTAGGATAGGGGTTTGGGTTGGGTTTGGGTTAAAATAACAATATTTCTATCTAATAATGGAGCCTTTCCCAGCAACTGTAAAACACACACACACACACACACACACACACGAAAAAAAGAACAAGTTGGCAGTTATTATTTTATATCATAAATCTTATTGGCATAGAGGAGGCAAGTACCCTGTTTCTCCTAAAATAAGACATAGCCATAAAATAAGCCATAGCAGGATTTCTATGCATTTGCGAAATATAAGCCATTGCCCAAAAATAAGCCATACCCCGAAAATAAGCCCTAGTGACGCGGCACCTCCCATTAAAACAGCCTGGGGAGGCGTGGCTATGCAGCGTACCGATGCGACACGGTTAAAATAAGACATCCCCTGAAAATAAGCCATACTGTGTTTTTTTGAGCGAAAAAAAATATAAGACGGTGTCTTATTTTAGGAGAAACACGGTAGCTCCTATTTCGATGCCAGAGAGATCTTTTTTTTTAGATGGAATGAGAAGTTATTGCAACGTCACATTTAAAAAAAAAATGCTGATAAAGTATCAGCACTTAGCCTGTTTCCCAAGGGGCAAAGAAATATTGAGGGAATTGCCACATGTCATCTGGCACCTTTTTAAGAACCATTAGTCAGTAAACCCAAAGGACTACCTGAAAGCAAGAGGCGTCTTTCAATAACCTCACTAACTATCCTTTACAACAGCACCTCCCATTTCACAACACCTTCAGTACTCCCTAATGCTTAGTTGATTAGTACGAGCACCCTGATTTTCTTGTAAAGTTCTAAAACCAAACATATGATGCGCTAATCAAAATGGCAACATTGTTCAGCAGGCCTTGAAATTAAGGCTTGCTTTGATATTGAACAGCAATATTTCAGATGGATAATGTAACGAAAGAAGGAAACAAACAAACAAACAAAGAATTTAGTCTTAGAAAAGTTTAAAGACCACAAGAATAATCTTCTATTAGTGCAATATTGCTTTAACTGGCAATGTAATTATTTGACAATGTCACATTGACAGCATGAAAAATATCTTCTAACAACTGAACCAATAAAGTATGGTGGAGAATTGTTTGTCTTTTCCCTTGGGTGTGGATCTTTATTCAGCTGTCAAATGTATTCAGTGCCTTTGGGCAAGTCAACCCAAGCCTTTAAGCCCTCATTGTGGGCTTCCTAAGGACATCCAGCTTGCCACTGGGAGAAAAAGATTAAGTCAATGGTCCTCAAAAGGTGTGGCATGCCACATTGGTGTGGCAGGAGATCATGGCCAAGATTCAAGGACAATCAAAGAAACATATAAACCTTTCATTGGAATATAGCATAGTATCAAAATAATGGTGTTTTTTATTTGTAGAATATGGATACTGTAGATAACTTTTCAAAAGGAGAGCAAGAACATCATGTGATACTGCAAGGTCACACCTTTCATTGAGTTTGTATAGGCCTACATACAGAATGTACCTATGTAAGAGGCTCATTTAAATTTTATTTTGTTCATGCTCTTCTGTAGCTGCATTGTTCTGTACTTTCTGGATGTCCCGTGATCGTATTATAAAGTATTTGTGTTCTGTGTTATAAATCCAGCACTTTTTGTTTTCCAATATATTTCTTATCCATAAAAAAACTGGTGTGGTGAAAGCAAATTTTTATTCTGAAAGTGTGGCCCAGAGAAAAAAAGTTTGAGAACCACCGGACTGAGTGAAATCTCAGTCTGATCCAGCAAATCTCTCACAGTGTTCTTCAATCTCTCCCCCTTCCACCCCAAAAGCTTTCCCAAAAGCTCTTTGAAAGACCTATTATGAGGACAGTACTCCACCTCAGAATCACAGAGTTTGAAGGGACCTCAAAAGGTCATTAGTCAAAGGCCCTGCTAATTCAGGAAGCCCTCCAGCCCTGATCAATGGCCAGCTTCTACTTAAACGCCAGCTTAAATTAGCAATTGCCTCAATGGCTTGACGCACAGGGAGATTGAGACAAATTGAGAATACAGCGGGAGGAGGCAAAGAGTTAAAGCACACCCATACCGGAGTCCTAAACTGGAACAGGGCCCTCGTGCTTGTCATTTGCCTTTTTAAATGCCATTTGAAAACTGTGCAAAATGGCATTGTGTCAAGTGTGACCCTTAAGAGTCCAAATCAGCGAAACTAATGCTCTCCTACAAGGCTTCACAGCACAAGTGTTAAAGTATTTCCCATTCTCCCAAGGAGGGGGCAGAAGATCAATATCCTACTGGATTCCAGTTATAATATAATCTGGATTATGATTATGATTACAATCACACCTAGGGCCTGACCATCCAGCACTTGAAAATCGTTTGGAGAGGATTTTATTTTTACAGTGTTTTTCATTATAAACCTTGGATATTGTACATTTAAAGAAACCTCTCAAGTTTATTGACACTACTAACATTAGTCTCTTTTATGTCACAACACTTTTAGAAAGTTGCTCCAACTGCATTTCATTTTCAGAAATACTGAACTTTCAAAGTTACCGTAGCTTCCAAGTGCAGAAATCGATCCAGCTGCTGTTTTCAGATTTTTCCTCAGTCAGAAAGAAATCAAATTATGTACAGGCAAGATCTGATTACTGGAGCACTGCTTTTCTTCAAGGAACAGATCTAGTTTTGCCCCTTCCTTTTAAACAATACTATCGCCAAAAGCAGGTGCACCCACGAATTTTACTGTTATAATAACTACAAACCCACACATTTCACAGTAGTTATCAATGTAGAGTCCAACAGCACTCGGCACAAATTTCGGCAACAGCTTGTTTAGTTTTGCCATCTACCTTATACATGTGAAGTAGAAGCAATTAGTGCAATGGATACAAATAAAGGATTCTGTGGCCCCTTAAACTAAGCCGAGAGAGCTATCATTGCAATTATCCGAACTTAAGCTGTAAGCCAGGGAGGAGGAATCTGTTGCCCTCCAAATGTTGGTGGACTAGAAATCCTATCATCCTTGACCACTATGAGATTGGTAGTGATGACAGTGATAACTCTCAGCAATCTATACCCAACTCTAATCACCCACTGGAAACACACACAATTTGTGACCCACAAAGCAGAATATAGCTTCCCAGCATAATTTTCCAAGAACTAAAACAAAATAAAGCATCCCCTATTTTTGCTGCCTGACTGGGACTGGAAAAGTTGTGGGTGTTGTCAGTCAACTACCAGGATCCACCAAATGGCTGGCTTCACGGGACACACATACAGCTATTGTACACATTTAATCTACATAGTGGATTCAGTACTAGGGAACTCAGAAGGAATAAATCAGCAACCAATTTATCCTCTTTTGTGTATTACACAGCAGGCCCTTTCAGAGCAAACTTAGGCTGTTTCAAGAAAGACAACTTTCCATTTTCTTTTTCCCCTTAATGAGTTCCCAGTTGGATTCATAGAATATTGACCCTGTAACCTATCTATAAAAGCTGGCCTGTGAAAACTGCACATTCCTCTATTTATATGTTTGGTCCTGAGAGATGTTTGTTGCTTTTGTTTTAACAAAATCTGTTTGCAGGAGATAGCCAACGTAGATTTAGATTTGGCAAATTGAGTTCAAATCTTGAGCTTGCAAGGTGGGGGGGGGGGACCTTGTATTCTTCCAGTCAGCGGCTTAATATTGTAACAGGTCATTGGCAAAAGTTGTTGGGTGTTTTTTTAAAAAAATTTTTTATCAGATTTCACCTGAAAATGGTCAATATATATTTAATGGTGGCAAGGCCTGGCATATTGATCTAACAATATTTTGTGGATGCTGCAAAAAAGTTTCATGGATGAATACCACTGATTTCACAATAAACACCTGTCTGGAAGTTTCCCATATGAAATGAAAAAAACAACTTGCTTTGATTGGCGGGTGAGCTAACTGATGACTGGAAAGCACTATATTAAAATTATATTATAAAGTGCTAATCAAAATGCAGTGCTGGAATTAAAATATCCTGGGTTATTGCTTCCTTGGTAATTTATGACTCTTCTACAATGATATTAATCATAAATTAATTTTTTTTTGGGGGGGGACTCAAAATAGAATGCAGAGTTTATAAAAGCGAGATAAGTAACTACACATCTTTTAGATGACAACTGAAGGCAGCCCTGTATAGGGAAGTTTTTAATGTTTGATGTTTTATTATGCATTTGTATTTGTTGGAAGACACCCAGAATGGCTGAGGAACCCAGTCAGATGGACAGAGTACAAATGATGATGATGATGTTGATGATGTTGTTGTTGTTGTTGTTGTTGCAGCCATGGAGAGCCTTGTGGAGCAGAGTATGGCTTCTATGACATTCTAGTCCCCCCTCCCCATGTTCAGCTTTCTATATATATATATATATATATATATCCCCAGTATTTTTTTTTATTCAGGGACGTATAAGAAAAAGCATGTTGCGCGTCGAGGTCCTCAAGCCACCCCCCCAAGAATTAAACACAGAGACATAATTTTTGTTTGGGTTTTTGGCAAATAATTTAGGGCCACAACTTTATTAAAATACAAATTTGGTGAGTGGTTGCGTAGGCATTGGTTCAGACTATCTGTCCAAACGGGACAGCTGCTGACTTCAGTCAGCGTCGGGAGAATGCAGCTGGGGAGAGTTAAGGAGGCTGGGGACGAAACCTCCCCCTCACCAGCGGTCCCGGGGGCTCTGCCTATGGCCCTAGCCCCAGACCTGGGGTTCGGACAAAGCAAAAGAGCCGCCGGATTCCTTTAACGGAATTCCCTGTACCAACATAAACATGATTGTGGAGGTGGGGCCTCACCATCCGAGCAATCCAAAACATAACCAATGCCTAACCGCCAACCTTACAAGTTGTCACAAGTTGCTACTGCAGTAGGCAAAAACCATAAGGCAACCACTAATCAGCCAGATGGAAAAATTCCTACTGGGCCCCTGCTACAAAGCAGATGACCCCATGACAGGCAGTTGCAAGGTCAAAGCAGAGGCCTAAGAAAACAATGGGGGGGGGGCGGGTGGGTGATCCGAAGCTCGAAGCCAAGAGAGGGATCACCCTGCGTGCAGAGGATTATAAAGGATGCTGACCTGTCCATCACAAATTGCTACATCTCACTTTGCCCAGTAACTCTGCCTGACCAATCCTGACTAAGGCCAGCGTCCTGCCACTCCCTACAGGTCAATTTAGTGTCTTGCCAGGCCCCGACCACAACACGTGCTCTTACTCAGGGTAGAACCCGATATGTGGATGGTATTCTACTCAAGTTCTCTTTAAGAAACCAACCTGTTTCCTACATCCAATGTTCTGGCCAATGAATGCAAGCCACAGGTAGAACCAACAAGCACTAGGGTCTTATTTGTAATTTTTTATACAATTACATTTTGATAACAAGCAATAGAATTAAATAAATTTAAACGCACTACACTGCTGCATTTGGATCTAGGCTGTTTTGCACTAATTTATCATCCTCCCATCAGTCCACCCTTAAACGCCACAGCCGTGGAAATTCTGACTACAGACCTACAAGGACTCTGTTCTCCCCCCTAGATAGAAACTTGTGGATGTGTTTTATATAATTTATAACCTATGGTATGTGACTCTCTCCTCAATCTACAAGTCTAGAATGATGATCGGCCCTTCCACATACAGACAGTGCATTTCGGCTCCACTCCCTGTGTAAGAAATTTATCAGTTATCAAATGCAATGTCTACTCAGAATGAATAAATTATCCTGTGGGTTATAACTTACAAAATGTATCTCTCTCTATTCACACCAAATGCATCAAGTCATTAAGATGACAATATGCTGCAAAATGATCTGAACTGTCAAGCAAAAGCTGCAAGAAAAGATAAAAGAAATGAAGTTTCTTCTACCAGCCTTTTTCAGCTGCTGAAGCTGTGTGTGGCAAGGAAACAGAATGGCTCAGCAGCATAAAGTTGATATTGTGCAATGAATCCAGGCTTGCTCTTCACAGGAAATCAATACATTCATATGTATCAAGCTGAACAATGGCCATCAAAGGGAAATCTTGCTTCCATGAATGCTCCAGCTTGGGTTTTATTTCTTAAATAAAAACTATAGTCTTCAATATATAAAACCTATCTTAAATTGTCTTGTTCATAAAAAAATACATGATCTTATTGGATGAGTTGAGTATACTGTATTGTTTCAATAAAAAAACCAAGTGGATTTGACATTCAACAATCAGCTTCGGTATGCTATTTCTGAGCTTGCTGGGTTGTGTACTGAAACAGATACCATCAGTAAGCAGGACTTACATCAGGCCAGTTTGATATATTTGCTATCAGTCTCATACCTGACATGGCTGGGGAATTCAAAGAAACTGTTTTTTTAAAAAAAAATCAGTGCAGTTTTGCAATCAGCAGTTAAAATCAATGCAGTTTTGAAAGCTACAGCCCACTGTCTTGGTGCAAAATGGCACCCAATTGTGTCCAAACATAGATGCAAACCTGCTCCTTCTTAAGAACAATCGTGCAAAATTTGGTTAAAATCGGTGCAGTTTTTAAAAGTTCAGCCCCCCATCTTGATTAAAAAATGTGTCCAATTGTATCCAAACATAGACAAAACCTGCTCCTTGATCTCAGGATCCTAGTGAACAGACACACAAATTGTATAGAATACACATACAGTGGTACCTCGGGTTACAGACCCTTCAGGTTACAGACGCCGCTAACCCAGAAATAGTACCTCAGGTTAAGTACTTTGCCTCAGGATGAGAACAGAAATAGGGCGGCGGCACAGCAGCAGTGGGAGGCCCCATTAGCTAAAGTGGCGCTTCAGGTTAACAACAGTTTCAGGTTAAGAACGGACCTCCAGAATGAATTAAGTTCTTAACCCGAGGTACCACTGTACACACCTTTGCATGTGTTAGGCAAGTGTGTGTTTCGCGCAACATGTGTCATAAATGTACACTTATCATAAAGCTGGAAATGGTTGCATCCCTGCAGCATTAACCTGTTCAGCAACCCATAAACTACACACTGTCGATTTGCCAGGGAGAGCAAACCAAGTGCTAGTTCAGAAATGCTCTTTCTTAAAAGCATCTACCTGCCACAATTCAAAGACCTCTCTGGAGATGTTCTATTTCCACTTTAGCCCCTCTCCCAGTTTGAAGGCTGATTCACCCATTAGATTTTGTGTGTGTGTGTGTTTGCCTAAAAATGTTTAGTGTGAATGAAATGCAAACACATATATTATACAGGAACATACATCAAGTATTCAGGATTCACTGTGGCTCCCTATCAAATGTACACTAGCAGGCTTGCTGCTAGGTAATGTGTGAGAAACACATTAAGTGCACAGTCAATGTTCTCTTTTCTCATTCATTCATTCTTTCTAACTATCCAGCTTCATCTCAGCCTCCATTTTATCATGACTGCACAGCAGTGACCAGATCCCAGCCTTAAATACAGCTAAATATTAGTTTAAAATATACCGGTAACTTAAACTGTGATTCTGTGGAGATATAAGAGTTTTAAAGTGCACCAGAAAGACCTGCTACACTTTTTGCCACTCCAATAAGTATTTTTTTATTCATCAAAAGCAATGCACAATGAATAATCCGGAAAGTCGTAGCTACTTCCTCAGCTGCAAATAATATCAAAGCATTTTGCCTGTACTGAGTCAGCACTCTTTAAGCTGAAGCACAGGGGAGCTTTAGTGAAGCAGGAATAATTAAAATACCATCAAATAAACAACCCCTGGGTTTGACGGTTAGTGTGATGGCCTGGGAGTCAGACTCTGATGCTGAACCTGAGGGATCCCAGCCTGCACAGGATTCCCCGCCTCCAGAACCAGCTGAGCCGGGGCCAGGGCTTGAGCCTGAAGGATCCCCACCTGTGCTGGATCCCCAGGTGCAGGCATCAGCAGAGTCTGCTCTGGCTCCTGATGGGAGGGAGGACCCATTGCCTGCAGGTGCTCCACTCCCAGCCTCTTCAGAGGAAGCTGAGGCATCCCCTGGGTCCAGTAACCCACCAGCCTCTCCTGAGCTACAGAGGCTCAGGGCAGAGAGGCGAAGGGAGTTAAGTGTCTGCAGGAGGAGTGCTCGCCTCCAGGCCCGGAGGAGAGGCGAGTCTCCAGAGGATCGGGGCGGCCCTAAGCATAGGGCCAGATAAAAGCCAGCCAGACCCAGCCCAAGTTGCGTGAGCAACATAGTTGCAAGCGTGTGCTCAACCTGCAACCTTGTGCCTGAACCTGCCTTGGACCTTGACCTGCTCCCTGCCTCGCTCCCCGCCGGACTGACCTCCTTTGGACCCCTAGACCCAGGACTGGACTTGGACCTCGCTTCATGGACAAACCCTTGGGGCCAGCACAGTTAGTGTGCTTTCCTGCCAATATGTTGAACCTGGGTTGTAAAATGATGCCGTAGGAATGATCACATTGAATGAGATGTAGATTCTTAGTCCAATAATGGTTTAAGTCCAGTTTAACACTAGTATTATCAGACACCTTAAAGGACAAGGCAAGGATAAACAGAAACTTGCAGTTTGCTATGCCGATATGGGAGAAATCAGTCATAACTAGGCCAAATGGGAGCCCTAATCATGGTGTCACTATTCTATGTCATATTTGAACATGTTTGTTATTTTCTAGATGCTTTGTGAATAGGTCTTCCATTGATTCAGTGGCCACATTCAAATCACAGCATCTCTGCTTAAAAGTAGAAGATTAATTTACATTTCATGCAGCCCACACAACCGCTTCACTCCTCCCTTGAAGCAAGCAGGGAAACAAGGCACACAGTTTCAGTCAACCACAGGTTCCTGTTGCATCCTAAACAGGAAACAATATTTTGGCTTGTTTGGAAGCTGTTAACCATCAAGACATGCTTTAAAGTGGATTTAACATGCTGCTTGTTGGGTAACCATTAATCATAGTTTCCTGTTTGGGAGGTAACAGGAAACTATGGTTAACTGCACCTTCTTAGCTTGCTTCAAAGCAGCTGCTTACATGTGCAGAAGGCTCATTCATATCTCTGCTTATAAGGGTAAGATGTGATAATCTGGACACAACCAGCGTATTCTATCAGCCGCTCTTACTTGCTATCATATTTGTTTTGTTTCATCTGGAATACTGTTCGCTTCTGGTTTTTTGTTCCTGAGGGATAGCCCTTCACTTTCTTCATATATATATTTTTTGGTCATTTCAGATATCATTGAATTGTAGACTTGGAAGGGCCCCTGAGTATCACATAGTCCAATCTCCTACAATGCATCAATATGCAGCTGTATCTAAAACCCCTTCTCTGTTTATTATTGCCTTCCATGTCACATAGAGGTAATAACAGTACCCAAAGTTGCAAAAACAGGCACAGTATATGTTGTGCAATGAGATAAATGTAAATACAGTGGACGCTCGGGTTGCAAACGTGATCTGTGCAGGAGGCACGTTGGCAACCCGCAGTGTTCGCAACCCGCAGCACCGCATCTGCGCATGTGTGGGTTGCAATTTGGTGCTTCTGCGCATGCGCAAAGCGTGATTTAGTGCTTCTGTGCATGCGCAAGCACCGAAACCCGGAAGTAACCCGTTCCGGTACTTCTGGGTTCGGTGCGGTGCACAACCCGGAAACACAAAACCTGAAGTGGCCGTAACCCGAGGTATGACTGTAGACACAAATGTTATGGGACAACACCCCAAGGAGGTGTTGTTCAGGAGGTCAGTGGCTGGAGCTAGAGTTTAAAGTGCTACAGCTGAAAGATAATGCTTCCATTGATCGGGCAGGCATAAATCTTTCCAGTCTGGGGGCTTCATACAATCTGCTAGTCACAGGAGCCCAAGTGGCACACCTTTCTCTGGCCACAAAAGGCTCTGGAAGCTCACTAGGCAAAGACACAGCAACCCACACCATAAATAATAAACAATATAAATAAATATGGCATATGGTGTTTCAGAAGAGTCAGATGATTAAGCAACACAACCGCCCTTGATTCTCCAGAATCGCAGCTCGTGAGGCTCCAAGGAGGAAGATGTATTTTTAAGACTCATGTGTACAAAGCCAACTTCTTGGTCATAGCTTGCTTACCCTGTTTATTTATACACCACCAAGTTGAACAATTTATTAACCCACCCACTTTACTTTAAATGTGTATGTACTTTCACACAGACACACAACCAAGTGCGAACTGATTTAAAGGCGTTTGCAAATATGTACACACCCGTAACAGGCTCACAAAATCATATTTATGTCAACAAAATAAAACCCAAATCCCATAAATTATAATATTCAAATCTAAGATGATCCCAGTTCAAGCTAGCATATGGTACTTATCATTCACTCAAATTTCTCACAAATACTGCTGCTTAATATTGACGTTTCCATGAGAAGTGGGTCAATATAAAGTGCATATGATGTTCATTGATTCTGGCAGGGAGGTGTGTATGTACATGATTTACTCATAGTGCATCAGCTGATTTTTCAGATTGTGTATGGTTCATTTTTTCAATGACCATTGAAATTGATCATGGTTATTTATCAGACAAATACAATTTTTCACTCACTTAGACTATTTCCTTGTACATATTCCAGGCTGATCCCCCCCCGCCCCCACCATGCAATCAAAGCTTCAGAGAGATCAGATTGAACTTATTATAAACTATCATAGTTCATATTCAGGATCAATAATGAAATGCCAAGATAAATGGCAGCTGTGCCAAACACCACTGTGTAGAATGCTTTTGATGGAGCTGAAGTGGCCACTAATGTAAAAAAATAAAGAGAGATGCAAAAATGTCATAAATAAGGCTGCAATCTGCTTACTTGGGAGTAAGCCCCACTGAACTCCAATGCCGCCATTAAGAAGCAGAGGTTATCCTGTTAATTAGAGTTTAATTGCACTAAACTACAGGCACGTGCTAGAAGAGATCACAAACTGTGGAACAAACCAGCTGCAAGGACTTTTAGGTTTGAATTTGAGATAAGACTTCGTTCAGTGCAAAAGACGTTGGGGGGAGGAGCCTACGGAGTTTCTTTATTTAAAATTTGCTTCTCTGTATTAATGATTCGGCAAACCTCCTCTGAATGTTAGTTCAAATTATATTTGTACAAGTGAGGATGAAAGAAATTGGATCATAAATATGGAATATAACAGGCACGTCCAACAGGTAGATCACTGGACGTCTGTGGTAGATCACTGGTAGATCACTGGCTCCCCCAAAGAAGCTCAACAACTTTGGTTCCCCTAAAAAAAGCTCAATTTTTTTGCCCTGCACACCCAAAAACAGGGTTTTCCTCCTCCCCAAAAAAGCTCAACAACTTTGACTTGAACTCCAAAAAAGGGGGTAGATCACTGCCAGTTTTTAATTCTGTAAGTAGATCACAGTCTCTTGGGAGTTGGCCACCCCTGGAATATAACATCAAATGGAACTGTGTATGTAAAAAGTGGGGGAAGGGAGGGAAGCTCTATTTTGCAAAAGGTTTATGATGGAAACTTAGATCTGACTCTTCCCCATCCTTTATTATCTACATATACCTTCAGCTGGAAGGAAATATGAAAGGAGTCTGTGAGCTGCCAAGGAACTGATAAGGTTCTTTCTTGAGTCATCTGCAGTTTGACAGACCACTCTTCTTCCCAGGTTGAGAGGAAATATGGTGACAACAGTTTATTTACTGGGACAGAGTAACTTCTGCAGCTGTAGTTAAAGTTCTTGGTGCAAAACAACAAAGCAGGGGACGGAGCGATGGAGAAATTTGTGTAACTACAATGGGATATCAGCTCCACCCAAGGCATGACAGATAACAGCAACAGGGGAAAGAAAGACGTAACATCTTACAAGGACAGAAAGGAACACCATGGACAGAATAATTCCCACAGACAGGAAGAACAAGGATATAGTTTGAGTTCCTCACTTGCAGTTTTATAAATCATTTCATGTTTCAACATGAATAGAAGTTATTAATATTGCCGTTGTTGAATAAGGGATTATTATTGTGACCGGAATGTAACTGAAACTAATAAGATTTTGGAATGTAGAAATAAAGAAAATAATCAAATCAAAATCTAGCATGGGGGGCGCACTCTAACTAAATTAGATAATTCACTATTTGAATTGGTATTAATAATTGTATTATAAACTGGTATTGTTATAATGAGGCTATTACTGGACTGTAATTGAAAACTAATAAAATGTATTACAAAAAAGCATTTACATTTGGAAGTGGAACAAGTAACTTATAGCTCAGTCTTTATGCTACACATACATTCATAGATATAGTACACACAGCACAGGCTGCTTCCTTGGGGATCATGGGATTGCTTGTTTTAATCTTTTTTAATTAAAATAACAACAGCATTAATTTGCTTAAGGGATACAGCTTAAAAAACAACAACAAGAAAGCAAAGTCATGAAACACAACAGGATGCTCTGGTCTACTATGAAAACAAATCAATAAATGACTTCTTAAGGTGGAGTGGCCAAACTTCTAGACACAGAAAGTGAACAGAATATAAAGCATAGAGCATGCATGCACTGTAAGGCTACAACAAAATCTTGCTGCCAGTAAGCTACTGGTAGTTATTGCCAAAGGAAAAAAGAAATGGAGGAAAAAGCACCCCTTCAAGTGTTCAACGATCTTTCAACCCGGACACTGAGGTCCAGCACCAAGGGCCTTCTTGGTAGTGGCGCCCGCCCTGTGGAATGCCCTCCCATCAGATGTCAAAGAAATAAACAACTATTTGACATTTAGAAGATATCTGAAGGCAGCCCTGTTTAGGGAGATTTTTAATGACTGATGTTTTAATGTATTTTTAATCATTTGTTGGAAGCCGCCCAGAGTGGCTAGAGAAACCCACCCAGATGGGCGGGGTAGGTTGAAATAAATAAATAAATAAATAAATAAATATTGATATTATTATTATTATTATTCATCCCACAGGGAAAGTATATTCCCACTGTTGCGCCCCCATTGTCATTGCCCTCCAGATGTTGCAGGGATCCGCTCACTCTCATGGAGGGCGACTGAAGAGGCGATGGAGCACACTTGTGCCCATTCACCTCATGTGTCAACATCACACTGAAGAAGAATGCCTGAAGAGGGCACACTGCAATAATTCAAGGTGCAGGTTGTTGTTGTTATACCAGGCCTTGGTGAGATAGAAAATGAATATGGTTCTGTATGAATCTAGGAAAGGAGAAAGTAGTAAACAGTAGTGTCTGCAGAGAAGGCGAAACAAGTAGCACCGAACTTTGAAGGATAGCAGTGAGAACCATGTGTTGTGTAGTGCTCAACCATTTGAAGACTATTGTCTCCAGGTCTTAAGCCCACCTCCCCGACAGTTCATTAAGAACTAACACAGTATGTGCAGAGATGGTCTTGTGCTTGTTTTACACTTATCTTCGTGCATTTGCTTTTTATTTACTTACTGTTTTTTAGCTTTGGTTGTATTTATGTCCCATTGGTTTTTAAATCTGCTAACCACCCAGAGGGCATGGTTAATTAGACAATATATAAAAGCCAAAAATAAATAATGACTAGGTAATAACAGAAAGTGTCGTGTTCCATGTGCATTAAAACCTCCTTGATGTAAGTTAGCCTGGCAGATTTTCACGGTGCCGTACGCAAATGGAAATAGTTCAATAAGTTAGTACCCATTCGGCCTCGATTCCTTCAAGAGGATCTCTTGAGAAAGTTATCTCAGCTAATGAGGCCTGGTGCAATGGCCTACTTAATAATTATAGAACACCTTTGTATGAAGCACTGTCACTTAGACGGCATGAATGACTGCAGAACCTTTGCTTTGCCCTTATATCCTTTACTATCATCATTGTGAAGGTCAAGCAACCTATCACATAAACTATTTATGTTAAAGCTCTGGTCTGGGTTCCTACAATCCTCTTGCTATATACTAGTTGTGTTGCTATTATAAGGAAAGAGCTATGGATTACTCTCAATTTGCTGTTGAGAGTAGTTTCTGGTATCTACAGTTCCCGATTTGTATACATTAAAATAGTCACATTTAAGTTTCCAGATGTAAAGTAAATGGGAGCACATCTTCCATTAAGACACCATTAGGGATGCATCTTTTAAAAGACAATTCATGCATCCAATACACATCAGTTGATAATTTGTCACTCAGTAACTTCCAGCCAAGTGAGTGAATTGACCTGTGAATTAGAATTAATCTGTTTTGGCTCATTTGCATATTTATTTATTTCATGAGATTTATATGCTGCTTTATTGTAATAAAAACCAACTCAGTGATTAGGCTCCTTCAGATCTCTTTGTGAGCTAAAAGGCAGGGCAGAAATAAGAAAACAAAAACCCCAGAATAATGTATATACACATTGCCTTCGTGTTCAGCTCTTTTGTGCGGTGAAGTCATTATATCGTTTTAGACACCCTGCAAACTATTTACAAGTTCCCAAAATGGCTGAAAGATTATGCCTCTCTGAAATGTCTGTTCCACACCAAAGAACACCCTCTGCTGTTGACACACCATTCTATTTCATGCCACCAGTTCAGTTAGCAGAATGTCCCTTCATTTCGCTGATATGAATTACATTTCTACTTACGCAGCGTTTAGTGGAGATTATTTTTAGAACTTTCTGCAAAAGTGCTTTTACTGGTAGGCACTTAAGTCAGATGGGAAGATGGAAAAAGAGGAGAAATCAGAACATTTTAGGAAATGCTGAGAAAGAAGAACCAACTTCCATTCAATCATTACAGTTCACTCAGCTCAAGGGTAGATTTGCTTCCAGACAACCATCGCATTCAGAGACTGTAGCCCTCTTTAGGCATTCAGATAGGATGCATGAGGTTCAAACTGGGGAGAAGGTGTGCACAATGGATTCACCTGCAACAAGCAGGAAGGTCCAAAGAAGGCTAAGCATGTTTGGCTGAATGTGCCTCGCAATTAAGAACCCTGATAGTACCTGGATCCAAGTAGCATTGGGGGCTCCAAGTGCACTCAGCCAAACACAAACACACCTAGAAACTCATCCCAGATCTTCCTGCTGAACACAGAAAGTTTGGGGCTAGAGTAAGTGTGTTTGATACACCCAGGAATATTGGAGCCAGTGGCTGGTGCATGCACCCAGCAGTGGAGCAAGCCGAATGGGCATCTGGGGTGGTGCGCACGGCCATGGGGCAAGGCCAGCCAGGGCAGCACACTCCATGGGGAGGTGAGTGCCACCCACCATTTTGTCACACACACCCCTCAGTGATGACACCTGGGGTGGCCCTCCCCCACCACACCCTCTTCCTCTGCCCCTGCATGCACCCCATCCCTACCCTGAGCCTTTACACATTCTATTTGAACTCTGGGTGAAGTAGGAGATTGTTTTTCAAAATTCACACAAGCAGTGTTCTATCATTCTGCACTTCAACCCCACAACTTCTTCACAATAATTTAGGGGAAAGGTCTAACGCAGCTTTTTTTTTTTTTAATTAGCTGTGATGAGAAGGAGGGGATGCACGAGTGTTTCTGTGAAGCAGCTGAGAAAATAATGGAGGCCATGGAGACGCAGCAGAAATTGTAAAGGTTGCACCACTGGAAGATAGCCAGTGTGGTGCAGTGTCAGAACATGAACTGGAAGACCAGGCTCAGCCAGGCACCACCTCTCAACAGGGTGGATGTGAGGATAAAATTAGGATAGGGAGATCCATGTGAAGGAAAAGAAAGAAAATGTAGTAAAAAGCAAAGAAAGAAATTCCATTCAGTAGCATTCACAATAATAAGGGGTACAAATGTACAATAACAAAAGAAAAGGGTACCTGAATGATATGGTGGAGCAGAGAATTGATTTTTTGTGTGCATGTGATGGCAACTTTCAGACACAAGATCATAATGTGATTAGCCATCTGCCCAAGGGGTGGCTTCCTTTCAGCTTGTAGAGGCCTGGATTTTCAATAATACCCAGTCATAGATCTGTTGCAAGCATTCAAAAGGAGGTGCTAATAAAGGAAACAGTCCTTGAATGCCATGAGCAGGATCGGGATGAACACTACAGCCTGCTTTGAGCAGATTGAACAGAGCTGTGTTGAGCCTGATCCTGCATGTAATCTCCTGCCATCCCTGATAACTTCCCCTTCCCCCAGGTTCCCCAGCATCTATCCTGGGGGCAAAAGGAAAGGAGAGGCATGGGGGGTGGGCTGCAGTACCTTCCAGGTGGTGAGGATGTCACTGGGGCTTCCACTTCCCCAAAGGCAAAGAAGCTGTGTTTGGAGCAAGTGGAGGAGGAGGCAGAGGTTGTTGCTGCTGCAGATGCTTCCAGGTGCTCCCAGCATCTTTTCCCATTGGAAAGGCTGATACTTACAGCAGTCCCAAGCCCAAGCTACCAGGTGAGGAAAGAATGCTGTGCATGGCTCCTGCTGCTGTAAAACACCCACCAGAGGTGGTCCTGCCTCAGTGGGAATGGGGTTCTTCAGCATCCCGTTCCCAGGTGGGAGGATGCAGTCAGCTGGAATGATACACAGAGCATCCTTTGTGTTCCTGAGGCTTTGAGCACATTAATTTGGAACATGTACAAAGTCCTGCCCCCTTTCAGGGGTGAACAAAGGGGTGCCCGTTCATTCCTACCAATCCCTGGAATTAATGTTTCAGGCTTGTTCAAGCTGTGACCCAGCAGGATGAATGCGACTTTGCAGCCCTGTGATACTAAGCCAACTGCTTAGTAAGTCCTAGTTTGTTTCCATTTCAGGCAAGATAAAACCCAAGAGATTTATTAATCCCCCAGTGGACCACCATGCATAGAAGGTGGACGGTTGTTTCCTTGGTGGGTTACGAGCTGTGCTGGCCTGTTTAAAGACGCCATTAATCTTATTCTGCCCACAAACAGGGAAAACACTGTTCTTCCAATTTTGGCACAGCTTCTTCTAACCAAAAGAAAACATTTTAAGCAGAGGTTGGGTAGGATTCTTCAGGTGTGATTCCTGCATTACAGGGGACCGGACCAGATGACCCTTTGGATCCTTGCACCTCTACGATTCTATCATTCCTTCATACTTCATTTCCACTGGCCAATAAAAAGCAACCAGAATGCCTAATTGGGTTTTATTGTTTTTGTTTACACATGATGTTCACGTGTTAATCTACCACAACTGCTCTGACCACTAACCTTTGA
This sequence comes from Lacerta agilis, assembly GCF_009819535.1. Classification (NCBI taxonomy): domain Eukaryota; kingdom Metazoa; phylum Chordata; class Lepidosauria; order Squamata; family Lacertidae; genus Lacerta; species Lacerta agilis. Next base: position 80,045,187 of record NC_046315.1, on the reverse strand, counting down.
CACAGTTCCTGCCTAAAGCTGGTCACAATGTCTCTGGGCTGCCGATTCACACTTTGCTTCCTAGGGACTATGCATTCACATCTGTTAAGGAAGGGAAGCGAATCACTTTAAATCAAGGCAAGAATGCACAAATCTTTCCATAAGAGAAACTAAAATCTCCAATGCCATAGTAATGGTGCACAGGTGATTGCTTCAAACTGTTTCATTACCTTATCTGGAATAGGCCTCCTGGTTGAAGACATAAGAAAGTAGGATCACAGAAAACTGCTTGAAAATTACCAAAGAAGGGTTGAAGAGGGTCACTCCAACCCAGGTTAACAGCCAGTTCAGAAAACAGAATTAACCAAACTGGTGAAACAGCATTATTTCTTCACACATGCATGCTCTTCAGTGGCGTCTACTTAGAAACCAAGTAGACCTTTCCAATCTGTTCTTAGGACCTTGTGACTCCTCAAGATAGAAACCTTGTGTTTCTTTGTGGTTAACTTTCTATTCCTTTATGGTTACTTAACATGGCAAAAGCAGAATGTTAAAGAAGTGGCTTGAGTGTATCCGTGTAAAGTGAGGCATGCGCTGGTAGAATAGCTGAGGGAGAGCAAAATCCAAGCAACGTTCACTGATGCTGGTTGATTGCTCTGTGAAAAATGTGCATCCATTCAGCCCATAATCACAACCTATCAATTTAATCATGCCAGCTGACTTTTTCATAAAAGATCTGCAGGTGTGTTGGGTTTAGTCAGCTGGCATTCCACCTTCCACTAGCCAAGAGCACCACCTGCTGCATGACATGCAGGTAAAGCTGCTGGGTCTGTTTCCTATAATGTGTTCTTCTTTACACCTGTTTGCACTCTTATGATAATAATAAAAAAGTGACATGGTGCAGTAAACAGACAGGAAGAGCCAGAACAGGATAGCAAACATGACCACGTTAGGCCATTTATCTACTGAAACCTCAATCCCATGCTTTTCTGTTGGTAAAGCTGCCACTAGGCAGAGCAGAGGGAGTTTGCATGCCTGGTTTTTCCAAGGTAGGCTTGTCTTGTACCTTGAAGCATGACATTTTGAAAGCCTTTTCAGCAACCAAAAGCGGGGGAGGTCATTAAAATATTTATTTTAGATGAATAAAATATTGCATTGGGCAACTGTGACAAGAATAACTTACATCCATCCTAGTTTCTTCGTAGATTGCCATCAGTGTTGCCTAGCGTCGAGAGCCTGCGCCCTTTGGGTCTAATAAACAAGCAGCCATTACCAAACCAGACAGAGCAGGTCGCAACAATATCTTGCATTAGATAAGAGGGGCGATGAAAATGCAAAAGAAAGGAGAGTGTCCTACATACTAGCTTCAAACTCATTTTCTGAGTGCTGGTCTTTATGTATCCCAAACAGCTCCATTCACATACAAGAGGGAGGTTTGGGCAAAACTCAAAATTTACAGGAGTACAAAAGAGGTTTGGGGTGGTGATCCAAAAAAAGATCAGGCAGAAAGCTTGTTTTCTCCTGCTTTGGGTTGTTTTCTCCTGTTTTGGGAGGATAGGACTCAAACTAATGGCTTCAAGTTACAAGAAAAGAGATTCCTACTAAACATACAGAAAAACTTTGACAGTAAGAGCTGTTCGACAGTGGAACAGTCTCGCTCGGGAGGTTGTGGACTCTCCTTCCTTGGAGGTTTTTAAGCAGAGGTTGGATGGCCATCTGTCACGGATGCTTTAGCTGAGATTCCTGCATTTCAGGGGGTTGGACTAGATGACAAATTGGGTCCCTTCCAACTCTATGATTCTATGAATTAAACATACTCAGTAATCACAGGCTGACTGTAGGAAAGGATGATGGAAAATCAGAAGAGGAGGAAATTGAATAGGTCTGGAAGGCTGGCATCTTGAGCAGAAGTACTCCACACTAATATGGTATTTTAGTGCAAGCCCCATTTATACTGTGTTATTTTTACAGAGTAGTCTGTGTGTAACTGTAAAGCAATACATGAAGTTCTTAACAGGGATGCATAACCTGTTGCCCTCCAGGTGTGGATTGACTACAGTTCCCATCATCCCTGGCCTTTGGTCATGCTGACCGTGGCTGATGGGAGTTGGAGTCCAACAACATTTGATGGGCCACAGGATCCCTATACCCGAGGAAACGAAATTCAAAAAGCTGCATAATCAGAGAGCATTATCATGGTAAAATTAACATTAACTATAAAAAAATTGTATCAATACTTAAATAATAGCCCAGGGATATACACAAAGCCCAAATAACCCTTTGTTATAGAGACCAAACAAAGTAATAACATTCCAATGTTCACCAGTACAAAGGGCAGGATGTAGCTCGTTCCCATATTTCTGACAGCCAGATTCTGTTATGTACAGATGACTAATTAGGATTTAGTAACCAATGTCCTGCTCTAGGTCCAAAGACTTACTGATCCTCTAAAACTATTTGCTATTTTCTTAAAAATACCAAAACATTCTCTATAAGGTTAAAAAAAAGCATACAGTTGAAACAGGAAGAAGGGGAAATATCACCTAGCAAGCCAAGAAACATTTGCCCTTAATATCTTCCATCCATCTTAAATGCATCTTTGGGGTGTGTTATGGGGATTTCCCCTTTGTACAAAGCCTTTCTGCTAGTTGGTGCAATCAAGGGCCTTTGCACTAACTAATTTGCTCTTGGAACCAACAACTTCCACCTTACAGGTATGTATAGCCATTAATCTCTGTATACCTGAAAATGGCTCTGTGGTTGACTATAGGCAGGCCGTAAAAATTCACTAGGCTAGATTTTAGCTTCAAAGCCAGAGGTTCCTAACTGATATCTGTAAGCTTGAATAGTCCTATAGAGTGAAACAACAGACACCAAAATGGAACCTGTTCTGTAATCTCTTGTTCTCGCTTTCACAACAACTTCCTTGAAAAGCTGCAATCTCTTGACTACAGAAATCTGCCTCATGAACAGAATCAACCATTTTTTTCTCATGAGAGCAGATTTGACATATTTAAAATAGTGTGTTGTAATTCCTACCTCCCATCAATCCTATTCTCTGAGAAGTTTCTACACCTTTGGTGCCATTTAGAATTAGTGACTACAGCATGGTAAGCAACACTCCATTGATTTTTTTTTGCCAATTTTATTTACCTTAACACTAAAACTGCCTCTGCTTCAACAACAGAATTTGGCTTGTTTCCAAACAAAACTCCAGTTACTTGACAGGAGTTCCTCTGGTAAGCATTTATTGCAATACCTTTTAGGGTGCTTCCAGATGTGGACAATTTAGCAGCATACTATCACTGCTGTTCCCTTTAAACTGGAACTGGAATACCAACTTGGCTTCCAGACAACTGACATTCTAGCCAAGAAGACAGTTCTTTTTTCTCCAGGGGTAGTGATTTTCACTGTAAGGAGGGAAATTGTTAATTCTCTTATTGCACTCCTGTCCATTGCACTTCCCTCATTGCACTCCTGTCTTGAACATGATTTCCCCTGGCTACATTTGAGGGTGGAGGAATTGATATAAAGGTGTTGCTGTTAGGGAAGGGTTAAAGTGATAGAGTTGATTTCTAGAGAGGAGACAGACCACTGACAAATAAATCGATAAGGCCAGCATAGCAGTGCAATAGGTCATCTACACCTGGGGAAATAATAAAGCAGGAGTTACCTATTTTGAAGATAACATAAGAAGGCACCAGTTTTGGAACATTATGCACAAGTTATTATAGGAAACATCTCAATAGGCAAATCTGGTAACTTGACTGAGTAACTAATTTTCCTCCTTTCAGTATTGGTGGATTCAGAAACAGATATCTCCCCTAAATTTCCCCTAAAAGGGGAAATAAGTTAACAATGCACAGTTAACATGCTGACACTCTCCAGACTGTCATGAGATCAGGTCGTCCTCAGTTGTGGCCCCATTCTGCAACTTTGAAAGGTACGGCTGTCCCACTCTTGGATAGAATGCTTTACCCACCATGGCAATATCTTTTTTTCTGATCTGCTGACTCAACCTAATCTGGGCTGCTGGTGAAATGATTCAGCATATATGTGGCTTGGATTCAGATGCTGGTTTCTGCCCACGAAGTCAGTTCCAGATTAAAGAAAGCTCTTGATAACTTCTCCCCAACAGATCAATGTGTCAAATAGCGTTTTTTATAGACTTAAATGTTTCAAAGTCTCTCCTGTTGCATGGAAATTACATTGTTTTCAGTTGTATAATAGGAAAAATCAGTTCATTTCAGACTAACTATTCAAATGGTATTCTGATCTGACTTCATTAAGAAATTATACACAAACCACAATTTGCACATCTTGTGACCTACCAAGCTCACCAGCCATGCATGGTATCCCACATGTTAGTCCTGGTTGTGCAGCCCGCCTAGGATGGCAAAAATGGTAGAGTTGCTCAGGCACTGTGCTGCTCATAAAAGCTTACTGGTGGGTCGAAAATTTTCTAGGCTTGCATTACAGTATGTTCCAAATTCACATTCAGCACCCTTACTTGGATGTAAACGTAAGTCAGGAGATTGGAAAGATGAAAAACTATGTCAGTGATTCAAAGTGGAAGCCATTACATAATCTAACTGCATTGCCACTCCATCTTTCCCACACAAACTGGTTGGCAATGCCTGCACAACATTGGCATCATCCCCAAAACTAAGCCAGCCAGCTGTGCGTAATGTCACATGTTAGCCTATTGTTGCATATTGAATGTGCGGACACTTGGAAGGTTACTCACAGATACTGATCAACTCTATTTGCTACGACCTCTTAGGAGCAACTGCTCCTCTCAGTTACAACCCATGACGTGCCCCGCTGAAAGCACTGTTTGTGCAACTGGTTAATTGTTGGTCATTTCGTCCACAGCAAGCACTGACTCACTCCCACCAAAACAGCTGATCTGTATCTTCTGGTTGGAACATGAACCACAGTAAGTCCATCCCAGGGGAAACACAAAGACCGAAAGACTGGCACAAAAGCTTGGACATGTATAATGAAAACAAGGTAGTAATCTGCATAAATACTAAATATTGGCAACAGAGGCTATTTATAGGGTACAGGTGTAAGCAGAAATCAGAACAGCCGATGGCAAACTTTTGATTAAATAATAATAAAAAAACCATACAAACAGCAGCAGCAGGCTAGAAGGTGCAAGACATTTTTTCCCCACTCTCATCCTAGCATGAGTTCAATTTAGAAGTCAAAATGAATGCAATTTCTTTCCAAAACATGCCAATAACTTCGTATGCTGTTCAAGGTTCACATTATTGCTTCAAGCAATCTTGGCACATCATAGACCACCCCCTTACAATTTCCTCTGAACAACAATAACAAAAAGAGCTATTCCGGGGGAAAGAAGAGTTTTAAAGCTACGAGCCCCTATATTGGAATAAAGAAAGAAAGGATGATAAAACGTCTGTATGGGTGCAAGGGAAGGATGTTGTAATGGATTAATTTTTTAAGCATTTAAAATATTACATTTAGCGAAAGAGAAAACAATTTACATTGGACACAGATAGTTAAGTCTATCCTTAACTGGGTGCAGTAGCAAATCCACACTTCAAACAATATGATTTCCAAAAATTAATAAACAAAGTCCACTTTGTCTGTGAGGTACAATCATGACATAACATTGATAATACAAATGCTCATTGAGAACTGATTGTTTTATCTAGTTCAGTGACCCTTCAACTTTGCTGTGGTGGAGATCACTTGTTCTGCTTTGCTACCTCTTAGACAACAACTGAGTGTTCCTAGTTATGTATCCTAGTTTAAGGATATAGACATATTGGATTAAGTTCTGAAAGGAGCAACAGATATGGTCATTGGAGGAAAGCTTGAAGGAACCAGCCTGGAGAAGAGGGGGTCCTGGCATACATTTTAAGCACATGGCTTCCCCAAAGAACCCTGGGAACTGTATAGTTCTGTGGAGTAAAACTACAGTTCCCATGAGTCTTGCAGGAAGTCATATGCTTTAAATGTATGATGTGGATCTGCCCTTGGAGGGCTGTCACACAGAAGAGGGCCAAGATTTGTGCTCTATCGCTCCAGAGAGCTGGACTAGATTTAATGGGCTTATTTTACAGGAGGGTATATTTGTGACTGAACATTTGTTGAAGCTGATTGATGGTAAGAACAGTTTAACAATTGAGCCAATTTCCTAGAGGGGAGATGGGCGCTCCCTCACTAGAGGTTTTCAGGGAGAAGCCCTTGATGCTCTTGCCCTTTATTTCCTGCATCAACCAGGAATGACCTATAAAGCTCCACCTCCAACACTATTAAATAAAAGCTTTACTTCTGCACTCTGAAGAAGGTGTTGCTGCACCAAAATACATGAATAGTGGTCTTCCAGTTTGGTGGGTCATGAGTTGTGTAGTCAGTGGGGACAGCGCACTGCAAGTTTTGTGTACTGTATTCTCTGTGCTGCTAAAATGCTTTTAAGCCAAGACATTACTATTCAAAGCCGCACCGGAGTTGAGTTTTTAAAATTATGTTTGTCACTGTCTGCTGCTCAGCATTTTCCTGTAATCTTTTCTATTACATACAGTACTCACAGACTACAATACCACTAATCACAGCCACTAATCTGGTTATTTAATTATTCTGCTTTGCCCGCACACAGCTATCTCTTCACAAACACTCAGACAAACCAGAGACAATGAGTTTCCTTTTCCAAGAATAAATAACTTTCAGATCTTAGGCACCAGACCTTATCAAAGTTTGGATAAAAGCCACATAGAGATCCTACAAAACTTAGACTCATCCAATTCTAGAGAATCAGGAGGATAATAGAAAATTAAAATAGTACCTAGTACTATCCATACATTTAGTAAGGTAAAACTGATAGGATATCTTCACACAACTGTCTTATGTTATTCGGTTACACTTGTCACAATTTCATGATGTTTCATAATAACGTCGTTGTGACTGTGAGCATTGCACCTTAATGAAGCAACTGAAATGAACAGTCTAAACAAGACCAGACAAGATCTGCTGCTATCTGGCTCCCATGACACCCTAACTGTGCCCCAGGGGCAAGTATATTTGGCTCTGTCTTCTCCCAGGAAAACAAAGATATCACACCGTACAGCGTTTGGCAGTAATACGCATCAATATACTGTAGCTATATATAGAATATAATTAGAGTATGGAATACAGCTGACACTCTAAAAATAGTATTTGTATTTTGGGTAAATAAATTAGTCCTCAGCTTTACATCTTTTTAGGGCATTTAAAGAAGGGGCCATATAATAATGAATCCTTCAGCAAGTCACCATCCCTCAGCCTACCTTACCTCAAAGGTGATTATGAAATGGGAAGGGGGAAAGCAGTGTATGCTGCCTTGAACTCATTGGAGGAAGGATAGGATAGAAATGCAATTAGCAAATAAAGAACTAAAAAGGCAGATTTGGCCACTAGTACAAGTGCCTCGGGCACATTCAGATTAGATTACTGCTATGTGCTCTCTGCAGGGACGCGGGTGGCGCTGTGGGTTAAACCACAGAGCCTAGGGCTTGCTGATCAGAAGGTCGGTGGTTCGAATCCCCGCAATGGGGTGAGCTCCCGTTGCTCGGTCCCAGCTCCTGCCAACCTAGCAGTTTGAAAGCACGTCAAAAGTGCAAGTAGATAAATAGGTACCGCTCCGGCGGGAAGGTAAACGGCGTTTCCATGCACTGCTCTGGTTCGCCAGAAGCAGCTTTGTCATGCTGGCCACATGACCCAGAAGCTGTACGCCGGCTCCCTCGGCCAGTAACGTGAGATGAGCGCCGCAACCCCAGAGTCATCCACGACTGGACCTAATGGTCAGGGGTCCCTTTACCTTATGTGCTCTCTGCAATGTTGCCTTAGAAACTTCAGTCAATGCAGAATCTGGCAGTACCTGGCTGCCTTTTTACATCAAGCCAAGTTACATGCTTTTGACACGTATAAAAAATGATTATGGCTTGGAACCTAAGGTAAGCTAATGGAAGAAAATTCATGGAAGAAAAGTTTCCCACCTGGAGAGTCATGAGCATTCTAGACTAGAAAAATACAGCAGGATGGGACAAAGGAAGCTGATGGGGCGGGGAGGGAAAATTGCCCAGAATAGGAGTCGGATCCTAAAATAGATTCACAGAAGGAAGGTTTCCTATCCCCTCTGCTTCTTCCCCTAGTAGTCCCGCCCCCCCCCCCCCAGCCCATATGGCTCAGAAAAGCCCCCCACTCCCTGCAAATCTTCAAGTGGCATTTTTTCTGACTGCACTTAGCTGCATGGTGTGGAAGGAGGACACAGGAAACGTCTCTTCTGTGACCTTCCTTAAATGATCTTAGTATCCAAACCTTTGTGTCTGATCCTCTTATATGGGCCTCCTTTTGGTTTCTTACTCCTACTTCTGAATTGCCCTGATTTTGTCTGGGATGATCGTGATAGAAAGAGCTGCTGTAGATGTCAGTTACCCGAAAAGACAGCAAAATGTCAGGGCTGGAATACAGCTTGTCTTGTCTACTTGAGCCACCTGCAGGGACCTTTCACTGGTTTCTGTGCACTCTAGATGACCCTCAGGGTCCCTTCCAACTGCACCATACTATGATACTATACTTTGATCTGGATTGTGGCAGCTGATTAGTGGGTAAACGTGCAAGTCGTCCTGCATTAGATCGCCTTGTACATTTTTCAGCTTAATGATCTACAAAGCAGTGTTCAGATCATGTGGTTTCTAAGAACCAGTTGAGTACAAGGCAAAGCTGGGAAATTTTCCAATACACACAAATCAATACCACTGCACCAGTTTCTCGCCTTGCGTTCTAATTATTTTATAAAGGCAGGGTACTTTAGGGTGTGGCACAATGGAAGACATGGCACTACTAAGTGATAATGTGTACAGTTCTCCAGCTTCATTTTCTCCCCTCTGTAAACAAAAGCTTAGAGAAGCCAATTTCATTCTTTCAGAGACCATGACATTTATAAATTACTCTCATAAAAAATGAGATTAGGGTCACTAAAAGGGCCATGAGGGCACATTTTATTTCAAAATGAGAGCCATAATTCACTATCTTGATTTGGCATGCGGATGCCAGTGTAGGGTGGCTTATTCCTTAAATGGCAGCAGGCTTCCAATATCACCTCCATCATCTGTCATGTTTCCTCTTGTACATTAAGTCACAGAAATATATCTTATCAGTATTTGCAGAAGTAGATTTCACAGAACACAGAAGCAGTGCTTGGAAATCTCGGTGGAATTGTTCTTCCCTCTCCAGCAACAAACATGGCTTCTAGCCACATCTTATTCTACAGATGTTGTGGGAGAGGGGTTATGTTCACTGTGGTGTGAAAGAAAGAGAAGGGTAGATTTTTTTTATTTTATTCCATCCATCCGAAAAGAAAAAGAAAAAAAAGCTGGTAGTATCTCAAACTTTTCTTTTGAAGCATGCCAACTCATTGCACTGGTGTGGCACCAAGAGACCCAAACTAAGAATGATCTGTATTAATCATGCACCTAATATTGCAGCAGAATCCATCCTCTCTGCCTCCTGCTTCCAATGTCACGCAATAGTGTAGTTGCTGCTGGAAACCTAAAATATATAAGCACCTTTCTGTACAATTAGCCACTTGTGTTAAGTGGCTAGGTCAATTTTATCCATGCCCTGCACTGCCCACATTCAGGTTGCTAACTTTTAATTTCAAAATATCCACCATCACAACCACCACAACCTTTGGGGACCTGCCAGTTCCCAAAGTCGTAATTTGAAAGACTTTGCCATCAGAGTGGGATGCTGTTCTGAACCAGGGCAAGGAAGAGATGCGGGACACAGAGAGCACTCTAAGGTCAAATTTTGCAGAGTTGGGAAACCTAATTTGCCCCAACCTCAAACTGAGTACCAAACCCCCAAGCTTCTGTCTGGAAACTGATGTTGCAGTAAGCTCCAATAGCACTGCTTTCAGCTGAATTACCGGTATTTTGTAGACAGCTGCTCAAACCTAGGTCTTCTGGGTGCTGATGCGGACAGCTCCCTTCTCCATCTGGGAAAGCTGGAATGGAACACAGCCCCATACAATGCTAGTACATGCAGAATTCAGGGCAAGAATTCAATCACAGGCAGAAAAAGGGCAAAGTGGCCAGTCAGTAACAGAGCCAGGACATAATCTGGAGTTTATTAGCTACCTGCCAGAATACAGTTTTAACTGGTTGGAAATATTGTTTCATTGCTAGCACAAGGACCCAGAGAATTGACCCATGTTATATACAACGGGGTGGTCTTGGTTTACCGGGTAATTAATATATCTGGAAACAGCTGTCTCTGCCAGTTAAAACATCATTCATGTCTACAAAACCAGCAGGTGTGTGTGGTTGCTATATGTTTATTTGATACAAAGTTCATGCACTTCTTTTCCAGAAACAGCAGCCATGAATAGGAAATCTGAAAACCTGCCTATTCACCACAAATAGCTAATATAATCAAGTACACTCTGAGGGTAATAGCTTCCTTTAAAACTGTATAATATACATTAAGCTATTAGGCGCTTTCTTCCCAATTTACAAACACATTGTTCAAAGTGTTTTTTCCCCCACCCCACCCTATTTCTTCCACAAACTGTTTCTTGTTGCTTACTGGCACTGCTACAAAACACCTTATGCTTTCTGAGCTGGCACGAGTCCAGTGTATAATGGTAAGATCTCTTAGGATCATTACACATGTTACATGGCAGAAATCCTGGATTTATGACTGAGTGTACTTTAAATAGGGGGCTGCAGACAATCCTGGCTCAGTAGTGAATGAAGACGTATGGCATGCTTATTAGTTCCATTTGCACTTTGTGGAAAATTCCAAAGTCCATGGTCAAGCAGTGTTGTTGCTCTTTTTTGGTGGGGCAACCAAAATGTTGCAAAACAATAAGCAAGTTTTCAAGTTCTCTGGGCAATTAACTTCAAGAGTAAGATAAAGTCTAGTCTAGTGGCATTTTTTAAAAAAAGACTCGAGTCTATATCCATTATCAACAAAATCACAGCAAACCAATTCAACCATGTAAGAAAAAGGAAAGATCAATTATTTTGATGAAATAGTTGCCACCCTAGTGATCACCTATCATTTATAGAACTTTCTGAACATATGGATGCAGCACTATTTAATGTTGACCAGAACAGCAGATCTGTGGGATTTCCCTCTCTTTCTCAGGCAGGAATGGAACTCTGTTGGGTTGAGTTGGGTTGTGGGGTAGGAAGATTATAAGATTTAATGTGTCAGTGCAAAATATAAGGGAATACCTTACCAGTGAAAGGGGTGAAGGGGAACCCAGTGGTGGGAGAAAGAATGCCCAGTATGAGAAGGGCAGGATTGATCCTCCATAGCTGTAGAGTAATTAGGGCTCCAATCCTATCCATGCTATCCGTCTAACTATATAGGTCTTTGGGATTTAGTATGTTGAGAGAAGCATCTGGTTAATCTTCTGGGGAGTAGAAAGCAGGAGCTGTTGCTTCAGAGACACCCATGCACCTACCTGGAACAATCAATCCAGCAGCTGCCCAAGTTACCGTAATTATCTGCCATGAAACGTAAGAGCATTTTTTTTAGTGCTGTGCATTGTGCATTGCCTGATTTATTAAAACACAGAGGCTGCAATCATACACACGCTGACTTGGGAATAAAACCCAGTAGGACCTAGGTCTGAACAAACCTGCATAGAATTGCACTTCAATCCTATGTATTTACCTAGGGATATAGGCCAGTGACCACACTGCAGCTTATTGCAGAGTAAAACATGCCTACAATACTGCTGCAAATCAATATTCTGTTTCTCACCTGCCAACATATTTCACCCCAGATATAACTCATGATACAATCACTCCCAAGAGTGATTTTCACATTCAATATTCACAAGTCACGTTTTCAGCTAATTTGATGGGGGCTATGAATCATGATTTTCTGTTGCTTGACTGAATCAATGTAACTAACTCATCAGGTTTCTGATGCAAATAGGCTGGTTCAAATAACTCATAAAAATCCAAACACGAAAATTTTGACTGAGCTTGATGAATATATTTCTCCCCTGTAGTGTAACCAAACTCTCCCTCCCCCCATCCATAAATAGAGCAAAAAGAATTTGCATTCTTCTAGGAATCTGAAGGCACACCAGGTAAACAAAACACTATTTATGCCTCATAGCAGGTTGTTCTTTCGCTTTCTTCTCTGTGTAAGAGAGTCGTGAAATTATCAGCTGCCTCATACCGGGTCAAACTATTTGTCCTTTCAGCTGGAGATACCAGGGATTAAATTTAGGACTGTTTGTAACCAAAGCAATTGCTATATCACTAACCTAAGATTCCTACCCAAATCCCATCTTTTCTTGGATAGGCTTGTTTGGGAGACTCCCACAAAAGGCTGTTTAGTGCAAGCAATGGCACTGAAGCAGGATTTATGAAGTTCAGGATCTAGAAAGATTAACAATGCAGTCCTACACATGTCTGTTCAGAAGTAATTCTGACTGAGTTCACTGGAACTTATGTGCACAGAAATGCAGCCTAAACCATATAAGAGACACCAGCAGCCTGCAGTTGTGCACAAGATAACTGAGAACCCCTAAAGCACTAAGGCGTCCTTCGTCAACCAGGTGCCTTCCAGATACCCATCTGGGGAAGGAGCAGGGAGAAGGAGCAAACATTTGCCTGGGCAAAAGGAAGAATCCAACCAGTCCATGACAGGTATCCACTATACTCATCCACCTTATTCTTCTCTGATTTTAAAATATATATATATTCCAGGTTTTCCCACTTTTGTCGCGGTCACTCTCTCAGACCTGAGCAGCACCCCCGGACGTTTAACGGTCTATTGGTAACTGCCCCAACGACATATGGTATCTCCGCTGCCACCAGCCAGTATTCACTCTGGCAAATGAATAACTCACTTCAGATTCAGATTTTGGTAAAATAAAACATAAGTTTCTTTATTGTTGTACAAAGCGTAATGGTTTCAAATGACTTGGTGAAATGTTTAGTATAACTGTATGGTTATTCAGATAAGTATATTTCAACTCTCAACCTAGTATTCCAATAACTATCCCTAATGCCTCCTGTTTAGTATTAAACCTGCTCTAGCTCTGCTCATTGGCTCTATCTCCCTCTCTCTATCCTTCCCTAACCCAACTCAACTGAACTGTCTGACTTCTAACCTCTAACTGCCTTTTCTCTCCTTTCTAACTGCCATCCTCCCACACTCTATTTGCCTGGAGAGCTCCCATTGGCCAATCTCCTCCCTGCCAAATTAACCCTTGGAGAACCTTTAGGGGTGAACGCCACATAAAAGGGTACAGTGCATTTTCTGGGATTACTATGATTTGTAACCTATATCCCTAACTAATAGCCAGCTATCATTACACCTTCTCAAACGAGCAAGATGAAACAGTGCGTTGGTCAAAATATTTTTAAAGCTGCAACAGAGTTGGCCATGCTATGTATTCATCACGGCACCTCGTGATTATAGCCAACATGGGTTTTTTTAAAGAACACAACAGCACATGCACACACACAAAGTGTGAAGTGAGCTGCTGCTGCTAAAATCAGTATGTAAAAGCTTTCACACCCAGGGAATAATATACCAAGAAACAAATCTCACCATTTCAGTTACAGCATGTGGAATGCATTTACTCGTAGAATTAAGTAAGCTAAGGAACTGTGACAAGATCAGCAGTATTGTCAGGGCCCCTCTGGATATCCGTTTTTGTGTGTGCGTTCATGACAATTTGTGCTCATGATGGTATCAGGGCAGTTATACGTGACTCTACTTTAAATACTATTTGCACCTGTGAACGTTTTGGGGGTAGATAACTCTGTTTTGCTTCCAATCGGTCAACATCCCATAGCATCCTGCTAAAATCCTTCTTACTGCACAAATGTCCCAAGGTCTGTGTTTCTCACTTTTGTTGCAGGAGTGCCCCTCCAAACAGCAATAATGTGATAACACTGGGGAAACATGGCAGAACAACTAATGGAACGGAATGATGTCTGAGCAGTCCAGCATTAATACATTACTATTTTGCACTATCTGTGCTTCTTGCAGGATACACCTGCAGGAAGAAAATAATGGAATGAAATGGAACTCGTGTGGAGTAGCCCCCAGATTGTGCAACAGTGCAGCTGATGAAGGAGTAAATGTGGTGCTCTGCTGTTGTGCCCAGCAGAGCATCCACCTCTTATGGAGCTTTGTAAAGTACCAGAAACCTCTTCCTGGTTGTGGAATATATGATTATGGGTCCTGTAACAGAACAGTCTGCATTCCCCCTCTGTTACTAGCCTGGTGTGGTTTAGTCTTCCAGATGTTGCTTTGGTCTGTCCTCTCCCTGTATCAGTGTGTGAATTGCTTTTGCAATGTGTTTTACTCCTGCTGTTTCCTGTTTCTGCCGAGTGCCGCCTGAACACAGGACCTATCGGGGCATGGGAGGCCCTGGGAGGCCCAAGCAGAATGGAAATATTGAAATGGCAAACTCGTAAATGCAAAAAAATGTCCACTGAAATAAGAAAATGGAGAGCAGATACTCAGCTGCTTCCAGTTCACTCAGGTGTAAACAAAAACACAATGGCTTGCCAATTTACAGAAAACTATTTGTCTATTTGCAATAGTAAGTGTTATAGGAGGTTCCTGATGTGATTAGAATGGATTGTACCATTTCAGACTGCAATGCTCCCCCATATAAAATAGTTCACTGCCAGGTGTAAAACCAACAACCTAAGACGTCAAGAAGAGATATCTTAAGGGACCTGCTCTTTCTCCGTTAGTTACCCCTCCCCTCCAGTTGCAGGACTTTTGTTTTAATTCAAATTGTATTCAAGAATGTTATCCCCCCCCCACTTACAATCTAAAGAAGCATCGTCCATTCCACCACTTCAGTTCTGTTGCAAGCCTACAAATCTTCCCACAGGTTTAAACTTGTATTCATTTCACTGAAATATTTTCTTCCCGTTTCAGACTCTGTCTTAAAAGATAAAGTTTTCCCTCATGAGAGGAAAAAAACAAATATGGGTATCTATCAAGTTTGACTTCCAAGCTGAAGTATAACTTTCCCCAATTTTCCATTGAGAGCTGCAGTCAATTATCACTTCCATCAACCCCCAGGCTTCCGACAATTAGTCCTACGGAATGTTATTCCTACATTGTCATTGGTATTCATTTTGTTGTTTCGATTTTATTATAGTCGTTTTTATCTCCATATGTTTCATGGCTGTAAAGTGCTCCAGGGGGGCAGTATTTTGTTCAGGAAATGGGCTAAAATATTAAATGCTATTTTAAAATCCACATTATTGTTGCTTTTGCAAATATTACTCAACAAAAGCAAAGTAGCATTCTCTCTCTCTCTCTTTCTCCATACACATAATGTTGGCACTCCCAACATTTGTGTGTAAATGAAATGGTCATAAGGGTAAACTTCCGAGAGGAAAAACAAATACAATAATAATAAATAGTTACACAAGTAAGAATCATTTAGTATGCCTGTATCTTGACTCACAAGAATGCAAGTCCTTCCCTACAAAGAGGGCACAGATGACAACCAAGAGCCAGAGCATACACTGATTTGCCTGGCACTGTAGTTCATTTAACAGCTCACTTGTGTGTAAGTGGCATAATGTCAGAGGTGGTGTTTCAAAATTAGCTTCTATACAGAACTGGCATCAGCATCAGGCGTCCTTGGGCAGCTGCCAGGGGTCCAGTCCTTAAGCAGGGCCCACTGCTGGCATTTGCCCCAGCTCCCCTATTTGCATACTCTCCAACACATCTCTGATGAAAATAGGGATGCCCTATTCAATGATGATGATGATCATCATCTTCATCATCATTTTACTATTTATGCTTCCTTATGCAGGGCTGCCTTCAGATGGCTTGGGAGTTGGATTTACTCCATACCCTCCAACATTTCTCCGATGAAAATAGGGGCATTGTAAGGAAAAGTTGAATTATGGTGCTGGAGGAGACTCTTGAGAGTCCCATGGACTGCAAAAAGAGCAAACTTATCCATCCTTAAAGAAATCAGCCCCGAGTGCTCACTGGAAGGACAGATTCTGAAGTTGAGGCTCCAGTACTTTGGCCACCACATGAGAAGAGAAGACTCCCTAGAAAAGACCCTGATGTTGGGAAAGATGGAGGGCACAAGGAGAAGGGGACGACAGAGGATGAGATGGTTGGACAGTGTTCTCGAAGCTACTAACATGAGTTTGGCCAAACTGCGGGAGGCAGTGAAAGATAGGGATGCCTGGCGTGCTCTGGTCCATGGGGTCACGAAGAGTCGGACATGACTGAACGACTGAACAACAACAACAAGGAAAAGTGGGACATTCTGGAATCAAATCAGAAACTGGGATGGCTTCTGTAAATCCAGGACTGTCCCTGGAAAATTGGGACACTCAGAGGGTCTGCATTTGAAGAATCCAGCCCAGTTTCTGAGCAGTATTGGGCAGCTTGCTCTAGCTGTTGTATTAAACCAGGGGCACTGTGGGAAATGGTGGCTACACCATAGCTGTCAACCCTCCCTGCTGTTCCCCACTGCTATAATAAGGGAATTTCCCACAAAAAGGGAAATTTTGAGAGCTATGGGCTACACTAATCCATGCAATACCGTGGCTCAGAGTGTTACTGTGTGCTGATGTTAGGTAAAGCCAAGAAAGAGAACTTTGGCAGGCCTCTTCAAACTTTTACCCATTCTTGCTTCCATGAGAACAGCATTCATGAGGTCAATGTGTAACTTTTGCTGCTGTAGGATTAAACAACACACAACCCTGGCACTGCTGGGGTCTCCACCAATACAGACAATTGCGGGTTCCACCACATGTGCCCTCACAATACATTGTAGGAGCTGTGACTTGACCCTTAATTTGCAACAAAAAGCCCAGATTAAAAAATAAATTAGGTATCTGCCACTTAGGTTCAATGGTGTGGAAATTGCACCTTCAGTTTCCTTCCATTTCTGCCTGGAGAGCTCGGCAATGAAATTCAAGGGAAATCCAGCCAGTCATTAATTAAAAGAACACACTGCTCTAGCTTTCTTGATGGGTTTCAGGGTTTAAATTTAAATCCATATTAAACATGAGTCCTTCTCAGCTATTCAGTCCAAGAATAATGAACAGTGACGTAGGGGAGAAAGAGAGAGAGCACTTCTGGTTGGCAGGCCTCACACCTTACCTGCCAACTGGAAGTTCATTATGAGTAAGGTTGGAGCCCATTCCTGCAAAGGGTCCCAGAGTCCAAGCTTTCGTTCTTTCTTTCTTTAAGTATGTCTTTCCCCTCCCCCTTGCCTCCTGTTCCACCAAAGTCTGCTATACATACTGGCTACTTTTGTGCATTTTGAAGAGCTGTTACTGTAATTAAACACACACACACACACACACACACAGAGAGAGAGAGAGAGAGAGAGAGAGAGAGAGAGAGAGAGAGAGAGAATATCCTCCCCCATTTTCCTCACTGATCCCCCTACAAACCATATTTTAAAATTGTCATTTTTACAGTGCAATTCTAACTACATCTACTCAGAAGTCTTACTAAATTCAGTGGCTTATGCCATTATAAACGTGCTAGTTTTATTATCATTATTATTATTAAAGATTTTCTTGGTTTACAAAGTGTGTGTAATGTCTCTCGTATTTTTCCACAAAACATTTGTACAGATCAATTTTAGTTGTTGAGACATTAGGGAGGGAGGGGAGGAAGGAAGTGGGTGGGATGGGTGGGAGGGTGGGGTGGGGTGGGGAGATGATGTTTCTATTTTCCTTAATATATGTAGGATTTGTTATCAGCGTCGCTTGTGTTGGTTCTTTGTTGTTTGCTTGTCTTTGGCTGTGAGAGGTTGTGATTGGCGTAGGGTTTGATTGTTCCTTTGTGGTTGGCTGTGGTGATATTTGGTTTCCTGTCTTTAAGATACCACAAGACTTTATTGTTGTGCCTTATATTATGCACTCACTTGGGAAAAGGGGTTCCTATTTTGAGAACTGCCGCAGGGCCCCCAGCCACCTTACTCCGGCCTTGCTTATAAGCCTGATAAGAAGCCTTGCATATATATATAACTATATAAGCTGATGGCTCTATCTATGCAATCAGGAACCTTCTTCATATGGACGGAGCCCTTCCTGTTGTAACCTGTTTTTAGTGGTTATAATGAATATACCTAGACTACAATGAGTCGGGCCCTTCTGCCCTCCAGTGTGCAGTTCCTTATCACCACAATGAACAACTGAATAGGGCTGTGGCTGGGTTTAAATGCATCTGTTGGGACAGAAAGTGCATTTGTTTCAGTTAGATGGTGAAGACTGGGTCACAGTTGCCTACTGAAAAGTTGAATTTGCTGTGGTGCTATTCAGATGAATCATATGTAGCGCAAACAAAGTATTCCGCACATACTTTTTTTAAAAAACATGTTATTCTTTATTAGTTCTTTGCAAGTCCCAGAGTTGGTAATAGTTGTCTCTTTCAATAAACAATGAAATCTACTTCCATCATCTGTACATGAGCCTCGACCCTGATTAGGAACCTGAGGCCCCTACACAGATCTGTTTTCCAGAAGAAATGAAAGCCAGCATAATGCCTTTCCTACCCAGCATATAATTTCCATAATTAATAAAAAGCCCATCCACAGAAGTGTCAAACAAAATGCGTCAGCTCCTGAAGTATTAATAGCTGTTTTATTCACACCCATTGGATTCTGCTAATAAGAGGTTTGCAGTTTTGCTTTTTTCTCTTCCAGTTAAAAACGATGTGGTCACTCTCTCTCTCTCATAAAACATACAGTGCATGATTCACAGAACCTCTCTCCCTCTGTCACGTAGTATTCCTACTGTCACATTCAAAGAAATGTACGTTATCAGGGTGATGAAAAAAATCCTGTTTTCATTATTGCAGTAAACAGAACAGTTACTATTCAAAATATTTGCTATCAGAGCAGAGGTCAGTCCCTGCCTTTCAATACACTTCCAATATACTTACTGGCTTGCAAATATATCTCAATTATCCTTAACAACAACCCAGAAAAGTGGGTCAGTACTGTTATAAGTTTGTGGGTGCCAGACCCCTCTAATCAATCCCTGTATCTAGCAAGTGTTAGAATTTATTCAAGGCCTGGAGTGTTAAACTGGGTGCCAGACCCCTTTAATCCCTGGATCCAACAACCGTTAAAATCTAATCAAACCAAGCTAGATTCCTATGAGGTGACGGCATGGGTGATAAACCATAAAGGGGGTTACGGTGCTTGATGGCAAATGGGTGAGGCCATTTACAGTAGCTGCTCTGCACTGTAGCACACTTGTCCGAATGGCTAATTCAAATAGCTTACACACACAAAAAGTTCTTTAATGCATCAACTCAGTTCAGATTATTGGTACAGGTCTCCTTATATTCAGGAAGCCTCTCCTGTTACTGCACTTATTAGCACACCAGGAAGTACATTGTTTGCTCTTACAACAGAAGGCAGAGGTCCCTCAATGCAGCAAGTGAGCAGTCTGGTTAAAAAAAATTAGCACACACCAGATAATTGACATAATCTTTACCAAAAGCCGCTGGGTATTCTGTACACATTTTCTGTGCTACATTTTAATATGAATGGTGAAATAATGCAAACATTTCAAAAGAAGTGGAGAGGAAACCTACAGCAATATCCTACAGTTGTTGATTTTTTGCTGCTGGGCTATGGAAATAAGAAGCAATGGCCACTTGAAATTCTAATATCCCTCTTCTATCGAGTAACAATAAATTGCATAAATTCCAACGGTTATTCTGTAATTAAAAAAATAATAATAATAGAGAGAGGCAGATTTCCAGGGAGACCATGTTTCACTCTTGGTTACAAAACTGAAATCGTGTTTGATGAAAAATTTAGTGCCACTGTTTCTGTAGCTTCTCCAGCATTTTTATGATCTCTTTATTTAATGAAAAGGAACATTCTGTGCATATCAAACACAAAGAATATCTTAGTATGCTTCTCTGGAACATTATGTCAAATGCATAACTATAGAACAATACAGAAAATTCAGGTCCAAGGCTACCAACAGTAAACAATGAGTCAGGATTATTATTTTAAAAAGTCACAGTATAGAAGACACTCCTCCTTGACTTTGGTCTTCTAAGCAATTTAATTCAGAATTTAGCCTTCACTAATGTTGAATCAATAATCTCCAATTCGGTATTCCTGTGCTGCTTTATCTTGAAACCATTTTTTTATATATTTCTCTTAAAACTCCTTTGAACACTGGAATGTTCTGCCGCACACAAACCATAAAATGAATAGGAGATGTGCACAATACTACAATGGTCTTTTGCATCCACCAATCAAGTCGGTGGTGTTTGCGTCCTTTCATTTATTCATCTCTTACATCAGTGTTGAGCAGACATGTTGAAACAAAGCAAAACCCAGAGCAAGGCTATGTCACCTACTAGACCAGGTAGTGTTTGAAAAGTTGGAAGCAAATTAAACTTGGCATTCTATAGAATTATTATGCAGCTGCAAATGTTCAAACCAAGAGAAACCCAACCAGATAATTTAAAACACCTAGCATGATACTTCCCCCCTCCCTCAGTTTGACTGGGTTATCAGTATTTGCACCACAAACCACCCATTGCCACTGGAAGGGTTATACAAGGGACCCAGTATTTGTGGACAGATTGGGGAATATAATCCTACCACCAAAGACAACAAAAAGTTCCAACTGATAAATATAAGAAAATTGGACACATCTTTCCACCTCTAGTATCAGTGACTTACCACGACAGAGCTGATCTTGTTATTAAATAACTGCAAGAGGAACAACTATTGATGTCTGCCACTGTATATTTTAAGGTTTGTTTTCTGACTGCTTGACATTACTATGTTTGATAGTTTTAAATGTGCCCTATTTCTTGCTATTGTAGTTTTTTTCATGATTTGCTGTGCATTGCCTTGAGTTGTCCACATAATGGGCTTTGTTGTTCAGTTGTGTCCGACTCTTTGTGACCCCATGGACCAGAGCATGCCAGGCATGCCTGTCTTTCTTTGCCTCCTGCAGTTTGGTCAGACTCATGTTGGCAGCCTCGAGAACACCATCCAACCATCTCGTCTTCTGTCGTCCCATTCTCCTTGTGCCCTCAATCTTTCCCAGCATCAGGGTCTTCTCCAGGGAGTCTTCTCTTCTCATGAGGTGGCCAAAGTATTGGAGCCTCAGCTTCAGGATCAGTCCTTCCAGTGAGCACTCAGGGCTGATTTCCTTCAGAATGGATAAGTTTGATCCTTTTGCAGTCCAAGGGACTGCAAAAATATCATGATTGACACTCATAGAAACTATTTAAATATCAGAAATAGCGTCCACAGCGTTGGTAGGTTGTTCCCATGTTCCCCACTACTGAAAGGAGTGACATATCACTCTACTGTATTACTGCAACTTAACTTTGGAGAAACCACAGTCTCTGCATGCACAAGGTTCCATGTTTAATTCCAGCTTCTCCAGTTAAAAGGCTAGTAGCTTCAACGGAATACTGCAGGAGGGGAAACCCTGCCTGCTGCAAACCTGATAATTAACAGGCTTCCCCTCCTTCAGTGGCTGCTAATTTGCATTTTTAAAACATGCATGTTGAGAGCCAAGATGCATTTGACATCACATCCAGTTTGATCCCAAGAAGCATGATTAAACTTAAGCATTAAGCATAGCGCCTCCCAGGGTGCCATGTGATGGGAGGACGAATGCATCAGCTCTAGGGCCATGAAGGAATTGGAAAGGTATCATGGTGCTTTCTTACCCCACACGGAGAAACCCCATGTGTGCTTCAGAGCTACTGGATCAAGACACGTACCTTCAAAAGCCACAAAATAATTGGCTCAAGAAACAAGCTACAGAAACATTTTTTAAAAGCACTCAGCATGAACCTTCTGTACTGTGACTTGGTTAAACATTGTAAAAATAGCCTGTTATCTAAAACTCCTGAGATTCAGTAAAAGGGAGGTATAGTTGAAATGTGCAGGTTTCAATAAATAAACACAATACATGTCTCCTAACTGCTAGGAGAGGAGAGGGGTGTTCTCATGATTTTCATACATGGCATGCCTCAAAGCTTTTGACCAAAGAAAGGACCTCTGTGACACATAATTCCTTTTCTTTATTATGTGCCAAGGCCATTATGGAATACCCTGAAATACCTTACCTACATGAAAACAGAAACTTAATACAAGTGACAGAAGTAAACACTACTGGTTGAGAAGGGCACTGATCTCAGTGGAGATTTGCAACCAGGTTTGGACAGACCTACACTCCCCCATGAAAATGGGATGCTTTGTGACAATGTTTCGGTTTGCATGTATCAAGGAAAATGTGACATTCTGGAAGAAGAAAATGGCAACATTTTAACACAAGAAGAAACTGGGCTGAGGAAAAGTTGGGGGAAGGCTGGGGTGAGGTTTTAATAGGGGGAAAGATGATCAGGAGGGGGGTGGGGTAAAGTGATTTAAGAGTCTTACTAGGAATGCTGACCATGGTACTCCGACATCAGGGGGGGAAGGGACTTTGAGAATGGGAGAAATGTTTAGGATTTGGTTAAAATGGGTTGATTTAATATTTTTAAAGAGGGAATTAGAAGTAACAAGAGCAACAGTTTTACTGAGTTAAGAGAAGAAAGGATATAAGAAGCTAAGATTTGAATGGTGATGTTTTATTTGATAAGAATAAGTTTTATGACTTAAGATAAATTGATTATAATTATAAGATTAAGATTAGTTGTAAGAAACTAGATTTGATAATGTTACAAAGTTACTGAAGAAGAATAGAAATGAACGCATTAGAGAGGGTGTGAGGAAGTCCTAAGTTTAAGAGTTAAAGATGTAAAGGATTTTAAGTAATATGTGTGTATTGGGTGTATTGTGTTGTTATGTGTGGGGTGTGGGTATTTGTAATGTGGTTTAATTTGGAAAATCCAATAAATTTTTATTTAAAAAAGAAAGAAAGAAAATGGGATGTTTTGTTAAGATGTTCCTGGACCAGTGTTATCTACAGCAGCTGAGATGGCCCCAGTAGCTAGGAGTATGTTTCACCATCTCAGGTTGATTTACCAACTATCTGGAGATACAAGTGCTAGCATCAGTAACACAAATACTGGTTATGTGTCTTATAGCCAGAATAGACTACTGTAATGCCTTGAAAGAAAACCCTCAAGCAAACACACTGGTAACCTACTGGTAAAAAGGCAAGGGCATGAGCAGAGAAACATAGTGGTGACTGGAAAGGAAAACAAAAACTTGGGAGATTGTAGGAAGAGGCTGTGGACTTTTGCAAGGGTGCTTGAATACTTGTAAACAGCCATAAGATACAAGTCACTTCTGTCTCAAACCAAACCAATGAACCATAGATCATTTCAAGAAATTGGCTTCTTCAATTCCAAATCAAAATCCAGTAATGGGGGGAGGGGGTTGAAATGTGTTCTTCAAACAAACAGTAAACAACTTAGCAAATGTTTTTTAAAAAATCAATCTAATCCTTTCAGTGTTTAGATATAATAGATAATTTAATAGAATGTATTTCCTTTTCAGAAGCAGAGATGTTGCATTAAGTTCTCAACCTGTTTTAGCATGGCTGTGAATGATTACAAGACTGCTGACTCTTTCTTGCTAATAAGATCCAATAAGGTGTTTTTGAAAGCACTGCACTGATGATTTGTCCATTAGGCTCTCTCTTCATGAAAGGTCTCAATACCAACACGTCTTTAAAGAGCACAAAAGAATTAGGTGTCTAATATAAACTAGACTCTCATTTGAATTTCCTTAGTCCTTTCAACTCAAAAGCAAAGGATATGCTTGCCAGGATTTTTATGTTCTAGCAGGTGCTAAATTCAAAATGTAAAAGCAATTCTAAGAGAGAGAAGGTTTACATCTTAGTGCATTTCCACCCACTCCAAAAAAGAAAAGAAAAGAGAGTCATATATCAGGCCTGTCATATTGTAGGCCTGTTTGCTGAAAGCTAGCTTGGTCGTGTGGCCTGCCATGTGATTAAGAAACCACCTGGAGGGTTCTGCAGCATGGCATGGTCATGAAAACACAAGGTGAGGTGCAATAACATAAAAAGGAAGCTGGGAACAGCTTGGGGCTCATGATTAGGACATGTGAGCATTGCAGGGCTGGCATCAGCACCCAGCACCCTCAAGCAACTGTCCTGCACCCACAAGTGCTGACATCAACTCAAGATTGAGCCAGTTCAGCCACTCCCCTGTGCTTCCAGGGTCAGTTTTAGCCTGTCAACAAGCAGGTGCAAGCAGCCACTATTTAAAATTCCACCCCTTTCTTTTTTAACGTTGTATATTACACATCCAGTTCTCACCAAGAGGAAGACAGAAATTCATTAGTTTCATAAGAAAGCACAAACCACAACTACATCCATTGTATAAGGATGCAGTTGAACTACATAAGGAAACAATTGTTTTCTAAATTTCATTAGCATGAAAGCAGCATCAGAAAGGCTCCCCTGTGGCATTTGTAACCTAGACACTGGAGGAATTGTGATATTGGGGGGTGGGTGTCTGAACTTCCAGGAGAACAATGAAACTGATTAGTTTATTTGTACAACACAAGAGTCACTGTAATCAGGCAGTATAAGTCACTGAAGAGGAGCCACAAAAGTAAACACAAATACAAAAGGGAATTTGGAGCATAATTGCATCTAGTAATGATATTACAATCCTTTAAAGTGGGGGGCTTGAGAGCTCAGGACCGTATCCTTAAAGAACTCTTTCCCTGTTCTGATTACCAAGCTGGTTGGCCGACCAGCATTATCTCAGTTTCACACCTACTGCATACAGTAAATAAGTCCTATACTTAAAATAGTTTCATTAGCAGAAGTATACAAAAAAAACCACAATGTTTTTACCAGTGTTGCATATCTATTTTTTCTAGTGTGGCAAAATACGCAGAAGGATTTTGCATGCTGAAACCTACTCTTTGGTCACTTCATTAAAAAGCAGAATGTACTGCCAAACCACTGGTTACAGCCCCAGTCCTGCCCTTCTCTCAGGAACAGGTTGGCATGAGAGATGTAAATGTCCTACCGTGGGATAAGTTGCCACACTGATTCCAAGCTCCTCTAAAGAACATTTACTTAGAGGACTGGGCATTCTGTTTATGCAATTCAGTTCACTTAAGACCAGATTTTTAGGATTTTCTGGATCCACATAAGACTTGCCACATTTGCCAGAACAGTACCCTGAGAGAAAAGACATCTGTGGAGTGTGAGGTTCAGGAAAAATGCATTCAGGGGGCCCTCAGCTCCTTCCCACAGTTGTGCTTCTCCTCCAGATAGCTTCTGGCACTCACTTGATCTTTCCTTCCCCAGAGTGGTGTGGCCACTGGTCCTCTTCCTTCTTCTCACCATTCTTCTTCCATTGCTGCCAGGTGAATCAGCAAGTGGTGGCAGAGAGGGGTAGCAGCAAATCAGGGTCATGAGTTTGAGCCCCACAATGAGGGGAAAATTCCTGCAATGCAGGGGGTTGGACTAGATGACACTTGTGGGCCCTTCCAAATCTACAATTCCATGATTCTAAGTGGAACACTGCTCATTCAGCAATGGGTACAACCCACTAGTCCTGGGCCATGATTTTACTTATCAGTTTGTTTTATTAAAGGTATATCCTGCCCTTTCTTCCAAAGAAGCCTGGGACAGCATGACCTGAAGGTATATGATGCAGGACCTTGCTGAAGCTAAGCAGGTACGAGTTCTGGTCATTTTCTGGATGGGAGACTGTTTGGAAATCCTAGGCATGCTTCCTTCACTGAATAAATACAGCTTATCAATAATAAAATATACCTCTGTATTGAAACTCAAAAATCTCCAACTCTAACCTGGAATGTCTTTAAAAGAAAAGCTACCTTATAACCGAGCATTCTACCTGTGTTGTCTTCTAATAATAAAGGCAATTCCAACAAGGTTGACATGTTTAACCTTGGAACTGCTTTGATGTTGAGTGGGACCTATTTAATTTTAACTTCACAAAGCGATTAAGCCAAATAATTTTCAGGAGACTACATTTCATATGCAAATGTTAAAATAGTGTGATGCTAATCCATCATACCTTTCCCCCCAAATTAAAGCATTAGGGAGGGGGAGTAATTCAAACAAACAAACAAACAGGTCGGCAACATCATTTTTGTTTCCATTGTTGACATTTCTTTTTTTTGGTCTCAATTTTTTAAACTCCATTTAAAAAACAACAACCAAAAAAACTATGGTATGTTACAATCTCATTTTTGACATTATGTAATAGTGCCCTATAAGAATAAACTTGTATTTTTATGCCAAAATACAACATATTTGACAAATTTTAGAAACGTTGCTTACCACAAGATTCTGACAAAAGATGGCAAAAGTAATCCACTCTTCAGTCCCAATATTCCAGAGCAGCTTACCAGTGATATAAACACAATCCCTGCCCTCAAGTTTAATTTTGTGCAAATGACATGGTACAAAAGGAAAATGGATCCAAAGGGAGAATGGAAAGAAGTGCAAACTAAGGCACCAGTTCTTAGATAGAGTGCTTCTCATGAACAACTGGGATGAAAGTATTTAAAGGTGATGAGCCAAACATTGTCGGGCTATTTAAGTCCTATTGATTGCAGCTGTAGAGCAAAGCATCACCTTCAGTCACTCCAAGTGTTTAACTCTGGCTGGGGCGCGCCCATTATTTTGAGGTTTATAGATATACAGCACTTTAAATAATTAATAGAAACCAATTCTTTCGCAGAGAGTGCACCGATTCAAAGCAATAGTTGGGTCTTCTGTCACAGATTTTAATTTCCTGCTTCGATAGTATTTCTTAAAGAAGGCTGGTGGTGACCAGAATGTATAACTTCTTCTCACAGGTGGGCTGCTCAGAGAATGAAATTGTCTGAACTCTGGTGAAATTTAAATCACTCATCCTCACTGTATGCTGCTTGATACTTTACACAATCCCACCCAACAACATAATCAGTAGAAGCAGGCTGGCCATAGAATCATTGAGTTAGAATAAGGTTACCAGACATCTCCATTTCCCGGGGACAGTCCCCGTATTTACAAATGAGTCCCCTGACAAAATTCTATCATTCCTACTGAAGTTGAAAAGTGTGCCCGGGTTCATTGAAAAAAATCTGGTAACCTTAAGTTAGAAGGGACTCCAGGGTCATCTAGTCCAACCCCCTGCAATGCAGGAATCTCAACTAGATCGGACATGACAGATGGCCATCCAACTTCTGCTTTAAAACTCTCCAAGGAAGGAGAGCACACCACCTCTTTTGGGAGTCTGTTCCACTGCCGAACATCTCTTGCTGTCAGAAAGTTCTTTCTGATGTTTAGTAAGAATCTCCTTTCTTGTAACTTGAATCCATTGGTTCGCTTCCTAGCCTCCAGAGCAGGAGAATACAAACTAGCTCCATCCTCCATGTGACAGCTGTTTAGAAGCCATCACAGGACTAAATTCACCTAAACCCACTTCCTTCCATTGGTTTAAGCATGCTGGCCTCTGTGTTGTATAGCAGCCAGTACAAAGACGCTTCCCTTTGACATGGCATCACACGTTCTATATTCGCCTCCGACACTCAGGCTATCATTTCTCACACACCTGTGTGTGCGTATGCGTGATATAACAATCTGATTGCAACCTTTGTGACAAGCAGATTCTCTCTGCGCTAAATAGCAAGGGTTCACTCTTGCTACTTGCGTTGGTAGAACGATAATTCCAGAGAAACAGAAAAGCATATGGTGCATGATATATACCAAGACTAGCTTTGCAAAGCTGAATACCTGCACTAAATCAGGCTTGTTAATCTCTCAAAAATAAGGAACTCTGCCTCCCTGCCACCAAAAGAATGTTATTACTATCAAGGCAAAGAGATGCTCTGAAATGAGGAAAATAATACCTGTTGTGTTCTTGACCATATAAGAAACACCTAATAATCCTGAGAAAGATGGACTTTTCAAACATGTGGTTATATGTTTCAACATCTGCTTAAAAGTCTCAAGGAGAATCACTGATATTTCCCATTATCTGGGCCTAAACATCAGTAACAGGAACTGGAAGCTTCATTGAGAGAATTTCTTTTTTTTTTTAAATAGGAATTTATTGGATTTTCCGGATTAAACCAATTACAAATACACACAATACACACAAAACAACACAATACAC
The DNA here is from genome assembly GCF_009819535.1 of Lacerta agilis. NCBI lineage: Eukaryota > Metazoa > Chordata > Lepidosauria > Squamata > Lacertidae > Lacerta > Lacerta agilis. The sequence goes on along the minus strand of NC_046315.1, from coordinate 80,017,089 downwards.
CCAATACACACAAAACAACAGAATTAATTAAAAATCCTTCACTTCTTTAAAATCCTAAACTTGGAACTTCCTCACGCCCTCTCTTATGCGTTCATTTCTAATCTTCTTCAGTAACTTTGTAACATTGTAAAATCTAATTTCTTACATCTAATCTTACAATTATAATCAACATATCTTAAATCATACAACTTATTCTTATCAAATTAAACATCAAAATTTCTTTTTCTTCTTCCATAGGATGGGAGGAATTACCACGGGCACTCCCCAAAGTTCTACAAATGTTGTTATCAGCTATTAAATTACAGGCAGCAAATGTTTTATGCGTGTCTGATACATGTGCAATTTCACATGTGTGCATTGTGTCAAACCAACCCAAAAGTGCCCCAAAAATGACACAAAAAGGGGTGCAGCGGGGCAGAACGGGATGCTTGCAGGCTTTTTCAATGGTGTTCCAAACATAGGCAATTTCACTTAAATACATGGTGCCTTGGAACGCAACCCCCCATAAATTGGGAGGTGCCTGTACAGGACATTCAATGTTTTGCAAAAAATAAAATAAAATAAAATAAATTCCCACTTTAACATAATGGACACAAGTCAGCCAAAGTTGAGTTCCCATAGAGGAGATATAAAGCCATTGACATTAAAGGAGTTTAAGAGTGCACAACATTTACATGATGCTGTACCATAGCTGTAATCTTCACGAAGATGTGATTAATAATCCATCATTAATAATCCATCATATGCCTTTTTGTTTACAAACATATCATGCCAACTATTTCCTTAGATCTTAACTCTCTTCTATAAATAGCAACAGTTCCACTACATCTGATACATCTGTTAAATTCAACTCACCAGTCTCAATATTAGCAATCACACCATTTTGGCTACCTTGCTTGTTGCAATCTGAAATTACCAGTCTGATTTACAGATTTTTAAACCCAAGACACCATACACACAAGGGAGAAGCAGGGCACACCACATCACACTTCAATGACACCCATGAAAGACTGTGCACATAGAATCATAGAGTTGGAAGGGGCCCTAAGGATCATCTGGTCCAACCCCCTGCAATGGAGGAATATGCAACTGTTCCATGCAGGGATAAAACCTGCAACCTTGGCTTTATCAGCACCATGCTGTAACCAACTGAGCTATCCAGGCATGCAATGGCAAAAGTTACCCATCGAATCTCTTTTTAAAGCTAGATGCTACACCACACACACACACACACACACACACACACACAAATCCAAACGTAGACCTAGCCAAATACTACAATGGTTCTATCTTTCAAATGCCCAATCCCATAAACACATAGAGGACCACAGAAATGGTCAATGCAACTATCTCTGCAGGGCAGAGTGTTGAGGCAGAAGTCCAGGACCCCATTCAGCAGAATGATCAGGAGCATGAAAGCTGCCATGCTAAGCCCACTAAACTGAGAGTAAGTCCCACCAAAGTAAGCACGACTTACTTTTGAGTAGCCACATAGAGGGCTGCACTCTTTCAGAGATGCAATACCCAGCCTACAACTGCCTGCATTGCACTCAGAATCTGTCATTTGCTTGAGGAAGTAAAGACCCATCAGAAGTGGATTTGTGGTACTGGGCTGTTGTGTGCTGCATCATAATTGTGTGGTGTGTGTGTGTGTGTTTTGTTTTGTTTTTTTAAAATCCAGGCTGGCTCATACATGGATGACTTCCATGGGTGAGTAAGCCTTCACAGAAATAATAATGCCATAGGTGGCACTTTTGTATCTCTTTGCATCACCTTGTACACAGTGCTTTTCAATGGAGTCACTTGGCATCCCACATTCACCTGTCATTCATCAAGTGAACAGCAGTGAAGTGTACAGAAATCAAGTGTGAATCAGGCCTTTGTTGTGAAGAAATGGGGCCATGACAGTGCTGCACTGCAGATGTTATCAACATGAGTTTGCAAGGCTTTCACTACTTTTTTATTTTTTAAAATCTAACTGCTTTTGGGAAGAAACATTTGGAGAAGGGCTGCGGCTCATTTGTGCAATGCAAGCAGAAGGTCCCAGGTTCCATTCCCAATATATCTAGGTAGGGCTCAGAGAGGCACTTGCCTGAAACTCTGCAGAGTTGCTGCCTGTCAGAGTTGACAATATGAACTAGATTCCTGGACCAGTGTTCTGAGTCATAGAATCATAGAACTGTAGAGTTGGAAGGGAACCTGAGGATCTTCTAGTCCAACCCCCTGCAACGCAGGAATATGTAGCCATCCCATATGGGGATTGAACTTGCAAACCTTGGTGTTATCAGCACCATGCTCTAACCAACTGAGCTATCCAGGCATAAGGCAGTTCCTTGTGTCCCTTTATAGTGGCTTCTGCCTCCTCCTGTTGGATCAGGCCAGAGGCTCATCCAGTCCAACATCCTGTCCTCACAGTAGCCAACCAGATGCACAGATGCCTAGGAGCAAACCCCAATGAACATGACTGTGTTGTGAGAACCACTTACTCATGAGTCAGCACTGCTAAACTTATTTGGCTTCCTTCTGAGTAAAAATGCATAAATGTGCTAATGTCCATATTCTCTTCTCCTAACATAATTTGACATCTAGAGAAAGATGAACATCCTACTGGTCTTTTTTATTAAAAAAAAAAACACCAAATAGAGACATGAGTTTAAATTTTGTGCTGTCATATTTATTCTTATGGTCTATAGTTGTTGTTGTTCTGAGCTGCCCTGAGAAGGTTGGCAAATAAATCTATTAAATAAACATAACAGGCAAGCATGCGTATTACGTTTGTCCCTCAAGTATCAATTATTCTCTTATATAGTAGAGCAATCCCTATTCACAGCTACTCAGAAGTGAGCCCCACTATGCTGAGTGGGGCTTAATCCCAGGGAAACACGTATAGGATTGCCGCTGTAAGTACTAAAACCAACTAGCACTGAAATGGACGCAGATCTATGGACGCTAAAACAGAAAGAATCATGAGCATGAAACAATTTCACCCATTAAGAAGGGCAACAAATGCTTTAATTAGATCAGGGGAAGGAATTTAATTTGTGTAAATTCAGAAAATATATTCCATGGTGGGCAAGTGCTTTAGTAGGTGAGATCCAAGTAAACAGGTCGCTGTTCATTTGAGTGCTGCGAAGAGCATGCCAACACTAGGCATCTATTAACTTCATAATAGATAGGCATGCAATGCATATGTATTAACATTTTAGCATACATAATTCTGTGGCCTTTATGGATGCTGCTTGAAAACTAGCATTTATTTATTATCCACTCCTGGAGGAATTCAGGGGCATAGTATAGAATCATTAATATTTAATTAAAACATTACAAAATTTTAAACTATGATAAAAAAAAATGCCTGGTGACCAACAGTGTATGTCCCCTTTTGGCTTTGATGGAGATGCATTTTTGCCAGAATGAGAAACCTATGTTCACCAGATCCAGACCTTGGAGGTTAAATTCCTGTACCTTTGAAGACTGAACAGAAGTCAGAAATTTCCCAGGAGAAGCTTTTTCAACACGGTGATGCATTGACCATACCTGCTGAAATGTTCTCTTCTCTGCTAATTTTAAAGGTTTAGGATTCTGAAGGTACACAGGACATCTCCTTAAAATAGATAAGACTGTTTTTAAGTCTTGTCTATTTTATCTTATCTAGTTTATTTTATCTATAAGAGTCATCTATTTCAGTCAGTGTAGATAATATTGGACTAAATGGACAAATAGGTCTCATCTGCACTGCACATTTGAAGCAGTATTATTGCACTTTAAACAGCCACAGACCCTTCAAGTGTCCCTGTTTTCCAGGGACAGTCCCAGTTTTACAGAAGCCATCTCAGTTTCTGATTTGATCCTGCAATGTCCCACTTTTCCTTAGGACGTCCCTATTTTCATTGGAGAAATGTTGGAGACTATGGATTTCTCTCTCTCTCTCTCTCTCTCTCTCTCTCTCTCTCTCTCACACACACACACACACACACACACACACACCCAAAGAGATAAGTAACTATACAACCTTTAGAAGACATTTGAAGGCAGCCCTGTATAAGGACGTTTTTTAATGTTTAATGTTTTATATATGTTGGAAGTCACCCAAAGTGGCTGGGGCAATGCAGTCAGATGGGCAGGGTATTATTATTATTATTATTATTATTATTATTATTATTATTAAGAATTTATTTATTATGGTCGAAGACCAGCTTGTGAAACACAAATGGAACTACAATCCCAAAAGCAAAACAAACATTTAAAACAATATACAACAATGGATTTTAAGTTTTAAAATGTGGTAGGCATATTATTATTATTGACTAGGACATCCCTATTTTCATCAGAGAAATGTTGGAGGTCTTCCCTCAAAGAATATTGGGAACTGTAGTTTGTTATCGGTGCTGAGATTTGTTACAAGACCCCTATTCCCCCTGCACAGAGCTGCAGTTCTCTGCTTGGTTTAACTGTCAATCCATCTTCACAAGGAACTCTGAGAGTTGTAACTGTGTGAGAGTCTCCATCACATGTGTTTTCCATCAATGACAGGCTTGATCCTGGGACCTTCTGCATGCATTGAGCTATGGTCTCTCCATTCATACTCTGCCAGGGCTGAGCAATACTGGTAAGGATTTGAAAACACCTGACTTAACCTCCACAGTAGAGAAAGACAACACAGCGCCTGGAGGGTTGCATTCTCCCACATGAACTTGCCCTCCAATTAAGATCTCTCTCAGAGTCCCTTCTCCAAGTGAAGGGCTGGGGCCCGTGGATGGAAGCTGCCAAATAGGGATGGAAAAATAGTAATTTTCCACTTCAGAACATTGTCTTCTTTATGCCTGGGAGCTCTGTAGCATTTCATGTATTATTATTTTTCTCGGTTGTTCATACATTTGGTGGTTTGTAACTGATTTATTGTAAGTTGAGTGGGTATGAATGCTTTTGATGTATTGCTGATATTATGTTGATTTTGGGTCACAGCCAATATTAATTCTGCTCAGAACAGACCCACTGAAGTTAACAAATGTGACTAACCTAAGTCTATTAATTTCTACAGTACTGTAGAAAGGCAGAATACAAATTAAAATTTGAATTGAGTTTAAATCAATGCCTCTTCCCCGAAATTGCCTGCCTTCAGTGGTCAGCCACCTGCACCCCAACTGCAGAGAGGGCCTTTTCTGTGATGGCACCCAAATTATGGATTTCTCTCCCTAAAACTGTATGCCTGGTACTTTCTTTTACTATTATTTAGGTACCAGATAAAGTTTGTCTTGGTGTCAAGGGCCTTTAATGGTGTCTTACAATATTTGCCCCTTATAAATGGGAGTGACTACTATTTTATCCTGGTTGTTGTTTTAATAAAACAAAACACTATGTGCTTGTGGTTGTTTTTACCTGCTGTTTAATCATGTTTCTTTTATGCTGTACTGTTCATGTTTTATCAAACCGCCTTGAGGCTATTGTGAAAGGTAGGCTATAAATACCTCAGATTAAAGTGAAATGCTTTTAGACCAAGATCTATATGCATGCATTCTTTCCAATGCCATGTAGAGTCCAGCAACAGCAGCATGTGTTTGTGAGTTAAGAGGTGGATTCAGTCCTCCATTCTTCTATGATTCCTGTCAGTTTCAATCCCATTCTAAAAGCTTACTGCAATACATCTGGCACAAAGTTTTATGTCAATGCAGCTGGCCTCAAATCCCTGTAGGACGATACACAAGGATAGTCATCCCTAGACTTTCTTCCTGCCATTTCTGCATTCCACCCTTTAGTCAGCTCAAGAGCAGCAGCTGTTCGTGGCACTGCTGTGCCACATCTGATAATTATGGCTACTGCCAGCACAGTAGCTTGGCCCCCCAGCTACTGCCCCACATTGGCTTCCCTACACTCTATTGATTCTTATCACCCATGCATCATTTAATACCATGACATTGCCTTGGCACAGAGTGGGGTCTCACAATAATATGATCCTAAGCAAAAAGGAGCTAAAGGAATTGGGAATTGCCAGTTACAGGAGAAATTATGTTACAGATCTTTATTTCTTTTCTCCACCAAAAATTAATCTCAGGGTTGTGGGTTCTGGCCCCCCACCTTGGGCAAAAGATTCCTGCATTGCAGGAGTTGGACTAGACTGCCTTCTACAATTCCATGATTCTATTGCCAGATGAGAGAGTACTTTATATGCAAGTTTATCCTTTGTATTTGGGGGTGGGGAGCTGAATCTGACTAGCATGCCAAACCCTTCCTCCTGCCCCTGTGGGCCAACTTTAACAAGTAGGCATCTTTGCCCAAATGTCAATTACCTGACGTCATGACAACTTGGAAGGCGCCTTTGAAGTCCATAAGTTATTTCAAAACAAACTGCTTGTAAATAGACTTCAAAGTGATGGTAGCCATACCTTTACCTGCCTTTCACCTGAGGTCTCATTAATCTGGGAGTAGCAGGAGGCTTTCTTATAAAGATGCAAAAACAGGGCTAGCACAAGAGGACAGTGATGATGAATGTTTTGAGACGAAGATGCCTGATCATTTGGAAAGACATTCAAATCAACTCCACATTTCTGTTCCTGCCAGTGTCCTACTTTACAAGCAATCACACATACACACAGTTGTTCCTCCTTAACTGGCTGGAGTAACCAATTATGGTTGCCAATACTCTTGAACTAGAACTGAACTAAGAATCAGGGAATGGAACATTGTCTCTTTGCCAGTTGGCCAAACTAACTCATAACCCTTCTATTATTTACCCTATGCTACATTATTGCTTAAACCAGCATAAAATGCTACGTATCATTAATTCCCAACCAGTTGGCTAGAACCCAAAATTGAGTACAGAAGACATATAAGTGAGCTCCGAACTTCATGATACATTGAATGCATCTTCATAGTCTAAAAATACAAAACAAAATTACTGTATTGGACCTAATCCAGATTTGGAACATGGTGCAGGTGCAATGGGGTTAATCTTTTCCCCACACAAACCTAGTACACCCATGCACAATTATTTGTCCCAGGAGGAAAGCAACTCTTAAGAGGTTTCCCAAGGAAGGAAGCTGTAGCACAGGGAAGAAAGAGTTAACCTCCCTCCACCCATGACACAGGCCCAGGTCATGACCTCCTACGGCAGTTATTTTAAATGCACACAAAATGGACATACCTGCAAATATTTAATGTATTGGGTCCTTTGAGCCTGAGCTTCCAGGATGTTAAATATGTTTATAGTCAGTGCAGCAAAATCCACACTGACCATATGTGAACTGATAGTGTTGAATTTGGACGTGGATCCAAATCATAGCTGTCAACCCTCCCTGCTGTTTCCCGATGCTATAATAAGGGAATTTCCCACAAAAAAGAGAAAGGTTGACAGCTATGATCCAAATCTGTGCTATACTGGGAATCCACTCAATGGCCTCTCCCCCCCCCCAATTTTGTTTATTATTTGAGGTCTAAATGAATGCCCAGGGTGGGAGGCAGCAGCATGCTCCTGGCCTCCTCTCCTCTATGCCTTTGTAGAGAGCCCTTGTCTGTACAATTTTATATGTCAGCCTTCCTATACACGTCCTAATGAACACACATAGGTCAAGGAACCTGCCACTGCAATGCCACACAGACCCCTAAAAACAAACAAAAAACAACCCACATGCACACACACTCATTTAGTCCTCAAATAACATCTAAAAATCCCCTTGTCTGTCAGCTTCGCTTCCCATTTGCAAAGTGGTGATGACAAGGGTTTCAAAATGTCTCAAATGCTCATCATGCTCCTAATAATATTGACTTCCAGTCAGGGGGTGGGACAAAAGGATGCACAAGAAGGCCCAGTGAGTGCTGCCTCCAGGCCATCAGCTGAACATTCTTGAGTTTGGTAATGGCAGGTATGCAACTCCTGTTTTCCCACTCACTTAGAGCTTCATGCAGTACATATAGATTCACTTAATGTATAATAGAGTGAAAACAGCACCACATGGAGCAAGTCTCTTGTTGTGGCAAAATGTTCAGAGGTCCCAATGCAGCAGTGAACCAATCTGAGAGGTGCACATTGCATTGTCACTGAGGATACTGAGATGCTTCACCTGATTTGTTCACAGCTACCCACATGTGATCAGAAAGTTGTGTTGCAACAAGCACTGTGGTACTGGGAGAGGCCTTCTGAATGGCACAGTACTGCCCCTTGAAAAGGCAAGGTGTCTAGGGCCTACTCTGATCTGCCCTCCTTCCCAGAACTTGTAAAAGCTGAGGGTGACTAAACAAGGAACTGGGGTGGCGGTGGGGGTTGCAAAGCGAAACAAGCTTAATAATAACAAAATATACAAACTTTGAAACTTTCACTTATTTTGCTCACTTTAAATATTAAAGAAAACCTAGCAAGTCACAAAATATTTCCCCTTGAAAATAAATAAGTAAAAGTCAAGGACCAATATGCCTCCTTTCCCAGGACCCAGATTTGAAAGTCAAAATATATTTAACCATCGCATTTCTAAAAGCATATTCTCTCAACTTCTTAAATTAAATTGCTTCATTGTGTCAGTCATTCTGAAATGTTTCACACGCCATTCAGTGATAGGAATCCCAAGAAGCAAGCACGGCAGATGAAGGAAAAATAGAGGGAAGGAAAAGAAGACATTGTTATTTGGAAAAAGTTGGCTAAATGTTCCCATACAAATGGCTTTTGAACAACTCAGACACATCAGTGTTAAGAGAAACTCCAGGCACAGACATTCTGTGTTGCTTTTCAAACTCATTTTCATCATATGTAAAACTGAATATTAAGAATTTTATTCAGAAGATGATGAAAATTCCAGCTATTCATTTGCCTAGGCAATCAAACACAAGTTGATACATTTTGCATGATCCACCACAGGCTTAGAAGCTACAAAAATGCTTGACTCTAATCATGAAATTAAATGTTTCATATAACAAAAGAATACTTGCACTGTGTGAATGAAGTACAGTATGTTGAATACCCGAAACTAGGACAATGCAACATAAGTAAAGTATGAATTAAGTATATTTGTAGGGTCTTACTGCTGCATGCAACAATAACTCTCTATCCCAATTTTCTTTCAGTTTACCCATTAACAAATCCAATCAAGATGACTAATGGTTAACATCCTAATGTCTCTAAAAATTAAAGCATCTTGCAATGTTTAAATGGCAGGTCCTTTTGTTTTGACTTTACGCTGTGGTGAGGTTTGCACAGGCAAGTTACTCAGAAGTAAGCCCCACTGAGTTCAGTGAAACTTATTATCTAGTACATCTTCTTAGGATTTGCACAGTCTTATTTTTGCTAAAGCGGGAAAGCATTTTAGTCATTCATCACTCATCATTACAACTAATATGCCATAATGCAACAAAGGAAAAACTGAGCGAAATATGTTACTTGGTGGTAGTTTATTCAAAGCATGATTTAGCCATCATCAACACAGTTTCTTTCATGGCTGTGTAAACACTCCAATATTTGTTCCTAAAGGTCAAGCACTATATTTTGTGCATAGCTTGTTCCCCCCCCCCCATGAATCGTAGCATCATATGCAAACGCTGCCTCAGACAAACTTTAGAACATGGACCAGTCATTGACCTGCTACAGTACATCAACCACCGTCAAAGAAATCTATTCATGTAGCCACCAAACAGATTGCCAAGTCTTTCTCACCTTAAAATCATAACCTATTTATCCTCCTCTGAGTCATAACAAACAGAGCACGATCAATCATATTCAAGACTATTCCTCAGGGCTGTTTTACAGTTTAGAGGGGTTTGCCTATATTTCACATTAATTGATCAATTAATTTCACAGCAGACGCATACCTCAGGACCACAGACTACTTGCGGCATATATTAAAGGCAGAAAAAGGGAGCAGCAACCAGGCGAGGGGAAACCATTATCACCACAACAGAAAGCTGTAGGAGAGTGTGCATTTGGTGTGTATGAGAGAGAAAGAAAGAAGCTCGACAACTTTTGGAAAGAAAATAGCTTGCAAGTATATACCAAAATCCACGTCCGGTTGCTGCATTGCTAACAGAGTGATGCTGAAACTAAAAGATAACACAAAGCACCTGAGATTTTTGTTCACACTTAACTAGGCAGCCTCCGTCCTAATAAAAGCTGCTGTACTGTACAAGTCTTGCTATAGAATATTTGCATTTTGCACTAAATTGTGCATCGCCGCGCCAGGACCAGAATTTCATTTTCCCCCAATGTAGGAAAAACATCAACAGCATGTTATAAATCACTTTTTTAAAAAGAAGGAAGGGAGTGGGGTGGTGAGTAAGAACAGAGATCACCTAGGAGAGTTTTGCTTATCCTGTACATTTCCAAAGGCCTCTAATAACGTTTCTTATCTGTATTCTTATTCATTCTGGCTGGACCCTGTGAAAGGGAATCTGCAGCATTTTGGGGGTACCCAGACATCTCAAAAATCTCCACCATCTCTGAAACATCTAGAAAGAAGCTCTGCATAGCAGCCTGCTTGTAAGAAGTCATCATAAAGTAAACTGGACAACTATCCTGAGAAGCAACCTCTCTCTCTCTCTCTCTCTCTCTCTCTCTCTCTCTCTCTCTCTCTCTTGTGCCTGGAGGGATCTAAAGGAGTCCAAAACATTCCTGTGTTCACTTTGGTTATCCTAGGCTGTGCATTTCTCTTGCTTGCAAGGGGAGGGGAAGGGGACCTTCCATTCCTTACCCCTCTTTTGTTGTTGCAGAGATGCAACATCTTTGTTATTTAAAAGGAAATCAGGGGGCAAAAAAGGGCTTTATTATTTAGGTCAGTTTCTCCGACTGTCTTGAGTCCAGCCTCAGGGCACCCTCCTCACCAGCCCCTATCTGCGTTCAGCTGGTCAAGGAGGCAAGTGCTTTTTGCGGGAGTGCTTTGATGTGTGTTGTTTTTATATATACATAAACTGGAAAAGAATGCACCGTGTTCCTTCGCCCGTTTGCATGAAGGTCCTGCGCCTTGGCAAAGTTGCCATGGCCCAAACGTGCTGTTCCCGCAGTGCCTGCAAGTGAGGTGCAAAAGGTTGCCTTCCAGGAGGAATTGATCAGCGCCAAGCTAAACCCACCACCACCACCAAGCCCACTCGGATGGTCCTGTGCAGAAGGGAAGACCGAGCTCTCTCTCTCTCTCTCTCTACCACCCCCACCCCCACCCCACCCCCCGGAGAGCTGAAGGGGCTGTTGGGGCATCCTGCCTTCTTTGGTATTCTGGGAAGGAGCTGCTTCTGTTTGCTGCAGCGGGGAAGCGGACGGAGCCAACACACACACACACACACACGAAGGGAGCCAAACGTCTCTCTCTTTCGGGTGCAGAGTTGGTCCCTTTGCATTGCAAGTCTGAAGCCAGGGAGGAAGGAAAAGGCTGCCCCCCAAGCACCAGCTGCCAACCCTGCTGCAGCTTGTTGGTGTGTCAGCGGATGCTTATGATCTACTACACTGCAGTACCAGCGTCAAGAGCCTCCTGCTTAGAAACTGCCTCTGCAGGGCAGGCAACACCACACACACACACACACACACACACACTACACTAGTCTTCTCACCCCACACCCCTGCTCCTTTCTAGGCTCCCCACAAAACTCCATAGGCTCTTGCCCTCCACTGCTAGGGACGCAGATCCCCGCCCAAGACCACACAGGTGATCCCAACTATCCAACTCGACAGGCTTGAGCCTGTGTGTGTGTGTGTGTGTGTGTGGACAGGGAGGAGGCGGGGGTCTGTCTGGCTGTGGCGCCGCTTCCTTGGAAGACTCTCCTTCTCCCTCCTTCCCTGCCTCCTTCCCTCTCTCCCCAAACTCTCTCCTTTTGCCAGCGCTGTCCTTCCCCGTTGACACGAGGGAAAGGGAATTAAGGGGGGTGGGGAGGCTTGGAGGAGGAGGCGGTGGGGTTGTGGGGCTGCCCAGAGCACCTGCAATTTGCATTTCCTTATGTAACGTACTGCAAGTTTCCCCGTTGGAGCTTGCTGGGTGGGTTTGAAAGCTGACAAGCAGACAGGCTGGGCTGATCAACAAGGCGCAAAAAAAGTGAAGCTAGACAGGCGCGCAAAAAGCTAGATCATTTCTCTTTTTTAAAATCCTGGGCTTCATGGGTTAAGGAGGCAATGTGCATTGCATGACTTCCTTCCACATGTGGCAAGTCAGCCCTGCTGCTGCGTATGGAGACGGAGGGGGGGGCCCTCCTTCTCCTCCTCCTCCTGAGTGGGGCCTTGGGCTTCTGCCTCCAAAGTCCTGCTCAGAGACTCTCCACTGCGCGCGCACACACACAGTCACACACACACCACACACCCCTCTCTGCCTAGGCTACTGTTGGACAGGTGGACTTTCTCTTAGTTCCCTTCCAGGCACAAAACTCCCTGAAAAGTGTTTCTTTCTCTTTTCTCTCTGCCACCAGGTTGCAGGGCTAGGGGAATGCGGGGATGGGGAAGGGCAGCTGACGAAAATCTGGTGAATAAACACAAAAGAGCTAGATTTTGCAAGGGTTTCTCTTCTATTTCCCCCTGTCCACTTCAGAAGCACGAGCCAAGCTTGCAAGTTGAACCGAAAGTCTCAGGCAGGGCGCCCTCAGGTACACCCACCGCCAGTCGCGCAAGGCCCTGAGACCAATGCTGGAAACTGTTGCGGGGAGCGGGGAGACCAGGAAAGAAATGGGGGTTATGAGACACTGCTACAATTTCATCTTCCGGTTAAGAAATGTCAACAGAGATCTAAGTTTTCTCTCCCCACACCCACCCACCCTCCCGCCCTCTCTCTTCCCCGTTGGAAACAATTCATCCAAAGCAGATTTTGGCGAATTTCCTGCAAACACAGCCTGGGTTATTTGTACACGGCGCTGCACGCAAGTCTGCACCGGCCTGCTTTCCTATTTCCCCCTTTCTCCCCTCGAGAGGACTGCAGACCTGGCGCTATGGGGAGCAACAGACGAGAGTAACACAAAGGTGGGGGGGGGGGACTGACTGACACACACACACACACACACACACACACAGTGATGCAGTGTATTGCTTACCAGTTGTGTTCTTGTTCTTCTTAAGACTCTTGCCACAAAGACACTGCAGCATATGCGATCCTTTGCTGAAAATGTTCCAAAGAAACCACATTGATTTGGGCGAAAAGCAATCCTGCGCTTATACACCCTGAGAAAGAGGAGATCCTTGTGGTTGTTGCATAATAATAAAAATTGAGATCAGGGTCTCCTCCAGAGGGGCACCAGTTTTATCATTGGCCACCAAAACAAAAAACAAAAACAAAACAAAAACAAAAAAAGAGGAAAAAAGATTAAATCCTGATCTCCCAGGTTTGTTTGTTTTTCCCCTTCCTTTCCTTTCTTTCTCCCCCCCTTTCCCCCCTCACGTGGTTAATTTCTTTCAGACTTCTCAATGGATGCGTTTTTCAGCCAGGGTGAACGGTTATCTCCCTCCTCCAGAACGACGCTGGATTATCACCCAAAACTGTGGAAGAAGAAAAAAGACATAGATCCTTCTCTTGCTTGCCTTCTTGTTCCTGTTCCTTCTCCTCCTCTCTTTCAGATGGAAGCCAACCAAGACATGAGGCGATGAAATTCCAGCCAAGGCCAAAAACTAACCCGAGACAACAGTAAAGCGCGAGAGATCCCCACAGAGGAAACCATAGCCTGTGACTTGATGGCTGGGAGGCTGGGTGGATCTGCAGAACAAAGCCAAGGCAGGATGCATCCTACTAAAAGACTGCCATAGTGCAGCCCCTGGAAGGGAGAACGCACAGCGCCCGGATCTCCTCCACCACCACCCAGCTCAAGTCTGATGGATGAAGGCAGGTGCTCCCCTCGGAAAGTGCTGGTTTCTACCATCAAATCATCTCAAGGATGTATGTAATTGTGTGGCACCTGCGGTTCCCAGTTGCACAGCAGATGCAAATCTTTAGCCCTTAGCATGCAGGCGAACCACACACGCGACAGAGGAAGGTCTCTTCTCTCTTTCTCTCTTTCTTTCTCTCTCTCTCTCCCCCTGCTCCGTCCAGCACTGGCGTGCATTAGGGGGAAACGGAGACGGATCCTCCCCCCTCATGCACACACACACACATAGATAGAGAGAGAGAAAGAGAGAGAGAGAGAGAAAGACGCAGGCACACACTGGATTCTGCTCCTGAGCCTGGGCTATGAGTTACAGGCTTTCAACGGGAGTAGGAGGAGTTGAGATTTGCATGGGGAGCCTGGCTTTCCATGACGTAGCCACGTGCTCCCGAGCCTGTCACCAGTGAGATGCTTCAGCCAGCCCAGGGAAGGCAGTGTCACTGCAGTCTCTGCCTTGTCCCCCCCACCCACCCAACCCCTTCTCCTCCGTTTCTCTCACCTAACGTGCTGCAGCTTAAAATGCTGGACCCAGCCTGCCACTTGTACACTCCAGGGAGAAGTGCATCCTTGCATGCTAACCAAAAAGGCAAGGAAAACCGGCCACACACAAAGCGTGACACATTCAGAATTGGAGGGAAATGGGGTGGGTGGGAATGAGAGATTCCTTGGAAGCACCCTGATCGCCAAATGGAGAACCACAGAAACGCAGAGTTGGAGGGGACCACGAGGATCATCTAGTCCAACCCCCTGCGGTGCAGGAATCTTGTGCCCAACATGGGTCTCGAACACACAACCCTGAGATTAAGAGTCTCATGCTCTACCGACTGAGCTATTCTAACAGCAGGAGAGTTAATTTTACTAGTCTAGACCTGGGGCTGCCAAAACGAAGCTAAACATTATCTCAAAGAAGCCAGAAGAAGGAGAGATTATATGCTTACCCCATCCAGGCTTCAAAAGCAGGATGCAAAAGATCCTAAAGGAATTCCTGCATTGCAGGGGGTTGGACTAGATGACCCTCAGGATCCCTTCCAATGCTACAATTCTAGGAAAATGCCAGGAGACGAGTAGCACATCAATAGCTGCTGCCATCAAGCCCAAGAGAACAGCTGCACATTGGCACCTTCCTCCCACCTTGGAAATGTGCACTTCTTGTTGAAAATGTTCTTTATATCCTGCACTTTTCTTCCATCATGAAACTTGTGGTGATGTTTTAGGGGGTCCCCAGGCATTTGCCAGACTTGGGTCTGCTGAGTTTCAGCTAAATGGCTGTGCTATATGCTCTCAGACAATGCCCTGGGACCAAACTTTAGTGTCTGAAAGTCCACTGTTACTCTGCAGAAAACGTGTTGGAATTATACCTGGGATCAAGCGTCTATGTTGTCATGAGCTCATGAGACTGAGGCAAATCCTGGTATCGGTTCCCAGCTGTAGAATGAGGCTAAAAGTGTCCTCTTTCACTTGTATGTTCAACTAATGAAGAAGGTTAATATTGCCCCAAACCATGCACATCTTTATAATGCTATAAACAACGGAACGAATTTATGGCATGAATTGCAAATATATACAACCCTGTTTTTGTTATTAATACAACTCTATATAATGTTTGCACTTATACAGCTGAGGTTCTTTAGACCCCACTTCCTCATTAAAGCAAGAATGACCCAAATCCTTGCTATCCTAATAGTGAAAACTGCTTTTCTGGGAATCATTATTCCAAGGTGTCTGATGCCTTTTACCTGAGATTAAATCCATTAACAAGACAGAGGTAGCAGAGGAAAGTTATGGCCAAGACAGTCTCTAAACAGGACTTATAACTGCTTAAAAACTGAAATCCCAGATGTGACAAGCATGTTACAAACTTATCCACGTTCCATTCCCAGTTCCTTATATTCCCAGTATCATGCTTAAATTAACATATTAGCTCTACTTTAAAGAAGTACCAATATGCAGCTCTTACTTTAGCTTTTAGTTCTTACAGTATTGTGTGAAGAACTTCCTCACAGCTTAGTGCTAAGAAACATGGTCTGCATGCAGACGGTCCCAAATTTAATCCCCAACATAGACAGCTAAATGCTCAGGTAGTAGTTGCTGTTGTTGTTGTATTTATTTATAGATCAGTTGGTTAGAGCATAGTGATGATAATGCCAAGGTTGCAGGTTAAGTCCCCATATGGGACAGTTGCATATTCATTCCTGCATTGCAGGGGATTGGACTAGATGATCCTCAGGGTCTCTTCCAGCTCTACAATTATATGATGCTGTGTTCTGGCTTTTCCTCAGAACAGGGACTCAAGGCAGTTCACAAAAATGGAAACAAAACAGGTAAAACACAGATAGATAAAAAGGCACGGGGGGATAGTTTAAAAGTAATTAAATTATATGGGAATGAAAATGACATTAAAAAAATCGATTTAAATACATATAGTAAAAACAGAGCAGCCCTTTCCTTAAAAAGGGTCAGTTCCCCCAGACCTGCCAGAATAATAATAAAAAAGTCCTCGCCTGAAGGCAAAAGGAGAACAAGGAGGGAGCCAGCCTAGCTTCTCTAGGAAGGGAGTTCCAGAGTCTGGGAGCAGCCACCGAGAAGGCCCTGTCCCGCGTTCCCACCAGATGTGCCTGTGAGTGTGGCAGAAAGAGAATAATGGAATCATAGAGTTGGAAGGGACCACAAGGATCTTCTAGTCCAACCCCCTTGCAGTGCAGGTATCCTTCGCCCAATGTGGGGCTTGAACCCACAGCCCTGAGCTCCCACAATAAAATATCAACAAAGTTGATGGGCATTCCTAATCAAATGGGGTGTGTGCACTGTGTCATGTGATCGATTAATGTGGGGTGGGGATTACCTGGCCCCCCAGAATTCAAAGCCCTGGCCCTGAGATAAAGGGTCTCATGTTCTGCCAACTGAGTTATCCCCAGAGAGAGATTTCCATGAGATCTTCTACAAGCCCATTGATATCAGAACTTCCGGAGCTGAACAATTAATTACAGTGGCATCCTAAGCCTGTTTACTCAGAAGTAAGTCCCATTGAGCTCAATGGTTTTACTCCTTAACAAATGTCCCTTGAATTACACTGTGAATCTGAGGAATGGCATTGGAATATGGCGATGTAAAGTACAATGTTTTTATTTTTAACAAATTATTTTGGAATGAGACCTGAATGAATCCAAATATTATAATATGCAGTGCTACTTTTCTAGAAAAAGAGGTGCTAGATTCCCTTAGAATGGCAATGGCGCTCACCTGAGAGGGGCAGGAACTAAGTTCCAGAGAGTTCCGGCTGAAAAAAACGCCCTGATAATATGGGACTCCAATTCATTGGTTTTCCCGAGACCTTGAGAATTCAAGTGCACTGTGTCTACTGTATCACCCCTATCCATTTTCGCATTGACTCGAACTCTAAAAGTTTAGATAGACATGGCTTACCTTTGCAGAAGTTATGCTGGTTCTCTTTCAGCAAGACTTGGTAACGTTATCTTTAACAATGCTTTCCACCAGTGTCCCTGGAGCAGAAATTAAGCTAACAAGTCTGTAATTTCCCAGATCCTTCCCGAATCAATTTTTTAAAATTAGCGTTTATATTGGCCGTATTTCAGTCCTCAGGTATCAAAGTTGCTCTCAGACGAGCTACAATGATTTGTGTTAGAAGAGAAACCATTTTATACTTGAGTTCTTTCAAAACTCGTGGGTGGTCACCATCCAGACTAGTGATTTCTCAGTTTTTGTCATGGATGCATATCACTTCATACCTTGCACACCAATGTTTGCCTCAGACTCCCTATCCTGTGAATGTCCGATCACGCACAGGGAATCTTCCGCAGCAAAGAAATGGACTTGGCTTCCCTTCAGTCTCCTTATCCTTCGTGGACTCAAGCAGTCACATAAAGCAGAACTGAAATAAGTCTTCTCGACCCTGTCAGGAAAGAAGGCATCCATCATGAGGGTTAAGGTCTGCAAATGTGAAAGTGTGGCACGGGGAGGGCAACAAGCAACTCTGCTTGACTGGACTCCTGAGGTAAACTCAAGAGGTACACTAAGTTGAACTACTGCTCCCACATCGACTTGAACTTTGATATCGTTATTCAGGGTCATAATCAAGAGTACCTCGTGCTATTTTTGTAGAAAAAGAGGTGCCGGAAATCACCATAAACCCCTCCCTTGTTCTATTGTAATGGCAATGGCGCCCACCTGAGAGGGGCAGGAACTAAGTTCCGGAGAGTTCCGGCTGAAGAAAAGCCCCGCTTGTCAATGGTTTTATCTTTAAGTTTTGCCCAAAGCAAACTTCTACTGTATACATTCACACACACATAGCTACAGCATATTATATTGAATTGCTCATGGGTGTTGTGGTGCTAAAAGTACCCTAATTTACCTCAGAACTTCTTAACTTCTTAACTGCTGAGGAAGTGCAACAGTTTTTCAATGTTGATTAGCTGGGAATGGGTTTCATGGTGGCTTTTCTTTTCTTTCTTTCTTTCTTTCTTTCTTTCTTTACTTGATCTGGTGCTGTTTCCTTGCTCTTTTAATTATTCTTATTTTACTTGTATTTTATCATTATAAACATTATTTATAGCATTATATATTTTTGTTTATATTTATATTTTATATTTTATTTTTCTGACATCATTGGGGGGAATCAAAGGAGACTTGCAAATTTATTACTAAAAACTTTAAAAAAAATTACAGGCAAAATCTCTTAAGTCAATTTAACTGGAAGACTGAAGCAGCACGTGCTTAATAGCATTGATATAAATGGGAGATTTTATATTATTTTTATATTATTTATTAAATTTGTATACCACCTTGTACCCACAGGTCTCAGGGCAGTTACAACATAACATCACAATCTAAAAACACAAAATACATAATGAAAATAAAAACAAATGCTATATATATATATATATATGAATTTAGGGTCACCCAGTATATACTGAGGATCAAATCAAGGACATTTCATTGCAAAATGACGAAAACAAGAGGTCATATTCAACTAAGTCAGAGCAAACTGAATGAAATAAATGAATTTAAGTTACAGGAATCCGTTTATTTTAACGATCCATTTATTTTAACATTAAACAAGTAATGTTGAATATCACTCACCAACTATAAATTAAACTATGCCCATTCTTATTAGTATTATGCTCTTTCCATTGTACTGTAAATGGATGCTAATACAGGTGAAACTCGAAAAATTAGAATATCGTGGAAAAGTCCATTTATGTAAGCAATTGTTTTCATTAGCTACTGGAGTTTAATACATGAGATAGACTCATGACATGCAAAGTGAGATATGTCAAGCCTTTGTTTGTTATAATTGTGATGATTATGGTGTACAGCTGATGAGAACCCCAAAGTTGAAATTGTTAATTTGGGGTTCTCATCAGCTGTACGCCATAATAATCACAATTATAACAAATAATCGCTTTGCATGTCATGAATCTATCTCATATATTAGTTTCACCTTTTAAGTTGAATTACTGAAAGAAATGAACCTTTCCACGATATTCTAATTTTTCGAGTTTCACCTGTATTTTGATAAATATTTGTTAAATTTACAGTGCAATCCTATGTACATCTACTCAGGATGAGCAAATCCTATTGAGTTCACTGAGACTCGTGTGTGTGTCTAGGACTGCAACCTTAATTTCATTTCAAATCTCCTAAAATAAGTTATTTTATACATAAGGAGTTATTTACTAAATATTCCTTCTTTGCCACACATCCATCCATTGACAGCACTTATTGTTGCTTCCAATATTTTGCCATCAGTATTCCAAAAGTGCCTAATTATGTACTTTTCAAATTGGGATTTATCCAGATATATAACTGAGGCCAACCCAAGTTTGTGACAGAAACAGGAGGGTGTATTCTCCTTGTCTGGGGAAGTATTTATACAGTGCAAACAATTTATTATACTCCTTTCCTACCCTACATGCTCCGAAAATTGTTTCCAATATATCTGTAAGAGAAATAGAGTCGATCTTGGGGTGCTGATACACGATGTGTATCATTACAAAATAATCCTCATGTTTTCTGACACTGTATGTGGCATATACTCTGAAAGCTCAGGATTAGTACCATACTATTCAGATTTAGAAGTACTTATACAGTAAAATGAGGCATAATTTTCAATTTGTAATACAGCTACATTTAGTGGGCGTAATGCTGAGAACTTTGCCATGGTTTCACAAAGTGTTTAAATTATCTGCTTTGTTAGAAGCCATTAAATCCAGTCCTCCTTTGCTATTAGGCAATACTACCCAATTTGATTTCTAATGACTTAGCACCTAGCTTTTTGATGTCTGAGTTTTTTTAAAACAAAAACCAAAAACAAATGGATCTCTAGCTTTGCTAAAACAAGCATAACTATGTTCTGCTTTACTTCTGTTCTCTGCCTTATGAGGATGTTCCAATTAGTGCTAGGGATAAAGTTCGGCTATGTGTCATTTTTATATTTCCAAAGGGAAAGACTAACTAGGTTACAACTGAGCCTTGTGTAAAACATCTCAGGTTATATAGGATAGTGCTTTTGTGTCTCTGTGTTGTCTGAGATACAAAAAGCAAAGTTGTAACCTTCTTAGCATGCAACAGCTTTCTGTTATAGGACTGAAACTAACCACAGCGAGCGCTTACTGCCAATACTTTTCCCAGATATATTATTTAATTACAACAACAACAACAACAACAACAACAACAACATCAACAACATCTTACAATATAAAGTTCTGTGTAATTCAAATGTATGCATATCACACTGTGTGACTCCATAGCTTGTCCAAATGCAGCACTGTTGTACTTTGTCTGATTCCCCCCTCCTTACGCTTGTGTTAATAAAAATTAGTAATAAACTTGCAGACTAGTCAAGTGCTTAACTGTCTGGCTTGACCAGAATAGGGGTCATTCCATGAAAATGAGGAAAAAAAATTATTTTATTTTTTTAAAAAATAATAATTTTTTTACATGTTAAGTTTGTGTACACATATCAAATTGTTTTGGCAACAAAACAAATTATTCCCAGAATGCTTCATTCCAAGATGGCCACCACCTGAATGTAGCACATGTTGCAAATGAATTTGTTTTTGAAGTTAGACATACATTAAAGGTAAGATAAAATCTATTCAAACCATGTAAACAATTATTGTAATATGCATACTGAAAGCTTAAAATGTCATCTTTTGATTGCAAATAATCTATATTGCTCCAATTACATTTTTCATTGGTATTGATTGATTCTAATTATTGATGATGAAGCTGTAACGTGAGTTACCAAAACAAGTTATTTTTAGAATATCTTCCTGAATTGGAGCTTCAGAATTAAACTTTTCTGCATTTTCCTTCTAGGCAATAGATGCAATGTAATCATGTAAACATTATAATTTTATGTTACAGTTTGTGCCCTACAAACACTATCAACATGTGTAACGCGAGTTACCGCAATTATGGTAACTCACGTTACAGTGCTCAAATTTTGCATTCTAATTGCTCTTTTTGGAAAATTACTTTTTGGAAAATTACACCTGTGTGGCACAGGATGAAATTCAAAGTGCTCACTGGAAACAAAACCAAGTAAGCTTGTTTACTTGTTCAATGTGGTATAGTGGGAAGCACCACCCATTGGTTCTTGCATTTGACAATTCTGATCATTCAAAGGAGACAGTGGTATGTTGCATAGATTTCATTTTGCAGCAGATTCGTAAAGAAGTTGACATAATTAATGTATGGTCTGATGGACCAAGCTCACAATTTAAGAACAAATATGTTGTGGCTGCAATTGCTGCTCTTGAAGAAAAGCACCACAAGAAAATAAGGTGGAACTACTTTGCTACATCGCATGGCAAAGGCCCAGTTGATGGCACAGGAGGGACCATTAAGCATCAAGTTTGGAATGCAGTGAGAGCAAGAAAGCAAATAGTTTTCAACAGTGGCGTAGCAAGCCTCTGCGCTGCTGGGGGCGGCGGTGGTGCAGAGGCACCCCCCTGGGGGGAGGGGCACAACGCGTGCATCGTGACGTCATCGTGACGTCACGGCGCACATGGATGCAGAAAGGGGGAATTTCCCCCTTTCCGCGGCTTTTTTTGGTGGGAGTGGGCCAGCGAGGAGGGGGTGACAAGCGTGACACCCCCCCCTCGCTGGCCCATCCACCCCCCGCCGAAAAAAACGGCGGAAAGGGGAAAAGGAGAAGCAGAGCAGGTACTTGAATGCACCTGCTCTGCTTCCTTTCCCCCCCCTCCCAGCGGTTTTTTTTTTTGGCGGGGGTGGGCCAGCGAGGAGGGGGTGTCATGCCAGTGACAAGCGTGACAACCCCCCCTCGCTGGCCCACCCCCCGCCGAAAAAAAAGCGGTGGAAAGGGGGAAAAGAGAAGCAGAGCAGGCGCTTGAATGCGCCTGCTCTGCTTCCTTTCCCGCCTCCCAGCGGTTTTTTTGGCGGGGGGTGGGCCAGCGAGGAGGGGGTGTCATGCCAACGTGACACCCCCTCCTCGCTGGCCCACCCTCCGCCAAAAAATAGCCGCTGGGAAGGGGGGAAAGGCGACATGCTCTCGTTCGGGGCCCGCCCGGCGGGGTGGGGTGGGAAGGGCCAGCCAAAGTGTCACCCCCTCCCCTGGAACTAGGGGCGGCCCGCCCCCCGTCCCCCCTTGCTACGCCCCTGGTTTTCAGTGCCACTCAGTTTGTCACCACAGCAACTAAAGTCTCTATGGTGAGAATAGTGATCACACCAGGCCAAATCGTTAAAAGAAACGCTACACTGAATACAATGAATATTTTCAAAAGTGCGCAGCCAGTGAAGGCCATATCAAAGATGCACCATATTAAGATTCTGGAACACAAACCTATTTGCTCCATACTTTCTAAAAATAGTGATGCAGTAACTAAGCAGACCTATGAAGTGGGAGTTCTACCTTCATTTAGTTCTAACCTTCCTACTGTTGCAAGTTCAACAGTTCCTGCTGATATTAAGCTTGGATCTTGGGTAGAAGTGAGTTATGAGGGAAATGTTTTTTCCAGGAACTGTGAAAGACATTAAAATTGTTGAAGAGCAGCAGGAGTACAAAGTTAGTGCTATGAAAAAAACTGGAAATTTCTGGACATGGCCTATGCCTGCTGGTGAAATATTTTACATCCGATCTAAAGTCATTGGCGTAATTTCCCCACCTACTATGGTTAATTCAAGAGGCTATTATAGATTCTAAACTGTCTCTAACATTCATGTTTAAATAAATATTTGTCAAAATTTCCTAAGTGACAAGAAAATAATTATTTACCTTCATAAAATTCCAATGTATGAAATTATTATTTGAAAAGTAACGTGAGTTACCATATTATGTAACGTGAGTTACCATGAGAAAAGTTATTCAATTAATAACCATTGAAATTTGAAATGCCTGACCACTATGCTATGAAAGGCAAGATTTCTGTAATACTATTGCCTAAAAAGTTTTTTTCTAAATTCCTCGTAAGAGGAGGAAAAAGAAAAAACGTGGGTACATAAAATTAGGCTGTCCAATTCATGTAACGCGAGTTACCACACAAAAATAATTTTTATTTTTAATATTTTGAAATTAATATGAAAAAGGTAATAGGTTTTTAAAATAACCAGGTATGTATTATATACACAATTATTTTATTCAAGATTGCTTCTCATTTACTATGTTTAGATATTACTTAATTGTAGTAATCATAAGTCAAATGTAACGCGAGTTACCATGGAATGACCCATAGGAGGGTTTAGGATGCCACAGAAATTGTTTTGATTTCTAGCCAGCAAGAATGTAGCTGAAGAAAGGAGTGCCACCGTGCGATCGAAATTGTTAATGGCTTCTAATGCCCTGCTTCAGGGTACCTTCAGCTAATTATTGCATAAGCCTATCTTAATCATCCGGGTTAATCAACATATTCATTGATTTGTCAGAGGCTGAAAAAGCATTCTGCGACACAAACCTGGCAAGTGTAAGACACAACTGCTACTCAGCTAGGGTGTTGGTCATCCACAGCTAGCAATAGCAGCATCTCTTCATTACACAGACCCATGAAGACATTTGACCTAGAAGCTTGTCTCTGGGTCAGGAATGACGACCTGGCTTGCTCCAGCCTACCTGGTGTCAAGTAGGTGTGAGGAACCTCAGAACAGTTCTCGCCCTTTATGCCTTAGGACAAGCCCTTCTCCCGAAACCAAACTAGTCATTAGCCCTGCTTGAAGTCATCTCCATCCTTGCAATACTTTGATTGTACAAAAGGTTCCCTGTACAATCCTGGTGGCACATGCCTTTACTCTGAATATTCTACCACACTCATTCATTCAACAGTGTGCATCTGTATTGGACCAGAAAATGTTTTTATATTATTATTATTATTATTATTATTATTATTATTATTATTATTATTATACTCCGCCCATCTGGCTGCGTTTCCCCAGCCACTCTGGGCAGCTTACAGCCTATATAAAAACATAGTAAAGCATCAAACATGCAAAACTAAATAAAAATTGAACTATTTACAACCTGCTATTTAAGGCTCACATCGTAAGAGTTGATCTCCTACCACACTTGTTTCTAATTCAGAGTTTTATGTTTTATATATGTTGTTGAATTGCTTTGGAATGCTTTATGACAAGCAATTAATAAATGAAATGAATAAATATTATTTAATAATTTTATAATTACTGTTTTTAAAGCCTATTTTAACCGCTGCTCTGTACTGTTTTATGTAAACTGCTAAGTGAGATACTTTTTGATTAAGTGGTATATAAATAATCATAAAATCATCATCGTGCCAAATAAAATAAAATAAAATAAATATACAGACTGAGTATTGCTATTGACATTTGACGTGGAGAGGGATCTTCTTGTAGCATAGGGCTGGTTTACACATGTGCACAGATTACTTGAAGACTGACAGCTGAAAGTGTGAACTAATTCCGCTGAAAAACATTGTATTTGAATGCATGCGAAAATTCAGTCTCAGCTTCATCACTTGCTGTCCTTAAGTGACTAACATCCATAAGTGAACCAGGTCTAAGTCTTGCCTCCTTTCTTGATTTGTTAAAATGGGATCCCATAAGCCATTCAGGCATCTCCTCCTAAACTTTCTAATGGCAGTCAGGCTGAGACATATATCCTAGATGATTTTCTTCTTTTCATATTCTTTACTCATTTTTGTTCCCTGACCTCATGGAAAGTCTGCCCGCATGACGCTTCTGACTGCCTGGCTCCTGTAAGTCACTTGGCCACTCAGATTAGACACATATAGCAAATAAGGAATGTCCTTACCCTAAGATATCCCTATTTGACAAAGAGGACACAGTTAGCCAGACACAGGATGAGATGCTGAAAATGAAGCATCCCCTGCCAGTGGAATGGAATAGACCTAGATCTGTTGCTAAAAATAAAATAATGATATTGAAAATATCCCACACAACCCAAAGCCACATTCTGTCATCTTGGAAGAACATAGAAAAATATGTCTTCCCCTGTATGCAAAAGAATTTTTCCTCAGAACCTGGATACCATGGCAATAAGTGCAACATAAAAAACCTTAAATCAATAACTATGCCGTCACCATATTAAACAGACAGTAAGAGGCAAGAAGGACATATAACTTGCAGATAACTAATCAATATTTTAATAAGCTTCCAGATGAGGAGCAATATTTAAGCTGCTGTTAACCTGCAGAGTACTTTGCCTTCCCGAAAAAGATGAATGCTTGCATAAAAACCTATAATTATTTTTATTTAGGAACATGCTTAACTCTGCCACACTGTAAAGCAGATTTGGCTGCACAGCAATTTAAGGGGACCAATTAACATTTATGCTCCCTCTTTGTTCTCTAGTGACAAAGGCTGCGATCCTGTGCACTCCTACATGGGACTAAGCACCACTGAATACAGCAGGACTTGCTTCAGCGTAAAAATGTATCAGAGCATGATGCACAGTTGAAGCTAGACATTGCAGAGAATGCAAGTCTGCCACTCCGCTCTCACACAGTAACGGCCAATACAGTAATGTGAAACGTGTGTAGTTGGGTTATCAGGTTATCCCCATTCTGCCTCATTGGCTCTTGCTGCTTATAGGTATGGGGAAACTTGGAGGGCAATAATGTTAAATTATGTACTTTCTGTTACCAAGGGACAAAAAGTAGGAGTAGACACTCAGTTGCTGCGTTCAATGGGAGTCATCGTATCTACTTCTAGTCTGAGACCTGCTTCACATACTACATTTTTAGAAGACACGCTATTGAACCATGGCATATTTGCATGTAAAACTACTAGTGTTTGTAGCTGTGCATCGTTCTATTGTGCTTTTCTCAGAAACCATGCATAGGGATCCTTCATAATTATCCCAAGATAACTGGCAAGGCAGCTATGGCAATGGCTCCCCTCATCAAAAGGGTATGGGAGAATGTGATGCTAACATCCAATACCAAGATGAAAGTCTACTAGGCTTGTGTGTTGAGCACACTGCTTTATGTTAGTGGGTCGTGGGCAACTTACAACCGCCAGGGATAAAGAACCATTTCAATTCAAGGTCCGTATTCTCCCTGGAAGTCAACCTTCCAGGGGCCACAAGGCAGTGGTGTTTGGGCCCAAAGGCAAAAGGGAACAGAACAATAAACATGGATCTTAGCTTAGCAGAGTAGGCTAGTTTCTACACCCTGTATTGAGGCAAGCAAGAAGCATTATCAGAGTTCAAGGACACATTCCAGGTAGGCAGGAACACCCAAGGAGGGTGCAAAGAAAGGTCGGTGAAGGCTGTGTGGATAGGGAGGGTGTGTGACCTCAGGGAGAGTCTTAAAG
This sequence comes from Lacerta agilis, assembly GCF_009819535.1. Taxonomy (NCBI): domain Eukaryota; kingdom Metazoa; phylum Chordata; class Lepidosauria; order Squamata; family Lacertidae; genus Lacerta; species Lacerta agilis. Next base: position 79,990,506 of record NC_046315.1, on the reverse strand, counting down.
AGAAGCCTGGAGAGCTGGATTTGTGCCCCAGGTATGAGGATCCATATCCCTGCTCTTGACATTGGGCAGGAGATGGTGCATCTTGCCATCATTTGAAACATGGCAGAGAAGATTCCAGGCTAGGAGGTACATACCAGTTCTCAATAGCTTCAAGTTAGTATTAAGGCAATCTGAGTCTCTGTTTCACAAGGTTTGGGGTTTTTATTGCGGAAATGACGTGGTTTATGAATGGAATATTTCCTTATATGTTTTTCATACAAGATGCACATTGATCTGCTATTCTTCAGAGCTTGTGGATAAACCGAAAGGGAAAAAAAGAACATTCAGCTCAAAGCTCTTGCAGAAGATCGCTGACTTAGGGAAAATCCATAGGACTGCCTCTTCATGACAAATCCTGTTGGAACATCATTTAGGGCCGTCTTCACCACACAGTTTTCCTGATCTGTGTTTCAGTGGAAGTACTGGTATATATACAGTATTTTTTCCCCTCTCTCTTTCCATGATCACACAGATGAGCAATGAGGGAAATGTTGCCATGCCAGCCTTTGCTCTAGCCACGGAAGGAGCACCATCTGTTATCAAACCAGAAAGTTTGGCAAAGTCCAAAGAGATTATTCATGCTCTGCTAGGCTCTGGAAGTGGGCTATAGCTTTGGGAAGGGCAATATCTGTAGCAGAGCAGGTATGGTTTGTACACATTTTATTTGTTTCTTGTTTATTATTTATTAAATTTGTACACCGCCCTTAATCCAAAGATCGCAGGGCAGTTCGCAACATAAAAATACAAAATGAAAACACAAAATATGCAATAAAACAAGACGAAACAATCACACACCCCTCCCACAGACACATTTAAAAGGTCATAGAATGGGCACAAGGCACCATAGGCTGTTTGTTTGTTTTATACATGGGTGTACATATCTTCAATGGCAGACCGAGTTGCAATGGGTATCAAAAGAAACGTCTTGAGTCACTAGGGGTCATAAGTAGAGCTGTTAAATACCTTTTCTGCAATGGGACCAGTGTTGCCCAATCTATAGAGGTGGATTCCAGATGGCACAGGGTAGAAAAATGGGTGCAGCTTTTTGCATCCAAGCCTTAAGTTCAAACGAGCTTTCAGTTTATTAGATTGCTTTCAATATAGACAGCGGATTGGTGGTAATGCTGGATTTAGAGTTGGTTAGGGATCTGAGGCCAGGTAATGTGGTGGTTTAAACAGGCAGGCTCCTTGTCAGAGTTGTTGATTGTTCCAAATGGAGGCATGGGATGTAAATGAGATTTGGTGGGTGAATTATGGTTCTTGAATTTGGAGTCATCCTTAATGGCTCTTTGGGTCCAGTCTCATTGGATTCCAGCCCATGTGGGGATTGATAGTAATGTGCTGGTGGATTGGCCTGACAAGGATGCTTTGGAACATTAAGCAATTGACATTATTTGCCTTATATCGAAGTCCAGTGCCGGGCTAAGCAGCAACTTAAGAGTGATAAGCAAGACCCCAGAGAAACGGGTGCCACTGGCAGGAGTTTATTTATTCCTTCTGCCTAAATATGGGGGGTTTCCAGATTTTTAGTCAGCATGTGCTGGGGCGTAGCAAGGGGGGGCATAGGGGGCAGTCCGCCCCATGTTCCATAATGGAGGGGTAACAAATTATCAAGGAACAATTACTGCCCTACTAGAGCGGTTCATAAAAAAACTTTATATAAAAAAAACAGCCTGCTCCAAAGGTCTTATCTTACTATACTAGGGATTATATAGCTATATATGAAATTTCATGCATATTGGTTAATATCTTGACCCTCCTCCACCAAAATAGCTGTTTACTTGGCTGTTTTCCTATGTCGTGAAGGCTGAAATTTCAGTTCAGTAGAGCACTTACTGTTCCCAACCCTAACCCTGTGGAAAGCCATCTAATTAGACTTTAATTTGATTTTGAGATGTTTTTAGGAGGTAATTTAATTACTGTTTGATTTTATACCAGTGTTATGTATCTGATGTTAGCCACCCTGAGCCCAACTTTGTTCAGGGAGGGCGGGATATAAATAAAAGTTTTTTATTATTATTACTTGTTATTATTCCTTTGTAAGAAAATATGAAATAATGTAAAACCATTTTTTGCGGGGGGTGGGAAATCAATGGGGGGTGTGACTAGAAATTTTCCGTACCGGGTACCACCTGACATTCCTACGCCCTGGGGGGGTGACAATTTTTTTTTGCCCCCAGGTACCAATTTACCTTGCTACACCCCTGAGCATGGGTGAATGAGACAAGGTGATCTATTTGGGGTTTTCACAGGGCATTGGCCACTTCAGGGTGATTAGTTTAATGCTGGGAGTTCTGACTCTGGTTTCTATTGACTGAAAGTTAGATATAACCTGAGGATAAGATAGGATGTAGAGTAGAAGATAGATGATTAAGTTATAGGATGATAAGGATTAAGATAAGATATAAGTTTGATTATTAGGTAATGTTATAATAAAAGTTAACAGGTATGAGATAGCAATGAATTTAATGTAAAAATTAGAATAGAATTATAGGAAGTTTTGGAAGTTACATAAAAGGTATACACAAGGGACGCAGGAGGAGGAGACAGGAGGAAGTCGCACAACGATGTGAGGAAGGATCATATTTTTAGAAACGTAATGTTATTGTTTTTGTTATGTTTATGTACATGTTTTTTATTGTAGTTGTGTGTTTTTGTTTTTGTATCTTTTAGTAAAATTTTTAATAAAAATTATTATAAAAAGACTATGGTTTCTATTAAGTAAATGAAGTCGAGTAGACGGCCGATCACAACTGAGATGCAGAGATGAGAGAAAGAGGCTTAGTTATTTTTTTAAAAAATATTATTACAAAAGTGCCTAAAATGTATGAGAAACTGGACAGAAATAAAATTAGCAGGTCCCTTCCCACAGTTTTGCAGTCTAAAAACAACAAGATGATACACCCGGGGCGGGATGGGGGCGGGGAGAGAGAAGGAAACTGCATAAACCGAGTGAGACTTTTTAAAAATATATATATATGTGAGCAGAAAATTGTTAAAGTAAAACCTGTATAATAATCAACCTATATGTAGGATGAGAATCAAAGGAGTCAAATGGGACATCAAGGAGGAAATGAAAAAGAGAACAGATGCATTTTAATAATTTAAATGCTAATGAATTTAAATGCAGTTAATTATGCAGATGGCTGATCTACTAAAATCCTTTAATTGGTTGATAGCTCTGGTTTTACCCTAATACCCCACAGAATGCCAGGACACCAGGACTGAGTTCTCACAAAGAGCAGGTGCATTAGGAGACCTATGTCCAGACTGTTAACATATCAGATTTTCAGGTGGGGGAGGAGGTCTTACGAAACTGAACGAAGCACATTTCTACACCATCTAGCGTGTTGGAAAGAGGGGCAGGCCAGAACCTTTTCATATGTTTTCCTCCCAGACATTTTGCATGTATAAAATGAAATGTGGGTGGTGGTAGGGGACAGTGGCAGGTTCTGCCCCCATACTGTGTGAAGGAACCCCTACTTTCCCACCTTCTGCCAAGGACAACTGTATGTATGGAGACCACTTCTGTGTGCGTTCAAGAACTCTGCCTCACTTGGGATCCCAAATGCATGCGGCCTCCAACTCTAAATTTGCCCATGCGGACAAATGGACCCAGATGATTGAAAATGAGGCCCTTATCAAGTTTTCTTCTTCTTTAATCCAACAGTTTGCACCATAGTGTACCATATTTGGGGGGAGATATGTGACAATTCCATTTGGCCTCTTCACCCATTGGAATAAAGCCATCCCAGTTACCCACAAAAAGCATCCTTATAATCAGTGCTGTCAAGTATCCCGTTTCCCCCGGGATTCTCCCTTATTTCAAGCAGTTTCCCGCTGCTCTCCCTTGTTTTTTATTTCCCTTAAATTTCCCGTTTTTAATGGAAGCAGCTCCTCCCCTGCTGGCCAGGGACTGGGTGGGAAGACCTCGCCTACTTGGAGAGAAAAGCCTCAGCCCTCAAAGCAAGTGGGAGCCGTTTCCCGTGCTTACAGGGGGGTGTATTCCTCCCCCTGCATCAGCCCCTATCCGTTGCCGCCGAGCCCCTCAGCCGGCCAATAGGGTTAGCTGGTGGGTGGAGCCTGGCTGCCTTTGAGCAGCTGCTGCTTCCTGTCCTGTTTTGATGGGATCAGACAAGAAGACGATGGGGCTCCATTGCGTGGAGCACATGGCTGCCCTCCTCTTTGCTGGCTGCCCTCCTCTTTGCTCCGCTCCGAGCCCGAGCCCGCTTGGAGTTTACATTGCTGCTCCGCCCACTTTTGCTTCTGGCTCCGCCCACCACTGACATGTGACTGTCCCCGGGATAGGTAAGACTGCTGATCCCTTATTTTCAAATCCGAAACTTGACAGCTATGTTTATAATCTTGCCATCTCAGTGCTTGAGCTTGTTTGGCCAGCTTCGGAGCTTGTGCATTATTCCGGACACAGTCATGCCATTCTTGTAATGTACATCCACTCTCATCCTTCTGTATTTACTCATATTGAACTCTACTCTCTGCTTAAGCAGTATATGTTAGTATAAAACCATTACAACCAGCACAAAACAAATAAAATTAGATGATTAGTGGTGCTTTGAGATTGCTGGATTGCCGCAGTTTGGGACTGGGTGGTATGACTAGTTCTACTTACAAGCCTCTGCAAAAATTAACTTAAACTGAACTGAATCTGCTCTCTTGCTTTAGCCATGTGTTTGGTTCTTGAGTGGGGAACTTGTGGCCCTGTGTGTCTTGCTCCCATAGACTGAATCGTTTCTGCTTGCCAGACAGAACAATTTCCCTTCTCCTCCCTCCGCACACTGTTCTGATGTTTCTCTTAACCCTCCAGAGCCAATCTGGGAGAGGTATGGTGAGAGGAGAGTGGGGAAAGCCCCGCTGTACTAACTAGAGGAAGACCTTCTGCTAGCGTACCAGCTGAAGTCCAACATTGTGCAAAATAGACCTCACATGCAGAACTCAATGATCGACTGGGAATATAAGGAGGAAGATGATTTTTCAGATATCCTGGTCTCAAGCTACATATGGATTTATAAACAAAAGACAACCCCTTGAACTTAGTCTGGTAGCTAACTGGCAGCCAACACAATTATTTCAACAGTAGGGTGATATCCTGCACCACCTTCAGGTTCCAGACCAGCATCAAGGGCGGCCCCACATAGAACATATTGCATTAATCCAGCCTGATGGTTACCAATTCACATACAATAGTGGCTAGATGACCTCGGTCCAGAAATAGCTACTCTTACAGGAAATGAGTACTCACTCAGCACTGGTTTCTTTGTGTCTGCATCTGCGTAAAAGACAAGGGTGTCAACTTCATTAGTTTTTCACAGAGAATAGATCTGCAGTTTCCACAGGTGTCAAGGTTGACAGTCAGAGTGCTTTAACACTTCCACGATGTAAGAATTACTTCAAATGCTTCTCCTCGAATCTCATTCCGGCAAATAGTTCCACGTTATTTTGTGAAGAGAGCACTTTACTAACAGTTGAGAACAATTTTGCTATTACTCAAATGTACTCTTCACCTAATGTAGTGTTGGCCTTTCGGTGACAATGTTTGACACCATTGTTTTTCAAACCATGCCCAATTAACCTGGGATGGCTTTGAAACACCCTTATATTCTGTATTCTGATACGTCATCAGATGTTGTTGTCTTATACCAGGGATGGGGAACCTCCAGCCCACAGGCCTAACTAGGCATGGCATGGTCTCAGCCTGTGAGGCCATTTCCTCCAAACCATACCACCAGCTCCACTCCTGATGTCATATGATCAGCTGATCAGTGCTGATAGCAAGGCCCATTGGGATCCACTGCAGTAATAAATTCCCCACCAATGTCATCTCTTAACTCCATCCTGTTTTCCCTTTGTTTTTGTTTAAACCAATTTGTAAACCAATAGCTTGCACGTTGACCACTAACAAGCAATGATACGTTGTAGATATTACTGCAAATTTCCTATGTTGTTTTTGTGATACAGTGGTACCTCTGGTTACGAACTTAATTCATTCCGGAGGTCCGTTCTTAACCTGAAACCGTTCTTAACCTGAGGTACCACTTTAGTTAATGGGGCCTCCTAATGCTGCCCTGCCCCCGCCACACGATTTCTGTTCTCATCCTGAGGTACTTAACCCGAGGTACTACATCTGGGTTAGCGGAGTCTGTAACCCGAAGTGTTTGTAACCCGAGGTGTTTGTAACCCGAGGTACCACTGTATATACAAATAACATGAGAAGGTTTGGTCTATTCATTTGTATCATTTATTATTGCTATGGTCCTTGTTTATTAAACCCAATAAAAAGTCATCTAAAAAAGAAAAAAGAAGGGAACGTTCTTTTTGTTCTCCAGACTTTTTCATTTGAGCAGTCATTTGGATTCTTGCACCAAATTATTCCCATTCTGGTTTTTGTTCTAATTATTATTAGCTGCTACACCATTGCTAGATGGTTTTTGCTGCTTGTATTTTTAAGATTTGTATTGCTTTAATTCTGGCCTGGTTTATACTGTTATAGATGTGGGTAAAATTAATAAATTTTATGATTTTGATCATTTGGGACAGGGATTAATGTGTGGGTTTATAAACCACTCAGAGGGCTAATGCTCTATGGGTGGTTTTGTAAATCTAAAAAACAAACAAGCAAATAATACTCTGAGCACTCTAAAGCATTTTACAATTACATGTATTATCTCAGTGACTATCAGTAGAAATTCAGTATTATTTATCATCCTCATAGTACACATGAAGGTGGCATATTGAGTTCATGTCAAAATTTGAACAGCAGACTTATCAGTTCACAATTCAGTCTTTTGGTTCAATGCTAAAACTGAAATTTTAAATACAATATTCATATGCCTTCTCTGGTGGGATGTTCACACTCTCAATTTTTTCCCTTTCCTTTTCTCTATGCCTGTGGCTCTCCCTTCTGGTTTTATATTGATGTTGGGTCAGCGAGAGAGAAAAAAATGATATTTCATCATTTGTTTAGTGAATTGGAACTTTCTCAAAAGACAGTTAATAAATCATTTTGTCAGCTGGGGAAAAAAATACAGCAAAGCAAACAGTGTGCACGTGCACTTTGTAAACTTAACACACTCCAAAATATCCCATGCACATTCTCTTGTCATGATGAGACATTTTCATGGCAAAAATGTTTAATCACACTATTCACTCTAGCACTTGTCACAACACTTGAGTGAATAATTGGCAAACATAGGAAGGCGCAAGAAGCTTTTGTTTACTTCTTACAGGACCATGAAAGCATCGTAATGGGATTTCTGTAAGGCCAGAGGGTTGATTCACAAAGCCCCATCGAGAGGAAGCACCTGTAGAGAATATTCTTCCTGCATGTGGAAATATCCAGAAATCTCATCACACAGTTTTGCTTCTTGAGGACAAGATGCCCTGCTCCCATTTCTTGTATAAAAGCAAACCAGATGGGCAGCTGAATGTTGCTTCAGCACTGGCAACAGAGCAACCTTCTCCCTACCACAGCTGAGGGCAGCAGGCTAGCTGGGTAGTGTAGGATGTCTTGCATGGCACACACAGGTTTCTCCTCCAACAACTTGACACCAGACTCACCATCCCAGGATCTTCTGCCAGAGGCAGGTGCCTCACCTGCCTAAGTTTCTGCAGAGCTTACTTTCTCATTTGCTTCTATGTCCTTTGAGTGCCAAGTAGGAGATCCAAGAGCCACCCAAGAACCCAATGGTTCCTTAGGGTTGCTGGTGGCGTGATGATCTATTGAAGGGCAGGCGATCCCCTTCTCCGAGGAGAACCCAGGTTCCAGGTCATCCAGACATGGCTTAATGTTGACGCCTAGTAAGCACCAGATGGCGGAGATTGTTTGCGCCTCTCCTGCCAGATACTAATGAAAAAATGCCTGGAAACGTGGAGTGAGACTATAAAAATCATTTTGATGTGCAGACGAAGGTCCACCTAGCTCAGCCTTCTGTTTTCCACAGAAGCCAGACAGATGCCCTGTAAAAACTCACAAGCAAATCAGAAGGCGACCATCTCCTTTTATTGGTCCTCAGCATCCTGGAGAGTAACATTGTATGTAAGAAGGAGATGTTTTAATATTACATAGAGCTTCTTCCTTTAAGATAAACACATATTGCAGTCCGGAGGACTTCAAAAAGTCTTTGGAGGGATTGAGTAGTTGGGGAATATTTTACTCTTTAATCAAGGTGTGCATGTATTGTAGAATTTGCTACCTGTTTAGATTGTAACTTTGCTGTCTGAAACAGCATATATACTCTGTCACTCCTGTTTCATATAATAAAGCAAGCTTTCTTTATTCCTCTGTGTGAGAGCTTATTGTGGGCGTAAGGTTAAGGGTTAACACATATCAATAACAAGCACACACACCATACCTCCAGCAAAAGTTCCTAAACCTCTCAGCAGTGTGTATATAAACATACATGAGTGCTGGCTGCACACATGTGAACCCAGGTTCACACTTGTAACAGGGTGTTTGTGTGCGGGTTGGGGGGGTTACAACAGGGAGGGGCAGACAGCTTTCCTACATATTAAAAGGATTCAAGCTGCACAGCATGAACTGTGACAAACGCCCTGCCCCTTGGTCAATCAGTGGGTGACTGGTCCAATCACAATGGCTGAACACACAGGGGTGTGACCACCACCGCATATGGTGGGGGAATGGCTAGCTTGTACTCACACATTGCTCACACATTGTTTTAATGTGTAGGTAGATCATCCTATTCAATAGGTGAACCCGGTACTATGTTTCCAGAAGAAGAGGTGCCATAGCTCACCATGAACATCTCCCTTGCTCTCTTAGAATGGCAATGGCACCCACCTGAGAGGTGCTGGAGCTGAGCTCTGGTGAGCTCTGGCTGAAAACAAGCCCTTAGTGAACCCCCCTACTGAAACCCCACAATCATAATGTTGTAGTCATGGTCATAAAACAGATGAGCCAATAGTGCATTTATTTCAATATCTGAAGAAATTCTCAATAGGAAATAATGCCATCTTATGTGCTTTCATGTATCTTTTATCACATCAGCCACTTGAAGAGGGCATTGGGATGATGCTGTTGTTAAACTATGAAGATGATACAGTATTTTGGAAACAGGGAAGAAATCCAATGCTTTTTCACTGGGTGCCTTATTTGTAACAAGAATATGGTGCTACAAATACCAATCTGGTTCAGATTGCTATGGCTGTGCACCACAGCCTAAATATAGCTGGTTTCTGCTTCAATGGAAATTAAGAGTTCCACTGAAGCTGAAAATGGAAGCAAATTTTATAACACTTTGCTATATTTTAAAGCCATTGCATGAATTATTGAACCTTTCCATATAAAATAGAGCAGGTTCTAATGGGTTTGCTTGCTCTTTAACACCAGTTAAAAGAAGATGCATAAAAAGTTCTTTTCAGACAGAAAGGGGGAAATGCATGTTTTTTGCCAATGTCTGTGAAGAATGAGGCAGAAGGCCACCTTCATTTCATATTTAACATGGGTAAAATGAAACGTCAAATGTCAAGGCCAGTTTGCACTGGGCAACTGCAGTGAGGTTTCCCCAAATCCAGCCATGAAACATTCTCAATACTTTCCCCCTAAAAAATGACGAGTTGGGTTGCTCTCAGGGCACAATTTGAGGGCACATGATGCGATTCTTGGGCTGCAGCTAAGTAGGTCTGGTTAATACCTAGATAAGAAAATGCCTGGGGGTCTCATGTATACTACTTTTTAAAACATGCCAACCATATTTCTCTGGACAGTGTTGTAGGGAGAAATGCTTGTAAATCTGAAATTAAACTTGGATTCACAAGAGATATTCCTCAAAATAGCACATTACAATTCAGTTCTGTGTTGAATGAAGAACTATTGGTCAAGGTACTTCAGTTGTGTGTTGTTGGTTGTTTTTTTTTAAGAAATCTATCAAAACATGAGAAATTCCAAGGAGGTATACTTCTAGAACTCTTTCTGTATTTGCTAACCTACTTGCAATCAACACAACATGAAATATTCAGAATGCATCAATGCATATTTTTAAGTGTGCTGATTTCCCCACACTTCCAGCGTTGTAGAAACAAGCTTACACTCAGAAGCAATTTAGATCTTTTCTAAAGACCACTCTGCAGAAGATGATTATCTTACACAAATATAAGCACATAAGACAGCTGCACATGTACCATGCCATTTAACAAATGCAGGTGGGGGGAGGCAGTCACATGAACATTTCCATGCATTGAATGCAGGAGGTAAAGGGGATGTGCAACTTAGCCACACCCACTCCTGCAGACTGGGCTCACCCAGTACACCAATACTGGATTTCTCCAGTGTGTGCACTTTTTTTACTGTCAGGGACTGGCTGAACACTAAGAAGTTATGGCTGGAGTGGGGACTACGAGAAGGGAGGTTGGAGGCAGACTTGGAAGATGCCAGTGATCTGTAACAGCCAGGAGATGAGAGTCAGAGGCAGGAGAAGCTGCAGGATTGGAAAGTGAAGAACAGGTACAGGAGGAGAGAGGAAGAGGTCAAATTGCTGTAGAATCAAGGGCTTCCACACCTCCTCCTCTTCCTGCCCCCACTTCTCCTACTCCACTGTTTCCCAGGACCAGGAGAGGAGAGTGAAAGGTGTAAATGAAGCTCTCCAGGCAAACAGCCTAGGGCAGGCTAAAGGGGCTGGAATGCAGGCAATGGAGACTGTGAGAGAGAACTCTCTTTATTAGCTCTCATTATAAGTTAAAGATATTTCTAAGATGCTGAGCCTGTGATGGACAGCACAAGATATTGCATGGATATTTTGCATGTATCTTTGATGCTTCGGTTTTGTTTTTGAAGAAAGTTCTGCAAGTAAAGATTTGAATTAAAGTTACGGACCTTGACAATATTTTTATTCCAAAAAGATTCAGTTTTCATGCATCCAATCACTTCAAACTGTACAGTATTCATGCCTGCAATATAAATGACCACAGTGAACATGCAGGTAGGGTAAGCTTTCAGAAAAGCTGGTCCTAAGGTTTTAAATGGGGCAGGTTAGCCATGCACTAAGGGAGCAAAGTGCAACTTATTCCAGATCCAGTCCCCTATACTTAGAAAAATACCGTGCAAGGGAGAAGGCCAAACTGAGTAATGCTTCATATTATGCTTGCTTTGTGTTTGCTGGGTTTATTCTCTCTCTCTGTTTCTGGGGAAGCATTTAAACATGAGACTTGCAGTGTGAAATGAAATCATCAAGGAAACGCTTTACTGGCTGATTCTGCTGAGTGTACATTCTAGCACAGCACACCTATGCATATTACTTTGAAGTAAGTAAACTCCACTGCTTTTAATGGTGCTTATTCCCAGGAATGTTTTGCAGCTTAAAAGACCTCAAGGCCCAATTTATTAATCAATGTAATTCTGGGGAAAATATTACATCATCGGTAGGCACTGCAGAAATTGATGCAGTGATATAAGAATGAGTCAGATGCACAATATGATCTCCGTTGCCTGGTAGGAAAGTCTCAGAGGAAGAACCACTTTAGCAACATCTTATGGAAGATTATACATGTAGGAACAATGAATAGTTGGGCATAAATGATCAAACATGATTAACTATTTACAATCCAAAGTGTACGTTTTATTGCCCTAGATGTTATTCGGCTACTTAAACAAGTAATTCAGAATTCACATCGAACTGTGATGGAAGGAAGCTTTGCTTAAGTAGTGAAATTCTTGGATCTAAAACACACTACCACTGTGATCTATACTAGTAATTCAATTTCCGCTTACATCTAGATGTAATTTGTCAATCTTGGTTTTCATAGAATGAAACAAATTTGTGTTTATGGTTTTCTTTGGGTATAATTTTCCTTGAGTGAGACTCTGTGAAAACCACTATGCATGCCTGAGCTGGATCACAAGTTATTATTACCTATTTTCTGTTCGGAAGCAAGAAAGATGGAGCAGCATAATTCAGTTTGAGGCTGCTTCCAAAAACAAATGCTTTTTGGTGTTTGTGTGTTTTTAAAACTGATTTGTCATAGCCATTTAAGAAGGCATGCAGCATTTGTCAATTTTTAAGCCTAAGAAAAATGGATAGAGTCGATAATGTTGTGTGTTTTTTTCACACAGTTCCTACAATTCCAAACTTCTGTGCATCAACCCAATCCTATAACTTAATTTATTGCTCTTAAACTGTATAATAATCAGAATTCAATAACAATTATTATTATTTTTTAAATGCAACTATATTGACACTTGCTATATAATATGCCACACTCATGTTCTAGTACTGAGAAGTTATTTTTAAAAGAGCCAGCTTAGTTTTGTTTTCCATCATGTATACAAAGTTATGTTGATATATTGCAAAAGCAAGCAAAAAGACAGAGCCGCTCAGTCCATTTTGGTGAAGGATGTCAGTAGCCAGGAATTTGTACAGCGAACAATCCATTTTTGAAGTGGGAGAAAAATGTTCTGCTGCAGTATTTGTTTTAAAAACCCATGTGTTATAGACATCAAATGTCAGTGTACTGAAAGAAGCAAAGATCACCAGTCCCACGAAGCAATGATTCTTCAACATCAACTTCGTTGGACTGGTCATGTTGTTCAAATGCCTGACTATTGTCTTCCAAAGCAACTACAGTACTCTATTCCCAATTTAAGAAAGGAAAATGAAATACCAGTGGACAACAAAAGAGGTTTAAAGACTCTCTCAAGGCATATCTTTAAAATTGTGGTATAAGCACTGATAACTGGGAAACACTGGCCTGTGAGTGTTCCAATTGGAGAACGGCCTTTACCAAAGGTTTCATAGACTTTAAAGAAGCATGAACTCAGGGTGAAAAAGAGAAACAAGCTAAGAGGAAGGCACATTTGGCAAACCCTCACCGTGATCAATTCCCACCCAGAAACCTATGTCTCCATGGTGAAAGGATTTGCGGATCCAGAATTGGCCTCCACGGTCACTTAAGGACTCACTGTTAAGACCGTGTTCATGGAAGACAATAATAATAATATTATAATAATTTATTATTTGTAGCTTGTCCATCTGGCTGGGTTTCCCCAGCCACACTGGGTGGCTTCCAACAAATATTAAAATACATTAAAATATCACAGATTAAAAACTTCCCTAAACAGGGCTGCCTTCAGGTATTTTCTGAATGTCAGGTAGTTGTTTATCTCCTTGACCTCTAGTGGGAGGGCGTTCCACAGGGCGGGCGCCACTACCGAGAAGGCTCTCTGCCTGGTTCCCTGTAGCTTTGCTTCTCACAGTGAGGGAACCACCAGAAGGCCCACAGCACTAGATCTGAATGATGGGGGTGGAGACGCTCCTTCAGGTATACAGTACCGAGGCCGTTTACAATCTTACTCAGCTACGAGTGATCACCAAAGGATTTCTGTTTTGTTATTTTGCAGATTTCTTGTAGGACGGATGTCCAAAAGGTTAGATTTGGGGGCATTCCCACCACATGTGTAGGTATGTGCATGTAGAGATACAACCTCTCCAGCATTTAGGTGACTTTCCTGGGTGTATCACTGTCAGCTTCCATGGTGTTAGATACCATCTAAGTTTCAAAGTGAGTCCCCTTCTTTGGACTGAGATAGATTTAAAGGGTGGTTTTAGACCACAATTTAGACCATTGGGTAGGGTTTATTTCACAACCTATGTCATGCTCCCATTGGGCTTTGATTGTGGTGAGGGATTTGTAGGGTCTTGGAGTAGTATTTTGCATATTGTGGGTACCATCCCCTACATATATTGAGGTCAACAGACCCCAGTACGACTTTTTGTGGCCCTGTCAAGTGGCAGCAGACCCTCACCCACATCATGGAAGGAAGCAATGCCCTGCTTCCTCCTTCTTCACATGCTTCCCTTCAACATGCTTAGCCCAGGTCCAGGGGACTAAAAAGCATTCAAAAAATACATTGTTTTAGGAAGATTATCATTTGGATATGTTAATCTTTTTTAAAAATCAAATTCTGTCCCCTATATCATATCCGTGGAAGTGGACACTATCTTCCTTCAATAGATTGTGCCATTCTGGATTTCAAACCCTCTCCTCCCTCCCCCACCCAATAATATGGACATGGTGGCCCTTTCATCATTCTTGATGGTCATAATTTATGATAGCAAAAATATACTTTAAAATCTCTTGGATCACATCTATCAGCCTCTCCTCAGCTCCATGGTAGGATTCCTCTGCACTTTATCTTGTCTGGAGAGATGGATTCCTCAAAGGCTGGCATTTTTTAAAAAAACCAACCCCCCCCCCCCACTAATCGCATGTCACACTGATATGGAATTTGATGCAGAGATGGATGTTTGAAGTCCGCTGTGCTCAGATCCATGCCATGCACAGTCCCAAATTCAAATTTATCTCTTTCACAAATTATCCTGATCGTAGAAGCAAGCCTGTATTGTGGGTAGATAAAGAGACAAGACAGAGAGAACAGGAAAAGTTTAGACAAAGGGGCAGTGGGTAGGCAGTCTGTATTATATCCTTAAACAATTAAAATTCTTCACTAAGAAAAACTGGGTTGTGTAATCTTCAGAAATTGTGCAGTGCAGGACCAAAGCCCCATCCAACTCACAGGGAATTCTTGGGTGCCACCTCTCTGGCTTTGGATTGTTGAGCAGACATTGACCATAGCAGCCCTATGGACTAGAAGCATGAGGAGTGTTGTAGAAAAAGACAGCTCACCTTCTCAGAAAATTCATCTTTGAGCCCAGTTCCACATTCCCTTGGTGTTTTGTTTTGTTTTTGCATGTCTGAAGAATCGTGGCAGACACATAATCCTACAGGAAAGCAAAACCCAACCTCATAACAGAATAGAAAGTAATGCCTAATTTTTAAAACATAGGACTTAAATATAGGTTGGCTGGAGGCAGAAGATGATGGACTCCTTCACTTTTAACAGCTGTGTAAAAGACAGATTCAGCAGGAGTTGCTTGGTATGCAAACTGTACTTGCAGAACTCCTCTCTTTAATAGCAAGGTAGGAGCCCACTCCTTTGGATCTATCAGGGCCAGCCCTGCCATTGGGCAAAGTGAGATGGCCGCCTTGGGCAGCAAGGTACTGGAGGACAGAGCTATGGGTGCCATCTGGCCTGCCCCACTAAGCACACTAGTTAAGGCGGGACTAGAGCTTGTTTTCACAATGGGTGGATTGCCCTACTCCGTTGTGGCATGCTCTCCCCAGAGAGGCTTGCCTTGGCCCCATCATTACATGTCTGCGGTGCGCCAGGCAAAAACATTCCTCTATACCCAGGCCTGTGAACGTGTGTCATTTTATTTGCTAGTCAAGACGCCAACTGTTCTTTAATTGGTACAGCTGTTGAAGGGTTTCTATCTACACAATTTAAGCAGCTGTTAAAAGAAAGAAAAAGACAATGATGCTAAAATTGCATACAGGCTGGACAGGCTTTCTCCGTTTTGCTTGTTCCTGTCCCCCCCCATCCAGCTCTTTCACTATGCAACAGACACACACATCTGGGTCTATATTGAATGCAAATTCTGGCCTCTCCCCATTTGAAAGGAGTTTTCTTTTGTGTTTCAAGCACCTGCACAGTCATGTACTCAAATATTTATTCAGTTCTTTCTCTGCCTTGTCTTACAATGGGATTTGTGCATTATTATTATTATTTTAAAGCTACTCTGAAAAGCAGGAAAGTGGCTTCATGTTGGCCTCTTAGCAGCTTAGAAGGCTGAGAAAGATGGAACAAGTTTCAAAGCAGGCTCTAACCTTGTTAGGGAAGTTGAAAAGGAGGGAATGGTGATTTTGTCTTTGGGGAAAAGTCTTAGGTGAAAAGGTATTCCTTTACTATTTCATATAATGACTTTTCACAAATTCAGACTCAGAATCTGAAGTGGTAGCAAACCCCTTCATAGCTTTAAGATGGGGTTTCCAGTCAATTGTGTGAAAAGTTAAGCTGCCAATCATACTTTAGCAACACATGACAAATGTCAGAATCAGTTATGGTCAAATTGAGAATGACAAAATACTTGGTTTTATTTTAATCTGTTGGCATGCTTGTGTAAATTGGCTCGAGAGATCTTGTTTCTGAAACCGTTTCTCCTGCATTATCATAGAATCATAGAGCTGTAGAGTTGGAAAGGGACCACGAGGATCATCTAGTCCAACCCTCTTTTGCCCAATGTGGGACTCAAACCTACGACTCAGATATTAAGTGTGTCATGCTGTACTGAATATATGTACTGTCCTTACAGAAGAACATTGAACTTTTTCCAGATAATTTAGAGTGAAAGCACTGTACTGCAGGCTACTGCAGGTGAATTTTTTTTTGCATTTGGGAGATCTAGGCATCACAGACTGAGCCCTGAGTTTGAGACTCTCATGCAGGTCAGTTACAGGTAGGTAGCCGTGTTGGTCTGCCATAGTCAAAACAAAATAAAATAAAAAATTCCTTCCAGTAGCACCTTAGAGACCAACTAAGTTTGTTCTTGGTATGAGCTTTCGTGTGCATAGACACTTCTTCAGATACACACTTCTTCAGTTATTGCACAGTTATTGTATGGACTGTGGCCAAAGGAACACCCCAACCAGAATATGACAGCTTAGCGAATATACATGTTCCTGGAACTGAGGTTTCAGCTCAGTTAAAAGATGGAGCGCCCATTTCCTCGGAAGCATTCAGGTCTGTAGAAATTTCTAAACTCCTATCTTCATGGCCAAGGCAACCATTTGTTCAACTGACAATTGTCTCTAAGGCAAAAGAAGCTAAATAGGTTTATTTTTTAAGTCAGCTTGGCCTAGAATTAAAAAATTCTGCTATACACAAGTCTATATAGACCCCTGGCTATTGGGTCCTTTTGGGGGGGGGGCTCACAAATTATAAAGGATGCCACCAGGCAATTGACCTCATTTGAACTATGACCTTTGTCACGGGATTAACCTCCCTGCTGTACAAAATGTCCATAAATGTCTCTTTTGGTTCCAACAAAGACCAAAGGCTCTGATGGGAGTTTAACCAGAATGCCCTGTTGCAGCGCCTTAGCCACGGGTTGGCTAGCCAGTAGTTAAATTCTTCAATTGCAGCAGGCTTTCTCTCTTCGCGTGCTTTCCCTACACACTTCCCCATCTCACTAACGATGAACGACGACGATACGGATGAAATGCACACGAACCAAAAAACACCCGAGGCAGCAGTATATACAGGTATACCGCCAGTATATCACAGAAACTTTTGCACTTTTTTCCACCCTGTATAAGAAACTTGCTGAGGCTTAGAACCCATGAGTGCGCAGACATAAATTCAGGCGTTTGGAGAGGCGATTAAAGCACTGAAGCATATGAAGTTTGCAATCCTCAGTTGCTTTCTCTGGGATGGTCCCGTTTTCAAATGAATGGTTTTCTGAGGGTGTGTTATGGCTCTCTACTTCAGGCTGGAGGCTCCGGTGAGTTATGTAGCCAGCTTTGACCCGATGTAGCTGTGTGGGAGCTTCGTGGTTTTATTTGTTTTTTTTGGGGGGGGGGTAAGCTTGGTAATAAAAGTTTACTAAGACGCAGATTGGGGCATCTATTTAAAGGATGCACATTTGAGGCCCGATGCGGCATTTTGCCATCATTTCAATTATTCTGAAGGGAAAGAAGGGTATGGCTTTTACACAGAATTACATTCTTGCTGGGGACCAACTACACGGGATTAGCAAAAGGTTTAACCAACTGTTTGAAATCCTTATGAATTTTTCAGTCCGCAAAAAAAAGTCCGACTAGTTTCATTACATCCAAACAAGGCTTGCATAACCTTAGCGAGGCGATGAATATTTCATCTCGGATGAAGCATTCTGGTGTCGTGTTAGTGATGCACTGAAAACAGTGCCAAGATGGAGGTTCCTTGGCTTCCCAGGGTACAGCTTCTTGACGTCAGCGGCTGAAACCCGGGCCATAAATGTCAGCTTAGTATTTATTAGGCAGAAATGAAATTCCTGGGGACGCTGGTGGATTCACCCCTGCTGGAGCCAAAGCACAATGGACAAACACATCTTTCTCTCTAGGCATTTCCCATCAAAACTTCCATGTTTCTGGGAAGCTGCCAGGATCTGGTCTACAGTTAATCAGAGTCTGTTTGTAAAGCACTTTCCAAGATTAAAGGGCTGAACAAGTACCGGCTTATTAAGTATTATTTAAAGCAATAAAGAAATGCACTTCCATAGCACAATAAGGTTGGGGAGGGGGGAGACAGTGAAGCTTAGAAGAAAGTGTTCTGGGAGTGAGCAACGTCGCTTTTAAATTTGTAACTATTGATCGGCTGTTACATTGGTGTTTCTAATTTTTATTTTACTTTCTGCTTCACCAAAGGAAACAGGGAGAGCTATGAACACTGCGTGGCATCATTTCTTTGTGTATGCATAGTCCAAAGGCAGAATATCCACTAGGTAGAACCAAAGGAGATATTCCTTCTTGGCTAATTCCCTATTTACTTGGAGATTTAAGCCGTTGCTTTTAAGCACAACTGCCTAACAAGATTTGTAACGAAGTGGACGAAAGCTGGGTGTGTGTGCCCATTCCTTATTTGCTGATATAGTAAGCCCTGGGATCCATCAGGCTATAAAATAACCAAAACCATCTAGGCCACAATCCAGCCTCAGGGAAGTATTGTGGAACATCTGGTGCACTCTCATTTCCGTTCATGCAACACAGTGCTGAGCGCTTTTTTTGGGGGGGGATGTTTGCATTTGCCAGTGGTCAATTAATGGTAAGCACTATTCCAAATGGGTCTTTTCAGTGTTCAGTATATCATTCATCCCTTTCTGTCAGGGACCGTGCTGAGGAGGGCTGCACTAAGGAAGAATGGTGGGAGCCACCCCCTCCCCCTGATCCTGAATCTTCCCAGGAGCAGGGAAACAGTATAGATTTGGAGCAGTGGTTTGCAGGGGCATAGTTCAGAAGGAAGAAGCTGGGAAATACTGGATGGGGAACAGCTAGGAGAAGAAACACTGGAAGAGAGAGGGTTAACAGTTTCACAGTCGTTGGACAGCATTCCTCCACTGCCCTCCCCAAGGTCATGAAGAGCTCAGAAAGTCTCAGAACAGAAAGTGCAGAGGGTACAAGCTCAGATTACAAAGGAATAGGAGTGACATAGATTAATAGGGACGGAAGGGGGAGTGAGCCTTAATTGGGAGCACTGCCATTTCTAGGGAGACGTGTTCTTGTGTCTCTCAGTGTGATTATTAAAGAATCTAACTGGAAAGACGTTCCTATTGTTTGATCTTCTTATTTATTGCCACAAGGGAGGAAGCCGATTCCCCAAACCCCGTCACTTTCCCTCTGTTGCATGGTGTAAAACGTAGATCACCTACCGGGTGCCATGCTGCCCATGAGCACCAAGCTGGTGGAGCTTGGGGGGGGGGGGTTGGATTTAGTTTTTAAAAGGCTTCCCTCTTACCTTCAGATATTGAGACTGATGATAAAACACAGTAGGCAGGGGCTTGTCTTCATCCTTAACACTGTAGTCCCACAGACCTGTGATTAGAGATAAGAGAATTCAGAGATAAGAGAATCCCGATTTCAAGCCAGGGCTGTGAAGCCACGGACTGAACTTTGAAGCACCTGGTGGCAGGTGATGGCAGGTGAGTGACAGGTGGGCAGCCCCACCCACTTGTCAAAATGGCCTGTGGAGGGTGGACCAATTTTGGATATGGTCCTCCAGCCTGGATCCAGTTCTTAGTCCATAATGTCTGGCAGTGCTTTTCCAGGGTTTCAGATTCTTCCATCTCCTTCCTGGAGATGCCAGGGACTGAGCTTGGACAACAGCCCTTTTCTGGCACTGAGGTTGCACAAGTTACCCTGCTACTGGTGGGAAGGGTAAGGAGGATTGTGCTCTGAATTTTTAGTGGTGTCTTGGCATTCTGCTGCAGTACAGGGAGGGGAAGCAGTATCCCTTCAATTGTGCTTAAATCCAGCTCCATAACCAGTTGAAGGACTACCTGCTCAACTCTGTAACTAATAACTATTAAAGAGTTTGTTCTCTTTTCCTCTCCTGCCTCTCCCCCCCCATCTTCCTTTCGTGTTGTGTCCTTGTTAGATTGTCTCATTTCTGATCTTTTTAAGCTGCTCTGGGAATTCTTTTTCAGCTGAGGAGTAGGCGAAACCTGCTTACCTTCGTTTCCATTATATTATTTCAAACATTTCTTTCCCACTTTTTGGTAAAAAACAAAAAAACAAACCTTCTAGGGCATCTTTAAATAATTAACACAACCATCTAAAGCAGACTTCTTCCAGCACATACAGAGATATTAGATCTCCCAAAATAATATTATTTTGAAATATTAATCAGGAAGCGTGACTCTTCCCAGATTTCTAAATTGAATAATGATCAAAATGGTGTAGAACAGTTGATGCTAAAGTCCTATTGAATGCAGTTTTGAGCACTATGGCCACTCTACATATTAGCCACACCATACACTTGACTCTTGAGAGTCCCATGGACTGCAAAAAGATCAACCTTATCCATCCTTAAAGAAGTCAGCCCTGAGTGTTCACTAGAAGGACAGATCCTGAAGTTGAGGCTCCAGTACTTTGGCCACCTCATGAGAAGAGAAGAGTCCCTAGAAAAGACCCTGATGTTGAGAAATAGGAGAAGGGGACGACAGAGGATGAGATGGTTGGACAGTGTTCTCGAAGCGACTAGCATGAGTTTGGCCAAACTGCGGGAGGCAGTGAAAGATAGGTGCGCCTGGCATGCTCTGGTCCATGGGGTCTCGAAGAGTCGGACACGACTGAACGACTGAACAACAACAAAACACTTTCACAAGTTGAGCATACACACTTCAACCCAGATAACTGCAATGGATCAGAAAAGGTTAGCTACTCCTCAGCTTGTGTCTCAGTGTAAAATTATTGAAGAGAAGCCACAATGAACATATGAATCTTTGTACGTGATCTCGGCTCGTTCGACTAAAACATTGCCCATGTCTTGTGTTTCCCACATTCCAGCAGGGTCTGGGCAAGCAGGCAGAGATATTTCTGCCCTTCAGGCATGTTTGAGCCCATCAGGCTGCCTCCTTTTGTGCGTCCCACTGCTCCCGGTGATCCCTTCACCATTTACGCAGATTTGCCCTCCAAACTGAGTCAGTAACCTCTGGCCTTTGACTCTGCATATATATGACTTGCCCTAGTCTTCTAGAACGTAGATCGTCCTAACCGATTTTAATATTGCATTTTTCTATTGTTGTAACCCGCCCTGGGACCTTGCGGTCAAGGTCAGCGCATAAACCCAATAAATAATAATAAAGATGCAGCATCTGGAGCTTCAGGGTAATAAGTGCCTCCTTTCAATCCTTAAAAGGTTTCCAGACGTACCTGAATAATTGATAAGGAATTTATTGCTTTCGCCACTCATAACAGAAGTTGTCCCTGGAGGGATGTAGCAAGCCATCATTTTGGTATTATTAATTAAACGTAGAGGCACCAGGGACCAGTCTAAGCACTCTCCGTCCTTCTAACAGAATCACTGGGAACTTTTATTCCTGTGCCAAAACCACCTTGTGGAGGATAAATGGATACACCTTCACAGTCCAGATTGCAGAGTGCTCTGCTAGCACGAGTTCTAGCAAGAGTGAAGGAAGCCTGTACAAGGCATGCCCCCTTTAAAGGTATTGATATGATTCTAAGGTCATTTTCCAGGGATCTGATTTTCTTGCTCAGAGAAGCTTGCAGTACTTGACAGGTAGGGCTGTGAAAACTAGTAAGACACGTGTGGGTGGGTGATCATCAAACGAAGATTTTAAAATGTGTGTTGGCAGAGAGGGGGGCAGAGATTGTCCTGACAATCTTTGTCTAGAAGCATTTACATAATGCATTGATTGATTGATTGATTGGATTCGTACAAACCCCCTCATCCTCAGAAGGATGATGTGAAAGTGCTCGTGGCAATGTGTGGGAACAAAATAAATAAGATAAGTGTTCAGCCACAGGGTGCCTTTTGGTTTAATTTTCAGTTACCAGACATTTAGAGGACATCTGAAGGCAGCCCTGTTTAGGGAAGCTTTTAATGTGTGATATTTTAATGTATTTGATTTTTGTTGGAAGCCGCCCAGAGTGGCTGGGGAAATCCAGCCAGGTGGGTGGGGTACAAATTATTATTATTATTATTATTATTATTATTATTATTATTATTAATGTCTACCACTTAGAAGGGACGTGGGCGGCGCTGTGGGTTAAACCACAGAGCCTAGGGCTTGCCGATCAGAAGGTCAGTGGTTCGAATCCCTGCAACAGGGTGAGCTCCCGTTGCTCGGTCCCTGCTCCTGCCAACCTAGCAGTTTGAAAGCAAGTCAAAGTGCAAGTAGATAAATAGGTTCCACTCCGGCGGGAAGGTAAACGGCGTTTGCATGCGCTGCTCTGGTTCGCCAGAAGCGGCTTAGTCATGCTGGCCACATGACCCAGAAAGCTGTACACCAGCTCCCGCGGCCAATAAACGGAGATGAGCACCGCAACCCCAAAGTCATCCGCAACTGGACCTAATGGTCAGGGGTTACCTTTACCTTTACCACTTAGAAAGGCTGGTGATTAAGTGGTATATAAATGCCACTTAAATAATAGAGAAATTTTTAATAATCCATAATGGTTAACTATCTGATGAAAAACAACAAGAACTATAAAAACCCTTGCAAGAACCTAACTGGAGCACACTAGATAACTTTGCAAATGTATTATAGCATACTTGGCCACCAAAACATGTAACATTATCTAAATCAGAATTTAATGGATGCAATTAAAATGTCAAAGCAGCAATCCAGGCTATGCTAGCCAGATGAAAAGCATTTATGAAAGGTTTGAAAGACAGAATAATACAACTCTTTCAAATAATGAATATTATACTCTTGATCCAAAACTCTATAGTTCTTGCCTGGAAACGGGGGGGGGGGGGGCCTATGGTACTTTGAAACTCTCATCAAGTCTTCACATGGAAACAAGTGTTGAGAAAATGAAGGCAATTCATATCTTGAATTTGAGGGTGGGGTTTGTAAGGAAAACAGGAAGCTGGCTGAGCTGAGTATGGAGTAGAAATAGAAAAGGAATTGAATGCTGATAAGAAGCAACAAATGCAATTTATGGGCAATGATATTGTTATCCATGAACACAAGAGGGAGCCATTGCTTTAGAGTTTAGGTATTGCAGAGAAGGGAGTTTGGAGGGAGAACTTCTACACCGGGTGTTAGCAATTCGAAGCATAGTTACTAAAGAGTACGCACTATTGGGTGAAATGGGTCTTAAAGGTAAAGGTAAAGGGACCCCTGACCGTTAGGTCCAGTCACGAACGACTCTGGGGTTGCGGCACTCATCTTGCTTTATTGGCCGAGGGAGCTGGCGTACAGCTTCCGGGTCATGTGGCCAGCATGACTAAGCTGCTTCTGGCGAACCAGAGCAGCGCACGGAAACGCTGTTTACCTTCCCACCGGAGCAGTACCTATTTATCTACTTGCACTTTGATGTGCTTTTGAACTGCTAGGTGGGCAGGAGCAGGGACCGAGCAACAGGAGCTCACCCCGTTGCTGGGATTCAAACTGCCAACCTTCTGATTGGCAAGCCCTAGGCTCTGTGGTTTAGACCACAGTGCCACCCGCGTCCCAGATCTGAATATCTGAATAAATATGCACTGGTAGTAAAGGAACAAAAAAGCTGGGGGGAACTGCAGCTGCTTCCTCAGCTCAACTTTGGCCCTTGAAGGAACACATATCCGAAAGTGTACTTGGAGATAAGAGGATCAAACTGGGAGAAATGTTTTAAAAAGAGGTGGAGGAGGACGTTTGTTGCCATTAATGTGAATATGCTTCCTGCTGCACTTCTAAAGGAATTGTACAAGTAGTTATCATTTATCTAGGCAACTCCCTAAGACTCAGACTTGCAAGAGAGGGGTTATTTTAAACTTTGTATATTTGGGCTACCTTACAAAATTAAAACTATTTAAATACCTACATACCAAAGTATTAGGAGACCTTTTTCCCTGCTCCAAATTCTGCTAAAACCAAGAGATAGTTCTTACTGGAAGACAATGTCCAATAATAAAATACGTTGGGGGTTCAGACTACTTCTCCTTTCTTTTATAAAGGGAAATTCAGCAGTTTTTGGTCAGGCAATACAACGTCCGTCCAATTCATTTACAAAATGGTACAAGTGTTGGCCAGATCATAAAAAACCACTCAAGAGCCTATTAGCCTAATGGCTCAGTATTTCATTCCCAAATAAACAAAAGTCTAGTGTTGTTACAGCACAGGCTTGAATGAGTCACATATACACTTTCTCCTTTTTTGTTTTATTTGGAATGAATGGAGGGAGACCTTATCTCAGGATCTCTTTTGTGCCACTATTACAGCTCCCCAGTATCAATTTGCTCTCCCAGCCTTTGGCCTATGCAGAGAGAATCAGAATGGCTCCCTGAAACTAAACTTTGGTTCAGACAGTAAGTGGATCTACTCCTTCTGTATAGAACATCCCAGAAACGAAACCCGAGAAGAAGTCCAAAAAGGACCTAATTAACAGCTGTCACGTGGGGAGATGGGGATAGCTCAGCTGGTTAGAGCATGGTGCTGATAATGCCAATGCTGCAGGTTCAATCCCTGTATGGGACAGCTGCATATTCCTGCATTGCAGAGTCTTGGACTAGATCAGGCATAGGCAAACTCGGCCCTTCGGATGTTTTGGGACTACAATTCCCATCAATCCTGACCACTGGGCCTGTTAGCTAGGGATGATGGGAGTTGTAGTCCCAAAACGTCTGGAGGGCCGAGTTTGCCTGGACTACATGATCCTCAAGGCCCCTTCCAGCTCTATGATTCTAAAGCAGAAGTGCTACCACTGTTTCCTGCATCAATCATGGGGGGGGGGGACACCTCCTAGGTGTAGAATCATAGGTGTAGCCAGGGAACAAGGGGACAGCTGCTCCCCCTAAATCAGGAATAGGCAAAGGAACAGGGAAGACCACGGCGGGATTGCGGGTGGGGAGCAGGCAGGCAGGCAGCCGCGGCTGTTGGGCTGGCTGACTTGGGTGGGGGCTCTCCCTCTCCTCCTGGCCGCCGCCACTCACTTGGCCTCAGGGCTGCTCCGTCCTCCCCATCGCAGCAGCCCGAGAGCGAGCCAGCCAGCTAGCCGGGGAGCATGCCCAGAGGGAGCCAATGTGGTGTAGTGGTTAAGAGTGGTAGTCTCGTAATCTGGTGAACCAGGTTTGTGTTTCCTCTCCTCCACATGCAGCTGCTGGGTGACCTTGGGCTAGTCACACTTCTCTGAAGTTCCTCAGTCTCACTCAACTCACAGAGTGTTTGTTGTGGGGGAGGAAGGGAAAGGAGATTGTTAGCCGCTTTGAGACTCCTTCGGGTAGTGATAAAGCGGGATATCAAATCCAAACTCTTCTTCTTCAAAGAAGGGGGAAGAGGGAGGGAGATGGGGAGTACAGTGGTGTTTTTTCTGCTGTTCTTCTGTCTCTCCCAAAAAAAGCTCAACAACTTCGGGCACTTTGCAATAAATAAGTCGGTTTTGGTTTGCAGTTTGGACACTTGGTCTCTAAAATGTTCGCCCCACTGGACTAGATGATCCTCAGGGTCCTTTCCAACTCTACAATTATATTATTCCATGTTAAGTGTTTGGAAGTACAGCACAAAGCACTTTAGAAACCCTGAGCTTGGTGCTTCCCAAGAACCAAGCAAAGGGCTGGAAAAACTACTTTCTGTGCGCTAGTTCTGCACAAACAATGCTGTCTCTATCTGCCCTGCACCTGAAAAGGGGTGGGCATGGTTTGGGGGAAATGCAGGGCCAGAGGTTCCCCACCCCTGAACTAGGGGAAACTTTGTAAACATCTTTGCTCCTCTGTGCCTCTCAAATCACAAGTCAGCCTGAGTGAGGAACTATTGTAAGCTGCTTCAGATATATTGTAAGCAGACAGGATTTCGGTTAGTAGGCAATGTAAATATGTAAACAAATGCATGCATTCAAATTTTAAAAATGCACCAAGCATGGAACAGGCTTAGCCATTCTTACGAAGACCTGTAAAACTACTGGCTCATATGGATCCAAAGGTTTTGCTGCACACGCAGAAAGCATTTCGCTCAAGTAACAGGTTCACTGTACACTAATGTTCACTGTACCCCAAAAAGCTGCTTCTGAAGATTTTGAGTGCTTCCATAACAACACAGGATGCAGTGCAGGGTATGTAGCAAATACAGGGAACTGTGAAAATAGGGAACTCACCTTGTAGGCGTAGAAGTGCTTTCTGCTCATGCAAGACTGCTTTAGATAAAAGCCCTTGTGTTTAATTTTGTCCAATCTACTTTAAAATTAATATGGCTTCCAAAATGCTGTAACTAGCAAACCAGCTTGAGCTTGCTTTCCGCCTAGGCATATTGCATTAAAAAGTGTTTAAAGTCTGCATGCTGTTTAATAAACGCAGATTATGCCAACGGGTATTTACGCTGGCAGTCATTAGCACAATGATATGTTGTAACATTCTCAGTTATGCTACTAATTGTGGTTGCTTCCTCAAGAACTCCAGAATAAATAGAAAGCTTAGTATGAAGCCTGTTCATTTCTTGTTTGTAAACTCAACAAGAGGTGTGAGCCTGCATTTGCCGGGTATCTCATTTATATTTGGTCTAATTTGAGACAAACATACTCTCATTTCATCAATGCAAAGAAGCCTTTCTCTTTTCCGATCCTTTGTTGTGGAGAACTGTAGAATAGCCAGCACTCTTGAAGAGAGGTGTAGATAACTGTTTCTGGATAGAGAGAGTGCCTTATTCTAGCCACAATTTGCTGGAAGAGAGAGACATGGAGAAGAAAATATAAGATGCCAAAACTCAGTTCTAGTATCTCTCTGGTGGGTGCCACAGCCATTATACGAGAACAAGGGGGGGGGGTGTTAATGGCGAGTTCTGGAACCTCTTTCTCTAGAGAAATAGCACTATATGTGTAGGCCTATATGTTTGTATGTGTGTGTATGTGTATGTATATATATATCTCAATATAATAAGTAATCATCATCATCATATATTATTTATACCCTGGCCACCTGGCTGAGCTTCCCCGTATGTATGTGTGGGTGGGTGGGTGGGTGTGGGTGTGTATTTTCTATATATAAAAATTTCTACACTATGCTATGCTATGCTATGCTATACTTATTACTACTGTATGCTGAAATGTTTAAATGTTTCTTTGATTGTCCTTGAATCCTCCTGCCACACCAGTGTGGCTCATCACACCCTTTTGAGAACCAGGCTTTAGAGCATCTGCCGATATCCACGTGGTGGCAAACGAAAAGTTTGTACGGGTAGCTCTTGGGGGGGGGGGTTTAAAAAAAAAGGTATAAAAATTGGTCAAAAGCTTCAGCTGGAAAAAAGAAAGAAAGAAAAAGAAATGCCGACGCCTTCAGAGAGGTAGCTGTAATAATCCCTTTATTGCATCTTCTCACTGGACCCAGAGCTACAACTTCGGCGCAATGTTTTCCTGCGATTAAAAACCAATTTCAACATAAAACAGATCAGAGCCAATAAAAGGGCTAAAGGCGGAAAGGGCGGGCGCTGCTCGCCGCTTTTTATCAAGCGCCGGGTTCTTCCTCCCCCTATTGGCACGGCGCGAGGACCAATCGGCTCCGCGGGTTCTCCTCGCGCTGCAACTTGAGTGGCTGCACGTCGGCTCGAAGCTGCCGCCCCGCCCCGGCTCATAAGCCTCTGCAGGGCGCATGTAGCACCTGATAGCTGCGCTTTCATTGGCCGGAGAGAGGGGGGTCGCGCATGCGGCTGACGCGAAAAGAAGCCTCACGCCCGGCCCGCGTTCTTCCGTCGAGGCAGTGACGTCACCCGGTCCGGCGCCCGCGTCGCGTGCGTGCCCGGTCACTCTCCTCTCGCCTTCTCTCTCTGTCTCTCTGTCTCTCTCTCTCTCTGCTCATCCAACATGGCGGCGGCGGCCGGTGAGGAGCAGTACCCTTTCCAAGGGCTCCTTCCCAAGAAAGAGACCGGCGCTGCCTCCTTCCTGTCCCGGTACCCGGAGTATGACGGGCGGGGAGTGCTCCTGGCCGTCCTAGACACGGGCGTGGACCCCGGAGCGCCAGGCATGCAGGTAAGACAGCACAGGCGGGGTGGGCAGTGTTGCCTATCGGTGAGAGAAGGGACCCCCCCCCCCCATCTCTCCCTTGTGGGATAGGGGTGGGGGAGAGATTTGGGAAGATGAGATTGAGCCACCCCTGTTGTGGGGATTTGGATGGCTGTGGAGGGAAAACAGAAAATAGTGGGAAATGGGTATTATTTGTATTATTTTTTAAATCACCCCTGAGACTTAAGTGAGACTTATTCATCTGGAAAAAGCCTTAAAGGGTATGAAAGGAGTCCTGCTGGGGCAGATGCTGTTTCCCACCTTGGCCAGCCAGATGCTTATGGGAACTAGGTTGGCGGTGGGAGAATACAGCCTTATTCAGAATACAGCCTGTATTCAGCGGCACGCTGTCTCTGCGAAGTGCACGTATAACCACTACGGCTTGCAGCGTCTCCTAGGCTCGTGGCAATTATTTTTAAAGCTTGGCAGAGTTGTTGTGTTGCGAGTAGCTCGCAAATGTTCGCAGGGAATCATTTTAAAGGGCAAAGATAAAGGGAGAGCAGTTCTTGTGCATAGAAAGGATTAGCTGAAGCAGGCGAGTGTGTTTAAAAAACGATGGAAAGGCTTGAAAAGACAGCCTATGTGTGTGGTCTTATATTGTAGGAGAGCATCCTTGTTTTTGCGTTGTACGGAAGATGACAATGAAACTTGTGGTGCATTGAAAATGTCCAAACTGAAAGGTGTTTGTTCTTCTTTCCAATGCTTTTGTCTCTGAGCCTTTGTTCCAAATTATGCATCAATAGATTTTGCCACATGTCATGGCTTACTTACAGATTTTGTTGTTTTTGGTTAAGTAACACTATTAATCTTCAGAACACACTGCAACTTATTCATACAGAATTGTGGTAGTTCATTATAGAAAGGAGAGGTTTTATTAAGATACAGTTGTATAAAATGTGATGAAGGAATAGCCCTCTTCAAGTTCTGACTGTGATTGGTCAAGGAAAGCCACCTATGTATAGTTAAATTCAAGGTAAAACAGATTTATGAAAGGTCAGAAGAGTTACATTTCAGAAGCACTTGCCTCATGTGCAGTGTTTAAACTAGAGACGGTTTAAGCAATTTATGTGGTCCTTCAAACTCACATCATTACTGTTGGTCACACTGATTAGGACTGATGGGAATTGAGTCCAACAAGATCTAGAGAGCCACAGGTATCTGATTTCTGGTTTAAAGCAATTAAAGGTTGGAATAATAAAAGTAGCACTTATTATTTGTCCATACGTGTAGGTTGCTGGGATAAATTGTTCACAGTGAAAAAAACAAACCAGTTCTGCCATACTAGGCATTTGGCTTAGGTTTATTGACTTTGATTATATTTACCTAGCAAGTTTTTTGATAATCAGATTTGAATCACAAGGGAGTTCCTTGATTTTTAATGGACAGGAGGAGGCAGGCCATTAATTTTGTTTGAAGTGTGGGTGCATCACATGCTAAATGTTATTACCCTTCTCAAATCAAATTAAAGCTAGTGGTACACTGCTGCCCCATTTTAAGCACAATTAAACCTTGTTGATTTAAGTGTGACTGTGTGCATTAACACTGTTAATGTTCACAAAGCTACCAACATGAGTCTGACCAAACTGCGGAGGCAGTGAAAAACAGGAGTGCCTAGCGTGCTCTGGTCCATGGGGTCATGAAGAGTCGGACACGAGTAAACTACTAAACAACAACAAAACTGTGTGAATAATTATGGCAGTACTGCAAGTAGAAATATAGCCAATCTGCTTAAAAGTAAGCCTTCTGTCAAGCATATGAATTTACATCAAGTTCTTTGGTTGGTCTTTTCCACCCAAGATCCAGGTATATTTTCTTTTGAAGCAAAAAGCACTGATAGGCACGTTTCTTTTCCAGCATATATTGAATGCATAATAGTCAGCATTCTCCCTTAGGCTTTTGTTCTGTAAGTAAGTGTAGGTACTTCACTTCACTAGAGATAATATCCCTTTCTCTAATAAGTAGTAATTCTATCCATTTTGACACAGTTTGTAAGGATGCACATTTTTGACAAGAGTTGGACCTGTCATAAAGTTAATGGAACTAAATTGGTTTCTGATTAAATTGACTGGGTTGGCTGTTCTCACAAGACTGGAGAGATGAAAACACATGATAGACTCTGGTAGTCTTCTGGAGATGCTATGAAGCATGACATGAATGACTAGGGAGGGTGGGAGGAAATTAAGCTTAATGTAATTGTATTGTTAAATTTTGCTTCTGGGAGAACTTGTTCTTAATCAGTTAACTAGTTATTCAGAGTATAGCTGCTGTGTTTGGGGTGTTATAATTGCTCACAGTTCATGAATAAGATCAAGCATCTGAGTTAATTGAGAAAGGTAGTCTTGCATGTTTGCATTCCTTAGTATAGAAACACTCAGTAGAAACTTTGAGAAACAATTTCCTGACGGATTCAAACATGAAGTAAAAGCACAACGTTGCCATCCTCAGAACTAAAACTTATGGGATTCCAGCTGCTTTCCATTATTCATTCATTTGTTTGTTTGTTTGTTTGTTTGTTTGTTATTTAATTTGTATACTGCCCTTCCTCAATCTCAGAGCAGTTTACAAGATTAAAATGCAAGATAAAAGCACAAAACACATAATAAAAATGAACTCTCGCTCACACACACCAATGCCCCCCTTTCCCACAAACACATTTAAAAGGTATCTGAAGAAGTGTGCATGCACACGAAAGCTCATACCAAGAACAAACTTAGTTGGTCTCCATGGTGCTACTGGAAGGAATTTTTTATTTTTTTATTTTGTTTCAACATTTAAAAGGGTGTAGGATGTTAATAATCCAAAAGGCCTGATTGAAGAGAAACATTTTTGTCTGTGCGTTTAAAAGGTGTACAATGAAGGTGCCAGCCGAACCTCCCTGGGGAAATGATCACAGGGTCCAGGTAGTATCATATGGAGAGATGTGGCCCACAGATGTACAAGTTTAATCTTCCATCCAGACTGGAACTTTGCTAGAATTTAGATACTGTAGCTGGATTCTTGATGATTGGCTTCTTCTATATATTACGGGGGGTGGGGTGGGGAGAGAGAGATAGCTGCTGGCTGTTGCGTGATTTGTTGGGGCTGCTCCTGACACTCCTTTGTGAATGTAAGCATAGCCTTGGTCACATCGTCCAGTCTCACCCTTGCTTCATGTGTACTTATTTCAGTATAGGTGCTGGAGGGTCTTCTCATTGGGCTGATCAATTAGACTCCGAGAGGTTTGGCACGAAGGCTGAATTATTTCCTGTCCTTCTGAAACAGGGCAATTATATGTTTGCTTCTGCAGTGTATTTTTCCTGTTAAGATCTGCCCCTGTCTTGTCACATCCACCCACATGTCCTTCCATACAGCTGTTGTTTGTGACAGTATCCTGTTTGTCTGCTTCTCCCAGTGTTGTATCACTTCCTATTGCATCCCACACTCCATATCCTTATCTCTAACCATCTCTCTCTTTTAAAAAGAAAGAAAAAAGAAAGAAGCACTTTTGAGATGGATGTGCGACTGGACAATCTTAGTGTTCCTAATTGGTATTCCAGGGTGTCATCTTTGAATATGTTTTGGCCATACATTTATACTATTTTAATCTACTGTGTGAACTTGTCTCCTTCCTGAGGTCATCAGCGAAGGACCTCTTAAGAGTTCCATCTGTGGCAATCATCCATTCATGTTACCTTCATTCTAATGGCCTCCTTTTTATATAAAAAAGGGCAGGCTTTCTGTTAGCCCTCAGAGCAGTTTCTGTGGCAGGGAAACAACCTCTTCCAAAGCCCTAGCTGACAGAAGGTTGGTTGTGCATGGGGGATTTTCCTTCTCTCTGCCCCTCATTGAGCCATTGAAAACTTTCCCTCCTGTTGACAGCAGTGGGAGGGAAAATAACTGCACCATCTCCAGGAATGGCATATTTTTTGTTTGGTTTTGTGGGGATGTGTTGGGGGAACAGCAGGGTAGACGCAGTGTTCAACATCCCCTCAGTTGCCATCTTGGGAGCTCGGGATTGTTCCCTCTGCGTGTTTCTAATCTTCACACTAATTAAGTTTAAGCTATTACACTTATTTTGCTGCAGTTATCTGGAAGATGCTTTTATTGAATATGTGTTTATCATACTGTGCTTGTGCTCTTTTAAATCAAATTTGTACTGTTTGAGCATCATTATTCTATCCTGCCACAGCTCACAATATAATTTAAAAAATAATAATAACGTAGATAACTTTGCTTTAGGAAACAGTTTGTTCCACACCAAGCAGAAGATGTCCTACACTGCATAGGACATTTTTTTCCCAAGTGTTCCTGTGTCTATGGAGCATTTATAGTGCAATTATTTGTATCTCCTAATTTTTTATTATTGTTATTTTCAGATTACAACTGATGGGAAACCTAAGATAATTGACATAATAGATACAACAGGCAGTGGTGATGTAAACACTTCGACTATTGTAGAACCAAAAGATGGAGAAATCATTGGTCTTTCAGGAAGAACTCTGAAGGTAAAGGTTATTTTGGAATTAAAGTTGGTGGCCTCTTCTGGGTCATCCTTCAGTTGAAAAATCCAAGATACTCTGTTTAAATATGAAAGGATTTGAACCACAGGCAAAGTACTCTCCAGCTGTATATACAACAGGACGATCAGTAATCTCCTCAAAACACTTTCAATGCTCTGTTTGCACTCCTAACATTTAATTGTACTTAAGTGTTTATAAAAATTGCATTGGGGGAATACAAGGACTAGTTCTTGTCTGTCTGAAGGAATGCTTTCTATAGTGTGTGCTGAAATCATCCAGAGAGGTTGCTTTGCAGCTTCCCCTCTTGGTAGGTGGTCATAGGTCATCATGGTGACAGTGCACCAGTTGGGGAACAATCCTGCCTAGGGTGCTTGTTTGTCTCCTTACTGGCTTTCAACTAGCAGCTGAAAGCTTTTCTTTTCAAATCGTTTCTTAATTGAATCTAGACTCAAGCCGGACTGTTTGCCTTTTAAATTCTGTTGTTTTTGTATGCTGCATATGTTTGCTTTTGTATTCTATTGTAAACTGCCCATGGAACTTTTCTGTTTATAATAATTCCTGCAGATTAACAGCATACGTAGAGGTTGGCTCACTCAGAATGCGGCACACACAAGTTGATACTTGATATTTATACTGAGGCTTGTGAAAAGATTTCAGAGTCTACATGGGAGCCAGATTCTTAAGACATTGTAGCTGTTTTAAATCCCCACTTCAAGATTTTACGAGCCCTGATAGCTTGGCCCTTGTGATTTCCTTGTTTATTCAGTGCAGTCCCGTGGTTGCAGTCCAGAGAATGGACTGGCAGGAGTGAACCCTTGTACATTGAGATATTGCTTGCTGTTTTCACTGAACTGTTCCCACTGCCAGAGAAACAAGCTACTTTTTAAAAGAGCAGCTTCTCCCTTTGACACAAAAAACTGCAGTTCATCAAGAAAAGCTAAGGCTTTGTGGATTGTTCTTTCTCATATTCATTCATTCGCTGCATCCCATCTTAGTTCATTGCCTATTTGTCTTCCATGGTAAAAGGCCTATTGGGTCATTTGCTGCTATGTTGAGGCCTAGAGTCTTCAAAGGCATTGTTTGACTGACACCAGAGAAGTAAACTCTTAAGATGAAGAGAATCTCCTAATGTTTGCTACTAACACTCAAGGGTGCTCTGTAGTCATGTGCTTTAAACTTCTCTGGTGCCACTGTTAAGTTTTGCAGCCTGATGCTATGCATGTTTACTTGGAAGGTCAACGGGTTGAAGCCGATGGTGTCACTCAGCTGATGGCAAGGCTTCCAACAGGAGAATAGAGAGGGTTTAATTTTAAGTGATTTCCCCTGCCTCCCAGTCTGCTGTGGAAGGCTACTCATCCTGCAGCAGATTGGGAAGACTGCAGAGGGGAAAGGGAAATAGTTGAAAATGGCTTCTCTCCCTATTTTGTGATGAAACCCTTGCTGTCAGCTGGGTGACACAGTTAGATATCACCTTATGAATTACCTCCTGTATCAGTCCTACCCAGAGTAGACCCATTGAAAGTAGTGGACATGACTAACTAAGGTCCATTAATTTCAGTGGGTTTGAGTATAACTTAGTTTGATGCAACCCAAAATCTACAGTTTCAGTTACATACTTAACATATTTTTATAACATCATTATTTTTATTTATTAAAATTCAATACCACCTCTCATCTGAGGATCACCAAATGGTTTACAATATAAAAATGGGGGGGGGGGGGAATACCATGGTAACAAACAAAAACTACCTTCCCCCAGTTTAAAAGGCCATAGGTTGTTTAATTAGCCAAAGGCCTGCAAGAAAAGGAATGTTTTTGCCTGGTGCCTAAAGCTACGTAATGAAGATGCCAGGCAGGCCTCACTGGGGAGAGCATGCCACAAATGGGGAGCCACTGCAGAAAAGGTCCGTTCTCATGTTGCTCTCGTCCGAACCTCATCTGAAGGAGGCACCCAAAAAGGGCCTCAGATGATGATCACAGAGTCCGGGTAGGTTCATATTGAGAGAAGTCATCCTTGAGGTATTGAGCCGTTTCGGGCTTTATAGAGCAAAACCAGCACTTTGAATTGGACCCAGAAACTGATTGGCAGCCAGTGCTGTGGAGGAAGTATTGGCATTATATGCTCAAACCGTCTTTCCCCGGTGAACAACCTGATCCCCTAATTCTGCACCAGCTGAAG
Source organism: Lacerta agilis (assembly GCF_009819535.1). NCBI lineage: Eukaryota > Metazoa > Chordata > Lepidosauria > Squamata > Lacertidae > Lacerta > Lacerta agilis. The sequence continues at coordinate 79,955,736 of NC_046315.1, read as the reverse complement.
TTTTCGAACTATCATCAGAGGCAGCCCCACATATAACATGTTGTAGTAATCTGGCACTGGTCATACAGGGCTACCAAAGCAATGTGCCTATAGAAGAGACAAGCATTCCTGTAGCTGTGTAACAGAGAATATAAATTTGTTTGTGAAAGAACTGAGAATAGGCTGGGCGTTAATTAATATTCTTTGAATTTTGTTGCACAATACTAATGTGCTTATTGCTTAAATCCTTTGCATGCATCCCAGGGGTACGCCCAATTGAACACATTAGACTTAGTTGGATGTACGGTATATAGGCATATGCATAGGATTCGGCTGTGAACAGGTTTCAGCTGTTCTTATTGTATACATTTTGTGTATGATCACTGAGGTGGATAGAATGGACAAAATATGTAGATTCCTAAATTCTACCTTTTTCAGATCCCAACAGACTGGATAAATCCTTCAGGAACATATCACATTGGCTTAAAAAATGGTTATGACTTCTACCCTAAAGCCCTCAAGGAAAGAATACAGGTAATTCTTTGCATCTTCATTTTTAAAGTCTTTAATTTGTATACAGGCTCTCTTTTTACACCAAATTATGCTGCAAAAGTAGCAACAGTGCATTAGATTTGTTTATTTGTATCTACACACCCAAACATTGTGGAACAAAAGTTTCATATTACGAAAGTAGCACATAATAGAAATTATGTTTGGCCTGAAACATAAACATAAAATACTGAATTTCCCTGGCAGATCACAACATGCCCATTAAAAGGGGGGGGGGGACATTGCTCTTTTAGAAAATATTCAAATAAAATGAAGTAGGATGGAATAAAACAAATTTAAGGCTGTGTAAAATTTAAAAATAGCATTAAAACAAATTTAAAACCCTGAAAACAGTGGAATAAGCCCTTAGGTTATAATCCAAAGCCCAAATTTTCTGGGTGATGGTTTCATAGGGCAACCCTCTAACTTGGCCAAAACAGCTCTCCTGGCCTCTCCTTTTGCTACTGGAGGTAGCAAAACAGATCATTCTGGGGAAGTAGCTGAGCTGGCCTGGGATTCAATGGATTTTTAGTTGACCTTATTGCCATCACTTTGCTCTGCTAGCCCAAACTGGGGAAGAGTAGTTTTGCCTCTCCCCCTTTTTCTCCAATAGGCACGTAGCACCAGTTGTACTGCTGTGTCATTCCCTGATATTTCCCACCCAGAGTTAGGATTGCTGTGTTAGACTCTCATGCTCCTTCTTACCCTTCTGTGATTTCCCCTATTCCTTCCTGGTTGGCCAATGTGTTTCAACCCGCAAAGTGTGTTTCGTACTTGCCCTATGTGATTTAACATGGCATGCAAGCCAGCCATTTTGGCACAAACCCTTTTTTCCATTTGAGTGTAAAAAGATGTCTGTGTTGAAATTCAGTATATCATCTATTGCAGAAAGAACGCAAGGAAAAGCTTTGGGATCCTGTTCACAGATTGGTGCTCGCGGAAGCCTGCAGGAAACAAGATGAGTTCGAAGCCACTCACAGCTCTCCATCGCAGGTTACTGTTTTAAAACAAACTCCCCTAAGAAACATTGCTCTGTGTGAAATCCGTTGTTGCTCAAGCAGATTTCCATTCACAGAACAGAACATCACACAAAGCTTCTAGAACAGATTTTGGAGTTTGAAGAGGGAGGAAGAAAGGGGTGTTTTGTTTCATGGGTGGAAGTCCATTCTGTTTGTGTCCAGCCACCATTGCATAAGACCCTGTGGTCCATTTTGTAATAACATACACACAGGTACCTAACTTCCACGTCTCTCTGCAGGCTTCATCTGCACTGCGTCGTGTGGATGAGGTTGTGCATTCTGTATGCAATGCAGGTGGGGATACACCTCCACAATCCTTGTCTTGCTATGATGCTCCGTTGCGCATGGCATATGCTTACGTAGCTGTGATTCGGGTCTAGCTGTGCGTAAGCAATCTGTTCAGATATAACTGGTTGCAGAAAATGGGGGGGGGCACACTGGAGCGAAGATCTCATTCAGTACGAATAGGCTGCATCTTCATTTGTAATTTATGCCCGCAGCTCCCACTGAAGTGAGTGAATCTGGGCATCATTACGTTAGCATACTTTATGACAAATTCTCATCTTTCAGGAAGGCAAACTGATGAAGGAAGAGCTTCAGAGTCAAGTGGAGTTGCTGAATTCTTTTGAGAAAAAATACAGCGATCCTGGCCCTGTATATGACTGCTTGGTGTGGCATGATGGTGAAACTTGGAGGTAATTATTTTATGCCCTTAAAATACGTATTGTCCCTAACTGTGCTCACCTTATTTGATATTTTGAAGCTAAGGGCAACCAGAATGATTAATGGGATGGAGACACTCTCTGATAAGGAAAGGTTACAGCATTTGGACAGAGAGAAGTATTTTCTTCCTTTCCCATGACACCAGAACTCAGAGCCATCCAGTGAAACTGAGTGTTAGAAGATTTAGGGCAAACAAATGAAAGTAGCTTTGAAGCTGGGTTGAAGAACCTGTAGCCCTCAAGGTGTTACTGGACTACAGTTACCATCAGTACAGCCAGATCAGTAAGTGGTTGGGGATGGTACAGTCTTAATGACATCTGGAGGGCTACAGGTTTGTTACCCCTTCTTTGAAGCCTGACCACTAACTGGGCCAAATGCTACCCTGAGCAGCACTGCTACCACTTACTTGGGTACCAATTTTTAAGATTAATCAGCTGGAGTGAAAATAGTTCCAGGTAGGAGGTGCCTGATGTTGCTGATCTTTTAGCAGAGGGGATGGAGTGAGCCACCCTCATCTCTTCCACTGAGGTACACAGCTGGAACGGCTGCTGCCAAGTGACAGGGGTTACGTTGGATGTTTACTAGGGACCTGCGCATTACCAATGTTTATTTTCACAAATAAAGCAGTTTGGGAACCTGCTCTTCAGTCCTGCCTAGAGCTGCTGTACAATTTGTGAGGCACAAAAAAACTAACTAGTGTTTTGGTGCAGGCAGCGTGGCTGAACGGGAAGCCCTAAACTGATGAACTTTTTCGTTTGTGGAATCAGGTTCATAAACTTGGGAACCATTGCATGTATTGGAATGGCAGGATATAAATTACCCTTTTCGGATAGTTCAGTACAAGAAAAGAAAACTGTTAACTTGCAAGCTGTGTATATGTTCTTTTCTCTAGAGCTTGTATAGATTCAAGTGAAACTGGTGACTTTTCTAACTGCACAGTTTTACGCAACTACAAGGAAGGTCAAGAATTTGGATCGTTTGGCACGTCGGAGATGTTGAATTACTCTGTCAATATCTATGATGAAGGGAACTTGCTCTCAATTGTCACCAGTGGAGGTAAGCTTAATCATCCAGAAACAATTCTTCAGTGTCCTTCATTTTCTTACTTTTCTAAATGTATAGTTTGCTCTGTTTGGAAGGCTAATGATTCAGATAAATTAGATAAGATAAAAGGGAGGAGCTGTTGTGTTAACACTCCGTTTCAAAGGTCATTCCATAAGTGGTAAGACATGCTCACAGGCAGATCTACAAAAAATCTGAGCATATTTTAATCACTCCAATGCAATACCTGAGTGAAGAGCTCCACTGATGTGGTTGCAATTTGTCACATTGCATGGACAACCTTCACAACCACCCCTTAACACATGGGTAGGCAAACTAAGGCCCGGGGGCCAGATCTGGCCCAATTGCCTTCTAAATCTGGTCTGCAGCCGGTCCGGGAATCAGCGTATTTTTACATGAGTAGAATATGTGCTCTTATTTAAAATGCACCTGGGTTATTTGTGGGGCATAGGAATTTGTTCATCCCCCCCCAAAAAAAATGAGGGACAATGCATCAGCCCTCTGCTGAAAAAGTTTTCTGATGCCTGCCTTAACAAATGGAACTACACATTCATGATTTTCTGTGAACTGCCCTGAGACCTCTGGGTGAAAGATGAGCATTCCTTTATTCCCGCCATTGGAGCCCGTTTGCAGAACAGCTATCGGGAATGCCTTTCCCAGTGCAGTTGTCATGCTGAATGTTATATCGAAGATCACGTTGAAAGGGCTTTGCCAGGATTGCTTTGTAAGTGGCAGTAAGGAAAGCTGTATACCCAAACTTGTATGAAAAAAGTGGTTCCGCTCTTCTGATGTGCGTTGTCTTTATTCTTTCAGGAGCACATGGGACACATGTTGCTAGCATAGCTGCTGGGTATTTTCCAGATGAACCAGATCGTAATGGGGTGGCCCCTGGTGCACAAATTCTCGCAATTAAGATTGGTGATACGAGATTAAGCACCATGGAAACTGGCACCGGACTTATCAGAGCTGTAAGTATTGGCAGAGTTGTTACATGGAAGACTATAGAATCATAGGATTGACAAGGGTCATCTAGGCCAATCCCCTGCCATGCAGGAATATTGCCCAGCGTGGGACTCAAACCTCAGCTATCTCAGACAACACTAGTACATGTCATGTGTAAATGTGTTTTTGGAGGGGAGTGCAGGTAGAATTTTGTTCATTAAATTTTGTTGCAGTTGTCCATGAAATTCCCCTTTACTTCAAGGGAACAGTAGTTCTTTGGAAATGAAGAAGTACACCCTTGCTTTCAGAGTACCACTGCCAAGCGATTAGCGTGAGTGTACATAGCAATTGGCTAAAAATAGTTCTGAGCGGTCACTAGTGGCAAAGGTCACAAACATTTTAATTTAAACAAGAGCTAGCCAGCTGCTTCAATTAAATCCTCCTCAGACAAGCTGCCTGAGGATCCCATGCACGCAGTATTTATATCAAGGATTTTTGCCCCATTCTTTGGTTGAAAAGCTGCTGCAGTAGCTTAATGGGAAAATATGGCCGTGATATCACTGCCTAGCACGTTGTCCAAGGAGGAGTTGTTCATCTAATCAGGTCTCCTCTTCCCAACATCTGCTGAAAGAGCTGTGTCATAACCACGTACCGAAAACTTTAAAGATGCTGAGTCAGACACACCTTTGTAAGGAGGCAGACCCACCACTGAAAAGACCCTTGCTTGGGTTCCCACACCATGGGATTACCAAGGGGGTAATGGCCAGCTGATCTGCTTCTTAAAAGTTGTATGTGATCCTAGTAAAAATGCCATTTAGCAATATTGTGCAAGATGACGGTGCCGCAGTATGCATTGTGGTTTAAGCGTTGCAACTTTTTAACTTCGACAGATGATAGAAATAATAAAATATAAGTGTGACCTTGTCAACTACAGCTACGGAGAGGCAACTCACTGGCCAAATGCTGGGTGAGTAGGACCACACGTTTTTATGACCCTTACTTTGTTCCGTCATGGGTAGCCAGCTCCAGTATCCTAGAGCCGGGTTTTCAGCTTTCATCTACCGGAGTGTCTCTTGATTTGCACGTGGTTCAAGGGAGTCTTGTTGTGCCCCAGATCACTGGCCAATTCCGCTTTCAAAGCATAGGACATGGGTAGGCAAACTAAGGCCCGGGGGCTGGATCTGGCCCAATCGCCTTCTAAATCCAGCCCGCGGACGGTCGGGGAATCAGTATTTTTTACATGAGTAGAATGTGTCCTTTTATTTAAAATGCATCTCTGGGTTATTTGTGGGGCGTAGGAATTCGTTCATCCCCCCCCCCCCATATAGTCAGGCCCCACACAAGGTCTGAGGGACAGAGGTGTTGGCTGCCTTGGACCCCTTAGGAGGAATATAAATTCAATAAATAGAAAATAAATAAATCTAAAGTTGCTAGCTTAGTGTTTCTCCAACTTGGGTTCCCTTGTCACATACTGGTTGGACGCAGAGGAATGGTGGGAAGAACCAGCTGGGGAAGCCCCAAGGGAAGAAGGCTGAGGGCCTGGGGAGTAGCGGTGGGACAATGATGAGTGGTCAAAGGGGGGACCGGGAAAAGACTGGGAGGAGGTGTCGGAAGCTGGAGAAGTAATAGGGTTTGGTGAGTGGGGGGAGTCGGTGGCAGAGAGAGTCTAGAATCAGGCAGAAGCTGAGATAGGAGAGGAGGGAGACCAAGAGGCAGAGATGAGTCTGGCTAGTGAAGAAGCAGAACTGTCTCTCCCTCCTTCAACAAGCTCCCTTCCCCACTGGTCTCCCAGAACCAGGAGAGGCATGAAAAGGGCAGAGGAAAAGTTAGCTTCGCACAGGCACAGTCTCACATGGCTTGGGAAAAGCCCTGGAGAGGAGGGGACTTAGGCAGCTGTGGGTAGGCAGGGACCTTCAGTCCTGGCAACTGCTTCATGGGGGCAAGACTTGCCAGAGATGAGTTGCTGTGCTCATTAGGCCTGACACTCCTGTGCAGATCCTCTTTTTGCTAATAAAGAGTTAACTCCAACTTGCTAAGAGTGATTTACTGCCGGCTCACTCCTCTCACGGGACTACAACTCCCATCATCCCTAGCTAGCAGGTCAAGGATGATGGCAGTTGTAGTCCAACAACAACTGGAGACTCAAGCTTGAGAAACAGTGTGCTGGCTCATCATTTTTAAGGGAGGCACTACAGGAAGTTATCAGGTGAAGACAGTGTACTAGATTTTCCAGTCAGATATGTTGGCCACCTACAGGTACCTGGGGGCGAAACTGAGGGCGTTGGGTTTTTGCGGTCATGCAGTGCAGTATGTGGAAGGGTTGTTGCTTGCGGCAGGGGTGGGCAGAAGGTAGATTGGGAATTACTGGTTGATCTCTGGCTGATGTGTAGTAAATTGGCAAATGCTTCTGGCTCCTCTTCTTTGTTAAGAATAGCAAACACCAGACAATTTTTCCACCTAAATTATAAATTGCTAGGCTCAACAAGTGCTCAGAGACACCCTGTTCTTTAATTCGAAGTGCGTGTATTTCAAGCTCTGGTTGGTAGATCTTGGGAGGTTGTAGTAGAGAAGCAAAAGTAGGTCTGAAGAGTCTGCCCTTAGGGCTGTTGAAGGAGGACACAGTTGCCTTGTGACTTGGAGGGTTTTTAAAAATATTTTTTTTTCTTTTTTTGCGCAGAAGTGACACCCAGTGAAAAGCACACACTAATGCAGAATTTCTTGCCAAATGATTTATAGCTTTAGTTTTGGATCAGCTCCCACACTCTAATCAAGGCATTTTGGGATGGGAGGCACTTTTGTTTGTGTTTTTCCGGACAACCTGAGGAACAGTCTGTTTGACTACATTCCCAGATGCTTTAGATTAATAAGGCAGGGTGCTCATCCATTACCGCTTTTCTTGAAATGGCCCTCTTTCTGTTGGAAGCCATGGCCTTTCTGCATCCATACAGTGATGTCACAGAGCAGCGTAAGTGGCATCTGTGGCGGAATAATGCCTGCTGATGATTCAGGTTCATCATGGGTTAACCTATCACTCCCATGTTAGGTAGGTGTTCCCTGGGAGGCGGAGCTAGTTGGCATTCAAAAAGGAGGGGGAACAACCTTGAAAGGCAGTTGGGGGTTTTGGCAGTTGGGGGTGGAGGATTAGAGAGAGAAAATGAGAGGTTAAGCTTTGGGGAATGGGAGGAAAGGTCATTACCATTGCTAAAGGGATGCAGGAAATATTATAACTAAGCTGAATTACATGAGAAGAAGATTTGTACCAGTAATAACCCGAGACATCCATGTTTTCAAGTTACCTAATAAAGTTAAATGTGCTTAAACGTTCGCTGACTGTGGCAGTGGATCAGTACCTTAAGAGGTGTGACTAAGAGGAGAGAACAAAGCTTTCCTGTGGAAGAGGAAACTGTTTGCTTATTCTCCTGTCATACAGAGGGCTGGACAGTGAAGCCAAGTGTGCCACTTATTTGCCTAAAAGGAAGGCAAACTGCAGTAGTTGGGAACCCTGGTAGGGAGATCCCATGGGTGGCAAGAGGTATTCAAATGTAGAGCCCTGAGGTACCCCAGAGACAACTCCCATATGAAGGATTCATCCTAGTTGTCAGTGACACCTAGGGAGAGTCACTGTTGGGGAAGTATTGAAGGGGAGGGAATAGGATCCCTCACAGCATCCACTGCCAAGAAGTGGGCAGTATGTTGCAAATAGTAAATGGCTTTAGGCTGCAGCGTGCAGAGATCTTTCGTTGACAGTTTAAACGGTTTTCTTGAAGGAATTTCATAGATAACAAGGGTACATGCAACATCTCTGTTCTCAGTTCATAGAGTTCTTTCTATCAGTCCTTTGCATTCAGTGTGAGACGCTGCTGTCATAGACATGGGGTGGAGTGAATCGGGGGGGGGGAAGAAAAAAAGATTTTTCCATTCTTTTGCTTCATGTATGTGCTGAGTTTTTGTGTCAGCATCATGAGGATAGGCTCTTTATTTGTCTGTTGGTTTGTTTTGGTGGTGCGAGATGTTGGAGAGTAAATTGCCTAGCGGTTCCATTTATCTTCAAGCGGTAAGGAATGTTTTTAAATAAATAAACAGGAATCTGTTCAATGAAAACTGCCCAGCTCTGCCTATGTGCATTTTTCACAGGCAGGGGGAGAAGACAAGCAGAAAGGGCACCTGCTGAACCTTTTTCTTTCTTCCTTGCAATTCCTCTAGGAGAATATGTGAAATTATAAATGAAGCTGTATGGAAACACAATGTAATCTATGTTTCAAGCGCCGGGAACAATGGTCCTTGCCTGTCAACAGTTGGTTGCCCAGGCGGAACTACATCTAGTGTGATAGGCAAGTCTTTTTATTACTATATTTCTAATTACATAACAATTCTGAGAATGGAAAGAAGCCAATATTTTATTGAGGCTGGAAATAGGCTTGGTGATAAGACCTTGTATTCTCAACCCCTTCATCTGCCCAATAACATTCCAGGTGTTGGTGCTTACGTATCGCCTGATATGATGGTTGCCGAGTATTCCTTGCGAGAGAAACTTCCTGCAAATCAGTACACTTGGTCATCTCGAGGGCCTAGGTAAGTGATATATAGATTCATGAGCTCATATGAGGCGTCACATTTTTTGACAAAATTTGCCTGAAACTAAAGGGGAAATGCAGTTTTTAAAAACTTCGCTGATTTCTGGGACCTATATTGATGTAATAGGAATGACTCCTGAGATAGTTCTGCAGCTTCCTGCTTATCGTAGTGAAAAATAGATGCTGAGCTTTGAAATATCAAATGCTGCAAGGTGGTCATGAGCAGAATAAGCAACACAGCCCAAGAAACCTTGTGTAATTTATCAGCTGCAAGATCAGGCCTTTTTGTTGTTTTCTTAAATTTCCGATACTTTGCCAAGAGGCTAGCAAGTAGAAAGAATCAAATCCTAATTGATTTTATTCAGAGAAAGCCTCTCCTGCGGGAGGGGAGGGGAGGGGTTGTGATCGGGAGCCGGCTCCTGCATCACTGAGGGGGCGTTTCGCCCCCAGCTTTACCTTTTCCCGCCGCTGCGCTGCGCCCCTAGCAGACAGCCAATAGGGCTGGCACAGGGGCGGGGTTTTAGCTGCACCTAAGGCAGCCGCGGCGGATCCTTCCGCCATTCTGCGTCGTTCCTTCGCCGGATCACCCGCCCACCCTCCCTTAGGTTGGTTCTTGGGTTGGACATTGCTATGGACTTTGGTTGGTCGCCTTGTTTGTGCAAGGGGCCTGGTAGGAGTTTTTGTCCAAGTGGCAAATTGGCACAGCCTCTTGGTTTTTCACCTACCTCTTAGCAAATTGTCACAACTCTGTTAGATTGGCGGTTAGGCATTGGGTTTAGTGTGGTATCGGAGGGCAAGGTTTGGGCCATCGCCTAACCCTTCAAATGCTGGGTATTCCGTAAAGGAATCCGGTGGTCGTGGATCCTGTCCGATGCCCTGTTGGTGGCTAGGGCCATGGCACGACCCCCCCCCCCCCTGTGACTTCAGGGGTGGAGCTTCCAGTTGTATCTCGCATCAACAGGCTCCACCTCCTGGGCGGTTAACCCTTGAGTGACTCCACGCTCTGCAGGGGGAGTCTACTGTAGTTTGTTCAACCCAATGCCTAAGCCAATAACACTCACATGCTGTAACCAATAAAGCTGTGGCCTTTTTCCTTCCATTAACCAATGTTTTATTTCTGAATGCGGGAGTTGGGTCCTCGAGTCACAAGTGTTTGAAAAAAGACATTACTCCAGAAGAGAAAGGAGTAGGATGAGGCGATAAAGGGTTTCAGGCAGTGGGTAGATGCAGGCAACTATTTACCAAGTGGTAACTCACTAATCATAATCATAATCATAATAATAATAATAATATAAATAATAATAATATAAATAATAATATTTAATATTTCTTGTACGCCACCCATCAGACTGGGTTGCCCCAGCCACTCTGGGCAGCTTCCAACAAAAATACAAAGGGACAAAACAAAACATTAAAAGCTTACAACTTGGCAAAGTAGTTGTCTCATCCTGTCGTGAGCGTCCGTAGCTCACAGACAATAAGGTTCTCGAAGTAACAGGTGGGTTGTTAGTATTTTAACTATATTGCTCTATTTTCTATTAATTTCAGTACCGACGGAGCACTGGGAGTAAGCATCAGCGCACCTGGAGGGGCCATTGCCTCTGTCCCTAACTGGACACTACGAGGGACACAGCTCATGAATGGCACATCAATGTCTTCACCGAACGCATGTGGTGGCATTGCTTTGGTACTGTCAGGTAATGTGGAAGACCACTGTTTAAAACAATTTTCATTTTGGTTAAAGCAAAAGGGCATTTCATAATGTGCAAGAGATTCACTTGTGAGGAGCATTTCTCTTATTGCTGTCAATGAATTCCCCACCCCTTCTCTCTGTTACAGGACTTAAAGCTAATGATGTGCGCTACACTGTTCATTCGGTTAGGAGAGCGCTGGAAAATACTGCGGTGAAGGTGGAAAATATACAAGTGTTTGCCCAAGGACATGGTGTTATTCAGGTAATTAGAGTGCAAATAAACATATCCTGTTGTAGTCATCAATACTGTCTCATCAGTCTCTTAGGTCAGCTGAAGAACAAATCTATTTGTTGATAAACAGATGTATCCCTGGTGTTCCACTCCAGTATTTGAGGTTTAGCTAAAATAAAATAAAATAAAATCCTGCACCAGACAACTTCTAGTTTTTTATTGAGCTACTTCCTATATTACTTCCTTGTTTTCAGTTGGCTCTCATTCAAACCTAATGGCTTACCAGACAATACTGAAGCTCCAAACTAAATGCTAAAGCAAATGCTTGAAAACAATGCTTGAGGCAAGAAGTGATGCCTGAGATTATTGATTGATTGATTGATTGAATTTATATACCGCCCTATACCCACAGGTCTCAGAGCGGTTCACAGAATAAAATCAAGATATAAAACCACAAAATACATAATAAAATAAAAACAGCAACCCAATACCCCCCCACAAAAAAAACATTTTAAAATGGCATAGGATGTAAATTGAATCAACCGTAGGCCTGGTTAAAAAGGAACGTTTTTGCCTGGCGCCAGCATTCCACAGACAGGGAGCCACTGCAGAGAAGGCCCGTTCCCGTGTTGCCACCCTCCGGACCTCTCGAGGAGGAGGCACACGAAGGAGGGTCTCAGAAAATGATCTCAGGGACTGGGTACGTTCATATGGGAAGAGACAGTCCTTGAGGTATTGCAGTCCTGAGCCGTTTAAGTGGATATCTTCCGGTGTTATATGGCTCCTTTAATTTTCTCATAACCTGTTTTATTCGTTGCTCTTTTCATTGTCCTTTTGATACCAGTTATTTGATTGCAGTCCTATTCACATTTAGTGGGAGTAAATCCCATTGAACGCAGGCTATATCCTGCTTTTGAACGAGCATGCAGCTGAATATCCACAAAACACTATTTAAAATATGATACCGTATATTGCGACGTATAAGACGACTGGGCGTATAAGACGACCCACAACTTTCCCAGTTAAAATATAGAGTTTGAAATATACTCAACCACAGATTTTCCACCCGGCGTATAAGACGACCCCCGACTTTTGAGAAGATTTTCCTGGATTAAAAAGTAGTCTTATACACCAGAATATACTGTAATTTGAAATCCAACCAGATTTGAAAGAGATAGGAGAAAGTGATCACACGGTAAAGTATAAACATCCTCTGCAGTGCCAGCTTAGCTGAGGAAGTCATCCTAAAAGGGAATGTGTTCATCCCTTTTCTAATAGGGCAAAATGAGCTGTCCAGATGTTCTCGCTGCTGGGTCTCTCTTGGTAAGGGCCTCTCCCAGGGAAGTTGATTTACTGAAAACATTTCCCCTTGCCTTTGACCTGTTGGGTGCATTTTCTTGTTTAGAAAGGCTGCGGCACATTTTGAAGACGTTGCACGCTTTCCTGCCAAGCTGCAAAGAGCCTTGCCCTGTGGAAACGCTACAAAGGGCGCTGAATTTTACCACTTCTAAGCTGACATGGGCATAAAAGTCACAAATTTTAAAAAAGATGATGATTTTCATGGGCTTCCACAGTTTCAGTAAATTCCCCTTTGCTTTCCTTCCCCGCCCCTCTCTCAATAGGTTGATAAAGCCTATGACTACCTCATCCAGAACTCATCATTTGCTGACAACATAGGTTTCACCGTTACTGTTGGCAACAACCGTGGAATCTACCTCAGAGATCCTGCCCAGGTAGCTGTGCCTTCTGACCATGGTGTTGGCATAGAGCCCTTCTTCCCTGAAAACACAGGTAGGAAAGTTGCAGCGATATTAAATATTTTCATGGCTGAACAAAGGGGAAAGTATGGGCTTATGTTTAAGCTTGCCATAAAATCACAAGAAAACTATTTTTAGTTCAAAAATCCCTTGTGTTTATAATTTCTTCCTAATTAAAACTGCTACAGACGGATGGAGTAAAATCCTTAACTTTGCACTTTCTTCTTCCAGACAACGCTGACAGGATATCTCTCAGGCTTCATTTAGCTTTAACTTCAAATGCATCCTGGGTTCAGTGCCCTACTCATCTGGAGCTCATGAACCAATGTAGACATATTAACATTCGCGTGGATCCGCGTGGCCTGCGAGAAGGAGTTCACTATACAGAGGTATTGTCTCTTTTTTCGCAAATTATATTTTGTTAGTTTTCAAAAATAATAATAATGAAGTTTCATCCAATGAATACAATTTAATACAAATGTAAAGTTGACTTCCTGCCCTGTTGGGTTTTGTTTTGTTTTGTTTTTGTTTTTTGCAGTGTTTCCCTTCTCTCCCCCCCCCCCTTCGTGCTGCAATTTAAGTAAATTCCTTTACTTAAAATTGTTTAACATTTTATTATTTATTATTTTCATTTATCCTTTTCCATTGGCGGTTCGTATTTCGGTTGGTGCTCGTAACTGTAACACGTTTCTGATAAATCCCATATAATTACTCTTCACTGGCCTTTTTAGTCTTGGGATGTAAACTTTCCACCAGTTTGGGTTGGGCTCTTGACAATCATTTGGTGGAGCAGGCGTCCTCCACAAACCACCCCCTGTAACACTGGCAAGAGGACAGTAACAAAGTTCAGCTTGATTTGCTCCAAGGGGCTGTTTGCAGAGGTAGATTTCAGAGAGGCGATTCCTTCAGTCTTCTGCAGATAAGATTTGGGGCAGAGGAAAAAAATTTAGGAACAGTGTTCAAGAATCATTGTGAATAAGTTTGAACTAACAAGCCCTAGGCTGTTAAAAATTATGTGCATTTGTTCACAAGGTGAAGGCGAAACAGGTTGGAGTGTATTCATCAGAAAACTATATTTGATGTGTTAGTGCAAAGGTGGCCAACACAATGTCTTCTAGAAGTTTGTGCAGCTCCCATTGACTATTCTAGCTGGGGCTGAATGGAGTTGTAGTCCTACAGAATGTGGAGGGCACACTGTTGGCTATGCCTGCGGTACAGAGTTCCAGAAAGTAAAGTTGTCAAATATTAATACAGTGGTACCTCTGGTTACAGACTCTGCTAACCCAGAAATAACGCTTCAGGTTAAGAACTTTACCTCAGGATAAGAACAGAAATCGTGCTCTGGCGGCGCAGCTGGAGGCCCCATTAGCTAAAGTGGTGCTTCAGGTTAAGAACAGTTTCAGGTTTAGAACGGACCTCCAGAACGAATTAAGTTCTTAACCTGAGGTACCACTGTACATGCCAGCTTATCAATATCTTCAAAGGACTGAGACTTGTTTTTAAATGCAATACCTAATTTTATTGCATTTTCAACCTTTTTAGGTGTGTGGTTATGAAATATCTATGCCTAATGCAGGCCCCCTCTTTAGAATTCCAGTGACTGTTGTTAAACCAGCAAGGTAAGTGACTTCTTCTTTTTTACGCCTTGTAATGCTTTATTGAAAACAAACTTGCAACTAATCATCGTGCGAAGATCTGGCTTCTATCTCTACCTTTGTATATTTCACCACTAACAGTAGGCAGAATGCAAACCTTCCCTTGTATAATGCGACAGTAAAAACGGCAAGAGTGAGCACTAGCATAGATCACAGGCTAGAAAGCGGGGCAACAAAGTTCCAGGCTCTGACATGGACCCATTGTTAGAATTTTGAGAAGTCGCAATGGGAATCATTTACAACGCAGTAAGGAACTCTGTATAAATTGGTAGTAGTGATAGTACATAAAAACTCTGCTAAACCAAACTCTCTAGTCCATCATCCAGTTTTCAAAGTAGTCTTTCCCCTAGTGTGTCTGCAGTATCTGATATTCAATAGTAGCAGCAGCAGTGATGTCTCCTGCTTGTGTTATGCACATCTAATGCTCAGGAAATATTTATTCTATGTAAACCATGACTTGACATAAGTATAATGATTTGCCACTTTAAAGGAGCCTGAATTAGTTTTCATTGAGGGTCCAGTTTCCTGTCAGTGTACATCTTGATTATTAGTCAAGGGTATATATGTAAGCATTAACAGGTATCTTAAACCAGTTGCTCTGATCAGAGCCTCATTTTTCTAAAAGAGAGAGAGAGATGCTTTTCATGCATTTGCGAGCTGCGTGAATTGTTGACTCTAGACATCTTTACAATACCTTGCATATTCTGACCTGTAACACTCTCTTTAAGGGTTTTTGCACTTTCTAAACTTTTCCTCTCTTCACAGAACAGATGAAGCTTCACACTATGATCTCAAGTTCACTGACGTGCATTTTAAACCTGGTCAAATCCAAAGACACTTTGTTGAAGTCCCTTCTGGAGCAACGTGGGCTGGTAAGGCAAATTGGGTAGCAAGTTGTCCCCCTGAATTCTTAGGGAACTTAACCCAAATGTATGCTGCCAAAACAGTTTAAGATTTGAGTGACACTTTTGCACGTCACTTTAAGATTCCAGATTTTAAGTTGTCGCTGCTTAATTCTGCGCCTGTTTGGAATTTGTGTTATACAGTACTTTAAAGGATAATCACTGTGTCCTTTATCAAGGAATTAAGCACACACTTGGCCTGCTAGCTTCAGAGGAGTGAGTCAGAGGTCCATAGAGCATTAGGACTAAAGCTTTGCCTTTTCTCTTACCTAGAAGTAACAGTATGTTCCTCATCACCTGATGTAACTGCCAAGTTTGTTCTCCATGCGGTTCAACTAGTAAAGCAAAAGGCGTACCGAAGCCATGAGTTCTACAAGTTCTCCTCAATACCAGAAAAAGGATCAGTTACTGAAGCATTTCCTGTCCTAGTAAGTGACCTTGAATTCAAAATAGAGTTAAGTGCCG
This sequence comes from Lacerta agilis, assembly GCF_009819535.1. NCBI lineage: Eukaryota > Metazoa > Chordata > Lepidosauria > Squamata > Lacertidae > Lacerta > Lacerta agilis. Next base: position 79,940,184 of record NC_046315.1, on the reverse strand, counting down.
CCATATAGAGTGCAGTAATAGGCAATGATGAACTGCTGAATATTGTGGTGGTTTTTTTTTCCTAATAAAAAATAATAATCTGGCTACTCCTGTGAGCCCACTGCTCCTATGTCAAAAGGGGGTTGTGACCGCCTGACCCTTCCAATTTTGTCATTAGAAAATAAGAGAATGGAACTTAATGAATAGTGAATGGTTAAATAAAAGATATAAAATAACTGATCGGAAAGTTGTACACTGCAGTTCTGGCCATGCCCATTTTCATATGCAGCCCCCAGATGGTTGAAGATGGGACAGTGCTGCTCTCGGCCCAGAAAATGTTCGCCTTTCTGCCTTAGGCTAACATTATGGGTTCATTTTATGAATTTAGTGGCTAGCCATTTATAGTTTTCCTAATAGAATCTGTGTGGGCTAAAACTGAAGCCGTCCGCCTATGGCTGCCTGTTGTTGCATGAGTAAAGCATGTGCATAGTAATTAGAGTTGGATGAGAATAGATCCTTTAAGGTAGTTTTGCAGCCAAGGTATTGTGGGGTTTTTGTTTTTTAAGTATTCTGAGCTGCAATGGAATTCTAGTTTGGGGGCGCTTCGTAAAGAATGAAAGTCAGATATACATCTAAATCTTCTTCTTTTCCCCCCACTAAGGGTGAAAAAACAATTGAATTTTGCATTGCCCGTTGGTGGGCAAGCCTCAATGATGTCAGCATTGATTACACCCTTTCCTTTCATGGCATAGTTTGCACTGCTTCTCAATTAAACGTTGTGAGTATCATTCTGTGTTGTCTTTATTTTGCTTTATGGTTCATTTAAAGGGTGGGAGAAAATGCTTGGAGAGCTATGACTTCGTGGTATGAAATTCTGTAGTCAAGGTTTTTTAAAAAAATAATAATCATGGAGTGTTATTTTAAAATATGTATAGGTTTTGCTTTTCTGACTCATCCAAGCCTGGTTGACTCATCATGGTTGACTTAATTATTTATATGTTCATTCTTTTATCGGAAATGTGTTCAGCATTTTATTGTATCATAAATTATTTGAAAGATTCATATTCGGAGGCTTTTCCGCCTCTCCTGCTTCATTTGGGGGCTTTTTGGGGGCTGCTCCCTTTTCTCCCCTTCCTTGCTCCCCTAATACCCCAACTTTCCTTCTGTCTCACTGGCTTCTGACTTCCTGACTTTAGAATAACTGGATGTATTTTTTCATAAATGTGGAATGCTTGCATGCCCGTCTCCTTGTAGAATTTTCAAGCTTACTAACCCTTTATTTTTGGGAAGGGTTATAGGTCAGTGGTAGAACATCTGCTTTGTTCAATCCCAGGCAATCTTGATGCAGGGCTAGGAATGTCTCCAGTCTGAAATGCTGGAGGGTCACTGTAGAATATACTGAGCTTGATAGATCAGTGGTCTGAGTTAGCTTCCTACATTCCAGTTCGTCAAACGCTTCTTCATGTAGACGTTCGAATGCACACCACCTAATTCATAATAATGTCCAGCAGAAAATAAGTCCTAACAAGCACCCCTTCTTTTTTAGCATGCTTCGGAAGGCATCGTGCGCTTTGATGTCCAGGCAACATTGAGATACGAAGACATTGCACCTTCTATAAATCTGAAAAGCTGGGTTCAGACACTAAGGTATAGTAGTTTAAATCGAAAACCAAGAAGCTGTGTTGATCCACAATATGTTTTGGTCCATGTGAAATGAAGGCCAAACAAGGTTCACACTAAGCAACTCTTCCAGAGGCTGAATAGGGAAGTACAGTCATACCTTGGATCTCAAACGCCTTGGTACTCAGACGTTTCGGCTCCTGAATGTCGCAGACCTGGAAGTGAGTGTTCCAGTTTGCAAACTATTTTCGGAACCCGAACATCCGATGGGGCTTCTGCAGCTTCCAGTTGGCTGAAGGAGCTTCCTGCAGCCAATCAGAAGCTGAACTTTGGTTTCGGAACATTTTGGAAGTCGAACAGACTTCCGGAATGGATTCCGTTTGACTTCCAAGGTATGACTGCAGGGATTTTTACAGGAGTGTATGATGTTGATTCCTAACTGCATTTTGTTTCTGTCTTAAAAGTGGCAATGGTAAAAGTGTCCTGCAGGCAAGGTAATGATTCTGCCTCAGGATACACAGCAGCAAAGTAGTTAAATTGGAAGTTCATGTGTCTAAAACAATGGGATTTTTTCCATTAGTGATATAATAAAAAAACCTACAGCTAGAATCACGAATATTTAGCATAACATGGGCTAATGAGAATCGTAGTCCTAAGAGGCACTAGCAGAACAGACTATACTGGGCTCCATTGCTCTGCCCGCTTTAAAAGGCGTGGTTGGATATCATCCAGGTTTTTATATGATTATATTTTTAGGTTGTTGGAATTTTAATTTTATTGTTTAAATTTTGTACACCACTTTGCATGAGAATTCTTTCAGAAAAGTGGCATATGAAATTTGTGAAACGTCTTTTTAAAAATGCATCCTGAACCTAGCTCCTAATTCTTATCATTGTATTGCTGAATTACAGGCCAATGAGTGCTAAAATAAAGCCATTAGGATCACGGGATGTTTTGCCAAATAATCGGCAATTGTATGAGATGGTTTTGACGTACAACTTTCATCAAGTAAGTTCGCATTATTAAACCAGAGTTCCCAAAGAAATACTGTTCTGATATGTAGGTAAGACTCCAGTGCATTTAACTGTACATTAAATATAAGCTATGTCCTAAGCTGTGTGTATAAAAATGTGGTTTTTATTATTGAATATCCTTAACATACTCTGACTTTTTTCAGCCTAAGAGTGGAGAAGTCACACCGAGTTGTCCTTTGCTCTGTGAGCTTTTGTATGAGTCAGAATATGACAGCCAGTTGTGGATCATCTTTGACCAGAATAAAAAACAGATGGGGTCAGGAGATGCCTATCCTCACCAGGTATGTTTTGTTTTGTTTTGTTGTTCTTGTTGTTGTTGTTGTTGTTGTTATGTATTTTGTTTTGTGTGTGTGTGTGTGTTTTTGCTGTGAACCACTGAGATCTAGGGAGGTATATAAATTTAATTCAATGCATATTATTGTTTAGTTGTATTTATCAAAGAAGGGAAATTGATCAAAGATACAAATGACAGATTGAACTGAAGTGTTAAGCTCTACTGTTTGTTTGTTTTTTTAAAAAAATTCAGGGTTTGTTGTTCACTTTGCAAAGTATTGATTGTTCTTCTTGCTAAAGAAAAGCTTTATTTTTCTCTTCCTTAGTATTCCATGAAATTGGAGAAAGGCGATTATACCGTTCGGCTACAGATCCGCCACGAGCAGAACAGCGAACTGGATCGTCTCAAAGACCTTCCATTTATTATCTCTCATAGACTGTCTAGTGCCCTGAATCTAGATATTTACGAAAACCACGCCCAGGCTCTCTTGGGGAAGAAGAAAGCAAACAGTATGTCTCTGCCACCAAAACATAGCCAGCCCTTCTTTGTATCCACTTTGCCAGATGACAAGTAAGTAGCTTGCATCCTCTTACTGTCTTCACTTTTTATAAAGGTTGAGAACTGTTCTGAGTCTTCAGACTCAGGTAGCGAAAGCAGGTGGCTGGTGCCCCCTACGTATTGACCTCCAGTGGTCCAGGAACCTCTGTCTCACCCTATCCCTAGGAAGCAGTTCCTTCAGTGAAAGGTTTGGCCAGAGACTGAGCAAGGGGGACACCCTCAGCTCCTCTTTCTGGAATCTTCACCGTGAATAGATGTGGATGTTTAGACCTCTTTTGCTACCCACCCACCTAACACAGCAAAGCAAAGAGAGCACATTAGGCTTGGCTTCACAGCTTTTGACTCAGTGTGTGTCTTGCCCCAGCTCTTCGCAGGTTGGGGGTGTGCTTTGCCATATTTCCCAGTCCCACGTTGCACCAAATCTCTTCTGTGACCATTTTATGCATTGGGCATTTTATACTATGTACCATTTATTGTGTGCTATATTTCCCTTTTTGTTAGAGTACCTAAAGGAGCAAGTCCAGGCTGTTACCTTGCAGGATCATTAACCCTTTCAAAGACTGATCTTGGAAAGAAAGCGGTAAGTTGTTTTCGTTGTTTTTTTTTATAAAAACACTCAAGTTCATAAACTTGCATTTTTCAAAAAGAAAACTGCCATTTACTGCCATTTTGAATGGCTGATAATTTTCCACACAGCTCCAGTGCCAAGTACTAGGATTCTTCTGTTTTAAAATCAAGCAGTTTTTAATACTTTCAGCTTTGAGTGTGTACTTTTGCAATAACTTCGAGTACTTCATACTATCCAGCACTTTATATTATGATAGACAGTGTCAAGACATACTTAACATAGTGCTTTGTATTCAGCTATTTTTCCCTTTGATAATGTACTTTTTTGCACCATAGAATACAAAGTCCTATATCACTTCCTCTAGACGTTGGAGGTTGTTAGTCTCCAATGCTCCCTCGTTTGATGCTCTATTGGTGTGAGGTTTCACCTGCCTTATATAATGCAAAGCTGTAAAAAGTGATCTGGCATCCTTTGTATTTATGCAGAGAACTAGGAAAACAATATTCTCCCACAAACAGATTTTCATTAAGGATACAAACCAGTAAGCATTGCCACTGAGCAAATATGTGTTCATTTCAGTGATTGCAGTAACAATAGTGTTTGCTGGATTGTGCCCGAGTCTGGTTGCAACAGTTAAGTCATTTTCTTATTTGCTCACTTCACATTTTTAAGGATTACTTTTTAAAAAATCTACTCTATGTTGACCAGGTTAGAGGTCACTTTCTAATAGACATAAATTCCTTCATTCTAAAAGGTTAGGTAAGTGAGCTAAATGTAATAGGATATTGAGAAGGTACAACAAAATTGAAGACATTTCCAGAGGTCAGCATCCATATAATTGTGATCCAGGAACTCTCTCAGCAGCCTTATACTTGATTTTAAAAATTAAATCGCCTTCCAGATAAGCTTTCTGGTCAGAACTGGCCAATTATGGGAAAGATCATTCATCAGTTTCATATCGGACTTGTAGTTTTGTTATGCATCACTATGCCATGTTGGAGTGGGATCGGGGAGGGAGAATTAGGGAACCACTTGCCAATTGTACCTTCTGGCCACACCTTGGCAGAGAAGTGCAGAGCCATTAGCAGCAGTGGCCAAAAATAGTGGTCAAAAAAACTTAGGTTTTTTGAGCTGGTTCTACCCATATAGAATATTATTCTGCCATCTTGGCTTTCTGTTCTGCCTGCTTGCATCAGTACAGGTGGAAGATGATATTGGCAGTTGATAGTGCTTACAGAAGAGCGGTGTCTCCAGCTGTTTCTGGACTGCAACTCCCATCATCCTTAGCTAGCAGGACCAGTGGTCAGGGATGATGGGGAACACTGCAGTAGAGTATTAACTGTAGATTCTAACCCCAATCCTTGCTCATTTTCTTCTGGGCTGTAAATATTTTACCTATCAATGCTAAAAGATTGCTGTTGTAGCACATTTTGGTGAAGTACAGCCAGGAGAAAAATGGGTCAGAACCTGACATATTTTTGAAGATGCTTTCAAGACCAGTTGTCACAAGCCGCTCGCCAAAGAGCAGTCACTGAGAAGACAAGTTAGTCTCGAGGGAGCACCTTAGGCTAGGTCATATAGATATTTTAGGAAATTTAACATGGTGGCCATAGGCTTGCTTAAACCAGCCTAAGTGCTTTGCCCTATATCTTCCTGACCTTATTTTTTGTGTGTTTTGATGCTAAAGAAATAATTTCATTAACGGCTGCAGTGTTGTGTGCGGGAAAAGCTGTTGACCAAGGAAGGCAGGGTAGAATGTATGAGCATGTCAGTGTGTGCATAATGATTTCAAGAGAACCAAAGTCTCAAGCTGGCTTGAACATTTGGTCAAAATTTCTCCACACAGTCCTGTTGCGGAGTGTTAAAAAAATTAGCATCCATCATCTTGCGTTCCTGCTACAACCAGCGGCATATTCAGTGGGAGACAGATATTGAGGTGTTCAGTTAGTTAGTTTTTTTTTTTTTAACTTGGGACGGGGAACAGCTCCCGTTAACTTGTTGCTAAGTAATTGAGATTGCCACGTTCATTTTATGGTGGTCATAAGTCGAAAGCTCAATTTGATTAGCTCTCTTAACATTTGCTTGATTTTTTAAAAAAACAACCTAAAGTCCAACAGGATACATAAGGATACATTAGTTTTATTCTAATATGCTCAAATATTATCTTATAAGCAATATTTACAGGGGACAAGACACTGACTTTTAGGTCCCTGAGGAGAGAACAAAAACATGATGGGAGGAGGTGGCTCCATTCCACAGAGTTTTGTGCATGTGTTCTTACAGTGTGTTATTCTAACTCCCAGGGGCAGTCTGCAGCAAAGCGACAAGGAAAGTTTAAAAAGGTACTGATTGTCAGTTTTTGAAAGATGTGCTTAAGTCTTTTTGCATATGACTTAAAGTATTATACTGAGTTAACTTCTCTGTATTCGCAGTTGTCTTTAGTACAAAATGAACCATGCTTCTTGAGCATCACTTCTTTTTTGGAATAGTAAAAAGGTAAAGGGACCCCTGCCCATTAGGTCCAGTTGCGGACGACTCTGGGGTTGCGGCGCTCATCTCGCTTTATTGGCCGAGGGAGCCGGCGTACAGCTTCCAGGTTATGTGGCCAGCATGACTAAGCCGCTTCTGACGAACCAGAGCAGCACACGAAAACACTGTTTACCTTCCTGCGTGAGCGGTACCCATTTATCTACTTGCACTTCGTGCTTTCGATCTGCTAGATTGGCAGCAGCAGGGACCGAGCAACAGGAGCTCACCCTGCCGTGGGGATTTGAACTGCTGACCTTCTGATCAGCAAGCCCTAGGCTCTGTGGTTTAACCCACAGTGCCACCCGCATTATAATATAGCAGTGGTATGGGCGTACACGTAAAAATTGGACTTTGCCCTGCAGAATCCATTTGTTTCGAAGGGAATTTTATCCTACCTAGCTACTCCCCCATGAGACTATCAGCCAGCCACAAAGCAAAGACAAGATGAACTATACATACTGTACAATGTTCATACAGCATTGCAATTTGAAAGCCACCATTTGCAGGTCAGGACTATAAAGCCTGCCATGGGTTTCTGATAAGGCCCACCATGGGTTCCAGTTGGACCTGCAAGGGCAATTTTCCCAAACCACACCCAGCTGCACACATATAACATCAGGCCCAGGACAGGTGTAGATTCAGCTGCCAGGGCCTTAAAGTGCTTTCCCAATTGTGCATTGGCAAGGGAGGCTTGTGGTTGAGGGAGTATAGTCAGTTGCTGCAGAAAGTTAAGCCCAAAGGTTGGTGCCTGTCATTGACTTCAATGCTCTATGGAGCTCTCTGCTCCTTAAGCTCTAAGGAATCAGCTGCACTGAGTTTCTCTTATTGGCGGAGACTCTGCAGTCAGCCAGTCCTTGAAGGGAGTTGCAAAACACTGACGGTCAACTCTTTGCAGGCTCTGAATGATGTCACCATGATTGCAAGCACTTTAAAGCACCCATCACCTGATGTCAGCTGATTAGCCCACCTTCTAATTTGGCCTGCAAAGGGTATGAGAAATACAGATTTCGCTCAGCATTCATATCTGATTTGCCACCCCAGTCTGGCCCAGTATTACTAGCTTTTAGGGACGACCTGCTTAGTGGGCCTTGGAAGGAGGTCTTTCCCATCAACTGTTATGTGATACATTCAAAGATTGAAGGTGCGACCTTCTCTGCACAGAGCATTTACTCTGATCATGGAGCTGTGATGGCCCAGTGCATTTTCTTAACACTGCTCTCCCCTTTGCATTATCATTGTCTGGGTTAAATGATTGCAACGACCAGTGCAAATATTATGATAGAACCATTGTGATCTAGGCAGCTCTCCTGCAGAGGGAATGTTACTCCTGGTCCCCCTTGCTGAACAGACACTTCCTGTTCTGCTAGCAACAATTTGTGGAATAGAATTTAAATCTGATTGCATCTGATCTAGTTTATTATAACAATGTGAGATTGTAAAAGAAGAGGAGCCCTGCACATTCGTGGTCTCAGAATCTCTGTATATGCTTGGCAAATGAAACTGAGCGAACTGTGTGCTTCCTATGCAGAGGTTTGAGGTTGCTGTGGAGTCCAAGAAATATTTCTAGAAGGTGCCTTCAGCCTTCTCTGGGAATGAGCAATATTCCCAGTAGTCTGCTCAGTTTTGTGTTCTTGTAGTGAGGGGGGATGTAGCAAACTACATCCAGCAGATGGAGACAACAGGTGAAGATTACAGGGTCATTACCAATGTTGTTTTAAGCATTTCTTCTCACTTGTTGTGGATTAGCACTGTCCCGCTTGATTTGTGCTACTTTTTAATGCCAGGAGATTATTGCTGTTGTTCAAGCTCTGTGCGGTCAGTTCATTTATTGTTCAGGAGACCTCAGTGAACTTTTTGCATTGATCCCATAAACCAGGGGCAGGAAACCTATCTCTTCAGTGAGGAGAAACTTACCAGAAAATGCTAACATCTTTCAACTCTTACATACTAATTAAATTTGATCATACTGTGGCTTCTGAATGTGTACTGTGATGGTGCTGCTGCTGATTTTATATCCTTTAGAAAACATGGTTCAGCATCTGTAGCTTGATAGCATAATTCCTAAAAGTGATTGCCATTTACCTGGGTCTGTTGTACCTTGGGGAGACCTCTCATGGATTCTTGCATTTGGGGGCATTCGTGTTATATAATGCTGCTGGAATTAATATTTTGAAAGAAGAATCACATGTACATAACGATGCATTCACATAATTTCCTCTGGAGCCGTGCATGCAACATAGCTTTGTGACTTCCTCTTTGAGCACCACTAATCTCAGCTGATAAGTTTCCTCCTAGTTGCTGTTCCCATTCTTTTTTCTTGTTTATGAAAGTGTTTATATACAGCCATCTCATGAAATATAAGGGCAGGGAAGAAAAAAATATGTACAATAAAACACAATTGAAAGCAGAATCTTTGAGATGACTGGCTAAATTTTAAGCAGCTGCATGGGCCTCCTGGAACAGTTGTAGAGAACTGGGTAGAAAAGCAGTGGTCTGGCTCTGATCCTTGTCTTTTAGGAAAGGGAGAGCAGTTTCCCTTTTACATGGGTCTACTTCACACATTTCACTGATTCACACCGGAGGCTGTGTGTTGGTTGGGGAGAGTTCAGGGATGAAACCTACTCTCTGGGGAGTCAACAGACCCCAACTGAGATGTTCTAAAAAGAGATGGATTTGGCAGGGATTCTGATTTAGAGAAAGCAAGCTGCTGTACGAGAGTTCAACAAACCAAGGATGGTATTCTGTAGTCATACTTTGTGTGTTTTTCCTTCAGCGGAAAATGGTGGTGTGAATAGTTACCTTTTTTCAAAAGCCTAACATGTACAGTGGTGCCCCGCTAGACGAATGCCTCGCTAGACGAAAGGCATTCGCTAGCGGGAGGCTGCCCCACAAGACGAAAAAGTCTATGGGGCTGCCTCGCAAGACAAAAAAAAATTATTATTATTTGGCGCGAAAACCTCCGCGCTCCATTGCCGCTTAGCTAGACGAAAAATTCACTCTACGAAGACACTCGTAGAACGAATTATTTTCATCTAGCGGGGCACCACTGTATCAAGATAAAAGGTTGTATTCAGTGTAGCATCAAGCAGTTTGCTGTGTCAGCATAAGAATTTATTGTTGTGCAATGGAACAGTCTTCCCCTCTGTTCCCCCCATGTTGACCCTTAACCTGTTCTAGGGTTTCCCCCCAAGCCTCTAGTATAAATTTGGAGATGGTGCATGGCATGTGCAGGATGGGAAAATCCTGTTGCGCTATTGCTAATCCCTGCACCAATGCAACTATCTAGTTAAATACTGCCCACGGGTAGTTATTGTTAAATGTGAGATTTCACCATGTTGGCATCTGACGCCAATGCTATTGTAATGATCTTTAAAATAAATAAAAAAAGCTGCTTTAGAGAACCTGTCTCAGTTCAGGGGAAATAAACAAAAAAAAAATTAAATACCTATTTGAACTATGTGATCATGAGAATTATGACAGTGCATAACAGAATGGGAAGATTATAAGAATTTATTTTGTCCCACAGCTGGACTTTTCTGAAGTCAGGTTTTTCATCTGAACAAAATTCTACCATGTTACTCCATCAGACATAATTTGTTGGCTCTGTTGGACAGCTGCATCTGATGCATTTTCCTTGGTTTGGGGGAAAGGAAGTTAGAAAGGGAATGAGATATTTTGGAATCAAATAAGGCACAATGCATTTTAAGTCAGTCTGTTGGGGTCTCTACAAAATAAAAAAGAAATTAAAAAAATCCTTCCAGTAGCTGTGAAAGGAATGAATGTGTAAGTCTGCTGGCCGAAATGACTTTGGATCACAATTTTAAAGGCTTAGGTGAATATACTGAATCGTTTGAGGTACTCCTTGATCATTGCATAAGCTTACATAGCTGTCAACTTTTCCCTTTTTTAAGGGAAATTCCCTTATTCCAAATAGGATTCCTCACAAGAAAAGGGGAAAGTTGACAGCTATGTAAGCTTATCTTCTTGTGCGGCTTCAAACATAAGCAACAGCTCCCTTTTACTACTGCATTGCCCTTTCAGAAGCATAGTGTCAATAGAGGTGTGAAACACCTGGATAGGGTTGTACTTCTCTTAGACCAAGTGAGCAGCATACAGGTAAACTCGGACATTGGGGCTGCCTCTGAAGACAGTTGGTCAGTTGCAGCGCCTGCCTGGATGCTGGTGGGGGCCAGGAAGTCACAAAACATAACTCCAGTTTTGTGCTGGTCACACTGGCTTACCAGTGAGCATCTGTGCCCAGTTCAGAGTGCTTGTCTTTAACCTTTAAAGCCCTAAGGGCTTTGTGAGCAGCTTAACTGAAGGACCATCTTTGGCCATATGATCCTGCCCATATGCTAAGGTCTGCTTCAGGGGTGTTTCTTGGGTGCCTGCCATCACGTTCCGTTAGGTTGGGGTGCGTGAGAAATGGGGCCACATTACTTACGGTCCTAGAACTGTGGAACTCCCTGCTTTTGACTTTCCTATCTGTAACGGCGTGCAGGCAAACATTGGTTGACCTTTCTCTTTAACTGAGATTACAATTTGCTTGGGTGTTTACAGAGCAATTTCTTACAAGTACTCCGTATTCTTGCTGGTGTGATCATCATGCTTGTATCTTGCTTTGCTCTTGTTTGTGTAGCATAGCCCTAAGAAAAAATACTTGGAAATAAATGCAAGAGAATATGGCTGCGCTTTGACCAGAATACTATGCTTCCCCCTCTCCCCCCTCCTGCAGGATATTATTCCGGTTCACTATCATCTGATCCCATCACCAATAAAAAGTAAGAATGGCAACAAGGAGAAGGAGAAAGAGCCTGAAAAAGAAAAAGACGCAAAGGATGAATTTGCTGAAGCTTTAAGAGACCTGAAGATACAATGGATGACTAAGTAAGTTTCTGTTACTCTCCTGGTGTCAAATTGCATCCTTCAAAGAACAAATTTATTAATGAGGTTTATGTCTCTTTTCCATGGTCTGCTACCCAGGGACTGCTCAGTCAGCAGCTTCATTCATACTTTTTTCTCTTTAGGCTCGAGACCAGTGACATGTATAATGAATTGAAAGAGGCCTTCCCTAATCATCTGCCCTTGTACGTTGCAAGACTTCATCAGCTGGATTCTGAAAAGGTGAGAAACATTTGAAAGAAACACCAAAATTGCACTTGGCAGTTTTAGGTCTGCTCTTGGCCACTTATTTGTACTTCACGTATCTTAAGCTTTGAATTCAGTGCTCTGGGCAGCCTGGAATAGCAAACTTCAATTTTGTTCAGGGGATTGGTACTTATACAGATCAGGGCTTTGGTGAGGTTGACGCATAAGAGCAGGAGTTGGAGTTCAGAAATTGGCAGTACTGGGAAACAAGCAGCAGGACGTTTTAGTCTTCCGGAATATTCTGTGACTGGTTTTAAGGTGGTCACCCTTGAATAAAGGTACTCCAAAAGAAAATCCCAGTGTGAAGCAACTAAAGCAAAATAGATTGGGCATTTCAGTTCTGCCACATGTAGCACAAGCCACAATCATACAATTTTATCATGCTACATGTGTTAAATTAGCTTCTCAATACCTGGATGTTTACAATCGCTAACATTGCCCTGTTTGCTTCTTGGTAATCCCCTTGCATTTTCCTCCCCTCAGACTTCGTTCCCCCTACATTCACCACCATATATATGTACATAATATGTGGCGTAATGGTTGGAGTGTTGGGCTAGGACCTGGGAGAGCAGGGTTTGAATCCCCACTCAGCTATGAAGCTCACTGGGTGACTTTGGGCCAGTAACCATCTCTTGGCGTAACCTAAATGAGGAGGGGGAGAATCCTGTACATCAAATTGAGATCCTTGGAAGATAAAGGTGGTATATAAATGTAATAAATAAAATAATAAGTTTCCCAATTTAGGATTGCCTTTCCTTCATTTGATGTTGTCCACAAAAGCCTATGCCACAGTAAGCCTGTTAGTCTTTAAAGTGCCACAAGATTCTTAAGGAGCGTTGATCTTTAATACAGCGTTACATAAACCTTTCCCTCCAATACTGCTGAAAACTAGTAACCACCAGCAATATTTTATTATCCCGGTATTGCAGCAAGAACTTAAACTGCTAAATCATAGAAACATATTCAAGTTGCTTCTTTTGGGGCCATGTGTTGAATATGTTTTCCCCAATATTGTGCAGTGTGATTCCTGATCTTGTGTTATTGGGTCCATGACAGAGGTATTGAATGACTGTACACGTTAGCCTATTGTTGCATTAATGTCTCTTCATGCATGAGTAATAATGCAATGTCCTTTGTTTTTTTCCACTAGGAAAGAATGAAAAGGTTGAACGACATTATTGAGGCAGCTAATACGGTTATCTCGCATATTGATCAAACAGCCCTCGCCATTTATCTCGCTATGAAGACAGATCCCAGACCTGATGCTGCTACTATAAAAAAGTACCTAACCAGTAAATACTTTTTCCTTGCATCTTATTTCTGCAACTTGGCCCTAAGACTGTCCCCACTTCGTAGCTTCAAATATTAAGTTACTCTTAAAGATGAAATTATTTTAAAGATCAATTCTGTGATCCTGATAGGACAACAGTGGCCACCAACCAACATAATGTCCGTTTGTTGCAGTGAGCCCTAATGTGTTGAACTTTTTGTGTTGGATTGTGGCCAGTGACAATTAGAAGCAGCTTTGAATTGAAGCTTCTTCTGTCCTAAATTTTAGGATTAAATAGATGGTAGTGGCTGGGATTTTTATTATGGGTGTTGTAAGTGGTTAGAGACCATGATCTGCATGAGCAATCAGGCAAGAGGCTTAAGTTCAGAATTGAAATCTACCAAGTTTTCTAAGCAGCATCTTGTGAACTATTATTCAATACAGAACGCTGAAATAATCAGAATAATTACTGGACTGAGTTAAGACCAGAAATCTTGCATTAGGGATAAAGGTTTACATTATAACTCAGCTCTCCACCACCCCTCCAGATGTTTTAGATCACAACATTTGCTTTACTAGTAAGAATATTGCATAATGCAACACATCCTTTTGTTTAAACCTTGCAATAGTCCTATATGATATTAATTGAAAACCTTTGACATCAGTTATATTTCACCATCTTTTTAAAACATCTCTTAAGTATCAATATCTTAAGTAACGAATTACCTTTAAAGATTTCAACACCAAACATCTAAACGAATTATATAAATGGATAGAAATTCAGTTCCCTTGGAGCTGCAAGCAATCTGACCGTAAATCTGTTGTTCCATATATGAATGAGATTGTCGAGTTCCATTTATTCATTTACTCCCTTATTATTTTATATGTACAAGTCATCCCTGTCAACTGCCAAATTTCCAACTGTTCCCATATCTTTCTAAAAAAAATTCCCATTCTCATTTGCAAAAGCATGTGTACTTGAAAGCAAACTGCAAACATTTTTGCATGAGCTGTGTACCAAGCAGGCCTTTACCCCCAATCAAGGCAGAGAGATTACCAGGCTCTGGGGTGCTCTCAAGGGATCTTGCGTGGCCACCTGAGTTTCCATGAGATCTCACGAAAGCGTCCCAGAGCCCAGTAAACCAGTTGGAAAGCTTAAAAGTTCTTTCTACTTCGGGAAAACCCTTTGCAAAAGCAACTTTTAAGCTCTCCGCCTTCCGTCCATTTCATTTGTGCAACTTCAGCTTTGTAAAGCTGAAATCGCACATGCTAGATGTCAGCGGGATAAGTAACTATACAACCTTTAGAAGTCATCTGAAGGCAGCCCTGTATAGTGAAGTTTTTTAAAAAAATGTTTAACGTTTTATTATGGTTTTCGTATATGCTGGAAGCCTCCCAGAGTTGCTGGGACAACCCAGTCAGATGGGTTAATTTTATTAATTTTACAAATAATAAAATTATTATTATTATTATTATTATTATTAAGCTAAATTTGCATAAGTTGTGATTGTACTGTAGTAGATTAATTCTGTGCTCATTGTGTATGCCCAAATAGGAACACTGTGTATTTTAAATAACTGGATTATTATTTTGACTGCGTCAGACCAACATGGCTACCTACCTGAACCTTGAATTATTGTTATTTTAACTATGCAGCCTTTAGAAGGCATGTGAAGGCAGCCCTGTATATAGGGAAGTTTTTTTAAAATGGTTTATTTTGTTTTCATATATGTTGGAAGTGGCTGGGGCAACCCAGTCAAATGGGTGGGGCACACAAATAACAACAACAACAACAATAAATAATTGAATTTATATACTGCCCTATACCTGCAGCTCTCAGGAAATAAAATCAAAATATAAAATAACAAAATGCATAATCAAAATAAAATCAGCTATTTATTTATTTTGGATACTTGTGTCTTCCTTGCAAGTTAGCAGTTTGTGTTCTTTTTGTCTAAATATAACAGTTGAGTTTTGGCATGGGTATAAAGTAACCATTTGAAATATTTGGGAGTAATGGGGGCGGGACCCTGCATGTACACCCATTATAAATGATTTATTATTCAGTTTTTGCACCTCAGGACTCTCTTTAGAAAAAACAAAGGGCTTCACTGCAAATGCTGTCATCCTTCTTGTGTGCTTCCCATTTAGTGAGATGGACAAGCAGAAATCTACGTTAGTGGATGCTCTCTGTCGGAAAGGAAGTGCGTTGTCCGACCAAATCCTGCAGTTTCAGGCCCAAGAAGGGGCTGTGTCAGGCGATGCAGAATCTAAAGATGACCAACAGGAGGGTGGCTTGGATGCTCTGGCAGAAACTTTCTGGGAAATAACCAAATGGACTGACCTGTTCGACACCAAGGTATATGGAAGTGGGGGAAGAAAATTGGATTCCTATAACTGATGGAGGGAATCCTTCATATGCTGCTTATACAGACTGGTTTTCTATGTAGTCTCAACTTTAGCCTTTGGTAAAACATTGGTTTTATTATTATTATTTTGGCCACCTAAACTGTGTATTCATACACACCAGAGAATGCCAACACAATAACTAAAACCTTTCATTATTGGTTTTTAAACCAGATTTGTAGGATTGCAGCCATTCGCCACAGCCAACTTTCTTGTTTTTGTTTTTTTTTACAAAAGCCTTAAAAATTTTCATACTGTAGATACCAAAAGCATACAATCATATCTGCAGAAAAATAGTCCAGTTTTTAAAATCCTGAGTGTTTTCATAAAGTGTGAGCATCGTCTTGCTACATCAGGCCAGAAATGGTCTTGAGCAGCCTTCCACTTTCAAGCCTCGCCATCCAGGCAATGATTCCCCTCTTGGCTCTTCCACCTCTGTGCATTTATTGTAAGGCTTGGTCCCCTAGTTCTTTGGCCCTGTTGCAGCCTTCACCAACCCGGTGAATCATGCAGCTGCTGGGAGTTGTAGGGTTGGGAAAATGGCTGCTTTCCTGTAACTAAGCTTTAAGTTAAGCATGTGTAGCTGAAATAGTGTTGCCTTGTTTCCCTGGTGTTGAATTTGAAATGGTAAGCTCTTCAGGGCCAGGAACCTTTCCTCTTGCATACTCTGCAAAGTGCCTGATGGTACAATATAAAATAACTTCTGTTCTTACAACTGTTTAATTTTTCGGGGGGATCCAACAGCCTCCCAACTTTTGCTTTAGCAGCATTAAGTTAACGTTAGGGCAACTTCAGCCACCTAGATGCGAAAGGGTCTTCTGCTTCCCCACACCGCTTGCACTGCTGGTGTCAAGTCTGAAAAAGAACCGGGGCTGGTAAACTTTGGAGACCGAGATGTTCACCCGGCTTACAAATCTCACCTTTTATTTTTGCACCCCGTGTAGGTTTTGCCATTTGCCTATAAGCACGCCCTGGTAAATAAAATGTACGGCCGAGGTCTCAAATTTGCAACAAAGCTTGCGGAGGAGAAACCTACCAAAGAAAACTTGAAGAATTGCATACTGGTAAGTAATCTTCATTATTACCTCGGCTGACTCAAGGCTGCATGCAAGTTTCTTTGGTATTTTTGGAAGTTTACGAAAAGGTTACAGCTCCCCCCAAAAAAGGTAGAAAGTCAGGTGTGTGTGTATGTAATATCTCCCCCCCCCCCCTTTGGCTACTTAATACAGTGGTACCTCGGGTTAAGTACTTAATTCGTTCCAGATGTCCATACTTAACCTGAAGCCTCACTTTAGCTAATGGAGGAGCCAGCGTGGTGTAGTGGTTAAGAGCGGTAGACTCGTAATCTGGTGAACCGGGTTCGCGTCTCCGCTCCTCCACATGCAGCTGCTGGGTGACCTTGGGCTAGTCACACTTCTCTGAAGTCTCTCAGCCCCACTCACCTCACAGAGTGTTTGTTGTAGGGGAGGAAGGGAAAGGAGAATGTTAGCTGCTTTGAGACTCCTTCCGGTAGTGATAAAGCGGGATACCAAATCCAAACTCTTCTTCTTCTCCTGCCATTTTGCCGTCAGAGCACAATTTCTGTTCTTAAACGGAGTTCTTAACCTGAAGCGTACTTAACCTGAGGTACCACTGTAGAATGCAGTGTTTAAAAAGTCAGCATTTTTTGAGTGGACTTTGTTTAATAGAGGAAGATGTAAAAGTGTACTTTTTTTTCTTCTTTAGCTAATGAAGTTACTTGGATGGACACACTGTGCATCTTTCACTGAAAACTGGCTCCCCGTGATGTATCCACCCGATTATTGTGTGTTTTGAAATTGCTGCCATTGTAAATCTGAGGTGTTCTTACGTGGTTTGGATATAAAGATACATTATATTACTGGAATGCATGTTTTCATCCATTATTGAATGCTTATATCGTGTGTTATTAATCAGAGGACAAGGGGGTTGTGTGAGGGTTCGGCTCCTGACATCAATGAGCTTGTTTAGACTTAGATATTTAATTTCTGGGTGTAACTCTTAGTTGCCCTAGAAATAAAAACATACGAACAAAATATTTTGCATACATCGCATTGCTGGCAATGGGTGTTCTGAAATAGCCAGCTCCAAGGATTAGGAAATGAAGATGGGGAGGTTTCTTGCATGTGTATGTGGTTCTTAACTGTTTGTAATTTTAACCACAAGCCTGTACAAGCGGTTCTTTTTACAATGAGCAGGGTTTTAACATTGAAGTTTTCAATTGTATAAAGGCCTTAAAAAAAAAAAATCTCCTTCGGAGTAGCTAAAACCTTATTTATTAGACTTAACAGTAATGGAACTTAATTACCAGTATCACTTGCAAGAGTTTACATTTTGAATTTTTTTAAAATTAAAAACTTTCACACTCACTGCAAATGTATTTTGAATTGCTGGTGCAAAAGGTGCTCTTGAATATCTTCAACTCGGAGATGCTCTCAAATATCCATGTGTTGCAGAGTATCGGATAAACTGATACATGTATAAACAGTCAGTTAACACTTAAATCAGGTATTGTAAAACTTATACATACAGGTATGTTAATAATGTTTTTTTGGGGGGAAATGTAAAACTGCTAAATAAATGTGCAAATTTCAAGATCAAAAACGTGCGCGCACTCATACTTTTAATTTTGTTAATAATAAAAACAATTAAACAAAGCTGAGATCTGTCCTAATTTTTTCAAGACTATACCTAAATGCTATTTTCAGAGCTGATGGAGGGAGGACACCTAATCTAGTTTATATGACTTCATGGAGGCCAAGTAAAAAGTTACATTTCAGCATTGTAGCAAATATTGGTCACTGCGTATATTATATATGCCTCTTATCGAGACAACGATTTGGCACTGCTTATAGAACCAGAGGACTTTTAAAAGGACTCTATAAAGCTATAGCATAGTAGCCCCATTACCTGGAATTGGTGTATCCTTGTAGAAGCACAACCGTAAATTTTAATCTGAAATTCTGTGGCTTCATTACACTACAGTTTATGGAGTAAAATGGTCCTCCTTTCTGTTTCTAGCAACAGGATGTGGGGTTAAGCTTTCAAGTCCAATTAAATCAGTTTTATGGAAAAACCCAGGGCATAACATCATGGGTAGCTCCAAAAGGATGCAGTTTGGTGGTGGTCAAACATGTTCTGTTAATCATCTGGGGCAACAGCTGCATAAGGAGCAGGAGAGCATTTACTAAAATCCACTTATTTGACCCCTGTTGCATACGGTCCTGCTTTTTTCGGATTATCCATTATTGGGAAATAGAATCCCAAAGCTAACTTGAATGCGCCAGGCTGTTGTAAAGAAGTGGCTAATTAACATATTTTTAAAACTACAGCTTTGTAAACTTTTAGGCTGCATCTGTTCTAGATTCTGGCACTCTTCCGGATCTTAATTTTCCCTTACTGTGCCTTTGAACAACTTGACATTTGACTCTGGAAATTCTGCTAGCTGCGTGATATTGAGAATGTTACCAACTCTGTCCAAAAAATCGTAATCTGTGCTGAATCTGAATTTGTTTGCCCATAACAAGATTGTCCCAGGCTGGCAAAAGTAGCCTATGGTGACTAACAGAGCTTCAAGAGCTGTGTGGTGGTACACAAGATCAGTAGCCACAATAAAATCATAGCGATGGGTTGATTTGGGGAAGTCTGCGTGGAGATTCTCTCCCCAAACCAGCTTTCTTACTTCAGGCTTGTGAACGTTCAGGTTGCGTGTGTTTCTTGAAATATTGAACTCCATATTTTCAAGGACCTCAGGCAAGTCAGTAGCTGTCACAAAAGCACCTGAAAGAGAATAAAAATAATTCGTCTTCCTTGATAACCTGAAGAGAGGCAAGGCAGTTCTCTGTTTACATTTTTGCTGTTCAGTGATGTAATCATTACCGACTCACTAGGCTTTTTGTCCTCTGCAGGAACAAGCAGCCATTGCAGTCTCTGGATAAAACTGCAGGACACCCTCTGGCTAGAACAAATCATAGAAATCCAAAGACTAGCACTGTAATCCATTTACTGCACTGGCACATTTTAAAGGAGAATTTACTATAGATGAGGCGAGCCGGAAGTTTTGTGTCTGAAGAACATTTTGGAAAGGTTCTATTTCAGACTAGCAAAGTTGTTTGGGCAACACCTACGTGTTAATAAATGGAGCAATTCTCTTTTGGGAAATCAAAGCCTGTTTTGGACTGTCTCCTACTGCACTTGGTTATATTCATTGCCAGATAAATGAAGTTAAGGCACAAAACAAATAGATTTCAGAAAGCTTTTTGTAATTACACTTACTCACCAAGTTAAGCTGTTAGCCCATTTTAGGCTTCGTATGGCATCCTGTGTCTAGGAAGGAGGTTGTGGGTAGACAGCATTGTCAAAATGCTATTCAGGTGTTTGGGACTCGAAAGTACTGGGTAATGTGAATAGGTAGGAACTGTGTGTAAAATGTGCAACAAGAAGCAACACACACAAACACATGCATAAATACTCTTCAGAAAATTACCAACCTAGTATACTTGCCACAATGGACACCAGGCCTGTCCCAGCTCCCAGTTCAAGTAACTTCTTGTCTCGGAGACTGATTTCCTGTTGATTTGATTCCAAGTACTGACACAGAGCAAGAGCCTAAAAAAATTAATTTGTCTTCAGAATTTGGAAGGTGCTAATGTTTAGAACCTAATCTAGCTGCAATTGTGTGTGTGTGTGTGTGTGTGTGTGTGCATGTGCATCCCATGATTTCAGCATGCAAAATCACAAACGATACCCTCTGTGTAGTAAGTTCAATGCAAGCTCAGTCCAAAAGCAAATGATGAAAGGGGGAAGGCTGCGTTGTGATGGATTAATCCCTTCAGCCTCCCCAGTGCTTTTTCCTCCTTACTGCACTCAGTACTAGGCTTGGGCGATGTATCGATACATTTCCTGGAACCTATTTTAATTTAAAGTCACGAGAGCAGTTTTGGAATTTCCAATCACCCACCCTGGTTTCAGTGATACGTGCCAGATCAGCCTCCTCTTCCATAATCAGGTCATGGATAAGGGACATCTGCAGGTGAGGCAGTGGAAGTGCAGGATCAGTGTCTTGCCTCGGTAATAGACTGGATGAGAGCCAACAAACTGAAACTCAATCCAGATAAGACGGAGGCACTGTTGGTGGTTCCCTAGACCAGATGGGTGGGAGATCGCCTGCTCTTGATGGGGTTACCTATCAGGGAAATAGTGGAGGGAAGGAAGTGGCACTCCCGGGAGCTGCATGGCGAGAGACCATCGGGGCAAGCCGTGGCTGGCAGTTCCAGGGAAACTCTGCGTTGCCCTGCCATGCGGCGACCAGGCTAATGCACTCTGCCCAGAGCAGCGCTGCCCTCCCAGACCCGACAGAAAGGCAGAAGCTGTGCACAGTGAGGCCAATTGTCTTCATGGCCCACAACAGACTTCTTCCCCGCCTCCTTTCTGACAAGGTAATATTACGAAGCAACTAGCATGAGTTTGACCAAACTGCGGGAGGCAGTGAAAGATAGGCGTGCCTGGCGTGCTCTGGTCCATGGGGTCATGAAGAGTCGGATACGACTGAACAACAACATATTACGATTTTGGAAAGCAGATATCGCCCAGCCTTATTCAGTACTGATGTAGCATTGATTAACCATGCAGCCGATATCACAGCTGCGGATGTGTAAAGCCATAGATTCAATGAATCCATTTAATCTACCCTGGACTGTAGGGAGGTTGAGAACGCAGTCTTATCTTGTTCAGTGGAGTTAACCACATACCCAGTATCGGGTGCTCAATGAACTCTGCCTTTATGAGCACAGAGTTGATTTTTACCCCCATAAATGTGCTGGGACCACAAGGCCATAAGCGACGCAAGCAAAGGAAAAGCGGTGGCTCCCTGCAGCTGGAGGGCTTGGCGGACATAGCCTTCTGATGACCCTTTCCAACTCTTAAGATCCTAAAACAAGGCATCGAGGAAAGTGAGGCGCTTCATTATCTTACAGAAGCTTACTCGCGAGGTGTTGTTTTCCCTGTGTGAAACTTACGCCAGGCCATACTACGGCTCCGAAGTTTTCGATGGACTCTTGAATGGTGATCTGGTGGCCAGCGTAGCAGTAATGTTCTTTGTCGAAATAGGGAGAGGCCTTGGGAACCCATTTCTGTAATATTTTGAACACACGGGGCAGTCCTGCGGGGAGAGAGGTCAGCAATAGTCATCTGTGAACGTAAGAGGGTGCAGGAATTGAAACAAAATGGGCTGTGCTTTGTTGGGGGTGCTTAGAAAGCCGATCTTGGTAAAAAAAAAAAAAACCTCACAAAGAGCTGCAAATCTTAGCGTGCCTATACAGTTTCCTGCAATACACTGACACAAAAATGTTTATGTAGACTTATCTCAAAGCTGGCATCTTACGGTAGCCACTTCTGCATTGCATATAATGGCATGCAGCCTTCACAAAAGAGGGCATGGATTTGCATATGCTAATATGTGTGTGTGTGTGTGTGTGTGTGTGTGTGTGTGTGTACAAAATCAGAAATGTAAATGCAACCTTCCATAGACATCTGAAGGCAGCCCTATATCGGGACCTTTTTGATGTGTGATGTTCCTTTATGATGTTGGTGTGCTATTTTATATCATGTTGGAAGCAGCCCAGAGTGGCTGCTGCGGCAACCCAGTCAGATGGGTAGGGTACAAAAAATTAACAACAAGTAACGTAGATACATCTCATCACAATTGGAAAGGTTCTGGCTGTAGACCCATCTGCCTATTCATTCTGCAGCATAGGAGCGAACAGTTGACAAAGCCCTGCTCTTCCTTCTTGCCTTTTATTTATTTTTAAACTTGGTGTGGACAGTCCTTCAAACAAAGAACTCCTTCAAGTAGACCACTGTCTGAGATAAACACAGTCCTCCTGGCATCACTTGGCAAATTCAGCCCAAAATTTGAGTATCGCCATGCCTGGAAACTCCAAGGGTTCAAGGCAGGCTGCCCTCAAGCTCCCCTGATTTCCCTGAAAACCATTTAAATGATCTTAAATAAATTTGATTCAACTGTTCCTTACTTTCTAACAGCATAAAACACTTAATCGGCAATCCTACGCAGAATAACCACTGGATAAATGTGCGGAGGCTGGTGTCGTGAATTGCATTGTGCGTTACCACGTCCTCGTTGAAAACATAAAGGACAAGTGTTCCCAAAGACTCATTTTGCAGCAGGACGAAAACGACAACAGGGTTGCTTTATTTAATACTTGGGAGCTGATGAGAGCAATTGATTTAGAAAAGAGAAAAAAAACTTGGGTAGGGTTGAGTGGGTGAAAGCGATACTGTCTTATAAAGGGAAACCTGGGTCAGATGCAAGGGAGCAGCCATTGTCTCCTTCCTCCAAGTGTTCCTCGTCCTCCATTATTCCTTGGTCTGCTTTAGGGAAGAACTGGTGCTGTGTAGAAATCATAGCAGGAATGCTGCAGAAGGAACCACCAAACAAACAAACCAACAAACAAACCATGAGATTTCTGATGGGGAGAGGATAGTTCCCGACTTTTTTTCATTTTACCCTTTGAGGAAAAGAAGAAGTTGACTACCAGAAACTTGGCACACGCTACATTAAAACCAGAAACCAGAGTGAAGAGCTTTTCGTCAGTGAAAATCTTCAGACACTTAGTTGGTTTTTGTTTCTGGCATTCATGTTTTGCTCCACCACCAAAGAGCTCAAAGAAGTTTGGGACTGCCTCCGACAGTGGAAGCCGTATAGGCAACAGGTGCTGTTCCAGATATTTCACCTGTTCCCTAATAATGGTCCTTGCCACCACTTCACTTCCCAGAACTAGCTCTGGAGTTTCCAGAGCACATAATGCAGGCAAATACTCAAACCAGCCACTTAACAGCTGAAACAAGCTTAGCATGTAGTTCAGCTTCACCTGTAAAGCTGACAGAACACGGCCTTTCTCTCTGCTATTATTTGACACCCAATCCCCTGAACCTTAGTTTTTTATAGCGACCACTAGGTGTCCTCAAAAGCTTATGTGACAATAGAAACAGATTACATTGGAATCCTAACAAGGTCTACAGAAAAGTCAGTCCTATTGAAGCCAATGGAGCTTACTCTCAAATAAGTGAGGCTAGATTTACGGCCTTTATTTTTAAGGTGCCACAGAACTCTCTCTCTCTGTGTGTGTGTGTGTGTGTGTGTGTGTGTGTGTGTTGCTAGAAAAGACTGTAACAAGGCTACCCCTCTGGAACAGTCATTCAAAGTTGTTTCCATGCCATCTTATATTCCATAATTGTTTAATCTCTATCCAGACTCGAATGGGTTTTTTTTTTAATTTTATGTGGGAGATGGATTGCCATTTGCAAGTGCAGTTTGTGATCTGCGAGTGTTTGTGGCATTCTGCTCGAGAGAGATAACCTCGCGAAGTCAAGTCACTATTTCAGTTAAGGTAGTAACTGAAAAACACTTTGTTAAAATAAAATTTAAAAAAGCCTCCCTAAAGGATAAATGGGCCACTCGAGAAACCATCCTCTCAGGTTCCTGGGCTAGTAGCATGTCTTGACAGAAAAGCACGAGAGATGCTGGTGAAAGTTCACAAGGAAAGTATTCTGCAGAAGCCCCGTTGAAATGAATGGGAAATTTCAATGAGGTTTACACAGGCCGGCTGCTGTCCCATGAACTGTGCCCATAACTCACAGGCTCATCACATAACCCAGTCCTGAGTTCACCTCCTACTTTTTACCTCTCACTTTCTCCTTTGCATGCCTCGTGTGTTCATGCGAGCTCTGTTTGCTTTGGAGGCTGTGCTTTCATAGCCCTGGGCCTGCCACAGAGTCCCCCATTCACCATAAATCTTCCGGTCCGTTCATTAGTCTTTCGGATTCTAAAACCTCCCTCTGAATTTAAGCTTGCCGCTATCAAGCGATATGTTACTGGTCTCCCGCTACATATCTTGCTTGAACTAACCACCACCTGTTGTGCCCCTTTAATATGTGCCCCTTGATACATCGCACATATTAAAAATAAACATGAAGTTCAAAATGCCCATCGCTTAAGTCTCAGCTCATTCACTTGCCCCTTTGCCGACCATCCCCACGAAAAGGCTAAGGTTACCATTTTACCTGGAAAGTTGTAATTAATCCGGACTCCGGGGATCCAATTCCTAAGCTGAGAGATTTTTCAACCAGCTCGGTGCCTTTTATAGCGAAGGTGTGCCAAGTGTGGGGTGGGTACTGGGGAAGGGGGCGGGCCCTAGACCATTTAGGGATGAAAACCTTTGAATGAAGAGAGTCCCTGTCGTGGTTTCCATTCTCTGTGCTGAAGTAGTAAGTGACGATTGTGATATGAACTTAACTGATATGATATGACTGGCTATGTGCATGTTATGGGTATATTAAAATCAGTGGCACGTCTCCCAATAAACATTCCTGCAGAGAAGCTACACCTTAATATCTATCGCAGAGCTGTATATTCCAGCAAGCTATCTGCCGCTGATAGATTCACAAGCTCCAATTCATAATTTTCAATGTACGGAGAGAAAACAGTTTCTCTCTTCCAAATAACATAAAAATATCCAAGGACAAGGATGCGGCTTTTAAGTAGATTTGACACCCGTTCATTCTAATAATGCAAGATCAGATTAAACAGGGCTCTACATATCATAGATTTTTAGAGTCTGAAGGACCCTCAAATGTTAGCTACTCCAACCCCCAGTGGCCTGTGCAGGGATTGGCATGGGATCAATCATTCTCGTGTTTCCACTCATCACTTCCCAGCTAGAATATGTTAGCTGCAGAATTAAGTTTTTGATACAATTTGGAATTTTGTTGGGGACAAACCACGTGCTTTTAACCAACTCCCTTTGTGTGGTGTAGTGGTTAAGAGTGGTAGACTCGTAATCTGGGGAACCGGGTTCGCGTCTCCACTCCTCCACATGCAGCTGCTGGGTGACCTTGGGCTAGTCACACTTCTCTGAAGTCTCTCAGCCCCACTCACCTCACAGAGTGTTTGTTGTGGGGGAGGAAGGGAAAGGAGAACGTTAGCTGCTTTGAGACTTCTTCGGGTAGTGATAAAGCGGGATATCAATTCCAAACTCCTTCTTCTTCTCATGTCCTGGCACCAGTTGTTTGTTGTGCATTTCATTTCGCAGCCAATTCGGACATTTCAGGACCCTCCTGAGAAGCAACATTGAGTGTGTCTTGTTGACTGTACCTTTAAACTAAGCTAGCATGCCATGAATTTCTGGCAATCTCTATTCTGGGCCAAAGAGACCGATTCTTAACCAAATTGGGAATATTTTTGAAAGTGTTATCTGCATTAAGATGATTCATTTTCTGGTTTAACCATTTGTTTCTTGTTGTAATCAGTCTTTTGTTGTTGTTGTTGTTGTTTGTTGTTGAATTGCTGGTTCAGATTTTAATATTTTGGGTATTTGTTGCCAGTGCTTTAAAGAAAGGACATAGCACCTATCAATGGGAGTATGTAACATACCGGTACTCATTATGTATTACGTTCACAGTGTGCCATTCTTCTGCAGAATTCAAGGCATGCTGCAGATTGTTCTGAACAGCCTCCTACCTAGGCACAGAGTGGACCTAGACCTCATGCACAGCTCCAACATTAAGGGCCTTTGTGTTATCCCCTGATGCCACTGGAACAAGAAATATTTGTACACAGAGAGTGTGCCCTGTTTTCTAGTACAGAGAGTAGCATTCCTAACGGGCTCAGTGTAATTAATTTATCACATCTTTTGAACGCACAGATCTTCAGGGTAACTCCATGGGTCTTGTCTGCCAAAGGTGATGGATATAGTCAAATTCTCCCAGAGGCAGCTGCCCACCACCAAGGAGTACAGAGGCACACAGAGGAGATGGCGCTGCAGCCCAAAGCAGCTGTCCTGGGCACCCCCACAGACACGGACTAGCAGACAAAGGCAAAAGCAAAACTGCTTTGGACCTATGGGGTGGTGGCCGGACAGCCCAGGCACATTGTGGATTGGCTGGTGGGCTAAGACCATCAATGGTGCCCTCTGGAAGCTTCGCCCCGGGCAAAATTAATCGCCAAACGCCTTTAGTTTTGGCACTTTCCCCCAGCAACTGACCTAGCCAAGTGAGCAAGTGGCCTACTGCTCCACCAACATTTTTGTTCCTTCTACGGTAGCCCAAATAATCTATCTGCATTTTGGTCAGTGATGGAGAGCTGCACTAAAAAATGTGACATGAACAAATTGTTGGTGTGAAGGCATATAAACGTTTTACAATGAATACTCGTGGCCATGTGACCACCCCGCGAACAATCAGAGCAAACACTCAGCAAATGCTAGATATGGGTGTTGCCATTTTCAGGTGGGATTCAACTTCAGCCATGCAATAGCAAACTCTGGTGGTGTAATTGTGGTTAACTGAGATGCCCTGTGCAACAAACCTGCTCCCCTAAAAGACAAGGCTTTCCGCAATATGAAAAGTGACGAGAAAATGCACTGGAATGTGTGGAATAACATTTCTTCGCGCAATGTCATACAAACTTCCCACAAACAGATTGGCATGGATGCTCGTTAAATAGTCCACATTGCCTGATCTCCCTGCAAACAAATTGGGATGAATGCTCAATAAACAGGATGTCTGGAATTGCCCACAATTTAACATCTGAGAAGGCTTTGTGTGAAAAAGTAAGAACATCATCCGCTTAACAGGCAACAGTTTTACTGCCGCTGCTGCTTCGGCTAAGTGACTCCTTCCTTGGCCCAGCAAGCAGAGACTACTGAACCACACTTCCCTGCTGCAGTGATTGCTCTTGAATTGTTATCATAGCCATAGAGTGGGTTTGGTTGTTTTTGCTATCTCATTGGCCAGGTAGGAAAAGTCTGCCTACCATCTGAGTCTTGACTTGACAATCTTCTTTCTCTCTTAATCTCCGCCTTCTGGTGCTAGTTTCATGATTTTTCATGGTAGGCAGATTCTAAATGATATCCCCTGAACATTTAAGAAGTAATTTCTGTAACAAATTTAAGCATTGGTTGAGGAGGGGGGCAAGCAGGAATATTTAGCGAGGCAGGTCTCCCAGCTCCTCTCCGGCTACGGCCTGCCCAACCTGTCTCTCATGTCCAAATTGCTCTTGAATTCATCCAAAAAGTGCAATTCTGCAGTGGCTTCCTCCTCCTGCTCTGAAGAATAGATTGTGTATGACTATAGTTTGTACCTGTAGCAGCAGCTAGCAGATCACTTTTACATTCCATGCAATCAACGTGTATTCGTGAGCAACTGTGTAAGGGCGGTGTTAGTTTTTGGACCCTGCACCAAACTCACAGTGGGAATAATGTAACTTCATACAAAATTCTGCATTGTCTAGTAGTCTAACTCCATTGCCATGAGCCTGCCAAAGATCAACACATATACACCAGATCTCAATGTGCCAAGAGACTAGATGTACCACTAAAAGATAAATGAGTAGCTCCAGAAATTCATCTGAGGGGTGCAGGGCTTGTTTCCTCTGCAACCAAAAAAGGAAGCAAGGCACCTGTCCCACTACTAGCCTGGGGTAATCCATCCATCCCTTACCTAGGGATGGGCAAATATGCCAATTTTGCTTTCAGGTTTTCTCTCTTTTTTAATAATCTGAGTTATCTTCTCCACATTTTCACTTCAGTTTGCAGTTTTTAGAAAAGCTGTGCAACGTCATCAGTATTTTTGTGAGAATTTCTGCTCCTGTACACATTTTGTATGTGATTTTTCTAATTGCAACGCAATTCCCTCAAACTTGGCACATTTTTGTATGTTCTTTTCACTAATATATGCACTTTTAGTATATGCATTTTTGTACTACGTTACTTGGTTGGGTGACTGCATTGCTGGATTCCAGGCCCCCCAAGTGCCTCTATTTTCCAGGGACAGTTCCAGATTTACAGAAACCTTCCTGGTTTTCTGATCTAATCCCAGAATGTCCCGCTTTTCCTTAGGACATCCCTATTTTCATTAGAGAAGTGTTGGAGGGTATGGAGTTATGCAACCCCTGAGCCAAGGAGATAAGTAACTAAACAACCTTTAGAAGGATTTCTGAAAGCAGCCCTTTATAGGGATGCTGTTTAATGTTTTTATATATGTTGGAAGCTACCCAGAGTGGCTAGTGCAACCCAGTCAGATGGGTGGAGCAGTATTGTTACTAAATTTTGTTGTTGTTGTTTAGTCGTGTTCAACTCTTCGTGACCCCATGGACCAGAGCACGCCAGGCACGCCTATCCTTCACTGCCTCTCGTAGTTTGGTCAGACTCATGTTGGTAGCTTCGAGAACACTGTCCAACCATCTCATCCTCTGTCGTCCCCTTCTCCTTGTGCCCTCCATCTTTCCCAACATCAGGGTTTTTTCCAGGGAGTCTTCTCTTCTCATGAGGTGGCCAAAGTACTGGAGCCTCAACTTCAGGATCTGTCCTTCTAGTGAGCACTCAGGGCTGATTTCTTTAAGGATGCATAAGTTTGATCTTCTTGCAGTCCATGGGACTCTCCAGAGTCTCCCCCAGCACCATAATTCAAAAGCATCAATTCTTCGGCGATCAGCCTTCTTTATGATCCAACTCTCACTTCCATACATTGCTACTAGGAAAACAAACTTAGTTGGTCTCTAAGGTGCTACTGGAAGGAATTTTTTTATTTTATTTTGTTCTGTGAGGTGAGTGGGGCTGAGAGACTTCTAAGAAGTGTGACTAGCCCAAGGTCACCCAGCAGCTGCATGTGGAGGAGCGGAGACATGAACCCAGTTCACCAGATCCTTCCAGTGAGCACTCAGGGCTGATTTCCTTCAGAATGGATAGGTTTGCTCTCTCAAGAGTCTCCTCCAGCACCATAATTCAAAAGCATCAATTCTTTGGCGATCAGCCGAATTGTTATTAAATAAGATGTCCCTATGTTCATCAGAGAAATGTTGGACGATATGAAATTCTAGTAAGTGCAAGTTCTGAAGGATGGCTGCGTTCGCTCTGCATGTTGTTTGGGAAAGTACAAATTAAGTTTGTTTTAAAATGCAAATAGAATTAAAGTTCTCATCCATTCACACCTGTATCTAATCAAGGGAGTCACTTAAACCTCAAGCTACAGCGAACCCCACCCACCAAGCACTGGATATGGTTGCATATTTTCCTCCGAGAGTATCTAAACCTAAGCAATATGTTTCATTTAATTTTATTGCTGCCTATAAAAACATTTGCTTTCTGTGAAACGTATTTTTCCAGAGGCGATGAAAGAGAGGGCCCAGCAGAGATGCTCTGGGGATTTAGCTTAGAATTTTGGCAAACCTCATGTCGTCAAGCTATTTGTGCATGATGGGAGTAACACAGCGTGACAATAATATGGTAGGAATTAAACAGGCAACAGTTATATGTTCTGGAGAACACGAGTAATCTTTATGGAGATTGAGGCTGCAACCCAATACTCACCTGGGAATAAGGAGAGGCAGCGGGGGGTTTTGACGTTCCTAATATTGAAGAAGAATGCTAGATATGGTTTCATTGTTGATTATTCTGAAGGTGGCCACTTTTACTGTAATGTTGCATGATCTCTGGAAAGTGAGAAAATTTGGGAACCAAAGATGACTCATCCTCCCAGCTGAGGGGAGGGGGTTGACGAAGTTGGGTGTGCATGTCAAGGAATAGCAGAATCGCAGAAAGGGACCAGGAAGGAACAGGGACAGACCATATAACAGGGAGACACTGGTGGAGGAAGAGGAGTGCGGGGGGGGGAGCGCACTGCCCTTGGCAGCGTGATCCTGGCAGGGTGCCATCGTGGCTGCCACCCTGCCCCGCCCCCGCAGGCAGCACGCCCGGCCCCACCCGCTCTCCACCCCACCCCACCCCGGTGCCGGAGCATGAAGCTCCGCCACTGCATGGAGAAGAGCTCCCGAAATGTGGAAAGTTTGAAAAGTACTGTAAAATAAAATGAGAAAGTACTGCGGCATGAAATCATAGTGGATGGAGAATGGGTTAAATGCTACATTCCCTAAATTATAATGTTGTGTGTTGTCGAGATCCTATAGGTTGTGTTAATAAGCTGGCATTTGAACAGGCATTGTGAGGAAAATACGGCTAATTTGAAGGAATGGCATTTAAAACCACGGTTGGGGTTACTTATGAATATGTTTCAGCGGGAGGCAATTTCTGTAGATGGAAATTGCACTGCATATATTTATCCAACTCCTATAACATTACACGCAGTAGTTTTTAGATCTTTAGTCACCCGGATACCACAATGTCAAATTTATGCTGGGGATAAATCAATAAACAAGTCACACTACCGGAGCATTGCTCAAACTCCTATGACCAAAGCCTAAATCTTTCCTGAACCAATGCCAGGGTTATGAACTGAGAGATGTGAATAGCCATCTCTTGCCCCTCAAGTGCAATTCCTTATTTAGGCATGTGGCTAGGAATCCAAGTGGATGGCAGAATCCCACATAATTGGCTGTTTGCAGGCATCTCTCCCACAGGAAAATATAAAGCCAGTGCAGACTTCGGGTTAATGGCCTTTATTTGGGAAAGGTGCTCTTCAAAACACAGGTCCTTGTATGCCAAATAAGCTGTATGAGTCTAACTGTAATGCAAGGATTTATGCGAGTTCAGCTGCTGAACAGACAGCAGGTGACGTGTGTCAGTGTGTTTAAAAAGGTGCGCCATCTTAGGAGTTCCTATTGAGGCAGTGCTAATTGAAAGCATGGAGATCACTGTTGGACAGCTCTTTAACTCTGTGATATATTGGGTGCTTTGACTCATTCTTGTCTTCACTGGTTCACAGAGATGGATGAGGGCTTTTCAGAAAACTTCCTGTGCATCTTCTTACGTGCTATGATGCTAAATTGGGTTATTACCAGAAGCCAACATCTGGGGGAAATGCAAGTTAAACTTTGCAGAGCTGCCTGGCATGTTTTCTAGCCATGTTTTCTGACTAGCACTTCCCAATCCTCCGTCTTTGTTTCTTTCAAGATAACTATGCATTAGCATATAAATAGATTGGATTCTAAAATAGATCCTTCCTATTTTTGACTTTTGGGAACATTTACATGTCACAGCAACTTTATTCCGAATACGTGGGAAATTGGATGACTGGTGTTTAGATAAAAACGGTTCTGCAAAATGTTTGGGGTTGCCAGCTTTTGTTCTGGAAGGGCTCCTACGCCTTTAATTGATGCATGGCATACCATAATTCACTAGCTTGCACTTTTCCTGGCACATGGGGGGGGAGAGCCCTGTGGTGCCTGCAGCATGCTTTTTGGGCATGGAGGGGGAGGAGGGTTCCCCACATCAAGAAAAGCAGTCCTTGTTTTGCAAGTATGCAAGGCTCGGGAGCCCTGAAAGGAAAAGAAGTTGGCAGTCTTACTCTTGATTTGGATGCCGAGTAAAAATGTATTTTACAAAGTCTCCAGTTTTGCTGAAAATGCACAGCAAAAGCATCTGAAACGTTTATATCTGGCAGACCTTGAGAGCTGTCGTTTAAATTGTCTATTAATAGCACTGAAGCGGCAGGTAGACAGAATGACTGGCTTTAGCAAAGCACTCTGCTCCGCTCCGATTCCCATGCGATGTCACTGGCCCCACTGGTGAAATATTACCAGCAGAGCTAACAATGAAAACCAACATGCATTTCAGATATGTTGTTCCTTTGATCTCATTATTTCCAATCTGGCAAAGAAGAGTAATATGGTATTTAAGGCTTATGGAAAGTGAGCTGGTTATCCTAACAGCTGTTTAGGAAGATAAAGTGGGGGAAAGCAGAAGTAATTTCATTACAGCATTAGTAGGGAAATGCATAAAGAGAAAGTGAAGAGCCCACCAAGTATCTTTCAAGGTGAAAGATTTTTGAAACGGGATGCCAAAGGTTTTCAGAATTTTTTGTAATGCATGCAGTGCAGATGCAAATTTAGCTGTCTGTGCACTGTGAACAGCACCATAATTCAAAAGCATCGATTCTTCGGCGAAAGAAGACTGATCGCCAAAGAATTGATGCTTTTGAATTATGGTGCTGGAGGAGACACTTGAGAGTCCCGTGGACTGCAAAAAGATCAAACTTATCCATCCTTAAAGAAATCAGCCCTGAGTGCTCACTGGAAGGACAGATCCTGAAGTTGAGGCTCCAGTACTTCGGCCACCTCATGAGAAGAGAAGACTCCCTGGAAAAGACCCTGATGTTGGGAAAGATGGAGGGCACAAGGAGAAGGGGACGACAGAGGATGAGATGGTTGGACAGCGTTCTCGAAGCGACTGGCATGAGTTTGGCCAAACTACGGGAGGCAGTGGAGGATAGGGGTGACTGGCGTGCTCTGGTCCATGGGGTCACAAAGAGTCGGACACGACTGAACGACTGAACAACAGCACTGTGAACAACTGGAGAGATGCTCCTAGGCAGGGTTTTGGTTTTTTTAAGTTTCATGTGTGCATGTTTAACCTACCTGAACCGAATGCCAGGTCTCACTCCAACCCTCTACTTGTCTGCCAAGAGATTGGTGGGCAAATCAGCAATATAGATCATTGCTTCTCCAGACAGTTAAATGAAAGGTCTGGTGTAATAAAAATATAATGTATGGGTACAGGAGTCTACAAAAACAACAGAAAGGCTTAATGTGGTATGCGAGGAGGATTCAAATGCATTGCTTTCAGTGGTCCAAGACATATTAATAGAGATCTCTTAGGGCAGTTTTAGCAAAAGCAAGACAGAATTATTTCAGAAATGCATTTGTTTATTCTATGTAAAGTAAGTTCAGTCGAGGCATAGGAAAACTCAGCCCTCCTGATGTTTGGGGACTACAATTCCCATCATCCCTGACCACTGGTCCTGTTAGCTAGGGATGATGGGAGTTGTAGTCCCAAAACATCTGGAGGGGCGAGTTTGCCTATGTCTGGTTAAGTCTATCAAACAGTAGGTTTGCTGGGGTGTGTATGGAGGGAATGAGTGGGATTGCAGTGTAGCAAGTACATACTGTGATTATGTAATGGAAGAAGGTTAGAAAAATGAATCAAAACTATTATCAATATTGGATGGAGAAAATAAAGATTGCAGGGCAAAGATAATGCCTTTTTTTCTTTGTAGCTGCTCATCTGGTAGTAGCAGAGGCAGAGGAGCAGGTACCAATAGCACTGAGGAAACATGTTTAACTAGAAATAATAATCATGCAGATACAGAAGGCTAAAGGAGATACAGAACTTGAGAATACTTTGCATGATCTTACAGTATTTGTGAACAGGGGAAACCTCAGTTGAACACCAGCAATGAATGACTTCCAGACTTCCTCTTTACAGAGTATTCATCTTGATTTCTTGGGTGGGGGCAGCAGAATTAGATGGCGCTGCGGAATTATGGAGCACTCGTTCTGATTTGTTGGACAGGAAGTTTGCACCAATAAATTTTAATCCCACTCTTTCCAGTCCATTTGGCTAACACGTTCAAAACAAACTCAAAGAATTCTGGGAACTGTAGTTTAGCCCAGACAGACATATAATCCCCAGCACCCACAACAAATTACAGTTCCCAGGATTCCTTGGGGGAAGTCATGTGCTTCAGATGTATGGTATATACCGGTATGCAGCCTGCCACTCTTCTTACCGCAATATGGGAGGGAAGTGGGTTTGCTCAAATAGTGACATTCCGGAAGTGCCGTGGGTAACTAGGGAACAACCTTAGAGGGCGAGTTTTTACTAGTTCTATTTATTTCAGGTGGCAAAAAGACAAATGAATATTGAACTTGGGGGGGGGGTGCTCTTATGCCATTAAAACCCCTTCTGTGAATAAATTAATGAAGTAGCAGAAGAGAAAAGAAAAGGAGCTGGTCTGTCTAGTTCAGTATTGTGTAAACCGGAAGGCAATGGTTTTCCAGGGTTTCTAGTATTTCCCTGCCCTGTCTGGAGATGCTTCAGACTAAAACTGGGACCTTTTGCATGCAATGCATGTTCTCTGCCACTGAGCTGCAGCCTGCAAGTACCTCCCACATCACACCGCAGAAAGCTTAATTTAAACCATATGGTAAACATATGTGAACAGGTGCAGCATTTCTTCCTGTTTCTTTTCTGTCCAACTTGCATTCCAGCGGGTTTCTAAACCTATTTCTAAACCAGAAAGGGTATGTATGTATCATATCATCGTATTATATCCACTGTAATAAAAAATCTGACCTTAGAGAAGGCCGCATATTCAAGGCCAAAACC
Source organism: Lacerta agilis (assembly GCF_009819535.1). NCBI lineage: Eukaryota > Metazoa > Chordata > Lepidosauria > Squamata > Lacertidae > Lacerta > Lacerta agilis. The sequence goes on along the minus strand of NC_046315.1, from coordinate 79,905,644 downwards.
TCTCCAGTCGCTTAACGGTAACTTGTTGGCTCAAAGGCAACAAATTTAAAGACCAGTCCCAAATTGCAACCCCCCCCCCCCCCCGCGCATTTGGAACGTTACATGAAAAATATCGAGCCACAAGTTTCCCAGGGCTGCGGTCATTTCCAGAGTATGAACCAGAAACATGAGACGGGTCGTTCTTGGAATGCAGCGTAAAATTTATGATGCTAATAAGGTGTTAGGTTGCCTCGCCCTCGCGTTTGTCAGCTCCCTAACTCCGGTGGAACAGTGTTCTATCGTTTCTGCACATTGGCGCATGGCACCCCTGAGCTGCGTTTTGCCAGGGAACTGCTTTTAAAAAATAAGATCCTGCTTTGTGGCATGTTGCATATGCAGCAAAATTCTGCAAGGCCAGAGTGCAAAGCCCTTCTGGAGGCAGCTGTAAAGATCTCTCGGGTTAGATCTGCTTCCCCACGTTCCCAGAAAGCAGGAGGGTTAGTGGATGAAAGTCCAGTGGATGCCATTGCAACCGCTATGGCAACGTATCAGGTTTGTCTCATAGTATATAACAAGGCTGTTGAAGTTTGCCTTCCTCCAGAGTTACAAATCATAGAACGGAGCTAACAGTTACGTTCTTGCGCATATAAACCTCCAACATTTTATAAACATAGTGGAGTGAACAAAAGCAATCAGTCGTTAATATGGTGGGAAATACTAATGAAAACAGGGTGCATACCCTCCAACATTTCTCCAATGAAAATAGAGATATTATTATTATTATTATTATTATTATTATTATTATTATTATTATTATTATATTTTACTACCCCACCCACCAGACTGGGTTGCCCTAAATAAATAAAATAAAATAATTTTAGCCATAAATCCATGGTTAAACTGGACTTTACAGTTGTTCATTTAAATGCTCACCAATTTGATTAGCCTGTGCAGTTTAAGATATAATAAACCCAAACTCAGGAATGCACAACGTCTCTCACAATTCCATAGGGTTGCCATATTTCAAAAAGTGAAAACCAGGACATCCTGACCTTTATTATTATTATTATTATTATTATTATTATTATTATTATTAAGGAAACCCTCCAAAATTGTTGAAATTTTATAAGGAAAACCGAAAAGATATTGAGCTTCTCTAAGATCGATTCACTTGTTTAAGATCCAGGACAAAGCACTGCCTTTCGGAACCCCCCACCCCACCCTGGTAATGTCTGGATGAATGGCAGCCCTGCAGAGCCAATGTGGTGTAGTGGTTAAGAGCGGTAGACTTGTAATCTGGGGAACCGGGTTCGCGTCTCCGCTCCTCCCCATGCAGCTGCTGGGTGACCTTGGGCTAGTCACACTTCTCTGAAGTCTCTCAGCCCCACTCACCTCACAGAGTGTTTGCTGTGGGGGAGAAAGGGAAAGGAGAATGTTAGCCGCTTTGAGAATCCTTCGGGTAGTGATAAAGTGGGATATCAAATCCAAACTCTACTTCTTCTTCTTCTCTTCTTCATGTGAAAGCAGAACAGGATAGTGGGGTTGCACTTCTAGCATGACACCTGGGGTGGTGTTCATACCATTCCCGCCCCCCGCAATGCATATACCGTATATATGGCAGCAACCTCCATTTCAAGTTGAATTGACAGATTTCACAATCCTAACAGGATATGTTACTATTCTTACTAAAGCTACAAGAGTTAACGGGCAGATAAAAATATTAAAATCACAGGCAGATGGTGGCTGTACCTCTAAACAAGTATAAATATACGTTTCCTAGTCCACTTATAAGATGCATCGTTTTCTTAGAAAGAAGTTGGTTGCCAGAGTTTATCAACGATTCTTCCTATTTGTCCTAAGTATCCTTGACCACATAACAGACTGTAAGTTAATCTTCAGGTTCAGTGCAAGTGAATACCAGAAAAGAAAAACGGCTTAGACAGTTTATGATCAGCAACTCAAATTACAGTCTTGGAAGTCCTCTCCAGCACTGCACCATTTCAAATAAACAGTGTGATAGCATATTTACAAAGTGAGGAATGGTTTTTCATTTCAGCATAGAGGCCAACTCAGAAATTGCAAGGAAAACTTCGTGGCATCATATGAGAGACAGCAGACTGAAGTCTGCCTTGCCCAGTAAGGTTAATAATTTCCCATTCTCTTCTACCTGACCAAAATGGAAAATAGTTATATATCTTTGTGTGTTCCTACTTCTCAGCTTGAGATTGCTTTGGAATACAAGTTCAACCAAATGTCACTTTTGTGCTGGTTGCCAAGTTTTGTTTTATGGGCACCCAATCTTGTGCTCAAACCAGGAGCCTAACACATTCAACCAGTCTTGAGGTGATTCAAACTACAATTAATCCAGGACACAGCTGCCAGACTGGTGACTGGGAGTGTCCACTAGGACTGTGTAACACCAATCCTAAAAGATCTGCATTGACTCCCAGTACATTTCCGAAGACAATTCAAAGTGTTGGTGCAGATTTTTAAAGCCCTAAACGTCTTTGGCTCTGTATACCTGAAGGAACGTCCCAACCCCTGTTGTTTAGCTGGGATGCCAAGATCTAGCTCCGAGGGCCTTCTGGTGGTTTCCTCACTGCCAGCAATGAAGTCAGGTTATAGGGAACCAGACAGAGGGTCTTCTTGGTAGTGGGGCCCACCCTTTAAAGGTCAGAACCAACACTTTGAATTGTGCTCAGATCCATGCACATCCATGTGGAATCTACACACACATGAATAAACATTCTGAAAATGTTTTAAAGTGTGTTTTTTTAAATGTTGAATTTTCCGTAAGGCTCACCATTGCCATCTAGTGTCACATTGTATATTGCACTTAAAACACACTTAAGATGTGTCATTTGCAACTGTATAGCTGAGTCCCCAGTGTTACATGGCCCCAGTGGCCACTCCCAGTCACTGCATTCTGGATTAGTTGTAGTTTCCAGGTTACCTTCGAAGGGCTGCCCAATGTAGACCGCATTGCAGTAGTCCAAACAGGAGATAACTAGACCATGCACCACTCTGGCGAGACGGTGTGTGGGCTGGTAGGGTCTCAGCCAGCATACCAGGTGGAGCTGCTAGTCATCTTTGCTAACCCCAAGAAGTGCATGAAGGCCTTGCTAGGGAAAAAGAGAGGATATCCACGAGTAGGCCTGGCTTATCCTCTGGTAGTGATATTTTGCTTGTACAGTACAGATTTGCAGTGTGTCAGACCCATTGCAACTCAAACACATGCTTCTGAGAAATGCTAATAATTATGGGATGTTGACTGTGCAGTACTCTGCAATGCTGAACTAGAGAGGCTGCTAATAGCAGACATACAGGTGAACCTCGTCCCAGTTTCTTGTTTGATTCCAGAATGTCCCGTTTTTCCTTAGGATGTCTCTATTTTCATTGGAGAAATGTTGGAAAGTAGGGAGTTATCATACCCCCGAGCTGTCTGAAGGCAATCCTGTATAGGGAAGTTTTATAATGTTTTATTGTGGTTTTTTTATATGTTGGAAGCTGCCCAGAGTGGCTGGGGCAACCCAGTCAGATTTGTGGGGTATAAACTATTGTTATGGAATGGGGTGTCCCTTTTTTCATGGGAGAAATGGTTGGAGGGTAGGAAAGAAATGATTTTGAACAAGTTTCATTTGATGAGTAACACAATGAAGTTAGCACTTTTCTCACATAGACTTTGTTGGAGTGGTTTTTTTTAAAAGAAATATTTTGCCATTTCTACTAAGGGTTTTGGGAAAGGTGTTGTTGAGATGGGCCTGACGAATCTTAGCTTTAGCAAGAGGTCAGCACCATCATGCCAGGGAACCAAGACACAAAGGACTGAACAATGCACATGTCTGGTTCTCCACACTGTCAGAAACAGGAAAATTCTTTGGTTGCTGCTTCTGATGGAAACTGAAAGCAGGAGCAGAGGTCTGGTTGCGACGCTGCTATGACCCACAATAAGAAATCAGGAGTGACGGTGCCAGAACTTGCATGTATCATGGCATCTATCGCAGCCTCTCAGTAGTTGTTAAAATAAATACTGCCGTCTAAGGAGCAAGTGATCTGGTGGTTGAGTATAATATTTCCCTGTAGTATCTTCTGGTAGCCCTGAGTATTTCACTAAGGAAGTGCAGTTCTTTTCAGTAGTAACATTTGTTATATTTACAGCACAGGAAAGCATTTACCATTTGTTTGAGGCCTACTGCCATCTTTTAAACTGTATATATGTTGGTCAAAATACAGTGCATGTTACATGGTGCAAGATTTATCACTGGATTTATTTATTTATTACTTAAAAGCAGTTTTTGGAGGGCCTGGATTAGTTTGAATCAGCAGCACTGTGGGAAACACAGAAACTAACACAGGAGAAGAGGAGAAGAAGAGTTTGGATTTGATATCCCACTTTATCACTACCCGAAGGAGTCTCAGAGCGGCTAACATTCTCCTTTCCCTTTCTCCCCCACAACAAACACTCTGTGAGGCGAGTGGGGCTGAGAGACTTCAGAGAAGGGTGACTAGCCCAAGGTCACCCAGCAGCTGCATGTGGAGGAGCGGAGACGCGAACCCGGTGCACCAGATTACGAGTCTGCCGCTCTTAACCACTACACCACACTGGCTCTCACAGGCCATTCTCCTGATTTTGATCCTAAAAAACTCCGCCCTGATGCTTATTACACTGGAGGATGGGAAACCTATATTTCCCCCTAGTATGTTGAACAACAGTTGGGGGAATGCCACAGGAAAAAACAACAACAATAAAAAACCACCCTTCTCAAATTCTGATGTTCTAATCCAATTTGGAGCAGTTCTGCAACTGTTTTTTTACTGAACGTAAATGCTCTGTGAGATCTAATCAGAGATCTCTATTCTAATGGGTGGTTTGGTCTTGCGTGCAAATGAGTGACAATGCAAAGAGATGTGGACAAAGAAGAAACGGACCATTTCCCCTTTCCCATTTGGTACACTTAGGCAGTGCTATTTTTCTAGGGGGGAAAGGGACCATGAACTTACCATGAACACCTCCCTTGTTCTCTTAGAATGGCAATGAGTTCCTGTGAGTTCCCCCTGGGGGGGAAAAGCCCTATGCTTATGGTTTCTGACCGCATTTTCTGTTTCCTTCTTCTCCATGCCTCTCTCATAAGAGGAGTCACCTGTTTTGAATCTCTTTCCATCCGAGTGCAAAAACCCCACAGCTTGTTCTGCTCGCCTCACCTCAAGAAGCATATGGTAGAGTTGCAGAAGTTTTCAGAATAGGGCAACTGAAATGATCACGGGAATAGAGCGAATCCCCTACGAAGGAAGGTTGCAGTGTTTGGGACCGTGTAGTTTAGTTAAGAGGTAAGCAGGAGACAACATGGTAGACATTTATAAAAAGAAAAGGCTTATCCAAGGGAGAGAAAGGACTGCTAAGCTGGAGGTGGGCGCCAGGGAGACAGGTAATGGCCCTTGCAATTTTAAAACCAGGTTAAGCCTGCCAAGATTCTCAGCAGTAGCCACGAGGAACGATAAACTGCTCTCTATCTTGGTGGCATTCTGTGCTTCTCTCCTGCTGTGCCAGTAAACTGATCCAGTCTTTGGAAACTTTGCTGTGTCCTGCCAGAATTAAAGCAGACCCTCCAAATATCCCTATTTTCCAGGGACAGTCCCAGATTTACAGAAGCCGTCCCAGTTTCTGATTTGATCCTGGGGTGTCCTACTTTTCTTTAGTATGTCCCTATTTTCACTGGAGAAATGTTGGAAGGCAGGAAGTTAGGCGACCCCCTGAGCCAAAGCGAAACCTCTCTAGAAGATATCTGAAGGCAGCCTTGTATTGGGAAGTTTTAAAAAAAATGTTTAATGTTTTAGTGGCACCCGCCCTGTGGAATGCCCTCCCACCAGATGTCAAAGAGAAAAACAACTACCAGACCTTTAGAAGACATCTGAAGGCAGCCCTGTTTAGGGAGGCTTTCAATGTTTAATAGATTATTGCATTTTAATGTTCTATTGGAAGCCGCCCAGAGTGGCTGGGGAAACTCAGCCAGATGGGTGGGGTATAAATAAATTATTATTATTATTATTATTATTATTATTATTATTATTATTATTAATGTTATTATTATTATTATTATTATTATTATTGGAAGCCACCCAGAGTGGCTGGGGAAACCCAGTCAAATGGGGTGGGGTAATAATAATAATAATAATAATAATAATAATAATAATAATAGAATATGACATTTCTATTTTCATTTGAGAATTGTTGGAGGGTATGTTAAAGAGGGTTTACTCAGCCCAGGATGTGTACAGCATAGGCATCAGTCTCTAGTAAGGAGAGGGGACAATCAGCAACTGTAAGTAACACGTGACATGTGGTAATACAAAGTTGCTTTCCGTTTTAAACAGAGAACTCAATACAGTACATGACATTGGGGTAGGAAATCTGTTGCTCTCCAGATTCTGTACTACAGCTCCTATCATCCTTGATCTTTGGCTATGCTGCCCAAGGCTGATGGGAGTTGTAGTCCAAAAGCATATGAAGGGCCACTGGCTTTCCATCCCTACATTTCTTGTTTGTTGTGGCCCTACAGTAAAGCATAGACGCAAAGCCTGTGTGTCCCTGTGACATTAAACTTCCTTGCACATGGGTCTGGGAAACCCAGCCCAATCAGAGAAGAAGAAGAAGAGAAGAAGAGTTTGGATTTGATATCCTGCTTTATCACTACCCTAAGGAGTCTCAAAGCGGCTAACATTCTCCTTTCCCTTCCTCCCCCACAACAAACACTCTGTGAGGTGAGTGGGGCTGAGAGACTTCAGAGAAGTGTGACTAGCCCAAGGTCACCCAGCAGCTGCATGTGGAGGAGTGGAGACACGAACCCGGTTCCCCAGATTACGAGTCTACCGCTCTTAACCACTACACCACACTGGCTCTCAGAGTATTCCTGTGGCAATTATAATGTATGGAACTGTCCTGAAAATTATCCACACACCAGCACTAAACCTATAAAAGCCAGTGCTATGCAAGAAGATATGGTCACTGTTGAGAGCATTGCTGGAGGATAGAAATGTGCTAAGTGAATTTAAATACATGTGTTAGGCTTGGATCAAGGTGATCCAGGTTCCAACTCTCCCACTCAACCAGGAATTTTAGTAGGTGGCCATGGGTCAACCATAACCTCTAAGCCCAATCTACCTTTCACATCTTCTTGAGGATAGCACAGACTAATGCAAACATGCCCAACTACACTGTCCTGAAGCGTCTGGAGGAAGAATAAGTTTAAAAGAAATAGAGAGCCTGTTCAACACAGTAATTTGCAAACAAATAAAAAGATGCAAAAAAATAATGTGTGGTATTTGAATATATGGTATTAAGAGTTAATCAATGAAAATGCCAAGTTTTTAGAAATATAATAGAGGTTCCCAACCTTGCAGCATCTTGAGACATCCACCAAGATAAAAATTAAAAAAAATCACTGTGAAAGATACTCCCTTTGAGCTTCATTAAAAGAAAAAACCTTGTGCAGAAAACAAGAGAACACAGTAATGATGAAATCATCCCTTCGCAAAGAACAACTTTCCCCAGAAGGCACCAGTGACCTCCCCAATACCGTTCCTGTTCATCATACATAAAGTACCAGCCAAAACCTTATTGCTTAAAGCCGAAGAAAGCCTGGGGGATGAGAAAGTTAGCCAAATATCTTTCTCGCTGACATTGAAACCAAGCTGAGGTCAGCTTTGCTAACACGTTTCTTGGTCAGAATTGCAACTATGAAGGTTGACAGGGTGGACTTCCTCTGTTTTGTGGGTGAGAGTTAAGATGGAGATGGCCCGGCAAAGCAAAGTGTAGTTCTTTAGGCTTCTAGCCGGATTACGGTTCTTCAGAGGTCAAACGAAAGACATGTGAGCTACTCTCCGAAATCCCAAGAATGCCCCGCTGTGCTTTGCACGTAAGATCAACCAGGTGATCTGGGAAAGACCACGGCTATTCAAGATAAGTCAGAGGTTAAAAATGGACGTGTTTTATCCCCCATAAATAAAATGTGGTTTGATAGGGTGCCCCGTGGAGTTGCGTACCACTTTGGAGAAAGACCTGCTTCAACTTTCTTATGAACTTGTGCTTGTCATGAACTTCTGATTTATAACGACTAGAAATGGCGTGCCAAACACGTCGTGTGCTCCAGCTTGTCATGTGGATTCCAGAAATCTGCTGTGCACGCAGCATCTCGCAGCAAGCAGGTTGTCGACTTGGCACAAAACAAACCCTTGTAAATAGGGGAGGGATTTTGTGACACGCAGGCCCTAATTTAAGATGGAGGCCTTAGCCACCTGACACGGTTTGCCTCACATAGCAACCACGCTCAGTAACGAAACTTAGCAGGCAGCGTTCAGAACGAGTCGGAGTTAAAGAAACAAGGGAGGCGCAGGCAAACGAGCTAAACGTGAAATGGTGTAAACAAAGTGGGTGCTACTAAAGGAGAGCAATGAAATTGTAACCCTACATTTAAAGCACATAACTTGCCCCCAGAGAATCCTGGGAATTGTGGTTTGATCAAGGTGCTTGGGATTGTAGCTCTGCGTGGGGCAAATTACAGTTCCCAGGGTTGTATAAATGCTTTAAATGTATGGTTTGTTTTAAGAAAGAAGTTAAGACAAATGGGAGGGGGGGAGGCGTGGACTTCCACTTATTCAGATACTGTATAAGATAAGTAGATATAAGGTCTGGGCTACCCCAAGACATTTTGCCCCCCAGTGCCTCATTCTGCCACAAATAGCCACCAATATGGGGCTGCTGCTGTTGGAGGTGTTGGGATGCAACACAGCTTGCACTGAAGGCTGATGTGTCTACATCGAGGAGGAGGAGGAGTAGTAGTAGTGATAATAATAATAATAATAATAATAATAATAATAATAATAATAATAATAATAATAATTTTATTTATACCCCGCCCTTCCCAGCCAAAAACCGGGCTCAGGGCGGCTAACACTATTTAAAATCACAGCAAAAACATAAAAGCAATCAATTTAAAATACAGATTAAAATACAAATTCAAAATTCAAACTGCAGTAGATCAAGAACCTCCTTGTTTCTTTGCCTGGCCTGCCTGGCTTAACCTTTGACCTTCCATCAGGTGCTAGCCTGATACCTTTAGGGTGGCTGACCTAATTTCCTGCTTCCTTCTTCTTCACACCTCCCTCGTGAGAGGAGACATCTATTTTGAACCTCATACCTTCCAACACTTCTCCAATTAAAATAGGGACGTCCTATTCCATAACAACAACAACAACAACAACAACAACAACAACAACAACAACAACAACAATTCTATTATTTATACCCCGCCCTTCTGATTGGGTTGTCCCATCCAGTCTGGGCAGCTTCCAACATATTAAAAAAAAAAAAAACTTTAAAAAAAAAAAACTTCCCTAGACAGGGCTGCCTTCAGATGTCTTCTAAAGTTGTATAGTTACTTATCTCCTTGGCTTGGAAGTCGCATACCCTCCATACCCTCCAACATTACTCTGGTGAAAATAGGGGCATCCAAGGAAAAGCAGGATATTCTGGGATCAAATCTGAAACCATCACACAGCTGCAGAGCATATGGCCACACTGCCCAGGGCGGGCACGCTCCTGAGGGGGTGTGGGATGAAGTGTGCCCTCCCAGGCATGGGATAGTCGCTCGGGTGCTTGGAGTGGCACATGCGCCCTGCAGCCATGGGCAAAGCAAGCCGCCCACGGGGGTGAAGCAAGCTGCCAATGGTGGACATTTGGCGCCATCGCCTGCCCACGACTCCCAAGCCTCCCCCAAGTTTTCCAAACAAAGCGGGAAGGGAGGAATGCCACTGGCAAAGCAGCACAGCTCTCCCCTTCCCCCAATGGCTTGGGGTAGGCTTGGGAGTCGCGGGTGGGCGGCGTTCCAAATGTCACCCCCCCCATAGCAAAGACACTTGGGACAGTACGCCCCCACTGCACCCCCCTTCCTCTGCTCCTGCCAAGACGGCATCTGTAAATCTAGGACTGTCCCTGGAAAATAGGGACACTTGGAGGGTCTGGAATCTCCCTCCATCCCAGAGCATAGCTTGTTACGTTTCTTCTTTAGTTCTTTAGTTAGTGAGAGCCAGTGTGGTGTAGTGGTTAAGAGCAGTAGACTCATAATGTGGTGAATCGGGTTCGCGTCTCCGCTCCTCCACATGCAGCTGCTGGGTGACCTTGGGCTAGTCACACTTCTCTGAAGTCTCTCAGCCCCACTCACCTCACAGAGTGTTTGTTGTGGGGGAGGAAGGAAAAGGAGAATGTTAGCCGCTTTGAGACTCCTTCGGGTAGTGAAAAGCGGGATATCAAATCCAAACTCTTCTTCTTCTTCTTCTTCTAGTTAGAACTAGGCTTTTCCCTAGCAGATTTGTATCTCCTGCAACAAAACACAGTGATTACATTCAGGGCAATGTGTGCTCTTGCAGCAGGAATTCGGTGTTCAGTTGAGTTTTAGTTAGCATGCTAACTCCAAAGGCCAGCAGTGGCTGGGAGAAATTTTCATTACAGAGAAGGGAAGAGACAGAGCTACCAGGAATCAGTTGTTAGGTTGCAGGTATGAAGTCATGTGACTGTATGACTGGAGTCATATGCCAACAGGGATACCTGTGTTGGGTGCAAATAATGTGAATGACAGCGCGATACACACAGACAAGATATTTCAAACATATATTCAATAATATGAAGAGTGGATAGAACAAAAACACTTAAATGCCATAGAGGCTCATGCGCCTGCAATATTATGCTCTATATCTGGAAGGAAGACTCATTGAGTTGAATGGGACTTACTTTTGGGTAGAGATGTGTAGAATCGCATTGCAAATATGTCTTTGTATGTATGCCCGAGGTGGGGTGTATCTTATTAAGTCCAAGGTGAAACTGACAGTGCTTTAAGTGAAGGATTCAGGCTTCCGAATTCATTACACTGAAAAGGCAAATCCATGGGAACTATGAGTAAAACCTCTCTGAGTAAAACTTAGTTGAATACCGCCCCATGTCTTCTGCTGCATTATAGCCTGAAGACACCGTTAATTTGAACAAAGGCTAACCAAGGAATTACTACCGCTATGCGAATTCTTAGCCTGGAAACTCTCTATTTCCTATTATAAATAGCAATAATCTCTTGCACCTACTATGAGTAACTGCATAGCTATGGGAGACATCATGCTTCTAGGTCCAACAGTTAAATGTTAAAGGTTTTGTATTTTGGGGTCAAGAGGTATTGAATTCAAATAAGAACAATAACGGTAGCATCTCTGCATCAGGCCAGTTTAGCATGCAGAGATTAACAAGTTTCCACTGTACAGTACATGCAGTGAGGCAACAAAGGAAAATGCTTATGGGATAGGCATTCTGTTTTGCAAGTGTGTGGAAGTGCCCGAGGCTTTGCTGCTTGCCTCGCAGAGGCAGAGACTCAGAGAGGTTTGTTTACTGGCATTTATTCTGATTAGCTGAATGAGAGGACAAGAGGGAACAGCCATAAAATGTCACACGCTGCCAACCACTCCTGCATCTCCCCACTTCAAGGTATCAGCGAATTGTAGCAGCTGCTGCAGACACACCAGTGAGTGCATCATGTCACCTAATACTGTTGCAGGAATGAAGTGCCCTTAAATAGGGGACTGACAAATTTATAGCCAAAGAAGAATCTGTCTCGAAGCACACAGCATAAAAGTACATCTATCATCTGGCCTAATGAAACAAAAATGCAAATCTGGCTCACTTCTGCAGTGTAAAGGCAGTGAATAAGATCTAGTTTGCACTGCTCGTTTTCCTTGGCGTGCCTCCTTACAACATGTTCACATGTATCATGTCTTCTTCTCCTTCCCATGATTGTGTATTGCAAGTACCTGCTCTTTTCTCTCTTTTTTGGCCAGAACCACCTTCACCTTTCGGCAGGTAATGCTTTATTTTATCCTTGCAAAGTCAATATGTAGGTGAGGATCATGAATGCTGATCTGTTGATCTAAATAAGAACAAAACAGCATACATGTAAGTATATATGAAACAGAGGAAATCATTTGGGACAGCAGAATAAGGCATCCCTGCTACATTTCTAGATGATGTAGATGTAGATGTAGATGTCGATGTCGAATATTCTAGATATGAAATAGACCAGTGGGTTGTTTTGTTCCAAGCAACATCCTCAGCAGTATGAGAGTTCCAGTCCAAACAGTGGGGTCGAGACCACAGTTTGGGTTCCAGCAGAGCAAGGGGAGTAAAGAATTGATATTTCAGAGAGCACCCTGGACAGCTCCATGTGGAGTTCACAAGTTGCCCTCCATATGTTACCTCGGCATCAAACAATCTCAGATTGGAACTTGCTTTAAAAGATTTATAAACCACTCACATTGTGATATATCAAAGGGCTATTCAGAAAACCCCAAAAGAGGATAAAATATACACCAAAAGCAACACAGTTAAAATAGCAGTACAATGCTGTGAGATGAGGAGTGGGCAATAATTTTAAAATTCATTCAGAAATTTAGCTCAAATGGTAATAAATCCTATGTCACTTTGTCACTAATGGTGGACAAAAAGCCAATAGCAGGAAGTCCTCAAACTTGGAATGTAATGGCCAGGCAGAGCATCTCTCAAGTACTGGTATCCTGGTCCTAATTTATGCAGAGCTTTGAAACAAGTAACAACACCTTGAACTTGTCCCGGGAACAGTCATTGCAACTGCTTCAACAGAGGTGTAATGTGTTGACAACAGTTAGCCACAGAACAACAGCCTTGCAGCAGCATTCTGCACAAGCTGCATTTTCTGGATGACACTCAAGGGCAGCCCCACATAGTGGTTACCAATGTATGGACCACTGGGGCCAGATTATCCAGGAATGGCTATAGCGAGCATATCAACCGAAGGTCATAGAAGGCACTCCTAGCCACTGAAGTAAGAAAGATGAATCAATTAAGGTCCCCAGATTACAAACCTGCTTCTTCAAAGGGAGTCCGACCCTGCCCAGAATAGGCAAACGGCCAGTTTCCCGGACTCAGAAACTACCCACCCACAGGGACACTGTCTTACCAGGCTCAGTTTCAGATCACTGGCCCTCATCCAGCCCACCACTGCATCCAGTTACCTTCTCATGACTTGCACGTCCAGTCCTGATTCGGATGAGAAATAGAGCCGAGTTCCAACAGCATACTGAAGACCTTGTGCTCTAAATCTCTTAAGACTACTATTGGTGGCTTCGTGAAATGTTAAATAGTACAGGGGGGAAATAGTACCCTGTGGTACCAGGGGCTGGCACATAATTACCAAGTGCTTATTTCTGGAATCGACTCTGCAGGTAAGAGCAGAACCACTGAGGAACCCCAACCCCAACATAGAAGGTCCAGGAGCGTGCCATAGTCAATGGTATCAAATGCCATTGGTAGATCAAGCAAGAGTAAGAAACCCATGGAAAACTTCAGAAGCCAAGTTACAGACAGGTTACAATAGCATCAGGTACATGACGTGTTCAAGTTAGACCAAAATCTTTTGGGTTTTTTGACCAAAGCTCACAATTTGAAAATGGACTATTACAAAATAAGGACAAACTTTTGTCTAGAATGTATAACCTTTCATTAGAATGGTAAACAAAAGACGAGCCAGTTAAAGCTTCAACGACACACTGGGCAATGGATATAGGACACAATATAGACCTAAACCTCTGGGAGAAACTTTGAGAAAGTGATTTGAAATTTACTTCATAGATGGTATCTAACTCCGAGTAGGTTGGCTAAGATGTATAAAGTACAATCCGATACATGTAGGTGAGGACAACTTGTCGAATGCATTCCTTCAAGCACCCTGTTCATGTTATTAGGCTGCAGTAAGTGAAAATGAACCCCTAATCTTTATTCGGACAGTGCCTTGACAGATTCTGTAACAACAACAGAATGGATATCAGTACAGAGGCAAACAACTAGACCCCCCCCCCAAAGTGTCTCATAAACAATTCACGTTGGGATCCAGAAAGTTGTGTAGCTCCACCCACAGGTGCAGATGTCAACAGCCCTTTGACCACTCAGAGAAGTTCTGCAGGACTTCTGCTTGAGGATGCAAGAGACCTTTTTGTTTCCCTCATCGCTACTCAGTAGGCCCAACAAAGCACCCCAACTTGTGTTTGGTTGGCTTTGGAATGTACCTTGTGTCTTGAATCTAGTTGACATCTGGATCATTTCACCACCCAGAGCTCTCAGAATACCATGTTCCCTCTATGATACCAGAGAGGGGAACTCAGGAGTGATGGCATCATATATTGTATACAACACTAAAGTCTCACGTCGAATGTAACTGATCTGTAGAAAAGACTCTTATGACCCAGAAAAAAGAGACAATGCATGTACTTTTGTAATCAAAGAAAATCTATAATAAAAATAATTATTTTTTAAAAAGTGAGTGGCCAAAGATGCTTCTTTCTTTCTTTTTAAATTGGCAGCAGTACGTTTCCAAAAGATAACAGAAAACAACTTTACCAGGAGCTGTGCAATAGCTAGCAGAAAGTTAATGTAGATCTCAGTGAATAATGTTATTCTTTCCTAAAGAGGCAGATGTTTTTCATGCAGAGCTGCCTTTAGCACATCAAGCCTATCAGAGAAGTCTACACAGTTATCTTTAAGCAGGCTATCATGATACTTGCCATACCACATTAGAAACCAGACAAATACACCTTGCTATTTATTGATTTATTTCAGATGGTAAATTCCCCCCCCCCCGGGCACTCCTTGCTTAAGAGATGCACGATACGCTTGGTAAATGAGGGCTCTTCCCCTTGGTGTGTTGTGACGGTTATAAAAATCAATCTATGATAACTTTCCCAGAGAGCAGAGGGCGGGGGAATGAAGAATCGGATACCTTTAGTATGTGCGTGTGTTTTTCTTTTTTCTTAACAAGACTAACTTTAGTCTTTATTTCACTTTACTCTTTAGAAAGAACAGCAGCAACAAAAGTGGCCGGATGATTCTACTGCCTTCATCTCCATTAACCCCCCCCCCCATGTTAGTATTTGTATTCCTTAAGACGAGAATGCATATTATTCTATGACTACATCCTGGAACCTCTTTGGGAATTTTATAATGACCTGAACTAAATATAACTGGAGGCAGTCTACACACATCTGTGATCAAAATAGATGGTGTGCATTCTGCTTAAGGTTTCTTGGAGCTGCGCTGAAAGGTGATGCAATACAAGGAGGAGAAGGAGATCTGCTAACGTTCCTATTCCATCCTTCTAGAAGAGGTCTAAAACTTAGGACTGTCAGATTGCTGATGGGCAGGTGCTCAATAATAACTAAAGCTAAAGAAGATGCGAGATCACTGTTCTTGCTTTCCCCCTCAGAGCTTTATATGTATATTGCAATGCCGAGGCAAACGCGATATAGGACGTTTGTATACAAAGCTTGCACTGGATTATACAGCAAATGCAAATTTCGGACTACATGTGCCATAGTTTCTGATGGCGAAAACTGATGGGAGCTGTAGGCCACATCATCTGGAATCTATCAGTTTGGGTACCCAATGCAGGCTTTGAAAAATGCAAGGGCGTTCCCTTTCAGCCTAGACACTCACACGCCCTGAAATGTGAAAAAGAAACAAACAGGATCTTCTTGCAGCAAGACTGCTCCCGCTGTTTCAAGGTTCCTAGTTCCATCCATTAGACCAAGGTGTGTGTGTGTGTGTGTGTGTGTGTGTGTGTCCTTCAGTGTGCATGTGAGGGTTTCAGGATAGGGTTGGTAGTGGGGGTTTAGTGGAGTTTGCATGGGGTTTCAGTGTGGGTCAGTGTTGGTGCGTTTGGATCAGTAGAAGATGCAGTATTGTGAAGGAGCTGTTTGTGTGGGGCAGGTTGCGTGGGTGTTTCACTTTGGGGTGTGGTTTCAGTTTTGGGCAGGGTGTGTGCGGGTGTGTTTGTCACTGTGGGGTTAGTTGTGAGTGGGCTCCCGTAGACTTCAATGCGGCAAGAGGACCTTAATAACTTTTGAACTGCTGCTCAGAGCCTTTGGATGGGGTTAAGAATTCAATACACTTTGCATTTAAAGGAAAATATATCAAATGTGCATTTTCTGAAACAATACAGCCATCCTTCCCTATTTGAACTTATTCGATTTTTGCAAAGCAATCCTCCAAGCAATTTTTTAAAAAATGTCGACATTAGGGGGGAGATGCGTATAAAAATGAATGTTGTTTTTGTTTAGTCGTTTAGTTGTGTCCGACTCTTCGTGACCCCCATGGACCAGAGCACGCCAGGCACTCCTGTCCTCCTGTTCATAAAAATGAATAGGTTAGTGAAAATAACGTACACAAATGCATTATATTAGGATAAATTGTTTGTAAAAATGTGTGCATTGATCCAAACTGCATACAAAAGTGTGTTCATTGGGATAAATTTGTGCTAAAACGCTCAATAATTTTCATTTAAAAAATAGCAAATTGCAGTAGAAATGTGGAGAGCTGAATTCAAGGTTGACAAGAGGAGAAACTGAGATTATTGAGAAGTCCTTCCACCCCTACTCAGAACTTCATCAAAGCAATGAAAGATTGCCTTAAAACGGCAGTAATTTTATCGGCTACTCATCTTAACTAGATGGAGGCATTCCTTTGCCCTTTTGATTCCAAAACAACTTCTTTGTTGAATCTGAAGAAAGCAGTTCCTGACTAGTTCGGGCCTTTTACCCTGTGTTATGTTTTTTCTAATAATTATTTTTAACTTGGCAAGCGGTCTCTCTTTGATACTTCTCTGCCCTGGCTAATTTAGAAAGGAATGTCTAGAAGATACACATAGCAGCCAAGTCGATCTCTTGGATGAGCTTATCACAGGGCTTGTGGATTTTGACTTTTGGTCTTAACAAATTCCACTAGTATGAAGTCAGTTGACACGAAGATCTTTGGCACATTTATTTCCCAGCAGGCATTAAACCATGATGCAAGCAGATTTCCAACTGGTGAACACAGCCCAAAATAGCAGCGGGGTCAGCAGGCCTATTGACTTTTACATGTTGACAAAGGAAACTTCCTGAAGTGTCTGCTTAGAAACTGCGTATTCGATAGTACCTGTATGTGCTCTTTGCAGGTCTTACATCTATAAATACTGAACAGAGAAATCTTTGCTATCTCTGCAAGTAGTTGTTTATCTCCTAAACCCATAAAATTATAAAGGTTGCTGGTGTGGAATTTGTTTTTTAAAAAACCCTAGATATTTGTTGGCAAACCATCAGAAAACAGTTCATAGGTAAAGGTAAAGGGACCCCTGACCATCAGGTCCAGTCGTGTCCGACTCTGGGGTTGCGGCGCTCATCTCGCTCTATAGGCCGAGGGAGCCGGTGTTTGTCCGCAGACAGCTTCCGGGTCATGTGGCCAGCATGACAAAGCCGCTTCTGGTGAACCAGAACAGCACACGGAAACGCCGTTTACCTTCCCGCCAGAGCGGTCCCTATTTATCTACTTGCACTTTGACGTGCTTTCGAACTGCTAGGTGGGCAGGAGCTGGGACCGAGCAACGGGAGCTCACCCCGTGGTAGGGATTCGAACCGCCGACCTTCTGATCAGCTAGCCCTTGACTCTGTGGTTTAACCCACAGCGCCACCTGTGTCCCTGGGTCCTATGAAAACAGTTCATAGATGACACTTAAACCCACCCTTCACTTACGAGAGCAATATGTTCCCTTATAAGCACAGGGTGGTGAAAAGAAAGTAAATTTAGGGATTATCCACACTTTCTCTTGTCCTGCTTTTCTGCCTCCCCAAACCCGCAGCAATTTGGGTTTTCCCTAATTCCCATTTGCTTTGATCTATCACTAAAGAGTGGGGTTTCCCTTCGAAAGGAGCAGACTAGCAAGGGGGAAACTGCTTGGGCCCCTGCTTTCTAGCCATGACACGAGTGGAGGTGTGTACGCACACACACTATCGCTTTAAAATGCATTTGCTACTCCCCCCCCAAATGCTGGGAACTGTAGTTTGCACCCAATAGAACTACACTTCCCAACACCCTTAGCAAACTACAGTTCCTGGGATACTCTATGGCGGGGCAATGTGTTCTAAATGTCCAACGTGCATGCAGCCTTAAACATTATTGCTGGGGGGGGGGAGGGATGGGGGGGGGATCTGAATTTACACTCTCACAATCTGCACCCGATTTCTCAGCCCTTGGTAATTGCTTTCAAAGCTTTCGTTTATTAAACGGCTCTGGTGGTTTGCGATCCCAACGAGAGTGCTTTCATTCTCCCAACAGAGTTTTCTGCTCTGAAAACAGAAAGCGGAGCTAGTTACAAAGACAGCATACACAACGGTAATGTTCAAAGTTATCTGCCCAGGATTCTGTAGTTTGATATTTGACTATGTTTTTATATATGCTGTAAGTGGCTGGGCAAACCCAGCCAGATGGGAAGGATCAACAACAACAACAACAACAACAACAACAACAACAACAGGGGCTTTTATTGGGGGTTTGTTGCTCTTATTGATGTTAATTCTTTGTGTCTTTGTTTTGGCTCGTTATGATTCACGCGGCCATCCTGCCATTTGGCTGCGTGTGTTTACACCTTAAAGGCACCGGTGTACATCGGACGGAGTGTGTGGGGTGGCAAGGCGTTATGTAGGTGTGTCCCTCTTTTTCTTCGACTTCCTCCCTCAGCGTTAGGAGCCGCTGGCTGGGCTTTCACTTCGGCGCGCGTACTACAACTCCCAGCATGCAATTGCATAGCACGCAATTGCAGGCACCCTTGCGGGAAGAGGAAAGAAGGCGCGGAAAGAAGGAGCCGCGATCTCGGGCGCGCATGACTCCAGAAGCAAGTTTCTCCTCCAGCGGGACTTACTCCCGAGTAAACGAGCCATAATAAGGGATGCTGCAGCCTCAGGAGCGCGGGTGGGGGTTTCCTTAGAAGGAGGGGAAAGAAAGAATCGGGGTTTTCTTTTTTGAAAGGGAAATCTCTCATAGAATCCTAGAGTTGGAAGGGACCCACGAGGGACAATGTAGTCCAACCCCGTGCAATGCAGGAATCAAAACACGCGGTCCCGCCCATCCAGTGTGAAACCATGTGCCGAATCCTGCTGAGCTTTGTGCTTGTGCCGGCAGTTTTATTTCTGCGTCGGAGTCCCTGTTACGTATCTGCCGGCAGCAGCGTTTTTGGTTTTGTGAGTGCGCACTGCGCAGCTCGCAGGTGGGGTCCGTTGCAGCCCCCCACCCCCAAAATGTCTTGCTGCACCTTCAAAGCTAACCATTTTATTGCAGTTTTGCCAGTTTGGTCAAGGTGCCTTGTCCTCAGCAGAGAGATTCCTGCATTGCAGGGGGCGGGACTGGATGACCCTCGGGGTCCCTTCCAAGCCCAAAATGCTATGATTCTATGACACATTCATTAATACAAAGGGGACATCTAGAAACGGGGAGCACAGAAAGGCAGGCAAAGAACTGTGTGTGTATAGGGGCTGCAATATGTACAGCCAGAAGGCTGCTCTCCTTGTCTTTCACAGTCCCTGATGAAAACCCAAATAGTGCCAAGTCGCTTCACCCTTCTTCTTGACCAAGGGATAGCTTGGTCACTAAAGCATGATACTCTCAACCTCAGATTTGTGGGTTCAAGCCCCACATTGGGCAAAAGATTCTTGCATCGCAGGGGGTTGCATGACCCTCGTTGTTCCTTCCATTTCTATAATTCTGTTGTGGGATAGCTATAGCAACAGCAACAAGCAGCTAAGTAAGTGTCAGTTTGTTGCCCTTTAAAATTAACCAACCCCCCAATTCGTTCCTCATGCCCCTTAGTTATTATTATGTATTTTATTATTTTTTAAAATTTATCTACCGCCCTTCATCCGATGATCACAAATCAGTGTGCTTTCTCTTTGCTACTTAACTGAGATATCTTTCTACTGAGAGGGTGAGCAGGTGTGCTTAGTTGCCCACGTCTGGTTGCACTAGTAATTTTGGTTGTCTGTTTTGAATTTTTTTGGGCCTAGATTAACTGATAAATCTTGATAAAAGTCTGGAGAGATTTTTTTTTTTGTTCCACAAAGAGAAAGCCCCGGGGTAGGTGGGTTTGTCTATTAACACGGAGCAGTAGGAAGGCATCCGTTTAACCTCCATCGACCCTGAGTAGTTTATGCAGCTGTGTACAAAGCTGGAAGGAAGTTCTGTAGGAGTCAAATATGAATGGCAGTGTATCTTTGAATACCAGAGGCTGCGGGATGTCCTGTAAGGTTTTTTTTTTTTTACCTGTCCATAGCAAGCAATAGGCCATATTCCTGTGGTTGTCCATGTTGAGCTGCTGGGTGGCAGCCATTCATGTTTGGTTAATTTTATTACAGTGACTTGCAGTCAAGCGTCCTGAGACACGAACTTGCGAGATCGCAACAGGAAAATGGGTGACTGTTCAGAGGTATGTCGCTGCAGGTTTATCTTTGCTCTGTATACAGGTTTGATTTTAAAGCTCCTATTCTAATCCTAAGCAAGCTTAATAAATTCACAGAAGCCACTAGCTCACACACACAAAACCCCCCACACACTTTTCATGTGTGCCCATGTTAGTCTATACCTTTTACTGAAAAGGTAAAAAAAAGTTTTGTAAAAACATTTTACTTGGTGTTTACAAGTCCAGCTCTACATTGTTAATTGTATGGATAGTTTAAAAGTTGTTCAAACACTTCCAAACAAACCAACATTTTATTTTTCACACAGATTAAAGCAACCGAATGATTAATGTGACTTGGCTTTGAAGATGTTGAATTAGGTCGTTGACAAGAACAAAGAAAACTGTATCTTCTTATGTCTCTTAGGATGCCTCCAGATGACTTGTTTATTGACGATTTATCCTGATTTGTTTTACAGGGAGATTAGGTGACATTGGCTATGTAATGAGCATTCATTTTGATTTGTTTAGATAGATGGCAGTGCTTCAGAGCAAGTGTTATTCCACACTTTCCAGTGCAGTTCCCCACCACTTTCCTTACAGCAAAAAGTCTGAATTTTTTAGGAAGCGGGGTTATTGAGCAATCAACTATAATTGTGCAACCTGAATTTGCTAGTATGTGACTGGATGATACTTGAAAATTGTGGGAATCTGGAAATGCCCTTCGTCACAAGAACAGTTTCCGTTTCCTTTTGGAGTGCCCTGTGTCAAAGGATCGGACCAACATGGCAGCTAGTCTGATGCACTGTGTTTTATGCACGGGTGCTGAAAACATATTTGTTGATTTCAGTGTTTTCATTTCTAGACCAGTGTGAAGATACCATTTGGAAGCAAATACTTAGATGCCGTTTTCTCCATCCCCGAGAAGAAGCTGCCGTATGCTGTGATTCTTACTCACGGTGCATCTGGTGATATGAATTTCTCTCACCTTGTATCTTTGGCAAACTATCTGGCCTCTCATGGATTTCTGTGTCTGCGATTTACCTGCAAAAGCCTCAATATCATCTATAGAACTAAAGCATATAAGGCTGTTGTGGTATGAAACACCAAGTTTGTTTTTTTACTTCAAGGAGAATGGAACATTGTGCTAATTCTTGTACCCTAAAGTGTTATAATCCTTTGCTTGTTTATCTGGGATTAAGCCCCATTTAGCTCATTTGGGTTTCTGAATAAATGTGTATCGGATTGTAGTCTAAGCCACATAGCCCATATGTAGCTTCCTCCAATCAACATGTAGACTTAATGTATAAAATTTATATGTATGTAGAGATGGATCTTTCTCCTGTGGTTTCTTCATTTTTCACTATGTAAGAAACTGAGTGTATTGAAAGCAGTCCCTGTTCTGTGTATCTGTTTGTTAGGGTACATATTTGTTGAGTAGACTGCATTTTGCTGTGTGCATCTTTTAGCAAGTTACTTTCTAGATGTTTGTATTGATTATCCAAAAATGTTAATCTTTAACCTTTTTTTTAAAGGAATATTTAAGATCATCAGGCAACTACACACTTTCTGGCATTTTTCTTGGAGGTAAGAAAATTTGAAGGTCCATATATGTAACACGGCTTCTTATTTCCCTCCTGCCAAACAGGGTTATGACAAATATTTTTGAATGAGGCAGGCATTTCACATACCGGGTTTTTTTGTTGTTGATTGCGTATGTATATTTTATAGATATGGATTTAAGCTATTTCTGCTTAGCATTTCTGAACAACACAGACCTCTGTTCTCACCTAAAGAGTCAAAGGCGGTTCTTTTTGCCTCCAAATGAGGCAAACCAATCGATTCAAGTTACAAGAAAGGAGATTCCGACTGAACATCAGGAGGAACTGTGTGATGCCAAGAGCTGTTCGACAGTGGAAAGGATGCCCACGAGAGGACGCCTCCTTCCTTGGAGGTTTTTAAACAGAGATCGGGTGGCCATCTGGGGTGTATAATTTAGTTGAGATTCCTGCTTTGCAGGGGGTTGGACTAGATGATCCTCAGGGTCCCTTCCAACTCTACTTCTGTGATCCAAACCTTTACTTATGGAACTCCATGCATCAATTCACTACTGTCAGGTCTGCGTTAGGGTTGCTCACGAGTAATCAGGCATGAGTCTCAACTGTCTTTTAACAGTTTATTGGTGCAGACTATTTACAGTGCAGAGAACATGGAAACATGACCGCCCTAGTCACTCGCAGAATCCGGGAGTGCCGGTTTCCGGATGTGACTCCAACATAAGAATTTCGGCACCCCAAAGCGCTGCCTCCCCGGTCTCCTTTTGACCCCTCTGCGCAACTGGGGTGACAGAAGTGGCGTGCTCGCCTCAGAGCGAAACTCATGAGGCGTGCTGGGGCTCTCAGCAGCATCTCCAAGCCCTTGTCTTGCCTGGCTGTTTCTAGCCTGCCCCTTCCCACTGGAGGAGATGCCGCTCTTTCCGCTGGAGGAGGTCACACTACTGAGGTGTCTGGGCTCTCGGTACATCGACGAGACCTCCCACCCTGCTGAGGGCAGTTCCCTGACATCCACCTATTTGATAAGGAATTCAGTGTTGCACTCGGATCTTTTCACCTGCACAAGTATTTTTGCTTGCCATACAGAATGGTCTGTCCTCCCTCCCCCCTCCCCCCACTTACATGCTTCCTAAAGGCATCCAGTTGGTCAGAGCTGGAATTGATGTGATCCAACAGAACTTTTTCCTAAAACTGTTACGGACCTCGAGAGCCAGTGTGGTGTAGTGGTTAAGAGCGGTAGACTCGTAATCTGGGGAACCGGGTTCGTGTCTCCGCTCCTCCACATGCAGCTGCTGGGTGACCTTGGGCTAGTCACACTTCTTTGAAGTCTCTCAGCCCCACTCACCTCACAGAGTGTTTGTTGGGGAGGAAGGGAAAGGAGAATGTTAGCCGCTTTGAGACTCCTTAGGGTAGTGATAAAGCAGGATATCAAATCTTCTTCTTCTTCTTCTTGGCTGTGATTTAAGCCTGACATTTTTCATCCAGCAGCGTTGAGGTAGCTGCAAAAGTTCACGTTGCCTCCATGTAAATAAATCCCTAGATAATGTGCACCAACTGTAGCAGGGTTCCCGAGTTTTGAGTGCTTTCATCAGAGAAATACGGAGGATTAGAAGTCCTTGAAAATGGTTGTTACACAGAATGCGTAGCTCGAATCACAAAAAATGTATTTCTCCCCCCTTCTTTGATTCTTAATGGGATGTAGGCCGCTCAATGGGCTCGCGTGCTGCTGCTTCTGTGATACGACAAGCGGACCAAGATAATGACAGCTTCATTCAAGGTCTGATATGCTTGTCTTACCCGCTGCATCGACCAAAGCTTCACTCTAAACTTCGGGATGAAGATTTATTGTCCATTCAGTCTCCTGTGCTATTTGTGTCTGGAGATACAGATGAGATGTGTGATAAAGTGAGTACCTGGACGCGCTGGAAAGTGGAGAAAAATAACACTCTTGCTTAAAATGTGCGATACCGATAAGCCCATGTTTTCTAACACGGTGATGAAAGGAGCTTTCTGGAGGTTTGCCTTGCTGGGTTGCTACGTAGGTTCAAAATAATGGCGGGCGAGAAGCTTTGGTTTCTTTAACAGAACGTTCACCTCCTCTCCCTTTCTCCACACTTATTTATTTCTCAGTCAGTGCTAACAAATAAATAAGTCAAACCCATAAAAAAGCACATTTCCCCCTATGGAATTGCCCAGTTTGTATCAAAAGCAAACCATACTTCCATTTTAGAACTTTTGTTTGCATAGCGTATGATTTCACATCCTTTCTGGGGGGGAAATTCATCTATCTTATCCACTAAACTGTGTGTGTATGAAGTTAAGGGCAGCACTCTTTAATAATCTTGCTAGCACTATTAAACACCACCATTTTTGCCCCCTTACACCCCACGTGATGCTCTGCTTAGAGAACCATGCGAAGCCAACATGGACAAAAGATATTCCTGGGCCATGCCGACAGTTATTGACTGCCTCACCCAAGTAATGCTGTCTTCTGTGGGAAATGAACTCTTTTAACAGTTAGATACGTCTTTCTGATCTATTTTGTCCCTCCATTTGTTTCAATAGCAACTGCTGGATGGCGTTGCAGTCAAAATGCAAGCTCCCAAGAAAATTCATTGGGTTGAAAAGGCAAACCACAGCATGGCAGCGAGAGGACGGAATGCAGACGACATCTCGATGGAAATAAACAAGCAGGTTTTGTCTTGGATCAAAGAAATCATTGAATAGCGACAGAAGCAATTGGCCAATTCCAACTAGCCTCTGTAGTCGGTATAAAATGGATTAATAACACCACCTTATAGGAGTATAAGTAATCAGCTCTGTGCTAAAGCACTGGCAAAAACAACCGCGTGTTTTTGTAACTTCATTAGAGTGTAAAATATGTTCTGCTCTACGTATTTGGTTTTGTGTATATATAGTTCATGTTCAGAGATAACGGAAATAAATAAATCTTACTGTGTTTTTTACTTTCCAAAAAAAGCACTGTATCTCACACATCTATTTTTATACATGGTATTTTTTCCAAAGCAAATCTGTTAGCAGACAATTCTTTACTGGATTGCATGAAATGGGTAGCCTAGCCGTACCATGCCAGGTGGAGCAGTTTGGAGATCGATTTCCTCCAACAGACCAGATTATATCTGCATTGGGTAAACCTGAATTGACAGGGGGGGAACATTGAGATTGGTATTGTTTGGTGTCACATTATCTGGACTATGCAGACTAAAAGGGAATGCAAACAGTAAAGGTAAAGGGACCCCTGACCGTTAAGTCCAGTCGTGGACGACTCTGGGGTTGCGGCACTCATCTCACTTTACTGGCTGGGGGAGCCGGCATACAGCTTCCGGGTCATGTGGCCAGCATGACTAAGCCACTTCTGGCGAACGAGAACCTTCCCACTGGAGCGGTACCTATTTATCTACTTGCACTTAGACGTGCTTTCAAACTGCTAGGTTGGCAGGAGCAGGGACGGAGCAACGGGAGCTCACCCCGTCGCAGGGATTCGAACCGCCGACCTTCTGATCGGTAAGCCCTAGGCTCTGTGGTTTAGACCACAGCGCCACCCGCAAACAGTAAACTTTGCATCAGTCTGCACCATCATATAGGCTCTGAAAGAAAATATCAGAAAAAACAAAAGGAAGTGGGGGCAAGTGAGGGATTAGACCCAATGAGCCATATTCTGAGAAAGGTTTGTTCAGTTCTTTGTGACTACAACATGCCTGTGGAGACCTGGTTGACAAGGGCAAAGGTCGTCCCGTCCCCCCAATGTGCTAACTTTCTACATATGGGGAGGAAGCACCCAAACATGAGATTCTGCATATTTAAAATTATTTTGTAGATAAGTTGGCATCCTGAGAGCCAATACACTATCCCTGGAGGTGGCAGCTTTGTACAGGGTAAACATGAATGATACGCTATTAGTTTCAAAACAAGTCTGTGAAACAGCATGGTTTTGCCACAGGTTCCTTAAATGGCTTGGAATAATTTTTATTCCTAGTTAGGGCTTCAGTGTAGTTTGGCAATGAGAAGCTCAATGCCCCTTGTCTGAAATCCATACGATAGGGGGTCTTTTTGTATAGCTGTTACAAACAAGAGTTTTGAAAAAAGACTACTGAATTAAACAATTAAACCCTGCTAACGAAGCTTGAACACACCCTAGCCAATTATTTTAACAAATCATTTGAAAGCTTCTCAATTGTATTTTTTTTTCTTGTTAGCTTCAGCTATGTAGATTGAAGTGGGAGTTTTCTAGTCCACATTTTCCTCTCCTCACACCTATTATTTTGGTGTGTTGTGTGTAATCTGCTTAAGCAAGCGGCAGTAATCCACAGGCTGCAGCAAAAGTCCTCTGCAGAAGGGGTATATAATATAGTCCCAAAATCAAAGCTATTTTTTAAAACAAAAAAATGCTCTCAACTTTAAGGAAATAGTATTTATTTTTAAAAATAATAATAAAAAATCATAAAAGCAAAGGTGTAGTAATACTGCATGCACAACAGAAGGCATTCGGACTCGTCTTTTTTTTTGTTCTCATCTGAAGACATTGAAATCCAAATACTGTAAACACCAGTGTTCTTGTTAAAGTTCCTCTTTGACCTGTAAAGCAAGAAGAAAATATTTCACGGTTGAAATAAGTCCTGAACAACTTTGCTTTACGTTATAGTATTTTGAGCACACTCTTATGTTCCAGAAAAAGTTCCTTCTCTCTCTAGAATATTTTTGCAGAGGTGTCCATAATAGCGAAAATTAAGCCCCTGGTTAATGGGCTATGATAGTTTGTACTTAATTATAAGTTCCTGGGCTGTATCATACCCACTTGCCTAGATGGGTGTGGAAAGGATCTACCTGGTACTTGCAAATTATAATTTCATTGGAAAGAGCAAGCGAGAGCATTGTTCTAGATTTGTGTTGTTCTAGATTGTCCTAGGGTTTGTGTTGGTGCGCAAGACTGGTGGTATTTCAGGATTACCACTGCCTGCCTGCTACCTGCTCAGCTTTATATTTGTAAATTTAAACAACAACAACAATCAGAGATTCATAAGCACTCCATGCTGCACCTTGACTTCTGTTTTCTGGTCATGTTAGAATGGGATGGAATGTTTGGAATACAACTCCCATTTTGAAACATTTTTTTCCCCACGAGTTCCAAAATACTCCTCTTCCTACTACCGGTACAACATGGATTCAGAGGAAGTGACAGCAAACCCCTCTTTCTTCATTGATTTGACCCATGATGACTTGCAATATTGTTTCGTTTTTTAAAAAATTGCAACTCTTTCTGGCTCACGTCGGCAACACAACTTAATTGGCAGAACGGTAAGATGGCCTTTTGCAAGGGAGACGTTTTCTCTGCGATAGAGGCCCTGTGTTTTGTGTGTGTGTGTGTGATAGAGAACTGTGTCGTGCATGTTTTATAGCACATAGAAAAAGCACAATGTCCTGGGTTCATTGTCCATTCAGTTTCCTGAAAATCTCATTTATATTTTTTATTTTTATCTTTTTCGAAAGCAAGTTGCTAGTATCTTATGGTTGCGAACATATGCTAGAAAGCGTGTGGGTAATTCCTGCTGAAATCTCAAGAACCAAGAGAGGTGGCCGACTAAGTAGAGTGTCTGGGGCGAGGCTTTTGCGATCCGAATTTCTCCTTGCCACGACTGCCCAAACTTGAGTATGTTACGTGAAACAGGAAAAAGCAAACTGGAGACCTGCACATCGTAAGATAAATTATGCAGATCTGCTGTATGATTTTTGCATCCGGAAAAATCCAAACACATAATTTCCCTTGGAATAAAAAAAACTAGGCGAAATACTCACAGCCGGTTTCTGTGACCTTGCAACTCATGCTCTCCTGCCTCATGCTACCTCCATGACTTAGCAGGATTTAACCCACTCCAAAACATCCTCAGTGGTTTTCTGTTAAACCACAGGCATTGGTTGTGAAAATCTCTGCCTCCCTCAATGCTGTATATGGAAAAGCAGCAAGGGATTCTGTTGGCACCCATAACAAAATCTGTTCCCCCCCCCCCCCAACTTAGAATCCGAACATGTGAGGCATAAGATGTTCCCAGTTACAATAAACGGTAGGTCAGGTCCCTGAACAAACAGTTCCTAAAATGTTAACTTGTACGCACTGTACCTTTTTTCGGTGGCAACTACAGGGGAAAAGGTCGTCATCTGGCTGTTCCACTTTCTCCATGCCGTCTCTCACTTTCGGTTCCGTCACTTGTAGTTTGGCATATTCCTAATTGAAAAATTAAAAAGGTGTGTGTGTGGGGGGGGGGGGAGAGACACGTCTTATGCTTGCGCACTCCGTGTTGGAAAAGCTGTAGCCAATCAATTGCCCATTGCTCCAACAAACCTCGCGGGGGAAGAACGTGAGATTCGGTATCACAGAAACTGTAAGCTGACACGGGCTGCACCGGGTGACTTGCTGAAATATCAGTACCTCCGTGTTAATGCACAGACATTTTCAGCTGTGTTTCGGGAGGGGCTTTCTAAAGCTGGGCTCTTTTGATCATTGCTGATCGCTGCTTTGAGGAACATATCCCTCCACATTAGAATGGGATTTGTGGAAGTCGGGATGCTTCTTTTAACAAAATGCCAGCTTAATTTTTTAGGGCATACCTTTCACACGGTGCTTACTTGCAGATCTTGGTTATTAAACACCACGGGTAATGTTTTAAAAGGATGCTCTTCAATTTGAATGGACGGCTCGAAGGGATGTGAAACCAGACAGCCGTTGTGTTAGAAGGGACTACGAGGGTCTTCTTTTGGGCAGGAATCTTGCCCAACGTGGAGCTTGAACCCACGACTAATGCACACATAACATGTTTGATATACCACAATAGCACCAGTGTAGGTTATATGTAACAAAGGCAGAATTAGGGATTGTGAAGGTGCTTCTATACTTTGGGACTGGGGTGGTGGTGAATTCAGCCAGCTGCTTGCTATCTGATCAGCGAGTTTTGTTTTTGGATATATATGTAATACAGTCGTACCTTGGTTTTCGAACAGCTTACAATGTAGTTCTTGAATGTTTTGGCTCCCGAACGCCGCAAACCTGGAAGTGACTGTTCCAGTTTGTGAACTATTTTTGGAAGCCAAACGTCCGACACGGCTTCAGATGCTTCCTGCAGCCAATCAGAAGCCGCGCTTTGGTTTCCGAACGTTTTGGAAGTCGAACCGACTTCCGGACCGGATTCCGTTTGACTTCCAAGATACGACTGTATGTTTATTGTTCTGGGAAATGTAACTGTACAGTCATACCTCTAGTTACAGGTGGGTAGCCGTGTTGGTCTGCCATAGTCAAAACAAAATCGAAAATTCTTTCTAGTAGCACCTTAGAGACCAACTGAGTTTGTTCCTGGTATGAGCTTTCGTGTGCATGCACACTTCTTCAGATACCTCTAGTTACGATAGCTGCGGGTTGCATTCATCACGGGATACGAACGCACCAAACCTGGAGGTACCAGAACGGGTTACTTCCGGGTTCGGCAGTTCGCACATGCGCAGAAGCGGCACTTCATGTTGCATTCTGCTCATGTTGCGAATGGGACTCCAGAACGGATCCTGTTCACAACCAGAGGTACCACTGTATTGTATTAATATATCTGATAAAGAAATTAATAAAGTGCTTGTTTGTTTGTTTGTTTAAACAAACCTTAACATTTAATGCTGCCAACCTAGCAGTTCAAAAGCACACCAGTCCAAGTAGATAAACAGGTACTGCTGCGGTGGCAAGGTAAACGGCATTTCCATGCACTCTGGCTTCCGTCATGGTGTCCCATTTATAAGTGTTTTAGTCATGCTGGCTACATGACCCGGAAAGCTATCTGTGGACAAACGCCGGCTCCCTCAACCTGAAAGCAGAGATGAGCATTGCACCCCATAGTCAAATTTGACTGGACTTTACCATTCAGGGGTCCTTTACCTTTACCTCATGTGAAGGTATGGTGATAAATATAGGAACAGCCATGTGTTTGTCCCTCCACAGAACTGGAAAGTCACTTTAGTTCTTATATTTAAGGCATTCTTACATTTCCATTTCCGTAATCGAGAAAACTGACCTGAAAAAGTTTGAAGTAATAGCAAAATATATGGTCTCCCATGAGGTTGTTTCTTGCAAATTCTTGTCCCGCTTTTGCAATATTCTTTGCCTGTCAGGGATAACAGGTGGGGGAGAGGTAAGGTATCTTCATGTTAAAACTTTAATTTTCTTATAATGCCCATTTCCCTTCTTCTTGCTCAGACCCACCCAACCTAAATCAATTAAATTCCAGTTTTCACATGTGTAAAACTTTATCAGATTGAATGAGTCCATTACAGTGGTACCTCAGGTTAAGAACTTAATTCGTTCTGGAGGTCCGTTCTTAACCTGAAACTGTTCTTAACCTGAAGCACCACTTTAGCTAATGGGACCTCCCACTGCCGCTGCGCCGCCAGAGCACGATTTCTGTTCTTATCCTGAAGCAAAGTTCTTAACCTGAAGTGTTATTTCTGGGTTAGCAGAGTCTGTAACCTGAAGCGTATGTAACCTGAGGTACCACTGTATAGGCAAACCGTCCCCCCCCCCCAAGTCTCAGACAGACTAACATTCCATTAGCTGGGAGAAGTGACTCTTAAGGGCATAAATCCATCAGGGATTTTGTGCAATGAATCCAGACAGGGGCTATGAATCTATACCTTTTATTAGGACCAACCAAAAGTCCCTATGTGGTGCCGGAACATTTGAGTTTAACAGGACTGATTCCAAAAAAGAGAAGGGGGGAATTGGAGAGGGAGAAGAAAAAACAACTGCGTTCCTAGTCATGCACTAGCTTTTTCCTCGCCTCCCACTTTTTACCTGCAAATCTACCTTCTTGTAGATTTACTGCAATCTACCTTCTTGCCCATTTACTGCAAGCCAAAACTCCATGCCCAGCTTTACATTGCATGCTTAGATTCAGGAATTTGCCCCCCCCCCATTCTGTGCGGCACAAGAAACTCCTAAGAGCTGTGGGAACATAATTTTGCAACATCTGTGCAGGCCCATTGTATTTTCACCTCTTCGTCGTGGTCTTTGGCCCACTGCAGCTTCTCCAGGAGATCACTTAGGTCGTTTTTGAAAGGAAGATAATGTTTCCACGGTTGTAGCTCATTGTAAAAATGTTCATAGTAGATGGAATCCTGCTTTAGCACTATGCTACTTCCTGCTAGCAGATAAGGCAGTCGGTATGCGGCCACTGTGCCGTCGATATTAATTTGGTATTTATACTGCAAAACACACAACACAAAATTCGTAAGCAGGCGGCCTGTAGATTTGTTGTGGCATTCTCTCCACTACGGCATCGAGATCTGAAGGTTGAGTACCCGCAAGAAGATCTGAATGCAGGGTTTCTGAGAACCTTTAGGATATTTCTCCACATTTACTTAGCAGCAAACCTGGGTTTGCCGCCAGATGTGCCCTTAATAGTGAGCTCCAGCCAATTATGGATTTCTCATGAGTGTGTTGCTTTCACAACTATGCTATGCTTTTAACCCATAAACATAATGTGTGAGCTCTAAATCAGGTTTAGCTGGGTTCGTTTTCATATTCTCCTGTACCTTTGAAGTTCTATAATAATAATAATTATTATTATTAAATTTTCTGTTTCACAATGTCAAATAAAACATTTTACAAACTTTAAAATATCCAATGACTTCCCTTCTTCTCTTTCCATGGTTCATTTTACATATCACACATCACTGCATATTTTACTAACCATTCACAAAACTAATCAAAGCTTAAGTGTTACTAAGGCAGTCTCATCCATTTAAGCTTTCCAAAAGGTGTAAAGCAATCTGAGGTCTTTATTTTGAAAAAATATATATACGGTGCTTTTTTTTCTTTAAAAAAAAAAAAAAGTTTAGGGGTACTCTCATTTTGACTCAAGAAAATCACAATTTTTATAGTTCAAATTGGGAAAAATAAATACAGTAAATGGACGAAAGTACAAAGATTCACAAAATGTTTAGGGGTATACGTACCCCTGTGTACCCCCAGAAAAAAGCACTGTGTGTGTGTGTGTCTACTGATGATTATGGTCTGCGCAGGCAGAGAAACATGCCTAGAGCAGTAATGTGGATCGCACAGCTTCTCTGAAGTCTGCTTGAGACATTTAAGCCCCACATGGACACCATGAAAACTACTTTCACGTCGCAATACTTTATGTTATAACATTACCGAGCTTACAACATGAGCCAAGTGAATAGCGTGAAATATCTGTGCATCGGCACCGGCAACCACTAGGAACTGGCAGAACTGGCATAGAAATACGACGTTTAATTGGGCGAACTAAAACTGTAAGCCCAAGACCAATGTTACCTCTCAGCTCAGAGGACCAACAAGTGGAAGTTGCTTGTTGTATGATCTCCACATTAGAGGGATAATTTTAATAACGTTAAAACCAGCCCAAGCCTTTGAAATATTCAGATGTAAAAGGCTTGGGGCGGTTTTGGATCATAGAAAAACCATCTTCCATTTACTGGCTTAAATTAGAATTTAAGGTCTCATTTTGCCTCACCAAAACATGCAGGGAAATAATGTGGAAAAATAGAACCACCTGCAGAGATTGCCTTAAGAGGCATCTAGAACTGCAGAAATTTGGACAAAGTGAACATGTTTATCCCAAGCAACAATGGCTATAGTAATACTTTTAAGGTTTCTGAAAAATTATAATCTAGATACAGCCTCCATAGGGGGATAGCACTACAAAAACTTGCAAGATACGCTTTTTAATCTCTGGGAGCTGGGCAGCTGCCAACATCTCAATATAATTTAAAAAGGGGGGGGAACCTCTCTAAAGGCTTATCTAAGCACAATCACCTTTGTATCATACCTTGAAGAAATCGAAAAAGGAAATATGCTTCACAATGGGGCCATAGAGACTTTCATCATGCTTGAAAAAGAAGAAGTTTGTAAACGCCGCATCGATGATTTCTGGGTACTTTCTACTCATTTTCACAAGTTCGAGCCTTTCTTTGCGGCTGTCTCGGCCCCGCCATATCGCCGTGGCGTTCTTCTCTTCCCAAGGCGGCCCGGTGTTTGCTTGAACAGACATCATGTCCAGGCTGACTCTGTTGAGAGGAAACGGGATATACAGTATGTCCACAGTTGTTGGGAGCTTCCAGGCAGGAGCGGGTGGCACCTCCGTATTAATATGCCCCTGAGGAACCGCCACCGATTCTGGCTGAAAGGAAGGAGACATGGCCCAGCGAGAGACCCCAGAGAGCCAAGTCTTCTCTTCTTGTAAGGGATGTGGGGTTTGTACCTTTTGCCCTTTCACCAGAAGTGAGAAGATAGCATGAAAACCAGTATGCTCAGAGAGACCTGTGAGGAAACAGGGATCCTCTCCTTTGTGTTCCTATTCCTGACTGGGATGGGTGGAGGCAAAGGCACGCATAACCAGGCGCTCTCACTTTCCTGACTTTTCAATCATGCCCTGCAACATTTCTCTGATGAAAATAGGAACGCCTTATTCAATAATAAATAATAATAATAAAAATACCCCACCCATCTGACTGGGTTGCCTATCTCCTTCTTTCCCCCTCTTGTCTGTATCCCCCTTGCATCCGGCTTCCCATTTTGCATGCATAAAGGTAATGGCTTGTGCCCACTGCTAACTGCAGCACCAATGAACACAGTCAACAAGAAACATTATAAGATGTGGAACAACTTCCAAAACCTTGGTAGGAACTCTTACCGGCCCATTGTTTCTAAAACGGAGTCTGTCAGGTCATAGGTTGGCATCACAATGTCTTTTGAATCATTGGATCCGCACCAGGAAAATATGGGGTGGATGTCCTGAGAGGATTTCTTTTTCTCCAAAGGCCAGTCTCCCAAATTGACAAAAAACTCGACATCTGGCATTTTCACCTGAGAGACAGTAAAGCAAAACATTCACTATCTACGGCTGCATCAGGCCGCTCTTTGACCATCTCCAAATTGACACGTGTTTCCTATTTATAATTTTGTGATCTCTACAGTTCACATGTAACGCACAGAAAGCAAACATTCCTCCAGACTTGTAAACTTGATTATTGGAATAGGGCCTAGGCCTTTATGAATGACTGGCGAGTAACTGGAATGGCAAGTCCTAAAAGTATATATTACATCAGTACTCCAGGGTCTTCACTGACTTTCTATAGTCTTCTGGGTACAATTTAAGGTTATTTTGTCCTCTAAAACCCCCGTAACACAAAACTATGAATTATGCTTTGTATTTATATGGCATTTGCTTAAATGCTGCACATATATTACACTTATCATAACCCTGCAAGGTAGACCAGTATTTATTGTCATCTCCTCACATTTAAAAAGGGAGCCTGAAATGGAGTGGTTTGTTCATAGCTCATTTTCTTTATTCATGACACCCAAGATAAGTGAGTTTCTCTGAGAAGCAACTCTGGACAGGCTTTTGGAAGGCCGGGGTAAGCCAACATGTTGTATTTGTCTTCTGCCTTCTTAGGGTAAAAAGGAAACATGTACACCGAAATCTTTAGGAGCGCAATGCCACCTGCTGGTTTATAATCCCAATGTGAATTGCAAGCCATTCTATTTCTCGGAACCTAATTTCAGTCTTCATTTATTCACATATTATTCAACAGACTTCTTGAAGCACATTTCCCTAAATGTTCGTGATGACATCTTTCAAATGAATGTGCAATCCGTATTGGGCTCTAGGGAATCCTGTGTTTCCTTGAAAGTTTTGAAGGGGGACTTCGGCTAGAATATCAGTAATGGCAGATAGCTCAGAGAGCTTCTTGCCCTCTGCTATCAATCTCCCCCTGCAACGTGCAGACAGATCTGGGTGTTGAGTTATCGTCTACAGTCATGGTTTCAATTCACCCAGTGCGAATTGAGTGGGCACCCTTACAATCCTCTTGAATACTCAGGGAGTCTTGTGGCAGCCATGAGGGAGTTCAGGGTAACAGTTCCCTCAAGGCAGAAAATGAGAAAACAGCTGATCTACAAAGTACAAAATAATGTACATTTAAACATGGGATACAGAACAGAGTGGACCAAGGTTTTGTTCCTTTTTTTCCTAATGAAAATGTTAAGCAGATTGCTCTTTAAATTTTGCCATTTTTATTTTTTTATTTTTTTAAAAAACAAACAAACCAGATGTGTGGGGGAAGGAAGAGAAAACAAAGTCTCATTTTGATCAGAAGCATGGTGCAGGGAGAGGGCAGGTTAACATGTTCAAAATTATACCCTCCCCTTTTCATCAACGACTGTAAATACTACCAACGGGTGGAAATAGCAACTTGCAGGTGGTGGTAGTCAAGGGTTCGAAACCGCCACTGTTCTAGGCAACCAGGAATTTCAATAGCGCGAGCAGTTTCTGAGCTCTGGGCGTAATACTGCGCCCTAAGATTTCAGATTAAAACTGCAGAGTGGAAGGAAAGGAGGACCTTTTTCTGCCTCCCCACTTCCAGCTTACCCTCCGAAGACTGGAGAAGAGACTCTCTTAAGAGTATTAGGGGATGGGCAGGGGAAGGACTAAACCATGTGAAAAATGAACATAATATTTTAGTTGTTGTTCATTCATTTTCAGCTTTGTATAAAAAAGCTGAAAAAGGATTTGATTGACATCCTATTCCCTTTTAAAATGTGTTTTATATATTCGAAATGAACGCAGAAGAGAGGACGTGAGGAAGTCCCAAAATAAGGTTATAAATAACATAAGTATAGTTAAATAAATGTTTGTTTGTTAGGTTTTGTTTTTGTATTTTGGTTTTGTAGTGTTTTGTTTTGTATTTTGTATGTTTATTCTTTTTTGTATTTTTTTTAAAAAATTAATAAATTCTTATTAAAAAATAAAATAAAATGTGTTTTTCTGGGGGGAGGGTTATTGGGTGGTTGTTTTTGTTTTGATTACATATTTTGTGGTTTTATATTTTGATTTTATTGATAAATTCAATATGGAAGGAGGAGGAGGAAGAGGAGGAGAGTTCATTTCATTCATTCATTCCATTGTTTCCTGCCTTTCTCCCAAGGAATTCGAGGTGAAGTGGCAACGGGATACACAGTGAGTGGGAATTTGAACACTGGCCTCCGCAGCTGTAGTCAAAAACCCTAACAAATTACACAATACTGTCTCTGACCACAGAGTTCTCATGTCACGTCTAGTTCGGCTCCGGCTGTATGCCAGTTGAGCTGACTGTTAATTTTCTCATCAGTGCAGCGCCGTGTCAAAGAAGTTGTCCCTGCAACGATAGAAACTTCTCTCTTTTTTTGTTCTGGAGTAAGGAAAACTCATTAGGGACCCTGGAATATTTGCTCTGCCTAATAGCACGAACGGAACTAACTTGCCTAAATCATCTGGATTTGGTTTTTGCAATTCTTGCGGCACACCCGTCAGGCATCTATTACTTTCAAATAGGCTGGAATTCCAGTGATGAGACGACTCCAGGGACTCTTCTGACAATACAGATTTTCCAGAGCAGGATTTAGGACAGCATGGTTTTCAGCAAAAACGACGGCGACGCAGGAAGAAAAAGGTTAATCCCAGCACCCAATTTAAGGCTTCCCTTCTAGGACTCTTAGAAAGGACCCTGTCTAGCACCGGACAGGAAGACCGGCATTTGAAACTGTAGATCAGAGAACTTTCCTGGGCTGCTGCAGACTGATGGGAATCGGGAAGGCTGCTTGACAATAATGTTACTCCTAGTTGACGGCAGCACTTGGGAATGGCTAGCTTGCCACATGGGACATAAGCTACAGGGGACTGCAGGCTCCCATCTTGTCCCCAGTTGTCTTATCAGCTCAAATTCAGACAGTCACATCTTCGTTGGCCTTTCAGTATTTAGTTAAAATGAGGCTTTTCTAAATAACCATTCCAGCTGGCTAGTGGCAGGTGACTCGGTTTCTTTGGCTCACAGCACCATTCCCCACCTGTGTCTTATGGAGGCTGTCATTTGTTTTCAGGGATGCGGGTGGCGCTGTGGTCTAAACTACTGAGCCTTTTGGGCTTGCCGATCAGAAGGTTGGCGGTTCAAATCCCCGTTGCTCTGTCCCAGCTCCTGCCAATCTAGCAGTTCGAAAGCATACCAGAGTGAGTAGATATATAGGTTCCACTGCAACGGGGAGGTAAACGGCGTTTCCGTGCACTCTGGTTTCCGTCACAGTGTTCCGTTGCGCCAGAAGCGGTTTATTCATGCTGGCCACATGACCCGGAAAGCTGTCTGTGGACAAACGCCAGCTCCCTCGGCCTGAGAGCAAGATGAGCGCTGCAGCCCCATAGTCGCCTTTGACTGGACTTAACTGTTCAGGGGTGCTTCACCTTTTATTTTGAGGTTGCCAATTTTTTTATTGCTAACGCATTTTAAAACATTTATTGTGTTCTACAGCACTTCAGGTACCATATTCATGGCAGAGGACACAGCACATAGACTTAAAAACAAAACGGAATTAAAATCTGTAATGACCATGTTTTTTAAGACGTCTACTCACTTTCCGAGTCAAAGAAAGGAGGATGGCATCCATGAATATCCTGAAGCCTACATGTTCACCATGGGTCTTTATGTAAACCTAAAAAAACAAACAAACCAGACTGAGCATATTTGAATTAGGTAAGGTAAGGTAAGGTAAGGTAAGGTAAGGTAAGGAAAGGAAAGGAAAGAGGAAAGAGGAAAGAGGAAAGAGGAAAAAGGGGAAAGGAAAGGAAAGGAAAGGAAAGGAAAGGAAAGGAAAGGAAAGGAAAGGAAAGGAAAAGCTTAAACTCTTCAGATCACCCCCATTTTCTAGTGTAACTTTAGGACTGCAGAACCAACAACACAGAATATATGACAGCCAACAACCTTGCTCTTACAGCTGCTATTGCTAATGTCCAACAAGTTTGCCAGGCCAACTGTAACAGTTTTAGCAAGTCCTAATTAGGAGCACCCTGTAAGGATTTGCAACACAGCATTAGATGGAAGTAATGGAAAGAGCAACCCTTCCTAACAAGAGTGGCAGCCATTTCATCGGAAAGGGACCCAGTCTTCAGGGAATAAATCCAACCCCAAGATGCCTGCCTGCCAATGCCATCTACCTTGCAATATTACCGTATTAGAAGAAGAAGAAGAGAAGAGTTTGGATTTGCTATCCCGCTTTATCACCACCCGAAGGAGTCTCAAAGCGGCTCACATTCTCCTTTCCCTTCCTCCATCACAACAAACACTCTGTGAGGTGAGTGGGGCTGAGAGACTTCAAAGAAGTGTGACTAGTCCAAGGTCACCCAGCAGCTGCATGTGGAGGAGCGGGGACACGAATCCGGTTCACCAGATTACGAGTCTACGCTCTTAACCACTACACCACACTGGCTCTCTCTTTGGAGAGAAATCTCTTGTTCACGGCAAAAGGTGGGTATTTTCTACACAATGCATACATTTACTGCCACAAGATGTTGCAATAGCTGCTCTGTTAAGATTTTTTTTTAACATTATATAAATTCATGCTCCACCAACAACTAGTAACCACGTTCAGAAGCAGTTTCTCTCCAAATACAAGATGCTGTGGCCAACATATGCAAGGATGGGAATTGCCACCGTATAAGCTACTATACACTTGCAACTGGTTTTCTCATGCCAGACTAGGTGGAACTTGGTCTGATTTATCAAAACGATTCTTTCGGTTTTACCTTGGCTCTTCCTGAGTTCTTGTGTTCTCTTTAGCCTCGGGTTACCTATTAGTAGTATGGCCAGAAGAAATGATTTATTTATTTTATTAATTTATTGAATTAATATGCCGCCCTGTACCCGGAGGATGGTTTCACTGATGTATGCTCTAAGTGTAGGAATTTAGGAAGCTTGCCTTATAACAAGGCAGACCCTTGCTCCATCTACCTCAGTAGTGTTTACTCTGACTGGCAGGTACGTGCATATGCCAGGCCCTTGCATTAAGGACATCAGCTGATTTCTGTCAGCTGAACAGCAGGCTCCAGAGGAACAATGACCACCCTCCATTGTTCTCCAGGGATTTTATCATACGTTTATTTGCAAAAACAGCCACTTCCGTCAGTGGAGTGTGTACCTTGTTGTCTTTTATGGTGTAATGGCACAAGCTCTGCCTCTGCCCAAACCGCTGTGGGATTTCTTTGGCAATTTTGTCAGGGTCGACGGTGGGGAAATGCGCCAGATCTCTCTGAATCTGCAAAATGGATGGAGGGCAGCTCATTTCTTCCAGCCAAGCATTTCCATCTTCCTGGGGGCAATCGCAGTTCTCATGATAGACGGGTCCTGCACACAATAAATTTGTTTTAAGGCGTGTGTTTGCAGCCACATATCGTACATATTCGATAATGAGTTACAATTAATTTGACTTATATCTAGTAAGACACCTGGTTTTCTAGAGCACTCTCCAAAACACATATTTTCAAGACTTTTGATGATGAAGGGCACAGGGTTTCTTTCTGGATTTAAATTTGACGGTGTCTTTATTTTTAACCCTCAAAACGATACGTCTATATTTTCTCCACCAATTCCCAGAACAATGGGCAGGTATTCTTCTTGCAGCTGTGCGACAGTCTAGCTGATATCGCCTCCCAGAATCTCACCAGGGCCTGTGCTCATTCTGTAAAACAGGGCTGAGGGAACTATGGCTCTTACAGGTGTCAAATCCCTGCAGTAAATGCTCAGAGGTGAGTCCATGCATCTCTGAACCCATTACCAATCAACTGCACCATGAGCTGTGTCACATAATTAATTCAGGTAGATCTTTTCTCCTTCCTTGCATTGAGATCATTGCCCATCTTGTGGAAGACAGAAAGGGGGATTAATGGTCCACCGGGAGGAGTGAGTACATCCAATACAGTGGTGCCCCGCTAGACGAAAATAATTCGTCCCGCGAAAATTTTCGTCTAGCGGGGTTTTCGTCTTGCGGAGCGGCAATGGGAGCCGCGCTCCGCAAAACGAAAAAAAAAAAAAAAGACGAAATTTTTTCGTCTTGCGAGGCAGCCCCATAGACTTTTTCGTCTAGCGGGGCAGCCTCCCGCTAGACGAATGCTTTCGTCTAGCGAGTTTTTCGTCTAGCGAGGCATTCGTCTAGCGGGGTACCACTGTAAGTTGGTTTCACTTTTGCAAGGCAAACTTCAGTCCCAATTACTATGCATAAGAGTCTCCCAACAGTGCGGATTAATGAGATGCCATTTTTGTACCTTTCAAGCTATACGGAGATTTGGCAACGTGCACGCCTAGGGTCTGAACCTCGATTCTCAGGTTTTTGTAGCTCGCATACATCCTGTACCTGACGATGAAGGAGCCATCTTTCCTGTCTAGTATTTGCACTCCTACCCGCGTAAATTGCTCCTCGGGAGCCGTGATCTTTACTTGAAATGCGTTTTCACCCGGAGAGACGGTAAACCTACGCAGGGAAACAAAGACAATGGCGACGATGAAATCAAACATTCTCCCCGCCCCCCCCTCTTCGGGTTAGAATTCTAGACCCGAGTCGAAAAGCTTAAGGATAAACTTTGGGGGCTTGTAAAGTTAAACCAACAAGGGAACGGGTCTCACTGACAGCAGAAATACTTCAGATTATCTGATACTCTGCAGCAGTGCTTTTCAATTTATTTATTTTTTACTTCTAGAGAAGTCTTTCCACAGCAACTCATCTGCCAAGAAACCCCCTGCATATTGCAACATATTCTGGGGGTCTGTTATAAGGGTCCATTCAGTTAAATTGAAGCGCTGGCCAGCCCTGCTGAGCATCACTGTCACCCCACATATTGCATGCATCAGTAATAGCAGATGAGCTGTCTCTCAGGGATTAAACTTCTGCTGAACACCAAGGTTTTCCAGAACTTTTCTACCAATACCCAGAGCTGGATAAACTAACTTGCAAACATGCCTACTGAGGTAAATGTTTTGAGTAACCTTCCTCCCCCCCCCAAGATATGAACGCAAGAAAAGGTAGTGTTTTAACACCCCTCCCTATCTAAAACACCTCCATGGTTCCTCCCCACACTAGCATAGCTCATGAAGATCCTACGATGTCATGTATTATACTGAAATTGAAATATGTGTTTAAGTGCTTTGTAGGTTTCTTGGCAGAAGGGACGCGGGTGGCGCTGGGCTTGCCGATCAGAAGGTTGGCGGTTCAAATCTGCATGACAGGGTGAGCTCCAACTCCTGCCAAACTAGCAATATGAAAGCACGCCAGCGCAAGCAGATAAATGGGCACTGCTGTGCCGGGAAGGTAAATGGCATTTCCGTGCGCTCTGGCACTCGTCACAGTGTCCTGCTGCGCCAGAAGCGGATTAGTCTGTGGTTTATTCATGCTGGCCACATGACCCGGAAAGCTGTCTGTGGACAAACGCCGGCTCCCTTGACCTGAAAGCGACATGAGCACCGCAACCCCATAGTCACCTTTGATTGGACTTAACTGTCCAGGGGTCCTTTACCTTTACCTTTAGGTTCCTTGATGATTGCTCAGTTTCAGGCTGAATTTTTTCCCGTTTATAAAGAAGGAAAAAAAGTAAGTTGTGTCTTCGTGGATCAGTCCAAAGGTCAAATCTAGAATCCTTTTTCTCACAGTTAAGTCCACAGTAGCCTTGTCCTCCGGTTGTTCCCCAGCATACTGCCACTGAAACCTGGAGGTTGCTTGTGACTTGTAGCCACTGATCAGACCTTTGACTAATCCTCTGACTAAGGCACCTAACCAACTGCCCATCCCCACATCTTGTGGCAGTGAATTCCACAAGTTCATTTTGCGCCGTGTGAAAAAAACACACACTTCCTTTTGAAGGTCTGGAAGCTCCGAAAAGACCAGTGGAGTTAAACTCAACCACTGATGCACTGCTCAATTTGTTTGCTTCTATTGTAACACGTTTTCCAACCCAAACTCATGTAAATGAATGCCTCGTTCTCCTTCTATCTCTCATTCATTTATATATAGTGGAAAAACATCAGGGATTCAAATTCAGGAACAAAGCTGGAATGAACTTGAAGTGCAGTAGACTTTGCAAGGTTTTTTTTGTGTGTTTTTTAAAAGAATGCTACATTGGTTAAATTGCAACCTTATTTAAATTATAGCAGGTCCGGCGCTGCAAACCATTAAGCAGCTGAAGTCAATTTAATCAGTCTGACTGTGTTTAGGACCGTAGCCAAAAAGGGCAGGAGTTGCAAATATTTTCCCCAAAGAAAGACCTCGGTTGTCTAAGACAATATGAAATCCAAAGGCATTTTTAAAAGTCACAAAAATAAGTTTTTTTTTTTTAAAGAATAAAAAAGAAGACACTGGAAGAAATTCTGTATTCCTGAAATTCTATGTAGAAATTTGCATTAAATGCATTAGCTTCACATTACACGCCTGCAGATGTGGCCTAACTTTGGCTCAGGGCAGCTGTGCAGGTTCCCAGGGACAAGACTGCACCATCGAAAGGGGACTTGATATTAAGCTCACTCCTCACGATCTATAGTCAGAGATTTTTCCTGGCTGCAGCTCGTGATTAAGGATGAGAGAGCTTAACCACAAGCTTGAGTACAGAAAACACTCTTGGCTTGCTGTGGTATGCAAACCAATGCACACACATGCAAAATTATGCCCATCCAAGTGGATGAAACTCAAGCACTACACATGCGGAACTGGGCTTCCACAGGGAAGGAGAAAACCTGCATCCATTCAGATGGGATCACATGTCTAGATGCATGTGTATTCAGCCCCAGGGACAACAAGCTACCAAGGCAGTGGTTCTCAAACTTTTTTCTCTGCGCCCCACTTTCATATTAAAAATTTGTTTGCACTACGTTGGGTTTTTTTAACTGATAAGAAATGCATTGGAGAACGCAACTAGGATTGTCCTCAGTCTCATTTGAGGCTCTCGTTTTGAAAAGTTATCTACATTCTGCAAAAAAATAATATTTTGATACTATACTACACTGAAACGTTTAAATGTTTCTTTGATCATCCTTGTAGCTTCCTGCCACAGTTGCCATCCTCTCTTGCCACACCCTTTGAGAACCACTGGTCTGGGGCATTCACAATTTGCCCCTTTCTTCCCAGCAGCATTGCGGTGTTTGCTGATGCCCGGGGCGTGGAGGGTGAACAGAACCCAGCTACTGGGGACAAGGAGGCAAGGCCAGGCCAGGCTCTGGGGCAGGCAGGGTGGGAAAGGCATCCCTGCTTGGGGGCGCCCTTGAAAACTGTGCACCTGGGGCTATGGCCCCCCTGACCCCCACCACACTACGCCCATGTTTGCTCCCAAATGAGCACACCTTTCTGGGACAAACATCACACACCACTTTTAAGCAGCATTTGAAACTCCCATTGTTCTAGGCGTATTTTGTGACCGGGAATTTCAATAGCCCGAGCAGTTTCTGAGCTCTGGGTGCAGTACTGTGCCTAAGATTTCAGATTAAAGTGCAGAGTGGAAGGAAAGGAGGACCTTTTTCTGCCTCCCACTTCCAGCTACTCTCTGAAGACTGGAGAAGAGATATTAGGAGGGTGGGCAAGGGAAGGACTAGACCATGTGAAAAATGAACATAATATTTTAGCTGCCCTTCCTTCATTTTCAGCTTTGTATTATTGTTATAAAAAAGGCATTCCGTTGTTGCGCCCATAACCTCGGTTTAAGGCGCCATTGAGCTCCTAGCTTTCATACCTGAGTTTCTAACACTGCTTTGAAGCATACACATAAAGACGATAAGTGTGAATTTTCTAAGGACATTTCAAAAAGCACAGATTTACTCGCAGCTCCTTACTGAAGAGTGCCCTGGGGCAACCAATCAAAGTTTGCTAAATCGCCTCTCTCTCTCTCTCTCTCTCTCTCTCTCTCTCCACAGAGCTGTATGTATACCGAGGGCAGAGCGGATCACACACACACACATATAAACACGCGCAAAAATTGCTTTTATTTCCAAAACGCAGAGCCTCTTCCGGATTCCTGCGACGGGCATGCAAATCCGTTTCCAGATCCGCCAAGCCAGGCTCTCGCATCGCTTCGCATCCACCTTAACTCCTCCCCGGCCGCGTTCCCACTCGCTTAAAAAAAAAAAAAAAGCGTTACACCGAATTACCTCTTCCC
This sequence comes from Lacerta agilis, assembly GCF_009819535.1. Taxonomy (NCBI): domain Eukaryota; kingdom Metazoa; phylum Chordata; class Lepidosauria; order Squamata; family Lacertidae; genus Lacerta; species Lacerta agilis. The sequence continues at coordinate 79,861,772 of NC_046315.1, read as the reverse complement.
TTCCGTGTCCACAGCCTGGATGTAAAAATACCGGGCGGGGAGGACCACCTCTGCTCTCAGGCCGGGTCCCCATACCCAAGTCTTCTCGGAGCTCAGCTGGCTCCCCGCAGCCGACTCGCAAAGGGCCAGGATCACCGTCCCCAAAGGCCAGTAGCAAGTCAGCCCAAGGCGGAACATTTACAGAGCTTGCCGTCGAAGGAGCAAAGGGCAAAGCGGGGGGGAAGGCGAGCGTCTCTCTCGCGCTTAGAGACGGCAGTTTCGCAGGACGGAAGGCAGCGTGGTGCGATCGGGTGTTTCCTCCGCTTCCTGCCCTCGTCCGAACGCTGCAAGGGAGAGGCGGCCTTTGTCTGGACGATGCATGAGCGGGGAGAGGCTCCGGGACGGCAGCCACATGCCAGTTCCTTTGTCTTGCGACGGCAGCCCCTGCTAACAACGCCCGGAGCCTTTGCGCTCCTCCGCCCGCATCTCCGGCGCGGCGAGAAGAGAGGGGCGGAGGGGGGGGGGAAGAGAAGGGGAGCGGGCGGGCTCGTCGGTCCCACGAAAACTTCTTCTTCCGAAGGGGAAAAACCACACGGGAGCCACTTCCCACGCTCACCAGTCATGCCGGGAAATGTAGTCCAGCAAGGAGATGTGGGGCGACGAGGTGGCGAAACAGCGGCCGGCAGCCGGGGGTTGGCGGAGCGCGGGAAGATCAAGGCGCGGGTAGAGTTGGGAAGGGTCCCCGAGGGTCATCCAGCCCAACCCCAATCGCCCCCCCCCTCGCGCGATGCAGAAATCGCCACTGAAGTCATGGTGGCATCTTGAAGATTTCACAGATTTATTGCGGCATAATCTTTCGCCTGGATAGTTCAGTTGGTTACACCTCGGTGTCGATGGTGCCACGGTCCCTGTATGGGACAGCTGCTTATTCCTGCATTGCAGGGGGTTGGATTAGACTGGAGGACCATCAGGGTTCCTTGCAACTCTACGATTCTATGGAGCTTGAACCCACGACCCTGAGATTAAGAGTCTCACACTGGATCAACTTTGCTCCATCTTCCATGTGACTGCCATTAAAATATTTTAAGATGGCTATCATACCTCCTCTCAGTTTCTTCTTTTCCAGGCTAAACATCCCCAGCTCCTTCAACCGTTCCTCATAAGGCTTGGTATCCAGCCCCTCGGTTGTCTTGGTCTCCCACCTCTGCACACCTTCCAGCTTGACAATATCTTTGTTAAACTGGACACAGGACTCCAGGTGTGGTCTGACCAAGGCAGGAAAAAAATGGGACTAGTGGGACTCTAGCGGAAAACTCCTTCTGCATAGGAATCCCCAAACCGAAGGTGCAGCAAAAGGTCCCAACCCTGCACTCACCCCTCACCTGTGGCTCCTAGAAGATGTCAGCATGCAGCAGCAGCCACACCCTGAGAAATGGCTGTGACCCCAACTAAGATAGTTAAGGGTAGCAGATGGATCTCAAACCTGGCGAGATAGGCAAGCACAGGCTCTGGCAGATTGAGTGGACGAGACCAACAGTGGAACCAATGGCCAAGAAGGCGGTTTCTGCATGTAATGTAGAGGGAACTGAGGGGCCAATGAGCTACCTGGAAAGGTAGCCCATCTATGAGAAGGAAAACTGATCCTAAACCTCTGCTGCGGGGGGGGGTGCCATTTGAATAAAATATTGGGGAGATCCAGGTAAGCGCCACCACGCATAATCACAAGACACAGTGCACGCACACCATTTGAATGAAGATGCCCATCGGGGTGGAGGAAGCCTGGTGAGATGTACCTGGGGTTGGACTAGATGACCTTGTGGAACCTTCCAAGTCTATGATTCTTCCGCTATTAACATTCAGAAGGATTTTTTTTTTTTACAGACATATTCACCCAGGCATTTCATAGCTGAAATATGCCATTACTGGCAACCATGAAATGGTTAGCTGTGAGAATATTTGATTGTTTAAATTAAAAAAGAAAAAAAATCATACTGTATTTTTATTATTATTAAAGTTTTTTCCTCGTTTATAAAAGCACATGCATTGTCTCCTTCAGGTCGTGTTTTTGTTTTTGTTGTTGTTGTTCAGTCGTTCAGTCGTGTCCGACTCTTCGTGACCCCATGGACCAGAGCACGCCAGGCACGCCTATCCTTCACTGCCTATCCTTCACTGCCTCTCGCAGTTTGGCCAAACTCATATTAGTAGCTTCGAGAACACTGTCCAACCATCTCATCCTCTGTCGTCCCCTTCTCCTTGTGCCCTCCATCTTTCCCAACACTAGGGTCTTTTCTAGGGAGTCTTCTCTTCTCATGAGGTGGCCAAAGTACTGGAGCCTCAACTTCAGGATCTGTCCTTCTAGTGAGCACTCAGGGCTGATTTCTTTAAGGATGGATAGGTTTGATCTTCTTGCAGTCCATGGGACTCTCAATCTCTGTTTTTTACAGATCAGTTACATGTCGTGAGACATTGGTGTTACCGGTATATGGAGTATGGGGGTTGGGAAGAAAAAAGGGGGACGGGAGAGAGGGGGGTGGGATGGTAAAGCTTATGTTCTTAGTGTATTTGTGGGGTTTCTGTGCCAGCGTCACTTGGGCAGGTTCTCTTTCTAATCGCTTGTTAACGTTTCCTTGGTGGTCGACACATTTGCAACACATGTGGGCCTACAAGTAAAACTTTGCAAAATATGAGGCTGTGTGCTTCAACAACACCCCCCCTCCCCCCAAATCCAAAAATAATTCGCCAACATCACCAAAATAAAACTCTGCCGCACCAAGTTCAGATACCATCGGGTGCAAATAAACAACAAACCTCAACGGCAAATTGCAAACCCCGAGGGCGACAAATTAACAAAGACCTGGGCAGAGTGGAACAAAGCTACCGTATCTCGGGATAAAATAGCCGTGATCAAAATGATCATCTCCCCCTACCTATTCCAAACCCTCCCAATGCTGTTTGTATGCTTAAAGGGGCCTCTTTCCGGAGGAGGAGCGAGGCGGGGCTGCAAGGCAGCTTTGGCCTCTCCGGCTGCGCGTCCCCCTCCTCCTCCTCCTGGCGCGGGTCCCGTAGGATTGCAGGGCGGAGGCGGGGCTTGCGCGCCAGCTGGGTATATGCGTGCGTGCGTGCCCGCTGGCGCGCGCGCTCAGGTGAACTCGGAGGGGGCGGCGAGAGAGAGGGAGAAAGAGCGAGAGACCGCTGCTGGTGCTGATGCGAGTCATGGCCGCCGCCAAGCAGGTAAAGAGGAAAGGTAGCGGGGAGGAGAACACTCACCCCCGGGGGTTGGAGTTGGAGGGGTGAGCGGGCAGCGAGGGTCTCTGCTCGATAAAAGCGGAGAAAGTTCGGGGCGGGGGCGTGCGCTGCGAGTGCTGGTTTAGTGCAGGCTCTGTTGTTGCGCCTTGTTCAGGGGTGGACTCAAAATGGAGCCAGAAAAAAATGGTATGTGTGTGTGTTGGGGGGGGGGTAAGCAAACAAGGCAACCGACCCCCTATTCTTGTTTTTTCCACGTTGGGGAAAGCAGGAGCCCAAGACCGTTGGGTGGATGACACTAGGCCTGCCAGTGTCTTTTTATATATGTGTGTGTATATATATATATATATGTGTGTGTGTGTGTGTGTGTGTGTGTGTGTGTAAAATTTTCCAATAGGTAAAGGGACCCCTGACCGTTAGGTTCAGTCGCGGACAACTCTGGGGTTGCGGTGCTCATCTCGCTTTATTGGCTGAGGGAGCCGGTGTACAGCTTCCCGGTCATGTGGCCAGCATGACTAAGCCGCTTCTGGCGAACCAGAGCAGCGCACAGAAACGCCATTTACCTTCCCGCCGGAGCGGTATCTATTTATCTGCTTGCACTTTTGACGTGCTTTCGAACTGCTTGGTTGGCAGGAGAATTTCCCAATATTAACCCATTATTACCACAGTGTTGCCAATTACATACAGATTCCAACTGATATCAAAATAATTAGCATTTCCAAAATTTATGCAATTTAATCAAAGTGGTTTCCCATGCTCCTTGATCCATGTTTTCCATCCAGTTCTTACAATTCATATTTTTTTTAATTAACATCTAATTGCGTTTTAGTTGGTATATGAATCATTAAGAGAACAGCGCCATTCTTAGTGATTGCTGTTTGTGTTAATGCCTCACCTAACTTTCCAAAGGATTTCAAATGAGGTGCTCTAATTATTTTCCTTTTCCCTGCATGTGTCAGTCTGAATATGTCCAGTTATGAAGTCCTTTATGATTGCCAATGGCTTTCTCGTTGGCCATGGTAAGCGAGTTACAGCCTCCATGTTTAGAGGCAGTTGTGCCTTGGAAGTCTAGGTGCTTTGGGGGACAACACAGTGGGTGGCAAGCCTTTGCCTTCAGCCCCCTGCAAGTGAGGACCCTGCAGCCTCGGGGCTTGTGTTCACTTACTGTCTGGGAACCTTTGTCTAGTTCTAATAATTTCACACACACGCACAACACAAACCCTCCCGACACACACAGGGTGTGTAGGTGAGCAGCATTAAGTGGATTTGTTGTAATAGTTTCCTAAATGTAGGCCTCCCCCTTCAAGTTATGGTTTCTCACCTCAAAGGAGGATATAATAAGACGGCTTGGGCAGGTGCATGGAGAAAATAAATTGTGTACCAGCTCCAAGTTTTGCTGTGAAGAATTCTGGCATACTTATTATCTGAAAACATAACATTCTCTCTTCTTTATTTCAGACAATTTGAAATTATCTCGTGAATCTGGAGGAAGCGATGTAGGCAGCATCTGAGTTGGAAAGGAGCTCGCAGCTCACTGTGCTTTTATTACCTTGGGAAAAGCTTTGTATATTCATTCAATGCCTAACATTGCAGACTCTCAGCTAGAGAGTAGTTCTGGAGAAAATGAACATGGACCTGGAAGAACAGCTTCAGAAGTGAATCTTCATGGTACTGTGAAACCGTTCTGTGCTGCCGGTGCCTCCGTTGCCTCTCTTGGATCTAGTGGGGACAGGCATTATCCGTGGGGATGCCCCGTCACTCACACCCGAGAAAAGTTTTACACTATCTGTTCAGACTATGCTTTCTTAAACCAGGTAACATCCGCTCGCAAAAGCCCAAGTGCTACAGTTAGTGCCTGCCTACAAGACAACACTGCCTTAAATGTTAGGAACAATTCGCCCGGTTTCATTGGCATCCGGACTGGTGCATCAGACATAGTTTACAATGAAGATACTCACTTGGAAAGTTTGTCCGATAGTCTTGGAAAGCTCCCATTGGCGTGGGAAATTGATAAGTCTGAATTCAGTGATACATCCCCAGAACTGAAGAATCGAGCAGGTACAATTATTTTGATGGAACGTTCGGTGGTGGTGGTGGTGGTGGTGTTTTCATCTTAATAAATGGAAAGCAACTCCTGAAAAATATACTTAGGTTGTAATATAAACTCCTGGCTGGCAGCTGTAGTCCCAGCTGTATACATAGTCCTGGTGCTCCCACTGGTGAGAATTGAAGAAGGGGCAGGGGAAGATTCCCCTTCACTGCACCAGATTCCAGGCAGTGCTAAAAATTAGTCAGGTGCATTTTGTACCTTGCTATCGGTCCGCTTGCAACCAAGTGAAGATGCCTGGGCGCCAGGATAGTGCACATCTGGAGGTGCATGCCTAGGGATCATTGGGTCAGGACTGTTTTCACACACTTAATACCGCATCCTGTAGAATTCCATCAGTTATATTTTGTCTGCGTAATCGGAATGAATTTCAGGAACCAAAATGCTTTTTCTGAGCAGCCTGTCTTCCAAATGTTTTGCTTTCTGTGTATGTCTCTCCTGTACCCTAAAACCGTATCTCTTTCCCGTGTCAAAATAGTCCAAATCTAATTATTGCGCACAGTGTAAATTAAGCAAATGAAACCAAGCTATATACACTTACACAGTCCATACTTCATATTTTGGGTTTAATTTGGAGATCAGCATGACCGCATAGAAAAAATTCCCAATTGTAGATTGCTTTTTTCTTTTTGCAATTCTCTTGGAAAACTGACTTTTAAAGTTTATTATTCAATTTATATCCCTACCTGCCTACCGAATAAGCTCATGTATAATGTTTTGTCTAACTGAAGAATAATTATCCAACTTATTTGACAGGCAACATAAAGAAGCAAGGAACCAAGAAGATGTCTGTAGAAAAGAAGAGTAAACAATACAGAGAATGTCCGCAACATTATGCTCTTGAAGAAATAAAACAACGGAAAGTGTTAGATCTCCGAAGATGGTAGTTTTCAAAAGCTTTTTTAAAAATTTTGAATGTGTAAAGATGAATATTTTAAAAATCCATGTTGGGTGCAGCTCTGTTCATAAGTGAGAGTATTCAAATCACAGGAGTGTCTTTTGTTTCCGGAAGCATTAAACCAACATAACCCTCCTGGTCCCTTCCAAACTTACATTTCTAGGAATCTATGATTATAAGACTACTTTGTTGTGGCTCCATTACAAGTTTGTGTGTAGCTCTGCACTCTCTCATAGACAGGTGTCTTGCCTCCTCAAAGGAGCGGGAATAACAACAGCCCTGAATCTTTTAAGTGTGAAACGCTGGCTGAGAATATTTCAAATTACTTCTTTGGAACTGGAGCGTATGTGTTGACAGTAAAGCCCCCAGGTTTCCCCACAACCTCTAAAATGGATGAAGTTTCCACCATGATAGGTCTGTCTCCAGCAATAATAAAAATACAGCAATACAGCTGTCTTGAAACAATAAGTGGAATCCTGTTTGGGAATCTATATATCTGTTTCCTAAAGAGGTCTCTCTATGTCAAGCTTTATTGCTGTCCTATTAGCTATTAAGCTCTAGTGAAGTAGTTCTACTAGGTACATCTCTGCATTACTTAAGATAACTATAAGGGCGTTTTCCAACTAAACAGTTCTGCTAGTGCGATCGCCTCTGGCTCCCAGTAAATCCTCCACATATATTTTGGGGGTTCCCCCATCCCTCCAGAGCAGATTTAGGGGTGTGCTGGTAGAGGGAAGGGATTGTGTATGCTCGTGGAACTATTTAGGTGGATGCAGCTCATGGAGTGAGTGGTTTTCTTGTGAGAGGAGCCAGCTATTCAGTTGCGAAGCAAATTCTGTGGCTGAATATATTTATCTATTTGTCAAAAGTGAAATACATTGTTTTCCTTTACGTCTTGACATGGCTGCATAAACTTAATCAATGTGTTCTTTTAAAGGTACTGTATAAGTCGCCCTCAATATAAGACTTCGTGTGGGATTTCCTCATTAGTCTCTTGCTGGAATTTCCTCTATAGCACAATGGGAGCTGGAAAGTAAGTCACTCGGTGGAGCTATTTAACTATTTTCATTTCGGGGTAAGTCTTGTTGGATTTAGTGGGACTTACATCCTAGTCAGTGTTCTAAAGAAGTAGCCTAATCCTTGCTTTTTAAAGTGATAATTCCTTACATTCTCATCTTATTTTTAACCAGCTTACCTCCTATTACTCAAGAAGAGGCTTTGCATATATTGGGATTTCAACCTCCTTTCGAGGAAATTAGATTTGGGCCGTTTACTGGAAATACAACATTAATGAGGTAAAGCTGTTCTTGCTATACCTTGCGCTATTCTACAGGGTTATACGTGCAACTTTTTTTTTTAAAGTATCTTAAATGACACTCAGCTATTATTAATCTATAGAACTTCGCCAGGGCTGCAATCTGCTCACTTCCCTTGGTGTAAACACCATTGAGTTCAGTGGGGCTTGCTTCCAAGGAGACCCGCACAGTGTATAAAGTCTTAATGGACAAATCGTGGTCCATAAATATGTACAAAGCTTTAAAAACGTGCAGGTAACATTTATGCTGAAATGTACATGCTTCTGGCAATTGACTGATCAGCCCTTAAGTTCAGCTGCCCCTTAGGTTCAGAGGAGAAGGGCATGTGAAGCAACTCAGCCTGTAAGATGTGCTCTTAAAGTGAAGTGAAGTGAAATAAGCAGAAATCACCGGGGAAGGAGAGGCTGCAGTCCTGTGCACACTTATTTGACAGTTCAGATCCACTGATCTCAGTGGGAATAAACGTGCATAGAATCGTTTTGCTACATGCTTAATCGGGGCATGTTGTGAACATATAGCCATTTCGTATGATGTTCATAGCATTTAAAGGAGAAATAAAGTGGGACAGAGGGAGTCGTTTTCTGGGGCTATGATGGACCAGAGGTGTTGTCTTTTAAGAGTACTATGTTTTCCCCCCACTTTGTGCTCTTCAGGTGGTTCAGACAAATTAACGACCATTTCCATGTAAAAGGATGCTCATATTTTCTCTATAAACCTCACGGGAAGTATAAGACAGCTGGGGAGACTGGTAAGTAACTAATTTTATTAAGGTGAGTTGTCCAAACAGACGGAGCAATAGAAAAGGACAGAAGGGAAAAGGGAACCAGAATATATAGCCACTATGTTTATTAAAACATTTATTAGCAGTTGCATTGTTTCTTAAAACATTTCTGTATAACATCTACATTGAACTCAGTACAGAATTTTTTATTTATTTTTTAAAAAAGAACGATGCTATTTTGTAGCATGCATTCTTGAACTTTGCCAGAAAACTTCCTTGTGGAGTTGTCCTTGTGGAGGGGGCTTGGACAGCACGCCAGTTGAAAACAAAATAGAGCAGGAGGGAATAATAATTATTATTTATATGCCACCTGCCCTTCTGACCGGTAGGGCCCCATGTTGTTCATTACCCTGGGTTCCTACAGGAGAAAGGGTGACTTAAAAATAAAACGAAACTGCAGTTGAAATAAAACTTCAGATCACCTCAGCTGCTTCTGGAGGCAACACAGAACCTTTCTGGCTGGTCACAAATTTAGTACCACCTTCCAAATCTTATTGGATTCCAGCTCTAGCTAGCATGACCAAAGGTCAGGAATGATTGGAGTTGTAGTCCAAACTCTGTGGAGACCACCATGTTAGGGGAGGCTGGTTTCATTCATTTATGTAATAAAATTTATACACCACTCGATTGCAAAAACAAAACCCAAAGAAATGTTGAAGCGGGGTTTTGTTTTTAAAAAAACATATTTTGATACAGTTGCATTGCCTTTTTTTTTACTAGTACATTTCAATCTGTTTTAATAAACAGAGAGCATTTAGAAGCTATGGCTTTTGTATTGCATGTTTTGCATGCCTCTGATGCCCCTGCGTGTTTTGCCATTTACAGGGCACAAAATAAAGAATTCCACGTAGGCATTAAAATCTTCTATGACATTTCTTCTCATTGCAGACTAAATCCAAATCACCAGTGACTTTTGTCTTGTTTTAATTTGTAGCTTCGGGGGCTTTGACCAAGCTAACTGAAGGACTGCGAGATGAATCTGTGGCCTACATTTATCATTGCCAAAATCATTATTTTTGCCCCATTGGATTTGAAGCCACCCCAATAAAACCTAGCAAGGCATACAAGTAAGACTTTGATAACCTACTGATGCGATGGGCATTCTTTGAATAATACGTTGTTAAATCCAGACTACTCTCTGTTTCTGTGTGCTGGGTATATTAAAGCCTTTGGAGAATCAGAGACAGGGTAGTCAGAAGTAGGTGATAGGAAGAACACATGACAGGATGCTTGCTATGTGAGAGTCAGTGAGTAGCATCCAACATGCTTGCTTTGCGAGCAGAAGGAACTTACGTTCATGCAAATGGTTCTCCTATTTGCACAATAACATCAGATGCTACCCAGTGACTTGTTGAATCAGTGAGTACAAAGAAACTTCCCATCCAGATGTTTATGGATGAAGGTTTTTGGAATTCTATACCCTATGCAAAGCATCGAAAACAGCACTTGAACAGTTACTGGTCACTCTGTGGAAAAATCGAGTCTGACATTATTCATTCTAATAGTGCACCTATAAAGATACGTGAACACAGTGACACCTGATAAGTAAGTCCTAATGGAATAATGAAAGGGGTGCATAGGTAGGTAAAAGGTAAAAGACCCCTGGATGGTTATGTCCAGTCAAAGGCGACTATGGGGTTGCGCCGGTCATCTTGCTTTCAGGCTGAGGGAGCCAGTGTTTGTCCACAGACAGTTTTCCGGGTCATGTGGCCAGCATGACTAAACTGCTACTTTCACATGGAAGACCGTGACGAGTGCCAGAGTGCACAGAAATGCCGTTTACCTTCCCGCTGCAGCGGTACCTATTTATCTATTTGTACTGGGATGCTTTCAAACTGCTAGGTTGGCAGGAGCTGGGACAGAGCAATGGGAGCTCACTCCGTCATGGGGATTCAAACCGTCAACCTACTGATTGGCAAGCCCAAGAGGCTTAGTGGTTTAGACCACAGCGCCACCCACATTCCTAAGGGGTGCATACCTACTTAAAAAAAACATTTATATACTTTAATGGCGTTGAAAATGTAACACAGCATGAAGATGGCTTGCTTTCAATTTTTTCAAATATTTTCTAATTTGGACTGGAATCTTATTTAAAAACCAACAAAACAAAAACCATGCACATCTTTACCAAGAGCAGCAGTAGCGTGAGTTGTGAACTGGGGAGATCCCAGTTTAGCCATCAACTCACCAGCTGTATTCACATTTCGTGGTAAGTCATGGCTAATGTTTTGCCATGAATGCTCAGGCTGCCGCTGCCATGGGCTCCTCGTTAGGAATGGGGAGCAACAAACCTCAAATGTTGGTTTGGTGTTGCATCCAAAAATAACTTAAGAATTCTAGAGCCAATTTATTTCTGCTTGTGCAAGTTGTTAAATACGGCGAAATCGGTACAGAGGTGATGCAGTGTAAATGTGGAGCCAGTACTTCAAGATTAATTGGTGCCTGTACTTTAATTGGGACTGGGGTACATATTAATTTTAATGTACGATGCAGAGTACTGCTTGCCTGCGGTGCCTTTTGAATACAGGATATCTTGAGCTAGGTTGCTGAGAAGAAAGGCTGCCTGTGTCACCCAATGTCGTATCCCTGTGATCTTTTTGCATGTTTAAGTCTGAAGCAGTTTCTCTGAACCACAGTCACGGAAAACATTTAAAGTTGTTTTAGTCATCCTTAACAGAAATTGTATTGTTACGTACAAGTAAAACAGCTAAGTAGTAATATTGAGACACACATGCTGACTGTTCAGAATACCTTAGAAAGCGTAGCTCATTCAGTGGCACATGAAACTCTTAATCTCAGGGTTGTGGGTTTGAGCCCCATGTTGAGCAAAAAGATTCCTGCGTTGCAGGGGGTTGGACTAGATGACCCTTGTGGTTCCTTCCAACTCTACAGTTCTATGATTCTAAGCTTTTCCATAAGCTGTCTGTCTTACTGTGGTAAACGAGTGGATATGATTTTGTGTGCACTAGAGGGCGCCTGTTGCAGCAAGATGTGGAACACTGGATACTCATCGGAGAGCCAAGCAGAAAACACCCAACTATTCACTGCAAAAAGTAAGTTAGCACACCCTAGTGGGATTAATCAGATACAGATTTAGGTTTTATGAACTTCACGTGCTTGTAGAGCTGCTGTTAATGGCAAATGCAAAAACTGGACAGGAGAGATGTTTCCAAGAGTATTTTGAATGTTCATTTACATCTTCCGTGAAGGCTTTTGCGGTACTGTGTTTCTTTACAAAATGTAGGTAGGTAGCTTGTATCTGATCGACATCTCGTTTCACATAGGTAGCTGGTGTATTACTAGGTATCTGGTGTAGAACCCCGGGGGTGGGTATTTGTCCTGAAGAGATGTAAATTTTAAAACAGCAGTTCCAAAATAAGAAGTGGTAGGACTTTAGCTGAGCGCTTTCTCTGCAGAGGTACCGTTTCGTTGAGAAACAAATTTCTAAGAGTTAGAGGTAGGTAGCCGTGTTGGTCTGGCATAGTCAAAACAAAATAAAATATAAAAAAATTTCTTCCAGTAGCACCTTAGAGACCAACTAAGTTTGTTCTTGGTATGAGGAAAGTAAATACCCTCCCACCTTACTGATTAATGAAAATAGTTTTTCAGTTTGTTTTGGTAACTGAAGAGGCAGAGGCCAAAGAGGAGCTGAGAAATTAGTGAGGGAAATACTTGGGTAATACAGAAGCACAGTGCAGGGATACAAAATATCCTGTGTTCTCATGGGCTGTAGTCATTTCTGAGTGGTGAATTTTGTGTGTGTTCATTTTTAAAAGGTACATCAAGGAAAGGAAAGTTTCTGTCATGTGCTGTGCAGGATGCTCCTAATTAAGATTGTATTGTGATCTGAATCCCAAATAGTTTTAAAACCATAAAAAAACTGCTGGTACAATTTTATTGCATGGCATGTTCTGCACTGAATTTGTGATCTCTCTGCCACCCTCCCACCCCTGGTTTGTTTGTTTGTTTGTTTGTTTGTTTTGCACAGGTGGGCAGATATTGTAACTGACTTGAACACACAAAATCCTGAGTATCTAGATATCCGGCACTTGGAAAGGGGACTTCAGTATCGGAAGACAAAGAAGGTAAAATTGCTTCATTTTGATAACAAAATTTTCTTGCTTCTTGGGCATTTATGCCTCATTAGGTTGGTTTGCCTTTAAGACTCTGGCTGTGAGGGATGATTGCTGCGTGAGTAATGTAAAATTAAACACTGCGGGGAAAAGTATGGAAAAATTAATGCCTGAGTGAAAAGGGAAGTGAGGAAAGGGAAGGAGGTCAGGGAGATTAAGTAGTAGTGCATATACATCTAGTGTGACTCCTGCTCCTCATATGTGGACTAAGAGAAGCTGGTGAAAATGAGTATCTAAAACTTGTTCACTGCAAAAAGTAACTTTCTCAGCACTGTATATGCTGCCAAATAGATTGTTTGGCTAAGCATCAGAGCTCTGTGGTAGCTCCCGTGTTTTCTTTCACCGGCCCTCTGAGGAAACTGCCCCAGTATTCCAGTACAACAAAAATTTCAAAGGACTTTTGATAGCCCCTCTTAAGCAACCTCTTCCTGGTCTGTTTGCTCTTTCTAGGGAAAAGGCTGACCTAAATGTATCTGCTGCAGACCTGCTCTTTCCACACAAAATCTTATATTCTTGCTCACGGCCTCTTACTAGGTCGCTGCCCTGTAAAAAAATTAGCCACATAGGAAGTAGCATTGACTGCTGAAAAATGCATTGCTGAAATGCGATTCTTCACATGTTTTCACCAGCTTCTTGGATATTTGTTCACCAGCTTTTTAAATATTCTGTTGGGAGCCATCAAGAGTGGTTGGGGAAACCCAGCCAGATGGGTGGGGTATGAATAAATTATTATTATTATTATTATTATTATTATTATTATTATTATTATTATTATTATTAGAACCAGTGCTGCAAGGTGTTGGGAGAGATGAAAAGTTAGCATCTCTCCTGCGCAGGCTGAAAAAGGTTAACAAGGAAAGTCTTAAAATGGAGGGTGAGGAAAGCATAAAATTGTAGGAAAGGAACTTAGTACCAAATCTAGAACTTTTCTTTTTTGTATATAATTTTTATTAGTTTTATTTTCTAGCAACAAATATCAAAATCATTTCCAAACATGCATTCTACATTCCCCCCCCCTTTCCATTGACTTCCTTCAGCTTACCCCTCCGGTTTGTTACATTAAATCAGGGGTCAGCAAACTTTTTCAGCAGGGGGCCGGTCCACTGTCCATCAGACCTTGTGGGGGGCCGGACTATATTTTGAAAAAAATATATGAACGAATTCCTATGCCCCACAAATAACCCAGAGATGCATTTTAAATAAAAGCATACATTCTACTCATGTAAAAACACCAGGCAGGCTCTACAAATAACCCAGAGATTCATTTTAAATAAAAGGACACATTCTACTCATGTAAAAACACGCTGATTCCCGGACCGTCCATGGGCCAGATTTAGAAGGTGATTGGGCCGCATCCGGCCCCTGGGCCTTAGTTTAGGGACCCCTGCATTGAATGATACAATCTGCTATTCCTTATCTGTCAAAATGTTATAACTTTTGTTTCTGTTTCTCCTCGGTTTTTAGGTAGGAGGAAATCTGCATTGCATCATTGCTCTCCAGAGGCTTAGCTGGCAAAGGTTTGGCCCCTGGAACTTCCCATTTGGAAATTCTAGACAAGACTTGCAACCCCCGTCACAGACGCCGGGTATCGCCAAGTCTGAGAGCGAAGACAATATTTCTAAGAAGCAGCATGGGCGCCTGGGTAGATCTTTCAGTGCTAGCTTCCACCAGGAATCTGTCTGGAAGAAGTTGTCTCACCTTCATGAAAGGCGGAATAGCGGCTTTCAGAGTTACACAGATTATGACGGGAATGACTAAAAAGAACTGCTTGTGCAACTGGTGTCCTGTAAAGTATTCCGTAAGACAGGTTTAAAGTACATTATGCACATAGTAGAGAGAGGGTGTAAATTTCAGTGCAACATGCAACCTTAGCAATGTTTGCTGCATTAAACCTGTGAATGTCAGGGATGCCGAGAAACACTAGCTCAAAGATAAGCACAGAATATTGTACACTTTACAATCCAGTATAATCAGCAATTGACCTGCGTTTCTGACCATGAAATCGGAAGGAAAAAAAATCAAGATCAAAGCCATTGCGGGGAGGGTGGGGGGCCCTGGGGAATCTATCTTTAGAAGAAATAGAGAATACTCAAAAGCATGAGATTTGTTAACTTCCAAAATGATTTATTAAACACGCATTGTATAATGGTTTACCTTTACCTTTTACCTGTGTAATTAAATGTATACTGTGTATTTTGTTCTAAAAAAGAAAATCAAAAATGCAATAAGGACACCACAGTCCAGTTCTAAATTTACCACACACCAAACGTTAAATTTGTATCATTATTGGGTGATCTCAGTTTGGTGACCGTTGGGACATCATTCTGTATGGATTACGTTCTTTGCGTTAATTGACGACTTTAGTTGGCGGTCACAGGCGATGAGCCTGTGAAAAATCCTGGAAAGAGGAGGTCATTGCTTGCTCCTTTTCGAGGAGGGGGTCAGAAAAATCTTTCACTGCCAGTTGTGCGCTCCTCCAACACCTTTTTGTGTGATCGCTTCACAATTTGATGGGTTACTTGTAAACACATCTCTTCCCCTCCATCTTATATGGCTACCGAACTGAGCACCTGAGCTTGCAATATTGTGCTGTTCCTACCTTACCTTTTTTCTTGTGCTTTCTGTATCATTTTCACTCCACTCCTTTAATTGCTTTATTGTTAATATGGGAGGTGCTTTTAAGTGCCGAAACACACTAGCAGCCACAGTGATATACCTCTTTGGCCAGAACACTGTTTGTATCTTTTCAAATGATCATGTCAAGTAGCTTTATTTGGAAATACAATATTTTGTTCTCATTATGGAAAAAAAGCAGTTTAATAAAAAATATCAGTGGGATCAAGGACCATCTTTGTTCTTGTTTTGTAATTTTGTAGGTTTGCAGCACTGGCTTTAAAACTTTAAAAAGACCTTTCCTTTTAATAAACATAATTTTCTAGTTTTGTCACTTGTTTATGTTTATGCTCAGAGATCAATCGGTTGCTCACAAACTTGCTCCGAATGTATTTGACTCACAGAGGAAAATTACATTACATCAACTGTACAGTTCTATGATTCTTTGAAACTTAGTCTCCATCAAACATGCCTCTTTGCTCAGACAAGGAAATTCCCAAGATACTTCTGAAGTATTACAGGAAAGCCATCCTGGCCAGGCCATGACCCCATGGCTGGCTCCTGGTGTCCCTGTTTTCCAGGCACCACCCTCAATTTATAAAAGCAGTTTCTGATTTGATCCCAGAACATCCTGCTTTTCCTTGGAGCATCCCTATTTCCACCAGAGTAATGATGAAGGATATGGTAAAATGTTATTTCATTGCATAAATGTTGGGGGGGGGGTATGGAGTTACGCGAACCCCCCCCCATCCCCCCAGCCACAGACGTTTAGGAGACATCTGACGGCAGCCATGTACAGGTATGTTGGAAGTTTTTTAAAGTGTTTAATGTTTTATTTGTTTTTGTGTATGTTGGAAGCCAACCAGATTGGCAAGTTAAACTAATGAAACATGCTGAAATGGCAAAACTGACAATGAAATTTAAGAGGAAGAGACGACAACGAATTTAAGAAAGGATGCATATATACCGTATTTTACGCTCCATAAGACGCACTTTTTCCCTCCTAAAATGGAAGGGGAAATCGCTGTGCGCCTTATGGAGTGAAGGCTTCGCTCCCACTGCCTCCCCACATCCCCTGCCGCGTTCGGCGGGAGGTGAGGGGAGGCAGCAGCGATGTTGCTGGATCATGCCAGCACCTCCGTTCACCCAAAGAAGGTTCTTTCTTAAAGAAGGTTCTTTAAAAAAACAAGTGCGTCTTGTGGTCCGGAGCGCCTTATGGACTGAAAAATACACAGAAGCATTGTACACAGGTTAACACAGCAGGATTTTAGAATTATTTGTAATTTTGTTATGATTGGATAAGTAATTTAAACAAGATTTTAAACTGAGCAATGGACATGCAGTACATTGATAAATAATGGAACCAAGGAAAGGACTAGAGGGAAGTCAATTTGTTTTTTGTTTTCTTTTGTTATGTTTTCTTTTTTAAAGGAAGCCAGCCAGAGAGGCTTTGACAACCTGGTTGGATGTGCGGGATAAAACAACAACAACAACACAATAATGAAATAGGACACCCCTATTCCAGTGTTGGAGGGCATGTGTGTAAAACACCACGCAGCCACGCTCTATGCTTGTTTCCAAGAGGAACGACTATGTTGTGCTAGCAAACATATGGGAATGGCTTGCGGGAAAGGTACCAATCCAAAGAACGGTGCCAGTTTTTGTTAAAAAAGAAAAACACAACACTATAGCACAGTAATAGCGACCATTAAAAACATTAAGAGAGAACTGGGGATTGGCGCACACTCTCCTGCTTTGCTTGCGGGAACTGCGCTGCGCGGGGAAGGGGTGATGGGCCTCCAAGCAGAAGCGGCGGCCGGAACTACATCTCCCAGCAGGCCGTGCGCCACAGACATGCCGGCGACGAGCAGTAGACGCGAAGGAAGCGCGACGAGGCAAGATGGCGGAGTTTGGGTAAGAGGATGCCTCAGAAATGCCATCTCTGGACCCGTGTGATCTCCCCTCCTCACGCTTATTCCTGCCCCGCGTCATTTTAAGGGGTGGAAATTAATTTCTGCACATTTCTTCAGGGAAAGCGGGGGTGTCTTAAAAAATACGTTTTGGGGTATGTGGAATGCAAACCCGCTATTGTGTGATTTTGTGTGTGTTTCACTTGGTAGGTCTGCGTTAAAACATTCTAACCTTTTACATGCTGATTTATTTACTAGGGAACCACTGCATATCTCTCGCACAATTCCTGGGGCAGTGCTGAAATAAAATAATAATTAAACCTCCATCAGTAGAATGTGCATGTGTGTGTTTTCTTTTCTTTTTTTTTTAAAGGTGTCTTTGTATTTGACCCACCAATATTATTTATTGTTTTCAACAGATTCATCTTCCATTTGATTACCTAATAAAAGATGGGAGTTCAAGGACTTTGGAAGCTGCTGGAGTGCTCTGGAAGACCCATAAACCCAGAAACGTTGGAAGGAAAAATCCTTGCTGTTGGTATCCTTAAAAAAGAAGAAGAAGAAAGGGGGGGATCTTGTAGTGAAATCCCACAAAATTTGACAAGAGGCAGACTGGGGATGTTGCAGAGCTCCCAGAACAACAAAGAGTTAAATACTATTTTAGCTTCAAAACTAGAGCAGCAGCTAAGTTAGAAAGCACAAGCCAAAACAGAGGCAAAATGGTACCAAGTCAGCACAAAAGGAAGGTGGTGATAAAGAAAGCTATACAGGTTATGATAAACCACAATTGCACAGCTGAAAATTATTTAAAATGCACGAACGAATAAGCTAATAAGGAATGTAAAAAAACCAGTTTCTTTCAAACCTCTTATGAGGTGTGACAGGATGTATGTGTCTCAGAGAATCCTGTGGCATTCTAAACTCTTAAGAAAAATAATGTGTCACTGGCTTTTGTGGGTTAGAGTTCACTTTGTTGGATGCAATGTCAGGATCTGACATAAGCAGCTGCTTGAGATGTTCTTCTTGTTTGCATGTATCTGCTTCCCCAGTTTTCTTCCTATGAATCCTCTTCTAAGATATCAGCATTTGGCTAAATCAGGCTGTGAAAGGGGCAAGGGACCGCCATGGAAATTCCACCCACAATGCCCACCTTCTCACTTTGTTTCACCGACTTTGCAAGCTGCTGTTCTTTCGAATTCGCCCTGTCTTTGTTTTTGATGGTGAAGCACCACTTTTGAAGAGACAAACTTTGGTACGTGCTTTATGTGACCTTGTCCAGTACTGAACTTCTTGCCAGTTACAGTATAAATTTATTTTCAGGCAAATGAGAATAGGATTGCCACATTAGAGGTGCAGAACTGGACCCTAGCAATTAATTTTATTCTCCCAGCTACAACAAAATGGAGACTCTGCTGTGTGCATCTCTAACCGAGGCAGGAATTTAATCCTTTCCCACAACGGTCAAATTTAATATGGCATTCAGTAAATCTCTGGCTCACTTGTGGAAGTATGTGTCATGAATAGAGTATGCGGTAGCTGGTCATTAATGTAAGGACTTCTAAAAAGACCATTGGAAGGACTGTTATTGTAACTGACTTTCTATTTCATTTAACTATGAACTGCAGTTTCATAGGAAATTCAACAAAGCTGTGCACAGCACAGTGCAAAAAACATGATGCCACCGTAACAACATCAGTAAAGATGTTGCATGACGATAAACCAGTTGGTAAAAAAAGTCAAGTTCTCAACAGCAGTTTAATATGAAACGAGAATCAAATTAATGGAAAGAACATAGTCTTCTAACATGAAACATTATTTCACCAATGTTGTTGGCAGGCTAAGCGAAGACAACGGAAAGAAGTTGCAGCCTCTGACTCCAGGAAAACATCAGAGAAGCTTTTGAAAACTTTTCTGAAAAAACAAGCTATCAAATCTGTTCTGGCAGGCAAGAGGCAAGTACATAGCTGCTCTCTCTCTCTCTCTGCCCCCCCCCAACTCTAAATATTAAGTTTTTGCTAATGTTGTTATTTCTCCCCCCCAAGTGAGGCTGCATTCCCTAGCCTTTCAGAAATACGAAGAGAAGAAATAGATGATATTTATGTATTACCTTCTTTACAAGAAGATGCAAAGAACAGGTGAGTTGAACACGCTTATATTGTTTATATTTACAAAGTTTATATGGGCATGCAACCATTAAAGAACACTCTGCTCATCTTGCTTTTTATGGAAAAAGTGTTGATACTTGACAGCTTACCACCTTTCCTTTTGTAACGTAGTTCTGATGAAGAAGATGAAAAGGAATGGGAGGAGAGAATGACCCAGAAAAAGATACTGCAAGTAACTCTCACTTTATTTAGAGTTCTTATTTATATTATTGTGTGCATTTCTAATGGACAAGGAACATCAGCATAAAATCTAAGTGCTGATGTGGTATCATGGCTATGGTTAAGTAAACATCAGTGCTAAAAACAGTGTCTTGGAAGCAACATCTGGGGAAAGACCTTTGCCTAAGACTTTTGAGAGCTCCATAGAAGGTAGTACTAGGCTACCTAGATCAGTGGTATGACTCCACTTAAGGCTTTGCATGATCCTAAACATTTGAATAAAAGGAACTATAGGGCAGATGCTTTTTAAGTGCAGTCCCCAAAAGTAAACTAAAGAAAACTAAAACTTTCAATGTTTCTGTTAGGCTCAGTAGTATGTGCATGTTTGTTTTCCTTCCTGTACTTTTGCACGGTCAGCGTCTTCCTTTTGAACTATTGTACTATCTCACGGCTCTGCATTTTTTGTGCTGTCTTTTCCAACCTGCACAGGAAGAATTGTGTGAAAACCCTCATTCTGTAGATGTTGACTCGGAAGATTTCCTGAGCTTGCCCCCTGAAGTAAAGCATGAGATCCTCACCGACATGAAGGAATTCACAAAACGAAGAAGGACGTTGTTTGAGGCAATGCCAGAGGTAATGCACAAGCCTTCCTTTTCCTTTTCAAGTGAGCGAAACAAAATCTTGCTGTGTTTAGAACAGATAAATCCCTGTTAGTAAACCCACTATTGTCATGACAAGTACTTACGTAAAAATGTCAGAGTAATAGTACTCGGTGTATAGCAGCTTATTTAAACCATTGCATAAAATGTCAAAAATAGCAACATCACAATTTAAGGTAGATGTAGGGCAGTCAAAATGAATGCATCCATAGCAGGAAGGGAATTGATTGAATGCTTCAAATACAGGATTTGCTCATTTTATTTTACTTAGATTCCAAAATTTATATACTTCTTGATTGTAATAAACCTTCAAAGTGGTTTCGCTAACATTCAAAGGCCAGCTTATGGGCATGTGTCTTAAGTGCCCATTTATATATGGGAAGAGAAGGATGGTCTCCCAATTCTCTGGGAAACATCACTAAGATTAAACTGTAATGAATCCATCCTGTCTGTTAAATGAATTTTTAGGCTCCACACACACTTAACTGGCAGTAAGCCCAAGTGAACTCAGTGAGGCTTAGTTCCCAAGCAGACATATAAAGGGTGAAGGTAACGGGACCCCTGACCATTGTCCAGTCGCGGACGACTCTGCGGTTGTGGCGCTCATCTTGCTTTACCGGCCGAGGGAGCTGGCGTACAGCTTCCGGGTCATGTGGCCATCATGACCTGGCTGCTTCTGGTGAATCAGAGCAGCACATGGAAACGCCGTTTACCTTCCCGCCGGAGTGGTACCTATTTATCTACTTGCACTTTGACTGAGCAACGGGAGCTCACCCCGTCGCGGGGATTCGAACCGCCGACCTTCTGATCGGCAACCCAGGAGGCTCTGTGGTTTAGACCACAGCGCCACCCGCGTCCATGTAGTGTAATGTAAATCGTAGAAATTGAGCTAAAATCATACACTGTAGAGCAAGGGTGGGGAGCCTCAGGCCTGCTGGTGTCAGTAGTTCACCACAACTCAACCAGTGTAATGTATCAACAGTATGTAGATCCCCAGCAGAGTCTTAAAGAGATTTCATGCTCCCAACAGACAGCTTCTTCCAGGGACTCTGGAAAACTGAGCCTCACAGCTCAAAATAACAGAGTGCTTGTTGTCTCCAGACACAAGACAAAGCGAAACCCTAAAATCTACTATATACAGTTCTTCTGGTCTTTGAAGTAAAGACATGTATGTACAGAAGGATCTACTGGCATCATGGATAGCTCAGTTGGTTAGAGTGCGGTGCTGATAACACCAAGGTTTCAGGTTTGATCCCCATAAGGGACAGCTGCATGTTGCTGCATTGCAGGGGGTTGGACCAGATGATCTGCAGGCTTCTTTCCAGCTCTCAAAAAAAATTCTATGATACTATCACCATGCTAGCTAACACTGCTGTGTAAAAACCACAGCCTCTTCCCTTGACTTCTCACAGATCCAGAGGCAGATGCTGACAGCAAATGGGAAAGGGCACGGCAACCCACAAGGAAAGCAATGCCCTAGAAACTATTATACCCATCTCTATTCATAGATATATTTTCTGAACCAATTGGAGGGTGAATGGCTCAGCAAGTCATACACTCAACCTCACTGGTGTCGCTATGGTAACTCAGTGCACCTGGCACCTTACCCCAGAACATCCAGGTGTGGGGGGGATGTGTTCTTCAAAACACGAGACCAAGCACTGTGTAATTGGACCCTTTGTTCGCCTTAGATTAACGAGGCCTAGGGGCTGAATGCAGTTCTCCACGCTTCTCTGTCTGGCCCTTAGAACTTTCTCCAGGCAACACATTCCTCTCCCCAGGCTACACCCCTCCGCCTTGACCTCTGCTGCACGCTCTCATTTAGTGTTTTGTTTTTGGGTTTTTTTGCTGGGCTGGAATGTGTCCTTGAAGTTTGGTAGTGCCTCTGGCTTGCTTGCATGGAGGATGCAGTGAGTGTCTTTACAAACCGGCCTACTGCGTAAAGGTGAAATATTACACTGTTGCACTGCCCACTTTTGCCCCTGACTCTACCTATCACAGACATGTGGCCCCTGAAAGGGAATGTGGCCCTCAAACAGAGAAAAAGTTCCTCACCTCTGATGTAGTGGGTAGCCTTACATTGTGTGCTCACAACCAGAAAACTGTAAGTGGAGCTGGCGCTGGTTTCTCCTCTTATAAACAGCTGACCTGTAAATAGATGTGTTTAGATATCTTTCACACATGTAACATTGGCCGCAGGGCACCCTGCTGTTTTCAGGCAACTGTTTTAACCCACCCCCTTGCATAACCACTTTTTATATTGCAACTGTTCTTGGCTATTTAAAGCACTGCCAGGCAACCAGTTATTGTGTTTCCCTATTTAGGGTCAATAATGCTATGACGATAGAATGCTCAGTCCTAACTCTGTGAGAAATGCCAGCTGTTAATTTGCCATTTTTATCTTGTTTCTATAGCACACAGCATTCAAAGTGCCCTTATAGTTTGCTATTCATGCCCCACTTTTCTTCAAAACTGAACAATCAGAGCAGGTTATGATAAAACCATAAAAGTACACCAAAACATGCATAAAATGTATTTCAAACAGTAAATTTTTTACTATTAAGCCAGTATGATCTAATAATGTTTTATTTTCCAAGCAAACCTACATTTTGCATACTGGAAAGTAAGATTGCAGTCCAGGTCACTGAACGGAATAGGGCCGGCTTCAGAGTAGACATGCATAGGCATGCTCAGTGCCACTTTTTATTACTTAGTTTTTATTACTAAGTGAGGATTTGAAACTAAATCTCCTGGGGCAAAGTCCCGGGGTCTGCTCATAAGACTCACCGCTATAATCCCAGTCTCCATTCTCAGCTGCAAGCTGCCACTTGCAATTCCGGGACCCAAACATGTATTGCTTGGTTCTCATGTCAGGGAAGATAGTCAATGAGCCACAAGAGTTTTTCTCGCTCCCCAAGACACCTTCCGCTCAGTGTGCCATTTTTTGTGTGTGCCATTCTGTGCCTGTTTATCCTTCACTGTGATACCATGAAGACAAAAGATTTTACATGGCCCCTGAAGGCACTGCAAAGTTGTCCATTTTTAAAAACATACTGCATATGTATAAGCTTTTTATTTTTTCTCCTTTTGCACCCCACTGTGATACTGTGATGTTAAAATGTGTTTTGGGGACCCCCCCAATGAACCCTGCCCTTACCTCCTCCTGTTGTTTTTAACTGATCACTCCTGTGGGTCCCCTGTTGTGATTCATGACATCGAAAGGTTTTTATTTTGCAAGGGCCCAATAATGTATTTTTAGAAAACAAAAAAAGCAAAGGGCCGTACTTGCTTTCACACTTCAGCCACAACCGCCTTAATAGGTGGTTCCTGAAGGGTTTTCTATGGTTCAGTGTAGCTGAAAAGAAAATTAGCCATCTCTGCTATGTTATATGATGAGGATATTCTGCATCTTCTATTATGTAACTATTCCAAAGTCAGTGGATAATTTTCAAAACTTTTTACATGTTAAATGGAACAAGCTATGTGATGGATATAATTGTTGGCGTTCTAAAAAGAAAAATGCCATATTTTTTTTTTACAAAACGATGATCATGTCTCCTGATGGTTGAAATACCTCCTCTTCCTCTAAAACAGTACATTTATTTGCCCTGGAAATACAAGAAGTTCAATTCAAGTTTATTGAAGTGTTGTTTTTGTTGTTGTTGAAGGAGTCCAGTGACTTCTCCCAGTATCAGCTCAAGGGATTGCTTAAGAAAAGCAGCTTGAATCGGCACATAGAAAAGGTGCAGAAGGAGATGAATGAACAGCACTCGGGCCAAATCCAGAGCCAGTATGAAGATGACGGGGGCTTCTTGAAAGAAGTGGAAACCAGGAGGGTTGTCTCGGAAGACACCTCTCACTACATCCTAATAAAAGGTAGTAGGGCAATTACGTTTCCTTCCATGAGAAAATTAAATGTACAGTGCTATTAAAATTAAAGCAGTTTAATAACCACAACAAACTTAATTAATTAATTAATTAAACCAGTTTAATAACTGCAGAATAACTTCTGTTGTCTATGCTCTGGTAACCATGTTTATACATAGGGATGCCTCTGAAGATGGTTCAGAAGCTTCAGCTGGTGCAGAATTCAGTGACCAGGTTGCTGAGCGTATAAGGCTAATCTTGGCCCGACAGCACTGGCTGCCACTTAGCTTCCGGGCCCAATTCAGAGTGCTGTTTTTGACCTATAAAGCCTTAAACGGCTCAGGACCGCAATACCTGAAGGACCGCCTCTCACCCATATAAACCGCCCCGGAATCTGCATTCATCACCTGAGGCCCTTCTTCCAGCTGAGGTTTGGAGGTTGGCAACACGAGAACGGGCCTTTTCTGTGGTGGCTCTGCTTTTGTGGAATGCGCTCCCCATGGAGCTTTGCTTGGCACCTTCATTATATATTTTAGGCACTAGGTGAAAATGTTCCTCTTCAGCCTTTGGATGATTAATATTCTACAGCCTTTTAAAAGTGTCTGTGAGAAGGGGGTGTATTGTTTTGCTGTTTTGTTTTACTTATTTACTTGTTTTTATCCTGCATAAATGCGGGTGGCGCTGTGGGTTAAACCTAGGGCCTAGGGCTTGCTGATCAGAAGGTTGGTGGTTCGAATCCCTGCGATGGGGTGAGCTCCCGTTGCTCGGTCGCAGCTCCTGCCCACCTAGCAGTTCGAAAGCATGTCAAAGTGCAAGTAGATAAATAGGTACCGCTCCGGCGGGAAGGTAAATGGCGTTTCCTTGCGCTGCTCTGATTCACCAGAAGCTGCTTTGTCATGCTGGTCATATGAACCAAAAGCTGTACGCCGGCTCTCTCGTGTAACGCGAGGTGAGTGCCGCGACCCCAGAGTCGGACACGACTGGACCTAATGGTCAGGGGTCCCTTTACTTTTACCTTTATCCTGCATTTTATTCTGTGAGCTGCCCAGAGATCTTACGATGACAGGTGGTATACAAATCCTATAAATAAAATAAAATAAAAGTCATCACTCAGGTTGCATGTGATTTTAATCCTGCAGTCTTTCTTTTTAATACCCCCTGAAACCATTGTATTAACATATGAATAAACAGTGATGATCCCTTTTCTCTCAGGTGTCCAACCCAAAGGCGATGCCCCCAGAGATATGAAAACAATGTCTGCCAGCCATTCTTCTGCAGGGTCTCAAGATTCAGAATCTACAGGGAATATTAAGGGGGCTCAGGTTAACAGGAAGCCCCCTCTAGAGGATTTTGTAAAGGCTGAACCTACCAGCAGTTCTTCTCTAGCTCCTCCTTCTCCCAGAACCGTTCTTGCTATCCAAGCTGCCATGTTGGGAAGCAGTTCAGAAGAGGAGCTGGAAGACGACAACAAAGATCGGCTTGATTTGGATGAAGGCAGGTCCAGCGCTCATTCTGATGCCAGCAACATGTCCCCAAGGACACTGAGGGCTATTCAGAATGCTTTATGTGAGGAGGATGAGGATGAGGACGAAGCATCTTTTTGCATCCGCACTGGTGGCAGTCGAGTGGAGAGACCTCCTGCGAAGGATATTCTTGCCAGTAGCTCGGATGAGGAGGGCCAAGTACCTGAAGATCGGCGTGAAAAAGAGCCTCCATTTTTATCTGTCGGGCATTCAGAAGGCACACTCATTAGCCGAGACAGGGAATTGGATCAAAGGAAACTCCTCTTGGAGAAGGATCAGAGCGTACCTGAAATCGCATTCACTCCTTTTATGGAAAAAGTACCTTCTGTGGCAGATAAGGAAAAAGGAGCAATGGAAGCCTTGACTCCCACAACGGGCACAACTTCTGGGGAAGACGAAGGTATGGATAGTGGCACAGAGCAGCAAGAAAAGCCTTCGGCGCAGGCTCCATCGGTTGTCCCAAGCCATTCAAACTTTGCAGAGGTAGCCGAAAATGGCAAAGCTGAACATTTAGTGGAATTGGTTGAGCAGTCAGGGGAAAAAGTCTCTGAGCGTCAGCAGCGGGCACTCCCGTTTACTTCAGAAATCGAAAACCTTAACCAAGAAAGAGAGGAACTTCAATCACAGTCTGAAGAGAGTGATTCTGATGGTATGTGGTTGTTAAAATATATGCATATGATAAAGGTGGAGCATAGGAACAAACATAAACATGACAGAATGTAAGAAGGGTTTGGTGGAATGCCCTGGGCAGGGAAGCTCAGATGCATTCATTTTTGGTGATCTTTCAGGGGCAAATTAAAAACGGTTTTGTTTTGGAAGGAGGGCAACTGTTGAATCCCACCCAGATTTTAATTGGACTAATTGATGCTTATGAAGTTGTTTTTAAATATTCTGAACCACTTGGGTTTTACTTTAAGAAACTTGTCAGAAGAACAGGGGCAAAGAAGCCAATCGTTCTCACCTTTTCATTTCTTTTTAATGTTGATCAGGTAGCTTCATTGAAGTGGATGCCAAAGTGAGTGGTGAACCTCAGGACGAAACATCAGAGGTCTCCCTTGCTTCGGCTGAACAGGAGGAAGAAGCATTGTCTGCAGAGGATATGAAAGGGGCGGACGAACGTCCCACGGGCAGCCTAACAGAAGACGCTGGCGAGGATTCAGAGCTGTCTATACAACAGGATGCTGAAATTGAAGGCAAGGAGGATGCAGTTAACGAATGGCAGGATATTAGTATGGTAATTATTTTGTTGTCATTAATGAGGAAACAGCTGTATTCCCAGGGAATACAACAATTCTGTTCAGTTGTTTCATAACATTTATTTATTTAATGAGAAAGATTTGTAGAGTTATTTGAAAGAGTACAAAAAGGATGAATTTGAAGTCAGTAGGAACAGAGACTATGACATCCATGAAACTCCCCTTCTTATGACTGGTTTGCTGCCTGTACTTTTTCAGATTCTGCCTATGTTTGAAGATCAGAAATAGGCTATTTTTTGAAACAACTCTCCTTAAAAACAGTGTGTCAAAATTTCAGATTTGACCATGCATGCGTACAGAACTGAACCAACAATGTCTTCTGCTAAATTTCCTTTCTTTGGGTAGGGTTCCTCTGTTTTTGCTCTGCTAAATGCAGAATTTGGACTTGTTTGGTGCAGAATTTTATATTTCTGTTGGTTGCTAACAATCTTGAGCATAGGTTTCTGCTGTAATTATGCCTACTACAAACTTAAGCACAGACAGGTAACTAACATACATCGGTGCCTTGGGGCTTAACGGAACATGGATCTTCCTTTACGATTACAGGAGGAGTTGGAAGTCTTGGAAACAAACCTTTCTGCTGAGCAGAATTCCCTAAAGGCTCAGAAGCAACAGCAGGAGCGTATTGCTGCCACTGTGACAGGACAGATGTTCTTAGAAAGTCAGGTAATATGTTTATCATCCCTTCTTGTTCTCAGTAGCCTTTAAAGATCCCCATTTTCCCAAAGGGAAAACTGAGAAATGTTGGCAAGAATATCCAGTCAAGTCCAAGTTCAGCTCTCTTTGCACTGGGTTACGCTGGCTTTGACTGTGACCGGGAAAAAGGCGAGGGAGAGTATGAACCTTTGCCTAGACTTGAGGTATTGATATTTTCCTTTCCTTATTGCATTTGAGCAATGCTCACAGGATCAGTTTCATGGAGTTATTTCACAGCTGCTGTGATATTCTATACAGTGGAACCTCAGGTTACGTACTGTCCTTACGAACGCTTCGGGTAACAAGTTCTGCTAACCTCGAAGTAGGTGCTCCGGTTAGCAAACTTTGCCCTGGGATGCGAGCGGAAGTTGTGTGCCGGCAGCACAGCGGCAGCGGGAGGCTCCATTAGCGAAAGCGCGCCTCAGGTTAAGAACGGTTTCGGGTTAAGAATGGACCTCCGAAACAAATTAAGTTCGTAACTGGAGGTACCACTGTACAGCTATAATTTATTGCAAAAACAAAAAAACCTGCCACCTACATCCAGAGACAAGCTTGCTTGGCTCATTTCAATGTTGTGTGCCTAATTTGAACAACGGGGATATAAGAAGGAAGAATAAACTGATATTTCTTAAAGTTGAGCACAGCAAATGGATATCTTTGTCCCTTCCAATTCCACAGTTCTATGATTCTGTGAGATAAAACTGAGAAACATTTGTGGAAATAAATTCCCTCCCATTATATACCAGGCAGGTGCCATCTCTGTTGTTGTCTCCTCATCACCTTTTGAAGACCCCCCACAGATCTTTAAATTGAGTGTTTTACCCCAGTCTACATCTGTATTGGATTTGACTTTTAAAAATAAATAAATGCTCTTTTAAATATGTTTTTATTGTTAAATCGCTTTGAGATCTTTCACAGGAACTGGATTAAAATAAATGGGATGAAATAAATAAAATAAGAGGAAAATGTCAACATTACATCATAAGTTAGAGGCGCCCCCCCCCCCACTCCACAAGCACACACATTCTCATGTTAGTAATTCCGTCACATGTTAACTTTGCATGACTTGAAAGAACAAACCGCAGAGAGATGTCAGTGATAAAAGCTACAAATCGCCTTTTCGTTTCTGTTTTCCACCGTGCAACTTAAATATATCATATTGAGTTAGGCTGGTGGCAGAAAGGGGTAGCAAGGGATGTGTACAAACACATTGATTATTGATGTATTGCCGAGACACATGTTAGGGAAGGTGGGGTGGAAATGGGAAAAGTCCTTATTTGTTTTTCTTAGAAAGCTGGAAATAGTGTAACTGTTCCATCCTGTGCAAATCCAGGCTTAAGTGACATATCACATAGCTGCAGATGCAGCAGATGCAGGCTTGGAACATCTCCATGACAAATAGCTGTCTGCAGAAGATTTATTTGCCCTGCTCACATAGTCAGTGGTCTTACATATTTTTGACCTTTCCCACCCCAGTAAAACTAACGCTGCATTCAAAACCAGTCACTTACTGTCTTCTAAGGGAAAAAAATATCTACCAGAAACTACAATCACTGGCATCGTTTGTAAGTTGGGTGTGATGGCTTGCATGTGCAAATGTCCCATTATACATCTAATAATGCACTTCCATGTTGCCTGATATTGCCTCCGATGCAGTGCTTTCCAGTGGAGCTGGTTCGCGCATTCACCTGCCAGTAATCGAGTGATACCCGTGGGTGAGTGAATGGGCCCTTCTCAGTGGAGAGAAGCACAGTGGTACCTCTGGTTACGAACTTAATTCGTTCCGGAGGTCCATTCTTAAGCTGAAACCGTTCTTATCCTGAGGCGCACTTTCGCTAATGGGGTCTCCCGTTGCGTGCACCAGAGGTGCACAATTTCCATTTGCATGCTGGGGCAAAGTTCGCAACCAGGAGCAGCTACTTCCAGGTCAGCGGAGCTCGTAACCTGAAGTGTTCGTAACCAGAGGTACCACTGTATTGAGTTTGTTTCTCCCTTCTCTCAGGAACTTCTGCGGCTCTTTGGCATTCCATACATTGAAGCCCCTATGGAGGCAGAGGCTCAATGTGCCGTCTTAGACCTCACTGATCAAACCTCGGGGACAATCACGGACGACAGTGACATTTGGTTGTTCGGAGCACGACATGTGTATAAAAACTTTTTCACTCAAAACAAGTACGTGGAATATTACCAGTACGTGGATTTCCAGAATCAGCTAGGTAAGTCCAAAACCCTGCTTATGCAGAAGATTTTAATTGCTGCTTTTTTTTAACCCTCTAATTGAAACTATGTATTATTATGATAGTGTATCAACACTTTCGCTATTATACAGCAGATAATTCAAATATATTTCCTTGTTCCTCTGTTCGTTCTTCTGCTTCCGGAGGATTATAGAATTGGTGACTTAAGCGATTTAGGAATAAGTGCCATTGAATTCAGGGGGTAACCTGCAGAACACTGTTCTGTTAGTTCCACTGTCTAGAGATGTTCTGTAACTGGTTGATCCTTGTGGCTGCTGGTGTTGGTCCCTGGGTTAACACTCTTAATCTTTCTGATGTTTGGCTTCCCAGATTAGGAATGAGCCATGTCTGCTCAGTAGTTAGAAACAACTGAGACACAACATTTAGTCAGAGTAGCCTTAAAACTTGTCAGGTTTCTTGAACTAAAAGCAAGTTCTCTCATTATTTAAACTAGCTTTTGCTGCCTGTGGATAGGGTAGAATAATTATTATCTGGCCTGAATGGAGCAGCCTCGGTAAAGTGTGATACCAACGTTAGCATCCTTTGGGCACCAGTTTGACATACCTTTTCTTGCAGGCATTTGAAGGAATGATTAACATGCTTCTCTCTCTCTCTCTCTCTCTCTCTCTCTCTCTCTCTCTCAGTGTAGGAGTGTGCATTGCTATTTTATTGTTAAACTTGATAGCTGTTTTTAGTTGCAAGCCGCAAGACATTTGGTATTAGGATATGTTGATAATAAATTGAATTAAAGCAATTGTTAGCACTAGTTAGTGAATCTTTGCAGCTCTTATACATGTTTACAGTGCCTGCTCTTGCATGAAGATGATTCACGCTAATTCCAACCAGTAGTTTTTTGGGCACTCTGTTGATTTCGCAGATATGTAGCAGATCTCAAACCTGGTTGCCCAAGATTTCTGCTCTTTGTGTGTGGAAAAGGTTCAGGACTGAACTTTTTATTACGCACCATAAAAGCATGCACTGAGCTGTTGCACACACACCCTTTTTTTTCTTAGCAAAGTTAATGTATATTTTTTAGTTTAAGTGTGAACTTGTGAATTCTATCACACATGACTTGCTTATTCCCCCCCTCCCTTTCAGGCTTGGATCGAAACAAGTTAATTAATCTAGCCTATCTGCTTGGTAGTGATTACACAGAAGGAATTCCTACTGTTGGCTGTGTAACAGCAATGGAGATCTTGAACGAATTTCCTGGACGAGGAATGGAGCCTCTCTTAAAACTTGTGTAGGTATTTAATTTTTTGGCAGGCTGTTGTGTATCTCCTCTCTCTCTCTCTCTCTCTCTCTCTCTCTCTCTGTGTGTGTGTGTTTTCTGGTCTGAAGCATTATGAGCTAGGATGCCTGGCGTATGCAAAGGGAAATATTAGTATAACACAGAAACAATCATGAAGCTGTTTATATTTCTTGTAATTACTGTGATTCTCTGCATTTATGGCAGAACATGTTCGTCTGTTACGGCAAACCATGGTTTCTGGCTTTTGCATGCTGCCAGGTTGCTCCTGCTTTGCCTCCCTCCTGGTACAAACAGGAGAAATAAAGCAGAAAGCTGCAGTTAAGCATAGAACCATGGTTTGTTGCTCCCTAACAAGCCGTTATCTGAAAATCAACAGCAAACCATGGTTTAAGGCTGTCTACTGATTCATATATAATGGGCTTTTGATTTCTCTTTGATGTTATTTATGCTTTTGTCTTCCACAAATGGAAAACACATTCACTGCTCTTCTGCAGATGTAATACCTTTCCCAAACTTGATTTCAGCACATGGTCATACCTGGTTACCACCTTGCTGCGCACTGGGGCAAACTGAGGACCTCCATTTTACGTTGCGCAATGCAAGAAAAGGACTTATGTATGGGGCTATGTGCTCATTGTGTACTAAAATCTGTTTTGTTTGCTGTAGTCTCTATACCTGAAGGGGACATAAGTTCATCAAAACTGAAGTTTCCCTTGACTCTTTGACAGGTGACAGTTCTGACCAAACCAACAAAATCTCTCCCTTTGTGTGAGAGAGATTTAAACATCTATTTCTGTTTTCTCAGGGAATGGTGGGCCGAGGCTCAGAAGTATAATAAAACGCGTCCCAATCCGTATGACACCAAAGTGAAGAAAAAATTGCGGCAATTGCAGCTTGCACCCGGTTTCCCAAATCCTGCAGTAGCAGAGGCTTATCTGCATCCCGTGGTGGATGAGTCGAAAGGATTATTTGTTTGGGGAAGACCTGACGTGGAACAGATAAGAGAATATCCTTTCCCCCCCTCTGTTTTCTCTGTACTCTTGATAAGCTCTGCTTAGAAATGCTGCGGCAGAAATGTTTGTGAAACGTGCAACAAATGGGATGCTGTCTTGCATGAAAAAGTTCACATGGTTTGCTAACACAATTCTGTGGTGCAGAGGGGATAGAAATCTCTCTCTCAATGCAAGTGTCATCCAGAAGCAGCTAACCGATGTGCCGCCTCTTGTGTGCTTCCTAATGCACAGTTTCTTCAAGTAGCTGTCACCAAATGCAGATGTGTGGTGCATGAAAGATAGTACAGTACTTGGAAAACAGCAAGACAAAGAGCTGCAGTCTTTGCCTGTGAAAAGTGCTGCAATAAATGTATAAAATTAACAGGAAAGGGCTCGAGAATATCCCAGATTTGCATCATAAAATGTAGAAATTGTTAGGGGGTTTTCTGCTTTTAAATGCTCATTGTGCTGCTACATAAAACTATTACTTGTAGACTTCCAAAATACAAGGTTGTATCCAGCTCTGTGTGAGTGGCATATCCCTGTTCACCCCAAAAATCTTCTGCAAAGGATACCTCAATCCTCTGGAGCAGATTTTGAAGGGTGTGCAGGGGAGCAGTGGCTGCAAGAGATTGGAGAGGAGGAAGAAGGTCTCTTGCATAAGTTGAAGTTTGTTGTGGAAGCAGAATGGCAGCATATTGCAAATCCTGTTTTCCTGGATGTGTTTGCTGCTTTCAGGAACTTTCATTCATGCTTTAATTTCCTTTGAATTTCTATTGACCCTTGACTCGAAACACATTTTGCCAGAGTCGTTTTGGCTGGACCAAGTTAAAAACAGACGAAGTTCTGTTGCCTGTCCTCAAGCAGCTGAATGCGCAGCAGGTATCAGTAACACGCACAAATGTGTGTCTGTGGGGGTGTGTGTGTTTGTGTGAAACTCGTTTTGCTGCATCATCAAAAGGCTTTCTCCATATGCCCTGATAAACCCTGGTAAGAACAGTTAGAATCGATGTCTATCCCCCACAAAGGTAAAAATTAAATCATTACCTACAAATATGTATTGAAATTTTCATCACTATGAAATTCACTGAAAGTCGGATAAAGAAGGCAAATGATGAATTTAAATCCCAGGAATAAATTGCTCAGGGCAGACTCAAAATGCAGACAAGAGTGAGAGCTCAACTGAGTTTTTTTTTTTTAAATTTCAGAACTGGTGTACTGTAGGTGAAATGAATAGTTCACTTTTTGGAACATGTTATTGGATCAGAATTTGGGTAGGCTCTGTTTCAGGGATGTGGTCCTCCAGAGGTTGCTGAGCTGCAACTCCCCTCATCCCCAGCCATTACTGTCTAGGGCTGATAGGAATTGGAATTAGTGGCCAGTGTTTTTTTGCCATTGTGTGTGCTGGTGCTTGCTGCATTACACATGTGGCTCATTGTATCTTGGTGTAGTTTTGCCCCTACTGTGCCAGGGAACAAGTAGAAGACTCGAAGATATTTTTTCCAGCACCAGGCGTATGAACCCTCATTTTTCAATTTCATAACTCCAACAAACTTCTGCTGCCTGCGCCATAGGTTGGCCACCCATGTTTCAGGTGGATGTTGCAAATTTAAGAATCTATGGTGTCATTGTTCTACTCCGGTTAGACTCATCATGTTTTTTTTGTGTGGATAGCCTTCTGAATTGGTTGCAGCACCATAGGTGCTGTTGTCAAACAGCTTACGCTTACTTTGATATTAAGGATTATTTGGAAACTGAAGGACCAGCACTGACCTCACATTTACCTATAAAAACCCTGTGTCCAAACAGAGGCCATTTAATGGACCTGGCTGATGAATCTTTTATCTGGCTCAACGAGTTTATTATCTTTTGAAGAAGGGATGCGGGTTTAGGTTTGCAGGTGAACATTACATAGATCTCAAGCAGTTTAAGTGGTAAGATGCTTTGAGCTGAAAACAGAAGCCAGATAAGTACCAGAAGCCTGGAGACAGATATAAAGGGATTAGCATTTGGTTTGTGCTCAGACCTCTTGATTTCTAAGCCCAGGAGTTGGCAGGAACAGTCTTCCCACAGGTGGCTGGGAAATTTGCCAGGATCAGTGAGGCTCCTCTTCCTTTCCAGCATGCATACAAGTTATTTTCAGACCATAACTGGTGACATAAATTTGTAAGCAATTATGTTGATAACAGATGATTAGTCCTTATGTTGAGCAGACAAGAGGGCTCATCCAGACGCTATCCTGTCACGTTCTGTGCCTCCTGGAATGTGACTAGTTACCTTTTCCTGAGGCTCTCCTTTGTTCAGTGATGAAAACCAACAGTGTAGAATGGCAGGGCGCTTCCCTAGCTGTGCAGCGTCATAATCCCTGCACTTAGAGCTGCCTACAAGTACCGTATTTTTCACTCCACTGGACCATAGGGCGCACCTCGTTTTTAGAGGAGGAAACAAGAAAAAAAAATATTTTTCTGGTTTTTCTCCTCTAAAAGCCCTGGTTTTTTTGAGGATCAGCTAAAAGTTTTGCAGCTAATTTTGCAAAGGGAAAAGCTCTGGTTTTTTGAGGATCAGCTAAACGTTTTGCAGTTGTTTTTTTTGCAAAGGGCAAAAAGCAAAGAGGAAAAGCTCTGTTTTTATGGGGTTCAGCTCACATTTTTGCAGCTTCTAAAGGAAAGGGAACCTTTTCTACAGTTTCCAGACAGATAATCTAATCAGCCAGTCACATGTTGCTGGGGAAACAAACAACCTCCCTCTGCAGCACATTCAACAAAGGAGGGCGGGGCTGAAAGGGAGCCGGGGACTCTTATCTCTCTCCCGATCTCTTGCTGATCAGCTGCTGAGCGGGGTCCTTTCAACACCCCCTTTTCTCTTTGTAAAATAAAAAGCATGATCCTCTTTTGGCCCCTGGGCAATTCAGCTCCAGGGACCACCATTCGCTCCATAAGACGCACAGATATTTCCCCATACTTTTTAGGAGGAAAAAAGTGCGTCTTATGGAATGAAAAATATGGTATCTGGAGAGACTAGTCAGCATCCAGTATATCAACCTGTGTAGAAATTGTATGAGACCCCGCAGGCAGAGAACCTGGTTTTTAATGCAAATTATATGCAGATATCATCTACTTAGAAAATATGCAAATGAACAGCAGTCTTTATTGCATGTTTATTAGGAATTCTGGATTACTTAGACACTTTATCTCTTTCAAAATTAAACCATCCAGCCCCAAAACCCATAAAACCACAAACTGCAAAATGCAGTATTTCACGGATAAACTGTGAACTATATGAAGCTGTGAACTATATGAACTGATCATTTACTCACTAACAGTTAATCTGAATGAACAGATCTTCACCCTCCTACTATGAAAGATATCAGTGGCATGTTCTGGTGGACTTGTCAGGAAGCAAGTTTCACAACTGAGGTGCCACTAACTGAAAGGTGTTGAGTAGGAACTTGAAATCTACCTTATACTGAGCCAGATCATTGGTCCATCTAGTGCTGACTGCCAGCGGTGCTCCAGGATTTCAGACGGTTCTCTTCCACCTCTATGTGGAGATGCCTGGGATTGAACCTGGGACCTTCTGCATGCAAAGCAAATGCTCTATCACTGAGCTATGGCCATTTCCTGAGTCTGGTGGATCTTATAGCTTGCTGGGTGGAATCTCAAGAGAGGCCTTTCCCATAGATCTTCATTGGTACAGTGGGCCTCAACTGGCTTGATAGGCCCAGGCAATACAATATAGAGGGTGAACTTAGATGCCCTGTGTATTTTTTCCTATTGCAATTAGCCTATGCCATAATTCCTTAACATCAGTTGTGGGGATGCCCCCTTTTCTCTTCTTTGTAGACTCAGCTCCGTATCGACTCCTTCTTCAGATCAGCACAACACGAGAAGCAAGCCATCAAGAGTCAGAGACTTCGGCGGGCTGTGACTTGCATGAGGAGGAAAGAGATGGAAGAAGAGCAAAACGAAGTCCTGCAGGCTACTGCAGTCATGGAGCAGGAACGTAAGCGGAGGAAAGGGAAGGATCGTGTTCAAGGTGCGAAGCAAGGACTGGCTGGAACACAGGGCCGGCGGGGCAAGAGGAGAAAAACCCCACAACTGAAAGGGGAGGGTTGTGGAGGGGGAGGCTTCGTAGGGGACGTTCAGCTCTCGGAGGCTGAATCGTCCAGCGAATTGTCGGGCGAAGAGTCGGAGAAGGAAGCCTCCAAAAGGTGCAAAAAAGGAGGAAATGCCCTGGTGCTTGAAGCGGACACAGCCAGTCATGAAGCCAGCTTGGATCTTGAAGCCAAGCGGGACGAAGAGGGGAACAGCAGCTCTAGTGCCGAGGAAGAAAAGCCTCTGGTTACAGCTAGGCCTGTATTTGAGGGCAAGAAGGCAAGGGGCAAGTCTTCCAGGGGAAGACGTAAGAAATAGTGCTAACTAGCAACAGAGAGGGAATTCTGAAAATACTGTTTTGTATGCAGCAGAATGTAATCTTCACTAGCCAAGAATTGCTCTTCCACCTTCATTATCTTTTGTATATATCAGCATGAACCTCCATGATCTTATTTTTGTATATATTAGCACTATTTATTAAATAACAGCTTCTCTTTTTCTAATAGCGATTATGAGCTGGAATGTTTAAACCTCTTTTAAGAGGATAATATCAATGTCTGTTTTCTCTTCTCAAGAGTGCTTCCAGGAGAATAAACAAATTTGCCTCCTTTGAAGGTTCTCAAGGTGATTTGTAATGGTGTATGTGTTTTTCATCATGGAAATTGAGTCGTTTTATAATGCAGTCGACCTGTCAGTCAGCTTCACACTTCATGAAATGCGAGCAGCAGCATACCATACAGGGTTTCTGCATTCCTCCAGAAGAAAATATTTTGGGCAGCTTCAACT
The DNA here is from genome assembly GCF_009819535.1 of Lacerta agilis. Lineage (NCBI taxonomy): Eukaryota > Metazoa > Chordata > Lepidosauria > Squamata > Lacertidae > Lacerta > Lacerta agilis. The sequence goes on along the minus strand of NC_046315.1, from coordinate 79,825,106 downwards.
CCTCATACCATGCTGTTCACCTATATTAAAAAATCACTTCAAGCATGTCATCCATTACAGAGCTATATCTGATGGGACTGGTCATTCTTCAATAAGAGCTACAGATAGCTAGTAGTATCTTAACAGCATAGCTAATAGAGAATTTAACAAATAAATTCAAAAGGAGAATTGGCTTTGCATAGTGGCTGAGGTACGAATGAGGAAGATCTATGCTACGACCTTGCTATGGACCATGTGAGCTGCTGTATTTGGGGATGGGCAGGAATTTTTTCACTTGACAAACTAGACCTGGCCCACCTCATAGCAATCGTGGTTTTTGCCCACCTCATAGCAATCGTCACAACTTTGAGGTTTGGCATTTGGTAGGCCTTGACTTGGCTGGACGAGAGGTTGTAGCTTCTCCTTGCCTCTCCTTGGTTAAGGGGATCCGCTTAAAGCGATCTGGGAGGAGTAGCTTCTGTCTGACGCCAAGAAGGGGGCTAGAACCATATCAGCATTCCAACAGGGATCCCTCAAGGGGCCATAGGTCACAGGGCCCCCTCAAGATGTGGTTTAGCCTTTGATGAGCTTCCAGCAGATGGGCTGGAGTGGCATAATTTGACCTCGCCCAATGCCAGACCATTTACATCTGTAACTAATAAAGTTGTGGCCTATTTGAACCCATAAACCTATATGCTGTTGTCTTGTGTGGTTAGTAGCTCCCTAGGGAACTGTGGGGTCATGGGGCTGTGGCACACAACTTGCCTCTGCCACGAACTCAACTAGGCAAGCCACTCTGACTCAGTCTGCCAATAAATGGGGCAGGGATGAAGGAGGGTGGAAAGACAACAAGTTAGGGAAAGAAGGAGAGGCACCACTGTTGCCTCTTCCAGAGAAGGAGGCAAGCCAAAGGGATCTAGCTAAGACTGAAGTCTATTCCCACAGGAACCCACAAGATCAAGCATGCTTGAAAAAAGTATAGAGCAGCTTCCTGGAGAAACTCAAAAACAGGTTGTCAGAGGAATACACAGTTAAAGAGAAAGGTTTCTTTGAAGGGAGTTGACCTCTCATGGGATGATTACATTGAGAACGAGGTTGGATAGAAGGGACCTTAAAAAGAAAAAAGGTACTAAGGCAAAAGGTTAAAGGTAAAGGACCACTGGACGGTTAAGTCCAGACAAAGGCGACTCTGGGGTTGCGACGCTCATCTTGCTTTTCAGGCCGAGGGAGCTGGCATATGTCCACAGACAGCTTTCCGGGTCATGTGACCAGCATGACTCGACCGCTTCTGGTGCAACGGGACGCTGTGACAAGTGCCAGAGTGCACGGATACGCCATTTACCTTCCCGCTGCAGCGATACCTATTTATCTAATTGCAAGCGTGCTTTTGAACAGCTAGGTTGGCAGGAGCTGGGACAGAGCAGTGGGAGCTCACCCCGTCGCAGGGATTCGAACCGCCGACCTTCTGATCAGCAAGCCCAAGAGGCTCAGTGGTTTAGACCACAGCGCCACCCGCTCCCCTTACAGTACTAAGTCAACCGCTGTTACAGCAAGGCAGGTGCCAACACAGCAGAGTTGCAGGTTCATCATTAGGCGTTCTTAAGCCTATTGGCACATTAGCTAGATGGCCAAGGTGTTGTGTGCCAGAAAACAGAAAGGTCAAATCTCCCTTCCCCACCAATGCCTGCTCCCATCGAGATAATTATTACCTCCCTTCCCCAGCTAGAGATATTTACACACACCCCCAAAGCAAATTAAATGCAAAGACAGTGCCATTGTGTTTAGCTTGGACCTGAGAAGGGTAGATTTCTTTCCCTAGCAGGAACTTTTATTGTTGCCATTGAGCAGAAAGGCCTTTGCTCCTTGATATTTTATCACCGGAAAGTTCAAACATGGCATACATCAAGGTACCCAGAAATTGCATTACCCGTCTTGCAGAGATGAACCCTGAAGGTGACTTTCATAAGATCTGGCTCACCGTTCTGTTGAGTGTAGTGTTGCGTAACCGTAGCAAATTCTTCCTCTGAGGCATAAGATTTTATAGAACGTGTCCCACCTCAGCAGTGTGCTGGCCATTAATCTTTTGCTGCTCAGCACAGTCCCGTCTCACTGGTCCTCTCTCAAGTCCCTAGAAGATGTTTTTATTACCGAGTTGAACAACAGTTGCGTCGGTAGCCTGTGCTTGAATTAATCCCCGCAAAATTGCAGAAAATGCCCTTGCTTAGAAGATGATACAGTCTTGACAGGGATGCTGCAAAGGGAGAAATGCGTGAATAGTGGAACTAGTAAAGAAGAACATCCCTATGCTTGTGCAAGAGAGAATATTTGAAGACACAGTAGAATCTGCTGGGGGGAAAGCTGCTTTAGATAAAATGTGTTACTAGAGACATTTTGAAATATGTATTACTAATATGAATACGATGAAGTGAGAGCTGGACCATAAAGAAGGCTGATTGCCGAAGAATTGATGCTTTTGAATTATGGTGCTGGAGGAGACTCTTGAGAGTCCCATGGACTGCAAGAAGATCAAACCTATCCATTCTCAAAGAAATTGGCCCTGAGTGCTCACTAGAAGGACAGGTCCTGAAGTTGAGGCTCCAGTACTTTGGCCACTTCATGAGAAGAGAAGACTCCCTGGAAAAGACCCTGATGTTGGGAAAGATGGAGGGCACAAGGAGAAGGGGATGACAGAGGACGAGATGGTTGGACAGTGTTCTTGAAGCTACTAACATGAGTTTGGCCAAACTGCGAGAGGCAGTGAAGGATAGGTGTGCCTGGCGTGCTCTGGTCCATGGGGTCACGAAGGGTCGGACACGACTGAACGACTGAACAACAACAACAAAGTGTATGTGTGTTATTTCCTCCTGTCAAAGTGAACCTTGTCATTGTGCAAATCTTCCGCCTCCATTTCTTGATAGCAATGGTGTGTTTGTGTTAATAAGTGCTTGTAGCCACAGTTGCCAGCATGGTTTGAGTGTACAAACCAAAACCCTTTAGGGGAGGAAGTGTAGCTCAGTGGAATCAATCATGTTGTTTGCATGTCCTCGATTCAGTTCCTGGCATTTCCAGGACCGAGGATCAGGGAGCACATCACAGAAAGTACATCCACTGACAGTAAGATAAGACAATTCTGAGCTAGGAGAACTGTCACACGTTGCATGAGGCAGCTTTTTTGTTGCTGCTGTGGTATGCCAAATTTGGGCCAAAGTTCTTCAGCTATACTTCCTCCCTTTTAACTCTGCAGTTTAAGTTCCAACAAATGGACAGACATCAGGGAAAGTCTTTAGTCAAAGTATACAGAGCAGCGCCAGTATTTAGAAGACAGTCAACGAATCACGGAAATTCCCAGTGATGGTGGTTGGTTCTGAACCTAGATTTAGCAGGTCTAGAGGCAACGAACGTCATGACCAAACTATAAATACATGAAAAGGTCTATGCCCCAATCCATGTGTTTCTAGCTGTCAAAGAACATATAACCTGGGGCTGGGGAAACCTCTGGCTTTCAGATGGGAGACCATTTTTGGATCCAGTCCAAAGTTTTGTTGTGAGTGCAGGCATGCTAGGAAAGCCACATGGGAAGTAGTCCAGACTAGCACACACACCCCATTATGCCTGGGATGAGGAATTGCGTATATCGGCGTGGAGGAATGTTCTCCATTTTTTGCACCACAACAAACCCGATCTTCCCCCTGTTCCTGCTTACTCTGAAAAGAGAAAAGGCTTAAAAAAAAAGACCCACGTACACCAAAATCCCGCCTCACTTTCAAGGATGCGACAACCTGAGTTGTACAGCAGCGGCTTCACAGCAGTCACAGTTCTATAGATCATCTCCCAAGGAGAAGTAGAAGGTATCCCGTGACTGCTTCTAGGTCTTGGGCTATTCCGGTGATTTAGTGACGACTGCTGGATCGTCTATCCAGTCACTCAATGAAGTCAGAAAATAGGAGCATGTGGTGAGACCCTCAGTTCACTGGGGGAGTAACTGCTGTATTCTGGATGTCGGATCCATGGAGCCAACGGGAAGGAAAAGACCTTGCTAGGCCACTGTTGTGCCCTGGGATGTGGGAGCAGTAACAAAGGCTCCTAAGCACTGCTGCTCACCAGCACTGTGGGGCAGGCAGCGAGTAGGACTTAAAAGGCGCGTGAAGGAAGAGACAGGGTGGAGCAGCTAGTGCCCTGCATTCCTTCCCTGTCAATATGAAACCCATAGTATTTAAAGAGCAGTCTGAATTTTCCACTGCGAGCCTGATTTCCTGATTTGCACGGCACACGTACGTGACAGTGAGACAAATGATGATTCAGCAATCTGTTTTGCCTGTTTCTCTGTGGTTCCATAGGCTCTTGGCTTTCTTTTTAAAAGCAGCACAGATGCATCAATTCATTTATACAGTCATAATTTGCCTTATTAAAAGAAGTACATTAAAAAAAACAACAACCACTTGCCAAACTGCACAACCAGATTCCCCATACCTGTTCAAACTGAGCAATCATCCTAATTTGTTTGCAGGGATGTTAGATGAAGTTGCACCAGGCTAGGGTTATATTATATAAAGGTAAAAAGGTAAAGGACCCCTGGACAGTTACGTCCAGTCAAAGGCAACTGTGGGGCTGCGGCGCTCATCTCACTTTCAGGCTGAGGGAGCTGGCATTTGTCCACAGGCAGCTTTCTGGGTAATGTGGCCAGCATGACTAAACCGCTTCTGGCACAACGAAACACCGTGACAGAAACCAGAGCACACGGAAATGCCATTTACCTTCACGCCACAGCGGTACCTATTTATCTATTTGTACTGGCGTGCTTTCAAACTGCTAGGTTGGCAGGAGCTGGGACACAGCAACAGGAGCTCACTCCATCGCAGGGATTCGAACCGTCAACCTTCCATTTGGCAAGCCTAAGAGGCTCAGTGGTTTAGACTACAGCGCCACCCGTGTCCCACATATCACCCCCCCCCCCCGCAGTGTGTTTTCCTGTCAGGTTTGTTGTCCAAGAGTGCTGGCCGTGTATGCTTGGAAACAGCAGGAGCCTAGAACTGCCCTGAATTGTGCTGCAAAGTTGCTGAACTAGTTTTCCACAGGTCTCCTTAAGGGAAAGGCACATAAACAGTGCAAACAGGTTTGGTAATAAGAAAGTCACTCTATTTTGGTTGTGTGTGTGAGCACATGCATTCACTCACTACTTTGCAGCTGGGCAGTGATGAGTGCAGCTTGTATAACTTCTAGGAAATATTTCCCCCCTTTCTTATGCAAGTGTTCCGAAGAGTTTTCCCCAATGAAACTCAAGGGGTGTGCCCACTTCGTTAATGGTTGCAGCTGTCATGATTTATAAATTCTTCCCTGGGAAGTGCTGCTGGCAAGTTACGTTTCAGACTTTCCTGCTTTTCTCTATAGCGCTATTTACAGACTGACCAGTGTTGGGGGAGAGATTCTGCAGGTGTGAATTTTTGGCCTTCACTTTCTGTGGAAACCTGGAACAATAAAATAAAATAACCTAGGTATGTTGCTTAGTGCATTGCAATAATAATTGTTGTTGTTGTTTTTTTTTAAAAAAAATTAAAGGCACAGTTTTGATGTAGCTTGTGTTTAGATATGTAGTTGTTTTTCATCTGAAATATATCACAGTCAAAAGAGATCCATATCTAATCAGCAGGGTGCCAAGTTAACATTTCTGAGCCCTGTAGGTTGTTCCAGATTACGGATAATAATGTCCTATGGGGGGGGGGTGACCTTTAGAATAACATTTTGTGCAAAGGCTTTGAAAGGTAATGCTTGATCAAGAGTGTCTGTCTAAACAATACTGTCAGTCAAAGCACAGCAAGGTTTGGGGGTAATTTTTCTCGCGGCTTCTCTTCAAAACAAAGGTGCAGGTCCTGTGCACACTGACCTGGGAGTAAGCCCCACTGAACAGAGTGAAACTTACTTCTGAGTAACCATGCATAGGATTGCACCATACAAATCACAAACAGCTATGCTCATATTCTTCTGTATACAGTGCAATCCTATTCAGGTCTCGTCGAATTCAGTGGGGCTTAGTCTCAGGTAAATGGATAGAGGCTTGTCGCCTATTTTATTTCTTTCGGGTTGATTGTGTGAGAAACTCTCAAAACAATTATTTCCCCCTTCCAGGGCAATTAAAGTGGGCTGGAAGGAAATATGTGTATGTGTTAAAACCTGGGAGTGGGGGAAATATTGTCCCTAACATTCCTTCACAAGGATGATTGTGCAGCACTTTCTCCCAAGACTCCTTACAACACTCTGAAAATTTATTCTGTGCTGTGTGTGTGTGTGTGTGTGTGTGTGTGTGTCTGTGTGTGTGTTTAAAAAAAACCTTTCTTAGTTGTTTTTGTTATATTTTGCATATAACCTTGATATAACTTGTCAACCTGGATAGCTCAATTGCTTAGAGTGTGGAGCTACCAGTAATAACTCCAAGGTTGCAGGTTGGACCAGATGATGCTATGATCTATATCTATTTATATATCTATAATCTATGGAAGGCTGTTGTTGTTGTTGCTATTAATCTACAGATTCACTTTGTTCATTCTGCTGTAGGGACTAAATGTCCTTGCTATGGCTTTGGTGCACACTTGAACCAGATCTTCCAAATACTTTACGCACGACCATTACTTGCATAGTCTAACACAGTGGCATAGTGTGGCGGGGGAGGGGGGAGGGGAGGGTGTCACAGAGGCGGCTGCCCCAGACGCAAAATTGTTAGCGGCACAAAATCTCAACACCCAGTGCTGGCTCAATACAGCTGTGCATTTCTGTTGCTGGGATCCTTTAAAAACGACTTCTCCATATAAACCAGGAAGTGACCTCTCCAGACAACGGAACAAGTCTTCTTTTCTTATCTCTGTGGCTGCAATCTACTGGGTGATGCGGATGCTGTTAGGCAGTGGAATGTACATGCATACTCTGTCCGTTTCCCTCCCTCTCACCCACCCCCTCTTCACAGCCCTAGGCTCTGGCAACCTGTGGTATGCCATTGGCCTAACAATAACCAGCATGGTTGATTTATTGTTGGTTATACTGCCATAAGCATAAGGCCTCTTATTGTCAGGATAGCCAACACGGTGTCCTCCATATATTGTTGGATGGCAACTCCCATCATCCCTGATCCCTGGCCATGCTAGCTGGGGCTGATGAAAATTGTAGACCAAAACATCTGCAGGGTACCACATTGTCTACTCCTGACATGTATGCATTTGAAGCCAAATGCATGACAAATGAGAGAAAATGCCATGCGTTCCAATTCGTTACTAAAGCTGTGCTTGGCTGTTTTTTTTGGTTTTTTTTTAAATAGTTCTTCCTTTGTATTTCTAGGCCATTGTATGAAATGGAATCCCATTCATTGCAGCCCAAGCATCTTGGATCAGATGAAAAATCCAGAAAACCAGACAACAAAAACGGTAAATATTTGCTGGCAGGTGATGCATGAGCCGCTGCTTTGTACCTTTGCTACACCTGCGGTCTATCACGTCTCTAAGCTCATGTCATAGCTGCCGACCTTTTCCCCCTTTTTTTGCGGGAAATTCCCTTATTATAGCATTGGGAAACAGCAGGGAGGGTTGACAGCTATGCTATAGACTATAGTACTGATAGGGGAATTTCCCGCAAAAAAAAGGGAAGGTTGACAGCTATGGCTCATGTCCAATCAGTATTTCCAAGCTGCCTTCAAGGGAAGCCCCACATAAAGTTAAGAACAGTAATCTAGTTGGGAGGCTACCAGAACATGGGTTACTGTGCAAGGCTCTGATCAAGTATACATTAGGTGTATATTTAAAATACAATAGCTGCACACCTAAAATGCTTAACAGGTATGCAGCCCTTGAAATTTTCCATTTTTGGTGTGTGTGTGTGTGTGTGTGTGTGTGTGTGTGAGAGAGTGAGAGTGAGAGAGAGAGAGAGAGAGAGAGAGAGAGAGAGAGAGAGAGAGAGAGAGAGTTTGAGTGAGAGAGAGTTTATATAGGATTATGATGATCCACGCATGGCTATTGTAAAGACTCATCAACTTTTGCCAGGGAGCACTAAAATACTTACCGGTACTTATCACTTGTAATTACACAATGAACCTGCTGCCTTCAGGTTCTTGTTGCTTCCCTTCAACTTCTCAGAGCCTCCCAATGACACACATTCTCCTTAAGGAAGCGGGCACTTTAAAAACAAATAAATCGCAAACCTATTTCGGGCCTGGAATAAAGCTACAAAGGGGCAGAGGGAAGAATGTGCAATGGGGAACTACTGCAGACTCCTGTAAAAAAAAAATCACTAATAACTCGTGCTGTGAGTTGTAAAACAAAGAAAGATATACGTGTAAGTCCACAGGAACAATTCCAAAACCCACATTAGGGCAATGTTTTTATTGGGCCAACTGGAATCTTACAAAAGAGTGTGGTAGCTTTTGAGGTCTCCAGAACTTGGATGAGGACATCAGACTCGATGGTGAACATACCTGTAAGTGGCAGTGGGGGAGAGAGTAGGAATTTTGGCTGATTCTGAAGACATGGTGGAGTTTGCATTTCCTTGTAGTCTTCAGATAGTAGGTAGGCAGCAGACATTCACAAATGAAGCTCTAGTCCATTAGGTGAGTTGCAGGTTTTTGGCTGTTGGGAAGAATCAGCAGGGAATAATTGACCCCTATTTGGGAGGGGGGGGGGATATAAAATCCAGCTGTTACCTAAACCAGTCTCTACTTGAAATCTTGCACACTATTTTTTGGAACATTTTGGTTTGCCCTAAGAAAGAAATCGCTCAAACGTGGATTTTGGAATTTGTACAATAGAGTTGTAGAGAACCCTCAAACTGAAACATTGACAGGTATTTTTATGTGACCCGTGAGAGAAAACCTCTTTGCAAAGAATCAGCTCAGATCCCTGGCACATTAGGGTCTTGGCAGGACATCGTTTCTCTTGATCCTTTTTAAAGAAATGTGATCTGGTAATCCAGTCTTTCGCCCTCAACTTCAAAGAGAAGCTCTTCCGTGTAGAAATTCTGGCCATTTCACATCTTCATTAGGAATGCAGCTTTCCAGGTGCATTTGCAGAAGTGATTCGCTGTTGATTAGGAAACCCTACATAGGCAAGGAGCAAGAGCCACCCTGAAGGATTATCGATTTAGTGTGAACTCAGCATTTCACGTGTTTTGATTTCCTTAAAATAGAAGCAAGAAAGAGTAGAAGGGGGACCTTTAGCATATTCTCCAAATCTGCCAGGGTGAGCAGATTAACCAAGAGAGCAAGTCAATTTATGGGGCCAATAGGTTGGAATGGAATAAGCGCAACCGTTAACACCCTGATCTGTTAGATGGTTTAGTGTTGCATATATATAACCATGTGTTCCTAGGCTGTATCTATGACTTGACAAAGTCCTGAATTGACCTCTTAGAAAGCAGAGGACTTGAACCCACTTGATCTTACACTACTCACAAACTGTAGTTTGTTAAGGATGCAATTCTCAGCACCCTTAATAAGCCACAGCTCCCAGAATTCTGCGAGGGAAGGCGTGACAATCTAAAGTTGTATCATAGTGCCTTTGAGTTATTTCATTGAAAGGCACAATAATGGGGCTGCTTTGTTGAGGCTGTTGCTGTCTGCCCCCCCCCCTCTCCAGGTTTGGGCTACGTAATCGCACACATGGCTAGACTCAAAACAGTATAAATATACAGTATATATTATGATACTGATACTGGACCTGGGAAAGAAAGCTATTGCCCCAAACAGGGCACATAGAAGCTCCAGGGGTTATTTTTATTTGGTATGGGGAAAGACTTAACTCTCTCCCTCCCTCCCATAGTGCTACAGTCCAGATCTCTTTTCCGTTGGAAATTTTCTTTTTAACGTTGTGCAAACATTTTCAGCATTAAAACACACACACAAATACACAGGAAATCCTGTTCTGCGGGTCTTCCATGTTGCTTCTAGGTTTGGCCCTTGATGAACGTTTATGAACGTTTATGAATGTGTCCATCCCTGCCTGCTTTCACCACTGCCTCTGTCAAGACAAGAGTTTGTCATTTTTGTGTGGGAGAAAGCATGCGCTATCTGAGGGCCCAACCCTCTCAGGGCATATGCTGCTGCATCTCCATGCTGCCACAGTATAGGGTTTCCATAAAAGTGCCAGCTGGAGTTGCTTGGCAGCATTTCAGAGCAGATTCCTTGTCCCGAAGCCCCATCCATCTTGACCTCCCCTGGCCCCTTACAGTTTGAGATAAACTCACCACGTTAGCACTTTACTTTGAGAATGGACAGCATGATGTCAAAACAAAATAGAAAATTCTTTCCAGTAGCACCTTAGAGACCAACTGAGTCTTGGTATGAGCTTTCGTGTGCATGCACACTTCTTCAGATACACTGAAACAGAAGTCACCAAATCCTTAAATATAGTGAGGGAGTGCATGCACACGAAAGCTCATACCAAGAACAAACTCAGTTGGTCTCTAAGGTGCTACTGGAAAGAATTTTCTATTTTGTTTCGACTATGGCAGACCAACACGGCTACCCACCTGTAACTGGAAGCATGATGTCAGGGCACTGAAGAGTGGTGGCTAGATACTGAGGATTGGGGACCATGACAAGGCGGGTTGGAGACTTGGAAGAAGGGATCCATGAACCCTAAGGAACCTATAACAGCCGGGAGATGAGAGTCAGAGGCAGGAGAAGCTGCAAGGCTGGAGAGTGGAGAACAAGTGCAGGAGGGAGGGAGAGAGAGAATTCTCTTGTTCCACTGCTTCCCAGGACCAGAAGAGGATGGAAGAGGGAGGAGAAGAGGGTTTCATGCAGGCGGAGTCTTCAACTGCTTGCACGCAGTTCGGATAGGGGAGATACATAAGCCAAGATCAAGGCCTTTCTGTGTTGTCAACTGCCTCCTCATTGCAAGGCCAAGCAGGAACCAAGGAACTGTGGTTTAGGCTGGAAGAGAACCTGCGAGCCTGTAGGATGTGGCTTCCTTTAGCCTCCGAGCGATTTTATATATGAACCTAAGACGAGCCTCCAGCAGTGGAGGTAGAACTTACTGAGTGTATCTAGTAGCCATTGATAGTCTAGTTCTCCACAAATTGGGCTAATCCTCTTCTGAAGACATCCAAGTTGGAGGCTACCACTGCCTCCTTTGAGAGCGAGTCCCATAGCATGGCAGGAACGCTATAACTTCCTTTTCTTTTAAATATATTTTTTATTAAAGATTTACTAGTTTACAAAAAATACACGCGTTGTCTCTTTTTTCAAGTTGTGTTTTCTACAGATCAGTTTCATGTGTTGTGAGACATTAGTGTTACATACAGTGTTAGGTTAGGAAGAAAAGAGGGGGAATGTACACACAGGAAATACAAGACAAACTAGGGGATGCCCTGGCTAACACACCACCAATTACAAGCCCTCCTAAACAACTCAGTACCCTGTTTCTCCTAAAATAAGACGTAGCCATAAAATAAGCCATAGCAGGATTTCTATGCATTTGCGAAATATACGCCGTTCCCCAAAAATAAGCCATACCCCAAAAATAAGCCATAGTGACGTGGTACCTCCCATTAAAACAGCCTGGAGAGGTGTGGCTATGCAGCGTACCCATGCGACGCGGTTAAAATAAGACATCCCCTGAAAATAAGCCATACTGTGTTTTGTTGAGCGAAAAAAAATATAAGACGGTGTCTTATTTTAGGAGAAACACGGTAGTAAAATCAGCAGCAACTACGTCCTTGACAACCTTTGAAAAAACCTCCTCCAAACAACAAAGGGACCCGGCAAAGGGATGGTATCCACAATATACAAAATACTGCTCCAAAATCCCACAACCCCCCTTGACGTGATAAAAAAAGAATGGGAGGACAACAAAGGCTGTGAGATTAACCCCACCCAATGGACTAGAATGTGGTCTAAACCTCCCTTTAAATCCGTATCAGCGAAAAGGAAAGAACTCAGTCTGAAACTCACTTACAGATTATACCTAACACTCTAACTTTTCTGACCGACTTCTATGTCTCATTGGTGCTGAGTAAAGGTGGGATTCTGTTCTGTTATTATGGCTTTATAAATAGCAAGTGTGATGGATGGCAGCTCCCCGTGGCCACATATATCACACTAAACAATTATTGTCAGGGACTTTTTGTGGGCAGGGACATAACTCAGATGGCTTCATGCTCAAGAGGGCAGCCTGGCCATATAGAGGTTAGTGGCTTTTGCGATTAGGTCACTGCACTATCTTTAGCTGAGCTGGGCTACCTCTCATTGTTGTTATGACACATGACCTTTCCATTGTTTTATTTCTAGGACCAAACGGAGATGAACAGATAGTCGCAGAGATCATGGGAAGGTGTTTCTCCCCTTCGCTGATAACCACCCAAGCCTGGGAAGGGTTCCATTTTGTTGGCCACAAGATAAAGATCACGGAATCCACCGACTGCTATGGAGCTGTCGTCTGGCCTTCGGTACTGCAGGCAAACAAGACTGTTGGCTCTGATACGTGAAGCAGAGCACCACACGGGGCTCTGTGTGAAACGTACAGGGTGGTTGTTTAAAGCCTGGGGAAATTAAAATTCTGTGAAGATGAGGTTCTAAATACAGACAGTCGAAGCATTTGGGGATTAGAATTGCTGCCCAAAAGGAGCAATTCACTGCAAGATCAACAAGCTCTATCATCCACACAAGGAAAGCCTTGCTGCTATTAATAATAATAATCAAGGCATATGCATTTATTTGTTTGTTTATTTACAATGCTATTTCCCCTGTCAATCTGCTCTTGTCCTGTTTTTGTTTTTCCCCATCCACAGGCTCTCGTTATCTGCCACTTTTTGGAAACCAACATGAAATCTTATAACCTGACTGACAAAAATGTCATTGAAATCGGAGCTGGGACAGGCCTGGTCTCGATAGTTGCCAGTTTCCTTGGTGAGTATGGGTAGTGTCCTCTGGATCAGAAAGTGGTATTCCAAGGTGTGTGTGGGATTTCAGTGCACCTGTGAGCAAGGAGCAGCATGTCAGCTCAAAAACAAAAGTAGCAACAGAGACAAGGGCTCATTATCTTTTAAACACAGGTTGCTCTCCCCCCCCCCCCATAGAAATGTGGTTTTGCAGGAAGAGGGCATGGTAGATAGACCATGTGAGGATGGATTGAGACACTAGGAGAGGAAATATTGTTTAGTTATTACCCTTCCTTGCCCATGTGAGTGAGATCAGCAGAGTACCATCCATTGTGGCCAGAACTTGGAAGAGAAGGTTGATTTAACCTTCTAGAAACAATAATCCAGGATTCTTTAAGGCTGACTGGATTTTTCTTGGTATTACCCATTTTCTCCGCCTTGAAAACAGCAATCACATTGTTTTGTGAAGAAATAAAAGTAGCATTTACTTACATATTCTAGATCTTGAATTAGCAAAGCAAAGGCAGGTTTATAACTACTATCTAAGTTACAAAAGTACAAAATGTAAGTTCAGAAATGGTGTTTGAGCTGCACATATGGTCAGCTTGGAGGCATGATGAAGAAAGAGAAAGATGCCTTGGCAGGAAGGAAGCTTGTAGTATTTCAGCTTCCTGCCAAGGTAGACGAAGGAAGTGATCTCACAGAGTTCTTTCTCTCTAGCAAATTTTCCAGGGAAGCTCTGTGAGCCTCAGCCCTTTCATGTGCCTATCTGGCAAAGTGGGCTCTCACTTGTGGGGTGCCTCAGGGTTCTGTCCTCTCCCCCATGCTTTTTAACATCTATATGCAGCCACTGGGAGAGATCACCAGGGGGTTTGGGCTGGATGTTCATCAGTATGCGGATGATACCCAGCTCTACCTCTCTTTTAAATCACAACCAGTGAAGGCAGTGAAGGTCTTGTGTGAGTGCCTGGAGGCGGTTGGAGGATGGATGGCGGCTAACAGATTGAGGTTGAATCCTGACAAGACAGAAGTATTGTTTTGGGGGGACAGGAGGCGGGCAGGTGTGGAGGACTCCCTGGTCCTGAATGGGGTAACTGTGCCCCTAAAGGAGCAGGTGCGCAGCCTGGGAGTCATTCTGGATTCACAGCTGTCCATGGAGGCGCAGGTTAATTCTGTGTCCAGGGCAGCTGTCTACCAGCTCCATCTGGTATGCAGGCTGAGACCCTACCTGCCCGTGGACTGTCTCGCCAGAGTGGTGCATACTCTAGTTATGTCTCGCTTGGATTACTGCAATGCACTCTATGTGACCCAAAAACTACAACTAATCCAGAATGTGGCAGCTAGACTGGTCACTGGGAGCAGCCGCCAAGACCACCTAACACTGGTCTTGAAAGACCTACATTGGCTCCCAGTACGTTTCTGAGCACAATTCAAAGTGTTGGTGCTAACCTTTAAAGCCCTAAACAGCCTCGGTCCAGTATACCTGAAGGAGCATCTCCACCCCCATCATTCTGCCTAGACACTGAGGTCCAGTGCTGAGGGCCTTCTGGCGGTTCCCTCGCTGCGAGAAGCCAAGTTACAGGGAACCAGGCAGAGGGCCTTCTCGGTAGTGGCACCCGCCCTGTGGAACACCCTCCCACCAGATGTCAAAGAGAAAACCAACTACCAGACTTTTAGGAGACATCTGAAAGCAGCCCTGTTTAGGGAAGCTTTTAATGTTTAATAGATGATTGTATTTTAACATTCTTTTGGAAGCCGCCCAGAGTGGCTGGGGAAACCCAGCCAGATGGGCGGGGTATAAAAAAAATATATTATTATTATTATTATTATTATTATTATTATTATTATTATTATTTGTGAATTGTTGGTTTGGCGGCAGTAATGACCCACAGACCAAAGGGTTGTAACTCAGAGATAGAGTGTTTGCTTTCTGTTCCGAAGGTCCCAGATTCAATCCCTGGCATCTCCACACAGGGCTGGGCGAGGCTTCCTGTCTGAAATTCAGGAGAACTTTTACCAGTCAGTGTAGTAGATAGTACTGAGTTATCGAGGAACCAATGGTCTGACTTTGGTAACAGATGCCCATGTTCCTACTGTCTTTAATGATGCCAGAGAGCATTCCTGCAAAACTAGCTTAGATTTGTTAAGCATTCATCCTGTGTCCCCTTCCTGCCACAGGTGCACGTGTGGTTGCCACCGATTTGCCCGAATTGCTGGGGAACCTTCGATACAACCTTGTCAAAAACACGAAGACCAGATGCAAGCATGAACCCCAGGCAAAGGAACTGTTTTGGGGGGTTGACCTGGAGAAGAATTTCCCCAGGGCTTCGTGCCAGTTTGACTACATCCTGGCGGCCGACGTTGTTTACCACCACCCGTACTTGAACGAGCTACTCCTTACCTTCGACCACTTGTGCAAGGACAACACTGTCATCATCTGGGCCATGAGGTTCCGACTGGAGAAGGAAAACCAGTTTGTGGACAGATTCAATAAACTCTTTGACCTGGAGGTTATAGCTGATCTCCCCAGCTTAAATATAACCCTGTTTAAGGCAAAGAGAAGGCACAAAGCAAAAAGGCCTTCCCTTTTCCCATCCAGACTGCTGATTGGGTGATTGTCAATGCATGGGTCTCCTTTGTTAGCCAGGATTAGACCATTTCTCATTGGACTGCTAGGTTTGAATGTATGATACTGGTAGAGCACTCAAATGTTTGGTCCCCGGTTGCAGTCTGAAATAATACAAAAACATTAACAGATTCGCAATGGTACATGCACACCTTTGTTTGCACAGATAATGAGCCACAATACATACCTTTATAACCAATCAATGCTGGAAATGTAAAAGCGAAGTGGGCACTTTTTTTCATTTATGATGGGGCTGTAAGGTTATAAGCAGATTTTGCAATGAAGTCTATGAGAAGTTAAAGAAATTATTTAAAATTACATTCGCAAAAAAGCCAGAATCTTTTTTTATTAGGAATAATTACGGATGAGATCCCCCCCAAAATAATATAAATGTATTCTTATATGTGACAACGGCAGCCAGATTATTAATAGCGAAAAACTGGAAAGGGGAGAAAACCCCAACATTAACTGAGTGGAGAAGTAAAATATGTGAGCTGGTAGAATTGGCAAAATTAACAGCAAATATAAGAGGCCGGGCAAGGAGTGAAGAATTATATGATATTGCAGTGCTCAGGATTTGACATTTTGATAAATATGGATTGAAACGGGTGGGGGTAAGCAAGGTGAAATAAAATAGAATAGCAGTATTGGAATAAATAACACAGCAAAAGATAGGAAAGTAAAGGAAGAATTAGGGAGATCATACATAGGTGAGGGAGAGTGGGGAGGGAGGGGTAGGGGTGTAAAAAGATGGGAGAATGTATTTTTGTGATTGAATGTTTGGATGGTTTTTATTCTATTGTCTTGTATGAAATTAAAATAAATAAAGTTGTTTTTAAAATAAAATAAAAATACATACCTTTATAACTATATGCGGATACTAAAGTGCAGGGTTATTCATAATATTGTTATGAATTTGGGGGAGGGGGCAGATCCCCCATAATTCCTTGTTTAGTAAATGATAGAATTTCACTAATGTTTGGAGTATTAAGAGAAAATGTATAAAAGACAGTGTAAAAAAAACCACAGGCTGGGCTAGTTCTCCTGTTCAGGAGATTGGCTGACAGAGGTACCAACAAAGACAGGCGATGGCAGAGTTCATACCATGACGAACGGTGACACGTTTAGTGTCAGACAAGAAATGGGGTGGCGTCCCTCCCCCAGCTGGGTGTTGTTAGCAAAAGACAATAGCAGAATTGGGAGGGGGAAGTTTACAGCTTGGCTGGCTTCTGTTCTGGACCCAATCTTCCTGAAGCTACGATGAGATCAACAAGAGGCACTCTTGGCATGTAATGTTCTGCACTCCCTCCATGTAAACTCAGGTGTAAATAAATCCTATTTCTTAAAGATGCTACAGTCTCTGGTGTGTCTCATTCTGAAGGAACACAAACCCTGGTGAAGTGTCAAGACCCCTTGCTACCTCTTGACAGAGATTGGGAGGGGCGCACACCCCTTTAAGCAAAACAAATTACGTTAGTGGTATAGGCCAAGATTTGTGGAGGAGCACATCTTTAGTACCAAAACAAACATTTGTACAGTACTACAAAACTAACTTGTCAGGTAGGAAGTGAGGCCCAGATCCCCCCTCACATGCTAGTTTTCTATGTGCAGGGATTTTTTTTGTTTAGTTTTTTGTATCAAGGTCCATTGAATCATATGAGTGCAGTCAAGGGAAATTTGAGCAGAAAACTGGCAAACGTAATCTCTTCTAAAATCATTCTGGAGAGCAGAGGTGTAAGGCAGCTGATTTTGGTGACTGTTGCCACAAACCTCCGACAATGCCTAATTCTGCCCTAAAAAGACTCTTCCTCCACCTTCCAAGGGGTTCCACTGTCAAGCAGCTCATGCCGCCAGAAAGTTATTCCTGGTGTTTAGTCGGAACCTCCTCTCTTGTATTTTCCTCTGTTGCTTATTATTACTCATTAACAACACACTTTGTGAAATGCTCCCAGTGCCATTTTCCATAAATGGGTCTGGAGGCACCTGGAATTCTGACTTTGTAGGAACTTGACATTATCCAAGAAAAAGCAATTGAATTTGGACACGAATATTCCTTGCAGTGGACTGCAGTGCAGCAGGTGCCAAAGACAGAAAGTCTGCATTTGAGTAGCTTTGGCAGATCCATACGGACATGATAAATGTTTCACGTGGTCCAGTAACTTTCCCCAGCGTTGTTCCTTTCAAAATATTTCCTCCTCCTCCTCCTCCTCCTCCTCCTCCTCCTCCTCCTCCTCCTCCTCCTCCTCCTCCTCTTCTTCTTCTTCTTCTTCTTCTTCTTCTTCTTCTTCTTCTTCTTCTTCTTCTTCTTCTTCTTCTTCTTCCGTTTTCCACGCTTTATTAAGTTTCATACATCTTGCTGCATAGAACATGTGTTTCAGCTCAGCAGTAGAGCATCTGCTTTGTATTCACAAGACCCCAGGTTCAAGTCCCTGGCATTTCCAGGTAGGACTGCGAAGGACTCCTGTCTGAAACCCTGGAGTTCGCCACCAGTCAGTGTAGACAATACTGAGTTGGATGGACAGATTTGACTCCGTGTGACAGCGGCTCTCTATGCCCCTGTGTTTGAGGTTTCAGTGAGCAAATACAATGTTAGCATTCTGTGCTAGAAACATTTTGCTGTGCTGCCACCTAGTGGAAACCTGGGATCAAAGCAATGTAGGCCCTAATCATAAACCACATACCCCGTGAAATAATTCAAAGCAGAATTAGGTGCGGAACCCCTAGCACCGTGACTTGGCAGTACTGTACATCAGTGCAATTTACTTGTATGTCCTGTATCATGGAGCGTTGTTTTCAATTTGGAGGTGTACCAGGCAACGATCCAATCTGCTGCCATGAATGGTGTACTGAAATTTTTTACACATCACTTGGGAAGACAGGCGAACTAATGCCAGTGTACTGGAAGAAGCAAAGATAACCGGTGTCGAAGCGATGATTCTTCAACATCAACTTCGATGGACTGGTCATGTTGTTTGGATGCCTGATTATCGTCTTCCAAAGCGACTATTCTGAACTTAAAAATGGAAAGCGTAATGCTGGTTTATTTTATTTTTTATTTTTTTAAAGTTATATTTAGGCATACTTACAAACAAACAAACAGACAGACAGACAGACAGACAAAACAATAAAGTACACACACTTTAAATACATACACCACCGTAATGCTGGTTTAAAGAGGTTTAAAGACTCTCAAGGAAAATATAAAAAAAATGTAGTATAAACACTGGCAACTGGGAAACACGGGCCTGCGAGAGCTCCAATTGGAGAACAGTTTTTACCAAAGGTGTCATGGACTTTGAAGACACTTGAACTCAGGACGCAAGGGAGAAATATGCTAAGAGGAAGGCACGCTTGGCAAACCTTCACCTTGATCAACTCCTGGAAACTAATGTCCCCACTGTGGAAAGATGTGTGGATCCAGAATTGGCCTCCACAGCCACTTACAGACTCACTGTTAAGACCGTGTTCATGGAATGTTACAATCTTACTTGGCTACGAGGGATCGACAAAGAAGAAGAAGACCAAGCAATGCATGCATTTGGCTTTGTGTCATCCATTGTGCCATCACACCACTGCATGCCTCCTTTGCGAGTCTTCTCACTGTGCCCTGGAAGGACTGTACCGCTCCAGGCCACATGTCTGGGATTCACACATCCGAGTCACGTCCCCACATTGGAAATAAAATTGCAACTGCTGCAGTTAGATGGTAGATTACATTCCGGCTGCGTTGAAATGTATCGATTGCAGGGAAGTTTTCTTTAAAGTGTCTTCAGAAATAGGTTGGATGTCTTCAAACATGGAGTCTGAAGTGGTATAGCCCTTCAAGAGTCGTGCCACACGCTGCATCTCTTGGATTGAATTGGGCATTATAGGCAACAGTTATTTCAGTTTGGGAAGAGATTTATTAAGACAGTGATATGAGCGAGTAGAGAGGACAGGGAGAGTCTGCTATTCATGCTGTTTCATCCCAATTACAGGAAAGTCCTTCATCATCAGTGGAAAGGAAAAGGTGGAAAAGTCAGAAGAGCTAAAACAGCTGCAGACAAGTTGTGCTCCTACCCAACAATAGTTTAGGCATCTGTGCAGAGCTCATTTAATCAATGAGAATTTCACTGTGGATTATTAGAAAAGATAGATGAAAGAAAAGAAGCCCTTCTTTCCCCAGTAGTATATGGCTTAATAGCTGCATGAAAGATATTTCGCTCTAGTTTTAAAGTAACCTGCTTCACGAAAAAAGGAAAGTTGAATTATGCAGCCTGCATAGAGATGACAAAGACGTATGCGAAGCAACGGGAAGCAACGCTCTTCAGCTCCATTAACATCAAAAACAAAATGAAATCAAACTACCACACGCAAATACAAGTTTCCGGAGACATTTTATCACCCCCAGCCAACTTTTAATGGAGCTCAGGAGCATAAAATGTTCCCAAACGAAGCCATGGGTCTGAAGAAGGGCAATTCATGCAACTTCCCTGGATCGGGCTCAAATCCTAACCTCATTCCACTGAATTCAGCATTAGGATTTTAGCCCATGATTTGGTATGAAATGCTCCAGGGGACATTTATACTTTATATTGGTCCAAGGCAAAAAATAAAAAATAAATAAATTGGCAAACATCAATACTGTAGATCTATTCGGATATTTTATGACCCAGGTGCTTTTGTTATTGTCTAGAAAGAAAACTGGAACTGGTTATAAGTGGCTGAAATTTGCAGACATTGTCACCTGCATAGTAGCGAACAATGTCCCAAAGGACTATTTCTGTGCAAATTCTGCAAACTGTACAAGGATTTCCCCCTTCCTGGTTGGAGAAGGCTTTAAATTAAGACTTTAGTCTGAGATGCTCAAGTCGGGGTCCAGTTCCTTTTTTTTTTAAATTATAAAATTTAATTTAATTTAATTTTAAAATTTAATTTAATTTTAAAATTTAATTTAATTTAATTTTTTTTAATTAAATTTATTTTTTTTAATTATAAAATCACAAATACAACATACAAACACAATAAAAATACATCAAATACAACAACAAACTGAAGATAAAAATAAAAATTAAAAATAATAAAAACTTATACATACCAAAACACGAACACTCAGATACTTATTGCTTAATGTTTAAATCTAGTTTAAATCTTAACTAGGGGACTTCCCCCGTTCTCTCAACTGCGTTCAGTTCTAATTTACTTTAGTAACTTTGTAACTAATTTCCATCAATCATCAAGTCGGGGTCCAGTTCCAATGTATTTGTTTTACCAATTGCAAGCATTAACTGCATGTCTGTTTCACTGTTTGTCATGCAAAGTTTTTTTTGTCCTGTAGGCTTCCTGGTAGGGGTGGCTTATATGTGTTAAACAGAAAGTGCAGACAGTGTGAACGTTTCTTAGCACAGTGGCTGGAATGAGATGTTACCCTATAGATCAGTTTCATGGAGAGCAGAGGAAAAGCTTCCAAAACATGGAAGGAAGCACTATCAGGGGCGTAGCAAGGTAAATTGGTACCCGGGGGCAAAAAAATTTTTTGTCACCCCCCCCCCCGAGGCATGGGAAGGTCAGGTGGTACCCAGTGCGGAAAATTTCTTGTCAACCCCCCCCATTGATTCCCCCCCGCAAAAATGGTTTTACGTTATTTCATATTTTCTTACAAAGGAATAATAACAAGTAATAATAATAATAAACTTTTACTTATATCCCACCCTCCCCGGCCGAAGTCGGGCTCAGGGTGGCTAACATCAGGTACATAACATTGGTATAAAATCAAACAATAATTAAATTACCTTCTAAAAACATCTCAAAATCAAATTAAAGTCTAATTGGATGGCTTTCCACAGGGTTAGGGTTGTGAACAGTAAGTGCTCCACTGAACTGAAATTTCAGCCTTCATGACATAGGAAAACAGCCAAGTCAACAGCTATTTTGGTGGAGGAGGGTCAAGATATTAACCGATATGCATGAAATTTCATATATAGCTATATAATCCCTAGTATAGTAAGATAAGACCTTCGGAGCAGGCATTAAATTTTTTTTTCCAAAAAAAAGTGTTCCTTGATAATTCGTCACCCCTTCCATTATGGAACCCGGGGCGGCCCGCCCCCCTCGCCCCCCTTGCTATGCCCCTGAGCACTATGACCCAGTATTTCCCCATACACAATTCAAAGTGTTGGTCCTGACCTTTAAAGCCCTAAATGGCCTTGGCCCTATATACCCGAAGGAGCGTCTCCACCCCCATCATTCAGCCTAGACACTGAAATCCAGCACTGAGGGTCTTCTGGCAGTTCGCTCACTGCGAGAAGTGAGGTTACAGGGAACCAGGCAGAGGGCCTTCTTAGCAGTGGCGCCTGCCCTGTGGAACTCCCTCCCACCAGATGGGTGGGGTATAAATAATAACATTGTTGTTGTTGTTGTTGCTAATATCTGCAGATCAAGCTGTTTTCAAGAGTCACAGGAAAAGGTGTGTGTGTGTGTGTGTGTGTGTGTGTGTGTGTGTGTTGTCAGGCAGGAGGCAGCCCTGTTTACAATGCAAGGGAGGCTGCAATCACGTTTGCTAAAGAGCTGTGCCCAGTATTTTCTTTGATCCTGCCATAGAACTTCAGACACGCCTCTGATGAGATTCTCCAGTGCAGCCAGTAGGCATTGCAAAATATAATGGGCCTGTCCAGGTAATTTA
Source organism: Lacerta agilis (assembly GCF_009819535.1). Taxonomy (NCBI): domain Eukaryota; kingdom Metazoa; phylum Chordata; class Lepidosauria; order Squamata; family Lacertidae; genus Lacerta; species Lacerta agilis. The sequence continues at coordinate 79,802,988 of NC_046315.1, read as the reverse complement.
ATTTTCTGGCAGCCAAAGCAGAGTGGGAAAGGCAGGTGCATAGAGGGTGTGTGTGTGTGTGTGTGTGTGTGTTGCAACAGAGGGACCGTACATGTAAGGATCAAAAGAAGAAAGGATGAGATCATACACCAAACCTTAGAAAGGGGATGGGATGATAAAGGTTATTCTCCCAGGAGGATCAGCATTCGCTAGACATGGAACAGTTAGCAGCTGGAATCTTGACATCAACTCTTATCCCTCCCTTTCTTATACCACTTGAAATGTTTCCCTCCCCCCTCCCCCGCCATAGTGGTTAAGCCAACTTTCTCAAACTATTAATATTTGACAGTTGGGTAAATTATTAACAGGTACGTGAAATAAAGCCAACAATCGGAAAAAAAGAATGTTTTGCATTCTGGTGGCTGGGAACGCAAATGTCGAGACCCTCCGCCCCCCCCACCTCCCTCCGATGAATGGGTTTTATTAAGAAGATTTATAGACAGGTGCATTGTCAGCTGTATTTTAATTAAGACATAACGGCTAAAGGAGCTGTTCAATAATGAGCGCTTTAAAGTCAGGTTTCCCTAGTTCGGAGATAATGCAGCTAACATTTCAGCTTTGATGTAAATCCAAGATACCGTGGATGCATCTCCCGTCTCTGCTTCCCATCCAGTATGTCACACTTGAGATAATGATCGGGGTTCGGTTACCGCTCTAAAAAGAGCTTTTACGATCCATCAAGGAGCTGCCGTTACAAGGAGCTGCCACCGGGAGTCAGCATGGCTCTTTCGTCCCCCAAAATTGGGCTATTTATTTTGTCAATTAAAAAAATGGATCGGGGTGAGAAGGGCGGGTAAGAACACCAGTAAGCATAAATAGCGCAGAACTTAAAAGAACAAATCCAACAATGGGATCTGTATCGTCAGCTCAATGCGATGCATAAAAAAACATATTGTCAGGAGGGATTATTTCAAGGGGTGTTAGATTTCTCTCCAGTTACTGAATTTGTTGTGTATAAGAGGCCGAAGCAAAGAAATAGTCTGGTTTGTTTTTGAAAGGATGAGTATGGGTGTGTGTGTGTGTGTGTGTGGGGGCTCCAGATATTGTTAGAACAGCCCCAGCTAGTAATAGTCAGGTCTGATCAGTGCCGGATTTATGCATAAGCTAAACAAGCTATAGCTGATGGCCCCACTCTCTTGCCCACCCCCAATATACTTCTTCTTAATTGTATTTCACTATTAATGTACTTCTTCTTAATTTTATTTCAGTTCAACAGTTACTTTGATAAAATACCTATTTTGTTATGTGCAAATGGCTTTAGATACCTAAAGGTAAAGGGACCCCTGACCATTACGTCCAGTCGTGTTCGACTCTGGGGTTGCGGCGCTCATCTCGCGTTACTGGCCGAGGGAGCCGGCGTACAGCTTCCAGGTCATGTGGCCAGCATGACAAAGCCGCTTCTGGCGATCCAGAGCAGCACACAGAAATGCCATTTACCTTCCCGCTGGAGTGGTACCTATTTATCTACTTGCGCTTTGATGTGCTTTCGAACTGCTAGGTGGGCAGGAGCTGGGACTGAGCAACGGGAGCTCACCCCGCCGCGGGGATTCAAATCGCCGACCTTCTGATCTGTAAGCCCTAGGCTCTGTGGTTTAACCCACAGCGCCACCCGCATCCTATTAGATACCTATTATGTTCATAAATTAAAAGGGACGCGGGTGGCACTGTTGTCTAAACCACAGAAAGAAAAAGAGCAAAGCTGCAGGAGAAGGTAAAAGTGAAAATCTCTCATAATAGCAGCAAGGCATGGCCTGACTGAGATACTGTACAGCAGGCTGAGCTCTGGAAAGAGAGGAAAAGACAGTTGTTTGGAAGTTAGAAGAAGAGACTGTAAGCCCATGCTTGGATGATCATGTGACTGTAATTAATATGTTTTAATTCATCTATAACTATAAGTTTCTGCAAGTAAAAGTTTCGAACGTTAATGTCTGGACGTTGGTTTAATTTCCAAGGAAAGTTGTCAGTCATATATATGATTTGAGCTTCTTAGCTTGTTTCTGCTACCCTTGCTTCAACATTGGAGCCATTCTGTTTTGCTAGCACATCTTTTAAAAACTCCGTAGATTCTGCAATAACGGATCGCAGCCAATAATGGGTGGATGGAGAAAAAACCTTTGGCAAATATGCAATAACAGAGAGGGGGGCGCGTTAGACTAGGGCTGCCAGATGTACACAGGTATGTCCCTGTTGCCGTATCAGACCGTTGTTGGAGAGTGTTGTTGGAGACAGCCACAGGACAACAAGCAAGGGTTCAAAGGCCATTGATACCAGCAGCTGCAATTCAAAGCTACCTAAAGAGGTTAGAGCGGCTTCTGAAGGCAACGAATTGAGACACTCTGAATTTCTGTCATAATGGTGAACTTCCGTATTGTGGCTCAAACACACCACACACAGACACAGACACAGACACAGACACAGACATAGACACAGACACAGACACAGACACAGACACAGACACAGACACAGACACAAAGACCCCTCCTCTGCTTTTCCCATACTGATTTAAATGATTAGGAGAAGAGTCAGTGACGTGATGGATTCAGTAAAGTTGAAAACTTGAGCCACATCATTTTTTTTAAAAAAACATGATTGGGACAATTAAGCAGCACCAGTGATGTCCAGGGGGCAGCAATCAGAGAAACAGAGCTCAGCAAACAAGTACCATTTTGTGACCCATACATTACAATCAGCCTTCTGCTTGCTGATTATAATGCTGATATCTTTACTCTTTTAAAAGGCCTGACAGCAAGGGGTACCGTTGTGACCTCTTTAAGCCTAGCCTGACCCAGTAATTGATCTCTGTCTGTGGCATAAGGTGGACCCGACTGCATAGGTCAGGGTGTGCCAGCTTCTCTGGAGCCTATGGGCACATTTGCAAACTGGAGGAACTTTCGTGGCCACTGCATTTGCACCGTAACTGAGCGTGTCACAAAGCCTCTTCCATTGGCTACAATATAATGCTTTTTTCCAAGCCTAATTTCAGTGGAGGCGACCTGTGGGTACCAGCGATGGACTTCTGAGGATGCCATGTTGGTGATACCTGACAAAGGCTACCTGATTGATGGATTGCCAGGGTAAGCTGTGATCCTCCCACATAGCAGGGGGTTGAGCTCGGTGGTCTTTTAGTCATTTTTTTCTGTGTCTGGTCTCCAATATTAAATCGCAGAAAATCCGGAACAAGTTGTTTTCCACCTCTGCCTTCTTAAAAAACAAACAAGCACCAGGCTTCATGTGTACTATACTTTATAGCGCATTGGAGACAGGGATAGCCTGACTTCTATGACACACGCTCTGGTAACCTTGAGGTTATTCATGGAGCTGCCTCTGGAGACGGTTTGGAAACTTCATCTGGCGCAAAAATGCGATGGCCAGATTGCTCACCAGAACAAGACTGTTTGAGCATATAACTAGGGTTGCCATATTCCCCAAAGTGAACATCCGGACAAAGTTACCGAGCTTTTTTATTGGAATTCTGGGGGATTTTTAAAGCATTTTTTTTAAATTAAAAAAAATCACCCTACTTGGCAAACGTCTGGGTTTTCCTGGGCATTTTACTGATTCAGCAAAAATCTGCCTGGACGCCATTTTTGGGATGTGTCTAGGAAAACCACGACATATGGCAGCCCTAGCATAACACCAATCCTGGCACAACTGCGCTGGCTGCTGATTAGTTTCCAGGCCCAATGCAAAGTGCTGCTCTTGATCTATAAAACCTTTCACAGCTCAGGACCTCAGTAACTGACAAGGTTTTGTGAAGACTTCATATCCCCATATGAACAGACCCGGACCCTGCACTTGTCATCTGAGGGCCTTCTCTATGTTAACATAATAATTATATTAATTATTTCCTATGCCAGACCCCTCAAGTGCCCTGAATTATTCGGGACATCCTGAATTGGCAGAAGATGCTCCTGCTTCTCCCTATCCCGAAGGTCCCAATTTTGCTCCCTTGCGCTGGTCGCGCCAGAGCAAGGGAGCAAAAGGCGGGTGTTTTTTAGTTCTGCTGTGGCGCGAGTCCAGAAACAGGACCAAAAAATGGAAGAAAAACTTATTGACCTCCTCGTCCGGAAGTTCGTCTGAGGTGATGGAGGAGACGGAGGCAGGTCCAGTCTGCGCTGCATCAGGAGATGTACTGCAGGCTGGCCTGGCCTTCCAGCAAGCTGCACCAGGCTTCTCCAGACGGGGCGCCGTTTCCCCCAATGCTCCTGGAGGCTGCAGAGGAGGACGACTGACGGTGGGTGGTGGCGAGTGAGGAAGTGTCAGTGGCAGGGAGCCGGTGGGGGACGGTGTCAGCGGGGTGGTGGTGTCCCTGAATTGCCCCCCAAAAGAAACATGGGGGGGTACGGTATGCTGTAAAACAAAGACATATCTCAGAAGCCAAATACAGCACTAGTGTAGTCTAGCAAGGCTACTGAGAAGATGCACAAATGAATTCTCATGGTCAGAAGCACGAGGAAATTATTTGATTGTTGTGGGGCTTCTCTTGAAGCAGCCTACCAAAGGTTCGCTGGGCAGGGCCAGGGATTGTCACCGAAAGAATGCTTTATCTGTTTGCTTGCTGTATTCAATTAGATATTTTACACCTATTGCCTCCAGTGAATCAGCCAGGCAGGAAATCAGCCTGACCTTTCAAAAGTAACTGACAAGGTTTTGTGAAACGCAATTAATTAAAGAGACAGGGCAAAAGTTTCCACTCAAATGATCTCTCTCTCCCCCACCTTCCCAACATGCAATGCTTTCTGATAGAGTACAGCCTAGTGCATCACACCCAATGTGGTGCTGGTTCATTACGTATTCAGCAAGGAGCAAACCCTCTCACCAAGTATGGCCTAAAAGCTATAAAATATTCTATTTGAGACGGATCGACTCAATTATACCTTTCTCTGCAACGACTCTACTCATTCCCTAGCTGATAATTGAAGCAATCAGTTTCTCATTATCCAACTGATCCAGCTACAGCATTTTAATTTTAAAAATTCCATAATTTCTGGTTTAATAGCTGATGACGTTAGTGTAAACATCTGTTTATAAAATACACAAGTGATTTCCTTACCTGGCGCAACACCCTGGGAGTGCGAGCTTCATCTTCAGCAGACTCACGGGGCCCAAAACTTACACGGCTATCATGGTTTCCGACATTCCCGGATAAACCAAAGGCATCACTGTGTACAGACTAGCAAAGTTCGCATCATTATGGTCGGCTGTGTTTGCTTCAACACATAGAAGTAAATAGGAACAATTAAGGTCTGTGGAAGAAAAGGGGCTACAATCAGTAACGTGGCTGAGCTGGACAAAAATCAGGGCCGGCTCTGCCATTTGCAGACTGAGGCAGACAACTGCCTCAGGCAGCAGATTTTCAAGGGTGGCAGGGGTAGCTCTCAGCTATTCCCTCCAAACCCACCAGCCACTCTCCTCTCTCGGTGTGTGTGCATGCCACACAACCTGTCCGACGCCCACTAAACTTGCCTGGTTTGGTCAGGTGTGATAGCAGATAACATGAACATAAGAACATGCTGGATCCATGGCCCGGGTGGTCTAGCATCACGTTCCCACTATGACCACCCAGATGACTATTTAAGGCTGCTCACGTACCATACATTTAAAGCACCCTTCCACAATCCTGGGAACTGTAGCTTGTTAAAAGCGCTGGCAATTATAGCTCTGTGGGTGTAAACTATAGCTTCAGGGAGTCTTTGAAAAAGTGCTTGAAATGCTGTACCAGAAAGGTATCCATTGCACCTCTGTAGGGAGGGAATTCCAGAATTTAGGGGCTGTCACAGAGAATGTCCTCTCCTGGGCCATGATCCCCCAAACCTCTGAAGGTGGCAGAGCAGTCAAGAGGGCAGCCTTTGTTGCTCTTACCACCAGAGGGGGCCTGTAATGTATATTCCTTTCCCTGCATGGAAGTCCATGTTTGGATCTGAGCCTTGGGGAATGAAGCAAAGATCTCAAGCAGTTTTATAGGTACGAGTACCAGCCAATGATGAGTCCATGGGACACAGATTTGTCCTGTTGCCGTGTATCCAAAATGATAAATCCTCTCTCTACTTCCAAGTCATAGCAGAGTAATGCAGTAACATTCAACATCAATCAAGGGGCAGACACCCCCAGAAAAAAACCACTCATTTTGTACATTATTCGGAAGCGGAGCTGACTGAAATGATTAGGTTTGAGGGTACTCAAAACACAAAAATAAAAACAGCCATATTGCAAGTGGTAAAAGCTGACACCGTTCTGAAAAGTTAAGAAGGTGCGTCATTAAAGGGATTGCCTCCTAAGTGCTTAGGCCTTGAGCAATTTGTAGGATGACCTTGTAAATTCCAATAAACAGTAGCATTTGGGAGTGGTTTATAGTATGCCGTGTTGCTCACAATCATCATTGATTCTCTTGAACTTTGGTCCCACTGGTGGTTTTAGTAGATAATAGGAGTTGATGAACTCAGAAGGATAGACTCTCTCAGGACTATTGTGGCAACATGGTCATGAAGTCATTGCCTTCGCATCATTTCCTTGAATTCAGCAGTGGAACGCGCCCCCCCCCCCCCAGCTCAACCCACCTTTTGGATGTTCCTGGTTTCTGCGATAAGCAAAGAGAAGCATTTTCCCCTCCATCATCTGGTTTTAAAACATTATGCAACAAAATCTTCTTAACTGTTAATTGCTGTGGATATTTCAAGAGCTGGATATGATTGCTTAAATTTTGCATTTCGCTTTTGTACACTCATTATTCAAAGCAGGTTGGATCGGGGCCCCAAAACAAAATCGTCCGGCCTCCAGGTTTGGTACAACATTCTGTCCCCAACTTCAATTGCAAGGAAAAGAAGCCGTTGCGTTTCATGCGTTTACCGCCTTTATCGTATTGCTGTCTCCGAGGAAGGAGACGTAGTTAGTGACAGAACAAGGAAGAGAAACAACCGGGAGACAGTTCAGTGTTCATCTGTGTTAGAAATGGATGGTGAGCGGACATGCATGTCTCCTTGATTTGAGCATGTCAAGGAAGGAGCCTCTCTAGCCATAGGTACCTGTAATTGCTTCAGGTACAGATAATTGCTACAATATTCATGTAGACAAGAGTTGTTGTTCAAAATATAGTTTTGCCCGGTGGATGCAAGCTACTATACTCCTGGGTGTTTAAAGGATGCTTTCCTTATATTTTTACATATTGATATCGTTGTGTTAAAAATGCTTCTAAGACTCTGGCACTATTATTGTCATCCATATCTGCCTTGCAGGCCAGTTTGTACCTTAGCATGCATTGTGACATATCATCAATCATCTGTATTTGATGTCTTGTGGAAATTCATCTGTATTTGATGTCTTGTGGTTTCTTCCTGAATTACTGCTAGGCTTTAGGGGCAAAGAAGTTGTCTCCCAACCAATCTGTTAGAAAATTAATCCCCTTGCCCCACAAAGCATATGTTTCAATTGGAGGCAGAGATGCCATGTTCTGCCTAACATGCTTTCTGAAGCCCCGGAGAGCCAGTCAGTGTAGATAAAAGTGCATTAGATGGCCTGTCTCTGTATGGAGAAGCTCTAGATGTTGCTGCGTAGTCATACAACCTCTGACCTTGTAAGGGCAAAGTGCTGGCAGGCAAAGTATCCTTTAGGATGTCTCAGCTGCAATTGCTGATCTTCCTACTGAGGAGGAATGTGTGACACTTTTCCAGGGTCCCTTAGAATGCAGTTTGAAAACCATCACTGTATAAAGTTTCACATAACCAGCATTGGCACGAGACTGGACATTGGGCTGCATCCAGACTAAGTCTGTTAAATGTAGTTTAATTTAACAAGATATAATTTAAGTCATTGCTCATTTGTCACGTTGGTTTCAATAGGATCCAATCCTTTGGAAAGAATTTAAGGTCTCTGGTGTTTTATTGCAGGTGTCTCCTGCAACATGTTTCTGGCATCAGTGGTACATTTACTCTTCTTCATCTGACTGCTACTACATGTTGTGTAATAAGAACAGCACCAAATGAAATAGACTGAATTGCAGTGCGATTCAATAGAGAAAAGGGCGATTGGATGGGATGGTACCTTTGTGTAAAAAGCAATGCGGAACTTTGTAAACTTCAAACTTTTCATGATTTGGCCTATTTTATTTCATGAAGGTCAGCTCGGAAAGGTAAATTTCACTTCCACGGCACCTTCTGAAACAAATTCCAAGGATCAAAAGATGGCAGGCAAACTCTGCTGATGCTGTCTCCCTGTACAATTCAAAATATCAAGTGCTACAACATATAAAATGCAACAGCTATTACACTTTTAAAAGTAATACTAACAGAATTTTTGGGAAAGGCCTTGCAAGGTCTGAGTGCTATTTCTGATGATGGTAATAATAATAATAATAATAATAATAATAATAATAATAATAATAATAACAACAACAACAATAACAATAATAATAATAACCATTTGTTGTCATTCTCTGGCAAACATGAATGGCAGCACATTTAACAATGTTCATAACACCAGCATTTCTTAAGCTTTTAGTCCTGTGTAAATCTCCTGGAAATGTCAGGCACTCCTGCCGTAGCCACTTTGTGGTGGGAAACTATTGCCACTTGCAGAACTGAGTGCAGAAATAATTCTGCATATTTGGTTTGGACTGCTTTACATGTTTACCTGTAGAGATTTTTCATGTGCTACAGGAAAATGTAGACCCGTGTCTGTAACATTGTGGTGGAGGAGCAGGTTCAGGAAGCTATTGTCAGTGGAATCCCCCCATTGTGATGAGATCCTGTAAACAGGATTAAAGCTAAAGGGACCCCTGACCATTAGGTCCAGTCGTGGACGACTCTGGGGTTGTGGCCTCATCTCGCTTTACTGGCCGAGGGAGCCAGCGTACAGCTTCTGGGTCATGTGGCCAGCATGACTAAGCCGCTTCTGGCAAACCAGAGCAGTGCACGGAAATGCTGTTTACCTTCCCACTGGAGCGGTACCTATTTATCTACTTGCACTTTGACGTGCTTTCGAACTGCTAGGTTGGCAGGAGCAGGGACTGAGCAATGGGAGCTCCACCCTGTTGCGGGGATTCGAACCGCCGACCTTCTGATCGACAAGCCCTAGGCTCTGTGGTTTAACCCACAGCGCCACCCACGTTGTAAACAGGATTACCGACTTTCAAATCAGAAGAATGTGCGGTGTGCCTTTAGCATCATGTGGAGAGACAGTGGAGACACTCTCTCTTCCTCTGTCTTTGTCTCCCTCCATCAGTTGTAGGGCGACTCTCTGCAGACATTTTAGAATCTTGATTTTCCAGGGTTTGTGTGGAGAAATCCCAGGAAAGGAAAATTGGGGTGGAGTGAGGAGACAGTGGGAGAACAAGTCATTGCATCTAAAACAAGTGAGCCAAGGCCAAGAAGTCGTCATCAGTGGAAGAACATTCAAGAAAGGAGGACTACATCTGATCATATTAAGCGTTTCTTGCTCACTTTACACCGCTTGCTTTTAACAGCTTCATCGTGCATGGAAGTCAGAAAAGTGAAGTTTTGCCTGGCTGATAGGAAGCATTCTTTATTCAGAGTCAGCTTTCCCTATGTTCAGAACACGATGGAAACCTACATGTAGGAGAGATGCCCACTTCTGTAATATTTGCCTTAATATAAGCAGGCACTCGGTGAGCTTGTCTATATAAAGAACAAGATGAACTCACCTGCACAAGAAAAATGTTTCTTCTGAAGAGTTTTTATTTGGAGAAAAGTGCTTAGATTGGTAAACAAGATTATATTACTTCTGGGAAGAAAGAGTCAAATGAGTGTGTTTGTGCCTCTCAAATCAGCTTATGGAAAGAAGATTCAAGAATATTTATTTTCGGAGAAATTGACTTGCTAATAGATGTGCACAAATCATAGGAACTATAATCAGGCAGCTTCAGCAGTTGATATTACCATAATGCTGAAGACAGATGGAGCAAGATTATGACTTGATCAGTGATAGCAATGGGAGATCTTGCTAATTCAGAAAAGACACAATGTGCCTATTAATATTTAGGTAGCATGTCTCATGCCTCTCATACTACTGATTAAGGACTGTATGATTCATTTTGATATTTTTTTTTAACCCAGTAGATTCACAGTACACAATTTTATGGAACAGTTTTATAAAAGAAAATGTTACCAGGCTATAATTGGGAAAGGGTTTGGGGACATGGTGTGGGGTTTGGGGATGAAGGGAAACTTTGGGGGTTCTTCTTGGTCTGCTGTGACTGTTGATGGTTGATGATGATGATGATGACGACTTGTTACTCAGTGGTTACCCAAAAGTCTTCCAACTATTCACAATGCATTTAAAAACATAAACCTAAATAAACCTAAATACATTAGGTTTATATTTTTACCCATATCCACCATATCCACCTGTTTTCAGAATTGTGGGTCCAAATTTATGGTATTCACTTCTGGTTGAGGCCAGACAGACCTTCCATGTTGAACTTCTGATGCCTACTGAATATTCCCCCCTTTTTTATTTCAGCAGACATTTTAGCTAAATTCAGATAATATAGATTTACTGTCTAACTTAAGTTACGTGTGCATCGCTTAGGGACAATTGTTATCAAACAATATATAAAATGCCAAAATAATAAATTTAAAAAGGACAAAATGGAAATAATTTGTGGTATAAATAGGCCAATTGAAACATCCTATTAATTAATCAATATACAGTAAGGTGTGCTCTACTGGGAGCTGGCTTCAGACCCCAGGCCCATTGGCAGACCAACGTCAGACCCTCCAAGTGTCTGTTTTCTGATCCCAGAATGTCCTGCTTTTCCTTAGAACCTCCCTATTTTCATCAGAGAAATATTGGAGAGTATGGATAGGATTGTCAGGAGGTCCTACACACGAGTAGGTGTCCAGCAGAGACACATGCCTGACTGGCATGTTCTCTCCCTCCTGGTCGTTCATTCAGGAGATTCAAAAGCTTTCTCCAGCTGGAACATCACAGCGACTGATACCAAGAGGCACCAGCACACTTCAGGATCAGCAGAGTATAGGCAGTTGGCATTCAGCAACACTGGAAAAGAATCCTAACAAGGATGTCCCTGTTTTCATTGGAGAAATGCTGTAGGGTATGAACTCTGTGTTACAAAGATTCCCCAGATGTAACCTTCCAACAATTGGACTCCCCCCTCCCCAAAAGGGTACTCGTCTATTTTCTCTTGAGACAGACGGATGCCAACAAATGCAGTAAGTTTAAACAATGCACTAAATTCATGCTCCCAATTTTTGAGTTGCTCCTTGTAGACGTTTGCCCATCTGGTGTTTAAAAACGATTACAACTTAATTCACGAATGCCCTGACTTCAGTCAAAAAGAATGCAAACACCTCCTACTCTGGTCCAATTACTTTTTATTCCGATGTATTATGTCCTTTTGGCAGTCTTCTTTACATCTTTACACTAATTGGCTCAATGGACATAAATTAATATCTGATTTGCTCCACCCTGCAAATAACTGCCATGCTAAAGAACTGGCATAGCTGGGAGATGTTTCTTGGCCCCCGTGGAGGTGTGATCTCTGCAACAAGAGCCAAGTTGCTAAAGGGCAAAACATATGCATGTCCAAGTTAAACAAAGACACTATTGGTGCTAACCTGCTCCTAGGAACTCCCAAATGTAGACTTAAGCGTGCCTTGAGGAACGGCAAGTTATTCTCAACAGCATCTTATTTGACTTGGACACTTAAACACCCAGCAATTTTCTCTCTTGGCTGCTGCTGTAGACATCACACCTTTATGAGGTTGAACGCAAGGCTTTGTCTTATTTTTGGGGGGACACGTGCAATGTTTTCGACCTGAGATTACCATGTCTGTGTTGGGGTGTATGCTGTCCATTCATGGCATAATTATGTGTGATGCAGTATCTTCATAACCATTGGTATCAATGGTGACAAATTAGTCCAGAGGACTAACTGGTAGATTTAAAAATAAATAAATTCACATACAGTATATATGTGAAGGATAGTTCAGTTGGAAGAGCGCGAGACTCTTAATCTCAGGGTCATGGGTTTGAGCCCCATGTTGGGCAAAAGGTTTCCTGATTTCACATGTATCTCAAGAATTAAAATAATGGAGCAAAATGGAAGCAAATATCCCTGTCAGGAAGAAATAAAGAGCAGAGGAGGCAGAGACATAACATGGACCTGATGAAGTTTCAACAAGACAGAAAAGAACAGAGATCAAGACCAATCTATGGAATTAAAAATGCTAGACTAAATTAAAATAGTGCTGCCGATGGCATATTCCTTGCAGTACACATCAAGAAGTATCTGCCAAGAGGTTGCTCACATGGCAACTAGAGCAGGGTTGGGAAGGGGGAGGAAAACCTAGATTCCTACACCTTTAATAGAGCCATTGTGGCATAGTGGTTAGAGTCTTGGACTAGGACCTGGGAGACCAGGGTTCAATCCCCACTCAGTCATGAAGAAGAGTTTGGATTTGATATCCCGCTTTATCACTACCCTAGGGAGTCTCAAAGCGGCTAACATTCTCCTTTCCCTTCCTCCCCCACAACAAACACTCTGTGAGGTGAGTGGGGCTGAGAGACTTCAAAGAAGTGTGACTAGCCCAAGGTCACCCAGCAGCTGCATGTGGAAGGAGCGGAGACGCGAACCCGATTCACCAGATTATGAGTCTACTGCTCTTAACCACTACACCACACTGGCTCTCAGTCATGAAGCTCACTGGGTGACCTTGGGCCAGTCACAGCCTCTCAGCCTAAACCACCTCACAGGGTTGTTGTGAGGATTAAATGGGTAGGGTAAGAATCCACCTTGAGCTACTGGGAAGGGAGGTGAGATATAAATGCCATAAAATAATACTACCCTTCAAAATGTACAGGTACAGATTGTTATAGTTTGGAAATTAGTTACTTCTAAAATGGACATTCAAGAAGATATAAAGCGGGGAGATATCGTAGCTGAAGTTTATTCCTCCTGGTTATCATCTGGTTTCAGAATCCACCTTGTTGTGAAGATGAAATGAGTAGGAGAACCATGTAATAAACAAATAGTTGCACAGAAGAAGAATTTTCAGCAGACGTAGCTTGCAAGACTACCATTAAAGGTGCAGGAGCCCTGTTCTCTTTTTTCAGCTGACCACCCTAATGGCAAACAGATTAACACAACCTAATTGCACATTCCTTGGTGTAACAATCTTAATGGATGGAAAACTAACTGAGTTGCAGGGCTGGCCATTAACAGGAAGCTGTGAGGTTTTAGAGTATTTCCCCCAGGATCGTTTGCGTAACCTACTGCTTTACAGTCTTCTCCCAGCATCTTTTACGAACTTAGATCTTGCTCCAAATACATATTAGAGCAATGTGTTAGCAAATCCGAATCAAAGGCCTCAGTCCACAGAATTCTTTTAGAGTGCCTGAGGGCTTGCACATATCCAACCGATTTTTGTAATTTTTTTTACTCGAATTCTTAGAATACGACCCCCTTCAGAACATCCTTGTCATTTACCGGATGGAAGCTGGTTTGAGAGAAAGTGCATCAGACAGCAGTATTTCTCAAGAAACTACAAGATACATATGGATTTAGGGCATAGCTGTCAACCTTTTCCCTTTTTTGTGGGAAATTTCCTTATTATAGCAGTGGGGAACAGCAGGGAGGGTTGACAGCTATGATTTAGGGTGACAACATGGCTTCAAACACAAGTGGTGGGATTGCCCTGGAACTGGAATGAATAGCAATGGGTACACAGCCTCTGATAACGCTTTTGTGAAACACCCTTGTCAAACATCTTGGATAGCATTCAGAATATGCAGCCTTGGTTGATGAGGAGCAGCGGCCTGTTTATAAGGCAGCATTGTATAGTCATAAGATCACTATACCAAACTAGGGACTATGCCAACTTTCCGAATGAGTGAAATTGGCAAAAATTCCTGGCACATGACTGTGAAATTTGAACTTGACATTTCCCCCCCTCCGATTTCACCCCTGTAAAGAGGAACTCTCTCTGTTTCCCAAGGATTCTCAGAAACCTGTATAAGGAAGTATTTCAGATGTCTCTGACTCAGAAGACTGTCATTTATTTGACACCTTATGCAACCAACCTACGCACACGGCTATTTTGCTGTTTACAACACTAATTCAGTTATACCTGATCTGTTGAATCACTACATGGTACTACAAAGCTTTCTCTCTGAACATGAGATCCCACTAGCTTTATTCCCCTTCTCTACTGTGCATTTGTAACCTCATAAAAGACATTTTTTTTTTAGAACCCGTTTTAAAGATGAACGCTCACAAGGGTGCCCATCTTACTGAGTCTTTGTTACCTGGCATTTTCCTGGGGAAGGCAGTCCTTTTATCATGAACTAATTGTGTTTATTAGGCATCACTGCTCCTGTATGAGGGGGCTTCCAGGCTGTTGTCATTTCCAGGTGAGATTCAATCAGATACTAGCAAATTCCAGCTGCACAGTTAAAGTTGACTTGGAGTTTTCCCACAACAAACCTGCTTCCCTACTCCCCTGCCTCCAAATAGGACTTTTTGCAACAACAACAACAACAACAACAACAACAACAACAACTGGTGGGAAAATGCACTGGATAGTGTGGGATAACACTTGCTTGATGCTATGTTGTGTGTCCTCCATGCAAGCAAATCAGAACGGATGCTCAGTAAATCACCTACACCATCTAACCTCCCCGCAAATGTAGTGCAAACAAGTCAGAATGAATGCACAATAAGCAGGTTGTCTGGAAGTGACGTGTTCAAGTTGGGATCTTCACCAAAGGGCCTTCCCTGGGTGCTCATGCTGGCAGAAGTGAGACAGGTGGCTAATGGAGAGAGAAACTTGTCTGTGGTTGTAACAGATTTGCCGAGCTCCCTCCTGTGAGACATTTGCTTTAACAAAAGTTTACACACCCACTCTCATACATACACTGTAGGGAGTATTCATCTCAGCAGAGGATGATTCACAGATGATAAAGAAGAGGATTTAAAACTTTATTTGTAGGGAATAGGGATTTTAAAGCAGTGCGGAAGAACTTCTGAAACCGCCTTCTGAAATGGTAGCGTTTAGGTTACCGGTAGGTTGATGAGATGGAAAAGAGGACTCCTGCACCTTTAATAGATGTGCAGAATTAGTACTGGAATGGGAGACCAAAGATAACATGGCAAAGGCGACAATGACAAAATCGGCTATAAATATTGGTTACAACATAGAATTGTCTCCGTGGGAAAAACTATGGGGGGAAACGATGAATTTCTCTGCCTGCTATCTTATTAAGGAAAACCTACAAAAGATGATGTACTGGTGGTACCTGACACCCAGCAAATTAGTGAAAATGTACAAAAAAGGGTCTAATTTATGCTGGAAGTGTCAAGAGAAGAAGAAGAGTTTGGATTTGATATCCCGCTTTTCACTACCTGAAGGAGTCTCAAAGCGGCTAACATTCTCCTTTTCCTTCCTCCCCCACAACAAACACTCTGTGAGGTGAGTGGGGCTGAGAGACTTCAGAGAAGTGTGACTAGCCCAAGGTCACCCAGCAGCTGCATGTGGAGGAGCGGAGACACGAACCCGGTTCACCGGATTACGAGTCTGCAGCTCTTAACCACTACACCACACTGGCTCTCAATAGAGGTAGAGGGAACCCTGATTCATATGTGGTGGCCGTGTAAGTACGCTAGAGGGTATTGGGAAATGATTCACAAAGAATTAAAAAAGATTCTAAAACTCACATTTCCCCAAAGACCAGAGGCCTTTCTATTAGGGATAATAGGTGATGACATTCCAAAAAAGGCACGAAATATCATTATTGTACGCAACCACTGCAGCTAGAATAGTACATGCGAAGAAATGGAAAGAATAAGAGATACCCACAAAGGAATTTTGGCAGAATAAATTGATACAATACATAGAATTAGTAACCATGACCATGAAATTAAGGAATAAGGATGAGTTAAAGAGTAGAGTAGAGTAGAGGTGTTTGGGAGATTATCTTAGAGCATGGGTAGGCAAACTAAGGCCTGGGGGCCGGATCCAACCCAATCGCCTTCTAAATCTGGCCCATGGACAGTTCAGGAATCAGCGTGTTGTTACATTAGTAGAATGTGTGCTTTTATTTAAAATGCATCTCTGGGTTATTTGTGGGGCATAGGAATTTGTCCCCCCCCAAAAAAATAGTCCGGCCCCCCACAAGGCCTGAGGGACAGCGGACTGCCCCCCTGCTGAAATTGTTTGCTGACCCCTGTCTTAGAGGGTACAATATACAATTTAACATACAAGTAGGAGTTAACATATGAGCAGCAGTTTAAAAATAGATATGCTGAATTTGGTTTTTCCATAGGTTTCAGCTTCTCAAGAGACGAACAGAAAAGGTACAAGCGCACTTTTGTATCTGTTCACCCTAGTCTGGAAAAGGCTCTATCATGTGGCATTTCTGAATGTGCAGTTAAATTTGGAGGCCTCACATGTCCCCTTTGAACAAAAGATACAGCCCCAGCATTCTGAGATATTGGTTCAATTACAATTTGCTCAGACAGAGTTGACTGGGCCATATTTCATTCAGATACTTGGAGCTAAAAAGCACCTGAGAAACAATGGACTTGGGTGGACAATCAATGGCTGTATTTATTTATTTATTGAGAAAACAAAACTTGAAGAAGCAGATTGCTTAAGTGAAATGCATGCATGCAACAGCATAATTTTATGCATGACTACGCAAAAGCAGATTCCACTGGGGTCTACTTCTCTGGATTTTAGCCTAATAAACATAATTGGAACAAATAATGCAATCCTCAACTTGTTTACTCAGAGGCTCCTTCGGGAGAAAGTGTGGGTTAGACATTGAAACAATAATAATCATCATCAATATAAATACCGGTAATAAAAAGCCCCCTGAATTCAATGGTGTTTATTCCCCTGGAAATGTGTTTAGGATTGCCGTCTATAGGGGGCAATCCTACAGCAAGAACAACAGGTTAGGATCCAGCTAAGTTGAGATGTTCCCAGCATAACCGGGCTACACTGGTTTAAATCTCTCACTTTGACTCGGCAAAGATGCACAGTGCATCTCTTGCATGCTGGCTCAACCAAGACCTAGTCAGCTGAGTCAAACCCAACAGATAGGGTGAAAATATTTAAAATATAATTAGGACAGCTCACCATGGTACCCTGAAGTCAGTGTGTTAAGAATTTATGATTTTGAACTAGTGAAGAGATATGTGAATTGATTATCAGCAGCGGTTTAAGTAAAATAAGATGTAAGAATTGATTTAAGAAGTTATATGTTGTATTATGAAGTAAAAATAAATATTAAGAAGCTATATTTGGATATTTTGATGGTGATAGATTTAAATTTTAGAGATGAGAAGTTATTAAAGTAAATTAGAATTGGAAGCAAAGGAGAGAAAACGGGGGAAGTCCCCCAAGTAGATTTGAAACAAGATTTTTTAATTAGTAAAAGGAATGTTGGTATTCCAGTCCAGGTTTGTATCTTTGTTTATTTCTGTTTTAATTGTTGTATTTGTTGATGTTGTATTTGCTTTATTGTATTGTTTTTGTCTCTGTGGAAAACCAATAAAATCTTTGTAAAAAAAAAAAAAAAAAAAAAACCCAACAGACCTTAAGTCAGTGCAAGCCAGCCTTTCTCATACTCGAGTTCCTAGATGTTGATGGACCACAACTCCTATCATCCCTGACCACTAGTCCTGGTAGATAGGGATAATGGGAGTTGTAGTCCAACAGCATTTGGGGACCCAAGGGGTGTGTAGTAGCACCTGAGGTGCCTGGCAGAGGACTTAGGCTGGATCCCAGGCCCATTCGGCTTAGTCATGTCACCTTGGCAACCTGGCACAAGTTAAGCTGGCAAAAAAAGGTGGTGGAACTCAAATGCTATTTTAAAGGCTTGTTTCCCCTCTGCCTGGCTGAGGACAACTCAGCCAAAAGCAGCCCAAATACCGAACGGAATTTGGTTCTAATTTTATGCCTGCCTTGCTTTATGCCAACTTCTTGTGTATAGGATTGCTCCCTAAGTCACTTCTGTTGATCTTGAAAATGTCTGCAAGGGCTGTGTTGGAGTTAGTCTCAGGATCGTTGGCAGAGTTTCCAGCTTTCCGACTGGCCCCTGTATCTGTCTTTCCGACTGGCCCCTGTATCTGTCTTTCTAACAGCAGCAAGTCAATGTACATTAACAGATGATGAGGTTTCTCTCCCTGTTGTTGAAAGCTTCAGTTGTGGAAGGCATCCAGGCACTGGGGGGAGGGGGCATAGGCTGGAATAATTTCCTAGTTAGCTGGAATTTGGCTGGCCAAATGCAAAAGAGGACAGGCATCCCAGACCTGTAACAGTTGTGCAGAAAAGAGAACTTCAGCACGAAAAGTCGCATTGCTGAATTTTGCTCTTCTGTGTAGCTATCAAAGGTCCAGCAGCTCCTTTGCATCTGGCCACCTCCGCAGGCACCAGTAAGTGTGACTTTAGTCCTGTTGTGAGACAAATCAGGCAATCCTCCCATAAATGGCTTTCCAAGCGCATAATTTTATGTGATTTTTTTTTAATGCAAAGTTTAAAAAAGAAGTTAATTGCCTGGGTGTTCTTAGAGGTTCAAAACCAATCTTACCTGTGCTGTAACTGAAAGATAAGATGTCTATATAGAAATCAACGAGAACCTCGCATGTAATTTAAAGGACACCTATCCTTACAACTTATCAGATAAGCTGAGTAGATAAGGAGATATGCACTTTGCATTATCAAAGGTACAGTAGGAACTTAATGCTCTGCCAAGACCTAGGAGGAATTCTCTTACTTTTAACCCTCAAGCCGTCCACATGAGAGGACTTTTTCTGGTTGCCTTCCTATGCAGCCTTAATGGACCATATGTACCACTGAACTCTGTGGGACTTCTTTCTGAGTAACCATTCATTTCATCAGGTTACAATCTCTCTCTCTCTCTCTCTCTCTCTCTCTCTCTCTCTCTCTCTCTCTTTTGGGGGAGATTTCTGCTAAGCAAAGATGCGGAGCTACAGCTGCCATCAGCCCCAGAACCACGGCCAATGCCCAGGGACGATGGTAGATGTGCTTCAGCAACATCTGAAGGGCCGAAGGTTCTCCGCACCTGGGCTGGAAAAAAAATGGAGGCAAGAAACATCCGCCAGAAACATCCACAAGAAACTGGAAATTCTGCACTGTAGTTAATGGAAGTTACCATTGTACTCTTATGCAGGGGGGAAGAAGAAGAAGAAGAAGAAGAAGAAGAAGAAGAAGAAGAAGAAGAAGAAGAAGAGGAGTTTGGATTTGATATCCCGCTTTATCACTACCCAAAGGAGTCTCAAAGCGGCTAACATTCTCCTTTCCCTTCCTCCCCCACAACAAACACTCTGTGAGGTGAGTGGGGCTGAGAGACTTCAGAGAAGTGTGACTGGCCCAAGGTCACCCAGCAGCTGCATGTGGAGGAGTGGAGACGCGAACCCGGTTCACCAGATTACGAGTCTACCGCTCTTAGCCACTACACCACACTAGAAGTAAGCTTCACTGAAGATAGTAGAGCTTCTCAAGAGGCATGCCCCCCCCAATGTGATGTCATGCACTCAAAAGTGTGAGGAGCCAGGGGGCAGAACCAAACACCCTCTGAAAAATGAGAGGGCCTGGCCCTTCAAAAAATATATTTGGGAGGCTGAATCTGCCTTGGCCCCTAGGAGCCGGCACCTATGTTAGTGGGACTTTCACTTGGGCACAAATGCATTGAATTGCATTGGTGCTTGTCTTTTAAAATGTTCTTAATGGGAGTGTCTGGTGACACTCCTGCCTTATTAGCTCAGCATACAGAGAAAATGTTTACTTTCTCAGTGTGGCCTCATACCATCTCCTTTTCCGAGTATCCATGGTGTGAGAAAGCCTCTCCTCTTCCCAGAGGGGAGGGGTTGTGTGCGGGAATCGCTTCCCACGCTCTCAGGGGTGTGTGGCTAGGCCCCCTGTGTCACTGGAGCCCTGGGCCCGCGTCATGGCTGGGGGTGTGTGCTTTAGCCGGATTTAAATGGCTGCGGGCCCACAAGCTTCCCCTTGGTTTTCTGGCTTCCACGAATCACCCACTCTCCCTCCCTCTAGGTTTTGCTTCAGCTCCTGACCTTGCTTTGAACTGTGGTTGGCCACCTTTTTTTCCACTTGGCAGATTGGCCCCAGCCACTTGGTTTTTCACCTTGTAGCAACTTTGTAAGGTTTGGCGGTTAGGCAAACCCTCCTCTTGAAAGTTATTCTGTTAAAGGAATCCGGCGGTTGTGGTTCCTGTCCGATGCCCAGGTGGTGGCTAGGGCCATGGCACGACCCTCTGGTAACTCTAGGGGAAAGCTTCCAGTTGATTTGCATCAACAAGCTCCCTCTATAGTTAGTTAACCCTGCAGAGCAGGCAGGAGTCAAGTATAGTCTGTTTGGATCCAATGCCTAAGCCAGTGGTCGGCAACCTAAGGCCCATGGGCCGGTTCCGGCCCATGAGCTTGCTGGAACCGGCCCACAGCCGTTCCGTGGATCAGCATGGGGATTCTGTACTTTTCCCCTTGTGACGCCATTTTTTTTTCTCGCTGCGGGCACTGACTTCCTTCCCGGAAGTGCACCAGAAATAGTGTGTGTGCACACGCATGCTCCAGCCCACCGAGAGGTCTGCCGGGGAGTGGACCGGGCAGGCCTCAAAAAATGTTGCTGACCCCTGGCCTAAGCCAATACCACTCACATTCTCTAACCAATAAAGTTGTGGCCTTTTTTAGTCCATTAACCTAAATACTTGTGTCCATGTGTCTTATTTCATAGCCAAGCGGAGAGCGGGGCCTCAACTCCAAAAATGCAGACTGAGGCAGGGGAAGGTGTGGGGCAGCAAAAATTTGGAGGAAAACACCATTTGGACAAAGGAGAGGCACAGGAAGCTTGTTATTAATGTTAAATGACAGTATGGATGAGTCAATAAGGGGGGGGGTAGGCAACTTCAGGCTAGGCATGCATTGTAGCTTGATTTATTTTTGCCCCAAAAGTTGAAAGTGACATTATGTGTGTGTTTTAGGCAAAAGTGCATATCTCCTTCAACTGTATTAGAATTGAACACCTGTTTGCAGCTTTTCACATGGAACCTGCAGTGTGGAGCTTTTTGTTTTGGTGATGGAGACTAGAATATGCAAGAACCAGTAACCACACCTGCTAAATTACTTTTGGAATTTGCCATGTTAGGTTTAGTGGGCACATTGATCCGGCAAAGGTTTGTTTTCACCAATAAGAAACCAGACGGTTGCCATGGAGATCCCACACACAAACACACACACACACGGGCAAGGCATGGCATGGCATGGAGAAACTGTGCTTCTTCAGATGTTGATAGGCTACAGCTTCCCTCACCACTGACTGTTGGTCAGGCTGGCAGAGGCTGATGGGAAATGGATCTGGTCGGCCACTGTTTCCCCATCTCTGTACTAGAGATTCAGATCATTGCTTTAAGTAGTCATGCTTAGGTTGGACTGTAAATCCAACTCCACCATTTTCCGTGGGGCATGCCTCCCAGTTCTCCTCATGTTTATTTGGAAGTAAGAAGTCTGAATTTGTACACCATAAGGCATTTCCGAGCAAGTGTTCAAAGGATTGCAGTCTTAGTCACCATGTCTAATTTTTTCAGGGTTGTGCCTTGGCTTACTAGGACGGTTGCTTTCAGAGGTGCAATGCTATGGATGATTTAAGGGAGCAAATTTTGCGAAGTGCTGTGCGCTCATGTGGTGAAAGAGTTTCTGCACACTTTGGCATATGGTGCAGAATATGGCACTTCTTTTTCAACATCTGTCCCACAACGGCAACTCATTCTTTGCTCCGCTTTTGGCACATTCCTTTTTCCTGAATCGTGGAAAATAGCATGCTTGCTGCTTAGAATTCGTCATTTAAGCTGTGCTTGCCAAATGCACATTTTAAATAGAAAATGCAGAGCAATAACGTTGCCACATTAAATCACAGCACCCAGAAGTGGGTTAATTGATCTTTTCCATGTGCGGGAGCTTCGGCTAAGAATCTTTGAAGCAAATAGTCCTCTATATCTGCAGTATTTCTTTATTTTATTTATTTCTTTATTAAATTTGTAGACTGCCCTTCATAGAAAGATCTCAGGGAGGTTCACAGCATAAAAATACAGAATAAAACCACAAAGTACATAATAAAAACAAGAACAAAACAAACCATTAACACCCCCCCCCCATAAACACATTTAAAAGGTCACAGACTGTTCATCAGCTAAAGACTTGGTTGAAGAGGAACTCTTTTGCCTGATGCATATAGCTGTACAATGAAGGCGCCAGACAAACCTCCATGGGGAGAGCATTTCACAAACAGTAGACAATTTTTCTCCCTGGAAGAAGCAGCATTGGTTTTGAATCAGCGGTGCCAACTTGAATGAAATATTGAGGGGGCTAAGGTAATCAATCACAAGATGTGGTGTCTGCATACCCATTTGAATGGCAGTGCCTATCAACTTTGGGGAGACGAGCCCCCTCAAATAATTTATTGGGGGACCAAAGGATCTTGGCTCCTAGAAGTTGGCTCCTATGATTTGGAAACATAATGAATTTGGACTGGAGGGATTATCCACCATTCTTTGCTTAGAATGGACCACCTGTAACCAATCTGTGGAGTGGGAGATGCTAAAGCAATGTGCCTCAACTTTAGAAGTTCAGGGAATTCAGGGCTTAAATTGAGAGAGGAGCATTGCTGAAGTTGTTAGTTATACTTGTTTAGATAGCGATTCATAAACCAGTGTTGGTATTGTTGGTGTTGTTGTTGATGATGATAACGGTTCAGAATACGAATTTGTCTGCCCTGTAATGATCAGCTGCTTCAAGCCTCATTTCCCAGTTCTTCTGTGGCTTGGAGTGTACAACTCCAAGATTCTGCACATGCATGAACAATGTTCACGCTGGCCAGACTACTTTGTAGGTGTGCGCACGAAAGGTCTTAATAACTTCTTACTCCCTATGAATCTCTCATTGCTTGGGACTTCCAGGGAGGAGATGGTGGACTGAACATTTTCTGTCGACAACCCTTTGACAGAGATCATTATGTGGTGATTAATGATAGCCAAGCCATAAATTGCGGAGTCGGAAGGGACCCTGAGGATCAGCTAGTCCTGTTCCCTGCAGTACATGACTATGCAGCTGCCCCATATGGGGATCAAACCTGCAACCTTGGCATTATCAGCATGATGCTCCAACCAACTGATTTTAGATTTAATGATATTTATAATCTACAGCCATAGGAGAGCATTAAATAGTTAGCCACTTATTTAATGGTTTTATTTATTTATTTAGCCATTCATTCATTCCTAAATAGTGTTATTGGACACCCTAATCCCTGCCCAGCCGTGCATGGAATTCCAGATGTCTTGGTCCCCATCCAGGGTCTGTGCTCCTTTGGAGAATTGAAGATGTAGTGGAACTGTTGTAGCTTTAAGAAATATGGTCTATTCACATATTTACACTTTTACTCCTCATGGAGAGAGTACAGACCATACAGCATGGTCATCTCAAGAGGGACTTGTTCCCCACAGTCCAATGCATCTCTCCAAGTCTGCCTTCAGCCAGCCTGCTCAAGGCTATACTCTTCCATTGGGAGTCGCTGACACGTGCTTCTCTCCTTCTTCTCCCACCTCCAAAGTAAATCCTCCATTCATCATATTGTGTGTTGGCTCCTGAGTTGATTCAGGTTCGTTCTCCTCGTCGGTCGAGTCTCGATCAGCAAAATACCTTTTGTGCACCTGGTAGACTAACAACATTGGCACGACATGTCAAAGGTCGTAATAGACAGGATTGAAAGCATTTCAGTGTTTAACCGAACCTGGTATGTCAAAGAAGAGCTGGGCTGTGATTCTGTACCCGCTTGCCTGTGAGTAAGCCCCACTGAACTAAATGGGACTTCCTTCTGAGAAGATATAGCTAATAGTGCACTGTTGTTGTTAAGGCTGGTATTTCTTGCTAATGCTGAGGAGTGCTTAACAGCCAGCCTCTCTTTCCTGGGATTGTAGCTCTGTGGTTGTCTGGGGTCTCCAAACAACTCTCAGCAGCCTTAGCAAACTACAGTTCCCAGGATTCTTTGGGGAAAGCCATGGCCGTTTAAAGTGGCATGATATTGCTTTAAATGCAGGGTGCAGATGAAGTCATTAAGATGATACACTGCACACAACTTAAGGTCTCATTTGCACAACCCAGAGAGTTGTAGACTGGAAGGGAAATGAACAATATTGCGTGTATGTAGCTGCTGTATGGCTCAATAACCACCCCTGAGAAATAAACAATAAATCATGAACACTAGCCCTGAGATGAAATTACAGCCAAGGGAGGCGGGGGAAGGCCTTGTTGAAGTCAGCGCACAAAACTCTGGTTTGAGTTTCCATGTAAACCATGGTTTAGAGCAGTTTGTTAGCCTTTTATTTCTGTTTGCTCTCTCCCTAGGTGCAGTGGCCTTCGAAAGTGGAGCAACACCTGCAACAATGGTTTGCTAATTGTGGCTTCTGATTCTGATTTGCTGGCTGATTTGCCAAATTCAGACATTGCACCAAACAGTTAAGCTTTAATATCCATGTTTTGGCATAATGTTTGAGCTGAGCCAGGTGACATATTCTGCATACGTTGTTGGACAAGAGCAAAGGTTGAGACTGGATTGGCACCAAGTCCTCTCACCCCCTTTGGGGCAATCCTTTGTCTTGGATGGAGGGGAGGTTGTATTCTCTGCCTGCCCCTCCAAAGGCTGGGGTATCCCGTTAAAGGGATCCGGGGAGAGTGGTCATGTTTACGTGCCCAGGCGGGGCCAGGGCCAAAGGCACTTCCCCAAACAACGGTTCCTGCGGGGGTGACCCTGTTTGATGTAAGTCTTACGAACCCCCGCCTGGATTGACCTATGCGTCACTTCCTGGGGGCAGACCAGAAGTATTTCAATTGCCCCATGCCCAAGCCAAACATCTTTCATCTGTATTATGGTCTGTTTTGATCCAAACCGATCATATTGGCCTCTTACTTATATGGGTTGGGGAATGGGGGGGGGGACAAGGCAATTTACTTGTACAGTTTGCAACCTTGATGATTCTTGGATTTGTTAATTCATCTATGAGCAGTATTGGCAAAGTCAGAGTTTCTTGTTCTGTTTGGTTATTGTTTTTAACTCTCTCTCTCTCTCTCTCTCTCTCTCTCTCTCTCTCTCTCTCTCTCTAAAAGAAACAGAGTAAAAACCCTTGTTCTATTGTAAACTGATAAAAAGTGGGGGGGGGGAAGAGAGATTAGAATGGGATGTACATAGGGTGGCTTACCTCCCAAAAACATTGCTGCAAGTAATAGCTGGAAAATGCTGTAGATGAGTGGGAAAGTAAACATCAACTCCAATTGTTCTGGGCTGAATGAGAGCTGTACTATGGTGGAAGCGAGCTGAGTATTCTGCATCCCCGTTTCCAGAGCTACAGTACGACACCTAAAAGAAACAACATTATTTAAGAATCACACACACACGCACAACCACATTTAGGGTGCTTTCACACCCCACCCTAAGATTTTACTGTGAAATCACCACATCTTGTTCACTCTCTCTTTATGGTGAATCTGCACAACGCCATCACCCAAACATTCTCATCTTGTATGATGATGATAATAATAATAATAATAATAATAATAATAATAATAATAATAATAATAATAATAGTTTTATCATTTATACCCTGCCCATCTGGCTGGGTTTCCCCAGCCACTCTGGGCGGCTTACAGAATATATCGAAACATAATAAAACATCAAACGTTAAAAACTTCCTGATACAAGGCTGCCTCCTGATGTCTTCTAAAAGTTATGTAGTTCTTTACCTCCTTGACATCTGATGGGAGGGCGTTCTACAGGGAGGGTGCCACTACCAAGAAGGTCCTCTGCCTGCTTCCCTGTAACTTCACTTCTTGTATATATACAAGAATCTCAACAGGTATAGATGCCTTTAGCACCACCTTTATAAAAGGTTTGGGTTTTAACATAGGTCGTCCCCTATTGAGATATTAAACTTATCAAAGCTTAGCATATGATTAAAATCTTTGCGGTGAGCACTTCTTAATGGTCCCAGTGATATATTCCTTACATTAACATTTTAATTAGCACTAAAATAATTTCTTTTTAATGAAAGAACGATTATACACTATAAAGTCAAAAAGGTGTAATATGTTTGGTTTATCTCTTTTTTAAAAAAACAACTTAGCTGTGTCGCTGCTACAACAACAACAACAACAACAACATCATAGTCTACTTGTGTTATAGAACCATAACTTTACAACATTATATTATTTTCATGAAAAAATATAGCTTGAAAAGCATTTCAAAGCTAATTAAAAGATCAGTTAAGAGAAATAAACGAGGTAATAAAAGGTACCTTCCACAAGGGTTATAATGAATGTGACCTATGTCGCACACATTAGTGCTGACAGAACATAATGTGATGTACACATTGAAAAAGCACTGCATTCCTGATAGTGTGACAGCCAATTGCACTTCTGCTGAGAGGTTTTCTTCCCATCTAGCGGTATATAAAATTTGTAAAATAAATAAAATAAATATGAGCAATGATTGGGTAGGCTGGGAGCAGCTCTGAACTGGCAGTATCATCACCACCATCATCATCATGTTGTTGTTGTTGTTGTTGTTGTTGTTGTTGTTGTTGTTGTTGTTGTTGTTTTAAAAAATAAAATGCTTAAATTTACCTAGGGCTATACAATAAATTTTAAAAAGACATACACGCTTTAGACATTGTCCTCATGTTATATTTTTAAACAATGAGCCTGGCTTGCCTGCATCGTTATTCTGTTTATGGGCTACATTTTTTTTTCATTAATCTGCACGTGGCCAGACCAAACCAGAGATTTCACACAGTATACACTGAAAAAGGTGGTGCAAAAGTAGACATACTCAGTTTGCGATATACTAGGTAAATTTCTACTGCTGGAAAACTCAGGATGCAATACTTTGGGTGCATATTGGGCAGTGAGACCCACTCAAATAAGTGGGGATCGACCCCAAGTTATCACACATGGGATTGTGCTCCCATTCTCTTAACTCCATACCCAAGGGCTGAACGATATGACTGGAATAATAGGAAGGGTGGCGAAGTGAGCAAGGAAGGCATTGGATATTTCTCCAGTCATTTGACCAAGGGCAACCAATCTGTATGCCTTCCAGAGATTGTTGGACTGCAACATGCAACATCCCAGTGCCCAGACCATGGGCAGTGCTTGCTGGGAATTGTAGGCTCACCAACACTTAAAGGTAAAGGGACCCCTGACCATTAGGTCCAGTCGCGGACGACTCTGGGGTTGTGGCGCTCATCTCACTTTATTGGCTGAGGGAGCCGGTGTACAGCTTCTGGGTCATGTGGCCAGCATGACTAAGCCGCTTCTGGCGAACCAGAGCAGCACACGGAAATGCTGTTTACCTTCCCGCCGGAGCGGTACCTATTTATCTACTTGCACTTTGACATGTTTTCAAACTGCTAGGTTGGCAGGAGCAGGGACCGAGCAATGGGAGCTCACCCCGTTGTGTGGATTTGAACTGCTGACCTTCTGATCGACAAGCCCTAGGCTCTGTGGTTTAACCCACAGCGCCACCCGCGTCCCACTCATCAACTCTTGGAGAGCGCCATGTTAGCTCCCCCTGCACTTGACCAAGGGCAAGATGGAAATAGTTTGAATGGCAGACGGTGGGTTCTTTAAGAATCCGTGTGAACTTCCCTGCTGAGCAACCTCACCTAAAATTGCTCACTTGCATTCTGAATGCACACCTTGAAATTGGCCCTGGGGAGCTTCACCTTGAGCTGATCCAGAGTCAATTACACGATGCATGAATGTGTGACTAGTATCATACCGCATCAATGTATTTTCTGTCAGTGTACATTGCAAAACAGGGAGAAAGAACGAGACATTAAATTTGCAGATATAGCAGTGAGTGACCTTCCTGACTCTGCTGTGGAGTGCATCTTATATTGCCATTCCACACATGTACCTTGCGGCTGCTCGGACCTGTATGCATATTGAGGCCTTTAAAACAGGGTGCTGTCTGACCATGCATGTATTTCAGTCCCTGATGTGCCTTCTCAACTTGACTGGCCTTTGCAAATCTCTGTTATACAGCACAAGCTAATGGGACGTCCTTTGGGTAATCACCGAGGGACTTGTCGGTCACCTCTCTGTGTTGAAGCCATTAGTCAGCTCCCAGGAAATGAGAAGACAAATTTGCTTGTACACAGCACCAGATAAGTGGATGGGCACGGATTGCAAAATGTTGCCACAGTGGGGATGCTGAGGAACAACTTTACAAAAGTATTTCTTATAGCTTTGTTGCTGCAGAAGAGCTGTGTGTCGGGAAATTGCAAAAAATGAGATGTTCTGCAACATGTTTGGTGTGTTCCAAAACTTTTGCGTTGCATTTACAAGCATTACTCCAATGTGTGTGCATACATCAAGCCTGAAAGAAACAGAAGCTGTTCGATTCTTGTATTCTGGAGCCTTACCTGTGCCAGGACTGGCCAGCTATGCGAGCCAGAAAAAACCCCATCGAATAGCCAGCGAATGGGAAGATGGCTCCGATAATCCAGAGTGCAGGAGTGATGGTCCAGGAGCCCTGGTACAATATCCCTCCAACCACAGCTATGAGCACTATGAGAACTGCACCACCAATGGAACCAATCTGAGGGAGGAAAGAGGAGGTCAGTACACCTTGACATTTCTGGGTAGCTTTTAGATAATGCATTAGGGGAATGTCACACCTTACCCTGAGTACGATTTTAGCTTTTGTGGGCCATCGATGCTTA
Organism: Lacerta agilis; assembly: GCF_009819535.1. Taxonomy (NCBI): domain Eukaryota; kingdom Metazoa; phylum Chordata; class Lepidosauria; order Squamata; family Lacertidae; genus Lacerta; species Lacerta agilis. The sequence continues at coordinate 79,774,167 of NC_046315.1, read as the reverse complement.
AAAAATATTCCGAGCGAAGCGGGAATGACAAGTGCTACCAGTGAAATGCCTGGAAAGAGAAGAGGACAGGTTGGGCACAGAACTCTTTGCTTGAGCACTTCCGGCGGCGACGACATCGCGGAGCGGTCGTGGGTTGCCTCGGCTGCGAGGCGACCCAGTCCGTCCCGGGGGTTGGAGCCCCGCTACCGCAAAGCGGGGCTCCGATGGGGTGCGGGAAGAGCGTCCCGCACCCTGGGCTCCCCGGCTATGCCCACTATGGCTCCGAACCCTTCCCTCGCTCCCCCTGTAAAGGGGGAGTGGGGGTGAAGGGAAAACGGAGCCGGGCTTCAGGGGACATGCCCCAACCGGGACGCGAAGCGGCGGTTGCCCCCGCGATGAGCGTTAACGTTCTACCTGTCAAAGTTGGAGTTTAAGAATCCCGGTGTCGTGAGTATTGGATTGGATCTGTTTTTGTGCTTTGTTGACGACCTGGGGGACATTTGGAAAGGGAGCCTGCCTTTTTCCCCTCGGGAGATAGAAAATAACCAGCTTAAGAGACTGCTGTTACAGCGGTGGCTACAAAGTATTTAAAATTTGACAAGTGAGACTTTTGGATTTCCCTTTGGGGATTAAACAGGAGGACAGTATCTCTTTTTAAAATTTTCGATTCTTGCGCCCTGGATTCAGGGAAAATGGCCGTGAAAGACTTGGACTGAATGGAAAGTTACTGGCAAGATGGAGAAGTCTGAGAACCGAAACTGCAATTTGACACCTATGCCCGCTTCTGCCATGCTCGGCTTTGTTTTTGACTTGGTTATGAACTGTGAAAGGACCCATGAAGAAAGGATTATTTTATTGAGACTGGAACTGCTCAACCGAAAATTGGAAATATTGAACTGTCATATGTCAAAAAAGCTATATCCCACAGAGGAGACTGTACAGGAAATGGCTGTATTGGAGGAGAGCCTTGGCACAGAACTGAAGGGGCTGATTGAACAACAGGATGAAAAGGTATGGCTACTCCGGAGTAATGGATCGTCTTTTGGGGGTGGCAGACCCAGGACGGAGAAAATTGTTATATCTAACTCCCAAGGTGAGAGCTTGGGAGCGAAGGTGAGAACTTTATGTTTATGTCTACAAATAAAAGAAGAATGTGATGATGAACCGGAGAGGCTGGGAGAAAAGGTGCGCACCCTGATGTTCTATGCAAGGACTATTTTGGATTTAGTCTGGATCTGTGGTTATGTAAAGAAAAAGGATACTTCGAGGAGCAGCTCTGGAGCAAGACGACCAAAGAAAATGGACAGAAGGGGGATAGGGTGAACGATATTAAGGTATAAAGGCAAAGAATGTATTATGGTAACCTGAAACCGGTGTGTCAAGACTTTAAGCTTTTAGAGAAAGAAAAGAGGTATTTTAAATTTTTGTTATTAACAGCAGTTATAGTGAATGAAGATATTTGTTATGATGCATATTGAAAATAAGGGGATAAGAACTAGAATCTTGTGTGGAATTAATATGAAGTTATAACATGTTTTGATTTATGTTAAGTTAAGAATGGGAAAATATTGTTTATTACGAAACAGGATTTGTTAAAAAGAAGCTTTTGAATTTTAATTTTTAGATATTTGGATTTTTTAAGATTATGATGGTATAAGATGTTATTAAAGTAATATTTGGGATTGGAACCGAAGGTGAAAAGGCAGGGGAAGTCTGTACCAAGATTCGACCAAGAATTTTTTTTTTTACAGCATAAGAAGAAGAATTATTGGTATTTGTGTATTTGTTTACTTCTAGTTGGGGGTGGGTTAATGTGGGTGTTATATTTGTATGTTGTTTGTTGTAAAACCAATAAATTCTTATAAAAAAAAAAAAGAACTCTTTGCTTGAGAAGGTTGAGGTCCGAACAATGTGATCTTTTGAAAATGCAGGTTTGGGGAAGGGGTCAATATATAATAATACTATAACAATTTATTACTTATACCCCGCCCATCTGGCTGGGTTTCCCCAGCTACTCTAGGCGGCTTCCAACAAGAGATTTAAAAATACAGTGGTACCTCGGGTTACAGACGCTTCAGTTTACAGACTCTGCTAACCCAGAAATAGTACTTCGGGTAAAGAACTTTGCTTCAGGATGAGAACAGAAATCATGTGGTGGTGGCACGGCGGCAGCAGGAATCCCCATTAGAACGGTTTCAGGTTAAGAACGGACCTCTGGAACGAATTAAGTTCTTAACCCGAGGTACCACTGTACATTAAAACATCAGTCATTAAAAACTTCCCTAAACAGGCCTGCCTTCAGATGTCTTCTAAATGTCAGAAGGTCCCAGGTTTCAACCCCTGGCATCTTCATGTAGGGCTGAGAAATACTTCTTGCCTTATACCCTGGAGAGTCACTACCAATCTGTGTAGACAATACACATAGGCTCCAATTCTATGGGGCTGAGGACACCTCACCCCCCCCCAAATATGTGGGAATAGGGCTGAGCCCCACCAATCCTGAAGGGCTGGGGCTCCTCGTGGTCTCCTCTCGACACACATGATGTGTCACACATGTGATGTCACGAACATGCAACGAGCCCCCCCAATGTCAGGTGGAACCCTGTGCCTCTGGCACGGAGCAATGGTCGGATTCTGCATAAGGCATCTCCCTGCGCTCTTTATTTCCGTTCCCATGCTTTCTCACACATAGTTGTCCTTTCTGCATTGAAGGATCAAATATTAATCAATTATCTCATTCAGGAAGCTCATGGCTGTGTAGGTGGGGATTTTCCTGTGGATGACAGAGCGAGGGACTGCCCTAACAGGGTCACCCAGGGATTGCCATGCCTGAGACGGTGCCACTGATCAAAGTCCTGACAACTACCTGCTGCACCATGCTGGCTCTGTGTTTGATAGCCTATAAAAAGTCACACGTTCACCCAGCTGGATAACAAAAATACAGCTTTATTTCTCCTGTGGTTAATCGTTGTCATTCTGCGGCGTACCTTTTCTTTTTTTTATGATGCTATGAAGCATTGATTTTTGCCTTTGGGGTTCTGCTTCTATAGTCGGCACTAGTTTAAAGCTTCTCTAGTTGTGTGGCATTCTAAGGTTTTTTTGTTTCGCAGAAGAAGAAGAGAAAATATAAGCAAATGGCTTCTTGCTTCTTGGAAGTGGAGGCAGAGAGTAATACTGCCGTCCCATTATTGTGCCATGCACACAGCATGCCTTAGTAGTACAATGGCATAGATCTGAAGGCAATTTTGGATCCCAAGGCAACAAATGTTGACCAGAAAACTATACCCAAAGAATTGACTGGTTAGCTGAAACCAATATGTGAAATTTCTCCGTCCTTATTGCCTCTTTAGAGTTGCTCAGTTGCAAGCATCTGCTAAAAACAAAAGCCACAACTGCTGGAATTCCCTTACTGCAGCCTAGACTCTACACTGAGCAAACCTATAACCCATTGACGACATCCACAAAGTCCTTTGCCTTCCCACTTTCTTCCTAGACCCTTTGAGGTTTCTCATTTTCTTCATTTCCTTGTCTTCGTCACTCATTGTTTCTCACATTTTTGCTTTCCAGGCCACTGACTACATTGTTCCTCTTCCTTTCAACACCTTATCACCTAACCAGCCATAAAATTCCTGTTCTCATTCTTATATTATACAGCCCATGCCTATCAAGTGCTGTGAAGTTTCTTTGGAGCTTTCTTAGCTGCTTGCCTCAGCTGATTCTTTTCTGTCCTTATTTTTCCAAGTCTCATTCTCTACTTACCCTTTCTTCATGCTCCCTCTTGGCTACTCTACATTCTTTGTGGCTAACCCTTTCCAATTCCATAGCATCCCTTCAGCCTAGAACCTGTTCCAAATATGCAATCTGAATCTGGGTGAGGTTTTAATTCCAGTCACACTAACATACTCCCCTGTCCTCACAGAAGCTGGACTGCAACCTGTTTAGTTTCCTTAGCAACTGAACATTCCATAACATGCTGTCTTGGTTGAACAGTTTCACAAGAAGCTTTATCACCACATGTGCAGAACTATATAGATTTCTTGCTTTTTTCAGAACTTCTGCTATGGCTGCATTATGATATCATGTTTGGTGCAGAACACATCCAAGTGAGCATCTTAATTTGTTGGTAGCAATCTTCAGCACTCCACATCTAATGCCTGTGTTACCAGCCTGTTTGGACTTTCTGCTAGCAAAAACTGTGGAAAGAGCTTGCACATTTATTTGTTTTTTGTACATGGTAACTTGACAGTCTGGGCATGATCTTTTGGTTTTAAGTATGTGAATAATATCACTGGCCACAAACTATACTAATGGTCCCATTGGCTACCAGCCTGTTCTTCAGACCTGTTAAGGGGCCCAGAAGACAATCTTTCTATCAGTCTTATACAAAGGATTCTTGATATAAACATACCTGTCTATTTGTAATAGGGAGAATTGTGTGACAAGTAAACTATCTTCCATGTTATTTTGGAAACATATATTAGTTTGTTTTGTGTTTTCTTGGCACAATGGCTATTCCACGTTTGTCTAGTTAAAACATAAGTTTAACGTGTCTTTCCTTGCTGATTTTAACTTATCCCACGTGAAATCTGGGAGCCCTTACAAATGCACCCCACATTTCACCCCAGAATTGAAATAAATTTTGTGGAGATCTTTGCACCTGTTGGAAATGTCAGGGTGCAACTCTGCTTTCACTGTAGGCTGATTTACCTGCATGAGAAATGGAAGGTAGAGAGGAACCTCTAACTTCAAGCTTCCTAGACTGTCCTCCTTGCACTGTCCTTTTGGCAGCTTTCTTCAGTGTTAGACTGATACCCTTAGGGTTGCTGAGCTGACCCCACTTTCTCCTTCTCCATGCCTTCCTTGTGAGAAGAAGACATGTGTGGAGCTCTCTCCACCTAAGATGCAAGAGCAAACATGGAGCAGTGCATCTCTGACTTAGTTAGACCAAAGTACGATAGTCCTATCAAGCATTCGTTTGCTGCAATAAACATAGCTTTCTTATTTTCGTAAACTCAACATCTCAGTGTGATTATAACCATTCCCCCAGTAGAGATGCTGTATTCAGTCCAGCTTCTACTCAGCATTTAAACTTCAAATGTTACCAGAACCATCATTCCATTTCCACAAAGGATGTTGATTGATAATGTAGAGACATAGATACACATCCTCTCAAAAAACAATGTAAATTGTGACCACAATAATGTCACACACCTTTAATGAAATACAGAAGCGTGTATTGATGCTGTCTTAACTGCACTTACAAGGGCGCCACTGGAAATGTAACACACATCCTGGGCGAAAACCTGGGGCACTTTGGTCCTTATTGTGAGGGAACATCCTACATTGTGCCAACGCAGATTGTGTAGCCTAGGAGGAAGCTACCGTGGGCTCAAATAAGTGTGCACACCTGGGAATGGGAAATGATGAAGTTTGGGAATGGGAAATGATGAAGCAGCACACTCACCAACCCCAAATTCAGCACTACAGAGGTGCTCTACATGGTAGGTCAATGGTGCATTGGCATTGTAGACTTATGGCGGAATTCAATGTCACACTACAGCTATTGTTCCACCACCCAAAGCATTTCTGCTTGCTGGGTTGAATGTCTTGCCCTGTGTGCTGCTCTGGGGGTTCTCCCTATCGTGTTTTATGACTTCCTTGATATTGTATGTGGGCTGGAACTGGTCTGTGACCGAAATAATAAAGCCATCCAGTCGTTCTCCTGACCAGATTTTTTTTTGGGGGGAGGGGGCAAAAGTCCCCTTGCACAAACGGGACTCACCGTGCCGGCTTCCGCTAGTGCAAGAATTCAGTTGCATGGAACCCTGGAGATGTATGATAAGAGAATGTTTGCTGTGGGAGAAGGTGCACATGTGACTTACCGATACTGTCGTAGGGGATTAAAAGGGAGCTGTAGTCTGTCCAGATTTTGGTATAAAGGAAGAGGCAAAGTGGCATCATTCCCATGGCCAGCAAAGTCGAACATGTTGTCATACTGATGCTGCAAGAGAGTTGGTTGCAATTACTATTTGTACCATGCAAACTACAAATACTTTTTGCGTTGGTGAGTCCATGGCTTTTAAATGGAGGCTCACCACAGATTTATGCTGGTTCTCCTGGCTCTGGGGCGGGTGTTTTGGACTGCAACGCCAACCAACTGTGTTCTGGCTGAGGCTCATGGGAGTTGTAGTCCAAAACATCTGGAGGCTGCTTTAAGGAGGTTGCTGGTTGAAAGCAGTTGGAGAAGGTCTTATTCTCTCCTCTTCCCCGTAAGGCCCTTGGCAGAACTTCTATGCTATAGCAGGGCCATCTGAAAAGCACAGGAACCTTGAGAGCTGCTTCTGGGTTGTTCACACTATATTTGCTCAGTGGGGTTTTATGTCCCTTCAGTCTTGCGAGCACTGAGGAAGGAATGCTGCTTGATAGGATTAGGTGGGTAGTCACAAGATGATGCCAAGTCATAGCTGTCAAGTTTTGGATTTGAAAATAAGGGATCAGCAGCCTCACCTATCCCGGGGACAGTCACATGGGGGCACTGGTGTGAACACGCGCAGTAGGCTTACTGTATTTTGGAAACGCTGCCTGTGGGCTACGGTGCCTGTAAGCGCAGGAAATGGCTCCCGCTTGCTTTGAGGCTGCAAGGAGGCGAGGTCTTCCCAGTCCCTGGCCAGCAGGGGGAGGGAGAGGAGCTGCTTCCTTTGAAAAAACGGGAAATTAAAGGGATATAAAAAATAAGGGATAGCAGCGGGAAACTGCTTGAAATAAGGGAGATCCCAGGGAAAACGGGATACTTGACAGCACTGTGCCAAGTTAGAATGTGAAGCCTTTGGTCCTGAGAAAATTAAATTCTTGGCTACAAAGAAAAGTCAAAACTGGTAAATGCCAGAATTGAAGTATAAAGATGGTGGCCAAAAGTCTTTAAGCACACCTACCTAGGAATAAGACCCACTGAAAACAAATGAATTTACTTCTGTGCAGAGATTATAGGATCACAGAAATTGTTTAAATTGCATTATTTAAAAACAGGCCAATTCAGTCTTTTGCTAGACTGGGGAAAAAAGGGAATTTACTCCTGTTCACCATTAATGTTGGAAGTGGGTACAGATTTTTATTACAGAAGTATTCCAGGGAAACTCCTTTGCCCTGGTGCAGAAAACACAAGGGATGTGTGGGAGACAAAAGACAATTCTAGCAACATGTTATTGCAGGCATAAGTTTGTATGTTTCTCCATATGCATTCCATATGTGCATATGGAAGACCTTTCTCCCTGGCAAGCCATCCGGCACTGTGGATCACCTGTGAAACAGCCCTTGTGGGTCTGAGGATCTCTTTAGTGGGGTGAATATTTGCACCATATAGTGTTTTGCTTTGCTTTTAAATGTCCTGTCTGAGCTCCGGAGTTTCAAAGGCAACTTGGTAGCCCAGCAGGTTTGAGACAAATGTGTGTATTAGGATGGGCCCTGATGCAGAATGTAAGAGTTGTGCCTCATGAGATTAACGCCCCCCCCCCCCATATATTCCGGCTGTCTTCAAATATTGAAAGGGCTGCCATGCAGAAAAGATGGAGCAGGATTGCTCTCTGTAGCCACAGAGGGCAGGACTAGAATGCATGGGTGGAAATGGCCACGAAGCAGATTTCAACTAAACGTTAGGAGAAATGTCTCAAGGATAGGAACTGTTCAGCAGTGGAACAGAAGCTCTCCTTCACTGCAGGCATTTAAGCAGAGTCTAGCCAGCCTTTGTCACTCAGGGATGCTAGCACTGCATCTCTGGTAGTGGCTGATCAACCTCTGCCGAAAGAGACCTGCATCGCTGATGTGAAACTGAGCCGGGGTGTGTGTGTATCTTACTATATGACCTTCCAGGTCTCTTCCTAATCTAAAGTTACTTGATTCAAAGCAGCCAGTCAGATGCTGCTGGAAGCTCTCAAGCAAGGTGTAGAGCTGATAGCCTTGATGGGATGGTTTGTCTCATGAAGGATATGCCTAGCATTTTAGGGTGGGGGAAAAAGTTATTTCAGAGCCAAGTTACTCAAGACACTGGGAGGCATGCCATGGGATCTGCTGCATGCCCCCACCCCCCTGATAAAAAGCTCAAAACAGCCTCAGGGGTTGCTGAATCGGATCAAGGCAGCAGTACTGGGGAAAAGAGTGACTTACCATTCCCACCCCCCTTGCCATTTTCCTAATGTGCATTGCCCCTTATATTGCCTTTTGCACCATTGGATAAAGTCCAGGACAAATTCTAATTTGGGAAAAAAACTTTAGATGGGGAAATGTGTGCTCCAAATGGCAGTAGGATCTATTGTTAATTGCCGCTGCTTCTACTACTGTACTGGGTTCTCCTGTTATCTCAAAGTCAGGCTGAGGCATAGCTGTCAACTTTTCCCTTTTCTTGCGAGGAATCCTATTCGGAATAAGGGAATTTCCCTTAAAAAGGGGGAAAAGTTGACAGCTATGGGCTGAGGTCAAATGGAATAGCCACCAAGGACACTCCTCCATCTGCCCTTGCTGCTCTAACCGTGATGTTAGAGTCAATAACTTTGCAAATGAGCCTGGAATTGCATGCTGAGTAGATAGTACCAACCCAAAATATGTTTACTGATGGACTAGCATGCAATTGTTCAATATCAACAGACACAATCCAGATAACCTTATTAGTAGCTCTATACACCCAGCAGCTTTGTATAGGTTTCTCCCTTCTGGGAAGTTCAACATAAGTTTGCCATGCGGCATCAGGGTTTGCTGTTGTATGGAGCCAGGATGCATGCAAGTTCCAAGAAGCTTTCTGGATTGTGTGGCTTCATGCCACAATAAATTTTCAGTAATTAATGTATACAGAGTTGGTACTATAATTCGGGGAAGGATTTGAGTGAGATACCTTAGAGGCCACTCCTGTTCCAGGTATCTGCACATTATTATTATTATTATTATTATTATTATTATTATTATTATTATTATTAAATTTATTCCATTACCTGTCCTTCACCCTAACATCCCAGCATGGGTTAGAACAATGAAAACACAACATTAGCATTAAAACACATTACTATACAATATGAAAAGCAGTTTAAAAGAACTTAAACTTAAGAAAATAAGGTGGATCCTAAACATATACATCTCAACAGCAAAAATCCAAGGAGAACAGATGTATCTTCAGCATTCACCGAAAGTTATATAATGAAGGTGCTAGATGCACCTCTGTGGGAAATTCCACAACTTAGGGGCTGCCACAGAGAATGTCATCTCCTGGGCTGCAACCTCCTGAGCTTCTGAGGGCAGTGGAATGACCAAAAGGACACTCTCCACCAACATTAGCACCTGAGAGGGTCTGTAGGGAAGGAGGCAATTCCATTGAAAGCCAATATCTCTTACCTTAGGTCCATGTCACCGTCTACCCAGTAGGCTAAAATATTGGAAGATGTTCCACCAGGACAGCACCCCATGATGATCACCACAACAGCTTGTATAGGAAGTATTTTGAAGGCATACGACAGCACAAAACCAGTCAGAGGCATAATTCCAAACTGGCAGAGGAAGCCTATGGCTATGCCCCATGGCCTTCTAATGTGTCCTAGAAATTTCTTCAGCTCCACGTTGCAGCCCATGGAGAACATCACCATTGCCAACAGGATTGTTAGGACGGTGCTTAAAATGGTGCTCAAAACTCTGTTGTAATTGTCAGTGGGCAGCGCACAGGACGTGCCATTGCAAATCGTGGCATTGGCAGAGCAATATGAAAAATTCGGAGTTGGCTGGGTTGTCAAAAAGTGAGTGGTCAAGATGCCCGCTGTGCTTGAAAGGTGGTCCTGCATTGTTACGGCAACGAAACACTCTGCCAGCCTCTTAAACTCTGTATGGATGCTAGTAACTCAAAGCAGTTCATTTTTAAATGACGAGGGGCAATAAAGTGCTAAATAAACACTTGAACTTGGCCGCTGTCAAGGTTTAGAGCTGAGAACAACTGCTGAGTCACAACATTCCAGTTGTACAAATGAATATACAGACACTTTGAATCAATCATTTATCCCCAAATTTGACTCCACGCCAAATTTTAATTTTAATATTTAAACACAAGGGCCATCAGGAAGGAATCGCGAATACAGTGAAATGAGGTTCATGAGGACTTCTTAAGGGCTTACTTTCTCATATTTATTTCTTTGCCTTGCTTTGTTTTTCATTTAACTTAATGTGATATGCCACACTTTACAACAGCTTTCCCCAAGCTAGTCCCCTCCAGTTGTTGCAAGACTACAATTCCAATCATCTCCAGCCAGCATGGATTGGTGGGGCTTGTCGCCCAACATCCAAAGGGCAACAGTGTCCTCATGCCCAACCCTAATATTTCCAGCTGAAAAATACAATGATAGGTGGTCTGTGTCTCCTTGTCTTATTCTGAAATGTTGAGGTGAAACACGTCCTTCGTTCTCCCATGGTCTTCTTCACGTGTGCATGTTTGTGTCTCTTTGTACACAAGGTTTATTATTGATATTATCTTTTCTGGAAGATTGCCTGTTTTGACTACAATGCATAAAGGCGCGTTGGCATTCATGATAACCTTATTGACTACCTGAGAAAATTGGTGATATCGTTATGACTGTTGTCCTTGGCTGTTGTTGGAACTCAGGGGTCTCTAAGGAGAGGCAGGGGCAGTGTGGGGTGGAGCTCTTCACTCACAGATCTGCCCTGTATTCCCTTAGATCATCATCTGAGGCTTCCTCCTTGAGAGGTGTGGAGGGTGGCAACATGAGAACGGGCCTTGTCTGCTGTGGCTCTCTGTCTGTGGAATGCTCTCCCCAGGGAACTTCACCTGGTGCCTTCATTATATACCTTTTGGCGCCAGCCAAAAACATTCCTTTTTAACCAGGCCTTTGGTTGATTTGATTGACACCCTATGTCCTTTTTTTTTGGGGGGGGGAAGGTTATTGGGTTGTTGTTTTTATTTTAATTATGTATTTTGTAGTTTTATATTTTGATTTTCTTCTGTGAAATGCCCTGAGACCTCCTGGTATAAGTCAGTATTAAATTCAATTATTATTATTCTCATTAATAGTAATAATAATACTTGAATTTTGTCAGCCCTGGCGACAAGACTGGCATAATCCAGACAGCAGCAATGGTGAATTTCGGGCATTGAGTGTGGCCTGGGAGCTCTGCTCAGCACCACTGCCAATTACAGGCAGGCAAGAAGTTTGCCCACAAGCGATAGAGTGGCAGGGATGGGCACTGGCTCAGGAGTCTAGAGATGGCAGAGAAATTTCATTCAGTTTTCCTTTAAAGACAAACTTACCTCATTTCCCACTCTCTGAAACAGAAGCACAGCCACCCCACCCCCAAATTCTCACTGTTCTGAATTTTGCAATGCAGTTCTTCAGCCAAGTAGTGTGCACAAAAATTTATATCCTAGGGTAAAGTGTGCATAAAAACATGTATACTACTGCTTTGCAAAAATGCACATGTTAAGCAAAATTGCACACAAAAATGTAGGAATTTGCACTAAAACGCTGATGGATTTGCATCAAAATCACCAACTGATGTGGAAATATAGAGGACTGAACTTAAGAATGAGGAACACGAGGAACTGAGAGAAACTGAAATTGACAGATTCTCCTATCCCTGCTGAGGTTTCCCCCAAATCTAGAGTCAGGCCTAAAAACCATTATGGTGAAGGGAATTCAGGAAACAACCATCCGCTTCTATTGGGAGATGATTTTGTTGTTGTTGAGAATTACAGATTTGCCAAACCCATGTTTCAGGCAGGATCTCTCTGGAAAAGCAGTTTGGGAGGAGTACAGACAGCTTTGTAGAACTGCAGAACGGTTCATGTAACTACAAATAATTAGTATTAATAAAGCAGCGTTTTGTGCTTGTCCAAAGCATGCAAGGCCTTCCTTGATCATTGTAATAATGCACAGTGGATCTTTCCCTATCTTTTATTTAGAGGATAAGATGCTAGTTAGGCTAAAAAATGGTTGCAGTGAAGTTTTTTTTGGGAGGGTGGTGAAAAGGTCACAATTGCTTCACAAGAATAGACTGAGTGCTGAATTGATGAAAACATTTTCTCTTGGCATCCAAGCAAAAACGTTATCAAGTTAGCATGCTGTAAGGATGGGTGTTTTATGAAATAAAGCAATTGCTTAAAGGTGGAGGTGCTGTTATGGAGACCTCTTTGTCAGATGGCAGGTGTAAAAGTTAAATAATTTTATAAGAACAAGTGAATTGTGAAGAGGAACAGCAAGTCTCTATGGAACTGATAGTGGAAATATTGCAGATTAGCAGACAAAAGAATGCAAGGGAAATGTTTTCTGACTTCAAGGCTGTTTGTGATCTTGAACATTGGATGCTGTGAGTTGAAATGCTGTTATTTTGAAGAATATCTGTTGCCTAAGTTTGCAAAGCTGACTTTTTCACTTAACAAAAATGAGAGTCTTATTAGAAGTTAATTAAATAAAATATATAGTTATATAATTACAGTCTTATCTGTAACAAATATGCTGCTGCCCTCAGATAACCTTGCTGGCAAAGACGATGGGTATAGAAGAAGAAGAGTTTGGATTTGATATCCCGCTTTTCACTACCCGAAGGAGTCTCAAAGTGGCTAACAATCTCCTTTTCCCTTCCTCCCCCACAACAAACACTCTGTGAGGTGAGTGGGGCTGAGAGACATCAAAGAAGTGTGACTAGCCCAAGGTCACCCAGCAGCTGCATGTGGAGGAGCAGAGACACGAACCCGGTTCCCCAGATTACGAGTCTACCACTCTTAACCACTACACCACACTGGCATATGTAGGGCAATGGTTAATACAGAGGTTGCTGCAACACATACCATAATTCAAACCTAAAGGTGGGTCTGCAAGTGAAATTGCTCAACAGCTAGGCAAAAACAAAGAGAGGGGCCTGGGGATAACAGCACCTTCATAAGCAAAATAATAAGCTTGTAGTGTCTACCCAGCTGTTGAACAATTTTCTCTGAAGAAGGCTTTACTGAGATTCCACATGGCAAAGCTCATTAATATGTGTAACATGGAACAATAGGAACAGTTAATGAAAATTCTAGTTAAGCAACTTCTTCTTCTTCTTCTTCTTCTTCTTCTTCTTCTTCTTCTTCTTCTTCTTCTTCTTCATTTATATTTATTTATACCCTGTCTTTTTCTCTGAAGGGACTCAAGGCAAATAAAAGAACTGCTAAAAACATAGAAAAATTAAACATGGACAGAATTAAAACTATATGCATGCACATATATATATATATTTAATAAACCTACCATTACAATAAACACAGCACGACACCAGCTCTTTCATTAAAAGCAGTCAATTCCCAAATGCCTGTTGGAACAAGAAAGTCTTCACCTGCCAGTGGAAGGACCAAGAAGGATGGAGCCATTCTAGCTTTTGCAGAGAGGGATTTCCAGAGTCTGGGAGCAGCCACTGAGAAGGCCCTCTTAAGAGTAGGCAGCCTTTAAATTTACCTGGAGTTAAGTTAAGGTTTCTGTTCTCAACTACTTAAAAGGCGTGACATCCGATGCAACGGGGTTTATCCTTCCTCTGCTTTCCCTACAGCCCCCTCCTACCCCATTATATTCTCCAGAGGGTTGGGAGATCTTCTGAAGCTATTTTTTTGGGGGGTGGGGGTGGGGGTGGGAGTGGGACCTCGAAAAGGGTGGCAGAGAAAACAGGAGTATTGTCGTGCAAACTGGCTTCTTTGTTGACTTCTGCAAGCAAACGGAAAACACAGGCAGGAACTAAGAACGCTGGAACCAGAAGCAGCTTGTCAGTTTGTGTGTGTGTGTGTGTGTGTGTGTGTGTGTGTGTGTGTGTGTGTTTGGGGAGCTACTACAACTAGCTTTCCAGCAGATGGGGCACTGTTGCATACCAGGAAGGAGAGAGGTGAAAAGGCAGGGAGGTCAGCACAGTGAAAATGCACTGGTAGAGCCAATCTCGAGCTCCTGCTGCGTGTTTGCACCACACCAACCTGTCTGCTGCCTCATCCTCCCAGTAAGCAACAGTTTCCCACTTGCTAGGAAGTTTGTGTAGCCCACTTGGCTTAAGAGATCATATGTCACAAGAAGCTGCACTGTTCTCTGTCTCTGCCTAGAGCAGGCATAGGCAACCTCCGGCTCTCCAGATGTTTCGGACTACAATTCCCATCATCCCTGACCACTGGTCCTGTTAGCTAGGGATCATGGGAGTTGTAGGCCTAAACATCTGGAGAGCCGAAGGTTGCCTATGTCTGGCCTAGAGTGTCAACAAAGAAATATTGTCATTCTGTGCAGAGTCCCAGAGATTGGGAAAACTCTGGGACAACTCAAGTTCCATCTTGGCTTTGTGTGCTAGAAGAAATGCATCCATAGTTTCATTTTGCCATGATGGTAATCACAATTTATGTGATAAGCGGATTTGCCCTATGCTGCCATCTAACTGTCTCTAAGCACATTTCAATTTTTTTAATAGACGACCACATCATCTTGGTGGAATGAAAAAAGTGTTCCGAAACCCAGATTTACTGTGTCTATGCCCATCAATGATTACGAGGCAGATACTCAATGATTACCAAGAATGTAATTTTTGGCCTTTTGGCAACTGAACTGTCAAAGTGACCTCAAAGCTTATTGGTTAAATAGCTGTAATGTACATCACTCCATATTTCTGAAGTCAAAGAAATATGACTCATGTCATAACTGTAGACGTTAATGTTTTCAAATCATTTTATTGGATTGGAATACTTTAATAAAAGCCGGCATTTTCATTTTCCCTAGTAAGTATCAACCTTGGACTTTGTCATGTAATAGACTATGCAAATCAACCCAGCCTTTACTTGAAAAGTTACAGTTTTACTTGATAGGGAAGATTCACCTAGGCCTATTGAGCCAAATTTCAGAACTTTTCATGTGATACCAGGGGAATGTGTATATGCACGACTGCTTGTTTTTTAAATGTTGTTTCTTTCAGTAAAGTATCTGAATTTTTGCAGTTAATTTTGAGCAAAATAATATAACGTGGTTTCATTAGAATGCATAGAAACTTATGCATTGCTCTCTAGAAAACATTTTGGTTTGTAACTGTTTTCCTTGCAAAGTTTGGTAGGAGTGAAACTAACATGTCAGTTGACACATACCTTTGTAATTTGCCATTTCGAGGTACTGGGTTACATGCGGCTTACTTGATGTCTTGCCACAAAGTTATTAAACATGTAGGCTAAACTCCATCTCCACCTTATGTTGCACTTTGGATAGAGATGTTGGAGGGACAAAAAATGAGGAGTGAAGGTGGATCAGTTGGGGGAGTTGGAAGTGTCCCTTTTTTCATCGGAGGAATGTTGGAGGTTGTGCAAGAGGTTCCTCTTTATGTTTCCATTGTCTGGCTTTCATAGTTTATCGTGTGCCAATACTTAAGGTTGGAATAAGATAGAAACCAGTGCTCACTGGAAGGACAGATCCTGAAGTTGAGGCTCCAATACTTTGGCCACCTCATGAGAAGAGAAGACTCCCTGGAAAAGACCCTGATGTTGGGAAAGATGGAGGGCACAAGGAGAAGGGGACGACAGAGGATGAGATGGTTGGACAGTGTTCTCGAAGCTACTAACATGAGTTTGGCCAAACTGCGAGAGGCAGTGGAGGATAAGGGTGCCTGGCGTGCTCTGGTCCATGGGGTCACGAAGAG
The DNA here is from genome assembly GCF_009819535.1 of Lacerta agilis. Lineage (NCBI taxonomy): Eukaryota > Metazoa > Chordata > Lepidosauria > Squamata > Lacertidae > Lacerta > Lacerta agilis. The sequence goes on along the minus strand of NC_046315.1, from coordinate 79,758,528 downwards.
TCGGACACGACTGAACGACTGAACAACAACAACAAGATAGAAACCTAAAGAATAAGAATAAGAGCTATGCATGCACACACACACACACACACACACAGAGAGAGAGAGAGAGAGAGAGAATAGCTTAAGCTGCATCCGTAATTAAAATAAATCCATCACACTAGCTTCAAGATACCGCAGCCAATTAATCTGAGTCACGAGCGCCAATTAGATCTTATTGATGCACTGTATTTTACCAGACAAATTGGCTTGTATAGTGGCTTTTTGTGTACTCCAAACACGCTGTAATTTGATGTTAAGACCTTGATTCTGTTATTTCGCAAGGTAGCCTGAAACTAATGGTGTGTAATCTCTCCAGAATTCAATTAAACCACCTTCTCCTTCATTCAAATCTTTAACTGCAAAGGCAGCAATTAATTCTGGAAAGCTGGGTGGGGGATAAACAAGAAAGGAAAAAGAGAAGCAACCAGACTACTGGAAAGGGAAGTTTTGTATGTGAGAGAGATAAAAACAGCATGAGGACACTATTTGATACGCTCCGTCTTGAGCACCAGTCAGTAAGATGCTTAATTCTGGTGTTTGGGGGGTTCCCAGGGGATCCGTTGCTCTCAGTCAGTCCCAACATTTGTGCCCCGAGGCCCCCAAGCCCTTCCCCAAGTAAATAACTTCACACTGGCACATAATTTTGGTTTAAGTTAATGGGCAAAATTTAGGCCACAACTTTATTGATTACAGCAAAGTGAGTGGTATTGGCTTAGGCATTGGCAACAGACTATAACTGACTCCTGCCTCTCTGGCTGGTAGTCTGAAAGGGTAAACACCAAACGAGGGAGCAACATCGATGAAGATCAACTGAAGCTCACCCCGGGGTTCCTGTGGTCCTGGCATGGCCCGAGCCCCTCAAGCGGACTTCGGATGAGATCCAGCTCCCTGAGATTCCTTTACTGGAATATCCTTATTCATGGAGGGGCAGGTGATGGCCACACCTCCCCTCCCACACGCTTCATTAAGCCAATGCCTAACCACCAAACCTTACAAAGTTGTGATGATTGCTAAGGGGGTAGGCGAAAACCAAGTGGCCACTGCCAATTTGGCAGATGGGAAAATTCCTACCCGGCCCCTGTTCCAAAACAGGTGACCAACCAATATCCGAAGCAAGGCCAAAGCAGCAACACCTACAAATAGGGACGGGAGGGTGGGTGTTCGGCAGCGCGAAGCAAGTGCCTCAGCCACATCGCGCTTTTATAGGCCCCCACCAATCACGCCACCTGCACTGATTGGCTCAAATAGCCTGGTGTGATTGTGGGGCCATACAGACAAGGCCTGGGCCACACCCAGCACCTTCAACCTGGCAGGGGTTCTCTTAGGGGCCCATGTGCAACCAGGACCCTCGTTAAAGAGGATCCCATTAAGTTTGCTCTAGTCCCGATTTGATCTGCATGTTAGGCAGGTATAAATGTAAGACTGGCTTTTTAGGAAACAATTGATTTTAATGTGATAAAAGTGTTGGATTTATGCTTGTTTCACCCTCCCTCTGCCCCACCCCCAAATATAATAATTGGCATCCGTCTGTCTCGGGAGACAATGAAGGGGTGAAGTCAAACCATTGGAAAGTTACAGTGTCTGCTGTGGCTGGAGACAATTGCTGCCTCCCATGTTGTTTTTGCTTCATTTGCAGCACTGAAGTTACCTCTCTGGGGTGCAAGCCTGGGCAGTGTGTATGGAGGTCCTGGGCTGCCCAGATGACAAGACCCCCTCCCTCTCAGCCTCGCTGATGTGGTCCAAAGGAAAGGAAAGCAATACATTTGGGGCTGGCAACGAAGTTATGCTGGGAATAAGAGAAGTTCTTAAACAGACATATGTATATTTTAGCCACCTATTTGGGACGATGAGTCAACAGTGTCAACAGCATCAGAAAAGGCTAACGCTATTCTAGGCTGCACCAACAGAAGTATAGTGTCCAGATCAAGGGAAGTAATAGTACTCTATTCTGCCTTGGTCTGACCAAAGCTGGAACACTTGGAATTCTGGGCACCACAAATTTGTAAAGGATGTTGGCAAGCTGGAACGTGTGCAGAGGAGGGAGACCAAGATGACCAAAGGTCTGGAAACTAAGTCTTATGAGGAACGCTTGAAGGAGCTGGGTATGCTTAGCCTGGAGAAGAGGAGACTGAGAGGAGTTATGATAGCCATCTTCAGATATCTTAAGGGCTGTCACATGGAGGAGGGAGCATGCTTGTTTTCTCCTGCTCTGGAGGGTAGGACCAATGGCTTCAAGTTACAAGAAATGAGGTTCCGAAGAAACATTCGGAAAAACTTTCTGACAGTCAGAGTTGTTCAGCAGTGGAACAGACCCCAACAAGAGGTGGATTGGAGCTGGATCTCAGTGTCCAGGCTGAATGATGGGGGTGGAGACACTCCGTTAGGTATACTGGGCCGAGGCTGCATAGGGTTTTAAAGGTCAGCACCAACACTTACTCCAAGGTTGTGAAGCAACACATTCGGTACTTGCACATGTCATTGTATTCCCTTTTCGACTGGGAAGTTTTATTAGGACTTTTCATACCACATTACAATAAAAAAACTGATCTAAACAAAAATAGAAACAGAAAAATGAGAAGGGAAAATGCAAAGTCCTCTCTCACAGGTAGATCTTAACTCTTGCCCCACACAGTCATATTCCTGAGAGGCTGTTGTGAGGTATTGTGATGCTGACTACGAAACAAACTGCGGTGCAATTGCACTTAAAGTTGTGCCAGCCCAGAGCAGACCCTTTCGGTACAAAAGTGACAGTTTGTTAACATTGTCAAATATTTTTGGAATGGTCTGTAGAAAACACGCTCCCTGTAGTTATGAAAATTTGGAAGGAGACTCCAAAGCCACTTTTAGTTTAAGATAAACGTGGAAGTTTTTGAAAGACTGTCACATTCTGAAATAGGAAGTTGTCATGTTTTCAAAATCCAACCTAGAAATGTCCTTGTGCCACAATCAATTTTTTCCCTATTAAAAATAAACATGCTTTAATAGAAAACCGTGGCATGCTGCCATACTGCAGAAGATTATACTAAAGAATGGAGAGTGTATAATCTTATGGTCTCTTAGACTCTAGGGAGATGATTTCAGAAACAGAAGATCTTTTAAGCCTTAATTCAGAAACGTCTGCTGTTTCTGACTTCTGTTTAGTAAGATTTCTGTATATGGATGAGCAGTTTGGCCAGGTGGCCAGTTTGTTAATCACACAAGTGCATTCATTTGTGATCTCCCCCCCCCCCATCCAGCATATGTTCTGAATCACTCATATGTAAAATAGTCTCTATGAATTCCAGACTGCAGTTGAGCTGTGGCATGAGCCGCAGCACTTTAAACTGGAAAGCTGTATTAATAAACACCATGCAAAAGGTCTATGTGCGAAACCTTTCGGAAAGTAATAGTAAATACAGCTTTTGTTGAATGTCCTGTGATTTTTACACAACGAGTAGCAATGAAATTATTGATTTGTTCCCTCTCATCCCCTTTCTGCGGTTTGCTTTTGAGAACTGTGGGTCTACATGTGGGTGCTCGTGAAATTCTTGTGACATTTGTTATTAAACAGATGTCAAAGCCCAGTTAATGTACATCAAGTCCATATTTGTTAGATCCCCCCTGGCCTCAAATTGAGATGCTCTAGTTTGTAAGATTAGAGTCTTCAGCAATCCATCTTCTTCCCATGGCTGCCTTAAAATGACCCTTCACCTTTGCCTGTCATGGAATTTCTGCTTCTTCCGTCCCGCAGTTGTTAGTTCTGTGGACTCCATCCTTTGCGTTGCCTTTGATTGGCTAGTCCACAGCTGTATCTGGAGCTGTCTGTGTACCTGTTTGTTTGCCACTGACCATAGATTCATAACCAAAAAGAATACATTGACTTTAACTTGAAGTTAAAGTCATATGAGCAACTTAAAGACAAGCTAAGTGATTGGTTGATAACAAAAATATAGGTTTTCAGACAGATAAATCCAGATTGGAAACAGAATTGTTGGATTCAAAGAGTAAAAATCTTTCTAGGATGTATAATTTATTACTGGAGTGGCATACAAAAGATGAACAAGTGAAATCGGTAGTGATTGATTGGGCTAAAGATGTGGGGCACAATATTATGCTTAAAGATTGGGAGAGGTTGTAGAAAAAAAGGTTACAGGTTTACTGCATGCACAGCGTTGAGGGAAAATATGATGAAAATGAAGTATAGATGGTATTTAACACATGTAAAACTTGCAAAAATGTATCATACATCAGATAACAAATGTTGGAAATGCAAAGAAAAAGACGGAACCTTTTATCACATGTGGTGGACGTGCCCCAAGATAAAGGACTTCTGGGAAAGGATTTATAATGAAATGAAAAAAGTGTTGAAAGACACCTTTATTAAGAAACCATTGGGAATATCTTTCCATTGGGAATAATAGGGGAAGAAATCCCCCAAAAGGATATTACTTTCTTTTTGTATGCCACGACAGCAACAAGAATATTAATCGCCAAGAATTGGAAGAATTAAGAGATATCTACTGTAGATGAATGGCAAATGAAGATGATGGACTTCATGGAACTTGCCGAGCTGACAGGGAGACTACGCGACCAAGATGAAGAGTTGGTGCAGGAAGATTGGAATAAATTTAAACTTTATTTGAAAAAATGTTGCAATATTTAAATTTTCTATTCCCTAGGGAAGCTATTATAGGCTTTCGGTAATGATGTAGGGTGTAGGTTTAATTTAATCTAGAGTGTTTTAGGGTAAAAATTATTGTTGATTTGTTAATGAATGAAACTGCCAATGAGGATAGAAAATGAAATTCAGAAGGAAGGGATCAGGGGAAGTCACCCTAAGATGTTAGAAAAAATGTTAAGATTGTATAAGAATTATTTGTGTTTTGTCTGTTTTGTATTTGTATTTGTTTTTTCTTATAAAATGAATAAAAAGTATTTTTTTTTAAAAAAAAGAACACATTGAACATGGTGTGTGATCTGTTGCATAAAATTGCAATGCGCTGATTCTCATACACGGTTGGCCATCATCACTTGTTTACCCAACAGTTGATGATCATCAGCCCTACATGGCAACTGTGTGAGGGTGTTGTAGTGTTTAGAGTGTTGGACTAGGACTGGGGAGATCCAGGTTTGAATCCCTACTTGGCCATGGAAGATGCTGAGAGGCCTTCAACTAGTCATTATCTGCCAGTCTAACTTAACTCATCCCAAGGATAAAATGTGAGGAGGGCAGTGTGAGATTCCTGCATGCATGTCCCCTTGATCTCATTGGAGGAAAGGTGAGATATAAATGATATGAATATTTTTCCATTTGGAAAAGATTGCATGGATGACCGGTGTACTTGTCTTGCTCGAAAGGAGACCTGATGCTAAATAATAATAATAATAATAATAATAATAATTATTATTATTATTATTATTATTATTATTATTTTGTATTTATTTATACCCTGTCTTTCCCCCTGCAATAATACTTGGGCTTGTCAATCAGAAGGTCGGCAGTTCGAATCCCTGTGATGGGGTGAGCTCCTATTGCTCTGTCCCAGGTCCTGCCAACCTAGCAGTTTGAAAGCAGGCCAGTGCAAGTAGATAAATGCTACGGCGGGAAGGTAAATGGCATTTCTGTGCGCTCTGGTTTCTGTCATGGTGTTCCGTTGTGCCAGAAGCGGTTTAGTCATGCTGGCCACATGATCTGGAAAGCTGTCTGTGGACAAATGCCGGTTCCCTTGGTCTGAAAGTGAGATAAGCGCCACAACCCCATAGTCACCTTTGATTGCACTTAACCATCCAGAGGTCCCATACCCCCCTTTTAACCCCCTGCAATATTAGAAACAGGGAAGGGTGGTTGTTGTTCATACAAGCAAGTCATCACTTGATTCTGGAGTTTGCAAGTAGCAAACATGCATGTTTGAACGGGCCTCCTGTGCAGAGAAATCATGAAATGTGAGGTGTTGCTGAAGGCTGAACTAGATGGGATGTTAATTATGTGATTGCAATCAATGTGTCTAGTTTGGTGCTGGGTCTGCCAAGGGCTGGTGGGACAATTCAGGTGACAAGTGATCAATGTGTCCAGAATGTGGGAGAATCATTTTACATAGATTTTTTTAAATTGGCTGTAATTGTAGATGAAGATGAAAATGAATATGGTTGGAAGTTAGTTTATGTCATTGTTTTTGCTTTCACTATGGCATCAACAAGTGCTGATGAATCAGTGGCACTTCAGATGTTGTTAGACTACAACTCCCATCATCCCTGACCATTGGGTGTACCGACTGGGACTGATGGGAGTTTAAGTCCAACAATATCTGGATGGCCCTCACAGACATAAAGAGATGAGAAGTTGCCTTCCATGATTTCATCTCATGTTTTCTTTTTAAGGCTTCTGTGTATGAGAAATTGCATACTACTGGGGAGCCTTTAAAACAACAATGCTGGCATATAATAGTTGAATTTCTGCAGACTTATTAAGCTGTGTAAATAATAGAAAGTGTGTGATAAAAATCTACTGAAATGTTTCTGTTGAAATTAAATTAGCATGTGGCGATGGCTGGTAGGGGATAATGACTCTGGGAATTTTAAAGCAGATATTTGCAATAAAAATGCAGTGATATAAATACCGAAGAAGGCATGCTTGCAGTTCAGATTTCAGTGGATGTACAAATGTTCTGCCTAAGTGTCTTCTTTAGGAAAAGTAAGGGCAAGTAGCAAGTGGGTAGAAATATAATGTAACAAATAAATGATGAGCCTGTGTCAAAAACCTGCACTGGAATTGCTTAGCTGCTTTCCTGTTCTTATCAATGTAGGTCTGGGACCTCAAATCCATGTGAAATTTCAGAACTATCAATCATTGTAGCAGTAACTGATTGTAGAAAACGTGATTTCAGAATCGATTTGTCATACTCCAGTATGGATTTACCGCTTGATTTGTTTTGGCATTTCTCATTTGCTAAGTGCAGGTATGCCACAGTAATCTCTCTCTCTCTCTCTCTCTCTCTCTCTCTCTCTCTCTCTCTCTCTCTCTCTCTCTCTCTCTCTCTCTGCGTTTCATTTATGAAACAAGACACTGGTATGCAGATGGGTTTTTGAGTTTGCAACGGAGATGGAATTTCCTGCCAATGGTTTGGCCCCATCATTTATCTGGTCCTAGCAGTGAAATGTATGTGCTGTCTTATTTTTGTGTTGAAACCTTTTAAAATTTTCCATTCTCACAAAGTAAGATTCCGGGAGATAGCTGTGAGTGCATAGGTGTGTGTGTGTGTGTGTGTGTGTGTGTGTGTGTAAAAGCTGGCCAGGGAAGCCAGGAATATATTGCTGTACTTTTCGGGGCCTTGGGGACCCTCAGGACACCCTCTCCGAGTTGACCCATCTCCTCTTTGATATGGTCACTAATGCCTATTCACTTCCTTTGTCTCTCTGGACTCAATCGTCACAACCATACAGAAGTGCAAAGCAGGTGATCCTCCATTGCATTGCTTCCTGTTGTTTGGGGAGAGGTCAGGTGACAGCAAGGAGAAGCAGGAGCAACAGCAGCAGGTATAGGAGCTTCTATGACAGACACCTGAGCGTTAGGAGGTTCCTCTCAATGCTGACCATGGAGATCGATTTGGGGGAGCACAATTGGTTTGGTTGCAATGGAGCCTCAGGCGAGTCACCGGAGACGATGCAACCGGTGCTATTTTTCTGGAAAAATAGATGCCAGAGCTCACCATAAAATTCTCCCTTGCTCTCTTAGTATGGCAATGACACCCACCTTGGAAGTGCCATAGCTCAGCTCCGGTAAGCTCTGGCTGAAAAAGCAAGCCCTGGCTGCAACTATTATTTAGATTGGAGTGCAAGAGCCAGGGGGCACCAAATGTTGGAGTTGCCTGGGGGGGGCACTGGAATTTGAGATCCCAAGGTCTGCAATCGCTGACTGCTGCTCATGCCACAGGTTCCCTGAGCAACAGGCCTAAGGCTAGAAGGTTGGACATACCTGGGTGTAAGGCAGGAGAAGAGGAGTCTTTCAGTCTGAGGGCCACATTTCCTACTGGACAATCTTCTGGGGAGCACATGCCGGTGGTGAGAAGGGCCAGAAGTAAAAGTGGGTAGAGCAACACATGCAGATTTAACTTTTTATACAGTAATCTAGTTTCTAAACACACACACCCTCTCCATCAACTATCCATACATGCAAGAAGCATATCAAGGACCCTTCCTAACTGGGCAAAAATGTTTGAGGAATGTGAGAAGCTGGGTGTGGCCTGGGAAAAGGGGTTGTAGCTTAGGGGGGAGTTTGCAGGGCCGGATAGAGAGACACAGAGGGCTGCATTCCCCACCCCCCACCCCCAGCCACTTCTGGGCTAAGATTCCCTGCCGCCGGTGTAAGGGATTAAATGCTCAAGTATATATCTTTTAAATTAGCCTGAACTTTTCATTCCGACTGATGAAAATAGATGGATACATTTGAGAGAGACTATTGCGTGAGCTTGAATGGTTCGGTAATAGTTGGCTGGAAGGAAGCCAGGCATTCTCCACTCATTTCATGACAGAGAGTGGTATCTTTTGAACCATAGCGCTGAAGCTCTTATTCTCACCCTACAACGAGAAGTGTAAGATTGAGTTTGAAGGAAGTTCCTTGCCAGGCATAGGGAATCTGGAGGGCCCCAGATATTGTTGGCCATCAACTCCCATGCTCAGGGATGTTGAGAATCGTAGTCCCCTCCCTCATAGATCAGTAGTCTTCAACCTTTTCGGACGTGGGACCCTCCTTGAACCCAAACAAACATTCTGGGGATTCACTTCTTAATTTCTCATCTGAGGTTGGCATGCTGTTGCTGTTGCTGTTGCTACCCATCTTGGATCAGGTCATGAATTGTTAGTGCAGGGTTGGACCTTCTTTCTCAGTTCAAAGGGCCGTGCTGTCTTCTCACCAACATTCAGGGGACCACAGACCACTTGTGGGCAGGCTCAGAAAGAAAAGTGAGCAGAGCAATGGTTGTGAATTTTACCTTTGTAACGTAGGCTCGTTTCTACATGCGCCCCTCCCTGTCCTCCATGCAGGCAAGCAAGAGGCATTATCAGACAAGCTCCACGCAGGCAAAAGCACACAAGGGAGAGAGGTATTGGCGAGCTAGCGAGGGGTGTGTCGACATGCTCCCATTGCCAGTACTGAAGGCCTCTTCTTCACTATGCATTTAAAGCAGTATCGTGCCACTTTCCCTGGCATGATTCCCAAAGAATGCTGGGAAATGAGGTTTCTTAAGGGCACTGAACATTGCTGGGAGACCCCTTTTCTCCTCAAAGGGCTACAATTCCCCTAGTTCCCTGGGAAGAGGGATAGACCATTAAGAATTGTATAATAATAATAATAATAATAATAATAATAATAATAATAATAATTTTATTTTATACCCCACCTATCTGGTTGAGTTTCCTAACTACTTTTAGCATGCTTAATGAACTACATCTCCCAGGAATCTTGGGGTGAAGCCATGACGGTTTAAGATGGTATGATACTGCTTTAAATATATGGTGCAGAGGGCACCGATGACTCAACTCTCATCCCAGTCAGCTGTGGGCATGTGAGGATCTTGCCCTTTGTCTCAGGCAACAAAAGATATTAGGCCGACCCCGGTTATCACCAAGGAAAACTGAAAAAACAGTCACGATGAGCCAAACACTGCCTTGTGTTGTATTCTTGTGAAACAGATGTCTCCAAGGCTTATACTGAGCACACTGCCAGAATCACAGTCTCCTTGACAAGTGGAGAGGCAAGTGGAATAAGTGGCACCGTAGCCAAAGTGTTCTTTAACACGTTTGAAGGACTGGCAAGGCCACATATTGCTGGCAGAAAAGAATCTCATTCTCGTTGTGCTGAACTGACGCTTGCTCTGAAACCAGAGTCAAGAGCATCAAGTGTAATCGGAGAAAGATTACCCTTTTCTTCTCCACTGTTACTAAACAGTAACACCTTTGCTGTGAATAATAAGCTATAATTCATCAGGGCATAACGATACCTAGAGGAGATAGTGGTTACTCAGAAATAAAAGACAGTGTCTCTGCTTGGCTCAAGCACTCTCTCTTTTCAAAGCAAATTAAGATCCAGGAGAAAGCAACAGTAAGCTGGGAAATGGGAGACATTGGTTCCTATCTTATGTTGGCTGTGTATATTCACTGAGAGCCAGTGTGGTGTAGTGGTTAAGAGCAGTAGACTCGTAATCTGGGGAACCGGGTTTGCGTCTCCGCTCCTCCACATGCAGCTGCTGGGTGACCTTGGGCTAGTCACACTTCTCTGAAGTCTCTCAGCCCCACTCACCTCACAGAGTGTTTGTTGTGGGGGAGGAAGGGAAAGGAGAATGTTAGCCGCTTTGAGACTCCTTCGGGTAGTGATAAAGCGGGATATCAAATCCAAACTCTTCTTCTTCTTCTTCTTCTTCTTCTTGGTTGGCTATAACACACCCCAAGTTTTTCTCCCACTTCTGTTCCTTTCCTTTTGTTTATAAATGGTGCAATACTACTACTACTAATAATAATGAGATGCTTCTGTAGTAGGTATTTATTCTGTAGTATCTGGCATTCTCTGGGAAGACAAAGGGATTATTAAACAAATTTTCATCCAGTGGGTCAGGAACTATTACTACAGGGTTGCAGAGCCTCAGGCCTGGGAACTGAATGTGGCCCTCCAAGGCTCTCAATCTGGCCCTTGGGACTCTCCCCAGGCCACACCCTCTCCAGCCACATCCCTTGCCAGCTCTGCTCAATACCTCTCTCCCTTGTGTGCTTTTGCCTGCATGGGGCAAGTTTGGTAAACTCTGGGCTAGAACAGTAAACTTATGAACTGAACTGAACTTATGAATTACCACTCTCTGCCACCCAGCATCTGCTGCCTGAAGTGGCTGGGTGACTCTGCCTAATGTCCTGTTTATGATTATTCTGACTTTTAGCTTCTACTGGGTGGGTCATGGTGTGAGACAAGGCGTTCTCAGAGGTGCATTCCCCCCACCCCCGATTATGTATCTCCCTCAAACGCTAAAATGACATCCAGTTGTTGGCTGGGTTGATCTCACATGAGTGCAAGGTGAAAGCCTTTCTGCTTACTCAACTCTTTGGAATGTAATCCGCCTTCTTGCGGGCACTCCTGTGTGGTTAATGTGTGTTCCCATTAGGAGGAAGAGCAGGCTGTAAGTACAAGGGAATAAGGAAATAACCGGGGTGACGTCCATGGTCATGCAGATATGAGCCTGTTCGATCCTATCTTATATGGAACAACCATTCCCTAAAGCAGAGACAGCTAGCATTTATTGGTACAGGTCACTCTTGTACTGATTTGCGTAGCATCTTGCTTCCTTCTAGCACCATGCTCTTGGATGACTTGAGTTCTTAAAGTGCTGTTGGTAGGCAAAATATTTGACTTTGGGGCCAAGCAGCATGAGACAGAGACAGCCACGTTTGCTTGCTCATGTGTCTGTCCCCTTTGTGCGGCAGGTAGCGTTGCCCAGCGTGTGTGTGTGTGTGTGTGTGTGTGTGTGTGTGGAATTTAACTTTTATAGCATTAAAAATCAGAATTAAGAGCTCTCGGCTGGTATATTGATAAGAAAGCCAAAGTTCCGTACTGTAACAGGTAATGAAGTAAAATGAAGGTTATAATCCACCATAAACACACTGGCATTATAATCGGGAAGACTGATGCAGGAACCCCCGCAGGGGAATGCACGGAGAATCACTTAGGCTATGGGTTTTGTTTTGTTTTTAACAAAAAACAACCACCACAAATTGACATGATTTCTATTGTCTCAAGCCAATTCAGTTTTTGAATGCAGTGATGTACTGATAACCACACATGGTGGACAGTGAAACAGCCTGCAGTGGAGACAAGCTACCTCTGAAATAATCAGGGAAACAATTGGAATGAGAAGTAACCACAAATGCATCTAAAGCAGCCTTGCTGGTTAGATCCCTGTATGCCAAGAAACAGGCACAAACAGTGGAAGTTGCCCTGAGACTCTTCCAAATGAAAGTCCTTCCACTACTACTGGTGGGCATTGCTTTGGGTTCACGTAGAGACTTTGTAAGATTGGAATCTATCCAATCTCAATTCCTCGGGGCCATTCTCAGGATCCCCCCTTCCGTTGCGGCTGCGGTCATGAGATTAGAGAACGGCTGCCAAGCCTTTAGGTATGTGGCCCTGAAAGCGAAATTATGGCTATGGGTCAAGTTATGCTTTAGACCGGTGGGTTTGATCCCTCTCATACTGAGGGATCATTTTAAATCACCATGGGAAGGGGAGGTGGTGGAGGAAGTGCAGGAGTGTGGACTGTCCTCCCTTTATATAGAGTCCATGACGTACAGACATGCTAAAGCGATGATCGCTCAGAGATTGGAGGATATCGCCAGACACGAGGACATAGCCCGCGTGAAACCTGGGATGTTTATGGGGGAGCAGGTGTATCGGGCTGCACCAGCCCGTTACCTGGTGGATATCCACTATGTGGAATACCGCAGACTTCTTACTGTGGCCAGACTGAACATTCTTGACTCGGCGGTTTTGAGGGGAAGATTTAGAGGAGTTCCATATGATCAGAGAACGTGCCATTGTGCTTTAGGAGAGGTAGAATCCACAGAACACATTCTACTGAGTTGTCCCTTTTATAACGATTTAAGGCAATATGTCATAGCCCCATATTTATCTCAGTTTAGCTCTCGATTAAGAGAAAGGCAGGTAGGATATCTGCTGAATAAGCCCACTGGGAAAGTAGCCTTATCTGTGGCTAAATTCCTCTTCCTGGCACTGAAGTGTCGGAAGTGTAAAATCGAATGTCTCGATGTGGGTTATCTGTATGAGGTTTACTAGTGCTGTCCTATTTTAATTGTGTATCCCTCTGATGTTTTTTTTTAGTTCTATAATTTTGTATTGAGAATTTTTTTTTTCTTTCCGACTATCGGTCGAATAAAGGATATGTATGTATGTATTGGAATGAGAAGCGGTTGGGTGGAAATAAGAGAAGGACCAGAAGAAGCAGGAAACTGGAAGGGGGCAAAAACAGGAAGGAAAGAAGGAAGGAAGGAATATTTTGGGTAAATGGTGGTCTAGGCAGTTGTCTTTAATGGGCCACTAGTTGCTGATTGCAGTAATGCCGATGCTTGTTCTTGTCCCAAAGGAGTGCATTTAAGAAGTAAAAGGGTGGTGGCAGATAGAGAGTGACAAAAACATGCTTGGGTGGCAGAGAGGGTAATGATCTCTGGCTACCAGCTGTCTACTTTGACAGGCAACTTGTTGAATTTGACTGCTTAACTGTGCGGTTGCTAATTATCTGCCTTACAGAGATGAGAAATGTGCAACATTCACTTTGTCAAGCACAGTTTTTTTTTGTTTTAAATATATTTAAAAATCCATTCACACTGCTTCAAGGCCATCATGTTTAATCTGTTAAGCAGTCAACTCCTGAGCAGAGAGTTGATGCGCTACAAGATAACATCACTGTTGTGATGGGTGCATTGCCTCTGAAAATGAATACATCTTCTACATCCTTCTTTGTGTACAAATTAATTTAGTCACTGTTCTTCCCCGTGCCATATTTAAATTCGTTTTCACTGCTTACTGAAAACACCTTTCACGTGAAATCCTTGCGTACGGTTGCCTAGATGTTAATGCCACATGGCAGGAATGGACGTTCTGAGTTATAAAGCCATAAAAGAAATCTAACTTGAGCAGAACCTCATATTTGCAAGCTCTTCTGATGCAATATTATCAGCAGATTGCACAGCTATAATGGGCAGCAGCTGCCAGGAAGTCATAACTGATGGACATCTTCTTTTGTGGGATTCACTTCCAGTCTCAGATTAGATGTGGCATGTATTAGAGGTTATCAGTGTTAATTGAGATTTGATTTACATTCTCGAAAGCTCTGGAAACGAAACTTTGCAAAGGTGGTTGCCATCAGGCGAGTCAGGCACACCAACCTTGACAACTGTCTACGACAGCATTGTGCAAGGGGCTGCTTTTCTATTTATAGTGAGTTTGAAGCCACTGCAGGGTGGGACTCAGTTCAGGATGAGGAGGAAATAGGATTCAGGGTTCTCTGCTGGGGAAGAAGAGTGGCAAAAAAATGGTAGGTACCATGAGTCTGGCAACAAGTTATGGTGTTGATGTCTTGTGGGAAGGTGGATATGTTTTAATATTCTGCCTTGGGCACCAAATGCTAAATACCAAAAGACGGATATGATTTATGAATGTTATGGGACATTGGTTAATTGCTCCCAGTTCATTTCTGGGCACAAACTCCTATCTGAAACCAGGAGAGTTGAAAGGACCATTCCCTTCCCCCCCCCAATATGAATATGCTTGGAAGCTGAGATCCTCACTGGGCCCCTTTCTCTAAGTGTCCACATATTCAGTTATTAGATGGGTGGCTACCATCTAAGGGCCATTCCCCATGTTTGCAGTTGTGGAACTCCTTCAAAGAGAGACCCACCCAGTTCTTACTTAACTATTTTTGAGGTAACTGTCGAAGGGTGTCCTGTATACTTGAGCTTTGGGCAATCATGGAGTTGTTTTGTATTTGTTAGTTTTGTACTGGAGTTAGTGTGGTTTTTATATAGGCGGCAACAAAGTGTTGAAGTGTGCAGTCTCCCTGTTCAGGGTGCCAGCTTCCTATGCCCATTTCCGGGATACTCCATTCTGTTTCATTACTCCCTAGTTTTCAGCCTTCCCCCTGCCCCCAGCCACATTAGGAGTGGAGCAGGTGGGTGTGGGGCGAATCATCCCACAGACCAAATCGGAACCCATGCCAGGCCATTCTAATGTGGCTACGCTCATCTATGGCTAAGGACTTAGTGCAATTAAATTTTATTAACCGTTTGTCTCCAGAACCATGAGGTCTAGGAACTTTATAACTTTGTATTTTACAAGTCAACAGCTTGCAAGCTGCAGAGAAGTATCTTGGAGGTGGTGCTGGTTACAGGCGTACCACACGCATAAATGGGAGTTGCATGTAGTGTGACAGAAGAATACATTCATTAGTGTTTAATGCACTTCCCAAGGTTATAAAGTTTAATGAGAAATTAATGAGAATGCTAGTACCACTGATTAAGTATATTCATCATGCTGTGGACATGAGTAGCAATGCTCAGTGCTGTTTCAGTCGAAAGGAAGTGAAGTCCTAATATGTCATTGTCTCAAGCCATTAATTATATACCATGATGACAACATTTCTTACCCCTAACTTGGTACCTATTGATATTGATCTGTTGAACTAAATAGTCATCCATCAAGTTAACTAGTACGGCAGTTTCTGCCACTGATTGATATTGCTGGTCAACAGATCAAGCCAACCACCATTCTCAGAGGTGGTAAACCACCAAGAGAGGGAGCCTTATGACGTACATCAAATAGGGGCACCCTCAGGGGTCCCTGTTAGTGTTGTGACATTGCCCTAGCCCATGTCTGGGCATTGGACAGAAACCACACCCCCAGATCCCTTTAACAGGAGGGGCAGGAGGAGGCTTCAACCTCCCCTCCATCCAATCAAAGGCTTACCCAATGCCTAACTGCCACTCGAGCCCAAACAGCTCGCTGCCAACACCCTCACACCTGCAATCAATCTCTGACACCCTCTGAAATGTGATTCAAGCAGATATCATTGCCAGCATCAGAAAGGTGTACCCCGTAATCGCAAAACAAGGCCTCTTGGTCGAAGGCGGTGTCAGGGTGATGTATCACACGGCCTTTCAAGTGCTGCACTTTTTGCTCAACTGCACGGCTTGCTTTCTTCCTAGGCAGCTATCATAAATATGGGCAGCTAAGGGTGCAACACATTCAGGAGTTGAGTAAGCACCCCACTGACACTGAGGCAAACAGAGGCATTACATTTAGTAGCCCCATGAAGTATGACATGGAAATGGGCTTCTTTGTTCGGGATCTTCGTTGCAGATCTGCACAGAGAAGAGCTTGCGGGATGGGAACTCACAGCCAGTGACTGGAGAAGGAAGCCAAGTGCTCTTCCAATGTGTATGTATCAATGAATGCGTTATTTGCAGCGGAAATTGTGAAGCCACCTGATTCTTTATTGTAAGCATATAACCACCAGCTGTCTCATGAATATAAAACAAGAGTTTATTCTCATCATTGGGCTAATTCATCCTCGGACTTGGGAATTTTGACCACCATTGGGACTTCAGTTGGTATCACATCTTAAGTTTTTGCACATTCATGATTATTAATCCTCCAAGGTACATCCCACCTACCCCTCCCAGCACCGATGAGTCGATTGTAGGTTCCAGTGCTTTTCTTCTAGAAAAAAAAGCTGCTGGTACTGTGTACTCTTGAGTACCCCTAGGGAAAAAAGTACTGGTAGGTTCCTATATGGAGTTGCATGAAAGTTGTGTGTGTGTGTTAGCATTTTTTAATTGCTCGGATGTTAGTATTTTCAATGAAATTTGTGCTTATTATAATCTTGAAAAGTTTGCCTTTTGATTTATTTGTGATATAGGCCAACATAAAATCAGTGGGTTTAATCACACCCAGTTATAGGCCAGATTCAATCTGCTTTAATAAGTGCAAAAGATCCGGCTAAATTTATACACTGCAGTCCTGTGTGCTTAACTTTCCCACTGAAATCAATAGAACTAGCAGCCCAGTCATAACATGTTTACTCAGAACTAATCCCAGCTGAGTCCAATGAGATTTGCTCTCAACAAATTATGTAAAGGAACACAGCATACAAAAGTTTCATTTTGGTTTCATTTGCCCCCAACTATTCTTCTTTATATTGGTTTTAAAATTGACCCTCGCAAGTAGACAACATGAAAATATAATGTGAATTTCTTTCTGGAATTAACTTAGACACATCCCAATTGCAGGTCTGAATTGGGTAATGAAATAACGGGGGGGGGGAGGAACCCATTGAAAACTGGATGAAGTTGCCATATAATAGCAATTTTCATTGTTTGTGTAATAGGCACTTGCAAATAATTACTCTTTAACTGAGAAGAATTCATCAGCTGGATACACCAAAATAATTATAAAGTATATTATCATGGTGACTGCCTAAATTAAGCTAAAGTATGAAGAAACACAGTTAACTAAATCTTATAGATAAACCAATCTGTTCTATAATCTGTAAGAACTGAGGGTGTGCATTAGGACTTGGTTCAAAGATAACTAGATTGCTTCTAATAAACAGCAGCTGTGTTGTTCACAGAGAAATGATAGAATAATTCTAAGTCTATGAAGTTCTCCATCTATCTTCATTAGAGACACAAATAAAAGATTTCTGACTCCTAAATCTTTGTGTATCATGTTCATTATATGCTTATAAAACTGGTCTGGGTGATAGCAGAACCAAGAAGGATACTCATCTTTAATAATGTATCAAATTAAAGTAGTTGGGGTGTGTGTGTTTGACATCATATGATGCCTCCACCGCAAGTGTACATTGGAAGAACGCATACCAATGCATGCATGTAGTACATTATGGGGTGGGGGGTCTAATTGGACAAGGTGGTACTAAGATGAATATTGTAGACTTGAGTTTGCAAGAGTTTCCCACTGGATCTGCAATTCAGTTCCTCCAAATGTGGAGACTTAAATATTGCATCCTGTTGAAGCCAGTGCTTAATTTGACTATGGAAACAGAATCCTGAGAGGGCAGGATATGCAGGGAACATTTTGCAAGGTGCACAACTAAAGATAACTCCTTGATCCTCAGAGTTGACTCCAGGGAAGGAGCAGGCATTAAGGGAGATTGGCTTTTTCCTGTTGCTGCTAGGGACTAAAACTACATATCACATATATAACACAACCCCAGTGGTTGTTGCTGCAAGAGGGGATTGGAATTCCAGAAGGGGTGCATGGGTGAGTTGCTGGGATTTGTCTGGAGCAGGTATGTGGTGATCAAGGAAAGGATTAACATCCTGTCCCCCACTGTTTCACCATCCCAAATTGTCCCAGAAATACCCATAGCCGTCAGCATTTTGTTATGTGTGTTTGCATAGTTAGGCCCTTAATTTATTCTGAGAGTAATCTCCTTTAGTCAGTTGAGTCTAGATATAGATAAAGCTTTTTGCAATGAATAATGATAAGACATTTAAATTATATGCATGATGCTTTTCCCGAGTTCAGTTTTGTAGGTGCACAAAATAGGACTCATTCAATATATATATATATATGTAAGGACGCTTAGTGGTTGCTCATGAGTAACAGTCCAAGGCAAAGAACTTCTGAAAACTAAGTTCTTTATTGTGCAAGCTATGTACAGCAAAGCAAAGTCTCAAGCGTCCTCTCAATGCTCAGCAGTGTCCAGGAATGAACTCTTTCGGTTTCTCTTCCAGCAGAAAAGCCTCGGAACCCTGAAACCTCTCCTTCTTCCCTCCTGTGACCGACCACGTAGCGTGGGAACCTGACCTCTACCTCTGCTTTCCCTGTGGCGTTGAGGCTCTCCGACCCCTTTTGAGCCCCTGCATTGCCTTCTTGTCTCCCCCTCTCCGTCCCCGCCTGAGGAATGCGAAGAATGTGAGCTCCCACTGGAAGAGGGGGAGGGGGAGCTCGTAAACAGCAGACGTGGATCCCTGTACTCTAAATGCTCCTGCGACGCCAGCCGTAGCGGGGAGGGGTTTTTCCTGACTATATATATATATATATATATATACCATATATATAGTGTGTGTGTGTAGATCTAGTGTAAGTGGTAAAACTATGTTGTGTGCAATTTATATTCATAACAAATCGTGAAAGTATCTGATGGGCTTACATCTACAGAGCAATGCCACTACAACCACCTCCTGTGCAGATGTCATGTAAGAATGTGAGCTGACTCATTTTCTTGCCTCGCTGTTTGAAATAACATAATTTACAGATTTATGGGGAACGGTGGATAGGCCACATAGCTAACTGTGGTCTACATTCAACAAATGACCTTCACCTTCACATTTCCATACCTAACCAAGATATGTTTTAACCACGTAGGCAGCTGAGCTATCAGACTCTCATCTGACTCCCCCAAGCAGCTGATTTCTAGAAGCTCCATGTTAGTAGGGTTTGGTCAGGGGACAGGGGAGGAAAAGGAATATAATGTTTCTTTTCTCATGGATGAGTATAACCACAAAGGAGCAAAGGTTTAGGATCAGAGTCTTCTCCTAAAGAGGCTACCTTCCCAGGTTGATGAGCCCCACCTGTCCCTCATTTCTCTCTACAGCATGCACAGAAACCACCTTCTTGACTGTTGGGCCCACTATTGGACTTGCCTGCTCAATCTGTCAGAACGAGTCTTCACACGTAGGGGAAGTTCCTAACTCCATGAGAGTTTGAGACCCATTGGCTACCCTCACCTGGTTTAGCTGGACAATTGAAGCTATTTCCTGGTGTGTGTGTGTGTGTGTGTGTGTGTGTGTGTGGCTGCTATTCCATGCTGTTAACTTCTAGGAGCCACAGGTGAGAGCTGAGTGGACTACATACATAGAACAAAAATAAAAATAATATACTCCCTCTTCCACTGATGCAAGAATAAATTGTTGTGTGTACATAGGCCGCAGGTGCAGATATGAGGAGTAGGATGGAGGAGAATACCACAACAATTGAAGCATCTCTCTACATTTGGAGTTAGTTTGTCCTTTTTAGCCACTCTTTCCAGATTTGCTGGGTGGTTTTAGGGAGCAAAGAGGAGAACAGTTAATCATGCTGTGGGAGGGGGCCTCTAGCAGCTGGAATAAGAAAACAGAGGGGAGCTGGAACGAGAAACCAGAGAATCTAAGGATGAAACATCATGTTCTGCAGTGAGAATGCTTATTAAATTTACCCATGCTGGTGCTCTACAATTGACCATCTGGCTTAGTAAAGAGCAAAATTAATTTACATGTTGACCAACAGTACATATCGGCAATTTGCATTACAATAAACACCTGTTATCACTTTTTAAAGCCCTCTTCCTGGAAAAAATGAAACAGGGTACATCACTGATTCTCACAGCCCACGAGGATGCATGCTAATGTCACCCACTTACATGGTTCAAATGGCGAGTAAACAAACCTACTGCGTTGACTGCAGAGCTCAGGACTAAAAGAATAGTGTTTATAATGCCTGCTGAACATCCTTAATTATATCTGTGTAAATATTCATGATGAGGACACTTGAAAACACAATGTCCCGTAAACTACCAAAGTAAAAAGCTTGTGTCTAAAATAATGGGTTTTGCCCTAGAGATTTCCACCCCACTGCAATGAAATGGATCACTTTCTCAGGACTTTAGTAGCTGAGTACCACTATGTTGGACAGGTTTATTGAAGTGTCTCTTAAAGAGAAAGAGGGTATAATGGTATCTTTGCTTTGGTGTGCAGGAATCTGAGCCTCTGTGATGTTTCGGGCCTTGGGCTGCAATCCTAACCATGTATACACACAAGTAAGCAGTAGCCGCTGGTGAAGTGCTGAAGGTGGGGCAGCATCTTCCCAACACAGCAGGTCACTGGTTGTTGCCGAGAGAAGGAAGTGAGGTGCAAGGTGTGGTGAGCTTGGTGCAATGTGGCCGCTGGGCCCTTCCAATCCTGCCCACCCCTCCCTTCTCTGCCAAGGGTGCCAATTTGAATAAAATGTTGAGGGTAAGCCCCACCCTACACAACTGACCACAAGATCAATTGGGATCTGTTGTTTGTGAAGGGTGCTGTGAGTTGTAAGGAAACCCCAGTTCCCTGCGATTTCCAGAGTGGTTCTACAATTCACCCCCCCTTTTTTGCAGGGGATTCTGCAAAGAGTACAATGTTTCACATGACACGAATCAATGACAAATGAAAGAAATGGGCTGCAAAATGGCAAACTGCTGCCACGGGCTCCTTAGTTCCTGAATTTAACTTTGCAGTCTTCCTACAATGTGCATGTTTGTGCCGGAACTTGTTTTCGTCTGCAACCCCAGCTCCCACATTGCCCTTCACAATTTTGCTCTTTGCCTTCTTACTGTCCCTCACAGCAGAATTCCATCCTTCAAAGGGGGAAAAAATGGGTCAGTTGTCCAGCCTCCAATGCTCTGAAATCCGTGACCTGAATTTCTGGCTGGCCCTTGTCATGGATTTTTTTTTTTGGTCTCACATTGTTTTGCTCTTGACCATGCTGTTTCCCCCCTCCAGCTTTTTCGCTCAGGCAGGTTGCCACCTGCCTTGGCTTGCAGTGTGCTTGCAGAAGGTCAGTGTGTACTGTGCATGATGATAGATTAGGAAAAAAACACTGTGACTGAAGTAAGGCCAGAAGGAAAGGCTCGAAATAACTATGGGCCGTGTATGTCCTGTAGTCGCTCCATCTTCATCCCATGAAAGCATCCCAGTGAACATCATTCCTCTATGTGTCTTCTGTAAAAAGCATAAAAACCATTTGTTGTCATTGCTAATGGTAAGTTCATCTTGTGGGTACAGTATATGAGGACCAAGGTGTTTTATTAGTGTTAGGGAAGGACGGTTTTTGTTGTGGGATCACCTGATATCCCTGAATAGGTAAATGCTAATGGTAAATCACTTACTGATCATTTTAGGATTTCATCTCACGTTAGGAATTGCCCTTGTAGAACTCAATAGGGAGAGGATGTGTCGAGAACATGCATGGGTCCAGCATATCTAAAACAGTCAAGAACCACGACAACAGCTTCTCTGAAGCCATGTAACACTTAAATAAGGTTAAGACTTCAAATGTAGAATTTTGGTTTGTTAGAAAGTTTGATGGGCTCCATCTTCAATGTGACAGAAAGACAAGGTGTGTTTCACAGATGGAGTCCACTGGAAATCCACCAACACTGGACAACTGAGCATTTAAGAGTCCCAAGTTAATAAGGAATCCCATGTTTCTCCTTTACACTGTTTTCTGTTGTCTTTTCTTTCCAATGAGAGAATGAGTAGACTCCACCCACCAATGGCTCTGGCACTGCCTGTCATGGGCTCTGGATCCATCTACTGTTGGGGATCCCTGCCTTCTGCAGTCCCAAGGGGCAACAGCCACCACTGGATCTTGATCTGCTTGCTTCCCACCCCAATGTAAGGCATGCCTGAATGGTGGCTGGCCTGGCTCCTGCTACGGAACACATTCCTGGTAAAGTTGGTATCTTATAGCCAAGGACAGGGTTGGAGAACCTCAGGCTTGTGAATGGAACCCTCCAGGCCCCTCTAACTTACCTTCAGGTCTCTCTCCAGGCCAAGCCCCCTATGTCCAGCCCATTATCCCATCACCAGTCTGGCTATATGCACTCCACAAGAGTGTTGGCCCACCCGAAATGTGTCCTTCTACTGTAGAGATGGTGGCACGCAAAGGAGGCAGGTTTATGAAGAAATTGTTCTTAAGATACAATTAAAGCCACGTAAGGCTTGGAGGGGACGACAGAGGAGGGGACGACAGAGGATGAGATGGTTGGACAGTGTTCTCGAAGCGACTGGCATGAGTTTGGCCAAACTGCGGGAGGCAGTGAAGGATAGGCGTGCCTGGCGTGCTCTGGTCCATGGGGTCACGAAGAGTCGGACACGACTGAACGACTGAACAACAACAAGGCTTGGAAGGGGGAAAATAAGCAGCTCTTCATATTGAATCTGGAAATGGACAGTTTCTTTGGGACTGGTGAAACATGTTCCTAAATAACAAGTCCCAGATAGCAATTTAGCTGTGGCGTTTTGTACCAAAGGAAGCTTCCAGACAGTTTTCAAAGGCAGCCTTTCTTATGTTCATATTGCCCCAGCCACTCTGGGAGACTTCCAACATATCTAGAAACATAATAAAACATTAAGCATTAAAAAAACCCTTCCATATACAGAGCTGCCTTCATATGTCTTCTAAAGGTTTGCAAAGTTACTTATCTACTTGACTTGGGGGGGTCTCATAACTCCATATCCTCCAACATTTCTCCAATGAAAAGAGGGACGTCCTAAGGAAAAGCAGGAAAGTGCTGAGATAGCTCAGTTGGTAGAGCATAAGACTCTTAATTCCAGGGTCGTGGGTTTGAGCCCCACGTTGGGCAAAAGATTCCTGCATGGCAGGGGGTTGAACTAGATGACCCTGGTGGTCCCTTCCAACCCTAAAATTCTATGATGAAAATTATATGATCCCAGGATCAAATCAGAAACTGAGATGGCTTCTGTAAATCTGGGACTGTCCCTGGAAAATAGGGACACTTGGAGGGTCTGTATGTCCCTCAGCCAGGTAGCATGTCCAATAGTCAGGGATGATGGGAGTTGTAGTCTAACAACATCTAGAGGGCATCACATTGGCTACACCTGCATTATAGTAAACCAGGTAAGGATTAGTGCAATCTGAAACCTTCATGTGTTCTTCTGGCTGGTTCAGAAGACACAGGCCGTGTTTTCAGTGCAGGCTGAAATTCAGCTTTCATAAACAGATACAACTCTATCTATATGTCTATATGTCTATATATCTATCTCTGTCTCTGTGTGTGATTGAATGAATGGCAGGGGGCCAAAGTGATGCATTAGTGTATCTAAGCGCTGGGGGAAAGTGCCACAGAAATGCCCTAATAGCTTTAAACTCAGTACGAGAAAACCATTCGGAGACTTGGGCAATCCACCTTCTTCTGCTGTTGAGCATAGTTAGAGAAGCTGCAAATTGCATATATATATATATATATATATATATATATATATATATATATATATATTCCCGGAAGCCCCTGAAGCAAATGGCAGTTTTTGAAAATGAATGCAAATCACAATGTTTCTCTTTAAATAAAAAGGAAAAAAAAAATCTGTAGTTAAAATGACTGAGCGTCAATTTTGTAAGAGTGGTAAATATATAAATGTTAATGTTGTTTTGACATTTGGATGAAGGCATTGGGTGCTGTGCATGTTCATCGCAGGCTGATTAAAAGTGATTGTGGTGTATGAAATTTGTTTTTGCCTTGCATGATTAAACCCTTCCTAAAAACCCCAGAAGCATTTAATCCTTGAAACTTTGCAGAAGAGTGAAATTAAAATTCACTGAAGTGCTTCTCAGATATAGATGGTTTTATTACTTTTTTTTTTTAAAGGAATGCTCTACACATGGTTATTTGAAGCTTTTGGTGAACGTTGGATTGCATCCAGTTTTGTTCATAACTTGAATGCACCGTTTTGATGAGAGACGTATAACCTTCTCTTAAGATGTGAGCTCAGGCGAAAATATTTATACAGGTAGTATATAAAGTGATCAAGAAAATGAATTGTTCATCCTTTTGGAACTGTCTATTATGGCAATCAAAGAATCCCAGTCTAGTTTTGTAAAGTTAAAAACAAAACAAAACTGGCTGGCATGCTTTTTTCCGCTTTGTTTCATTTTAAAAAGGTACTACAAATATACCGAACTGGATAAACTTGACCTCCCCCCCCCCAAATAATAATTGTACAGTTGCTTGAAGCATCAAAGAAGGGGCACTGAGAAACTAAAAACTGGCACTGAGTTCAGAAACAAGGATGTGTGTGATTTTGTGTAGTGGGCGGCAGCGAGCCAATCAACAATGCAACAACCCATTAAATCCAGTTTGTGTTAAAGACAAATTTACTGTACCTAACCCACACTCTCTGAAACAATATGCAGGGCGCAATGCAGTCACCCTTCCAAATTCACACTTCTCTGAATTTTGCAGTGCAGTTCGCCAGCCAAGTAATGTGTACAAAATTGCATATACTAGGGTATACTTTATATCTATGTATGTTGTCTTCATAAAAATAACACACAGAAGTGCACTATACTGGGGAAAGTGTGCTTTGCAAAATATGTGTACCTTATGAAGAATTCGCACTACGACGCTAATGATTTTTCATGCAGGCTTTAAAAGAAATAGCAAACCGATGTGGAAATGTGTAGAATTGAAGTAAAGATTGAAGAAAATGAGCTATGGAGAGAAACTATCCATAGTAGAGAGTGATTGTCAGTTAGTAACTGCTTAACCTGCAGCCCCCACAAGGAGCTGTTTATAATTTGCTGCTCAATATTGTTAAGAAACTGAGCGGCCTTCTGTGTTGGCCTCGGGAAATCTTGACCTTGCATTGGCAGCAACAAGTACATTCTATCAGATACGCCCAGGAACCAATAGTATTGCTTTGATTGTTTCCTCAAATTATAATGCTTGCAGGGCATGCAAGAAGGTTCATCTGTTTCTAAACTTCAGTTAATACTGGGTAACTCAAAAGCAAGTGACGTAGCGATGTTAGCATAGGGGAGCGATATTTGGTGATGTCCCGTGGTGGGCAGAAACCAATAATACAATCACATTGTATTGTGTTGCCTTATGTGGCTTAGACTGTGGGAGAGAAAATATTGGGGTGATAAAATCTGGGAGACAACTGAGAGGTTGTCCATCACAGAGAGAGCCCCTGCCCTAGGATGCAAATGCATAACAAACAGGCTATATATTTTTTTCTCCCATAAAAGGTGTAATTTTGAAGTAAAGAGTGGGTGAAGTATTTCATTGAAGTGTTAACTGGATCTTTAAGGAAAACACTCCCCCTACAAGATCTAGAATCCCATCCTGGAGTAGTGGTCTAGAAGGAGACACTAGTCACAGGAACAGTTTTAATTATTGTTATTAACTTCACCAAACTTAGAAAAGAATAAAAAGCTCTCCCCTCATCTATTGTTGGACTCCATCTCCCATTAGCCCCAGGAAGCATGACTGGCAGTTAGCGATTATAGGAGTTGTAGTCCAGCTACACCTGGAGAGCCACAGGTTCCCCCCAAACCCTACATTAATTGAAGGGAAGGAGAGCAGCTCTTGATCTGAGGAGGAATGGCATAAACACTTGTTTCGCCGGAGGTTGGGTTTTTCTGAGTCACATCCACAGATGCTTGCGCATGAATACCCCACATTTATTTCATAAGGCTGCAGATCTGTGATCTGTGTACTTGCATATTATGAAGTGCTTGTGTGAATGGATAACTCTGGGGAGTGGAGAAAAGGCCAGAGGTCATGTGCGAAGCGGACTCTTTCTCAGCTGCAACCAGAATGGAGAAAGGAAAACAAAACCAAAAACACTTGCTTGGTTTCTCCTTGCCTACAGCAACTCCCCTCACCCCCTTTTCTTTGAATCTTCTGGCATTCCATAAAGGTATTCAGGAGTAAATGTGCAGATCAGCCCTAGGCCCAAGGGTTGCATCCATACGCTTTTTGCAGCAGAGAAGGACAGCTTCAAGAACAAGAACGCAGAATTCATAATTCTAGTTTTATGAACTTGTCTCCCCTTTAGGAGCTAGATATAAACTGGGTTACACTTTTTGATTACTACGAAATGTTGACCTCAAAGTCATAATAACTTTTTTGGTGTGCCCCCCCCACCGCAGTATTAAGTTTCTGACATGTAATAGCTGTAGTAAAAATTTATTCTCCGTGTCCCCCCTCCCTCCAACCCGCTGCTGAGAGTGGCCTTCGCAGTGCAATAAGAGCCCATATCATTATGTATTATGGCCGTTTCAGCAGCCGTGTTGCGAAGAAACCAGTTCTGTTACTTCACTTCATTTGCAAGTAGAGCAGCAGCACCCTTTCGGTTAAGCCAGATATTTCACTCCAAAGCCAGTGGAGGCTCTGCTCAGCTCTGCCAGTGCAGGGCAAGCCATGCAACATTTGTGTGTGTGTGTGTGTGTGTGTGTGTAAGTAGGAGGTCTGCTATTTGTACAGGATGAAAGAGTAAATAATAATAATAATAATCTGAAAGCAACTGTGTTTCCTACAGGATTAACCCTTTGAAAGTATTTC
Organism: Lacerta agilis; assembly: GCF_009819535.1. Taxonomy (NCBI): domain Eukaryota; kingdom Metazoa; phylum Chordata; class Lepidosauria; order Squamata; family Lacertidae; genus Lacerta; species Lacerta agilis. The sequence goes on along the minus strand of NC_046315.1, from coordinate 79,731,832 downwards.
CTACCCTCAATCCCTTGAGCGAGTGTCTCCAGCATGCTTAATTCACTGTCCATATAATTTATACATGTGACTGGACCCAAACGTGTCTGCTCTGCACATGCTCCGAGTTCTCAACCACTGATTTAGTGATGCGCAAGTAGCCTCTCCGTGTTAACGTCATGGGTGCACCCTGTCATTTCGGATAGACGGGTAAATGTTCTCCGTGTCTATATTTTTAGAAGCATTCTCTTTACCATTTAATGTGTACCATTCAGCTCACCTTTGTGAATTGCGTTGCAGCCTTCTGGTGCCACTTCTGATGATAGCACAGTTGTATTCTGCAAGGCGTTGCATAATGGGCCCAGGCAGGCCCATTATGTGACCCACGAGAGCAGCAAAATAACCAGGCTGTACAATGGTGATGGTTTCGGGGAGTCTGCTATCATATTGATAGATATTGCACTGTCCAGAATACGACAACAGTTGGGGGGAAAGGACTTTTTTTTTTTTAATGCCTAGAGTGACAAAATCCCTTCACTGAGTCTTTTCAAGCTCTTGGCCCACAGAAGAACCTCCCGCTTTTGCTTTGTGCTGCAATGTCATAAATTGTGGCGCAAACCTTCACACCAGCCGTCTGCAGATGAAATGGAACTGCAAGTGGGGAAGAAAAGAGGAACTCAATGCATCTCATTCCCAGCTACATTCCATCTGCTTTAGCGCACCAGGGGCAACTCCTTCTCCCCAAAACTATTCATTTAGAACAAGAAAAGGTGGTGGAGAGAGGAAACTGAGCCACTGAGCCACTGAACGAGATTCCCCCACCCCCCTGCCCTCCCAAATATGATACGCCTCTTCATGCGAACTATTCCATGCCGGATTGAGGAGCCAAAGGCGAATTATCCACGCTATGAGTGCATCCTGTCATTTTGAAGGGGGAAGGTCATTTTGGATAGAAAAGTTTCTCGCAAAGGTTCACGACTCACAGGAGGGAGCTGCTCCATGCCTGAAAGGTCTAAAGAGGCATTTAAAAAAAGAGAGAGAGAAGCCAGCATGCCCCTTCTCAGTAGCATACTTAACAAAGCATGCCCCATCCTTCTTTGTAACGTAGCCATACTTGCTTAATCCACCATAACAGGACTTTGATGGAAAAGAAAGCGCTGAGGAGAGAGCTAATGGACCCTACTGTATTTCCAAAGGGGAGCCTGCCATTCAGGAAGTGTCATATTTAAAGAACATTAAAGGTAGGGAGCTGTAAAGAGTGCAGAGTATTCAGACAAAGCTGAGGGTATGCTACTTTTTTATTTTTTAGAACTGACAAAAGTGCTCATGTAATAACATGGTTAAACTTGTAAATGGAAGACAGCTGTGCGCTGTGCGTCCAAACAATAAATCATTTCACTTTTACTTCCTTTCATCTTCATAATACCAAACTTGGTGAGGCGGATGTTTGTACTGACAAACCGGTATCTAAGAAATTGGGGCAAGTTAAGCTTTGCCAGGATACTTTTCCTTGTTCTCCACTCGAGTGGCCCACCTGTCATCAAGGAATCTCTTGTGGAAATTTGCGCTTTGCTTGCGATTGCCAGAAGTTTTCCTGCTGGGGATGGAGGGGGGGGTGGCTCTTCCAAAAGCAATGTGCCAGTTGTTAAATGCTCCGGGATCTATAAATCAGGTTGCTGCTGCTCTCTTAAACTTGGGAATTGTACAGCCGACTAATTCAGTTAGCGTGCTCAGATAATCCCAAGAGCACTTGGAATGTGTGGGAGACAGGTGACATGACATTTGCTGAAGACTTGCCAGCTCTGTCTTGAAGGCTTTCAAGAACACAAATTATTTCATCATTCTAGGAGAAGGGCCCCAGGTCAATGGCAGAACATCTGCCCAGATTCAATCCCCAACATCGCCAGGTAGGGCTGGGAGAGACCACATGCTGAGACCACAGAGCTGCTATCAATCAGTGTGGACAACATTCAGCTAAACGGACCAATGGTCTGACTCAATATAAGACAGCTCTCTTTGTTCCTAAACAACCTAGATGACATTTGGTTAAAAAATAAGGAGCTTGGTATATAGGGATTGTTCATTATAAGCATTTTCAGAAACTGAAAAAGTTTAACCAAAATAGCCAGTATGGCATAGTAGATAGAATATTGCAGACCCTCTAAGTGTCCCTACTTTCCAGGGACAGTCCTGGATTTACAGAATCTACCCTGGTTTCTAATATGATCCTGGATCAAATCAAATCAAATTTGATCCCGTTTTTCCTTAGGGTGTCCATATTTTCAATGGAGAAATCTTGGAGAGCATGGAGTTCTGCGACCCCCCGGGCCAAGGAGATAAGTAACTATATAACCTTTAGAAGACATCATAGTTTGGTGGTGTTATCAAGAAGCTTGGTTCACCTGGAACTTTGCATGTGCCGGGTGTATTGCTGCGATGGGCAGAGACAATAGGCTTCTGAGTACAAGTTGCTGGAAACTGAGCAGTGAATGCAATGCTTTTGGAAAGGATTTGGTGGAAGCCACAGCAATTCAAGGCAAATAGTCTCCCGTGTGGGGAAGTCCTAGTGGCCCCTGTCAAATATCCTCTCTGTGGTAGCTCCTATAAGGGAATTTCACAAGAGCAGGTGTGCATCATGAGCCCTTCCCGTATCAAATGCAAGTAGATGCCCTTATTCTTAATGAACTCTAGGAAAGTAACAACAAGGTTACACTCCAGCAATGCTCTTTAGCTGGTAATTGCTTAAATTTACATTTCCTAGTGCTGTCTAGATGTTTTGGACTTCAGTTCCCATCCCCCTTGGTCATTGGCCACATTGGCGGGGACTGGTGGTAGAGCAAGTCCAAAACATACAGGTATGGTGGTTACCAGGTTGGGTTGATTGCTCTAGGTCAGGGTTTCCCAAACTTAGGCCTCCAGCTGTTTTTGGACTACAATTCTCACCATCCCTGACCACTGGTCCTGTTAGCGAGGGATGATGGAAGTTGTAGCCCAAAAAGTACCAGAGACCCAACTTTGGCAAGTACTGCTCCAATACGGCAGTGCCCACCTGAGGAAAGTTCATTGACAAATTCTCCTGGAATAAGACAGACGTTGGGGGGGGGGTGATATTCAGCATTGTTTTACTTGTAGCAGACCTATTTAAATTAATAGACTTAACACAGGGGTAGGCAACCTAAGGCCCATAGGCCGGATGCGGCCCAATCGCCTTCTGAATCCAGCCCACGGACGGTCCGGGATTCAGCGTGTTTTTACATGAGTAGAATGTGTGCTTTTATTTAAAATGCATCTCTGGGTTATTTGTGGGGCATAGGAATTCATTCATCCCCCCCCCCCAAAAAAAACGGTCCGGCCCACCACATGGTCTGAGGGACGGTGGACCGGCCCACGGCTGAAAAAGGTTGCTGACCCCTGATTAACATCTCCATGTCCATTAATTTCAGTGGGTCTACTCTGAGTAAAAACTTAGTTGAATGTCACCCATAGAAAGCGACAAGAGGAGTGGAAGCACCAAATAAATTCACCTATATTATTACATTTAATAACTCTGAAAATAGGTGGTATCTCACACTAGACCAGATGATGATAAGTTTCAATAACAAGCTATTAAAAATAATTATTATTATGTTGCTTTGCTTGATCTATGGATTAGGGTGAGGGTAAAGAGAAAGCCTTCGGATCCATCTGTTGAAAATGCCATTATTTTCTTGGTTGCTTGCTCTTTGTTTTCTTCATAAGTTTGCTGTATTTTTTTTTAAAAAAATTATTTGTATTTTATTAAGTTGATTTCAGTTAAAAGAAATAAAGTGATACAGAAAAAAGAGGGAAAAGTGAGAGGGAGAAAAGCGACAATATGCAATTTCTTAAAAATATTTTAAGAATGATAATTAAATTCACATATTTTTTAAAAAATAAGAAATACTTCAGTATGGATTCAGCAACGCCATTAGATCTAGGACACCATCCCCACCCAAACAATGTCAAAGTATGCAGAAACGACATTTTTTTGGTGCTATTTCCCACAAGGCATGAATTCTCAGCATTATCCAGCAGGGGGCAAGAAAGTATAACTGATGGAGCACTTTCATCCCCCTTTTCCCCCCATAGCACTTTTTCCCAAGACAATCAGATCGGAAATGTTAAACAGAATAGCCTAAGGAAGGAACATGAAAGCTAGAAAACATTCCCCCCTTTAGATCATAATGGCTTTTAAACACAGCTTTTTTTTAAAGTCTTCGAGGATTTCCATAGGAAAGACAAAGTGGCAAAGGACCACCGGGGTTGCCACCTGGCGCAGGCTGCCATGTCAGCACGGTGGGAAATATGCCAAAGAGAGAGAGAGAGAGAGAGAGAGAGAGAGAGAGAGAGAGAGAGAGACCAGCTTTGCTCCGAAAATTGTGTGTGCAATAGTTATAGTGTACATTGAGCTGCTTCTGTTCTGCACCCAGGGCACAGGAGAAGTTGCAGCAGAGAACACAATGGGACTTTTCAAGCTTAAAACAAAACAAAACATTATTAGGAGAATTTCATTTATTAAAAGATAGGGTGAGGAAACAAAGAACGAAAGGCAAAAGAGAGAGAGAGAGAATAAAAAAAGAAAGAAAAAATACTGTTACATCACCATACATCAATACACAGATGTGTATATTCTTATTACAGTATCCTAATAAACATATGGGACCCAGGTGGCGCTTTGGGTTAAATCACAGAGCCTAGGGCTTGCTGATCAGAAGGTCGGCGGTTCGAATCCCTGCCACGGGGTGAGCTCCCGTTGCTCGGTCCCAGCTCCTGCCCACCTAGCAGTTCGAAAGCATGTCAAAGTGCAAGTAGATAAATAGGGACTGCTCCATCGGGAAGGTAAACAGTGTTTCCGTGCGCTGCTCTGGTTCGCCAGAAAGCGGCTTTGTCATGCTGGCCACATGACCCGGAAGCTGTCTGCGAACAAACGCCGGCTCCCTCGGCCTATAGAGCGAGATGAGCGCTGCAACCCCAGAGTCGGACACGACTGGACCTGATGGTCAGGGGTCCCTTTACCTTTACCTTTAATAAACATACGATTGCCAGTAACCTGATATATTCTGTGTAAACTCATTCCAAATATTGTACTTACTTACCCAGAGAAAGTCCGTGTCGATAAGCTTGCTCGTTGTTTTCTTTATAAGTTTGCTGTGTTGTTATCTTTGTTTTTTAATATTTACATTTTGTTAAGTTGATTTCAGTTAAAAGAAATAAAGCGATGCAGGGGGGTGGGGAAAGAAAGGAAAAGTGAGAGGGAGGAAAACAACAACAACAACAGAGATACATATAAAAGCAAAAATATGCAAAAATATATTATTTAAAATATTTAAAGAATAATAATTAAATTCACATTAAAAATACTACAGTATGGACTCAGCAACACCATTAGATCTAGGAGATCATACCCACCCAATGTCAAAGCATGCAGAACTGACCCTTTTGCTGCAGTTTCCCACAAGGCATGAATTCTCAGCTTTATCCAGCCAATGTTGTCATGTTATCAAGCCATTGATTAAGGGAAATCATATTTCTATTCTTCCAATTTGTCAGCATTGGTCTCTTGGCCACTCTTAGGATGCCAAGAATCCATTTTTCACTGTCCTGTTGTCAGTTTCCATACAATGGGTATATAGTTCAAGAGCATATACACCCCGGGGAAATCTTAACTAAAATTCTGTAGTGTCTTGTTGATATAGTCCAGCTCTTTCTCCCGAAAGCATACACAGTAAAAACATATACATTTCAAAGAAGCACTGTCCATATTATGTCTCCAACAAAGAGCTACATTACATAGTCCTTTCTTAAGCAAACGTATGGGAGGCCAATCGATTCTAAATAGTAATTTTTTGTTGTATAAGTCTCAGTTTAAGATCCATTGATCCATCTGATACCAAGGCCAAGATATTTCCCTGCTGTCCAGGACTTTCCAAAGTTCTTGAACTTGGTTCAGGCCCCCTCCCCTTTAGTCCTATTCAGAGTGGACCAATTCAAATGAACTGACAGGGCTAAACATAGGCCCATGAATTTCTGCCATTAATATGGCAGAATAAATTGATGGAATACACAGAATTAGTGACTATGACTATGAAACTAAGAAATAAGGAACATTCTTTCCAGTAGCACCTTAGAGAACAACTAAGTTTGTACTTGGTATGAGCTTTTGTGTGCATGCACACTTCTTCAGATACACTGAAATGGAAGTCACTAGACCCTTAAATATAGTGAGGGAGTGGGGAGGGGTATTACTCAGAAGGGTGGTGGGAATGGGTGATGAGCTGATAGGTGTGGAAAACCTGTTGACGACTCTTAACGGCTGCAATTGGTCTTGCAGGGAAAGGCAAGGGGTGAGATGGCTAAATATAGCTTTGTCATTTATAATGAGATAAGAATCCAATGTATTTGTTCAGACCAGGTTCCTCCATGGTTTTAAGTTTGGTGATTAGTTGCAATTCAGCCACTTCTCTTTCCAGTCTACACGGCAGACCAACACGGCTACCCACCTGTAAGAAATAAGGAAGAGTCACAGATCAGAGATGAGTGGAAGTGAAGAGTATCTCAGAGGGTATGGTAGCCAGTTTAACCTACAAGTAGGAATGAACATGTGAGCAGCAGATAACATGAAATATAGGAAGATCTGAGATGAAAATGGGTGGAATAATAGATTATGCAGCCGCCAAAAGACAACCCAGAATGCCAGGGAGAGATGGACTGGGAAGTCCGAGGATAAGAGGTAAGGATGAACATTGTATGGTGTATCTGTAAGTTGTAAAAATACATAAACAACAATATTTTTTATGAGTCTTCTTGGAGTATAACTTAAATTGGGTACAACCGTATGAGTCTTGCAACGATCCTCACTGAAATATAAACTCTGAAAATATATGGAGCAATTTTCTCTCCCCCCCCTCTCCATATTCTTCCAGTGGAACTTTGCATCTTCTCTAACTGCAAGTTCTAACCTATTTTTCTGCCTCTAACCTAGCACAGGTAAAGTAATGGCTTTGCAGGCCCTCTGTTAATGCACCCTTTGTGATCCAAAGTGCCTTGTGAAGAGACGGTTTCAAGCAGTTGTCCAAAGGGCCAAACAGATGGTATGTATAACCAAGAATTGCAATGATAGCAGAGAGATTGTTTAAGCTGCACAGCCAATAATTCTGCCCAGTTCCGGCCATAATGAATGCAGTAATGGTCAGCTCCTGGGAGTATGTTGCAACTCTCTAGCACGTGGTGCTCATGCTTACTTGTATTCTGGTAAATCTGTGCAGTACCCAATAAACTTTTAAAGAATCTTCTGGATCTTTTTCCTTAAAAAAAAAGATGAGACACAACCGCCGTTTTCCTCTGGAGATATTATTCTACTTCTAAATGCATTCTACCTTCTGGAAACTCTCCTGATACAGCGGCAACCATCTGTTTAGCTGCTTGCGTATCCGTGGCTGTCCTCCTGTTGCAGCCCTCTGAATCAGGGCAAATGGATATTCCTGTGTGTGTGTGTGTTAGCATATAGGTTACCTTCCCCACTCTCTTTTGCCCAGCAACAGAGACCATCTGGCTGCTTCTAGGAGTTGACTTTAAGGGAGGAAGTGAGCAGATCCTTCTCAGGTGTCTGTCTTCCCTCTCTCCTTCCCACCTCTTCTTCTCCCCACTCTCTTCCTTTTAGATTTGATCAACATAGGAAGCAGCATCAGAACGACATGGATGCAACAGAGCAGAAGCTCGAGTTGGCCAAATGGGCAAGTTGCGTTTCATACTGCAATAATGACAGTGAGTTCGGTTATTGTACCCGTCTTCCCAACAGTCAGGGCTTTTTTCCCAGGACTCGACTACACAGCTGCAAATAAAACGTTTTAAATGTGGTGTAAAGTGCAATACACAAAGGTGGCACTAGATGTTGACAGTGAGCTATGCAAAATTCAATGTATTTTTCAAAACATTTTTAAAGCATTCTTGTAGCGTTTTTAATATACGTGTAGATTCCATCTCAGTGGGAACTCACCAGAACTAAGTTCCAGCACCTCTTAGCTGGGTTCCGGAACCTCTTTTTCTAGAAAAATAGCACTGCCAACAGTGCCCCCAAACAGCAGCTCAAAAAAGCATAAGCAGAACATTCCTAATCCAGGGATTTCCATAGGAGAAAAAGCAGTTTTTATTAATGAAACTGAAGTGGGCAAATGGGCCTCCCAGTTTAGGGAGTTCTGCATGTGGCGTGGGGCACAACTTCTTGGAATGCTCTCATATGTCAGTAATCATAAGTAACAAACCAGGGCACAGTCTACACACCTTAAAAACACTGTGAAAATGCTTTTAAAAAACTGTGTTAAAAAATACTCACCGTGCACACAAAAGCTCATACCAATAACAAACTTAGTTGGTCTCTGAGGTACTACTGGAAGGATTTTTTAAATTTCAACTCCATCTAGTGTCACATTGTATATTGCGTTTAAAACACACTGAAAGCGTTTTATTTGCAGCTGTATGGCTGAGTGCCAGGGCAGCAAACTAACATTTTCACTCCCTATGCAGCACTACTTGTCTTCTGGCTGGGAGTGAAATTCTAAAAACAAACAAAACAAAAACAAACAAACATGGAAATATTTAAAGTGCATTGTTTGAGGTGGTACGATCTATTCTACTATCTCAAAAAACTGCTCTCTCGTTCTGCTATATCTGTACAATAGGTCTGAGACTATGACAATCGGCACCGATTGTGCTGTGGGGGAGCTCCCCCCCCAACCTGTGCATGCAAGCACTCTGTTGTATGAACAGTGCTACACATGCTTGTCCATATGCAGAGCAGCTCCATCATTCCAGTAATGTATGTTTATAAGGCAGGTATAGCCAGCCTCTGGTTGCTTGCCGTATATGCTTGATTTGAGGCGTTTGGCCTGATGAATCACAGATTATGCAGAGCTATAGATATGCAGCCCCATATTTTGTGGTTGCTGCTGGTCTCCAACGTCACACAAGTGGTGTATAGTTGGGGAACAGATGTCTCCAGTCAGACATGGGCTTTCAGCTTATTCACAGGCTATGGTTACTCCAGTCTGAAAGGGTTATGTCCATGTGCTTGAAGGAACTGCCTGTGAAACTGGACGTGTCTTTGGTGTTTCTCCTATGTGCACAGAGCATTGTAGAATTCAGGAAAGCATGAATGGTTCAGTGGAAGTTTTGGGGTTCCCTGTCCATAGCAAGAGACCACAACTTGGGGATATAGTTTTTGAGAAGTGTATGCTACTGATTGATACACACATTGGTTTGTTTCTGGGCACATTGGTTTGTTCTGAGATTACTATGGGGAGTAGCTCACTTGCATCTAATTGTCAAGAGACTCACAGAATAATCTTACGATGAAATGCTGTTTCAACCTCTGTTTTAGAACTGCTGTCATCAATGTTAATATCTGAAATTGAGTAGTCATATCCACAAAAACAAGTCAGATATATAGTATGCCTCTATATTTCTACAAGAGTGTGGGCTACAACTCAAAACTAACCTCCCCCTCCACATGATATCAAGTGATCTTGAATTTTATGTTTTTGTTCCCCCCGTGTGGTTTATTATTATTATCTGCCATTAAGCAATATGAACCAAACTTGGGAAATGCAACAAATGAAATATAACAAGGGGGAAACCTTTTCTTCTCAATGAATGAAGCTAAAGTAGGACTGAGCTCACAAAAATTATGTACTGTAAAAAAGGCCAGACTTATCATGTACTGTTTGCACGGTCCAAAACATACACTAGAGAAGGTGTTCCTCAATGGGTATTTAATGAATCGTAAGTTGTTGAAACACTAGTTATTTCTGGCTAGCTGGAAGGAAGCCCACATTGAATTCTAAAAACGAAATCTAAGAATATGCAAATAAAAGGGGAACCTTTGGTTTGTAAACTGATGCAAAAAAAGGGAGGGGAAGGCAGTTTTGCAATCTAATATTCAAACAGGAATTTAGCATGCTAGAAAACATAAATATATGATAACACACATTTGTAATAGTTATGCTGAGAGACCAATTTGTTGTTGTTCAGTCGTGTCCGACTCTTCGCGACCCCATGGCCCAGAGCACGCCAGGCACTCCTGTCTTCCACTGCCTCTCATAGTTTGGCCAAACTCATGCTAGTCGCTTCAAGAACACTGTCCAACCATCTCATCCTCTGTCGTCCCCTTCTCCTTGTGCCCTCCATCTTTCTCAACATCTGGGTCTTTTCTAGGGAGTCTTTTCTTCTCATGAGGTGGCCAAAGTACTGGAGCCTCAGCTTCAGGATCTGTCCTGAGACCAATATAATATTCTAATTGCATAGAGAGTGGTGTGATATCATATGCCACTCCTACTCTGACAGTGGAACACCAACTTTATCCTATGGGTCTTCTCTCTGAGAAGGGAAATCAAGGTTCAGGAAATCGGAACGTGGCGTAAAAAATGTCAGACGTGCCCACCAGTTGGGGACTGCCAGTGACGAAAACCCACATGCTGCCCACAACAGAAGAAGCAAGCCAATAAACTCGTGGCAATGGGGATATGCCCCCCGGCATGCAATCCTGTGTCATGCAACACACAAAAGAATGTCATAGCTCCCCAGATCCATCACATACCCTCCAATATTTCTCCAATGAAAATAGGGGGAACCCTACTCAACAGCAACAACAACAATTTTAATTTTTTGTACCCCACCCATCTGACTAGGTTGCCCCAGGTGCTCTGGGTGGCTTCCAACATATATAAGAACATAATAAAGCATTAAACATGAATAAAATACAGGGCTGGCTTCAGATATCTTCTAAAGGCTGTATAGTTAAATAATAATAACAATAATTTCATTATTTAAAATACAGTGTTCCTATTTGAGCATACATAATGAACAGTAATCTACTATAGTACGGTCACAACTTATGCATATTTAGCTTAATAATAATAATTTTATTATTTGGTCCCTGCCCATCCGACTGGGTTGCACCAGCCACTTTGCGCGGCTCCCAACATATATAAAAGCATAACAAAATATTAAAGATTAATAAAACTACGCTCTACAGGTCTTCCTTCAGATGTCTTCTAAAGATTGCACAGTTACTTATCTCCTTGGCTTGGGGGGTCATATAACTCCATACCCTCCAACATTTCTCCGATGAAAATAGAGACGTCCTAAGGAAAAGCAGGGCATTCCAGGATCAAATCAGAAACTGGGATGGCTTCTGTAAATCTGGGACTGACCCTGGAAAATAGGGACACTTGGAGGGTGTGCCATCAGCCCCAGTGACTCAGGTAGCAATGGCCCAGTACTGCAAGTCTTTAGGCATCCTTTCCCACTTGGGCTCCTGTTAGTATCCCAAGGGAGAGGTCACACAATGCCCATCTGGTTCCCTTGGTAGCAGGCCTGAGCAGAGCACACGCAACCCTCCCTTGGACAAAGGTTCAAGAGACCCATCAAGGGATGGAAAGATCCTTCTGCCAAGCAACCAAAGGGAGAGGCCAGGACCTCGGACCGAGGGGAATCACAGGTGCACAATGGCATGACTTAACTGCACAGGTCTTGGGGTTGGGAAGCAAGAGGCGGTAATATGAACCTCAGCTGGGGGGAGATAACCTTGGCTTGCTTAGCCCAAAATGGTCTTGTTTTGGAGCAAAGAGAGGGTTACGAAAGAGCTACAGCAGCAGATAGGAACTAGACATATGGAGGCTAGACAGCAGCAGCTGTGAGTGCATATATTGTTTTCTTATACTTGCTTAATATAATGTATTTTTATGCTATTTTCACTAACCACATGGGCTCTAGTGCACCCTTTTTGTACACGTGGCTGGAGAACCGCACCACAACATTTGGAGATGTGAACATTTCAAAGGATGGCTGGGTTTCAGTTTGCGTATTGTTTTAGAAGGTGAAAATGGGGCAAGTTTGCCTTTTAAATGCAACCTCAGTAAAATTTCTGCCCCATCCCTTCTTGCAAGTTGAGCAGGCCTGAATTAGCCTTATCACTTGGCCATGTGTTGTCAGCAGTTGCTTACTGCACATTTCTCAGCATGCTGCAATGAGGACGCGGTAAATGGAAACATCCAAGAAACATCTCGGTATACAGAGCTTGGTTTTGATCATTAAAACACAGGCATACATACGCACCTGGAGAATCAAAAACTGTCTAATATAATTTTGGGCCTATTACTCTACAAATTGATGCACATTTGGCTTCTGTACATGTAAATTATCCATACTAAACATAATGCTAAATATATTCTACCGGCAATTCATTAACTTGTCGCAGGCAGACTGCATGGGGAGCCTGATCACAGCTCGAGTGGAAATTAGCATGTCTGTAAGAAAAATATCAGAATTTCACATATTTGGCAGATGATAAACGTGCGAGAGCTCATCTGAACACAATGTGCTTGCTTCCGTCCTGCAAAGGTTTCAGAACATAAGTTTTATAATGTGCCAATTTGTATATCTCATTATGAAGATTTTGTCGTGCAATCCGAAACGCATTAACAGGGAATGCTTTGTAAGCCAGTGGTTGGAATGGAGGCTGAGGGTTTATTCGCACTTACCTTTTGACTTGCTCTTTCCAGGTGCAGGCCTGTGTTTTAAAGCTCTGTGTCCGAGTGCACTCTGTGTCCAGCAGGTGATGTTAGCTTTTCGACATTGCGATGTACCACCAGCCAAACATTGCGATATAGCAATACATTGTGATGTTGAAAAGCAGAGGGAGAAATAAGCAGCATTGGGTGAAATTGCCTCAGCCCCCTCAGTGAAAGCAGTAGTGGTTTTACCATGGTGCCACACAGGCCCAGCTTGTTCCTCCACGCACTGGTCACTGGTAGCTGAGGGAGCTCATTTTTCCCTCAGCGCACCGGGCGCTGTCAGCAGAGGGAGTCCACGTCTGGCACACTGAGGGAGGAAAAGCACAAGGCTGGCGCAAGGTAGCTTCCGATGTTGAGCGCATTTTACTCTGCATAGAACATGCTGGATTCAGCTGAACAGTTGCATAAGCAGGAGCCAAGGCAAGAACCCGGCACACATGCTGCCCACAGGAGGAGGAAGAGGAGGAGGAGTTTGGATTTGATATCCCGCTTTTCACTACCCGAAGGAGTCTCATAGCGGCTAACGTTCTCCTTTCCCTTCCTCCCCCACAACAAACACTCTGTGAGGTGAGTGGGGCTGAGAGACTTCAAAGAAGTGTGACTAGCCCAAGGTCACCCAGCAGCTGCACGTGGAGGAGTGGAGACGCGAACCCAGTTCCCCAGATTATGAGTCTAACGCTCTTAACCACGGCGCCCTCGGTGAGCATCCTGGAAGGCATGGCGGCGATGTCAAACCCCCCCCCATGGATGACACCCTACCGCACCCCCTTCCTCTGTCAGTGCCTCCTCTCTCCTTCCCCTGCACTGCTAAGCCATACCCTCCAACATTTATCCACTGAAAACAGTGATGTCCTATTCCATAATAATAATCACAAAAATTTAATTATTTATACTCTGCCCATCTGACTAGGTTGCCCCAGCTGCTCTAGGCGGCTTCTAGCATATATAAAAACATAGGTAAAGGTAAAGGGACCCCTGACCATTAGGTCCAGTCGTGTCTGACTCTGGGGTTGCGGCGCTCATCTCGCGTTACTGGCCGAGGGAGCCGGCGTACAGCTACAAAACATTAAACTTTTTTTTTTAAAAAAAACTTCCCTATACAGGGCTGCCTTCAGATGTCTTCTTAAGGTTCTCTAGTTACTTATCTCCTTAGCTCGGGGGTCGCCTAACTCCGTGCCCTCCCAACATTTCTCTGATGGAAATAGGGATGTCCTAAGGCAAAGCAGGATGTTCTGGGGTCAAATCAGAAACAGGGATGGCTTCTGTAAATCTGGGAATGTCTCTGGAAAATAGGGGCACTTGGAGGGTCTGCCCTGCTTTCCTCAAATGCACTCTGGAGGGGCAGGGGAACCCATGTACAGGGCAAGCATTTCATTGACCTTGAGCACTACGCCGAATATCGCCCAATATTACCAAGTAGGATGATGTCACGTGTGACAGTGGCAGACTTTGGGCTCTCGATTTTCAGCTGTGCCCTGTGTGACGCTAAAATTCAGTGCCCTTGCCTCCCAGGCCACATTGAACATCACTGTTGCGGTGATGCCCAGTGCAGCCCAGGCAGTTGTACTACCCTAACACCAGAGCCGTCTCATCCATAGAAGCCGGTGGCGCGGTGCGCCAGGGCGCTGGGCGCCCCAGGGGCGCCCCCGCGAGCCCGCCGGCATACCGGGCTCCTCCTCCCCAACCCGCCCCCGCCCCCGCGCGCAGCCGGCCGCCCGCCCGATGCAGCGCGAGCTGCCCAGCAGCGCCGCGCCGTCCAGCTGCGCGCGGAGCGTGAGCTGCGCGGGAGCGCGAGCCGGCCGCCCTCGCCTCCCATCCCGGAAGCGCTGGAAGGGCGCGCAGAGCCCCGCGCCGCTCCAGCGCCACGCCCCTCACCCCCCGCTCGCCCACCCCCCTCCCAAGGGGCGGCAAGCGCGGGAGGGAGGCGGCGGAGAGGCGGCATGGCGGGGGCGCCGGAGGGATAGCCGCGCCAGGGCGGCAGATCCCCTTAAGACGGGTCTGCCTAACACCACCTCCGTGTGAGACCTTCACATCCTGCCAAACAGATTTCAATACAGGGCTAAAATTCCACCCAGCCCCCTTTCACAAGATTTTTTAAATTTTACACAGGAGAATAATTCCGTTATGGCTGTCATGGTTAGTTATATGTACTGCTTCTGCTGCTACTACTACTGAAGTTTTATGTCAATGCTAACTTTATAGATTACTTTCAGGTGTCTCTTCAAAATAGAAAACAATTTAATGCATTTAAAATTTACTTGTCGAAGGCTCACGGGAGCCTTACAGAATCCACGTTAATTCTTCAGAGTCAACGTTAATCCCTTCAGAAAAATCTGAGGAAGAGTCGCTGCAGTGTAGCAAGGCAATATTTTGGAATTATTTCTTGTACAAACAGCTGATAACATTATTATTATTTTTTTAAAGCATGGTGGTGCTTCTGAGCTAACATCATTCTAAAAGCACACAATTCAAAGAAAAAATTAACCCACCATATCTTTTATTTTAATTAGTGAGAGAATGTGAGTAGGTTGTGGTAAAACACACGACAATGGGCAGCTTTCAATGACTTATCTCCACAGTCTGAAATTGTCTTCGCTTCTTGGCATTCTTTTCAACAACGACTTCTTTTCTCCATTCTCAGCTGGTGCCATACCAGGGAAGGAACAGTTTAAAAGTAACTTTTTGAGAGTTTTGAGTGCTAGAAGTTGCAATCCTACGCATGCATATTGATGGTACTTACTTCTTACTGTTAAGGTTTTTTATTGAAGTCCGCCCCCCCCCACAATACAATACAGCAGGGGTGGCCAACTCATAAGAGACTGTGATCTACTTACAGGGTTGAAAACTGGCAGTGATCTACCCCTTTTTTTGGGGGGGGGGTTCAGGTCAAAGTTGTTGAGCTTTTTCGTGGAGGAGGAAAGCCCTGGTTTTTGGGTGGTGCAGGGCAAAAAAAATTGAGCTTTTCTTAGGGGAGCCAAAGTTGTTGAGATTCTTTGGGGGAGCCAGTGATCTACCACAGACGTCCAGTGATCTACCGGTAGATCACAATCTACCTGTTGGACGTGCCTGCAATACTGTATAGAAAGCTGATGTGAAGACCACCTCAGATTTTGTCACATGTGTGTTGGTGGTGTGACCGTGAAATTGCAGTGCATCACCCCCTGTGATTTTCCAAGTTAATGGGGCTCTAAACGGGTTTTTTTTTTGGGGGGGGGATCTTTAACATGGAAATGCATGCTAAACACCAGCTATAATAATAATAATAATAATTTATTATTTGTACCCCGCCCATCTGGCTGGGTCTCCCCAGCCACTCTGGGCGGCTTCCATCAAACATTAAAATACATTTAAAATATCACAGTTTAAAAACTTCCCTAAACAGGGCTGCCTTTAGGAATTTTCTGAATGTCAGGTAGTTGTTTATTCCCTTGACTTCTGATGGGAGGGCGTTCCACAGGGCGGGCGCCACTACCGAGAAGGCCCTCTGCCTGGTTCCCTGTAGTTTTGCTTCTCGCAGTGAGGGAACCGACAGAAGGCCCTCGGCGCTGGATCTCAGTGTCCGGGCTGAATGATGGGGGTGGAGACGCTCCTTCAGGTATACAGGACCGAGGCCGTTTAGGGCTTTAAAGGTCAGCACCAACACTTTGAATTGTGCTCGGAAACGTACTGGGAGCCAATGTAGATCTCTCAGGACCGGTGTTATGTGGTCCCGGCGCCCCTCCCAGTCACCAGTCTAGCTGCCGCATTCTGGATTAATTGCAGTTTCCGGGTCACCTTCAAAGGAAGCCCCACATAGAGCGCATTGCAGTAGTCCAAGCGGGAGATAACTAGAGCATGTACCACTCTGGCGAGACAGTCCACGGGCAGGTAGGGTCTCAGCCTGCGTACCAGATGGAGCTGGTAGACAGCCGCCCTGGACACAGAATGAACCTGTGCCTCCATGGACAGCTGTGAGTCCAAAATGACTCCCAGGCTGCGCACCTGGTCCTTCAGGGGCACAGTTACCCCATTCAGGACCAGGGAGTCCCCCACACCCACTCGCCCCCTATCCCCCAAAAACAGTACTTCTGTCTTGTCAGGATTCAACCTCAATCTGTTAGCCGCCATCCATCCTCCAACCGCCTCCAGGCACTCACACAGGACCTTCACCGCCTTCACTGGTTCTGATTTAAAAGAGAGGTAGAGCTGGGTATCATCCGCATACTGATGAACACCCAGCCCAAACCCCCTGATGATCTCTCCCAGCGGCTTCATATAGATATTAAAAAGCATGGGGGAGAGGACGGAACCCTGAGGCACCCCACAGGTGAGAGCCCAGGGGTCCGAACACTCATCCCCCATCACCACTTTCTGAACACGGCCCAGAAGGAAGGAGCGGAACCACTGTATAACAGTGCCCCCAGCTCCCAACCCCTCTAGCCGGTCCAGAAGGATGTTATGGTCGATGGTGTCAAAGGCCGCTGAGAGATCCAGCAGAACTAGGAAACAGCTCTCACCTTTGTCCCTAGCCCGCCGGAGATCATCGACCAGCGCGACCAAGGCAGTTTCAGTCCCATGATGAGGCCTGAATCCCGATTGGAAGGGATCCAAATGGTCCGCATCCTCCAGGCGTGCCTGGAGTTGTTCCGCAACCACCCGCTCAATCACCTTGCCCAAGAATGGTAAATTTGAGACTGGGCGATAGTTGGCCATATTGGCCGGGTCTAAAGATGTTTTTTTAAGAAGCGGTTTAATGACCGCCTCCTTCAGCGGGTATGGGAAGACTCCCTCACAGAGGGAAGCGTTCACCACCCCGCGGAGCCCATCGCCCAGTCCTTCCCGGCTCGCTTTTATTAGCCAGGATGGGCAAGGATCAAGGACACAGGTGGTTGGTTTCACTCGTCCAAGCAGCCTGTCCACATCCTCGGAGGTAACAGATTGAAATTGATCCCATGAAACATGACTAGACAGAGCTCTAGCACTCTCCCGCCCCAGCCCTGCTCCCACGGTGGAATCTACCTCCTTCCGAATCTGAGCGACTTTATCTGCAAAAAACTTTGCAAAAGCATTGCAGGAGATCTTGGGGTCCCTACCAGGCCCCGATGACGATGGTGGTTCTGCTAAACTGCGAACCACCTGGAAGAGTCTCCTGCTGCTGTTTTCTGCAGATGCAATGGAAACGGTGAAGAAAGCCCTCTTCGCCTTTGCCATTGCCACTTGGTAGGCTCGAAGTTGAGCTCTAGCCAGTGTCCGGTCAGATTCAGAATGAGTTTTCCGCCACCGGCGCTCTAGCCGTCTCAGCGACTGTTTCATCGCCCTCAGCTCCGGGGAAAACCACGGGGCTGTCCGGGCTCCATGCAGTCGGAGAGGGCGCTTCGGAGCCAGACAGTCAATAGCCCTGGTTAACTCCACGTTCCAGCGGGTCACCAGGGAATCAACTGAAAGGCCATCAACATGGGATAAAACATCCCCCACCACTCTCTGGAAGCCCATTGGATCCATTAAGTAGTGGGGGCGGACCATCCTAATTGGTCCTACCTCCCGGCAGAGGGGAAAGGTCGCGGAGAAGTCCAGTTGGACCAGGAAGTGATCTGACCATGGCACTTCTTTTAGTTAGCTAGATTTCAGAAGTGGGGTTTACATCATGTGAAAGATCACAGAAAATGCAAAAACTAACACATGGGAGACAGAATAAAGTGGAGGAAGGATTCTATTTGCAAAATGCAAGATGTGCTGAATTTTATCTTCCCCAAGATTCACACTGTTTCAGAAAAAAGCTCACGCGTTTAATCTTTCAAAGAATGTAGTTGTTGATATATGGATATTTTGTCATGTTTACAGTATGCGTGCTATGCGTTTCTTTTGCTGAACAGCAGAAATGAACGCAATACACAGTGTCCTTTACAAACACATTAAGCTTTTCTTGTTGTCCTGAGTTGATTCATAGGCAGGCATTCACTCTTGTATGTGGTATTTCTGAAATGCTTTTTGAGCTTTTATGATTGCATTTATGCAGAGCACTTATTAGTGGAGCAGGGTTTCTGACAATACGCCACATTATATCAGGCTCTATCTTTGCATACTTTGGACAATTTAAACATGACAGCATATCACAGCTTTTAAGGGAGAGTTGCTGCCACCTTTTAGATCCAGTTTTTACTCAATAGCAGACTAAAAACTGAATCAAATTTGAGATGGGATTGAATGGGGGAAGGGTTGCTTTGCAGAAGTGTGTGTGTGGGGGAGAAAGAGATCAAATGCCTATTTCTCTCCACCCACCTGATTTCTATGCTTTGTGCGGCTGGGCTGCAAATGCGCTAAAACGAGATACCCTTCTGACTGTGGGTCACACTTTAAAAATTGTACCTTATGCCTTAATTTCCTGAAAGTAGAAAATTAGGAAAACAGGAAATAGGTTTGAAGAGTCTGGGTGTGTGTGTGTGTGTGGAATCTGACTGGTTTCAGACCTAATGTCTGGCATTCACCACAGCCTAATAGGTGTGAAATTTAGCCTTAGGAGTTTTTGAAAAAAATGGTTTAGAGTCCTAAAGTACAGTTGTTCAACGGGCAAATTGAAGCTTCCTGCCTTTTTTGTGCCTTCCTCTGTTGTTGTTAAATGGACAGATAAAGCAATTTGTTAAAGTCAGTTCTGAAACATATAACCCCAGACAGCACAGTAGATCACCAATTGGCACAACCGACCATTGTTCTCATTGCTTCCCTTCAGCACCATTTAATGGTGCCAGGGGACCTGTCTGCAAATAGTCAACAACCTGCAGTTACATACCCTCCAACACATCACGATGAAAAACCGGGATGCTATCTTCTGGGGCCGCACTGCCACGCAAAACATGCGACCCGCATGAGATCACAGCTCCCCCAAAAGCACTTTTTTTCATGGCAAGTTCCCAACACCCAAAATTACTGCTGTGCTCTTGTGGGGGAAAAATTGGATGTCTCAGTTTTTCCTGGATGCTGGAGTTACAAGTCACAGGCCTTGCCCCCTGTCTAGAATTATTTCAGTGGTCACCCATGATTTGGGTTCCTTCAACATTCTACCCCAATCCTGTCTTTCTCGTTTCTCTCCATGCCTGCCCCATCTGCTCCGCATGAAATTCTGCAGAGGGTCCTAAGGGCCATGTGTGGCCCCCAGGCTGCAGATAACCCACTCCTGCTAAATCGGGCTTCCTCAACCTAGGCCCTCCAGATGTTTTGAGACTACAATTCCCATCATCCTTGACCACTGGTCCTGCTAGCTAGGGATCATGGGAGTTGTAGGCCAAAAACATCTGGAGGGCCAAGGTCGAGGAAGCCTGTACTAAATCCAAGCAGTTTCCTTTATATCTTTTAACCTCAAGAGTCAGTTATTTTCCCTGACCCCATGATTCTTTCTATTACACAGAAAAGCAATATCGTGACCTTAAGAGATTATTAGTGTATGCTTGTTTATCTGTATCAAATCCAATTTTCTTTCATTCTTTTTAAATGCACTTACTAATTTTTATTTTATCAATTTTAAATCAAAATCTGATCTAATTTGTGAAAAATCCCTGTTATCCAAGAGCCTTTAAATTGAAGACCCCAAGGATTGAACCTGGTGTTGTGTATTGATTCAAGGGTTATCATATCTGTATTACTATTGTCTGTATTCACATTAGGGGAAAGTAACTGCCTTCCTGTTCCAGAAGGAACAGCTACTATTGGTTAATTCAAGTTGCTGCATTTGGATCCTCAGTATTATTGGTTCCCACCAAAAGGCAGCTTTGTGATTGCTTGAGATTGTTCCCTCCAAAATGTATCCTTTCTAGCCAGTCTACTGTCCCTATAAATGTAGCTTCCCTCTCCTCAGTTCCCCATCTTGTTTACTTGAATAAAGAGTGTTACATGAAGAAGCTGTCTCCTGCCTGCTATGTCAGAGAGCTGAAGTCACTTGCTGAATCATTATCCCCACGCTACAACACCTGGTGCTGAGCTGTGGCCCCCAAAAAGAAACTTCTACATGAGTATGCTTAGATGCACAGCTCTATATACAGTGGTACCTCAACTTATGAGCGACTCAGCTTACTTTTTTTCGACTTCCGAATCAGTTCCTGAAGCAAAAAAATGGCTGCCGCTTCCGAATTTTTCGAGTTATGAACGGAAAGCGGCGGCACGATACCTCGACTTACGAGGTTTTCAATGCGATTTTTCGACTTGTGAATTTTTTTACCGTTCCGAGATAGCGCCTTCAACTTACGAAGATTTCGACTTACGAGGGCGCCTTCGGAACGGATTATCTTCGTAAGTCGAGGTACCACTGTATCTTAATTTTAACAGCTTGGTTTTGTTTCCAGCCTCTCTTTTCTTTTCACACAACATGCTGAATTAGACTCAATGATTAAATGATTGTTCAGTCTTCTGGGTTATTATTCATGCATTTAAACTCATGCCCACATATGGAATGGATACTATCTACAAAACTTGCAGTGCTTGTTTACTTTGCTTTTTCACCTCGTTAGATAACCTACTTAATTGAAATAAAAAAGCAACATAATTGAATGTTTCACAATTGAAAGCTACAGTTTTTTGAAACTGCATTCGTAAATGCTGTGTCAAACTCTTCAGCAAATTAAGCTAGGTGCTTACTTAACACCTAGATTACTGGGTAAACCTTGTAAATACACTTGAGTCTTTCTCTCGAAACAATAAAATAGCAGATTGTATGGAGAACAAGGTGAAGTGTGCTTTTGAGTTTACGCTTTTGAGAATTTTCTATTCCACCCTTCATCACTGTTGATCCCTGGGTGGGCGTGCTTCGACATGAGACGTGACGTAAGATGCAATCAAAACAGGAGTGATAAAAACAAACCAGTAAAATATCACCTATAAATGCATGCATGAATGTGAGGATGTTTGCCTTTCTTTCGGCGGCATGCCAGCTTTGTTAGTGATGCTCTTTTCCTCTGTCACAGCTTGGATGAAAATGTCACAGAGGTATGGGGACTTGGGCTGGATTTTAAATGCGTTCAGTTTCGTCTCGTGACCTGGCATCCCTGCCAGCAGAAAGGATGGTGCAACTCAAACACTATTTTAAAGACTTGTTCCCCCCCCCCCCCCAGCCAGGCTTAGGCCGGCTCAGCCAGCAGCAGCCCCGTGGCTGAACCGAATTTGGATCCGGTGCGACTTTTTACGCTGGCTTAACTTTAAACTCTACGCCAGCTTTTTACGTCAAGGATTGTTTGCTTAGTGAATTCCCTTGAAGCCAAGTTGAATGACAGAGGCGAGGCTAAGAGGAAGCCACCAGCCGGTGGTCTTTTCAGCAGGATAAAAGGTTGGTTTACTCGTCCCATGGAATTGCACCATGTGCTTGATATTATCACATGGAAAGCTGTTAATGCCGAGCAAATTACGGCGAGGATCAGATTATTTGTACTGGGCCGCTGCAAAAATTTTCTTTTTTCTGATGTTTCCGGTGGCTCGATGAAAACAACCTGTTCCATGCTGCGAGCTTTTCCCACACAAAAGACCGGCTGTGTGATAAATGTCTCCACACGTGGCGGTTTAAAGCAGCTCCACACACCAGCCATACCTGTGTAAACCAGCCTAAATTTTTATGATTAATAATACCGATAACGGTATTTCTGACTGAATTAATCCATGGCTGTCAGGAAGTTCAGGGGTCAGCAACCACTTCACCATCTCATGTGATCATTCTGCGGGAACGTATATCTGGTATATAACTCTGATATAAAGAAAGCAGCCACAACGAATGCCCTTAAGATGCAACAAATGCAACTCAGGCTGCAGTCTTATATCCACTTATTTAGAAATAAGCACTGTTAAACTCAGTGTGACATATTTCTGAGTAAATGTATTAAGGCATTTCTACATGCGTTTTTTAAAAAAAGAATATTGGATATTATAGCTCTGTGAGGGGAAAACTACAGGATACTTTTGAGGGAAATCGCGTGTGTTAAACATGTGTTGAAAATGCTTCAATTGTATGGTGAATATCTGTCCTAAATTACAGACATTCTCCCTCAGGCACTAGCTTTATGTGGGGGAAGCTTTTAACCCGAGGGAGAATTGAATTATGTGATCTCCCACCCCCTCACCCCTTGAATTTTTGAATGTGTACAGTCGCAGAAGAGAGGTACAATATGCTATTCCTGAATACATGGCCCTGCAGAGAAACAAAGTCATCTTCTTTCAGAGATTTGCAGAGATAAATTTTCTGAAGGAGAGCCTTCCTGCTTGTGAGAGCACATTTCAGAATTATAGTCTGGTAGCATTATCAAGTGTCTTGTACTTATCTGCCTGTGGGTGCCAGTTGAGAAGCTGGATATGCAGCTGCTCAGACTTGCACCTGTAAATCATTTGTTAAGAGCAAAAATGCATCTAATTGTTCCTGCAAATAGCTACCAGACACCCATTTTCCTCAACATATGTTCCTAAATGCATCTTTAATTGCAGTTACTATGAAGTGATTTTAAGCTGGGTTTTATGTTGTCTCAGCGCATGACTTCCTGAACACTTTTGTCACTTTGCAGAAAAGCTAAAACAGATCTTTCTTTCTTTCTTTAATGGTCTCATAAATGATAGCTGGCATTTTTGAATACCATTACCGTACACAGGAAGGCTCAATTCTCACTTTTATGACAAGCTGTTCCTATATATCCCAGGTTACCTTTCCCATGCCGTGCTCGTTGAACCAGGATCACCTACCTTTGACTTCTCTTTTGATCACTTTTTCACTTTCAGGGGTGGGCAATCTTTTCGTTCCCTCAGAGGTCTGAGGCTGCTTGCCAACTTTGGGTACAGCCAGAGCCAAAAGAGGGTACCGCCTCTTAGCTGAGATTCCAGCATTTCAGGGGGTTGGACTAGATGACCCTTGGGCCCCTTCAAACGATGATTCTATGATCCCTTTCCGCATCTTTTTCCAATTCTGCCACTTCTCTCTCTTCCCACTTCCTTCTCTCATTCTCTGGTCACATGGGACCAGTCTGGTACCTGCCCAAATCTTATGGTCCCCAGTGAGAACAATTACCCTAAACTGGTGCCATGCTTATCGTGTATGAAATGATGAACTGCCGTAGCAATAATGTCCAAATGGAAGAATTAATATTTGGCTTCATGAACGAATACTTTGGTGTTTCTTTATCCCAGATATTGTTGGGCTCCAACAATGGCCATGATGGTGGAAATGCTAGCCCAACAATATATTGTGGGTGTGTGAAAAGGTTTCCCATCCCTGATGCACATTTTTTTTATTAAAAATGATTTTATGGGAATTTCTGCCATTCATAGGAAGGGTTATAAGATTTAAAAGTAGTGGTGGTGAATCCTAGAGATATCCCTGTTTTCTGTATGACGTTTGGTCAGGTACACTGCTTGTGAAGGAGAAATAACGAAAACAACACACTTTTGATAGGAGAGGGAGCTAAAGAGCAGTACTTATTTCCATAGTAGTTAATTTGCTTCTCTTCTCCAGGGCCAGCGATCTGACCTTCCTTCTAAAATGTTTTTGTCCTGGAGTGTTACATGATCAACTTACATGACTGTGGACATTGATTCTGGTGCCCCATAGAATGCATTAGCTGGGGCTGGTTTCTGCAGTGGTCATTCACACGGAGCCTGGTGGCTGCTGTGTATGAAAGCTCCACCGAGTGTGTACATTTGTGTGTGTGTGTCCATGTGCTTACACACAATGTCTTTTCCTTACCGTAGAGTCAGATACCCACACCTGGAGATTAGAGCTTGGTCTGCACACAGGACTCCCAGACCCTCCAAGTGCCCCAATTTTCCAGGGACAGTCCTGGATTTACAGAAGCCGTCCCGGTTTCTGAACTGATGCATTTCCTTAGGACGTTCCTATTTCTGCAGGAAAAATGTTGGAGGGTATGGTAGGGCGTTGCTATTTTCATTGGAGAAATGTTGGAGGGTATCTGAGCCATCTGAAGGCAGCCCTATATAGGGAAGTTTTTTTTTTAAAAAAAGGCTTAATGTTTTATTATGTTTTTATATATGTTGGAATCTGCCCAGAGTGGTTGGGGCAACCCAGTCAGGTGGGCAGGGTATGATGATGATGATGGTGATGATGATGATAATAATAATAATAATGGAATAGGATGTTGCTATTTTCATTAGAATAATGTTGGAGGATATGGACTCCCAAGTGGACTTGAGACCAGCCAAATGAGTAGGGTATAAATAATAAATTGCTACTGTATTTCTCACATTTTCTAAATTTAGTACGGGATGCATGACAAAAGGGTGAGGGACTTTTCCCTTGACAAAGTGATGACAATTGTGTAGACAGTCCATGGCACATCAGCCACCAGCAAACAGCCCCTGAACCAGCTGACTAGCTCCTTTTTCAGGCCGATTTATTGTTTTGGGAATCCACTAAAGCTGCAGGGTTGGTTCTCATATTTTTGAAATGGGTTTTGCACAAAGTTGGAGCAGTTTCCGGTGTGCAAGGGGGATGCCAGCTGCTCTGCCCATATTTTTTTCCAGGCACGTAATTGCATGGGGACAAGGCTTTTTGCCTTCTCTTTGCGTTCCTGTCGGCACCTTTTTAGAAACCCCCAGTGGAACGTTTGGGTTTGCGGGTCTGGAAGGTCCAGGCTGAAATCTGCTCATCCATGAAAATGGCTGGCCTGGCCTCAGTCAATTATCTCTTAACACTCACTTGGTTTGCTTCCAAGGCCACTTCTGTAATTCTGAGAGAGAGGGGGGGATATGAGAGAGAGAGAGAGAGAGAGAGAGAGAGATCTGCAAAAATGCACTTTAAAAGCCACAGTTCTCTCTGCCGCATTTCCTTTCATTGTGTTTCATACTGTTGCTGTGTTTTAGAGCTGACCCAATTGGTAATTTTAAAAATAGTTTGTCTAATTCCCTGCTGCGAGTCAGCACTCAGCACTTTCAAGCGCAATGGGAGACACAGAAGGCGGGAATATATAAAGATTTAATTCTAGAACTTGAAATGAACTCTCTCTCTCTCTCTTTCTCTCCCCCCCATTTTCTTTAGTAGTGCAGGGATGCTAGGACAGAAAAAACATCAGTAATTACAAAGTCATTTCTGTATATATAATGTTACACCAAGGATACCTTTATAGCGAACGGCACCATTTCCCTGTCTAACCTATGAGGGTAAAGGCAAAATATCAAACGCTTTGTGGCAGCGTTGCCCTGCTCTGAATGACTGCAAAGCGAAGCACAGGCAAGAACGGAAAACCTGCCTTTTCCCATAAATCACGACAGGCCTTCCCGCAAGCAGCGGCGAGCTGACAAGAGACAGGTTTGTGGGATGTCACTTTACATCCACTGTTTGCACAACAGTCAATTAGACTCTCCGGTGCACAGCTCTGCGGAGGCTGGAACGGCTCCGCCGGTAGCTGGATGCCAAGTGGAGCAGGTGATTATTTTTATTGGTAGGCAATGAAAGCAAAATACTATTATTATACGGAATATGTTTCGCTTCCGAATCTCGACTGCCTTGTTGTTTGGGGCAACCACGGAGAGAACAGACACCAGCGCTGTCGGAAGAGCTGCTTGCAAGGCAAACCTGTGCAATTGGGATTGACTTCCTTATTTTTGTGTATTAAAAATGACAAGGTAGGCAGGGTGTCATTTTTTGAAAGAAAGAAAGAATGAATTTTTGAAAGAAAATTTTTGAAAGAAAGAAAGAAGAAAGAAAGAAAGAATGAATCTAGCATAGGGCTGTCATACGTCCAGACATTACTGAGGTTTCAAAGGCGGAATCGAAGTTCGGGGGGAATTTTCGAAAGGCGGTGCTTTGTCCTGGAATCTTAGGCTAGTCAATTGAAAAATCAAGTTTTTTTCTGGCGCTTTAGCAGAAACAACTTTCGGGTTTTCCTAAGAAATTTCCCTAAGAAAGCTCAACGATTTCAGAGGTCTCCTTTAAAAAGCTCCACAATGTTGGGGTCTTCCTAAAAAAAAAGCTCAGCAACATAGCTAACTGAGATTCTGCCCCCCCCAAACAAAAATCCTGGCTACACCCATGTTTTGGGGTACCCTGGTTTTTCCTTTTTGAAATATGGCAACCCTATCTAGCATGTCGGTAGTATTAAGTGATCTTTTTCTAGTTGCTGAAACTGTATTCGTGCAAGTTAGCCCCAACCTTTTGAAATAGCACTTGTGGGCAGAGCAGGCCCTGACCTTAGGCCGAGTGAAACAATCGCCTCATGTAGCAGATACAGCTGCTCAGTAGTAGCTGAAATCTAGGCATTCCTCCTGAGCTCCTTGTCAGTTAGAGCTTACATGCACAACACAGCCTGACAAGCATCCCCAAAGCTTGTGGGATTTACAAAGCTCCACTTAGGCTCATTGTTGTTGTTCAGTCATTCAGTCGTGTCCGACTCTTCGTGACCCCATGGACCAGAGCACGCCAGGCACCCCTATCCTCCACTGCCTCCCGCAGTTTGGCCAAACTCATGCTAGTCACTTCGAGAGCACTGTCCAACCATCTCATCCTCTGTTGCCCCCTTCTCCTTGTGCCCTCCATCTTCCCCAACATCAGGGTCTTTTCCAGGGAGTCTTCTCTTCTCATGAGGTGGCCAAAGTACTGGAGCCTCAACTTCAGGATCTGCCCTTCCAGTGAGCACTCAGGGCTGATTTCTTTAAGGATGGATATGTTTGATCTTTTTGCAGTCCATGGGACTCTCAAGAGTCTCCTCCAGCACCATTAGAGGGTGCTATCCCATTGCCAGCATTGGCATAATATCCTGAAGATAAGCACATACATACCTTTGAAAGTACACCCGGACACCCTGGCCCGCTATGTTTGTTGTGGGAGCAACAGCGGAGGTGAAAGTTGTTCATCTCCTACTGGTAGAGATTTCTTTTCTACAAAACTATTACTAGTACAGGAACTCTTACTATAATTCTATTTCACTTTTAGGCATAAGAGAAGTTTAATCCACAGTGAAACTATGGTAGGCATTTTCCTCATCAAAAGGGCCAGACACACTATTTCTTTCCAGTTTTCATGACAGTCACTGATGTCACTGATGTACTTTGTTCAGGCCCGTCAAGGAAGGCAATCCTTCATGGTTTGGCCAAGTTCTGAGCAGCAGCTCAAGCACTATTAATATTTTCTTGCCCCATCAGTGCCCCATCAATTGTTGCAACTACAGTGATCTTCCATTTTGAAGTGAAAATTCTGCTATTACCCCAATGTCTGCAGAAGAGCCACCTAGTGGATGCTATAGCCAATGCCTATTCCTTTAGTTATGGAATGTGGCAGTGTGGAGTAGTGGTTAAATGACTTGCCACCAACCTTTTTGGGCCAGTGGCCGCATGTGGATACTAGGACTGGGCGATATCTGGTTTTCAACATCATGATATAGGTAAAGGGACCCCTGACTGTTAGGTCCTGTTGTGGACAACTCTGGGGTTGCGGCGCTCATCTCTCATTATTGGCCGAGGGAGCTGGCGTACAGCTTCCAGGTCATGTGGCCAGCATGACTAAGCTGCTTCTGGCGAACCAGAGCAGTGCACAGAAACGCCGTTTACTTTTCCGCCGGACATGTTTTTAAACTGCTAGGTTGGCATGAGCAGGGACCGAGCAACAGGAGCTCACCCCGGCGTGGGGATTTGAACCGCCAACCTTCTGATCAGCAAGCCCTAGGCTCTGTGGTTTAGACCACATCGCCATCCGCGCTGATATCACCAGCTAAATATCTCAACATATCACAATATATATCTGTGGTGGCAGAGGACCTTGCTGGGCCTCCTTGCGGGGGCAGAGGGTTCCGCCATACCTCCCTGCAGTGGCAGAGAGTGCGCCCTACATATCTGCATCAGCAGAGGGCCTTGCCAGGCCTTCCCATGGAGGCAGAGGGTCCCACCATACCTTCCCACAGCAGTGGAGGGTGTGCCATGCTTCCTCACAGCAGCAGAGGGCTTTGACGAGCCTCCCTGTGGTGGCAGTGGGCCTTAAAATGTAAGGACGTAGTAGATTGAATAAAAATATGAAATAAACTTCCATATATTGTATTTAATATATTTTCAACTCATTTATGAGTAGCTTAAGTGATTTTCTAGTCAAGTTGCATCTGCTTCCCCACTCAAAGGTCACTCTAAGTGCATGCATAAGCCCCACAGAGTTCAACTAAACTTACTTTTTCCTGGAAGTAGGCCTAAGCCCCATTGAATTCAGTAGGGTATTCAACGGTATGGCGATTTATTGCACAGCCCTAGTGGATACCTGAGACACTGTCATTGTTGCTACGCATACATTACAACCTTGCATAGGGACCCTTAGTTACATATCTAACTGCGCACAACGTTTCCATGTCACTACAGAATGCTTTTTAGCTCAACTTTTCCTGACTGATCTCCAAAAATAAAAAGTGAAATCTTGTATGGCTTGGTGTCCCATTACAAGCAGGAGATATGACACAGATGTCATCCTGCTATGAACAATAATAATCCCGAGAACCTATGAACCATGGTCTAATATATTTCTCCTCTCTAAAGAGGAGATCGAGTACTTAACACAGCACTTGACCTAAAACATATCTGGCATCCAATCATTTGCATCCTGGTGTTTTTCATCCTGGTTTAGGCTAGAGCTTGTTTCTTCAGGTTTAAGCTGGGAGCTGGTTGTCAAGGTAGAATTCTGAAGGATCAGCCTGTTGGGGACAAGGAAGAAGAGCTAAGAATATCAGAGCCTGCCAATTTTGTGCATTGGCCATAACAGTTTTGTTGCTGCTGCTGTAAAAAACAAACAAACCCATATTTCTTTCCATCTCTGTTAAGCTTTCTTTCTATATTTAATCAAGTGTTTACAAATATCTCCTCCCTCCTCTCCTAAATTCTCATCTTCCAGAATTTAAACTATAGCACTTAGCAGGTTGAAAAATACTTGGAGTCAAGTGTGGATTTCATGCTCTTTATTCAGCTCATAGTAGCAAGGAAATGAAGTTCCCCCAAAGTGTCTGCTTTATATACATTATTTACACAATGGGCCCCACGTGATTGGCTAATTCCGGGATACTCCTGTATGCCAATCAGGTTGCGGATTCACTTCCACCTGGAGCTGGATTGGGTGGCCCCTGCGGACCAATTAGACTGCTGCATTCTGGATTCTATTGTTCTAGGGCCAATCAGACTGCTGCATTCTGAATCCTATTGTTCTAGGACCAATCAGACCACTGCATTTTGGATCCTATTCAACTCAGTACATGACACTGGTAATGATGAAAATAAGATCACGCTCTGCTGTTCTGAACCATTTTCTCTACATTTGCTATATGTGCATTCCGTGATTGTGTAAGGATATTTTGCGCTCTAGGTGAACTGTGAGTTGCCACTGCCCTCTTCACTCATAATATAACTCTCTGCACATGCTCAAAGGAATCATGCTTTCTGCTTGCCCCAAATTAAAGTAGGGAAAGGTCAGGACTGGAGGAGGCCCCACGCCTCCTTGAAAGGCAGCGACTCTAGGACTCATCCTCCACTGGACCCCCCTCATTTCCCTGCAACTCTTTCAGATTTCCCTCCAATTCATCTGGAGGGAAAGGAGTGGTGGTGGGGGGGTTCAGTGAGGCTCTGATTCCACCTGCACCATCCAGGCATTTCCTTTTTTTTTGGCTAGCACCACTTTCTGGGCTGCAGTGGCTTTCACAGCTCAAGATTCTCCTCTCTCACACTGGCCTGTCTCCCTCTCCCACCCACTCAAGGAAGGAAGTGCTGCCCCATGGTCCAGTGGGCCTGCCTGCGATACGTCTGTGGAGCTGCCAATAAGGAGGGAGCAGGCCCAATATGGAACCATTTCTGCTGCAAGTCCTGCTCAGCAGCTGCAGCTATGCAACAGCCCAGAGGAGTAGCCCTTGGGCGGGGGCAACATTTTAGGGATACCTTCCTAATGTGTAACACTTGGCTGTCCTTGGCATCTGCCTAGTTCGCCTAGCTGGTTAAGCCAGCTCTGAGCAGATTAGGTTTTTCAAAATGTGAACACCCAGATCCCTTTTCTGGAGCTCATGGTCAGAGACAGTGGTGGCCTGGAATTTGAAAGGACATTAGTGAAATCTTAGGATGTAAGGAGGCATAATATTCTGTTCCACACTGTAGTCACTGCATGCAGCGCTGTTTCTATTCTGCTGCATTTTGCCTCCTACCAAAAGCCAAGTTATTCGTCTTGCTGTCTGCAGTGGCAAAGCCATGTAGCTTGTGTGATTTCCCTAATTAATATATTAAGTAAGTTGCACTGGTGTTATGGTGTTCCACTCCATTCATTTCAATGCAAAGTGCAATTGGGGGGAAATGTAATCAATTTTGGATCATTTGCAGACTGAAAGCAAGATCGATTGCATTCACCAGATTGATTTGCATTCCAGACATGGGACAAATAAGCAGACATCAGCAAATTCAGCACTTGTTTATGCTTTTGTCAGAATCTCTGACATCCCTGTTGAAAGCCTGTTTATTTCTTCATTATTGGGGATGCTAACTGTTGTCTTTATACTCACTTCAATATAGTAGAAAGATGAAACAAATTCATGATAATTATTGCTTCGTTTGTTATTATGCCCAGAGTGGCTGGGGGTAAGCCAGTCAGATGGGTGGGGTAATAATAATAATAATAATAATAATAATAATAATAATAATCTTTGTGTTTCTACACTGTAAACCACCCTGTGATCCTCAGATAAAGGGCTGTATATAAATTTAATAAGTATTATTAATAATATATTTTTAGAATAATTATTATTAACAGAACCTTAACTTTTTTGATTCCCCATCCCTCCCATACTTGTTTAAATGTTGGAATGTATTTTTGAATTCTACAAAACCTTTCGTTTGGGTGGCACAATGTATAGCTTCCAAGTCAAAGCTGAACAAACAACCCCTAATTTGCTTTGGATTTGCGGGGAGATAAATTTTATTCTATTTTGTGCAGAAAACAGTGTTTTGGGTTTTAATATTTTACGCTTCTGATTTTCAAACAACTCCTCCCCAGATCCTTTCTGTGTTTCGTCAGACAAAGGCTATGGCTTCTTGTGTGAGAACTCCCAGCAACCCCATTGCCTTTACAAGCTTTATTTTCCATTTCTAAGCAATGAAGTCTTCCCGTCAGAGTGGGCAGCGCTGTCAAACTAAGGAGTCTCACAGTGCTTATTCAGCCTATGGTCTGTGACTGGAACTCTGTAGAAACAGCTCAATCCCACCATCGCCACCCTCCAGAGAATATGTACTTTCAAAGTTCTGGATTGGTTACTGTGTCAAAATTAGTTCCTTTTCCTGTTTTTTTCCCCCTTGGCCCACCCCATTGTTGAAATTCCAACTATTGGGCTCCGTGTGACAAAGTTCATCTTTTTCCTCTACAACTGATGGGCTTAGATAAATAACCTCTCCTTGTTTACCAGTCAAAAAAACAAAAACAAAAAACAAGCGTTCCAATTTCAGGCTGATCATGCCGAGCGACATCTAAAGCCCAGTGAGTTCTCATAGCAGTAAACTACAAACGAGTGAATTTAATAATATTGTCTCAATAGGTTTCTGTGTTTCTGGTAACAATGTTGCTTCAGTGAAAGCTCCCTTATTGGGCAGATTTCAAACAAAATAACCAGCAGGATGCCAGTGATTCTTCTCTCTTTCAGCTTTGCTGAATATATCACTATTTTCTGCTAGCCCTAACACAATCTGTTTGCCCAAAATAATTCTTCCATTTTTATTCTTATGGACTTCTTATATTTTTAATAGCTGCCATGAGTAAAAGGCACATTTTTTTTTGCAAAGCAATTTTCCCCAAAATAATGCATATTTCACACAACAGTTTTCACAAAATGTGTGCATGTTTAGGCACACTTTACCCTAGTACACGCATTTGTTTTTGCACATAACTCTGCTGGAGAACGGCATTGCAAAATTCCGAGAGGTGTGAATTTCAAAGGATGGTTCGGTTTTGGTTCACATATTGCTGTTGAAAGTTCACATTTGCCTATAAATATGAACTCCAGCCCTTCATGTATATAGATGAGAGTAACCAGGCAGTGGCGGAAGAAGGGGGTTGCGGTAGTGCGGCCTTCCCCGGGTGTCATCTCTGAGGGGGGTGACACCCCACCCCCCTGGGACTCTCGTCGTGGGCAGTGCCCCCTGGGACACTAGCTCCACCCCCACGGGCAGCTAGCCCTGCCCCAGGGTGCACAACATGTGTACCACTCCAGGTGCCAGAACAGCTAGCTCCACCTCTGTAACAAGGGAAGGACTGGAGTTTTGCATTTGGCCAAACTAATGGCCACAGTCCGGCAAAATTTTATTGACAATACTGTTCTCTAGGAACTGAGTTGGACTTCTGATGACAAATATATAGAGGTGAGTCTGGCACTTGCAGTGTACAGTTTTTGGCAAATGCTGAAGATGTGTCTTTTTACCTTGGCTTTTGACACTTGAGCTACCTTATTTCTTTGATTCAAAGTTGTTTTAGACTGTTTTTTAATATTGTGGTTGTTTTTTTTTAACTGCTGTAACCCACCCAGGGATCTTAGGGCGAAGGATAGGTGATAATTGTAGCAGATCCTTTACATCCCGGTCATCATCTGCTTGATTTACTTCCATCTGGACGTCGCTACAGGAGTTCATATACAAAATCGGCCAGGCACAAGAATAGTTTTTCCCCTTGTGCCATTAAATTGTTAAATTTGTAGTTGTATAGCTGAAGTGGAGGTAAATTATGGGTGGGGTTTCTTTGCTTCTTTGTATTGTGAGAGGAACAGTGTCTGTATGTTTACATCGCAATGTAGCTGAAACAAATTCCAAGTATGTTGGAAAATGTACTTGGCCAATAATAAATTATTCCTATTCCTATAAAAATAATGATAGGAATATGTTCAAGCTATAAATTACAAACCTGCCTGGATTCATGTTCCAAGCTGTGCTTGGATCATGTTTGGATCCATCATTAGGCAATACTATCTATATACCCCACCCCGCAAATCCATGATAGCTTTTCACCCTGATGCCTTTGAAGGGACTAAAAATATATGGATAAACCCCAAACCTATTGCTTACACTTGGTTGCCTTTTTGCAGAAAGAAATGGGTTTATGTTAAAGCGAGTGCACTATACTGTTCAAAAAAAATTGCTCTAACAAGCAATAGGTTCCCCTGGGGGTTGTGGTGTTGGTGGTTCCCCCCTCCCAGGTCCTGATAGGAAAGGGGTTGGGTGTGCATCACTCTTTCTGAATATGTCTCAGATGCTTTCCAGAAGCAATCAATGATGCCACAGGCTGCGCAGCATCACTCGCATTGAGCTACCTTGGAAATTTCAAAGGCTGTGGACAGTCAATCATGTTGCCTTTTGGGGGGAGGGTATACAAAAGCCGGGAGACCACACATGCTGTTTCCTTATGTTTTCGGTTGCTCAGCTATCCCTGGAAGCTTACCCTGGGGGCACGGGGAAAGACTTGCCCAAATGATATCCTGTCGTTTTTGCAACAAAGCCGCAGCCGAGCCTGTTTGCTGCTCAGCATAATAGAGGAGGTGGAAGAAAGGTTTTGATATGTCTCACCTGTTCACTGTGTAAACCGAAGCTGTCTCCCTGGCCCCAGCCCACCACCACCCTCAACATCCAGCCTTTGTTTAATTTTATTCCAGCTGAGTATGGAATAAAATCAAAAAAGCAGTGCCCAAATAAAAATTAAGATGTAACATCTTTCTTTCTTTCTTTTTTTAAGAGGAGAAAAAAGATGGACAAATATTAAAAAGAGGCTCTCAGCACTGTGAATGTGCTCTTCTTTTTTTAAATAGATATGAGGGTTTAGCATGTCATTGAATAACACTTGTATTTGCTACAGTCACTGGATTGCTGCTCAGTCACTGCACTCTCTCTCTCTCTGCTTACTCTCCTGTTCAGCATCAAAGTGCCCTTTAAGCAACTGCATGAAATTGGCCTTTTCCAGGACTCTTGAAATCACCTGGACTGCTTGGAATCCATATGCACGTTTCCCCTTTGGGGTCCAGCTCAGAAAAGGATGGCACTGCAACTTTGCAACAGAAGCCACCTACGGATGGGGCTGATTAGCTGGCTCCCATGATGTGTCCTCAAATAATCTCTCTCCCTGTCCCTGGAGCATTTTTCTACTTGATTTCTTTTTTTCCTTTTTTTTTTAATTGAACAAGGTGAATGCATGACAAGCTAATGTTGTGCTTGATACAGTAGGCAGCCAGCCTACTGTATGTGCATGAGGCTGGTGTGCTGGTTATTTGGTGCATCCCCATTGCTTCTTTCTCCTCCTCCTCCTTCCTCCTCTTCAGTATCATCATCATTATTAATACTACTACTGTTATTAACCGCACAATTAAAGTAATTTCCAGTTTGGCCTTCAGTTATCATGTGCGCAGCTCCAAACATGGGGCAAAGTTTAGCAAATATTGCTGCAGTATAGAAAAGGGATTATTCTTCTATTTGCCAACATTCTACCTGCCCTGTTTCCTGGTGATAATATTTTTTCTGAGGTTTTCTATGGACTGGGAAGCTGCCAGTATTTTTAAAAGTCTAGTGCAAAGCTGGGGGGGGGTTTGGTTGGTTCCCCCCTTTTGTCATCATGATTGCTTAGATAAATGAAACAGTTGCAGTGCTGAATCCTCTCTCACCAGAGGCATATCGGTAAATAACGAAATAGTGTTCAGAAGTGGAACCATATAACGAGAAAACAATTCTTTAAAAATATATCGAAATTATTTTATCTCTTTAGAGCTACAGGAATGGCTTCAGATAACACCGGTGGTTTGCTGGAACTATAACAGCAGAAGAACCTGGCAATTAGCTTTGAAATAGCTTTCCATTTTATAACAAATTCAGAGCATTGATACTGTATTCCTTTGTCTTCCTCATGAGGCTTGCTGACGCAGCAGAGTTCCAGCTCCTTTCTTTACCCACGTAATGGCAAAGAAGAGTTTGGATTTGATAGCCCGCTTTATCGCTACTTGAAGGAGTCTCAAAGCGGCTAACATTTTCCTTTCCCTTCCTCCCCCACAACAAACACTCTGTGAGGTGAGTGGGGCTGAGAGACTTCAGAGGAGTGTGACTAGCCCAAGGTCACCCAGCAGCTGCATGTGGAGGAGCGGAGACGCGAACCCGGTTCCCCAGATTACGAGTCTACCGCTCTTAACCACTACACCACACTGGCTCTAAGCTCGCCAACCAATCTTTGCTAAAAAATAAATAAAAATCTTACGAGGTGGTAATTGCTCCAAGACGCATCTGTCTTGGCTCTAAGAATTAGAAAGCACAGAAGAAACAATACAAAATATACAATTGTGAAGGTTTTGATTCTACACATGCACTTGCTTGAGGCAAAGCCCATGGAGCACAGTGGGACTTAAAAAAATATCCATAGGGACATAAGAAAAGTCCAAATGGATCAAGCCATGCATCCGTCTAATTTAGCATTAAAAAAAAAAATCTATTTCATCCATAGAAACTTACAAACAATAAAAATAAAATTCTGACCAGAGCTTAACTGAAACTCAGTTCCAGAAACTAATGTTTTAGATGTTGCTGGACTCCAACTTTCATCACCACTGATCATTGGCCGTGCTGGACCTCCTGGAAGTTAATTCAACAACATATGGATGACCAAAGTCTTTTTGCCTCTTGTAGGAAACAGTATTTCCATTTTGATAAAACACTTATTTTTTTCTTCTTCAAAAAAGTAATCTTGATGTGATTGTAGATTTGGTAGCACGAAGCATGATACTTTTTGTGTGGTAAAATATAGTGTTAAAGGCTTTCTATCAAATTTCTGTGATGTGGCTTCTTAGGCTTGTTTGTTGATGGTTGTAATATTCAGATGGCATGAATGGTAGCTAAGGTGACCCAAGAAGACAGGTGATGGCCAAAGGAAGAAATTGTTCATTCGGATTCCCCATCTCTAGCCCTGGGAAGGTGGAAAGATGTCTCTGCATGAAAAGAACAGGAGATCGCAATTCTCGTTAACACTTCCACTTGTTTCATGCCTAGAAAGCATGGGTCCAATTGGTTTTCCACTTCTAGGTATGGGTCCAAGTAGTTTTGCCCTTGCCCCACTGCTTTTCCCAGTTTAGTGATAAATCGGAGCAAATCCAGAGAAAACGATTGACATTTGCTCTGATTCCGTGGCAAAGCTTGGGTTTCCCTGGGGGAAAGCAATGGGACAAGGGCAAGTCTGGGTGAGCCCTCTGTGTGCAAAGAATGATAGATTTCACTTTTGATTGAGAGGTCAGCTTTGAGAAAGGCGCCGAGATGGAATCTCTGAATGTGGGAGTTGCAGACCTCGCAGCATTTTGGAGTGCCGGCTTTCACCCTGGAGACCTGGCATTTCCGCAGTGGATTTGGCTCTTGGCCTCCCCCTATGGTCAAGTAAATATGTGGGAATTTTATGAAATGCCAATAAGCCTCCCAGGACCCCTTTCTAAAGAAAGCCAAACCTGGGTAAGTGCAGCGTCCCTGGAACCTCTCACCACTTGAGCAAATGGAACTGAAAGCTGCAGCAAAACTGCACAAGCTTCAACTCTCCAATTAAATTAAGAAATTCTTCTAGTTAAATCAGGAGGAGCATAATACAGGTCAGCAAGTACTCACAGAACAATAAAGGAATGTAACAGGGGAAATCTGTTCTTGCCTGACGCATTCCAAACACCATTTAACCACCCCTGGTTGTCACTTAAAAACAGAAATGTGTGAACTTACAGATGGTGCCAATCAGCACAGGTCACTGCTACTTATTGAGCTGTTTCATATGTTAGTATAGTGTTTCCATTCTGCCCCCCCCCTCTCTCTCTGTGTGTGTTTATAAATATAAAGGGTTGGGTACATAATTAACATAAAATGTGTGCTGTGTTTGTGTTTTGACAGTTTTACAGGGCAAATGTTTATTTCCTTGTTGATGGGAAAGCAGAATCCAAAGAAGGTGTGAAAATGTCAGGGACTGGGCAGAGGAGGAATAGTGGAGACCGCCTCCACATCCTGACCCTTCCAGGGAGAAGGAGGAGGAAGACAGTATAGATTTACAACAGGGGTTTGGGGGAGGTCGCAGCTCAGAGGCAGATGAGGGGAAAAGCTGGGAAATCATGGGACAGCTGGAACAACACCCAGTTGACACATTGTCAGTAGAAATTGTCATCTCACAGAACCTGGCGAGCCTTAAAAGTAGGAGAGCAAAGAGCTCAAAGACAGAGGGCATGTAGCAGCACCCGTAGAAGAGACGATGAGACTGACGAATGAGGAAGTGGGAGAGAAGGTGGGTGGAGATTCACTCAGGACAATGCCATTATTTAAGATGCTGGGTTCTGTAGCCTCTCTGTGTAAAGATTGAAATAAAAAAGGATTGTAAGAAACTTTTCCTGGTCGTTTTACTTTCCTGGCCAACCAACCAGGAGCCGCTGACAGCATCCTGACAGAAAGGTAGCGCAAATCAAGTTGGAAGGGATCTGGGAGGTCATTTAATCCAAGCTTCATGCTCAAGGCAGGATCCGTAATGCAGGATGCAACTACGGAATAATTGGCAGATGGCTACCAGCCTCTGCTTAGAGGTAAATGGAAAGCAGCACTTCAACCCCATAAGAAGGATCACCAGAGGCAAATTACCGGTATATATATTGAGGTACAAGGGCAGGGATGGGTAGATCTGTCCAATTTGGATTCTTTCAGTTACACATTGCTCCAATCTTAAAACCGGCTCTCAATATTCCCACGGGTTGTTTTTTTTGTTCTTTTTAAAAGAGGCATAATGAGAATTTACCAGCATTTAAGACCAAATTTCTCCTAACAGGCACATTTTTGTATGTGGTTTTGCCTAACGCAATTTTGCAAAGAAATTCCTCTAGTTTAATGCAGTGTTTGGTGCACTGTTTCCAGTCCTATGTGTATTTTTTACACACTTAATCCCATTATATGCACTTTTGTACAGATTGCTTGATTGGAGCACTGCATTGCAAAATTCAGAGCAGTGTGAATTTTCACGGATGGTTGTGTTTCAGTTCCCATATTGTTTTGGAACATGTGAATTAGGAGAATCATAGAACCATAGTATTGTAGGTCTAGAAAGGACCACAAAGGTCATGTAGTCCAATCCCCTGCAATACAGGATTTTTTTTGCCCAACATGAAGCTCGAACTCATGACCCTGAGATTAAGAGTCTCATGCTCTACCGATTGAACTATCCCTGTTTGTGAACTGAATCGAATTTGTCCCCCATCCCTCAATTTAGGTTAGGAATCTTCTCTCCTTGGCTCTGACAATTTGAAATCACTGTAGGTCTCGGGTGGTAGCTGAGCATATAATTCCGTATATTCTTCTCTTCTGTGGCTGCATTTAACAAGTCCTTGCCATTAATCTGGAATTGGAAGTATGCTTTTAAAAAATGCTATCTCAGAACTCCATAGCTTTCAAAAAGAGTTTGACCTAAGTCTGGAGGAAGATCATAGTTATTTTTCTTTCTTAAAGAGTGGAAGGTAGTTTGGAAGAGCGATTGTTGCTCATAGATTATACTAGGGTTGAAAGGGCCATGAAAGCAAATGCATCTTGTGTGGTTTTGATTTTTTTTCCAAACACTGTTGGACTAGAAACAAGTGCCAGTCAAAAAAAACATATGGATTCCTCTCCAGGAGTAAGAATACAACCCTCTTTTCTCTTTGTCCAGCTTCAGGCACAATAATTCTAAAATTAAAAATGATTTTTTTTTTTTTGAAAAATACACTCTGGGTGAAAGCACACCAGCAATTTAGATAGGTATGGTTTTATACATACCTTTGTGATATTGCTGCTTTTTACAGAGTATGTTATAAGCTTTTTCAAAGCAATGTATAGCACCAATCTGTTCACTGCACACTTGAAAATGCTCAGGCAGAAAGTATTACTAAGAAGCCCGTGGGGTTTCACTGCTGTCTTGTGAGGACTGTTTTAACTTAAAAGTTGTGTTGTTCTGAAGAATCGAACAGGCCTATTTCTTTCCTTTTGCAGTTGCAACAATGCAGTTATGATCAGATTCACCACACTTTCCATTTCAAATACAGGATAGCCTGAATTATTTAATGGTGGCATTGCTGACCCATCTAGCCCTGCTTGCCGAACAGATAACAATCTGGACAATTTATTGGCATCTCCTCACTCGTTCCATTATTTGGCTCAAAGAGCCCAGGTCACTAACAATATAAAATCAATATGAAATAATTTAAAAACTCTGCCCTGGTCAGTGAGTGATGACCTACTTTTCTGGGCTGAATGAACAGCTGTGCGCACTCTTTTTCTAGAGTCCAGAGTTTTTAACACTCTTTCTGAAAGGATGAAATTGTGAATGAGAAACTGAAGTTGGGAATGTGCAAAACACGGAAACTGTTTTTGACCCAGGGTCATATTACCTTTTGGAGTTGCTTGCCAGTAGTGGGGTAACTTTAAAAAAGGGGGGGGTAATGGATTGGTGGTGTGCTCTGCTGCCAAATGTTTGCAAATCTTGGTGCTGTTGGTTCACGAACCACGATCTGTGCTCATCTCTGACCCTCCCCCTTCCCTGAGCCATCTTGGGCAAAGGATGGCATCCCTCAGCTTGCACTGCTTCTGCTTGCTTCAGAGCTCACAGTAGCAAAGAGAACTCCTGTCCTTCTATCCTTCTGCGTGGAGGAAAAGAACAAGAGCTTTCATGGCATCCTGAGCTTTACAGTAGAAGCTGCCGAGTGGCATTTGCTCCTAGTGGGTAGATTTGTAAAGGCCTCTTGTCCACTACTATTTGAAACCCTATCTGAGTGTTTCTAGATAAGCTTCCCAGGTGCCCCAACATACAGCTGACTTATATAATGCTTAATAATAATAATAAAAATAATAATAATAATAAAGTTTTACAGCAGTGTTATCCAAGGGCCTACATGCACATTTGCAATCTGGAGAAACTGTCATAGATATTTTGTTTTTTATAAACTCAATAAATAATAACAAAAACAAAAACAAATTGTTTCTCTTAAGACTATATTCAAGCAGGATGAGGACTAGGAAAAGGTCAATCCTGCAGATTGGCTAAAAATAATAAAATAAACGGTTAGTGATATGCATATGGTTAGTGCCCGTAATTCTCTTTCTGTAAGGAAGCAGAATGGGCAATAAACTCTGAAGGCCATACCACATCTCTGGTAGTCATTACCATTTGGAAGAAAAGATACTGAAGTATTTGTACTTAGGAATCAAGCAAACCAAGACAGCACTTGAAAGTCCCTCTTCTAGATTACTGAAGGTCCTGCTCAGCTTCTTTGCCCCTCACTCACTGCCAAGCATGGATTCCATGATTTCACAAGGCATCGCCTCCATAGTTTCGAGCCTAAACTTGTTCTTTCTTCATATCAATTTAAACCAGAATAGGTCAGTGGTCCCCATCCTTTTTGGGCCTAGGGACATATTTGCAAATCTAAGGAACTGCCATGGGCACAATAGAATCCCCATTTCACAGAAGGGAAACGGGCAAAGCTCAGAACCACCCCCACCCCCCAACAACAGGCACACACACACACAAACAAACAAACACAAATTGTGATTTTGGAGATTTTCAAGGTCCCATAACCCAAGGCTGTGACTTATTTCCATGGCCAGCAGAGGCAGCGGTTGCTCCTTTCCTGGCTGTGGGAAGGCGACAGCTTAGAGTTTGACAAATGGGTAAGTGGCACTTCTTCTGCGGCTTGGCTTTTAATCTAAGCTGGAGGACAATTTAGGAACCTTGTAATGAGCTGAGCATGATGACTCTCTCCCTCTCCCCAGCTCATATCTGGGCCTGGCACCTTCGTGAGCATCTCCAATACACAAAGCCCTCTTTATAGCCTTCAAGGGGAGCAATGAGACTGAGGTGATATTATTACTTAAAAAGTGAATGTTGTAGATTTAATGCCTCATCACTGCTTTCCAGGGGAAATGTCAGTACTGTATAGTGAATGGACAGGTTGATTAAAGAAAGTATTGGAGAACTTAAGTGCTTGCCAATACAGAATAATGGCTGTAAAAATTACACGTTCCCCCTCCCTTAAAAACTAACAAAATTGCCCTCATGTCATTATACCTGCCTCCTAATTGTGCCAAATGTCTTTCAAATTCAATATGTCCCTGGACCCCCTCCCACCCTTTTTACACCGCTTATTGTCTGTTTTTGACACTCATTCCTCATGCTTTTTGGCTCAGATATCTTTTCCTGACTCATGTCAGAAAGCATTCATAAGCTCGTAAGTGTGCACAGTTTTGACTTTCCAGATTTAAGGCCGTAACCAATTTTATTAAACAGGAATGAAATTTAATAGACCCAAATATCAGCAGCCCGTATTCCTGGGCGAAATCTAAATCTAAATTTCAAGCAAGTGTTTAAGATCACATAAATGTTATATAGAAAGGGCTTGGGTGCAAATGATTATCATGAAAATTATATTTCCCCACGGCATAAGACTGAATGAAAAGAAGGAGGAGGAGGAGGAGGAGGAGGAGGAGGAGTTTGGATTTGATGTCTCGCTTTATCACTACCCTAAGGAGTCTCAAAGCAGCTAACATTCTCCTTTCCCTTCCTTCCCCACAACAAACACTCTGTGAGGTGAGTGGGGCTGAGAGACTTCAGAGAAGTGTGACTAGCCCAAGGTCACCCAGCAGCTGCATGTGGAGGAGAGGGGAATCGAACCTGGTTCACCAGATTACAAGTCCACCACTCTTAACCACTACACCACACTGGCCACCTGCAAGAGCTTGGTAGAAGTTATGCTTTCACTTCAGTTAGACTAGCTTCAGAGAATTTCCAGGTGGCTAGTGCCCTACATGGTTACATGTTTGTTTGTCTGTCTGTCTGTCTGTTTTAGAAGAAATGATATTGCCATCAAAAGATGCATTAGCCTAAAACATGACGAGGAAATCACATTTGTGGGCATAATATATTCAACAAATTAGAAGATGGGGTCAAACACAATATGGGAACACCTACTGGCATGAATGGGAAAGATAAAAGATGCTCCTCAGATACAAATTAAAATATCTGCCAGTGTGGACCACTCCACTCTAATTTGAACAGGGAAAAATGGATTAACAGTTAAGTAATGGTCAAATGTGGACAAGCCCTGAGAGAAAAATGCCTGAGGTGAGAGAGCATAACCGGGAAAGGGACAGGGTTCGCTCCTTTTAGCTGTGTCCATCTTCAGACACAGTCAAGGAATGGCTGAAGGCAAGCCTTCACTTTCCTGAATGCCTCTGATCTTGAGGCAATTTGGAGGTTATTTCCAAAGAGTTATCTCTCTAAGCCAGGCATGGGGAACCTGTGACCCTCCAGAGGTTATTGGACCGCAACTCCCATTATGCCTAAACCTTGTCCCTGCTGGTTGGAGGTGATGGGAAGTAGAGTCCAGCAACATTTGGAGGACTAATGTTCTCCCTACAGGAGAAGGTGAGAAGTCCATGCATTAGATCTTCTTGAGCCACTCATTTCTGCGGAAGAGAGGACTGATAGCATTATAGATGACATTCATTGCGTGGAATCAGAATTGATGCTCAAATGGTAATCCACACAAACCTTACAACATCTATGATAACCAAACCATCCTTTGTATGAGTGTAAACAGGGCAATGAATACATAGGCATATGGTCAATGCTACAAGCCACTGAACCATCACATGCTAAAATTTCAGTGGTACTCTGTGTGATGCCAAAATTCAGCATCCCTCCTGCCTCTCACCTTCTGTTGCTCGTCACTGTTGTGGCACCCTCTGTGATGCCCTCTCAGCTCAGCACCCAGTGGGGGGGAACTGGTTGCATTCTCTTCAATCTGCCTCTGCCATTCTGGGCAGTTATGAAATCAAACTTGGTTCTTTCCCCATAGGCAACCTTCGGCTCTCCAGATGTTTTGGACTACAATTCCCATCATCCCTGACCACTGGTCCTGTTAGCTAGGGATCATGGGAGTTGTAGGCCAAAACATCTGGAGAGCCAAAGGTTGCCTATGCCTGCCCTAGTGCATCACAACCAGTAAAGTTCACAGTGCAGAAGGGAAAGAGATGTTTCTGGTTAAGTACATAACTTGAGGTGAAGTGAAGTAAAAAATTGAGCCTGTCCTGGTCAACCGTAGTCTTAGTTATATGATGTGTAGAGTTTTCCCCTCTAACTAAATTTTATTTGGAATATTTTCCTTCTTAGTTTTGATTGTACAAACCCATTTCCCCTCCTCCAACATGGGATTTGTAATGGAAATGGCTCTGAACTTCAAGAATGTCTGCAAGGTATAGTGCTATAAAACAAAGGATGTCTGGGCCTAATAAATTATAATATATTAATCTTCTAAAATGTGGAAAGGTTTGGGTATGCTGGGAACTATTTGACATGTAGGATTTTGAATAAAAGGGGAAACACGCAAGTTCACAGACGGATCAGAACTGATATTATGCAACAGCACAGAAAATAAAACAAATATTTAGAGATGGAAATGAAAGATTTCAGAGGCTGGCACACTATTCATTGTCGCAAGGATTTTGCTCCGCTCATTTATTTTCTTTCGATGAAAATGAGTCCCTGATCAGACAGGAAAACTGTTCCAGACAAGTAATTCTTAAAGCCATTTGATATTGCTACACTACGCAGATAGCTCGGTTAGGGTTGCCATATTTCAAGCGGTGAAAACCCAGACAGAAAAGTTGTTGAGCTTTTCTTTAGTTTTGCCCAGAGTTGTTGAGCTTTTGAGGCAAAGTCACAAAAAACCCGAAACTGACACTGCCGGCATGGGCTGCCAAACATCCAGATTTCATGCCCAGACACTACTGCCAACTGTGATATTCCGG
This sequence comes from Lacerta agilis, assembly GCF_009819535.1. Lineage (NCBI taxonomy): Eukaryota > Metazoa > Chordata > Lepidosauria > Squamata > Lacertidae > Lacerta > Lacerta agilis. The sequence goes on along the minus strand of NC_046315.1, from coordinate 79,687,523 downwards.
ATATGTCCTACTAACTGTTCCTCTCTCCACTTTTCCCCATTGATGACTGCCTGGAATTGTTTGTTTAAACTCTAAGCTTGGGGAGAGTTCTGGCTCCACAGGAACTACTATCTGTACTGCAAGTGGTTGTGTTGGCAGAGATCATCAAGATTAGCAACTTACCGTACCTAAGGCAGCCCTGGAGTCTGAGTGATTAATTAGCATTCAGGTGAACTTCACTAACCTGGAAACCTATAATGTCTCGTGGCCGTCCCATGATGGATCCCTGCACTTGCGTGAATTTGATTCATTTCCTATTGCATTTCTCTTACCAATCATGCTCCGTATCCAATATATATGTTGGCTTTGAAGTCCCCACCTCAGCTTTTGAGTTACTTATTAAATGGGAAAGTTATTTCGCTCTCTCCTAAAGTCAGATGGCTGCTGTTGGCAATCTCCTTTGATTAGCTTAATGTCGACTTACCTTCCAGCATACTACCTTTGGAGCTGTATTAAGCCTTATTTCAACCACAAATATATGCTACCTCCCAGGTTTTTTTATAGGCTTTCCGTACTTTGCCAGCAATGTATCAGTTCCATATTTCCATCGCTAAAGATACTTTTTATTAGAGCTCTGTATATTTTGGGTCCCGCCATTTCTTCTGCCTTGCCTCTGTCAGCATTTTCCTCTGTTTGGTTGATTTCTTTCCTTTCCTTTTCTTTCTTTTTTTAAAGCCACAAAATAATGGCAAAAACCTTTTGCTCTCCACCCGCCCAAAATATTTATAAGCTTTCAAAGTTTATTGTAAAATCCCCAGTACGAACCTGACTCGGGCTAATAAACTGCACAGAATTTGCCAGAGACACGGCAAATGGTGGGAACGATCTCTGGCTACTGAAAGGTTGCTTAAATTAATATTGAACCAGTTTCAAAGGACTGTGCAACTATTTCTGTTTCAGCCTTGAACACTACTACTCCCACATGATCAGGGCCGGCGCGTCCATTAAGGCGAACTAGGCAATTGCCTAGGGCGCCAAAAGGGAGGGGGCGCTGGCCAGGATTGGGCGGGACGGGCAGCACGGGCTAGCAGCAGCTTCTCCGCTGTAGCGGAGAGGTGCTGCTTGCCCCCTACACCATACCCCCGGCTCCCGCTAAAGCAGGCTTTGGCAGGGGGCGGGCAGCAGGGCGGGCAAGCAGCAGCTTCTCCGTACAGCGGAGAAACTGCTGCTTGCCTCTCCACCCCCCACCTCCCGCTAAAGCAGGCTTTGGTAGGGGGTGGGCGGCAGGGCGGGCGAGCAGCAGCTTCTCTGCTACAGCAGAGAAACTGCTGCTTGCCTCTCCACCCCCCAAGTCCCCTAAAGCAGGCTTTGGTAGGGGGTGGGCGGCAGGGCGGGCGAGCAGCAGCTTCTCTGCTACAGCAGAGAAATTGCTGCTTGCCTTTCCTCCACCCCCACCTCCCGCTAAAGCAGGCTTTGGTAGGGGGTGGGCAAGCAGCAGCTTCTCTGCTACAGCGGAGAAACTGCTGCTTGCCTCTCCACCACCCCCACCTCCTGCTAAAGCAGGCTTTGGCGGGGGGTGGGGTGGGGGGTGCCAGAAGGTGGTCTCGCCTAGGGCGCAAGAAGCCCTAGCACCGGTCCTGCACATGATGCATGGAACGCTTTTTTTTTGGAAATTGGGGGAGTTGAAAAAGATATGGCAAGGATGTCTGATGCTTGAAAGAAACACATTGGGTTTTTTTGGGGGGGGGACTGTCTATGCCCAAGCCTTTGGACACGGCATACTTTCCAACATTTCTCCAATGAAAATACAGATGTCCCCATTACTACTACTACTATACTCTACCCATTTGACTTAAAAACATAATAAAAATAAAAAGTTCCCTATACAGGGCTGCCTTCAGATGTCTTCTACAGGTTGTAAAGTATATCTCCTTGGCTTGGAAGTTGCATAACTTCACACCCTCCGATGAAAAGAGGAACGTCCTATCATACCCTCCAACATTTCTCCAATGAAAATATGGACATCTTAAAGAAAAGCAGGACATTCTGGGGTCAAATCAGAAACTGGAGCGGCTTCTGTAAATCCAGGACAGTCCCTGGAAAATAGGGACACTTGGAGGGTCTGTATACAAATATAGAGATTTTGTAAGTTTTGTGAACCCTGAAAGCAGATACTGGCTGCGATTCTAGTTTAGCAGCTCCTTTCCCCAAAGAAGCAGTCAGTTGGCTCACAGCTTCGCCTGCTCCCCCCCCTTTTTTGATACGAAAGCATTTCGCAGCAAATGCAAAGGTCGCAGCCAAAATAGCACAAAGCACAGTACAGTGCTGTGATTAATTTCAAGCTGACTCAGGACTTTGCATTGCTGGATTTGAAAGTAGCAGATAGAGACTTCTAGCATGCAATGATATGATTGTGCTGCCCTACCTTATGCAGTACATATGTGAGCAAGATTTCAGGGTGGGAGAGGGAGAGAATGCGTGTTTATGTGCAGTGGGGAAAAATGCTCACTTTATTCATCTTTCTGTTTTGCCCGAGGAGGACATTCTAGCCAAAATAATTTTCTACTGCCTTCATCACTGGCGGCAGAAATCAACATCTGTCAGCTTGTTATACAGAACTTCCATCAGCTGAGTGGCCTAAGGTGGACTCTGCAACCAGATGATCACCAGGGGGAATAAACCTCAGCTTCAATATCCACCTCCCCTGTTTATATCTTCTTGTATGTACATTTTAAAAGTAACGAATCTCCAAACTGTAACAACCTGCATCTATATATTTTGGATATTATTATTTTACTGCATTCATATCCCACCTGTCTTCCCAGTAGCTAAGGCAGAATACGTGATTCTCACCCTATGCATTTTCATCCTCACAACAACCCTGTGAGGTGGTTTAGGCTGAGAGGCAGTGTCTGCCCTAAAGTCACTCATTGAGCTTCATGGCTGATTGAAGATTTCAACCCTGGCCTCGCAGGTCCTAGCCCAACACTCTAACCACTATGCCACACTTGCACTGTTTTCCTAAACAGTGCAGAACTTGTAGACTTATCGATTTTGGTAGAGAAGGTACAATAAATGACCGTTAGCATTCTATGGATTACCCTCCTCTGAAAAAAATACAATGGACCTCTGGGACATTGTGCAAAGCACAGCTTCAGATGGCAGCAAAACAGTGCTATCAAATCCATGTGCGGACTGCACAACTGGACACCATTCCAGAAATGTGCCAGATGGAGAATGTGAGCAAAACAGTGATAAGAATGATTTATTGTACATGAACCAGTATATTGGATGCAAACTGTGCAGTAGAGGCTTCCATACCACTGACTATAAACACATTGCAACACATGGTGTAGTCTGGGAGTGACTTTTGAAAGTGATCCAAAGACCCCCTTTTTGTCTCCAACACACACACACTCCAGTCCGAATTTGTGAAAAGTCTTGACCTGGTATCAGTAAGGGCACCAGGCAAGCCTTGATAGCGAGAGCATTCCACAATTGGATACCCCAATACTGAAAAGGCCCACAGAAGGGAGCATGGAGCAGAGGTGGATTTAGGGGGTCGCGACTGGTCCGGTCACACTGGGTGCGGAGCCATGGCAGTGCCACAGGGGGCACCACTTGTTGTGATATTATTACAAGCCGAGCTGCAAAAGCTGCAGCAGCGAGGCCAGCATGACTGTGTCTGTTTTTATTCTGTGGGAAAGCCACTAGTCCTAACAGCTTTCCCACACACGTGATGTTTTTGTATTTTACTGTTGTACTTTACTTTCGTTTCTGGCTCAGAGATGCTGGACACTCTAATGCACAGCTCTGACTTACTGAGCTTGCAAGCAGAGACATACTCTGCATTTTATCTGCAATAAAGTAGTTTTTAGCCTTAATGGCTTGTGTGTGTTGTTCTTCACTCTGGGGAACAATCGCATATTATCAATGTGCCCCTGGACTCGAGTAGCCAGGAGGGCACGCAGGCTTCGTCCCTACCTGGGGGTCAGTCTCACAACTTGCCCCCGCGGGACGTTTCATAACACCACTACTATGATGCAGAATGGAAGGCAAGAGGCGTGGGCACTGAATTTGAGACCTCCAGGCCTGCCACTGCATGGAGAAGGGCCTCAGATGATGATTGCTGGTCCAGGTTGGTTCATGTGGGAAGAGGTGGTCCTTGAGTTGTACACATTTTTAGACGGACCGGTAAAAGTCTTCACTTTGCTTCTTGTTGAGATTAAGGAGAGAGATGGGAATTAGAAAAAAAAATCTCTGCCAAGAAGCTTAGCATTGGGATGTTCAGAAAATTCTACCCCTACCTAGGAGATGCCTAAAACCTCTGATCACAACATTTGAACCAGACTTAGCCCACATCTGATCCTTTGGGCTACCGTAGGGAATTGGGCTGCAAAAATGGCATCTGGGCGAAGAAGAAGAAGAAGAAGAAGAAGAAGAAGAAGAAGAAGAAGAAGAAGAAGCTCAACAACTTTGTCCGGATGGCAAGTGGCTACAACTTCATTTATCCATTGAATAAACAAACCAAAAATTCAGCTAACACTATGTATACAAATACGCCAGTTCTAGTCGGTTCCCATCCCATGAGAAATACGTTTCTATGTGTTTAATCCATGTGTTACAATAGAAGTAATTTTGTTACTTCTCATTCTGCTTTAATCAGTAAATAGGAGTCAGCCATCTGGCAGAGATGTACCTTGCTGGCACTGCATCCATCTGTTAAAACTATGATATTAAAAAAGATTCTGCTTTCACATGATATTTAAGATTTGACATTGGGGAGCAGCGGTTCTTCATAGGTGTTTAAGTTATGCAAATTGTAGAATGATCTTTTATCTTAATAGCTGCAAATGTGCTAAAAACTGTGGAGAATTTCCTCAGTGTTGGGGATTGTTGAGTTCACATGGACTGGAGGTTCTGCCGAGAAAGAAAAACACTCACCAGGTATGCCAGGTAAAGTTCACATGACCAGAGAAGACATGAGGTAAAAAAACCCAGCACAATCTGGTAGGATCTTCCATGTAATGATCTCCAGCAGACAAGCAAGCTCCAGTAAGAAGTAATTGGCTCTCCGGCAGCTTTTATGCAGATTTATTTGTAAAAAAAACAACCACGTCCAGAGTCCAGCATCTCGGCTGCTCTCAATTACTGCTACTCTCAATTGTTGGTCAGTCTGAAGTTTCACTCCATCCACAACAGGAAGGACACCAGACTCCTGCCTTTCCCCTCCTTACCTTCCATTGCCTTTTGATTTTATCCAAATGCCTGGATCGGGGGTTGAGAGGCTGACCTCCCCCCTCCTCCTCACTCTCACTCAACCCAGACCCAGACCACTGCTTATCTGCTGATTGCCTAGCAACGCTTTGACTGCCTTCCAATTCTTCCTTTCCTTGAGAGCTAATAGATACCTCTCCAAAAAGGGGGGTCAAACTGCCCTTTCTCAATTCTGACAGGTAATTCTCATCTGCAGTCAGTCCCTAGTTCAATCTCTGAGTCTAACTCACCCCCTGCACTTGGGGGGGGCACGTTCCTGACACCCCTGTCTCTGCCTTCTTTCTCCTACCCCCTGATCTCTATGCTCTTCCTCCCACCCACCCACCCACCCTGCCCAAACTCCACTCTCTTTTTGGAGGGCATGGTGTTGGCATGCCTGCCGCCACATTTTGTGGCTGCCTGGCCCTTATATGGGAACTTTTGTGGGTCCGTGGGCACCCCAGGGCCTCAAGGAGTTGGCACCTATGCTGCACAGATCGTTCTAGAATTGAGGGTGATACCACTGTGGAGGACCATTCCCTGGTGGCCATCTGCTGTACCTCAGGTGGCAGGGGCAGCTGGAGAAGGACTTCTGTTGAAGACCAGACCTCTGTCTGTATGGACAGACACATGTGGATACAGGCATTCCTTTTGTTACCCTGGTCCCAACAAGGACATTTATTTGTCAACTCTGACACCAGTTCCTCAAGATTGTTGTTGTTCAGTTGTTCAGTCGTGTCCGACTATTCGTGACTCCATGGACCAGAGCACGCCAGGCACACCTATCCTTCACTGCCTCTCGCAGTTTGGCCAAATTCATGTTAGTAGCTTCGAGAAAACTGTCCAACCATCTCATCATCTGTCGTCCCCTTCTCCTTGTGCCCTCCATCTTTCCCAACATCAGGGTCTTTTCCAGGGAGTCTTCCCTTCTCAGGAGGTGGCCAAAGTATTCCTCAAGATAGTGGTCAAAAAAATGCCTGGGCCAGAACTTTTTAAAGGTAGATGTTCTGGTGAAAGCCTAAGTTCTTCTGCATGCATTGCAAAGCATGTGCTCTGTCCTTGAGCTATGGACCAACTCTCTCCTGCCCCCAAGGTACAAACATGGACACTTCCTCTTAGCTAGGACATTTGCCCACAATGTTTGAGCCGCAGCTTGTAGCATAGGCCTGTTCTACTTTCCAAGAGAATAAAAGATAGGTCTAAAAACATATTTTGTATGTCCTCTGATTGGTTCAGGTCTTGGGCCTTACCTGTGACAGATAACAGACCCTCAGGAACGTGTGTTCTAGTAGCTGTCACATGTTGTCACATGCTTGTGGTTGAAAAACAAGGCAAGTTATTATCTGTGAGCAGGAACCTTAAGACACCTTTGGTTCCCACCAAAGGTTGGGCAGATCCCACAGTCTATTCTCATTTTGATTGTTTATGGATGAGCTGGTGAAATGCTTGCCAAAAGGAGCAGAGAAGAAAACAATAGCTGAGCATGGGACATCTGACCTTGAAAGCAGTTCTGATTGAAAATAAGCACCCCAGTTTTTTTAAATATATAAATCTCAGGCATTTATTTCCTGTTCTAGTCGCAATGTCCGGCTTGGGCAGAAATAAATCACCCAATTGCTTTAGCATCTGATTTACTTTCCAAAACTATTTATTCTGCAATAGGCTTTAGTTCTGCTGACATGCGGAGTTAAAATGGCATTAATTATCTTTGTTTTCTAACGTGGGGGTGAACGTGTGTACATGCAAATTGGGTGAGTAGGCAGTGGTGGCAGCAGTGTCATGGGATGTGGAAGATTGTCTCCGAATATGCCCTTGACATTCCACCGAGGCCAAATGTCATTTTGAAAAAACTCGGAGTCTTGAAATTAACTCTCTCTCTCCCCCTCCACCCCATCTGACCTCTAGAATGCTTTGCAATGAGCAGGCGCATATGAATTCCCTTTTTACCCTTTTTGTTATGGCTGTCTGGGTTGTCAGACTAACATCTGGAAATTAGATATAGGAAATTATCAGTCTTATGAATTATAATTAGCTGTCATTCTCTTCCCAGGGAGCAGTTTTGGTCACAGGTGAAGAATACTTTCTCATGCATATTCATATAACTGAATTAAGGGGGGGGGGGAGAGGAAAAGAACACATTGCAAAGTAATAGCTTTTATTGTAGCATTTACCACCCCTATTCACCCCCACACTGCAGCTCATTCCTCCATTCTGGTTCCTATTTGTGATTCCCGCCCCCCCCCCCCATTTCTGCCATGGCTGCTTCGAAGATACCAGGTGTAGCTTTGTAAGCTTTCCTGATTAATGTGCCATTGCTCACTAGGGTGCATGGCTCTATAAAAGGGAACTTTGCTGACACAGAAAAGAAAACTGCAACTCTGGAATGCTCAGAGTTCTTTTTTTCATTTAAAAAATTGCTGTTTATTGTAATTATAGAGGATTATTATAGCGTCACATTTATGACAGTAAAACTGGAGTGCTGTCAGCATCTTGCGTTAAGCATTTACAGCATGGTAATAAACTTTGCCCTGAGCTATGGGAGGAAAAAATTAGTCTCTTAAGCATTCATTAATTAGATGCCACATACCTCTGCTATGAGCAATTGAGCGTCTATTCTTCACCTGCCTATAGGTTGCGTGTGTGTATGCCCCTGGATCAAAATGCTTCTATAGATGGAAGACACCTTCACGGAAGATGGAACCTTGGACCAAGCCCTTGTCTTGTAGATGTTCTATTTTCATCATCACCGTTAGACCTTTTGCTTGGAAGTGCCTATTTACTACAGAATTTCTCCTTAGGAGCTGGAGTTCCTGGTAATAGCTGAAACCTATTTGCAGATGATGATGAGGATGCATTTCGCTCTATATTTTAGTGTAATAACTCTCATTCATAGACACCCACCCTTTGCTGGATAAATTCTTGTTTTTAATTGCTGCTCTTTTCACTGAGATGTTGTGAAAAGTGGAAGCATTTCAGCTAAATCATCGTCAGAATTTTTTTAAGGGAGAAAAAGGAGAGAAAATTATGGCTTAAGTCATCATCTTCCATTTTTGCAATGAAGCTGAATTTTCAGAAATCAGTTTTCTATTTTGCTCTGGCATTAGCCTTCATTTTGTTACTGACCTTTGATACTCAATTTCAGGATTTTTATAATATTGCTGCATGGTCAAATTGCTCCTCTAAATCCTTCTGAACTAGGTCTTCTTCATTTTTTTTCTTTTAAAAAACCCTCCCCGATCGGCGTGTCACTTTCTTTTCCTGTTCATAAGATATCTACTGAATTATGTGATGTATTTTTTTGGTTCTTCTTTATAGAGGAAATAGATATAATCAGAATGATCTTGCCCTCCATTGGCCTTGCAGGGCATATGCTATTAAGATGATGGGCAAGTCTTGACATCCTCTTTCCCCCTGATAACCTAATTTTCTGAGTTTCAATACAGGTGCCTGATCGTGGAGGATTGAAGTTATTGTGCCAGCTTCTTGTTTGCTCCTGGTCTCATTGAACGGCAGTAGGCATTACAGGTACCCTGAAACAATTAACTCCTTTGCGACAATGCTGCTGCTGCCTCTGCTGAAGATGTGAAAATGTCCTTCTGTTTTTCAGGAGGGTGGGGGGAGAACACCCCAGTGTCTTTCCTTGCCTGTGTTTTAAGTGTTAATATCATACCCTCCAACATTTTTTTCTGATGGAAATAGGTACATCCTACTCTATATGCGGGTGGTGCTGTGGGTTAATATTTATCTACTTGCACTTTGACATGCTTTCGAACTGCTAGGTTGGCAGGAGCAGGGACCGAACAACGGGAGCTCACCCCGTCGCGGGGATTCGAACCGCCGACTTTCTGATCAGCAAGCCCTAGGCTCTGTGGTTTAACTCACAGTGCCACCCGCGTCCCGTCACTATCAAAATGCTTATTTTGAGAGAAAATGTGTTCAAGCAGATATTTTTGTTTAAAATGCCAATTATTGCAGAAATGCTACAGGAACTGACTTATGGGTGAACAAATGCAGAAGTGACACAGGGAGGAAAAGGACCGATTCGTCCCTTCCTAGCCTGAACCACAAATTTGCTAGAGGAAAGAGCTTCCAATGTCAAAACTTTCCAACTTCTACCTGCATCAGATGAGTGGAGGCTATTGCATGGTGAGTTTTCCCACTTGCCTGATAAATGCTACTCAGGTACAATGAGATTCCATTTAACATTGCTTCCAGAAAGAGTTTTCCCAAATATCAGGCGCAGAGACACCTGCAATAGGGACTATGCACTCCTAGTTGAATACAACTGGTGTTGGGCTGTGTGTGTGTGGGGGGGGGGCTGTATCTTGGTAGCTGCGAGCACAATTAAATTGCATTGGTTCTCATAATGGACAGCTGCTGCCAAAAGTTCAGAAAACAGCATTTCCCGTTATTTTTCTTCACCAAGCAATAGCTTGCAAATTGACCATTGTATGTAAATCACTCTTTGAAAGAGGTTCTCACAATAAACTTGAATGGAAAAATCTACCAGCTCTCCACAGCTGAATGCCTATGCATTTTTTCCCCAACAGATGCTTAGTAGTGTAGTGAGGAAAAAGACATCATGACAGAAATTGTATCTAAAAATGTTTCTTTTCATTAAAAACAACAACTGGTTGAACATCCCTTCAGGTTTGGCTTTACCATTGGGCAGTGAGATAGCCACCTCTGGTGGCAGATGCTGAGGGGCAGGGAAACTGGCAAAGTGTTGGAAGAAAGACCTGTGAGTGCCATATATCCTGTCCTGTATACTTTGAGCTAGTCTGCTGCCCTCTACTGCAGTGGAGGACATTGTCAAGAGAAGAGAAAGTCATCCTACCTCAATGGATAGCGAACGTTTTCATGTTTGATATTTGATTGTGTTTTTATATTTTGCTGAAAGATAAGGACACCCCTATAAATTAAACCTCCTATAAATTTGAAACTCTTTAGCATCTTCTCCGTTATCTCTATCTGTTGTCCTGCTATTTTCCATACTTAAGATGTGCTGGAATTTTTCACCTTCTGCCATTGGATAAAACTGTTATTTTATGAGGCCCATTCCAATTTATTGCAAGCTTTACTTCCAATTTATTCCAATTTATTGCAAGCAGCCTTCACTGACCTGGCGCCCTCCAGCTTTGAACCACATCTTCCATCATTCCTGCCTATTAGCCATGCTAACTTCTTGGTAGTGGCACCTGCCCTGTGGAACACCCTCTCATCAGATGTCAAGGAAATAAACAGCTATCTGACTTTTAGAAGACATCTGAAGGCAACCCTGTTTAGGGAAGTTTTTAATATTTTGTTGGGAGCCACACAGAGTGCCTGGGGAAACCCAGCCAAATGGGTGGGGTATAAATAAATTGTTGTTGTTGTTTGTTGTCGTCATCCGAAACATCTGGTGGGTACCACATTGGGGGTGGCTGCCTTATCGGTGTCAAGTGATAAGGTTATGGGTGGTTTAACTGTTTCTTTTTTTATACTAGTTAATCATGTTACATGTCCACATCAGGTTAGATATATGCCTCTTTAAAATAAAGTCTGTTTGGTCCACATATATCTTCCAAGATGGTTGGCTAGGATGCCTATGAAAAGCTTTACATCTTGGCTGATTTAAGGCAATGGGCCGGCAGTACTGCACTTGATCCACCTCCTTATTACGTTTATGAATTACAGATCGTTGAGATTGCTGCCAGGCTGAGGGTATACATTCTCATTTAGTGTGCTGTTAACAGCTTAGTCTGATGTGGGAGCAATATATCTTTAATTTTTTATTAACACCCTGCCTCCCACAGTAAACCCATCTATGCCTGGGGATTTGTGTCTTTTAACTTTTTCAAGCATTTCTAATACATCTTCGTCCATTATGCTTTCGTTGAAGCAAGTGATGTGCTCATCTCTAAACTTCTCTAAATGGTGTCTGCTCAGATAGTCTTTAATTTTGTTTCCTTCTGAGTTTTCTGGGATCCATAGCTGGCAGGGGGAAAGCTCAAGCTGCTTTCAAATATCTGAACTTTTATAAAGTTGTTTACCTGCCTCATTTTTTTTTACTAGAATAAGAGTACCCGTATTTTCCGGCATATAAGATGACTGGGCGTATAAGACGACCCCCAACTTTTCCAGTTAAAATATAGAGTTTGAGATATACTCAACCACAGATTTTCCACCCGGCGTATAAGACAAACCCCGACTTTTGAGAAGATTTTCCTGGATTAAAAAGTAGTGTTATACGCCAGAATATACTGTATTTTCATTTGCTTAATTTGCCAAAGTCCATTAGCTATTAATTTAGAACTTCTACCAGCAAGTTGCTATCTTTGGCAATGATCTTGTTTGTTTCTAAAACAGTCCAATCTTATTTTTTCAAAACACTTGATATTTTTTTCCCATTTGCTTGCTTATGTTTATTCTCAAACCTTTTAATCTCCTCTTCTGCCTCTAGTTCTTTTTTGTGTGTTCTCTTTCAATTTTGCTACTTTCACTAATATAAAAGGCCCCTAACATAGACCTTCACATCGTTGCTTTGGATATCTTTGAACTACCATAAGAAAAATGATTCTGAATTTCATCCCAAAGTTTATCTGAAGTTCCTTGATTCTGAAGTAATGCTGAATTCATTTTCCAGGGTGATGGAAAGTGTGAAATGCCACCACTCTTTAGGGTCAATATTACTGGGGCACAACCAGAGGGTAACCTGTACTTTTTACCCATTTGACCTTTGTCTTCCATTCCTAATTTGGGAGTCACTGTAGGACCACCACCCTCTCCTCCAGGTTGCAAGAGCTGCTGCTTTCTGAAGCCCCAAAATGACTTTCCAAACTCCACCCCTTTAGTCCACCAGCAGTCTGTCATCAGCTGTCAGATTTGGGTCAGTTTGATTTTCTGCTTGGTTTCATGCTGGTTTAAAATGACGATTAATTCGTTTTCTTCTCTGTTCTTTCCCATAAGGTCCCAGGGCAGATTACATCAATGTGAAACAAGACAAATCATTAGCTAAAACAGTGAACTATCAAAATAATAGAGTGGGCCCTAAAAGCATAGATCTCAGGTGTTAAAGGCAAGGGTAAAGGGGTTTGGCTTATGTTGAAAGCTGCACAATGAAGGTACCAGACACATCTCTATGGTGAGGGAATCACACAACTTTGGGGATGCCACAGAGAATGTAGGGTTGGCATCGGAGGGCTAAATTAACCTGCCATCTTAGGTGATGACGCCTTGCTATTGTGCAGCCCCCCTGCTGTTTCCTCCTGACATTTCATCTCACGACACTAAGCATTTACATCTCAGTCTGGTGTGGCTTGTGGCCCCTGGGTGCTGATCCAGTTGCATCGAGAAAGAATAAAAACTAACCCCCACCAACAATTATGGTGCTGCTTTACATGCGGCTGAAGCTAAGGTAACGTCAGCCGCTAGACAAACTTTCTTTCTACCATAAATGATTGACCTCTGAAAAAACTGTTTGCAAGGAATTTGTCAGACCGGGTTTCAGACTGAGGCAATGCTTTGTATTAAACTATTGAAAACAAACGGACTGGCTGTTTGAGAAAGTCCAGGTTTTGGCTTGTACTGCTTTGGATGCAACACTTGTGCTGTTTCCCTCTGGCAAAACAATCTGACCTTTTTTTGCAGCTTGTCATGTGCCTGCTTCCCTCCAGTAGTGTGTAAACTGCGGGACTTTATTTTAGCTGAGGCTCAGCCCTACAACCCTTTTTTTTTTAAAGTCAACACCACACCTCTGAGCATGTGTAGAATGTATATCTGACACATTTCAGTAACCCTAATTTATTTATTTTTTAATAAGAATTTATTGAATTTTAACAATAGAAACACACAAATACAACAGACACTACAAAAACTACAAAACAATACAAAAAAGAAAACTTACACACACTTATTTATCTATCCTTATCCTCTTTATAAACATTATTTTGGGACTTCCTCACATCCTCTCTTCTGTGTTCATTTCTAATCTTTTTAGTAACTTTGTAACATTGTAAAATCTTCTTTCTCACAACTAATCTTAATCTTACAAATCATAATCATCATATACCTAAAATCTTGTTCCTAATAAAATAAACATTACACAAGTCCAACTTCTTATATCCTCTCTTAACTTAACTTCTGATTACTGTAGCCTAAATCTCTTCTGATTCCTATTTCTAATATTTATTAATCACATCCTTTCAAATAATTATACATTTCTTCCAATTCTCTTACACCATTTCCCCCCTCTGGTTTTGGAGTTTCGTGGTCAGCTATTTATGAGTAACCCTAATTTATCCCTCCTCTAAATTTGGGATTAGAAGACAGGACTTCCAGATCAGACATTGCCTTGGCTTCCAAGACAATTACCTTCTACTGACAATGTTCTGGAGCAGAACACAGTGGCCTTGCTTTTCTCTAGAGCAGGAGTGGGGGACCTTCACCCATGGACCCGTCTTGGCCAGCCAATTTGGCCTGCAAGGTTATTTCCCCCAAACCTGGCCACCTGTCAATCAGCTGATGTCACTCCAATGGGCAGGTGATGTTAGCTGATGGGCAGGAGGCAGAGTTCAATTCTGCGTAGGTTGTGCCCTCCGGTTCCCCACAGAGATCTAGCAAATGCAGTGAAAGCAGTAGGACTGAATTTTCCACTCATCAACAGATATGCGGTGTTTATGTAGGGGCAAATCCTGCTCAAAACCCTACAGAGAGCAAAACTGAATCCCCTATTTATCAGCTGATGAATAGAGTGATTCTGCTTGTTGTTGCTTACTGGTTAATAACTCCCCCATCCCCATAGGTCATTTCTAAGCTTCTTGATATATTTTCCAGACCTGTTTAGAATTCTGTCATTACCCGGCATTTTAATTTTCCTTAGATGCTAGGTAGTTGGTAGACAGATAATCCAATTAATATTCAGTTCCAGTCTTCATAATAATTAAAAGAAGGAGATTTGCAGACCTGAAACCCTCATTTAAGGTTTGTTTTGTCTTTTTTGCAGGCCGATATCTCTTCCTTGCTCCGGACACCTCTGCTCTCGAAGGTCTCTGCCCCACCCCCAACATGAAGATTGTCTTCTTCTGAACATATGAGGCGGTGCCCCCTGTCCCCCTTACCTCAAAATTGGGTGGGTGGGTGGGTCTGGTAATCAATATTTAACTTGATTACCTCTCATCACTGTATAAATATGTCTGCTGGCTGGGGCACCAGCAGATAACATTCTGTCTGTCTGCCATAATTCCTCCACTGGCGTAGATATCCCCATAGATCAATTATGACAGGTAGATAGGTGGTCTTGCCCACTTGTGAAGGTTGGCTCATGGGGTGGGGGTGGGGAGATGAAGATCTTGCCCACCATGTCAAAAAGGTTCCCCAACTCTAGAGTAAATTTTAGAACCTAGCCAGTTCTGCAAGTGACTCCTCCCTATGTCATAGGTTATTTGCTATTGACACTATGGCAAGGATGCATAGAGCTATTTTTTTTTCAAGAAAAAGAGATGCTGGAACTCACCATGAATGCCTCCCTGAGATGTGCCCACCTGAGATGTGCCAGAACTCAGTTCCGTGAGTTTTAAAGCAGACTCAGAAGAAGCTGCTTTTGGAAGTCGTCTTAGCTTCAAAAGTGGCTTAACAGGTGACATCACGGTAGTGCCCTTTCTGAGAAAGGAAGAAAGGCACATAGAATTAGTTGCAGATTTTTTATAGTTCGTCAGCTGCATCCTATACAGTGGTACCTTGGTTGTCGAACTTAATCCATTCCAGGAGTCCGTTCGACTCCTGGAACCATCGAAAAACCAAGGCACGACTTCTGATTGGATGCAGGATCTTCCTGCACTCAATCGGAAGCCGCAGAAGCCATGCCGGACGTTCGGCTTCTAAAAAACATTCGCCAACCGGAACACTCGCTTCTGGGTTTACGGCGTTCGGGAGCTGATTTGTTCGGGAGCCAAGCCATTTGACAACCAAGGAACCACTGTACAATTATGCTCCTTTAGGTTGCTGTGCCTTGAGGGAGACCCCACCCATTCCCAATAAACTGTGAACTTTCCAAACCATATTTGCCTTTCATGGGGAGACTGAATCCATGATCGCTTAGATTTTCAGGCCACCTTAGATTAGGACCTCAATAATTAGGTTGCACGGTTATTCTGAAATCAGGCCAGTGTCTCCCCCCACCCCCCAAATTTGGATTGTGCCATAACAGGTCTCCTGGATTTGTTTTTGTTTTCAGTACCACTGTGAAACAAACAAACAAAAAAAGTGCTCACAAATGCTTTGAGAAATGGCGAGGCAGGAAATTGCCAGTTACTCTGCTAAGGCTTGAACAAATTGGGTTCACCTCTAGCTGACATTCTCTGCCCAACTGAGTACCTGCTCTCTTTGTAAGCAGCTTAAGGGGCAGTTTATACAGTATATGAAGTAGCTTTGTGTCTTCTTTCCATGAAGTGTGTTTTGATTTATTTTGCCAGTCTCGTGCAGCAAACTTTTTTTTTTTTTTTTTTAGTGCTGCAAAAGTTATATCTTCATGGTCCGAGGCTGGATCCTCTTACCTTCCTTAACGATTTCTATTAGTGCCTTATCCCTTAAATCACTGTTGCTTTACATTCTTAATGGATTTTTATGGCATAGTTACCCACAATGCACTTGCTTAGGGGCCTTAGTTGGCATATTAATCAAAGATTTGTAGAGCAACCAAAGCAAATAAACACAAGGTAAGTGCTGTTAGCAGCACAGGTACCATGTCAGGCTTTTAAAACCAAATTGCCCAGGCTGAGACTGGGCATAAGAAGATGGCATTTATCTGTCATGATTATCTAACAGATGTAGCAAGGTGAAAATAAATTTTAAAAGAGAGCATTCAAACTGACTTATACTAAATTTTTGCTTAAAGACTTCCAAAGGGATGTTACAACCTTTGGGATGATTTTAATATTATAAGGGATATTTTATCTTGCTTAGCTACAAATGAAGGGATAGGCCTGACTGATAACATCTCCCAAGGGATTTCTAGATAAACGCTGTGTAACTTGGCAGGTAACTTTGGTCTGTGCTACAATAATGGGCCATTTATTGAACCTGACGTGCTCATGAGAGAACTACCCTCCCGATGAAAATAGGAATGCCCTATTAATAATATTTATTATTATTATTATTATTATTATTATTATTATTATTATTATTACCCCACCCATCCAGCTGGGTTTCCAGGGTATACTGGTAAACGCCCAGCCCAAATCCCCTGGTGATCTCTCCCAGCAGCTTCATGTAGATGTTAAAAAGCATGGAGGAGAGGACAGAGCCCTGAAGCACCCGACAAGTGAGAGCCCAGGGGGCTAAACACTCATCCCCCAACACCACTTTCTGGACATGGCCCAGGAGGAAGGAGTGGAAACACTGTATAACAGTGCCCCCAGCTCCCAACCCCTCTAGACAGTCCAGAAGGTTGTCATGGTGGATGGTATCAAAGGCTGATGAGAGATCCAGCAGAACCAGGAAACAGCTTTCACCTCTGTTCCTAGCCCGCTGGAAATCATCGATCAATGTGACCAAGGCAGTTTGAGTCCCATGATGAGACCTGAATCCTGATTGGAAGGGATCCAAATGGTCTGCATCCTCCAATTGTTCAGCAACCACCCACTCAATCACCTTGCCCAAGGATGGAAGATTTGAGACTGGGTGATATTTGGCCATATTGGGCGGGTCCAAAGATTTTTTTTTAAGAAGCACTTTAATAACCGCCTCTTTCAGTGGGTCTGGGAAGGCTCCCTCACAGAGGGAAGCATTTCCCACCCTGCGGAGCCCATCATCCAGCCCTTCCCGGCTCGCTTTTATGAGCCAGGATGGGCAAGGATCAAGGAGACAGGTGGTCTGTTTCACTTGTCCAAGCATCCTGTCCACATCCTTGGAGGTAACAGATTGGAATTGATCCCACACAACATGACTAGACAGGACTCTAGCACTCTCCTGCCCAAGCCCTGCTCCCATGGTAGAATATTCCTCTTTCTGAATCTGAGTGACTTGATCTGCAAAGAACTTTGCAAAATCATTGCAGGAGATCTTGGGGTCCTCACCAGGCCCTGATGGTGAAGGTGGTTGACCGTGAATGTCCTGGTCCTCAAACACTCTGCGCTTCAATTGGGAGAAAGCTGCACTGGCAGAGCAGACCTATTGATCATGGCTAGTAGTCATGGATAGTCTTATCCTCCATGAATGTGCCTAATTCTCTTTTAAAGCCATCCTGGTTTGATGGTAGACCAAAACTAATCAGACTTCTAGGTGCCTGCCTGGGAGCTGTCATAGCAAAGAAGCATTTTTCCTTCCTCCACCACCCACTCTGGCCCTTGTGAATGGTGGGGCAGTGTCCAGGGCACTGGATTCCATCCTAAACTAGGTTTGCATTAATATGTGAAATGAACGAACTCCTCCCCCAACTCTATTCTGTATTGTGTGTGAGTTCGCCCTTAGAAGCTGCCATTTGACATCATTTACACATGAAACCTTTGTGATGTCGAAACATTTGTGTTTTCTTCCTGCCCATTACTGCATCTCCAGTGTATTTGGTGAAGGCATGTCAGAGACACATTAGCACCTGTTCTCCCTGGGGGTTTATAGCTTTTCATTTTCTTTATCATAAGGCATTGTGGACTTTCACAGGTCTTTTCAGCTGGCTCTAATGCTGCGAGTTTACAAAAAAAATGTAGATAAATGAGTTTTAAAGGCAGTGCCATCTGAAAGAAATTAAGGCTTCTGACTGTTATTTCTTTTAAATATCTCAGGATGAAGGCAGCCCATGTGTATCTAAGAGAAGGTAACCCTGGGGACGTCTTTAGATTTCTCTCATAGAATTTTGAAATGATACCAGATGTCTCATTTGATGTGAAGTATAATCCTTCTGGTATATTACTGACTAACAGAACAGTTATTAGTATTGGTACTGACCTTTCAAAACTCTTTCCCGCCCCCCCCCCCAGAAAGCTTTTTAAATTTTACTTGCTGCATAATTGCAAGTTGTGAAAAGGAAATGAATCATAGATTTGCATGTGACCTTCCATGTCAGAGAGTTCACCTAAAAGGCTACCCAGGAGACTGTGCATTCATATTATTTTGCAACTAAAATTCAATGAAAATATTCTTGCATATCTGATTCTTTATTCACACTCAGTAGCACCGCCGGCCACTGAGTAGCCCCTGTATAAAGAAACGGCATCTTTGGACAAAAGAAGAAGTAATGAAGCATGCATTAAATTCAGATTTCAGACGTGTCTGTTATTTATTCAAAAGTAAATTAGGAAATTCAAGAGTTCGATGTTAAAGTGCATTTTATAGAACTATTGTTTGCAGAAAATATGTCAGCACCGGTTGTGATGTTTTTCTTGCCCGAGTTTGTAATGGGTTTTGTAAAATAATTACCGTAGGACTCTCTCGCTCTCTGCATGTGTGTACTATCACATTTTTAATTAGAATGAAACCACAAAACAGTTTTTCATCTTCAGCGTTCCAGCAACAGGGAGCTGCGTGATGCGTTAAACAAAAACAGTCGTGGCCTGGAGAACGGCAGTTCAGCTGACAACCTTTTGTGCGTCTGAAGGTTATCGGAAAAGTGTTTGGCTTTTTGTGGACTATTTTAAGAATGGTTGCATTGTGTACTTTTAGAATTTACAAAGTGCAATATCTCTGTCAATAGAAGCAACAGAAACTAGGGCTGGGTTCTTATCATACTCAGATTCACCTAGAGGCCTGAGAATCTAGATATAACCAGGGGTGCCAACTTGAATAAAATATTGAGGGGTGGTAAGACCCACCCTACATAGTCAATCACATGATGCATACCATTTGAATTGCAATGCCCATCAACTTTCGGGGGTCCGTTCCCCTTGAATATTTTATTGGGTGGCCCTGAAGGAACCTCAGACCCTAGGAGTTGGCTCCTATGGATATAACACAATGCTTCTTGTTCCCTATTAGAACACAAGTGAGAAGTGAAGAAATAGGCAGTTATTTTAAGATTGCTAACCAATGAAGCATCTCATCCAGCATTCAGTTTCCTGCAGTAGACAGCTGGATGTCTCACCTGTTCTTTGTCCCCTGCAGCTGGTATTCAGAAGTACCGGTATGTGTTCAACATGGAGGCTCCAATGAGCTACTTTGTAGAATGGCAGCAGAAGAGAACAATTGGAGAACATGGACGAGCCACTTTGCTTGCATTAGTCACTGAAAGAAGAGAATAGACTATTTTTTTCCCAGATACCAGTGCAGGTGGCTGCAGTTGCAAAGCATCTTTAAGCAAGAATACTCACCTCTTACTTCTCCCTTTGCCAAATAATGGCAGAAGTTCTTTGTAAGAAGCGCTCAGCCTTCTACACCCTTAGATCCCCAGGATTCCAGAAAATGTGGGGTTGTGCATTTGCCTTGGCAATTCTTATATTCTCTCTGCTATTTTGCGTACAACCAAGGCTGTATATTCGTTTGGATTGGCATTTATCAGAATCTGCACATTTCTCAAAAATCAGCAGAGCAATATTGGCATTTGCGGAGTAATTGTTTTCATTGCAATAAGCTCAGTGACACGTAATCGTTTTCAGTAAAGGTTCTCCGAAGTGGTTGTTTTGTGAGGAGGGATGAACAATACATGTTCAATTGTACCTTCTTCTTTGTCGTCCTCTTTTTCTTGTTACTGGTACATTGCTGTTGTCATCCTAAGGTCCAAGGGTGGGTTACGACCACAATTAAAATATCATGTTAGAAACAGTTTAAAACAACTTGCGTATAGACATGCGTATAGACATGCAAGCAGGTCTGGTCAAAGAATGGGAGCTTGCTTTGGGTGCCATCATCCCAGGCAGTCAAATTTATGGGTTTTTGATGCAGGACCTCCTTGGCTGTGGTGCCATGTTTCTCGAATGTTCTCTGGGGAGTTCACCAGGCTGCCTTTCTGTTTTAATTTTAAGTCCCAAATGAAAACTATAATTTCGTCAGGCCTTTTTAGGGTTCTGTTTTAGTCTCTTCTTTAGCATGGGGATTCAGACATACAGTCGTACCTTGTAAGTCGAACGGAATCCGTTCCAGATGTCCATTCGACTTCCAAAACATTTGGAAACCAAAGCGCGGATTCTAATAAAAACAGAACTGAAAAGCTCACCGTGTCTCTGCCTCTCTGCTTTCCTGGGCTGTCAGCTAGAAGCAGCCGACAGCACCTCCGACAAAACAAATGTGAAAAGGGCATGGACCCGCAAATAGACAGATTCACCTCTTCTGATTATATATTCTGATTATTATGAAAAACAAAATGAAAAATGAAAAAATCCTTCCAGTAGCACCTTAGAGACCAACTAAGTTTGTTCTTGGTATGAGCTTTTGTATGCATACATACTTCTTCAGATACACTGAAACAGAAGTCACCAGACCCTTATATATAGTGAGAGAGTGGGGAGGGGTATTACTCAGAAAGGTGGTGGGAATACTCCTCCCCACTCTCTCACTATATATAAGGGTCTGGTGACTTCTGTTTCAGTGTATCTGAAGAAGTGTGCATGCTCACGAAAGCTCATACCAAGAACAAACTTAGTTGGTCTCTAAGGTGCTACTGGAAGGAATTTTTTCATTTTTTATTTTGTTTTGACTATGGCAGACCAACACGGCTACCTACCTGTAACTGATTATTATGATTATCAATAAATATCAATCTGTGCATATGTTACTCATGGGTAGGGAATACCCATATACAGACCAGAGTGAGGTGGTGCTTTTAACCCCCCCCCAAAAAAAATCGGATCTTTTTCTTTTCTGTTTTTAACAATTGCGAGCTACACAAAGTTGCCGGTATGGAAAGACCAAGGTGTCAGCTTTGCCTCATTTGTAGATCGGGAAATGTGTAAATCGCCTACATAACTTGGTGTCCAAATTGCAGGGAGCCCTGCATGAAAGCGGTGGGGAAGATTGCACA
The DNA here is from genome assembly GCF_009819535.1 of Lacerta agilis. Classification (NCBI taxonomy): domain Eukaryota; kingdom Metazoa; phylum Chordata; class Lepidosauria; order Squamata; family Lacertidae; genus Lacerta; species Lacerta agilis. The sequence goes on along the minus strand of NC_046315.1, from coordinate 79,666,363 downwards.
TCGACATTTGTATTCGTAATAGCTGAAGCAATTTTAATATATTTTAGTATTTTAACTGTTGCTTGCTTTATAGTATGGTTGTGATTTCTTTCTGTCTTGTTTTTTACTGTTTTATCTTTTGCAAACTTTTGAGGTTGTTGTTGTTTTTAGAATCAAGAGGTATGTAAATGTTATTAAATAAGTAAGTAAGTAAGTAAGTAAGTAAACAAACAAACAAACAAACAAACAAATCTGGTGCACCGCCGTTGTTTAAAAAAGAAAATCTAACTTTCCGGTGGCACTAAAGCACCCCTCCGCTCTGGTCTGTATACAGTACAGATGTGCCCCAATGCTCAAGTAATATATGGATAGGACTTGTATTCCACCCTTTATTACTTCCCAAAACATGGCTTTGTGGAAGGCAAATATTGCAATACAGTGGTGCCTTGCAAGACGAAATTAATTCGTTACACGAGTCATTTCGTATTGCGAAAATTTCGTCTTGCGAAGCACGGCCATAGAAAAATTCGTCTTGCGAGTCACCTAAAAAACCGCAAAACCCTTTCGTCTAGCGAGTTTTTCATTGCGCGAGGCATTTGTCTTGCGAGGTACCACTGTACGTTGAAACAGCGAGATTTATGCTTTACTCTGCCACAATGCCCAGAAAAAAACTAAATTAACTTGCTTGGATTTCATGTTCAGCACTTTAACAAAAAAGACAGGTATGTTGTATGACCATAAAGCCTTAACTTTTTTGCCTTAACTTTTGGAACAACTCAGCTCTAAGAACTAATGACTTAGTTAAACATAGGAGATGGTATCTGAAAATTGGCTGATGTTGGTTGGTTTGAATTTTTTAGCTATTTACTTAGGGTGTCTATTTTCTTGCTCTAGCATTCCATGTTCAACTAAATCAAAGGTCATTGCGAACTTTCGAAACATAAGGCCTGTCGGATAGCCGTTATCCAGAGCTCTTCATCATCTGAAGAACCCAAGAACTTCAATAGTATGCCTTAGCTATAAGAAAAATTGTCTTTGTTCTACAACATGCGTCTCAATAAGTGTCATTGGGGGTGGGGGGTCTGGAACAGTTTACCAGATGCATATTTATCATGAAGAGGATAATGATTTCACTTTACTCTATGCCCAAGGCAGCCTAATTTATAGAGGTAAATGAGGCAGTTATCTATGCAGATAGCTAAAGCAGAACATTGTTACTCACAGACAATCGGAAGAGAAAATTGCAAACAAAGTCAAGATTGCCCATTGTAAATCAGAACTCTTTGAGACCATTAGAGGTACTCCTAATGCCTATTGGCCTCTCCCTTCCCCCCTCAAAGGAAAAAAAAAGGATTTACAAGTGTATATGATCAATAAATAAAATAATATATTTAAATTATAGTGGTATCCATTATTAGTCATACTCAGAATAGTTCCCTTGAAATTAGTGGGTGGAGGTCAATGTCTCACTCCTCCAGCATTTCTGCTTGCCAGACAGAATGACTCTCCATCTCTTCCCTCTGTACTGTTCTGGGGGTTCCCCCGAGCCCCCTGAGCCAATTCTGGAGGTAGGAGAAGGAGCTTCTGCTGATGGGGCTACTTAGGCAAATCCTACCCAACGGGTTTAAAATTATTAAGTCCATTGGCTGCAGCGGGTCTATTACGAATACAATTGACATTGGACATCATCCAATAAAACAATTTTAATTTACTGTTAAATTAGCTTCATGAGTAACCACAGTTCTAAAAAAGAATGTCGAAATATTTTAAAGCTGGGGGTGCCGGCAGTTAACGGGTAAAAGGTAAAGGATCCCTGGATGGTTAAGTCTCGCTTTTCACTGCCAAACATTGCAGGGGGACTTCTGCTAGTTTTTGGCATCACTATAGAGTGAATTGGATGACGTTGGATTTTTGGTGAAACCATGACCCTGCGGATCAGGGCACCGAGGGCACATTTTGAAGGGCGCTGTGAAATGTGGAATTTCCACAGTCAAATGCTGCAGGGGGCCTTTCGCAAGCAGTTGGCATTGCTTCAGAGTGAATCGGATGACATTGGGTTTTCAGCGAGACAGTGGCACTGTGGGTTAGTGCACCATTGGCTCACTTTGTGGGTGGCCGTGAAACGTGGAATTTTCAGTCAAATGCTGCAAGGGGCCTTTTGCAAGTACTGTATATACTTGAGTATAAGCCTAGTTTTTCAGCACATTTTTTTGTGCTGAAAAAGCCGCCTTCGGCTTATACTCGAGTGAGGCGGGCAGTGGGGGTGGTGAGAAAGAAGCCTTTTCCCTCTGCTCGTGCCGCCGCCGCCCACTCACCCCAGTCAACCATTCCTTAAGAAGCGTACAAGAACGGCGGTTCTTTACTCTCCCCTGGCAGCTTGTTCCATTCCTGAACTGCTCGCATAAATGCAAACTTTAGACCCCAGAAGGCAGAAAGCCTATCAGTTAAGGAAGTATTAAAACCGCACAGGTGCTCACTTTCCCTGGCTCCTGTTTAAACAGGACAGGATCCCAGCCTTCTCTGTATAACACAAGGGAACATTGCACTGTGGGTTAAATCACAGAGCCCTAGGGCTTGCCAATCAGAAGAATGGCGGTTCGAAACCCCGCAATGGGGTGAGCTCCACAGCGGCAAAGGAGGAAGAGGAAAGAGCAGCCCAAAGGGCTGCTTTCGGGCTGCTCGTTCCTCCTCCTCCTCCACAGCGGCAAAGGTGAACCGGATTATACTCGAGTCAATAAGCTTTTCCAGGTTTTTGTAGGAAAATTAGGTGCCTCGGCTTATATTCGGGTCGGCTCAGTTTGAATTGGATGAAGTCGGATTTTCAGCGTAACCATGACCCCACGGGTTAGAGCACCAAGTGCTCATTCTGAGGAGCACCGTAGATGGTAGGGTTTACACTGCCAAATGTTGCAGGAGGACTTTTGCAAGCACTTGGTGCCACTTTGGAGTGAATCGTAAGAAGCTGGATTTTTGGCGAGGTGGGTGCCGATGGCTCATTTTTTGGGGTGCCATGAAACATGGGGTTTTCACTGACAAACATTGCAGTAGGACGCAGGCCTGGCTAATTTTCATTGGTTGGGGTACAGATATGACTGTTTAATGCAGGAAACATGATCCATAATGCTGATATTTTCTAAGGAATTTGTTTTGACCAAACTTGTATTACTGGGTTTTGGTGAAAAGTTGAGTTGCTGGGTTCTTTTCTGAATGTTGAAGTTCTGATATATTTAAAGTTTAAGGTTTATAAGCCTGCTTCCTAAGGAAGCAAGAAACAGGAAAGCATATGTACCAGACGTGTCCTGGGACATCAAGCTGGGAAAGTGTGGGCTTTTAAATTGGCTGAACAGAGCTTCTGCCCTTGGGGAATTAGATTTCTTAAATCTACACCTTCCCCTTCCTTGAGTCCCTGGTGAGAAAAGCCAATCATGGCTTTCTTTCTGTGGCAATTTAATGAGGGGATGCAACTCTTTAAATGCCATAAAATATTTGCTGAATCATGAACTCTGTACATGTACAGAGGCTATACCCCCTTGAGTGCAAGACCGTTGTCATGGCAACTCTTGCCTTTGATGTTGCTGTGAGTAACGGCCGGCTCAAGCCTTGAGCTTTAAAAGCTTTTTATTAGACATTGCTAATTACAGAGTGATAAATCATGACTGCTCTCCGAGCTAACAAACTTCCGGACTGCCATCTTCGCGCGCTTTCCAACAGAGGAAGCTACGGGTCGCCCTAAAATGACGTCTGAACCTCTTTCTCCCCTTCTGTTCTCTCCCCTGTCTGCTACTGACAGCGTAAGTACTTTCTCTTTCTTCCTGAGACGTCTGCAGAGGGGGGGCTGGGTGACGTGGACGTATCTGTCGTTATCATCGGTAATTGCTCTCTATATGTACCCTCCTCCCCCTGGCTGGCTGACTCCCAACTTTCTCTCCCTGCTCTTTCCTCTATGCTATCCCCTCTCTCTTCCCGAGCCATGCTTGGCTCCCTGACAACCAGAGCCAAAGTGAAACCCCAAAGATGGACAAGATGGGGCATTTCTCTCCAGGGAGTGTTGCCACCTAGCTACAGTGGTACCTTGGGTTAAGAACTTAATTTGTTCTGGAGGTCTGTTCTTAACCTGAAACTGTTCCTAACCTGAGGTACCACTTTAGCTAATGGGGCCTCCCGCCGCCGTGCGATTTCTGTTCTCATTCTGAAGCAAAGTTCTTAACCCGAGGTACTATTTCTGGGTTAGTGGAGTCTGTAACCTGAAGCGTCTGTAACCCTGTACATGGGAGATTGCTTATGGTCAATGAAAGCCCAACGAGGAATTCCTACTGGGCAATATTGCTGTGGTATACAGCAGGAGCAGGGCCAGGAGGTTAACTTTGATGCCTGAGAACAAAAAAAAAATAGCAGCAGCAAAACAACTACATATTTCATTTTAAATGGACCTTCCTGCTGAGAAATCCTGCCGGACAGGATTTCTGCTGTAGACTCCTATGATGTATGTATGATGATTTTGGGAGCAGCATGACACAAGAAAGCGGCAACCATATCATCCGGCGTTTTATGACTCAAAACTGAGGAGTGCTGGCATGGAAAATACCCATGACATTGGCCCTGTCCTATCGAGCCCTTCTTTGCATTTATTACCAGATTTCTTGCTTGGCAAGGTGAATAGTGACAAAAGAAGTTGCCCATCACCGTTTTAGGAGATAGTCGCTGCTAATATGGAACTATATGCCATTCTCAGCTTTAAGCAACCAGGCACAGAGCAGGGATTAAAGATAGGGAAGGTTTTACCGTCAGTTTTTCTAGAAATATTAAATAATGTTACAAAAGACAACAATATAATACAGAACACTGGTACAATTAGTCGCATCTCATTTTCCCAATCTTTTTTTTTTTAAAATAATATTTATTAAGATTTTCCAATTAAAACCAAATTACAATACATGATTAAATTTTCCATACTCCCCTTTCTCTCACCAAGGGGAGCAAACAAAACAAACCCCCCTCCCACTGGGGCAACCAACAAATTCTTTCCCAATTTAACCACTTACTTTGCACATAACATCTTTACAGACTTCCCCGATTCCCCCCTCCCCCCCGTTGATTTCCGGATTAACCCTAATTCACAGTTATTGCCAATTAATCCCCATATTACTTTTTTCTTCTAACATTTTCCTTTTTAAACTCTTTTGCCAAATAATTATTCATCTTACATATCTAATTTATGAATTTAACATATCCTCTGCATTCACAATATTTCTGAACCTCCGTTGCCTAATTCAAGATTTCAATAAAACAACCTAATTTAATTAATTTCATTTTAGCTCTTCTCTCCCCCTTCCTTCCTACAGTCCCCCCCAAAAGTCAATAGTCCATTTTCCTGCAAAGCCAAGTGCGAAGGTACCACTGTCCCAGTTAGCTGATTTAACATTTTCCCAATCTTAAATCTCTCCAATTTTCACAACAGGATGTGAATTCCACCCCCCCCTAAGTCCACATGAAAATTCATACATAATTTTGTAAACCACTTGTCAGGAGCCTCTCACACTAGCGATCGTCCGTCAAGATGAAGTATCTGAGCTAAAATTGCACTTCCAACAGGAAACACAAAGCGCCCCCCTTCTTCTTTAATTGACGCCTCTCTTTGACCTCCGTTCTTCTGTGAGCCCTTGGACTCTCAGGGTCATCTCCCACCTCTTCCTCTGACAAAGAGTTTCCCCCTCCCCTGTGACATGACACCACTTTCTTTTTTATGGCAAGCAATTTCCCCTAACAGACCGCATTTCCCCACATTCCCTTCCCTTTAATATAAGTATATTTGGTCACATGCCCCCTAATGTACACTTTGGGTTGGTTAACTGGAGACCTGCACTTTAAAACTCTGTGAAGCGGGAATTCCAAAGGATAGAGCTGTGTTTCGGTTTGTGAATTGGTTCGGTAAGTGCAGACTAGATAAGGTAGTATTGAAAGGTGAACTGGCAGCAGCACTCCAGGGTTTCAAGCCCGAGTCATTCCCAGCCCTTCCTATAAACACTGGGTCTTCTTCCTGGAAGTACTTACATGCAAAGCATATGCTCAACAATCCAGCTATTATGCAGACACCATGGACTCAGCTATACAGCTGCAAATAAAACAATTTAAATGTGTTGTAAAGTGCAATATACAAATGTGACACTAGATTGCAACAGTGAGCTATGCAAAATTCAATGTATTTTTCGAAACTTGTTTTTTTAAAAGAAAAAAACCACAGCATTTTTTTATGTGTGTAGATTCCACCCATAAATCTCCAGCGTTTTCTCTAACGCAAAGGAAATGAAACCCTCCAGAATTTCCCTTGGATGTCTTGCCACTTGAAAAACAAAATTCAGAGAGGAATGCAAGCTGTATCTTTCCAACTGTTTACAGTTCCATTATTTTATTTTATTTTGCTCCTTATAATTGAAACTGTGAGCACTCTGATCACAGCTTGATTAAAATGTTGCGCAGCCACTGGGGAATAAAAGGGGGAAATTCCCTGACTGTAGAATGCTCTTTTCAGAGACATTCACCCGGCACCATCACTGTCAACCTTTAAGTGCCAGGAGAAGATGTTCTTATTTAGCAAGGCATTTCACTTTTAATTGGTGTTCATCTTTTAGCTGGGTGGGGTATGTCCTTTTTATTTTATTGCAGGATGAGCACTTTTAGTTAATAATAAGTTTAACCTTTTGATGTATTCTAATTTGATATTATATGCTTAAAACACACACACACACACACACACACACACACACACACACACACACCTGTCACTTTCAGACAAATAAATATACAATATGTAGGCTGAATATTTTGCCTTCTACCCAAATTGGGCATTCCTTCCTTCCCCAGAAGATTGTGTTCAGACAACATTTTAAAATGGCCTTGAAGGGTATGCTTATTTATTGTTGGAACATGGAAACGGAAAATGCAATAGGTATAGCATATACGTTAGTGGGTTTTTTGTGTGTGTACCGGTATTTATAATATGTACGACACAAGCTGTAGTCACTTGTAGTAATTAAAATGGTTTTTCTGCATGCGCCTGAGAAATCCCAACTGGACAGAATATGTTCATAAAAAAAATAAGGAAAACATTTTAGGTGGTGTATTTGAGTGACTCAAAAATCTCTTATAATAATTTCCCATCCTAGACATGTTAGAAGCTTAGTTTCATTGCTTCCCATAAAAGACACAATTGATCTGTGTGCAAGTCCACTGTATGGAAAGTTTCATTATCTCCCTCCTGCAACTTATCTTCAAATTGCAAGGAACGAGTCTGTGGTGCAAATGCTGTTTAAAGTTTTTCACCCAAATATGCATGCTGGAAAGGGGGTGGGGAAACCCCACTGGAAACAGATAATGCTAGTTTTTTTTCCATATTCAAAGGAAGTTAAGAATCGATTTAGTTAAGATTATCCCCTTCACTTAAATCTTAACTTCGGAAGGCCTGACAGAGAAGATGCTATTTTCAACTGCATATCTGTAAAACATGGCAGTGTTGCTTCCCTCCTGGTACTGGCATTACCTGGACAGGGCTGGGATGGGACAGGATGGTTGCCAGGTTGGGGCTTCCCAAGTGCACCAGCGGGGGCTCCAGTTTCGTTCTGCCAGTGTCTCTGCAAGCCTGACTTCAGAGCCACTCTGCCCTGCCCCAGCCAGGGAAACAGTTTGGGATGGCAGCTCCAAACCTTTGTCCCACGACACCGGCCACTGGTGTGGGAGAAGCCTCCACTTCTTCCACTCCGAAGAACAACCTGCTGGATCAGGCCAATGGCCCATCGAGCCCAGCATCCTGTCCTCACGGTAGCCAACTAGATGCCTGTGGAAAGCCAACAAGGAGGAACTGAGTACAGCAGCAGTTGATGGTGAGTCCCATCAACGGATAATCAGAGGCATGTCCTGTTTCAGACAGTGGGGGGGGGGGGCGCAGGACATGGCCACCGTAGCTGGTAGCCACAGATGCTCCACAAATTGATCTAGTCTTCTTTTAAAGCCTTCCAAGATGGCGGCCATCACTGCCTCCCGTGTGTCAGGGACTGTGCTGAGGAGGGCTACACTGAGGAGGAATGGTGGCAGCCTCCCCTCCCCCTCCCCTTGATCCTGAATCTTCCCAGGAGCAGGAGGAGGCCAGTATAGATTTGGAACAGTGGTTTGCAGAGGGACACAGTTCAGAAGGCAGAAGCTGGGAAATACTGGATGGGGAACAGCTAGGAGGAGAAACACAGGGAGAGAGAGGGTTAACAGACTCACTGTCTCTGGAAAGCATTCCTCCGCTCTCCCCCAAGTCAAGAAGGGTTCAGAAAGCAGAAGAACAGAAAGCACACAAAGCATAGTGGCTTCAAGCTCAGATTACAAAACGTAGAAGTGACATAGATTAATAGGGATGTAAGGGGGGTGGGATCCTTAATTGGGAGCACCGCCATTCTAGGTGATGGGCTCTTTGTTCTCTCGCTGTGATTATTAAAGTTTCTAACCAGTAAGAAGACTCATTTTCCTTTGTTCTGCTTATCTACTGCCATGGGGGGGGGGAGCCGATTCCCTGAAGCCTGACAATGTGGGAGCGAATGGTACTGTTTTGACAATGCACCTGCATACGACAACAGGTGTCTAACACTGAATGGAAAACAGCTGCGAAAATGAAAGTGGAGACCCTATATGTATATATTTGCTGCACAAGAAAATATCAAATAAAAAATTAATCAACCAACCAACCAACCATGCACTTGCATGAAAAAAATATTTGCTTTTCCTGGTCATGAATTTTCCAGTGTTCAGCTCCATTGGATGTCCGCACAAGTTCTAGCATTACACGAGAGGGAGAAAAACTTTTCTCTATCCACTTCATCCACACCATGAGCAGTTTTATAAGTTTCTATCCGGTCACCTCTTACTCATCTTTTGTCCGTGCTAGAAATGCTACAACCTTTCTTCATAAGGGAGTTGCTCCACCCCCTGGATAATTTTGGTTGCTCTTTTCTAAAACTTTTCTGATCCAAACAGGATCCCACTCTAACAGTATCCCCAGACAACCCTCTCTTTGTCTCTTAATTTTCTAAACAAATGGAAATGAGCTCTGTGGTCTTGTTTTGTGTACTCTGGCACACATACACTGCTTCCAGCCCCCTGTTGTTGTGGGATAACAAACTCAATTTCTGTTGTTTTCTGTTGAGCACATTGTGGGCACATTTGAATTCCAATTGGAATATCAACTTGGTTAGTATTTTTCCTGAGATCAGACCTTTAAGTACTCATAGAATCATAGAGTTGGAGGAGACCACAAGGGCCATCCAGTCCAACCCGCTGCCAAGCAGGAAACACCATCAAAGCATTCCTGACAAATGGCTGTCAAGCCTCCGCTTAAAGACCTACTCTATGCTTTTTGAAAGAGTTTGGAGGTTTAACAACTTGATCCTAAATACTGCAGCATCCTCCTGTCGATAAAATTTCCATCCCTTGGCAATGATGGGCAAGTGCCACTGAGGAGATATTGCTTTTCTGTTTTTTGACATGCACACGAAGACTACATGGCATTTATTATCAATGGGCTAAGAACAGATGATCTTTCAAATGGCAGATGAAGCTGGATGATAATTCTAAGTGTCAACTCAGGACTTTGGGGACATTTAAAGAAAGATATATTTGTGCTCATTCTGGCATGAACATAAGGCAACATGATTTTAAAGATCGCTATCAAAATCTCTAATCTCAGATCCTAACACTGCTTGAATCCGACTTATGACTGTACTCTTAGCTTCTGAAATAAACCAACCTTCTTTTTTTTCAGGTTTGCACAGCAGCACAGAGGAGTGCTAAAAGGAAATGTCTTTGTTTAACCATTCAGTTGGTTCCAGGCATCAGCAAGGTGCATTTTATCAGTACACAAAGTTGCAGGAATCCTGATTACAGTGGTACCTCGGGTTACAGACGCTTCAGGTTACAGATTCTGCTAACCCAGAAATAGTACCTCGGGTTAAGAACTTTGCTTCAGGATGAGAACAGAAATTGTGCGGCGGTGGAGCAGCGGCAGCGGGAGGCCCCATTAGCTAAAGTGGTACCTCAGTATGATTGAAAATTAGATATATTCTGAGGATAAGATAGGTTATAGAATTGAAATTGATATAAGATGATAAAGGTGAGGATAAGAGATAGATTTAAGTAACCTGATAATGTTATAAGACAAGATAAGATATAGAAGATTTTAATGGATAAGTTTTGTAAGAAATTAGAATAGAATTTTAAGATTAAGGTACAAAAAAGGTATTCATAAGGGACGCAGGAGGAGGAGACAGGAGGAAGTCCCACTAAGATGTGAGGAAATATCTATTTTGTTAAGAAGAATAGTAAGTGGTTGTTTTTGTTGTGTTTTTATGTATGTTATTGTTGTTATGTTTTTGTTTTTTGTTATGTGATTTTTTAAAATAAATATATATATATATTTTAAAAAGTGGTACCTCAGGTTAAGAACAGTTTCAGGTTAAGAATGGACCTCCAGAACGAATCTAGATCTTAACCCAAGGTACCACTGTACTGAATATTTTGAAATGTTTGTGCAATATTTAAGCAGTCTAAATGGGCAATTGTGAATGATGTGTCAATTCAGAAACAGACATACCTCACTCTAGAACTTGATGATAAAGTGGGATTTGCATATGATGTCCTTATTACGAGGCTGTATTAGAGTTACCTTGGGTGGAAAAAGAGAGTTATTGGTCATGATCAAAAATCTGCATATTAATATGTCTGTTCTTTTCTTTAAGATGCTCTAGGTATTTTACATGAGAGGCTATAAATACTAAATGGCAAATAAATGAACTATGTCAGATGTGTTTAGTCACTTAGCATTTATTTCAATATCAATATCCATTTTAAAATATATTTCTTTTACTGCCTCTGAGGAAGGCACAACTTTGGTACACAACAGACATTCCAAACACTATAAAATGGCTACCGGTACTTTCAAGCCAGGATATGAAAACGACAGATACCCTTTGGATCAGATGTAGCGTTATCTCATCTCCTGAAGTTCCAGTTGTAACAAGCTAATGTACAGGAAGCTGGACGGGCCTGAAGGATGTTGACTCAAGATCGGCAACTTTTTGCAAATCACCTGCCACATTTGCACACCCACCCACCCACCCACCCACCCATAAAATGAGAACACACAGCAGCCCTGTTTCATTGGAAAGGACAAAAAGGTCGCATTTCTAAAATATATGCCCATAGAATACGAAAAAGAAAAAATGGATTGCAGAGGTGATCTGTTGGTCTCTCTTTCTGTGCACACTAGTGGCCAAAATTGTGGAAACCTTTTTGGGAAAGTGTATTTCTGAGGTTTGATGGCTCATAACACCACTTTTCTTTGGAGTATTGCCATAAAACTATATATCAACGGAAAGATAATTTAATGAAGAGTGTAATGCAACAAAGTTCGTTCAGTTATCTGTATTCTATCAAAAGGTGTAGCCAAATAACCATAAAAAGGAAGCACAACTTGCTTAGGTTGATATGCAGTAGCTTTCCTTCATTTGAATGTAGCCAATGAGCACGAGTGTTTAGAGAGCCAATCAGGTGTTATGAGGCATCAAACCTCGGAAATACACTTTCCCCAAAAGGTTCCCACAATTTTGGCCACTAATGTATTTGTATAGCCTGCCCTGCACTAGCTTGCTGCCCTCAAATGACATGAACGACTCTGTACAGTCACTAGTATTGAAGCAAGAGTCAACTGCCCATCCAATTGTCTTCTGTATGCTCCATGGGAAATGTGCAATCTTGCCCTTTGCCTTGTTATCATCAAAATGTGAATTGCTACTTCATATCACTGCAAGTTACTTTGGAAAAAAACAGAGCATTAAAAACAACAACTGAGTACCACATTTCCTACTGTTCCAACGTCTGGCATTGGAATTCTATTGCTAATCATCCTTGGGTTTCCCTAAGTTTCCCTTGCACACCGAAGCAATAAAATAAGTACAAGGCGGTAGGGAATATCATAAACCCTGTGCTTGCAAATGAACACACTTTTTTTTGCCTAAATACCTTAAAGGAATATGGGAAGATCAATATTTAATCCCTGCAACATCATTATGCTTTGGTTGAGCTCCAGGAGTATAATTCAGCCTGATCAAATGAGCATACATATGTGTGAACCAGTTTATGAGGAGATTTTGATTGGTAGCATGTGAATAACGAAGACCGGGAGAAATCCTTTCCCATGGACGTATTTCTTATGTAATCAAAATATTTCAAGAGCAAAACTGCCCTTCAGTTGATTGGTATGATACATCCCTGGGGGGGGGGGGGGAAGGAAAGAAGACCAAACCAGCTCATCATGCAGAGACACAACAAACACCCTTCTCATCTGTAGATGTATAAGGTGCAGCCTTGCAAAAGGATCCTTTACATTTAATACATTTCTCACAGAACCCTAGCAGTTCTTACATCCCGCTGGTTTGAAAATGGCTGTTTCTAAGTGCTCTTTATGCAAGATGCAAAGCTGTTTCGCACGTGAGATTTTAAAATGGTCTTTGAGCCTCTCTAATGGTATTTAGGTATCATCCTTAATGTAGAAGGAGAGGCATTTGTAATGCAAATTGGTATTCTGGGTAATGTAGGTTTTACATTTGCATCACAAAGAGATGCGGGCCTTTTTAAAAGGCTCCTTTAAAAAATATTTCTGCTCCTGCCCCCCCCCCCCCGTTACCATTCGCCAATACATGAAAGTTATTGCCTATGCACTGAATGTTCACGGATAAAGGAGGCAACAGTTCTGGTGGTCATTTCACCCATGAGCCACTGTGATTTATTTATTTTAGAATAATAGACCACTCACACGGTTATATATCAAAGCAGTCATAGTAAACAGCATTTGTAGTGCTTTAAGCTAAAATGCCAGCTCTAGGGTAGCTCAAATATTAAGCGGGAAAACAGACTGGGAAGGAAATGGTTATGCCTATCCTCATTTGTTGCTGTTCTAACCTTAGTGAGGAGTAGGGGAGGAAAATTGCCTGTGCTCAGTGCATGTAGTTTTTATTCATTTTATAAGATGTATGCTTGGTGCAATGTTTAGTTTGACCCAAAGTTAGGTGAGGTTGGCTTTAACTTGTTACGAATGTTCCAGGTTAGTAAGACATGTCTATTCCTAAAGTTGTGGCCCATAGATCAACCCGTCTAACTGTGCCTCATATCTTCAGTCCAGGGGTCTGGGGAGAAATCCCTGCTATAATTAGAGAAAGCTGGAGATGAAATGCCCTTCTCAGCTCTTAGTCAGTTTTGAGCGTCTGTCAAACAATCTGAAAACTAAAACTTTAATTAGCAATGAGAGTATTCTTTGAAAGGCATCCTTGCCACATGTTAAATTAGTGAAGAACATGCGAAAAATCGGGAGATGTCTCAAGCTTGTCATCAACAAGGGACTACTCAGAGATGAGTGTGTAATTGCAAAGTTTTTTTCTGAGAGGGGTATTATTGATCCTGCAAAAACAGAATTATTTTAAGGGCTGTTCTAATTAGAAGGATCTGGAACGCTGAAGTTGAGGAAAACATTCAAATGCTCACAGGCATTTATTTTGAGGAACGTATGTGTAGGGCTGCCAAAGCCCTAAAACTTATTATTTGGGGGAGATGTTTTCACTTTTGGGAATATGGCAACCCTATGTATGAGCACCAGGGCATTTGATGCAATACTGTAACATTCTGTAATTTCATCTTGCAAATAAATTCCTATCCCTGCTCACCTCAGCAGTTCTCTTTTTTATGTGCGTCCTTTTCTTTGTTAAAGGTACATAGAATATTTGTTTATCAATCAAGGGAGCAGATTTTAGGCACTTCGGAAACAATACATGGTAATAAACAATATGTGCAAGTGGTGGCAAATACACAAGACTGTCGGATTTAGTCTGTGTCAGTGTAATGCCATTTCTGGGAAAGATAATTGTGTGACTCCATATGGTTACTAATTGTGCATGTAACCTTTATTTTTGTTTTATAGGGAAAAATAACGAAAACGCTGCAGACGTCATGCTACTTTAAGCCTGACTACTTTTTTTTCTTTTTAAACAAACTGGTTGTTTTTATATTATTTATGCCAAAGGCATAAATTGTGCATTGACAGTGGAAAGCATTAGATCACCAGCAGTTGCTCTGAGCATTGACAGATCTAAAGATAGATGATAGCTACCAGCATTATTGGACATGAGCTACTGTGAAAAAAACGGAAAGCACCAGGGGGCAATGAAGGGATGCACACATTACTGGGAATTCCAGGAGGTGTCTCCGAACCTGTATAACAGGCACTGCAGCCAAACAGATTTGGCTTTGACTTGAAGTTTCTTGAGCAGCTTTAACTAGCTATATGCCTCTGTAGGTTGCATATGCCTGGCAAATGCCTCGATTTCTGCTTAGATGCAGGGAAATGCTTTGTACCACTTCAGACTATTTGTCCATTTTGTAAGAGAACAGTATCACTTATTCTCAGTGGTTTTTTTTTGGGGGGGGGAGGTGCCGGTACGCACCATGAAGTTGTTACAATAAGTGCCACACTTTTAACATTTGCGGCCCGTGGGGGTGCCAACTTGAGCAAAATATTGTGGCATGGGGGCCCAGGTAAGCCCCATCCCACATAATCGATCACATGACACAGTGCACACACCCCAATTGAATGGGAACGCCCGTCAACTTTGTGGGGGCCCAGCCCCTTCAAAAAATTCATTGTGGGGGCAGAAGCCCCCACGGTTCCTAGGAGCTGGCTCCTATGTTTGTAGGGGAAAAGGTGTAACACTTAGCCGGTACTGCGTACCCTTGTATACCCACAGAAAAAAAGCACTGCTTGTTCTGATTGTCTGAAGGTAGAGTTTTTTCTCATCACCAGCTACCCAATCCTTTTCACTGGAGATGCCAGGGATTAAACCTGGTGCAGCTGAATTTGCAGTTTGCCGCTGAGCAAATTTGTAGCTTCCATGCCGTTCCCTGCTTTCCTCTCATTTCATCCTTGTCTGCAACTTCTATAACTTTTGGAAAGCCTGGCACCTATGTTCACAAAATAAAGAAAACACACACATGCACAGTGAACCATAGGGTGCATTTCAAAAGTATATTTTAGAGTGCCAATAATAGTGGCTCTGGATAACTGGGAAAGGCCTTTGGCGCTGTGTGGCCAGTCAACACAGCCAGGGTTAGGACAAACCTCTGCAGGGCTAATTCAAGTAACGATGCAGAGATAATTTCTATCTCGTTTGTTATGAGGAATGCATCGGGAAACCATTTTAAGGGAAAGCGCAAGTAGCCATTAGGAATTCATGGCACTCAGCAGGCATTTCCCCTAAGAAATTCAACCTTGAATAAACTGTGGCATTAGTTAATTGACTGACTGGTAGGGTTGAGGAAGAGGGAGAGCCAGGAAGGGAAAGAAAGCAGGAGGAGAGTCCTTTTCTATTCGTTTCAAGGGTGACAAAGAGGCTTTTACACAAGGAGATTCTGTTGGCTGTAAGTCTTCCCCAGCCTGGTGCTCTTCAGATATTTTGGACCACCCCAGCCATCTGAGAAAGGCTGGGCTTTGTTAACCTTTCAGTGATGCCACTGGCTGTGACAGGGAAAGGTCACAGATCTCTTGACCCATTCAAATCAAAAGTATAGAGCCAGAAAGCTCACAGAGTGTAAATCCAAGCTTCAAGGTTTACCAATCCAACCAGGGGATATTGGATGGCACTGATTTATCTAGGTCTGTCACACTTTTGGGACCTCTCAGAGCAGCTCTCAAGGAGAACACCACAATGCAGGTCTGTATCATCATTCTCCTGATGCTTACAATGCTTCCTTTTTGGTGCTTTATTACCCCAGGCTTTTAAAATCTTCCAAAATCTTATGGAGAATTAGCTTAATGTTTTAATGTGTTGGAAGCCACCAGAGTGGCTTGTAAATAATAAACGATGATGATGATGATGATGATGATGAATATCCCACCTCTAGACATGGCGCTATGGATCAAGTCACTTTGCTTTGGATTTCGGAGGACTCGAGTGGCCCATGCATTCCAATATTGTGCTATACTCTAGAGTCTATAGAGATTTGCCTTATTTAATGAAATAAAGCTAAGGCTGAAGTTCATGGCAGATAAGGCTGGAGATGGTATTCCGTAAGAAATTAAGTGCAGTGGGAATTTCTATTGCTCTTGAAGGGACTGTACATGACTCTCTCTATGGCCTGGTCAACTGTTGTGTAGGAATAAAAGCTGCTATCAATTTGCTTTGTTTTCCACAATATAAAATAAGGAGCATCATACCCTTGCTGACTGAATCATAAAGATGGAGGTCTCTAGTGACTGAGGAGTTCAGCTGGGCTGTCAATCACTTGGCCTATGAGGTCTTCCTCACTATTGTCTGGCTTTACATGCAAACACTATCTTTTAATGAGATCTCAGCCATTAGAAATCCTTACAGGTTGTGCTAGGAATTTGGCTCCTTGTGCATTTCACTGCTTCGATTTACTTTGGCTCCATCAGCATATTGAATTCTTTTTTTTTTTTAAGGCTGCAAAGGAGAGCTCCTTGGGAAAGGGAGAATTACGGTGACACTGCGGAGCAAAGCCAGCCCCTTCGTACTTATCAACCCATTTCTATTTAAAGACTAGAGCACTTCAACAAAACACTTCACCAAAGGAGAAGTTAAGCCAGAGGACTTGCGTTTAAGCAGGTTCCTTCAAGATTTCCGTTTAACAGTCTGCAGATCAGATGGCCACTGATTTGAGATAATTCTTGTTTCCAAAAGGGGGTTTCTAACATGCAGTAAGAATGCATCTCTGCAGCTGCTAACTGGTGGATTTTGCTTAAATACAGTTGCCCCCTGATCGAAAGGATTATGCATGCAGCACCTAGTGTTAAGCACCTGAATATCCCCCCCCTCTCTCTAAAAGGTTGTAAAATACAGTGCTCAGCTGTTTTTGCAGAGTAAAGAGAGCAAGAAGGGAATGAATTGACAGAACATTAACATTTTTGAAAGAGCTCCATATGCAAGACCTCAGCTGCATTTCAGAATACTTTGCAGGTTCAGTTCTCCATCCAGCAGGGGACACATTCACAGAAACCTGTTAGACAGACCAGGGGAAATGGCCCTATTCATTCAAATCACCTATTTTGGACAACAACGAAAAAGACAAAAGAAGAGCATTTCCACATTTAAAACACACACAGAGAGAATTTGATCAGGAAGAAGAGCAGAATATTTAAAATATTAACACATTAAAAAGGGTAAAATTCAGCATGATTCTGCCCAAGTTAAGGGATTTTGAAGGGAGAAGCTTGAATCCATGGCTAACTCTCTCATGGAAACGTGTGGACTGCAAAGTGCTTAAGTCTGGTGGATTACCGTATTTTACGCTCCATAAGACGCACTTTTCCCCTCCTAAATTGGAAGGGAAAATCCCTGTGCACCGTATGGAGTGAAGGCTTCGCTCCCGCGGCCTCACCCCATCCCCCGCCGCATTCGGCGGGAGGTGGGGAGAGGCAGCGGCAATGTTGCTGGATCATACCAGTACCTCCATTCGCCGAAAGGTGCTGGGGGGAGGCAGCAGGAAGCGAAGTGGATGTTGCTGGATCGTGTCAGCACCTCGGTTCTCCGAAAGAAGCTTCTTTCGGCAAACGGAGGTGCTGGGCATGATCCAGCAACATCTCTGCTGCCTCTCCCCACCTCCCGCCGAACCCGGCGGGGGATGGGGGGAGGCAGCGGGAAGTGAAGGGGATGTTGCTGGGTTGTACCAGGTGCTGGGTCGTGCCAGGTGCTGGGCACGATCCAGCAACATCCCCTTTGCTTCCTGCTGCCTCTCCCCATCCCCCACCACGTTCGGTGGGAGGTGTGGGGAGGCAGCTGTGATGCTTTTGGGATTGGTGGGTGGCAGGGAGGTTGGTGGAGGATTTCCTGCTGCTGCTTTCTCCACCACCCTGCGCGCCGATGCCAAAAGCAGGCTCATCCCCACATGCTTTAAAGGGACATGGGGACGAGGGGAGAAACGGAGCGTTCTCCCCTCGTCCCCATGTCCCTTTAAAGCAAGCGGGAATGAGCCGCTGTGAAGGGCTCCCCCTCCAGTGCCCCCCTCCCTGCCTTTTAGAGGAGGAAAACCAGGAAAATATTTTTCCTGCTTTTTCCCCTTTAAAAAACAGGTGCGTCTAGTGGTCCGGAGCGCCTTATGGACCGAAAAATACGGTATATTAGATGGACAGGTGGGCAGAAAGATTATGTGAAATGAACATTGTGTACATTAAGATTTTGTGTTCTGCTATATGGAATGAGGAGGAATGGTTTGGGGCTTGCTTAGGTTGCCATCAGAGTTGCTTGCTCCTTCTCGGCATACTTTGATTGAGAGAAGAACTGTGTGATCCATGAGGGCACTTTTACAAGAGACATTTTGCTCACTTATTCCCCAAATCCTTATGAGGACACCACACAAACTCGACATATGGCATAGGAGAAGCCGTGCCTCAGGAGGAGATGAACTTTCAGTGATGGATAATGCAGATCTTTTAAGGCCATTTCCATTCACGGGGACAGGAAAAATGTGCCCATCTCCTCGTTGCAATTAAATAGCTACTTTTCTGTAGTCTCATTTCTGACCATTCCAATCTTTACCCTCCCAACTCCCTCATCTGTTTCACTAGACTCAGCATTTATCTTTCCAAACTGTTCTCCGTAACGAGAATGCTAAAAGTTTGTACCAGTGTTGTAATGAAATGCTGAGATTCTCAAGGTGAGAAACCTTCTCTGGGAAGTGAGTTTATTTGCAACTGTGAACTCTTTGAATAGGAACGTGCATAGCTATGGATTTAGGTGCACTTAGCACTGTACTGTCAGAAACTGGAATCCTTTGTCTCAGGGACGCATTCCTAATCACACACTCCTTCCACAGAAAGTTCATAGTATAAAACAGAAGTTACACCTTCGCCCATCTCTTTGGTGAGTGATTGTTGAAATGTGGATGTCATTGGCGGCATCTATATGAAATCACTTTCAACAGTCATGGCTTCCTGCAAGGAATACTGTACAGTGGCACCTTGGTTTAAGAACAGCTTATTTTACAAACAACTTGGATTAAGAAAGCTGCAAACCTGGAAGGAGGTGTTTTGGTTTGTGAACTTTGCCTTGGAATGTTTCCCTTCCTGTTGAGTGTGTTCCATTTGTAAATTAAGTCCGCTGTTGCTATGGAAAAGCATGCCTTGGTTTAAGAACGCTTTGGTTTAAGAACGGACTTCCGGAACGGATTAAGTTCATAAACCAAGGTGCCACTGTAGTTTGTTAAGTGTGCTGAGAGTTGTTAGGAGACCACCATTCCCCTCGCAGAGCTACAATTCCCAGAGTCCCTGGGAAGAAGGGTTGCCAGGGTCCTCTTTTCCCAGGACACGTCCTCTTTCTCATGGGTATGCAAAATGAGAGTCGTCCTAGAGATCCATAGTTAAAAGTAGAAGTCGGAAAATGCGCCCTCATTTTTGCTCTTCAAAATATGGCAGCCCTAGAAACCACTGTGGGGAACATGTAGTTCTGTGAGGAGACTAGGGGTCTCCTAACAACTCTCAGTATCCTTAACAAACCCTAGCTCCAAACTTCCTTGTGGGAAGCTGTGTCTGTGTAGAGTGGTATCGTAGTGCTTTGTATGTGGAGTGCAGATGGTTCCTGCCGCTCAGCCATCTCCAAGAGTCAGTTGCCACCTATGAATTACTGTGGAAGGCAGCAACCAAAGGGCAGTAACAACACATGACATAACGCCTAAGCAGTTGCCCACAGAAAGATCCTAAGTAAACGGATATCTGGTTTTTCACTCACCACCTCAAATATGTGTCTATACCAAATGAACAAAAGAAAACCCAATACATTTATATGGTATTACTTTCACATTACGCATGGTGACCCGCAACAGATCGTGTGCGTAACCCGGGGTTCCACTGTACTGTTTGATCCTCAGTTGCAGGCTTTGATTCTTAGGTCTTGCCACTTCAAATCCAATGTAAAATAAAATGCTGCTTGGGGAGGGGGGACATCCTGGCCAGCTGTGGGGGGGAGGAATGTTCTCAGATGAAGCTGGATTCAGACAGGATGGTCATGTGGCCTGCCTGCTCTGGTCAATGCTCTGGAGAATGCCTTCAGGGACCCATCTTCCATTTGACCAGCTCCAGCATTGAACCATGCCTCCCATAAGCACTGGTTCTCCATGACCTCTGCTCCATGTAGGCTTGGATGACAAGGGGCGAACTGATAACTTCAGCTTTTGTTTATTAATTTTCCTCCCATTCCAGGTGTCATCATGCTAGTACAGGAGGTTGATTAACCATCTCCTTATAGTTCGTTTGAAAGGTCTAAGTTCAATTTTGCTCAGCTGCACTTGCAGATCTCTTTCCTGGGCATGGCTGTCATTCTCCTTTCGTTTGGTCAGTGGCCAGTCCAATTGGTTTTTTTATGGCTTTGAAGGATGTTTGTCCTTTTTATTTATTTCCACTGGAGAGGAGGCAAGAAATCATAGTCTTTCACTTTTGTGGCAGTAGACAGTTTGCTAAAATATTGCAGTCCCGTTCTCGCTTAGAGCCAAATGAAATGTGATACCGCTCATAATTTTTAACATAAATAACAGGGGTGAGGGGAAAACAACCCTACCTGGATTGGAATCAGGGTGGGTGGGGAATGGGCTTTAATCCGCTGCCCACAACGGCCCCAATCCAAATTGGAGGCCCGTGACTGCTATTTGTATTGGAAGGAAAGTTGCCATTTGTACTAATGGAAACTTCCTTTTAAGTTCCAATAGCAGGTGCAGGTGGGTTCAATATAGGGGGTCAAAGGGTTAAGTCTTCACACTTGGCTCCAAATGCAGATTGGCCCACTGGTGCTTGCAGTTCAGACTTCTTCTTTTCCTTCTTTTAAATCTAAACTCTTCACAATAGCTAATTGTGCAGATAATTGCAGGTTTTGGGTGATTGCAGATTAATGACAGCCCATTGG
The DNA here is from genome assembly GCF_009819535.1 of Lacerta agilis. Classification (NCBI taxonomy): domain Eukaryota; kingdom Metazoa; phylum Chordata; class Lepidosauria; order Squamata; family Lacertidae; genus Lacerta; species Lacerta agilis. The sequence continues at coordinate 79,645,400 of NC_046315.1, read as the reverse complement.
CTTCTTTATCGGTTGAGAAACGCAGAGGGAAATTGTGTTTCAGCTGTCTGAATTTAACATGGAAAGTTGAATCCGTGGATGTGTGTAGGAATGAAGCCCTTTGCAATAAGGGCAGTGTTAATGAAATCCCGGCAGGATTTTCTTTCACCTTTTCTGAGTATTGATGTTAAAGACAGGACTCAAATATTAGAATGGTCTGGGCCATTTTTCATTTCTGAGGTATTTTTTTTAAGTTCACTCAGTTCCGTTTCTGTTCTTTTTCAAATTAAGTTCATTCTACATGGAGACTTCTGAAATCATGACTTAATGTGCCTGATTTTTATTGGACCAATACATTCTATAAGGCCCAGTATTATCCATAAGTTCCATACAGAAAGAACGACTATTTCCCACACTTCGTAGGCTGTTCACTTGTGAGCACTGCCGTCAAATATTTCCACCATTATTATGGGTTTCATTTTCCTTTCAGTATCAGTGCCCATTTAGAACTGAAATTCATCATTTAGTATGACTGAGCACCAGAAGAACAGAGAACAACCGGTAAAGATTTAGGCCTTAAAGTGTTTCTGTGTGACCAACAGTGTAGTGTAGTGTTATCAGGTGGAAATCGGCAAAATGTGCTTGAAAATCCAGACGCACGGCAGCGCATGCTGGCTGTGCCGCTTTTATCATTTTGCCAACTTGGGAACTTTGGGCAAAACTACAGAATAGCTCAACAACTTTTCTGTCACTGTTTGAATTATGGGAACCCTAATTCAGCGAGCATCTTCTCCCTATAATAGCCTCCCCATGCTATCAAGCTATTGGTGCAAGGCCTTTTGGGTGGTGGCACACTTTAGATTTCAAATCACTTTTTCCTATAATGGGTTTCTATGCCTAAATGTCTATGTAGTCTTAGGAAACTAGTAACAACTATTTTATACCAGCCCCCCCTGGTAGTGTGGGGAGATCTTTGGCAGCAGTGGTGCATGAGACAGGATGGGGTGTATCTGCCCTCCGGCATCCTGATGCTCATATCGCTGCTGCTTACCTGGCTGGGGCTGAAGTGGGCTGGGCGTTTCACCAGTGTACCTGCTCTGCCTCAGCATCACATCTACCCTGTATCACCTCCATCCAGGTAAGCATCAGTGAAGGGCTGTGTCTGGAGGGGAGCTCCCCTCTGCCCAATGCACTAACACTAATTGTTAGCATTTTTTAAATGTAGCTATAAAAATACCAGAATTTTAGTTCGTTGTTAGCAATAGTGGCAAGCATTATTAAGTATTAATAAATTGTTGCTAAATAACTATCAAGATGACGTGGTGTGATATGGAGAGGTGAGAGGGGAAATCTAACCTCGAGCCTCCAGTTACAGGTAGGTAGCTGTGTTGGTCTGCCATAGTCAAAACAAAATAAAAAATGAAAAAAATTCCTTCCAGTAGTACCTTAGAGACCAACTAAGTTTGTTCTCCCCTTCATGGATCACTGCCTTGTCGTGGCGAAGGGGCTTGAATTACTCAGGCAAGCTATGGACAGGTCAAGATGGACAGGTCATAGCGGAGAGTTTGGACCAAACGTGATCCACCTGGAGAAGGAACTGGCAAGCCGCTCCAGTATCCCTGCCAAGAAAACTCCATGGACAAAGACAACAGGCATATAAAAGATATGACGCTGGAAGATGAGCCCCTCAGGTCGGAAGGCGTCCAATTTGCTACTGGGGAAGAGCGGAGGACAAGTACAAGTAGATCCAGAGCTGATGAAGCGGCTGGGCCAAAGCCGAAAGGACGCTCAGTTGCGGATATGCCTGGAAGCGAAAGGAAAGTCCAATGCTGTAAAGAAAAGTATTGCATAGGAACCTGGAATGTAAGAACCATGAACCTTGGTAAGCTGGATGTGGTAAAAAATGAGATGGCAAGAATAAACATTGACATCCTAGGCATCAGTGAACTAAAATGGACAGGAATGGGCGAATTCAGTCCGGATGACTATCATATCTACTACTGTGGGCAGGAATCCCGTAAAAGAAATGGAGTGGCCCTCATAGTCAACAAAAGAGTGGCGAAAGCTGTACTGGGATGCAACTTCAAAAATGATAGAATGATCTCGATACGAATCCAAGGCAGTCCTTTTAACATCACAGTAATCCAAGTTTATGCACCAACTACCAGTGCTGAAGAAACCGAAATTGATCAATTCTATGAAGACTTACAACACCTTATAGAAATGACACCAAAGAAGGATGTTCTTCTCATTATAGGGGATTGGAATGCTAAAGTAGGAAGTCAAGAGATAAAAGGAACAACTGGCAAGTTTGGCCTTGGAGATCAAAATGAAGCAGGGCAAAGGCTAATAGAGTTCTGTCAAGAGAACAAGCTGGTCATCACAAACACTCTTTTCCAACAACACAAGAGACGACTCTACACATGGACATCACCAGATGGGCAACATCGAAATCAGATTGATTATATTCTCTGCAGCCAAAGATGGAGAAGCTCTATACACTCAGCAAAAACAAGACCTGGAGCTGACTGTGGCTCAGATCATCAGCTTCTTATAGCAAAATTCCAGCTTAAACTGAAGAAAGTAGGAAAAACCACTGGGCCAGTAAGATTCAATCTAAATCAAATTCCTTATGAATACACAGTTGAAGTGAAGAACAGGTTCAAGGATTTAGATTTGGTGGATAGAGTACCTGAAGAACTGTGGATGGAGGCTCGTAACATTATACAGGAGACAGCAACGAAAACCATCCCAATGAAAAAGAAATGCAAGAAAGCAAAGTGGCTGACCAATGAGGCCTTACAAATAGCGGGGGAGAGAAGACAAGCAAAATGCGAAGGAGATCGTGAAAGATACAGGAAATTGAATGCAGATTTCCAAAGAATAGCAAGGAGAGACAAGAGGGCCTTTCTAAACGAGCAATGCAAAGAAATAGAGGAAAACAACAGAATGGGAAAAACCAGAGATTTATTCAAGAAAATTGGAGATATGAAAGGAACATTTCGTACAAAGATTACCACAATTAAGGACAAAAGTGGAAAGGACCTAACAGAAGCAGAAGACATCAAGAAGAGGTGGCAAGAATACACAGAGGAATTATACCAGAAAGATATGGAGGTCTCATACACCCCAGGAAATGTGGTTGCTGACCTTGAGCCAGACATCCTGGAGAGTGAAGTCAAATGGGCCTTAGAAAGCCTTGCTAACAACAAGGCCAGTGGAAGTGATGATATTCCAGCTGAACTATTTAAAATTTTAAAAGAGGATGCTGTTAAGGTGCTGCACTCAATATGCCAGCAAGTTTGGAAAACTCAGCAGTGGCCAGAGGATTGGAGAAGATCCGTCTACATCCCAATCCCAAAGAAGGGCAGTGCCAAAGAATGCTCCAACTACCGCACAATTGCACTCATTTCACACGCTAGCAAGGTTATGCTTAAAATTCTACAAGGCAGGCTTAAGCAGTATGTGGACCGAGAACTCCCAGAAGTGCAAGCTGGATTTCGAAGGGGCAGAGGAACCAGAGACCAAATTGCAAACATGCGCTGGATTATGGAGAAAGCCAGAGAGTTCCAGAAAAACATCTACTTCTGCTTCATTGATTATGCAAAAGCATTTGACTGTGTCGACCACAGCAAACTATGGCAAGTTCTTAAAGAAATGGGAGTGCCGGATCACCTCATTTGCCTCCTGAGAAATCTCTATGTGGGACAAGAAGCTACAGTTAGAACTGGATATGGAGCAACTGATTGGTTCAAAATTGGGAAAGGAGTACGACAAGGCTGTATATTGTCTCCCTGCTTATTTAACTTATATGCAGAATACATCATGCGAAAGGCTGGACTGGATGAATCCCCAACCGGAATTAAGATTGCCGGAAAAAATATCAACAACCTCAGATATGCTGATGATACTACCTTGATGGCAGAAAGTGAGGAAGAATTGAAGAACCTTTTAATGAGGGTGAAAGAAGAGAGCGCAAAATATGGTCTGAAGCTCAACATCAAAAAAACTAAGATCATGGCCACTGGTCCCATCACCTCCTGGCAAATAGAAGGGGAAGAAATGGAGGCAGTGAGAGATTTCACTTTCTTGGGTTCCATGATCACTGCAGATGGTGACAGCAGTCACGAAATCAGAAGACGCCTGCTTCTTGGGAGAAAAGCAATGACAAACCTAGACAGCATCTTAAAAAGCAAAGACATCACCTTGCCGACAAAAGTCCGTATAGTTAAAGCTATGGTTTTCCCAGTAGTAATGTACGGAAGTGAGAGCTGGACCATAAAGAAGGCTGATCGCCGTAGAATTGATGCTTTTGAATTATGGTGCTGGAGGAGACTCTTGAGAGTCCCGTGGACTGCAAGAAGATCAAACCTATCCATTCTCAAAGAAATCAGCCCTGAGTACTCACTAGAAGGACAAATCCTGAAGTTGAGGCTCCAGTACTTTGGCCACCTCATGAGAAGAGAAGAATCCCTAGAAAAGACCCTGATGTTGGGAAAGATGGAGGGCACAAGGAGAAGGGGACGACAGAGGATGAGATGGTTGGACAGTGTTCTTGAAGCTACTAACATGAGTTTGGCCAAACTGCGAGAGGCAGTGAAGGATAGGCGTGCCTGGCGTGCTCTGGTCCATGGGGTCACGAAGAGTCGGACACGACTGAACGACTGAACAACAACAACAAAAAGTTTGTTCTTGGTATGAGCTTTCGTGTGCATGCACACTTCTTCAGATACCACCCTTCTGAGTAATACCCCTCCCCACTCTCTCACTATATATAAGGTGACTTCTGTTTCAGTGTATCTGAAGAAGTGTGCATGCACACGAAAGCTCATACCAAGAACAAACTTAGTTGGTCTCTAAGGTGCTACTGGAAGGAATTTTTTCATTTTTCATTTTGTTTTGACTCGAGCCTCCAGTTCTGGCTCACTGCTAATAACATTAGCGACTGTTTTATTAATTATTAATTGCTCATGATAACGGTAATAATGTGTGTTATGTAGAGGTGAGAGGGATCATCAACATCCTGATAGCTTGGGTTGTATCCAATGTTAGTTATACTCAGAGTAAACCCATTGAAAGTGAAGGGGGTTATTGGTTTGTTTTTGTTTCGTTATGTATTTTGTATTCAGATTTTGTATTTTTTTCCTGTTGCGAACTGCCCTGGGATCTTCAGACGCGGGGCGGTATACAAAATTAAATGACAACAACAACAACAACAACAACTGTGGTTTTCCTGAGAGGGTCTGGTTCTTTTGCTGCTGCTGAAAAATGATGATGTCTTAACTGCTGTCCTGTTTCTTTCCTTTCATAAAAGAATAATTGCTTGGCATGCTTTTAATCTTGTGACATAATGCTGCTTTGAGGACCCTGTGGTGCTGTGCAACATGATAAAATTAAATGATACATATAGTGTGTGTGTGTGTATAATTGTATATAAATTAAATTATGTCTGTAACTTTCCCCACCTTTCTGAGTTCTATAATAAAAAAGAATTTTATCCAAAGAGACTGACTTTGTGATTCAATGTATTTGCATGAGTTACAGAAGGTTCCCTTTAAGTCATGTCTGTAAGATTGATTGGTGTGGTGGATAGAAATTACTTTTTTAAAAAACCTTGTTTAATAACCTCAAAATAATGTGTGTGTTTGATATAATGGAATACCACGGCTGGCTATAGTCCAAATCAATCAAAAATTCATTTTTGTTGGTTCAAGCTTTCACAGTGACCTGGAGATGATCTTGAAACCAAGAGTCGTGAAGAGATTGAAGCCAGTTGTGAAATTTAACAAACAAGCCATTTGATGGTGTGTGGACATCTGTGGGTTATCATAATGATAGGTTATGTCATTAAATAATTTATACTGCATTAATTTCATGCATGTCAGATTAAAATATGTAATAGGGCTAAATAACACAATCCACTCTCTCTTTTAATCTTCATGGTTTATCATTATGGCTAGAGTATCTGTCACGAGGGCCTGTCAGGAAGGTGTTTGATTGAAATTTCATGGGGATATGTATGTTTTGGTGTTATTACTTGTCCACGGAAGGTTTTTTTTTCCCTTTTGACAAATGGTGTTAAACTTTATTACATACTCGTATGCTGCTGTATGCTTTGATCACTACTTCTTATTTTACAGTTGGAAGGCAATTTCCCCCAATATTTTAAATCAAAGCCCAGGCACAGCAATGGCACCTGGAACAAACTGGCAATTGATCTGTTTTTCTGCAGGAGTGGTCTTGCTTTATATGTGAGGAGTCCTTTATATTCTTGCCTCACTCTCACATTAACTGTGGCACTGTGGCAGGGTCTGCCACCCCCCAAAGTCTTCCCTTTGTGTCATAGGAAACAGAGAATTTGTGTACAAAGTTTTAATGCATCTCAACCTCGTCCAATCAAGTTATGATGGCAGATGCTCATTCTTTCCTGATTTAGTTGAGGCGGTGCAAGAGGTCATTTTTAGAGAGTGAAGATAGATCACCCTTGGAGGAACATCTGGCCAGTTCTTCTGGTACAGTTTCACCAACATCAGAGTAGCATTTGTGTTCCAGAAAAGCCTGCAGCGTCAGGGACTGGCTGGATCACAAAGAGTGGTGAGATGATCCAGTTGAGGAATGCCCTAGGGAAGCCACAGAAGAAGAAGGCTCAGATCCAGAGGAGTAGTAGTGGGACACAGAAGACAGATCAGAGGAGGAAGGAAACTGGGAGGCGTAAGAAACTGGAGGTTTGAGTGAACAAGAAGAGGTAGAGAAAGGGAGCCCTCCAAGGACAGGACTGGATGCAGAGCAACACACTTTGAGTTCAGGATCTGAAGGAGAGGACAGGGAAGGGCCAGACGCTGCAACAGCTTCACAGCAGCTGCCTAGTCCCACTGCCTTGAGCTCCCCTCCCCTTCTTGACTCCAAAGTCACACAGAGCTTTACGAATAGCTGTACAGAAAGCTAGAAAAGCCCAAGGGGGTGTGGTGGTCCTTCCTCCCCACTGGAGTTTGGGTCTGCTTGGAAGATGTCCAGAAGAGGAGGGTTAGGAAATTTTTTAATTTAATTTAATTTATTGGGAATTGTAGGAGAGGAAATCCCTAAAAAAGATTTAACATTCTTTCTGTATGGCACAACTGCTGTGAGGTTACTACTTGCAAAAAACTGGAAGTCAAGATCTACCAACTATAGACGAATGGCAAATGAAGATATCTAGACTTTATGGAACTTGCCGAACTGACTGGGAGACTCCGCGACCAAGGAGAAGAGTCAGTGGAGGAAGACTGGAAGAAATTTAAAATTTACTTGAAAAAGTATTGTAATATTTAGTATTGCCTAAGGAAGTAACTATAGGTTTTTTGCAATATTTTTAGGAAATAGGTTAAGTATAGATATTTAAGAAGAAAATATTGGATAAGATGTTAGCCCTTAGTAACTGCCAAAGAAGATTAGGAAATGAAATTCCGATTGGGGGGATTGGGGGAAGTCACTTATTGATGTTAAGAGGAAGCTATGTGATTGTAAGAATTATACTTTTTTCTTTGTTCTTGTTTTCTTCTTTCTTTCTTTCTTTCTTTCTTTCTTTCTTTCTTTCTTTCTTTTCTTTTTTCTTTTTTTGAATGTCTGTATTTTTCATGTTTTATTATGTTATACTTTTTAATTTTACAAAATGAATAAAAATTATTTTTTAAAAAAACTGAAGAGGAGGGTTAGGAGGAAGAGGAGGTGCCAAAGGTCAGTCTGGGCAATGTCTTCATGGAGGCAGCCATACCTGAGTGATCTCTGTTGCATAGTAATTCTCTAAATAAAACAGCTGACTTTACTTCTGAGTCCCCCTTCTGACCTGTTGATGAACCTGATTCCTTGACAGCCCTCTGACATGCTTGTGGGAATACACTTCGTGGGTGCACCTGCACCTACGGTCGTTTATATTTGTTTGCTATTAATTATGCGCTATTTAATGTATCCCTCCGCAAGAAAGTAAAAGTGAAAGGAGGATTCAGCAGGCGACTTGCCGCTGAGATCCCTCCCCCGGGACTTGTTGGCTCCAAGTTCAAATTGGTTGATGGTCAGTGAATCTGCTTCCCGCCCTTTTCGGGGGCAGCAACAGTGTTCTGATTGGTAAAAGTATTGATCATGACGTTGTTTGTTCTTGTCAATAAAAGGCTGCGGCTCCCCGTGCTGGGTGTAGAATTAGTGGAGAATTACAAGAACTAGCTAGCATGGAAGACGGTGGAACGGACAAGCTCAGAGAGAAGGTTGTGTGGCAAGGTACAGAGAGAGCGAATCAGCCCACGCGGGTCAGCCAAAGCTGTCTTAAAAGAGACCATGGTCGTAGTCTTTATTTCATTTTAGTTTAAATTTTACCTTCTACCATCTTTTATTTGGCCGCCGTTTTGGCCATCTTTATTTTGGTGCTTTACTTTCCGGAACAACTTAAGAGGTCGCAGACGCCTGCAAATCCATCTACGAGGCATTCATTCATTCAACTCACTCATCCTTCAGATTCAGGCCGGCGGACAATCTACTTCACGGCACGGTGTGAGCTGGGCTCCGGAATTACCAGCCGTCCTGTCCGCAGGCTTGGCCGGTGCTCCATGCAAGGGCGCACGTGAGGCGCTGGCCACCAGATCCCCCAGCAACTGGTATCCCGCGTGCAGTTGACTTTGTCCTGTGCGTGGGAGGCTCCAGCCAGAGAATCCCTGCACATGCTGTTCCAGGACAAAAATTCTGGAGCTGCAAAGACAGTCAGGGGATCTGTTCAGAATGTAACCAGGAAATTGAGTTTATGTTGCTCACGGAATTGGGAAGATTTTTGAGCTGCCCACCTTATACTTCTCCTACAGCCATGGAGGCAGCAACATATCACAGCTGGGGTGCACATTTGAGAGCAGGAAAGTAAGTGGTAGCTGTGTGTGTGGACATGGTTCTATTCTACCTGTCATATATTATAGCAGGGGGTGGGGAACCTGTGACCCTCCAGAGGTCGCTGGACTACCACCATCCCTGAGCATTGGTCATGCTGGTTGATGAGAGTGTCAAAGTTCAACAACATCAGGAAAGTCACAGGTTACTTATCTCCTTATGAGATACTTATTGTTCACTCTGTTGATGTCATACAATGCTCCCCTAATGTGTAATCTATGCTGAAATGTCCATCTAGCCAAGTTTCTACAAAGTTTAAAGGAACAGCAGCATAGTTATCTCCTTGCTATTCTTTATTTATATAATTTATATATTCTTAATTAAAAAGAAAACAAAAACTCTGAGTAGTTTATGCAAGATTCAGGTAGGTAGCTATGTTGGTCTGATGCAGTCAAAATAAATTAAAAAATTAAAAAATTGTCCAGTAACACCTTTGAGACCAACTAAGTTTGTTCTGCATATAAGCTTTTGTGTGCATGCACACTTCTTCAGATAGTTTATGCAAGATATGGTCAGGAAAAGTCAATATCAATTTCAAGCAAAAATTAAACCATAACATTCAACCAAGATTTTCTAATGATTAAGTAAAAATAGAAAAACGCTGTATATAATACGTAAAACTGAGTAATGCACGAAAGATGAAGGAAATCCAAAGGAGTGTCATTGCCAAAGGTACATGTGATCTGAAAATCCTAACTGGAGAATCTCCCTTACACAATACACAGTAAGCCATTGTCAGACAGCTACCAGTTTTTAGTTACCATGACTAAGCAATGACAGGATCCCCTGAATGGGGCTCTGCCTTGTCTTTTTGGCTTGGAAAGTCTTCAAGACAGCGAGTCGATGCTGATGATGTAGATTGCAGGAGTGGAGCAGATTTCTGCTTGTTCCGTGTCAATGGGACGTCGTTACAGTCCAGCCGCGTTGTAATGCTGTTTGGGCAACAGACTGCAGTAGTGCTGCACAGCTATGCAGTTCCAACAGTATGGTCTAGTTATGGAGCAAATTATATTTGCTTGGTATGCAGTTCGAAAGTACATCAAAGTGCAAGTAGATAAATAGGTACCGCTCCGGCGGGAAGGTAAACGGTGTTTCCGTGCACTGCTCTGGTTTGCCAGAAGTGGCTTAGTCATGTTGGCCACATGACCCGGAAGCTGTACGCCGGCTCCCTTGGCCAATAAAGTGAGATGAGCACCGCAACCCCAGAGTCGTCCACAACTGGACCTAATGGTCAGGGGTCCCTTTACCTTTACCTATGCAGCTTACAATTCCCCAGGTATTGGAGCTGAGTCACTAATGAAGCAATTTGTTCCATGTCCAGCCGCATCTCATTCCCTGCCATGAACAATAAAGCAGTGGGCTGGAGATGGCATTCTAGATGGAACCAACTCTCCAGCCCTCCTCAAAGAAATCCTTGTTAGATTGAAAGGTAGTTCTATTTCTAGTTTAGGGGACGGCAACTGCATAGGAGAGAACGCTGATCGGAGGGAATGGAAAGAACTGCAATGAGTGTAAAAATGTATTAATCAGGAAAGTATGCTGCCATTTCCAATGAAGAGAGATGGTGGGCTGTGTTGACTTTCCACTTTATCCCTGGAAAGGCATCCTTGGGGTTGGCTTTAGCCCAGTACTGGAGTGAGATGGAGAAAGAAGGAATACAAAGGTCGTGTTTCCAAAGCCTTTGGAAGTTCCGGTACTGGGGAAACGTCAATGGGGAAAAGTCACACCAAAGACAAAAGTGCTGGACTCTGTATCTGTATTTGACCTGAAATTATTTTTGGGTATGTTTTTATTGTTGGTTTTTTAATTGGTAAATCACTTCAAGATGGGAATATATCTGATCATCATCATAGCAACGACAATATACTAAAAGTTTATCTGCACTGCACAGTACTAGGAAATGCATTTAATGACCTGGTAAGTTCGCACATAATGTTATTCCCTGTCCCAGTTAGTACCCCATACTAGGTGTTTAGTGCTAAAGCTCTGAAATAAGTATTGAACCGAAAACTTTGCACAATGGTCCTTGAGCATATGCTTTGCATGCACAATGTCCTTTTTTTCAATCCTTGGTACCTTCAGTCAAAGTAGGGATGGACAACTGTTGTCAGTCAAGGGCTGCGTTTCTCTCAGGGAGTTGCATATCTGTCCTGTCCTGTCCTGTCCTGTGGGACTAAGTGCAGTCTGGAGCAAAGGATTGACTGATGCCCCAAAGGACCCAGTTGCAAGGATTCCAAAGAAAGATGCACAAAACCCCAGAACAATCAGTTCCAGTGCTTTAGTAGGTATATATCTCAAGAGACTTACAGACAGCAAGGCAAGGTAGGATTCCTTGCCATTGCGGCTCGGGGTGGACAACCAAAAGAGCAAGCTTTCATCATGGCTGTCAGTAAGGTGCTAATAATTTATGCATTGCTTATACCAAGCTGGCAGCAATAGTTCAATTAATCACACCTGGTTTGAGGCCCGTTCCTCACTCCCATCCATCTCTCAGATAAGGGAGTAGCTGACAGACATAGAAGCCTCCCCTCTGTCAACTAGCTAAGCCAACAGCCAAGACTTCACAGCTTCAAAGCAAGCAGATAAGCATATATGATCTCATTTTGCAGCTCACACCAATTAGTCCCAGGGTTTTCTCGACTACCAAGATGGCGTTTACAGGCCTTCTGGGATGGTTGCACCATTTGCTTCTACACAATATTAAAGGTGAGGGTGGGGCTAGAGCAAAAAGTAGGTGGGACTGGAGCCAAATATGGGGAGAACCACTCCATCCTCCCCATTTCCACCTCCTTGACATCCATAAAGGAGCTATCCAGCCCTGAGTTAAAGGAACTTAGTAGAGCTTAATAAGGCCTTGAACTGTGGCTTCTGCCGGTCAAAAGTAGACAACACTGGCCTAGATGAACCAGAAGTCTGACTCAATATATGACAACTTAGTGTGTTCACAAGGCCCCTTCACTTTCATTTTGACTGGTCCCGTTTAAGTTAGTAGTGTCTACAATGGATTCTTGTCTGCTTGACAATCTATTTAGATAATGCAAAGGTTTCCCCAAAAATTGTGTGTGTGGGTGGGGGGGAGAACCCTGGGTCACATTTTCTTTTAAGCGACTCTCCCTTAATTCAAGGTCCATGTTACCTAGATGTTTGCTCTTCATAAAGACGATGTGCAACCTGATAACAGATAAATTGAGCAGAAAATAACCTTTTCCCACTTGCTGCTCCCGGTATTACAGCTGGTCGGCAAAGAAAGTAATTTCTCCTGCCGTCATACTATTTCTCCCCAGTCATTCTCAGAACTCATACTTTAACAAGTAATGAGTTATTGTAAATGACATTCCTTTCTAACATATTGGTTGATTTGTCTACATCTGGATTGGCTGGCAAAGTTAATGGAAAATATAGTATCTCATTATGTGTGTGGGTTTTATGATACTATAGCTGAACTAGTGCAGTTCTTTTCTCTCACAGGAGGCTACCAAACAGACCCCAGGAAAGATAATATTTATAACCTTGGAGAAACTCATATGCCCTTAAACTAGTATTAATTGGGGTCCAGCCTGTCTGCGATGGGGTTGCACCCTCCTTGAAAATTCAGGTTCATAGGCTGAGTGCTCTCTTGATGAGTCCAGGCCTTAGCAGTGATCAGAGTATCTTCACACAGCTAAGGTTGATGCACAATTCCCTCCAGTTCTTAGTGTCAGAGCGGACCACAATGACATGCGACTTTGTTACATCTTGTTTGGATTACTCCAATGTGGAGCTGCTTTTGAAGAATGTTTGGAAACTTCAGCTGGTTCAGAATGCTGAAGCTGGACTATTGACCAGAGTCACTGTCATTCCCATGTTGCAACAATTTCACTAGCTCCCAGTTTGCTTCTGGAGACAATTTAAAGTGTTGGTTATGACTAGGGGTGTGAACAATCACAAGATTCAGTTCAGATCCCAATATGATGATTTAGAAAACAACCCTATTTGGTTGGAAGCACTTCAGAGGTTGTTTGATTCAGTGTGGGAAGCTAAAGTGATCAGTCACAAAAGAGTTCTTCCACTCTCCCCACCGTGGCATTCACCGTTGGGGAAGAAATATTTCAATTTTTGCAAAGGAGGAGGAACCGGCAAGCCACTCCAGTATCCCTGCCAAGAAAACTCCATGGACAAACACAACAGGCATATAAAAGTTATGACGCTAGAAGATGAGCCCCTCAGGTCGGAAAGTATCCAACATGCTACTGAGGATGAGCGGAGGACAAGTACAAGTAGATTCAGAGCTGATGAAACGACTGGGCCAAAGCCAAAAGTTCGCTCAGTTGTGGATATGCCTGGAAGCAAAAGGAAAGTCCAATGCTGTAAATAAAAATATTGCATAGGAAGAATTGATGCTTTTGAATTATGGTGCTGGAGGAGACTCTTGAGAGTCCCATGGACTGCAAAAAGACCAAACTTATCCATCCTTAAAGAAATCAGCCCTGAGTGCTCACTGGAAGGATAGATCCTGAAGTTGAGGCTCCAGTACTTTGGCCACCTCATGAGAAGAGAAGGCACCCTAGAAAAGACCCTGGTGTTGGGAAAGATAGAGGGCACAAGGAGAAGGGGACGGCAGAGGATGAGATGGTTGAACAGTGTTCTCGAAGCGACTAGCATGAGTTTGGCCAAACTACGGGAGGCAGTGAAAGATAGGCATACCTGCCGTGCTCTGGTCCATGGGGTCACAAAGAATCGGACACGACTGAACGACTGAACAACAACATGGTCTACATTAAAAACAAAACATCTGCACTGCCCCTAATCCACTTGGGTTGAGGGCACTTTAAATAATTCATGCTCTGGCTCGGACATGTCCCAACTCTGTCTTAAGCAAGCCCAATTTGTTTCTTGATTTGGGAGTCTTCCAAACTCAGTGCACACTTCTTTGTTAAATGGCATAGGATAGGTATTCTGAGCAGCTGCTTTATCCTGAATAGCCTGCATGAATCTTGAGTTCTTCCACAGAGGTCCTTCTCTCAGTCCTGCCAATGTCTGAGGAACATTTGGTATTTGGTGAGGGCATGGAAAAGGGCCTTCCTTAAACTGTGATACTTCCTTTCTAAAAAAGCCCACAGAGACCCCCTTTTTGCTGTTCTTCCACCATTAAGTGAATACATTTTTTTATTTATGTAGACAGCCCTTTGGCATATTGAGCTGACTTTTTTTTTGTTATTTATGACTCATAGAATCATAGAACTGTAGAGTTGGAAGGGACCACAAGGGTAATCTACTCCAACTTCCTGCAATGCAGGAATCTCAGCTAAAGCATCCATGACAGATGGCCATCCAACCTCTGCTATAAAACCTCCAAGGAAGGTGAGTGTATAACCTCCCGAGGGAGACCATTCCACTGTCAAACAGCTTTTACTGTCAGACAGTTCTTCCTGATATTTAATTGGAATCTCCTTTCTCATAACTTGAAGCCATCTCCAGAGCAGGAGAAAACAAGCTTGTTCCCTCTTTCATGTGGCAGCCCTTGAGTTATTTGAAAATGGCATCATATCTCCTCTCAGTCTCCTCTTTTCCAGGCTAAACATACCCAGCTCCCTCAACCATTCCTCATAAGGCTTGGTTTCCAGACCCTTGATTATCTTGGTTGTCCTCCTCTGCACACGTTCCAGCTTGTCAACATTCTTCTTAACTTGTGGCTCATCCTAATGTGATTTTCCTTGATAAATGTTATTGGCTTTTTAAAAAAAACTATTGTGCATTTTAAAATTGACTCTTAACAAATGTTTTAGTTTGTTGTTATTACTGTTATTAATCACCTTGGACACTATGTGCAGAAAGTGCAGGATATACACTGAAATAAATAAATAGATGGATATCATTCTACTGGCATTTTATTGTGGTTAGTGCAAATACGGTGTTAAGAATAAAATGTGTTTCTTTATTTCTTTTCCCTCTTGCATTTAATTTAGTGCATTTCATATTGTACCAGAGTAATAGATATTCATTATGTCAGTCAGCAAAAACAGTTGCTTTGCGGGGGGGGGGAGGGGGGAGCTGTGGGAATCAGATTAACAGGAGACGACAAGCTGACCAAACAGGAAGTGGCAGTGAGGCTGGCATGACGGCTCAGTGGTTGTGACAGGCAATTAGTGAACAGAGCAGAACAGATGTAACAGGAGGCAGCAACAATTTATTGAAGTATTAGTTTGCTCAGTTTGTGGTTCAGATCCTGGAGCATGTTTGTGGGCACAAACAAATACTAATGCACACTTGGCACGAAAGACGAAGGACGAGCCTCGCTTTGAAGGGAGAGAAAGAAGAGAGATATTATCTCCTCTAAAAATAGCCTTTCGTGAATCTTTTCAATGAAGTTAGTGTGCCACAGTGAGCAGTGGGTTGAATCCAGACATGGGAGCAATCCAGACCCAAGATCTGCTGGGAGGAGCAGAGTTTGGATTAGGTAGATCTCTGGCTGAGCCTGGGCTCAGCCAGGACTATCCTGGCTAAGATCCTTCATCCTGGCTCAGCCAGAGATATGCCAGCGTAAGTCTTCCATCCTGGCTCAACCAGGGCTCATTTGCAGACATCTCCTCAGAGTGGGTCTAATTAGAGGTGTTTGAAGTTGGCTAATAGGAGGCATTTGGCCGGCCAGCTTTCTCTGCATGCTGCTGAGGCAACAGCTCTCCCTGAGAGATGTCTAGAGGGGTACAGGGAAGCTCTTCGGCATCCTAACCTGCTGTCTTTGTTCCTCACCTATCTGGACTGAACTTCTATATTTGACATTATCATTAGACTTGACTGGACTGTCCCTGCCCTGTCTCTGCTCTTTGAGATGTGATACCTCTGTTCTAATAGTGAGTGTGCTGGCTTCAACCTGACCTCCACTGGGAATTTGGTCTGGGAAAAGATAGGACAGGGAGATGGTGACTGGTCCCAGGTCCTCTACTAAGAGCTTCACAACTGAGCGGGGATTTGGAGCTTCTCCAAATACTTTATTGAGTATTCATTGTAGTTTGCATGCACAAAGTTTCTGTGGAGATCAGATGAGGTCTGCTCTTATTGCTGATTCATTTGTGGGGAGTTACAGGTGGGTAGCCGTGTTGGTCTGCCATAGTCGAAACAAAATAGAAAATTCTTTCCAGAATGCTACTGGAAAGAATTTGCTATTTGTGGGGAGGCTATACAACAATGACCATCCATCTGGATTTCATCCTGATTCCTTTGCCTTCCTTTGTTAATCAGTTGTTGATCCCACACTTGTTAGTGCATTTCCCTGTCACTTTCCTAACTGCAAAAGCCTGGTTTGTAAAGAAGAAAGGTGGATTTGTTGTGCCAGAGGGTATAGCCTTGAAGCTATGTTTACCTAATCGAAGTCTACCACTCTATGCCCTGTACTAGACTGGCTCACAGATGCCTCATATGAATTGAGCTGGGGACCACAATTTCTATTTCCTAATAACTCTTAGTTTCCTTTGTTGGAGACTTCCCCCCTCCCCAAGAAGGATGGGACCAATTATTTCTAAAAAGTTGGAATATATATCATCCCAACAGAGAATATGTTGACTCTTGAACCTGAGTGGACTGATAAGATTGGGGTCCCAGCAAGAATCGAACACTTATCAACTCTTGATATATGCCCTAAAGTTTCTTATATTAAAAAGTGTACCATATTTTGCATTTGTTATTTTGCATTTTGACCCTTTGTTTCGGAAAGTGTCCTTCATTTGGTCCACCACATGCTATTGATAATGAAATTCTCCACAGGAAACTTGAAGCTCTCTGTTTTTAGATTTATTGAATCCTGGGATGTTAGGAGCACAGCATATGGTGCTGGTGAGAAGATAATTATTGCTCCAGTAGGAGCAATACATTTGTCATTTTGGACAAACACCTGAGGCTGTTTGTCCAAAATGAAACAAATGAAAGATTGTTAAATAATTATATCTTGTATACTAGGAGGCAGTGAGAAAAAAGTGCGCACATGTGCTAAATCAGAAGTGTAAAAAGTTACCAGTTGTAGAAAGCTGATGTGTAGGCTTGTAGTACTAGTTGCATTTTTAACACATTGATCTGAATTCTCTGCTTCCTACTCAACATCAGTTTGAATGAACCCTGTTTTGGTTTTGGGATATTAACCTTTTTTCCCCCTGTTCACAGAGCTTGAAGGTTGAGATGCCCTATGAAAGAAGTTACCTGATTATCGTTATGATAATCAGCTCGATGAAATCGCAATCTCCTCTCTTAGTGCACAAATATATAATTAACCACTTAAGCACATAAAAAATGTGTTAAGCCCCTGTTTATAAACATTTCCCTTTTATTGTCATCTAGTAATATCATCTCATGGTCGCCATGGCTTCATTCAAATTGCATTGGAGTTGATAGGACAACTTCAAAGTGCACTGGAGTGCATTGTGTGATTATTTATTTGACTCAGCATTTGTACGTCAGTACCTGTATGCAATTCAGCTGGGAGATGAGCACATTTATCCTGAACGTGCCTGGTAAGCTTGTTACAGCTGGCACCAGAGTGTTCTAGCCTCTCATTGGCCATGGCCAATGACAACAGGTTCCTCGCCACTCAGAGTATCTTTGTTGGGTGGCTTCTTGAGGATGTAATGGAAACAGAAAGCAGGACCTCTTTTCCACCTTCAGCACCATGTGGAGCGCACAGGCATGTGCTGTAGTCCATGTTCGACCATCTTCCTGACAAGTTTTCTGATGTTTGGGAAATCAGGATATATTTTGAACTCAGCAGCATTGGAGAAGGCATTCAGGCATTCTAATGCACAATGTGTGCATGTTCTATAGCTAAATATTATTTAGCAAATAACATTTTCCCTACACTGATATTTCTCCTCCCAGTTGGTTTATTAATCGTTATTTAAACAACTGCCTCACAGCGATGTTCACTAAAGATACTTTAAAACTAAAGAGGATGAATGGGGATTAGGTGTTCATGCTGTCAATAATGTGTTTGCTTTGCCACGAATTTTGCCATTGGAAATCTCCTATGGTTTTCTTCAAATACAACTTTTGGGTGCAGCTAAGGACAGACATCTTGTTGCATTACTCCATCAGT
This sequence comes from Lacerta agilis, assembly GCF_009819535.1. NCBI lineage: Eukaryota > Metazoa > Chordata > Lepidosauria > Squamata > Lacertidae > Lacerta > Lacerta agilis. The sequence goes on along the minus strand of NC_046315.1, from coordinate 79,627,459 downwards.
TTGTTGGTATCTTTATCAAGTCCTGTCTGCTAGCAACCAGCAAAACCCAGAATACTTCTTTCTGAAGATTCCTGTGTATAGCTTTTGACTAGCTACTCTTAAAAAATAAAATAAATGCAGTCATATGATTGCAGCTCAGGACCTTAGAATACACAAAATCAGACAGAGCACTGTTGCTAATTGTCCCCAAATTTTGTTTTCATATAGCCAGAAAATCCCAATTCATCTTTTTGGAATTTATCATCCTCCCCAAAGTCCTGTTTTGCTATCATTCAGGAAATTGTTCAAAGCCTATGTTTTTAGGCAGGCTTATGGTTGGATTCATGTGATTTGCGTTGTCTGTACCATGAATCCTTTATGCTATCATTTATGTTTTTACTACCTACAATCTTTTAGCTACTTGCACATACCCAGAGGCCTTTAAAACTGCACCCAGAAATATTAAACCCATTCCGTGCTGTTTTGTTGTACTGTAAATATTTCTGGCAAAAGGCTGTTTCCTTGTATTCCAGGTAAAAATACTACAGCAGTTCTCAGAGGCTGTAGATTCTGAGCCTCGGGTATACTTGGGATCCTGGTGAAGCACCACAAAAGCACAAGGATTCCTTCACTTTTGATTAAAATTAATATGGATTCCGTAGTTGCAGAGCTTATCTATGGGGCAATGGCACACACATATACTGGCGAAAGGGTCAGAGCTCAGTGGTAGAGCATTAGCTTTGCATAAAGAAGATCCCAGGTTCAATCCCTGGCATCTCCAATCTGAAAGGTGGAAGAGCCACTGCCACTCAGTGAAGACCATCCTTTCTCCACCTTGGGTTCCTTGAAGTTGTTGGACTACAACTCCCATCGTTCCTTGCCAGCATAGCCAATGTCTAATGCTTTTAAAAAATTTATGGGCTGTAAGCCACCCAGAGTGGCTGGGGAAACCCAGCCAGATGGGCGGGGTATAAATAATAAAATTATGATGAAGATGATGGGGTTGCAGTTCAAGAAAATCTGGGGACCTAGGGTTGAGAAAGCCTGGCATAGACAATCTTGAGCTGGTCAGTGTTTCCCAAACTTGGGTCTCTAGCTGCCTCTTGACTACAACTCCCATCATCCCTAGCTAGCAAGACCAGTAGTTAGGGATGATGGAAATTGTAGTCCAAAAGCAGCTGGATGGAGACCCAAGTTAGATGAACCCATGTTCTATGTTCTTAAAATAATAAATAATAAATAATAAATCTTAACTTAGAGATGTTTTGTGCTTATAAAATCAACAAAATGAAGGCCTCCATAGCTGTGGCAATCTTGTATACCAACCGGATTTAAGAACAGCTTTCTGAGAAGAGAGCAGAAATATTCCCTACAGGAATGGAGCAAAGAATATGAGCTGTTGTGCTGAAATATTGATCCCCCCTTCCTAACTCCCACAAGTTCTCTGGCAGTGCTTTCTTCACATGTACAATAAGATTAACAAGCTCTCTGGAAAAAAAGTAAAATTCTACCAGTCAACTAATGACTGGCATTTTTTATTCTGGTCAATGCCATAAATTGTAGTTAATGGGCCTTTGCTAAACACATAAAAGGCTTGGAGCTGGCCAGTTGCCTTAACATTTGCAACCTTTTGCTAGTTTCCTGGTAATATTCCATTTTTATTTTTATTGACAAAAATGCAACTCTCTGCAGGAAATGAACCATTTCCCATACATTTACACTGCAGGCTACCAAATTCTAGAGATGATAACATACTTGAGAGAGCACCCCAGATCTGATAGGGCTTTAGAAAATGCACCTCCTGAACAAAAGGCATAAAAAGAATGCTCTTAAGGAAAGTGTTTTTAAAAGGTGTAATCAGGTCATTGTCTCAGTCCTATTGACTTTCAGCAATCTCTTTCAAATTATCACTTTGGGCTCAGTATACTTTGGCTTCAAAACATAAACAGGAGGTTAAGTGGTGGAAAACCTGTGGTTCTTCTTCACCAGGTCAGATCAGATGATACTTTGTAAAGAATTAAGTACATTTCCCCTGCCTCCGATGGTGTAGGGTTATAGCATTTGGTTGGAACCTATACCCAGAAGCAGGGGTTCCGTGGCACATCAGATATTATTGGACTCCAACTAACATCAGCTACAGCAAACACAACCAACTATCGGGGTGATTGGAGTTGTAGTGTAACAACATGTGGAGGAGGACTACAGATTCCCTGCTATGAACATACAATCCGATGCATCATTGGATGCAACATCTGGATTTATTTATCCATTTTTCTGGTTTGGATTGGTATGCAATGTATACTTGATCCATGTAAATAGCTAGCAGAGTCAGAAGTGGCTTAAGTTAATACAAGTTAGAAAGCAAAAAGTGGAGGCAATGTTCTAAGGACAATTAGGCGGATACAGAGGCACTGCTGTTGCTAGAGACATTTAGTCACTTAATAGCTATTGCCAAGCAATCAGAAGGAAGGAATGTGAGACATTTCCTGTATCTTCCCTGATGAAGAGATGCCCTCCCTTCCACCACGAGCGACTTGAACTGGATTTTTTTTTTTTTTACTGGAATAGACATGAACTGGAACTAGTTCTTTTATTTTCTTAGAAATTTCCAAGTGCTTTCAGAGAACAGTGAAGTCAGATGCAATGACAAGCTACACTTGCCGAAATTCCTTATTGTATACAGCTATTAAAAGTGCAGGATTCGTGTCCACCTTTGCAACTAGCTACTCTCAGTGGGACCAACATACTTGTTGGTGGTGGTGGGGAGGAGAATCCATACATATACATACCTTCAGGGCCCTTTTTCATGATTTTTAAAAATATATATATCATTTGCAAAAATGTTCACAGATGTGTTTTTTTCATGTAGTGTGCACAAATGTTCATGATGGACCCTCCAGAAGCTTGTTAGACTCCTCTCAGAGAATCCCATGTTGCAGTGTCCTCTGCAAACAGTGGCTGTTTGTAATTGGTCTTCGTCCTCCGCAGACATTTATCCTCTAATCACCATTTTATATTGAGTGGTGCATTGAAAAGTGTGGAGATTAGATCTACCCGGAGGCAAAGTCTTTTAGCTGTAATGTCAGCAGGAATAATAGGGGCGTTCTCTGTCAGTTTCTTGCAATCCTCTGAAAGCCCTGCCAAGGATGAGGAAAACATTTCATCAAAATATGGGTGTAAGATGAGATCCAGATACCTCTAGCCACAGAACAGGACCCTAGGTAGAGTGTGTTTCAGAGCAACTGCATCCAAGGCTATGACAGGAAATGGCATATACATCACTTGCTTACATTTATACTCCATGATTCACAGCTGTGTGAATTAGGTGGAGACCTCACTGGTGTTGTTACGGTTCATGGTGGGGGGGGGGGGTTGGTATTTCCTACCTAACTTGCCTGATTGATTGCTTCCGCTTGCAGCAGCCCCAGCCTGAGTTCCAAAAGGTTTAGTTTTAAAAGGAATGAATTTCTAAAGGCTATGTTTAGCTTTGATGCAGTTGAAGGAAACTGAGTCTCCTATTTCGCTTGTCCCTTTGACTTCTTCCACTGGTAAGGGTTCCATCAGATGCTGCAGACCTAGATAAGGAACACACATTTGTGACCGAGGCACAGTTGATCCCTTCTGGAAAGCAGCAGATCACTGCTAGGAAGACAGCATTTTGATCTCTATGATGTTAGAACGGCAGCTTCTGTAGGGAAGGGTGAATCTGTGTCGGGGACCAGCTGGATGAAGAAGAATGGTGGGAGCTGTGGGATGTAATCCACTGGAGCAGTCAAATACAACATTCCTAGTTTCCCTAGAGTAGACACAGACAGGGGGGTGTTACTCCAGCCAGTGTAACTTCCTGTTACACCTGGTCTGGAGCATCCTCCCCATGCATGTGACCAGGTAGATGGGCATGACCCTGGGAGACCCCATAAAAGGGCTGGTTACGCAGCCATCTTCCCTTCTTCTTCCATTTTCCTCTCTTGGACTGCACTGCTGGCTCTTAGCCAGCAGTACGTGGGATAAATCCCCATTTGGGATGAATCCACACCTATCTCTGTAACTGTAACTACAGGCTAAAGCCTGCCTTCAGGGATCATACTGTGAACTGAATGTAAGTAAACCTCTTGTTACTTTTAAGGAAAGACTGTTATGTCTTTATTCTTTCTGAGAGGGATCAAAGGGGACTTACCAGGAATAAAACCAATCTGGGCATGCCAGACTAGATTGCTTAACTAAAGGGATTCAAATGAATCTGCAAACTAGCTTCCTGCTGTATTGAGGGGAATGTGCTCTACTACATGACTCACTAGCATGAGTGCGGAAGGATAATATTTAATCAGTATATCCTCTCCTACTATTCACAACATCCCCACAGGAACCTGCTCCCCAAGAGCCCCCCAGGGAGGGCTCCAAAGATGGCACCTTAGACCCTGGAGCCTAGAAGTGAGAACTGAGGAGCAGTCAGCGGAAGGGGATGAACTGGGAACTGATAGAAGCAGGAGACTTGAGTGATCAAGAGGGGGGCCAGGAGAAGGAGGGCCTTTCTGGACAGGTTTAGAAGCTGAGAGTCACAGCATGTACACAGACAGTCCCAGTCCTGCTGACTTTTCTGCCCCTCTGACTCCCACTTGAGGAGGGTCCTGCACATTGCGGAACAACATGCCAGAGGAAACGGAGGAGACAGGCCCAGAGGAGGTCACCCCGTTGATGCAGCCTTCGTCCGCTTGGGAGGGATTCCAGAGTGCAAGGCTAGAGGGGAGGGACATGCCTAGAGCTCAGTTTCAGCAATGCCTTTGTTGAGTTAAGATGAACCAGGGACATTGCTGTCTTGTTGTTTTTCTCCTAATAAAAAGATAATTGCCTTCCATGTGTGTGCCTGCCCTGTTGTGTACCTGGCTTGTTGACAGCTCCCTGACAATCTGTCTGTTGCAGTTTCTCTCAACTTCTAAGTTTTCAGTCTTTTCAGTTCCCTAGGTTTCCACATTAGTTTGCATTTAATTCTTTTTTTCTAAAAAAAGAAGAAAGTCCTTATGAGAATTCATTTGCATTTTTCAAACAAATATTTTTATTAAATATTTGCATTTTAATATCAGTGTCTCATAATATACACATTTGTGTAAGCCATTTCTGCAGTATACTTTTTATATTGTCTCCTATATTTCTATTTTCCCTAATATGATGCATTTTGTATGTTATTTTCACTCACATATTATGTATTTTTGTAGACACGACTTGGCTGGAGCACTGCTTTGCACAACTGGGAGGAGTGAGAATTTCAAAGGATGGCTGCCTTTTGGTTCGCACCGTACTTTTGCAAAGTGCAAATCAGGTTGGATAGAAAGGTTAATCTAACAGAATCAAATCTCTCCATCGTTCCTAAGCTTATGCGAGCCACATTGTAATGATAAGCTAGGTGGGCTCTGTTCTCTGAGGAACATGCATTTCAAATATTGTAATTACACGAGCTACGCTATTTCAAGAAGAAACACACTTCAAGCTGGGTATTTGTCCTGTGCCCAAGTAATTTGTCAAAGAGGCCAACCTCAGATTTTTATGTTTTTAAAATAAGCTAAGCATTTGAATGTACTTATCTTTTAATGTAATGTTTGAAAGATGAATGAAAACATAGCCTTGCTTTTAATTCAATGGCATGGTGACTAATTGGGGGCTGGAGGAGAGGAGAGTCCTCCTTTTTGTCTAGTGATATATGTAAGACAGCTACTTCAAATTAACAGGAAATGTCACATAAATTATCTTCTATTAGGCTTTTGAGGCTGGAAACACATGGGCAAGTGGGAGACTATCTTGGTTATATAACAGGGAGGGTAAAATCCATTTGCTTCAAGATGTGGAGAATAGTCGGGATAATGGGCTTCACCTTCTGCTCAGGCTGCTGCCTAGCATTTTAAATTTGGCTAAAATCTTGGAGCGAGAGAGAACACATTTAAATAATTGCTATGTCTGGAGGGATGAGCACATTAATGAATAGATTAAATATAATTAGGATAAATAAGATGCTCGAGATTACACATTAATGATACTACACTTTTATAAATGGGGTTGTGGCTGATATTCACTTGTTCTGTATATTAACAGTTTGGTCCAATGCTCTGTTTTGCTGCTGCTGCTGCAGCAGCAACAGCAGTCATTGCTGGAGAGAATGGCTCAAAAGCTCCCTACAAAGTATACGGCTGGGACAATCCACAGTGCTGCATAGGAAGAATGAAGGTGCATTTTAAAAAGGCTTGAGATTTGGAACATCTTGAGTGCTGGCAGTGCCTACAGATGCTGCTACTTTCCTCTTTATCAAGGGCCCAGAATCCCACCTTGGGGCAGGTGAAAGAAATGGTGAGGGCCCTCCTTAGTCCACTGGGCAACTCCCCCCCCCCCAGGGACGCGGTCACCAGTTCCAGATTCTTCAGGGGGCAAATGATGCTCTGCACATCATTTCCACCAGACAGAAGGCTCTCTGGTGGCCTTCTCATTGGGGCAAATGGTTGTGTGTCGAGGTCCCCATACCACTCCTCAAATGAAACACACTTCACACAGAAATTTAAGTTTAAGGTTTGTGGCATAATTTTGGCAACAACTTTATTAAAATACAAAATATGTGAGTGGTTGCTTAGGCATTGGTTCAGACTATCTGTCCCACTGGGGACAGAACTGACATTCACCCGCCTGTGGAAGTCAGTAAAGGGAAAACACTTTGGGGAGAGAATGGGAGCCGGGGGTCTGACCCTTGCCTTTCCCCTAATGCTCCCAGGGGCTCTTGCGTGGACCCTGACCCCCGACCGGGGGATACGGACAAGCATGGCAAGCCCCTGGATTCCTTTAACGGAATTCCCCGCACAGCAGCAGCATTGGAGGGGCAGCCACAGCCAACCCTGCCCCTCCACCAACCAATTAATAACCAATGCCTAACCGCCAACCTTACAAGTTGTGACTAATTGCTACACAATAGACGAAAACCAAATGGCACCAGCCAATCAGCCAAATGGAAAAATTCCTACCAGACCCCTGCCTCAAAAGCAGACGACCCCATGACAGGCATAGCAAGGTCAAAACAGAGGCCTAATAATAGGGAGGGGGGCGGGTGACCCGATGCATGCAGCAAAGAGGTACCGGTATATCACGCTGTGAGCCAAGCAATATATAGTCACTGGGCTGTCCATCAACAATTGCAACATAGAAATCTCCCCAACTACTCCCAGAGCCCAATCACAGCAGTGGCCATCTATACAATCCCGCCCAGCAACAGAGGGGTGACTTGCTGGCCCCCACCGCAACACGTGCTGTCCATGAAGGAGAACCCGCTTATGTGGAAACGTTGCTAGTCCTGGAAAAAGATACTCCATGGCAGTCTAAGGAGCACCTGCCATTGCCTCCAGGTAGGTTTCTGGGCCCTTGAAGCAGGAGAAGTGGGCACCAGTTCAAGGGATGGAGGTACTTCATCTCAATAAATAACACAGAAATTTTCTAACCACAATCAGTGATCGATATATGTCTTTTCAGAAGAACTAGATGGTAAAGTGGGACGTGGGTGGCGCTGTAGATTAAACCACAGAGCGTAGGGCTTGCTGATCAGAAGGTTGGCAGTTTGAATCCCCGCAACGGGGTGAGCTCCCATTGCTCGGTCCCAGCTCCTGCCCACTTAGCAGTTCAAAAGCATGTCAAAGTGCAAGTAGATAAATAGATACCGCACCAGCGGGAAGGTAAACGGTGTTTCCATGTGCTGCTGTGATTCGCCAGAAGCGGCTTTGTCATGCTGGCCACATGACCCAGAAGCTGTATGCCGACTCCCTCGGCCAGTAACGCAAGACGAGCGCCACAATCCCAGAGTCGGACACGACTAGACCTAATGGTCAGGGGTCCCTTTACCTTTACCTTTACCTAGATGGTAATGTCACCCTGATAAAAGGAACTCGAGAGGATATGAAGGTGACAGAGAACAAAACTCTCTTTGACCATCACTCCAGCATTACAGATTTTTAAAAATAAGCACCATGTTATCTTGGGTGAATTGTGGACAATGTTAATGATCTGCGATGGCAAGGATATATCAGAAATCTATCCAACAAGTGCTAGTTACTACGCTTCTGCAAAATCACAGGCCTTGCATATGCTCTGTAATCTGCATAGGGCTGGCAGTTGCCATGACAATATTGAGTCACACCTGCCAAGGGAGGAATCACTGTCCTTGCTGATGCCACTTTGTTGAGGTGGAGAGGACTTTCATTATATTTTGTCTTCTATAGCATCTACCTTTGAGGCTTCCATGGCAACCATCAGCCATGTACAGTGATTCCATCCACCCAGCTACAAGATCTAAAAATACACCACTACCTCTTCCGTACCTCAAGCATTACCGATTAGGTTATTCCCATGCACATAAAAAATGTTGGTCATAAGTGAAGAATTCAGATGTGCTAGGAGAACTGGGAGGTTGTAGAAGGGAGAGAGAGAGAGAGAGAGAGAGAGAGAGAGAGAGAGAGAGAGAGAGAGATGGACTAATTCTGAAGCCTGTCTCTTTCGTTTGCTGCAAACAAGAAGCCTTTAAAAACCCTTTGGTAGTCTATCAAATCAAAAGGAGCACAAAGCTACGCTTGTAAGCAGAGATTAAAGACAAAGTGTTCACAAGAAAGTGGAGAGGAGCATACAAGTGAGACAGAAAGAGGGTCTTACAGTGAAGATCAGGAATCATCAATCAGACCATGACAGCACAGCGCTGAGACAGCCTGAAGGCTGAATCTAGAAGTGAACCCATTGAGATAGGAACTGAAAGCCCACTTATCTTGGTAGCTCTCCTTATAAAAATCTGGGGGGGGGGGAAGTGGAAAGAGGTCAGATGCTAGAAAACCTTCAGCTGGCTTCAAGTCACCATATGTTTTCTCTCCCTGTGTGTTTGTGTGTGTTTTAAGAAGTTTCATTGACAGTAAGAACACACATTCCAGCACACTGCAGCAGCATAATATGGAAGTGTCAGATCATGCCAGACATTGTAGAAACCAAAATGAGACAAAACTCCTCTGCATCTCCTAATTATCAATGTTTATCAGTTGATAGCGTTACTCTGATTTTATTCTACATTAAGGGCAGTCCCGATGAGCAAATACAGGGAGTGTGGCAATTTTCTCAGTAATGTATGTTATTATTATTATTTCTTTTTTCTCTCCCCCCCCCAAAAAAAAAGTGGAGAGAGAGAGAGAGAGAGAGAGAGAGAGAGAGAGAGAGCTTTGCTTATAGGTCTGTTTGGATTATTTCATATTTGTAAGATGCTGGACAGCACAAGATATTGTATCGATATTTTTAAATTCCATTTTGAATAAAGTTCTGCCAGTAAAAGTTTGAATAATATCTCTATAGGCCTAGACAATGTTTCATTTCCAAAGGAGTCCGTTCTTATGCTTCCAGTCACTTCAAACTGTGCAATATTTAATATCTGCAACGCTCATTTAGGCAAGATTCCACATCAACCCTTGAACCATTTCATGTTAAGTGTTAAGAAGCTGCAAATGTTCAATTCATCCTCCTTATGCCACGAGTGAGTGGTATTTTCACATTCAGCTCCCAAACACTGTAAAAGGTTTTGATTCATAAATAAACATCTAAAAATCAAGAGTTTAATATATAAGCAGAACATCAAGCAAATCATGCCTGGGGCTGCCCTCGCGAATACAGAAACAAAACATAATAAATTAGTGCATTTCTATTGAGGATGTGGATGAAAGTTCTCCATCATTAGTGTAGATACACAAATGTATGAGGTTCTCTTTTCCATTTTCTCACCTATGTCACACAAGTTCTGGTATTTGGAAACTGTTAGAGTTTGCCCTAATGGGATCTCAAAGACTGTATTGAAGAATGTGCATTTACACAGCTGGGCTTCCATCACTAGCATGCACACAGCATAAAACAAAAGGAAATTACCTTTCTTGCGATTTTAAATTTTCCCTTGCATTTCTTTGTTGTTGTTGTTCAGTCGTTCAGTCGTGTCCGACTCCTCGTGACCCCATGGACCAGAGCACGCCAGGCACGCCTATCCTTCACTGCCTCTCGCAGTTTGGCCAAACTCATGTTAGTAGCTTCAAGAACACTGTCCAACCATCTCATCCTCTGTCGTCCCCTTCTCCTTGTGCCCTCCATCTTTCCCAGCATCAGGGTCTTTTCTAGGGATTCTTCTCTTCTCATGAGGTGGCCAAAGTACTGAAGCCTCAACTTCAGGATCTGTCCTTCTAGTGAGTACTCAGGGCTGATTTCTTTGAGAATGGATAGGTTTGATCTTTTTGCAGTCCACGGGACTCTCAAGAGTCTCCTCCAGCACCATAATTCAAAAGCATCAATTCTACGGCGATCAGCCTTCTTTATGGTCCAGCTCTCACTTCCGTACATTACTACTGGGAAAACCATAGCTTTAACTATACGGACTTTTGTCGGCAAGGTGATGTCTTTGCTTTTTAAGATGCTGTCTAGGTTTGTCATTGCTTTTCTCCCAAGAAGCAGGCGTCTTCTGATTTCGTGACTGCTGTCACCATCTGCAGTGATCATGGAACCCAAGAAAGTGAAATCTCTCACTGCCTCCATTTCTTCCCCTTCTATTTGCCAGGAAGTGATGGGACCAGTGGCCATGATCTTAGTTTTTTTGATGTTGAGCTTCAGACCATATTTTGCGCTCTCTTCTTTCACCCTCATTAAAAGGTTCTTCAATTCTTCCTCACTTTCTGCCATCAAGGTAGTATCATCAGCATATCTGAGGTTGTTGATATTTTTTCCGGCAATCTTAATTCCGGTTGGGGATTCATCCAGTCCAGCCTTTCGCATGATGTATTCTGCATATAAGTTAAATAAGCAGGGAGACAATATACAGCCTTGTCGTACTCCTTTCCCAATTTTGAACCAATCAGTTGTTCCATATCCAGTTCTAACTGTAGCTTCTTGTCCCACATAGAGATTTCTCAGGAGGCAAATGAGGTGATCCGGCACTCCCATTTCTTTAAGAACTTGCCATAGTTTGCTGTGGTCGATACAGTCAAATGCTTTTGCATAATCAATGAAGCAGAAGTAGATATTTTTCTGGAACTCTCTGGCTTTCTCCATAATCCAGCGCATGTTTGCAATTTGGTCTCTGGTTCCTCTGCCCCTTCGAAATCCAGCTTGCACTTCTGGGAGTTCTCGGTCCACATACTGCTTAAGCCTGCCTTGTAGAATTTTAAGCATAACCTTGCTAGCGTGTGAAATGAGTGCAATTGTGCGGTAGTTGGAGCATTCTTTGGCACTGCCCTTCTTTGGGATTGGGATGTAGACGGATCTTCTCCAATCCTCTGGCCACTGCTGAGTTTTCCAAACTTGCTGGCATATTGAGTGCAGCACCTTAACAGCATCCTCTTTTAAAATTTTAAATAGTTCAGCTGGAATATCATCACTTCCACTGGCCTTGTTGTTAGCAAGGCTTTCTAAGGCCCATTTGACTTCACTCTCCAGGATGTCTGGCTCAAGGTCAGCAACCACATTTCCTGGGGTGTATGAGACCTCCATATCTTTCTGGTATAATTCCTCTGTGTATTCTTGCCACCTCTTCTTGATGTCTTCTGCTTCTGTTAGGTCCTTTCCACTTTTGTCCTTAATTGTGGTAATCTTTGTACGAAATGTTCCTTTCATATCTCCAATTTTCTTGAATAAATCTCTGGTTTTTCCCATTCTGTTGTTTTCCTCTATTTCTTTGCATTGCTCGTTTAGAAAGGCCCTCTTGTCTCTCCTTGCTATTCTTTGGAAATCTGCATTCAATTTCCTGTATCTTTCACGATCTCCTTCGCATTTTGCTTGTCTTCTCTCCCCCGCTATTTGTAAGGCCTCATTGGTCAGCCACTTTGCTTTCTTGCATTTCTTTTTCATTGGGATGGTTTTCGTTGCTGTCTCCTGTATAATGTTACGAGCCTCCATCCACAGTTCTTCAGGTACTCTATCCACCAAATCTAAATCCTTGAACCTGTTCTTCACTTCAACTGTGTATTCATAAGGAATTTGATTTAGATTGAATCTTACTGGCCCAGTGGTTTTTCCTACTTTCTTCAGTTTAAGCTGGAATTTTGCTATAAGAAGCTGATGATCTGAGCCACAGTCAGCTCCAGGTCTTGTTTTTGCTGAGTGTATAGAGCTTCTCCATCTTTGGCTGCAGAGAATATAATCAATCTGATTTCGATGTTGCCCATCTGGTGATGTCCATGTGTAGAGTCGTCTCTTGTGTTGTTGGAAAAGAGTGTTTGTGATGACCAGCTTGTTCTCTTGACAGAACTCTATTAGCCTTTGCCCTGCTTCATTTTGATCTCCAAGGCCAAACTTGCCAGTTGTTCCTTTTATCTCTTGACTCCCTACTTTAGCATTCCAATCCCCTATAATGAGAAGAACATCCTTCTTTGGTGTCATTTCTATAAGGTGTTGTAAGTCTTCATAGAATTGATCAATTTCGGTTTCTTCAGCACTGGTAGTTGGTGCATAAACTTGGATTACTGTGATGTTAAAAGGACCGCCTTGGATTCGTATCGAGATCATTCTATCATTTTTGAAGTTGCATCCCAGTACAGCTTTCGCCACTCTTTTGTTGACTATGAGGGCCACTCCATTTCTTTTACGGGATTCCTGCCCACAGTAGTAGATATGATAGTCATCCGAACTGAATTCGCCCATTCCTGTCCATTTTAGTTCACTGATGCCTAGGATGTCAATGTTTATTCTTGCCATCTCATTTTTTACCACATCCAGCTTACCAAGGTTCATGGTTCTTACATTCCAGGTTCCTATGCAATACTTTTCTTTACAGCATTGGACTTTCCTTTCGCTTCCAGGCATATCCGCAACTGAGCGTCCTTTCGGCTTTGGCCCAGCCGCTTCATCAGCTCTGGATCTACTTGTACTTGTCCTCCGCTCTTCCCCAGTAGCAAGTTGGACGCCTTCCGACCTGAGGGGCTCATCTTCCAGCGTCATATCTTTTATATGCCTGTTGTCTTTGTCCATGGAGTTTTCTTGGCAGGGATACTGGAGCGGCTTGCCAGTTCCTTCTCCAGGTGGATCACGTTTGGTCCAAACTCTCCGCTATGACCTGTCCATCTTGACCTGTCCATAGCTTGCCTGAGTAATTCAAGCCCCTTCGCCACGACAAGGCAGTGATCCATGAAGGGATCACTTGCATTTCTAGTGAATAATAATTATTAAATTCAGAGTCTGGATATGTACTGTGGATTGTTGCCAAGTAGTCATATCCTCTCTGTTTAAGAGGAACAACCATCTTTCTAAAATGAATTCAAAGTTGAGTGAGCTACATATTCGGCTAAAAGCCTAGAAATGTACTTGCAGCAGTTAGCTGGAAATACTATTTCAAGGGAGAGAGATTCAATCTCTCTTAATGCATGTACTTACTCTTCCACTGTCACATTGAGGGCCAGGGGAAGGAGTAGTAAAAATCATGCACTCTTAAGGAAGTTCACTGAACCTGGGTGTTTTAGTCCAAAATGCTGCCATTTTTTTTTTTTAGTTGACCTCCAGTCCCAAATTATGGTTGTCACAGTTCTGATTGAAAGCTGCTTCTTCTTCTTCTTCTTCTTCTTCTTCTTCTTCTTCTTCTTCTTCTTCTTCTTCTTCTTCTTCTTCTTCTTCCCTTCATCCATAGATCTCAGAGTGGTTCACAACATAAAAATACCAGACCAGACAAAAAACCACGAAATATATACTGTAACACAATATAAAGGTGAAGCCGCGGGCAGATATGTCCACAGTAGAATGTACACTCTGCATCAGGTCCCATTGATAGTTCTTATTAAACCAACAAAGATGACTCACTATTTGGGCTCTGGGAGTCTAATACGCAGACCATGGGTTTGGTTTAGACCAGGGGTCCCCAAACTAAGGCCCAGGGGCCAGATGCATCCCAATCGCCTTCTAAATCCGGCCCGTGGACAGTCCGGGAATCAGCGTGTTTTTACATGAGTAGAATGTGTCCTTTTATTTAAAATGCATTTCTGGGTTATTTGTGGGGCCTGTGTGATGTTTTTACATGAGTAGAATGTGTGCTTTTATTTAAAATGCATCTCTGGGTTATTTGTGGGGCATAGGAATTCGTTCATTTCCCCCCCCCCAAAAAAATATAGTCTGCCCCCCTAAGGTCTGAGGGACAGTGGAGCGGCCCCCTGCTGAAAAAGTTTTCTGACCCCTGGTTTAGACTTTAAGATCAACTTAGTCTCAGCGAAGCACTGATACTAAATAGTACCAGATCTTTTTCTTCTTCTTCTCGGTTGTAAATAAAATTCTCTATTTGTAACTTAACCTTAATCAAGCTCCTTTTTAAAAAGATGTTACCTTCCCTAAAGGGATGGTTTGTTGTGTGCTCATGCAAATGTTGGTGCCCATGTGGTCATGCCATATGCTAGTTGCTGGAATGGAAATCTCTGGTTGGTTCTCTGTATCTTTAATGGCTTCTGAGTCAGTGAAGTAACAAGTGTGCCTTCTGCCAGAAGCACAGACATGAAATAAACTGTGCTATCGGAGAGTAGTCATCAAATATGGATGTGTATTTTCAAGATATATTTTTTATTCCTCTTCTCCCCTCTGCCACACTTACTTTTAGCTCTTTCAAAGGATGTTCTGAGGGTCTGCTACAAAAGCTAAGCAGCCAGGCCCGTAACCCCAGAACTCTTGGAGGGGAAGCATTATATCTCACTAATAGGGTATATGCTTGCATGAAAAGGCCCCAGGCTCAGTCCCTGCCAGAAGTGGCTTGCTATGCTAGCTTTCTAGCAGGATAAAATGCTCTTGCTTACTGGGAGGTGGAGGGGAGAGGTCGTGGGAAGGTCAGTTTGGTGCAAATGCAACGGCAGAGCCACTCCAACTTTCCCATACAACTCATCCATCCTGAATTGAGCAGGACACCCCAGAATTCCAGAAGTCAGCCCGGCTTCTGATTGGATCCCAGAAAGTCCTGTTTTTTTGGTCTAGTGCTCTGGCGTGAATCAGTTGGCTCGCCCTAGACTGCCGAACCAAAAGACATTCAGTTTTTTGTTCTCATGCTCTGCTGTGAACCAGCTGGTTTGCGCCAGAGTACTAGACCAAAAGATGCCTAGTTTTGGGTCTCACATTCTGCCACGAGTCAGCTGACTCCCACAAGAGCTCAGGACCAAAAAACGAGCATCTTGATTTTGATCAATGTGATTTTGGAAGTTATGCTCATGCTAATGCATTTGCACTGCACCAGCCTCCCTGCCACTTTGCTCCTTCCCATGTAAGCAACGGTGACACACCTACTGAGCAACTAGGGTTTTTTAAAAAAAATAAAAATAAACATTTATTAGAAGAATTTCATTTATAAAAAGAAAGAGTGATAAAACAGAAAAAGAAAAACATGGCTGAAAATAGAAATAAAAGAAAAAATACTCAATTATTCCATATTCAACATTCCCATACATTAGTACAATATGTGTATTGTCTTTTTATCCTAATACAAATATCTTTATCAATAACCTAATATATTCTGTGTAAAGTCATTCCAAGTATCATTATGTTTATCCAAAGAAAGTCTGCATCTATAGGCAGTCCGTTCATATGTTGCTAATATTATCATATTGTCAAGCCATTGATTAAGGGGAATCATATCTCTATTTTTCCAGTCCATCAGCTGCCATTAGGGCAAGTAGAATCCATTTTCACTGTCCCGTTGTCACTTTCCATACATATAGTATACCTGTATATGGTTCAAGAGAATGTTCACGTCTGAAAATCTTAAATTCTTTTTAAAT
Organism: Lacerta agilis; assembly: GCF_009819535.1. Classification (NCBI taxonomy): domain Eukaryota; kingdom Metazoa; phylum Chordata; class Lepidosauria; order Squamata; family Lacertidae; genus Lacerta; species Lacerta agilis. The sequence continues at coordinate 79,611,713 of NC_046315.1, read as the reverse complement.
TTATGTATTGATAATAAATATCTATAAACAGTGATCACTGCTGAGAAGCTCTGCCCCATCTGGTGAGCTGCTTCCAATACCAGCTTTCTTCAGGCTGGCCTGGGAAGGACTCTCACCTGAATCTCAGGAGAGCCACTGCCACTCGGTGTAGACCAGGAATAGGGAATCTATGGTCCTCCGGATGTTGCTGGACTCCAGCTCCCATCACCAAAGCCAATGATCAGAGATGATGGAAGATGGAGTCCAGCCACACCTAGAGGACCACAGGTTCTCCATCCGTGGTGTACACAACACTGACCGAGATGGACAAACAGTCAGACTTGGCATAAGGCATCTTTCTAATGTTCCTAATCATATGCACACCACATTGAACTCTTTGGAAGTGGGGTAGAAAGTAAAATAATGTTTGCACTTGGTTTGATTTTTATATTTAGAAAGTTATCTGAGTTCTTCTTAATGAATGGCTTACTCATATATAATGCCAAGAGGCAAGAGGAAGCTGAGATTTGTTTCACATGAAATAAAATGTAAATATGGTATGGCTTTCATATATTAAGTTAATTTGTGACAACACTTGCCCAATTTACATATTATTGCTACTGGGTCTCATCCTAAGCTCTATCACAGCATCAGAAGGCAGATGAAAAATACCAGTTTTCGTATGCATTCTTTTTCTTTTTTAAAGGAAAAGGCTGGCAGGCTGGCAGATAGAAAATGAAGTAGATGTGACATAAAATTTGTCGCTTTCACCTTTGCTTTCCTGACATTACATTCTAAACCTTCCTTGGAGATGTAAAACCAATTTTGATGTGACACACTGTGCGAAGTCAGTACTTGTACTTTGCAAATAGTTGAAGGCCACAGAGATCTTTGACCTGCAGAGAGCCAGGTAAACCTCTGGAGAGCAGCATGCTTTAGAGAAAAAAAATTGTTTTCATCGATTGTCCATATTGCAGATTTGAGAGGACAGACAACAAAAACAGCAACCAGAAGACAAACAGCAAAGCTACACACACTTAGTCTTTACTTGCCGGTCTTCTTGGACATCTTACATTCTTTATTATGGTATAGGGATTTTAGACTTGCCTAAAGTTTTCTTCCCTGAGAAGGGGGTTAGTCAACAATCAACTACTTAGACAGCCGGCCACATTTTGCTCCAGACTATTTGTTGCAATTACTTCTTTTTTTCCAAATTACCTATTTATATCATGCATACATCTGTCTGGCTACCCATCTATCTATTTACAAGGCAACCAACAATTTAAGCTGGAAGAGCAATAAAATATGTATATAAAAGCACAAAGCTCAGAACCATCAAATCAGCATTATAACTTTGCTGTAAACACAAACTAGCAACCCAGCTAACGTTAGTTGTGACTAACTGGAGGTGGAAGACTCTTCTTCATTGGAGGTTTTCAGGCAGAGGTTGGATGGCCATCTGTCATGGATGCTTTAGTTGAGATTCCTTCATTGCAGGGGGTTGGACTAGATGACTCTGGGGTCCCTGCTGACTCTACAATTCACAAATCTATGCACGTTCAGCCAGAAGTCCCTCTGTGGTAAATGAAGGGGGTAAATCCTATTGGGCTCAGTGGTGCATATTCTTGGGAAAGAGTACACAGGCTGTAGCCTTTACTCACTTGAAAACAATGAGATTCGAGCTATTTACAAGCAACTGACTGCATTTGCTTCAGTTGCCGGTGGTTATGGCTGACCTTAAAGGTAAAGGGAACCCTGACCATTAGGTCCAGTCGTGTCCGACTCTGGCATTGTGGTGCTCATCTCGCATTACTGGCCAAGGGAGCCAGTGTACAGCTTCCGGGTCATGTGGCCAGCATTACAAAGCCACTTCTGGCGAACCAGAGCAGTGCATGGAAACACCGTTTACCTTCCCGCCGGAGCGGTCCCTATTTATCTACTTGCACTTTGATGTGCTTTCAAACTGCTAGGTGGGCAGGAGCTGGGACCGAGCAACGGGAGCTCACCCCGTCACAGGGATTCGAACTGCCGACCTTCTGATCAGCAAGTGCTAGGCACAGTGTTTGAAGCCACAGCGCCACCTGGGTCCCTATGGCTGACCATATATATATATAATGTCAGCACACCAATTCAGCAATACTTATCCTTTGCCCAGAATGATGTTATTCCAAAAATAATTTCCAAACATCAGTTGGTGTTGCAGCCAAATCAGCAAAGAACCTTGTGACACCTTTAAGAGTAACAAATTTGTTATAGCACAAGCCATAATCTCCTCTCACAATGCATTGCCTCAAAAACGAGGACAGACTTACATGCCGGATTCATATTCTAATTCAGATCTATATATGCAAATTTAGAAATAATTACTATAATGTAACAACCTCACTATAGTGCGGGAAAACTATGACCGAGTATGCTGTGTGTGTTTGCTTCCTTCTTATGGTTTTCTTTATCTTTATTGACTTGATCTGGATAACCCTTCAAATAGAGAACTGTCTTCTCTAAAGCAGGACATATATATACAGTAGTCACCCTAAAGGAACAGGAGCTTACAGGGCCACCCATTTTTCCTACTGCTTTTCGTCTGAAATCACCACTAGCTGAATATATGGTCCCATGGGATTCTTCCATGGGAGGAATGTTAGTGAAGGAGAACAGCTAAGATGAGCCATGAGCAAACATTTCAGAGTCAGGCAAGCAATTGCTATTGGAAGCTGCCTCTGCTCTGAAACAAAGTGCTCTCCAACAAGGAAAGGCCTTTACCAAATGTAGTAATGTAATACTAGAACCCTGCAGAAATGCAGTGGCAATTCCTGAAATAACAGAGTTTATGTAGGGCTCCAATAAGACAGCTAAAGAAGCAGCACTCTTCCCAAAAGGTTCTGAAACAGTGATTGGTAAAACAGTGTGTTTCATTGATTCTCTGGAGTGTCCTAGTTTAATAGCATTTCACAACGACAGTACATCAGATTAGATTATAGTCTCCCGGCTACAATATAAACCGTGGGACCATGAAGTCATAACACATGGTAATGAGACATCCCAACCAGGCCGAAAGAAAAATCATTCTAGCATTTCACTTAAATGTAGCCTCCTTTAAGGAAGAAACCCAGTGGGTATTTCATATATATTTACAGGGTGATTAATTTTCTATAACGTTGAGTTTCTGTACATCTTCACGTTTCCACAGGGCATCATATTTGCACGCAGTGCAGCTAGGCATATATTTTCAAGAAACACTCAACAAATAAAATGAGAACCAAGGCTTAGCAGACTAAGTGGAACAGAATCATTTTTCCTGCTACAGGAGGGCAACAAGCAGACCAATGAGTTCTGCATGCGGCTTTTTCAGGCTGGCCAGTTTTGAGGCCATGATTAAAAGCTGCAAAATTAAGATGAGTATTGGCCGGGCAGCGGATTTTCTCAGGAGCTGTCCACTGGACAGCCAGTGTGGTGTAGTGGTTAAGAGCAGTAGACTTGTAATCTGGGGAACTGGGTTCGCTTCCCCGCTCCTCCACATGCAGCTGCTGGGTGACCTTGGGCTAGTCACACTTCTTTGAAGTCTCTCAGCCCCACTCACCTCACAGATTGTTTGTTGTGGGGGAGGAAGGGAAAGGAGAATGTTAGCCGCTTTGAGACTCCCTAGGGTAGTGATAAAGCGGGATATCAAATCCAAACTCTTCTTCTACTGGTGAAAGCTGTGGTATATGGAAGTGGGGATAATTGAATAAAACCCTCTCCTTCCACTTGTGCATTTCCAAAACATATTTTTATTTGGTACTGCCGCAAAAAACTCCATCTTAATGGGATTCAACATATGCAGGTTCAGCTCCTGCCACTGTTTATTTTCTAAAAGAAACAAAAAATAGTTAACTCTCTTTTCCAAAAATTTTGTTATCCAGACTTTATGATTACTCAAATTATTGATTGATTGAATTTATATAACACCCTATACCCGGAGGTCTCAGGGTGGTTCACAGAATAAAATCAAAATATAAAACCACAAAATACATAATAAAAATAAAAATGACAACCCGATGGCCACCCCTCTTATGCAAGAGTTCTATGTTGCTCAGTGCCCATGGAACATTGTTCAGGTACTGAGTATGACCAAGGATGCCAACACAAATAGGGATCTCATGGCTGAGTGCGGCAGCCCTAACCCCATGGGCCACCCACTCCACTATCACCTTCCTGCATTGAGTGGGAAGGTCTGAAGCTAAGCATTGGTTTCTGAAGACCCTTAGAAGCCCTCTTTACACCTTCCTACAGAATGTGGGAAAGTTGGTGTCAGGAGTCCAGTCCCCAGCTTGATAACACAATAAAGGTAAAGGTAAAGGTACCCCTGACTGTTAGGTCCAGTCGTGAATGACTCTGGGGTTGCGGCGCTCATCTCGCTCTATACGCCGAGGGAGTCTGCATTTGTCTGCAGACAGCTTCTGGGTCATGTGGCCAGCATGACTAAGCTGCTTCTGGCAAACCAGACCAGTGCACGGAAATGCTGTTTACCTTCCCGCCGGAGCGGTACCCATTTATCTACTTGCACTTTGACGTGCTTTCGAACTGCTAGGTGGGCAGGAGCTGGGACCGAGCAATGGGAGCGCACCCCGTTGCAGGGATTCAAACCACTAACCTTCTGATCTTCTCTGTGGTTTAGACCACAGCACCACCCGCGTTCTTGATAACACAGTAAGTGCAGTTAATTAAAAAGGATGATTTATTGTCAAAACAAAAAGCTAGCTCCAGACGGCTTAACACAGCCTCCGCCATAATCAATCAAGATGACCCTTCTGATTGAACTTTCTCACTTTGCATCTCTTGTTTTGCTTCCGGTATAACAGCCCTCCCCTTAGCCTACTCTTAGGAGGGATTCGCTCAGCTCCAATCTCTTCCCGTTCTGACAAGCTGCTTCCTTCTCTGTTCGCACCAGTTTGCACTTCCCAAGAGCATTGTCTGGCTTCCGGCCCGCTCTCAGCCATTCCCTTATCAACTGGCGTTCCAAGGGGAGGGGGAATTGGCCTTAGCCGATACTCATCTTGCATGGCAGTTAACCCTCTCTGTTCCTGGCTGCTATCTTCAGTTGGCTGCAAACCTTCACTGGGAGCTGGCTCATTCATGACAATTGGGGAAGAAGCAAATGAGTGTGGATGTTAGCAATGGTGCATGCCCCCTACGTGCATTGGCACATGCGAGGAACACAAGTGGAACTGAGGCTAGGCTACATATTGTGGTCACCGTAGATCTCAGCATCCCTTTGGTCAATTTATCTCTTGAGTCATAATGTATGCAACTTCTAAGCAGGGTCAGAACATCATCAGATTAAAAACAAAAACAAAACCTACCCTCACCACCAATCATCATGGATAGACAGCATGCACAGGGGTACATGCAATGGAATAGTGCCACATTGCATAGTACAAATGTGTTCATTTTACAGCTGGGAGTAAGGCATCTGCTGATCCCTTTGGCAGACATATAGGGCACCCTGGTCTGTAATCTGCATATTATGTTAGGCCCATGTGGGGTCACATTTTTCATTCATAGGAATGGTCGACTCTTGGGAAGGGCATAATGAGTGTGCCGATTATCTCAGCTGATCTGTAAGGTTCTAAACTATTTAATTTTTTATGTCATGTTTACCAAGTGTGTGCAAGGAGTAGAAGTGGAGAATCAGCTAAGACAGCATGCAAAAAGACAGTTTATCAGTTAAAAATTGAATCTGGTTGTTCTAGCCTCCCCCCTCCCGTCCTGCTTCCTGATCATTCAGTGAAATGAGCTTGTGCTGTACTGAAATTGACCTCTTGGCTTCCCTTTTTACTTTAGATAGATAGATTTGGATCCCAGCTCCTCACCAGGTAGCTTCACAATAATAAAATAAAAGGCAAAACCAAGAAATTGCTTGGTTTCAAAACAATAAACCCAGAAGCGATAGATTAGTGGCAATAAATTCAGCCCTAAAACTATAGCATCAGGAGCACAGTAAACACCCACAGCAATAAAAACATCAGCATTTCTATCCTTTCAAAAGCGTGTTGAAACAGATAAGCTTTGAACTTCTCCCTAAAAGCTAGTAAAGATGTGAATTGGCACACTTCATTATGGATGGAATGTATTTTATAGCTACAGGGCAGTGTCAGAGAAGAGTCTGCTTCTTCCCACAGGTGCATCCTTCACTCATGGGAGTTTGAAGGTGAAGCTACATATTCCACCAACAATGTGTGTTAGTTGGGAGACCCCCACCCATTCCCTGCTGCCTTTTTTCTGTTGAGCAGAGATGGGGAACCGTTAAGTCCTCCGAATGTTGCTGGACTCCAACTCACATCAGACCCAGCTAGCCTGGCCAATGATCAGGGATAATGGGAGCTGCAGCCCAAAACATCTGAATGGCCATCTATTATTCCAGCTGTAAAGCAATGATGGTGAGTTGCCGCACAGAGGCAGTGGGCTGGAGGAGGGAGATTTTACCCTTCTTTCACCTGCTGCCTTTCCTCTGGAGACCAACTATCTCTCAGGTTCTACGTTCATGTCTTTGGTCCCCCCTGCCATCTAATAAAGTAGAGAATTCACCAGCAGTTGACTCTGTTTAGAACAGCTAGGAAAAACAAGAATCTGGATAGTGTGTGGGAGCCTTCTCAACACCTAGCAATTCATTCACATTCGTTTATAGGTGGAGGTTGATCTCCTCTTACTTGGTTTCTATGTTAGCTGTGTTATATGCGTTGGGCCAGATAGAAAGAACTTCATCTTCAAATAAAGTAAACTGGGGACGGTTCTTTTTTCAGGTGGCTGCTGTAGGCTGCCACAGATCATGAACCATCCCAAACGGCTCTGCTGAATGACCAGATGCTGCTGCTGCAACTTTGATGGGGAACAAAGCTTTCTTTGCCATAATTACCACCAACGCGAAGCTTGCAGATGACAAACCTTTTGCCACCTGTACGCACATTGATATGCTGTCTCACGAGGTTCTCCGTAAGTTGGGGTCATGGGACACGATCATGTTGATTGCCAAGAACAAATCCTCACCATATCTCTTTACCAGCCCGAGGGCACCTCCTGCTAACTCCCGCAAAGCATTTTGGTAACCAGGCATGGTGGCCCTAGAGGAGGCTGGGAGCTTAGGTGCCATAATATGATGGACTGACTACTATGACAAAGGTGACATCAAAATGCATGCACTGTTCAGACCACCTGAAGTATGGGCCAGAGTATGACCCAAAGTCAGCCAACCGACTTGAGGATATTAACACTGGCTGAAGTATTCATGCTTGTTGCAATTTCAATGTCCCAATTTTCCAGCATCCACATTTGAAGATTCCATTTGCCGAGGAAAAGGAATGTGCATTTTTAGATGTGCCATTTCAATCAACTCTTTAATTTACAACTCTAAATAACTTCTTTTCAAGCAATGCTAATAAGAATGGGCTGCGTATGGCATTTCAGCGTAATCCGCGTGCTTCCCCTAGATTATCTCACTCAGTAATCCTCACAGTACAGAAAGAATTATGATTTCCCCCCCTGTTGTTCATATGATTTCCTAAGCCATACTTCCAGAGTAAGAATATTTTTTCTCTATCGTACAAAACATTTCAAGGTGCCAGCGTTCATTTACGGCTGCACTTGCTTCAATGACCTCCCAGTGACAGTTTACAAATGTTAGACACCTCTTGATTTCCCTTGTGATTCACCTCTGGAAATATTTCTCAAGGCACGTCTATTCTTCAACTGCATACTATTAGCTACCTAAAAAATGTGTTCTGCTGACACGCGTGGATATTCAGCTTTTGATCTAAAATGTACTTGATTAAAGCTTCATTTTAGAAATACTATTCCAAAGGTTAATTTGTGGGGTCAGCAAAGTGCTTCTGTAAAGTCGACTATATACTTACCATTAGTGCATGGTGGTACCCTCATTGATTGCCTGTCAAATATAACATTAAAAATAATATGTTGATAGAGCTAGTATTCTTGATACCAAATCCCCGTTTTTGACTTGATAAATTACGATGCTGTACTAAAGCTACACCAATGATTAATTTCCATTTTTTAAAAAAATTAATCAGCATAAATAAAATGGTATGCAGTGCTCGCGCAAACACATTTTCTTTCCAGGCAATACTGCTTGCAATTTATAGGCAAGATTGTGGAGGTATCAGGGGTGCCAAATTGAATAAAATATTGGGGGAGGGGGCAAGTAAGCCCCACCCCACATAATCAATCAATCAATCAATCAATCACAAGACTTCAGGAGAAGTAGAAAATGTTCCCCCTTTTTGGCAATATTCACATACACATATTTGCCTCCCTTGCCCTCAGTGACATGGTGAAGCCAAAGCTGATTGGCTGTGCATCATTATGACATAATCCCATTCACTGTGTGCCCCTAATTGAGTAGAATCATGTATATGGCTAGGGTTGCCATATGTGCTCTTTTTCTAGGACACGTCCTCCTTTTCATGGGTAGAGTTGTCATAGCGTAGTTAAGAGTAGTAGTTAAGAGTAGAAATTGGCTAACGTATCCTCTTTTTTTGCTATTCAAAATATGGAAACCTGAGACCATTGGGACTGAATTATTTATTATTATTATTACTATTATTATTAAGGAAGTGATATTTGCTCACATATTGAGTTGTGGAAATATCACATGGGTAACTTTGGTACAGCTTGTGAGCATGGGGAAAGGGTTGGTACAATGTCCACACACCTCTAGGGACTGTCAGTAAAGCATGACACACTTAATAAGGACTATTCTCACCCCTTTCCCTCATTAACCTTTGGCCTATTTAAACTAAAACAAAACCTTTCACCTCACCAATTACCTCACTTGCTCTCCTCTTCCTTTTGCTATCATGGAAGACATTTTTTATGTGTGGTTCCTGATCTACTTACAAAGATGGCGAGGTAATGAAAATGGTGATAAAGAAACATGCCATCATATTACTAGCATGCAACCATTTAATCCTAGTAATCTGAATTATTATATTTCCTAAAACAATGCATCTGTTTTCAATAGAATAATGGAAGATTGAGCCACTGGTTTCTTCTCAAATGGATCATCAGAGATCTTCTTTTTCAGTTGACAATAAAACATGTATCTTGGTAGGACTATATAATTATTATTAATTACAAGTAAATTCCCATCACATATCAGACAGGTATTGTCTTTAAAACCTATTGAAGACCTTCCTTTTGCAGCTAGTCTTTGAAATAGAGATTTTTCTATCTATCTATCTATCTAATTATCTAATTATCATCTATCTGATTTTTTTAACTGTTAAATGATTTTTTTCGGGGAAGCAATTCGAGTATCCATATGATAAATTTAGATCGTTTTGTAGTTTAAGTCATGGCAGAATCAGCTGCACAACCTGAAAATGATCACTATTGCCTTGAAGCCCAGATCAGATGTATAAAGTTAATTACATTTTATTTTATTTTATTTTTAAAGAAAAAGATCCAGTTTGAGTATGCAGATAATAGTAATAAAACAACTACTACAACAGGGGTCAGCAAACTTTTTCAGCAGGGGGCTGGACCACTGTTCCTCAGACGTTGTGGGGACGGACGGACTATATTTTGAAAAAAGAATATGCCCCACAAATAACCCAGAGATCCATTTTAAATAAAAGCAGGCCCCACAAATAACCCAGAGATGCATTTTAAATAAAAGGACACATTCTACTCATGTAAAAACAAGCTGATTCCCGGATGGTCCGCGGGCTGGATTTAGAAGGCGATTGGGCTGGATCCGGCCCCCGGGTCTTAGTTTGCCTACCCATGTACTACAACAAACCTCTGCTATCTTTTGAACGATACAGACATAACTTAAATAAACTTTTTGACAATATTATAGCTTATACTTTTTTAAACAACTATAGCAGTTCCTAAGTATCTTAAGTATTCATTTGAAATCATGGCAAGATTTGCTCATTCTTTTAGCACTGCAAAATTTGGCAAATACTTGACTAAATAGGACCAGATTGTTTTTGTCCTGCAAAGCCATATTCATAAAGGACTACTGCTGTCAAAAGTAAAATATATCCGTGAACTTGCAGCATCATATCACACCACTTCCCAGCTGAATGGAATTCCATTACATCAAACCTACTAAGCTATCTGTAATTTGAAAGGCTCACAAAGTATATCTGTTCCCCCCAGAATTTAAGCTTCTCTGTTACACCCAGTCTTGCAAGCAAGTTGAACAGCTAATTAGTAGCATATGTGCTCTTATTTCTGCTACTGTTATCGCTAGAACTCAGTATTATATTGTGGGGTAATCGTTCAACTAACCGTGCAATCCTGTACATGCTGGAAATTGGGTTTGGGAAAGCACATCTTCGTTTGAGACTTTGCCCTGCCATGTGATGCCCCAAATCTGATGCCCCAAATCTTCCTGAAGCAGTGCATGTGGAAGGCGTTGAGGTGTTGCTCCTGGTGGTTGCAAGTTGCCCAAGACTCACTTTCATAAACACTAGCAAGCCTGGCGGACCTCCATCTTGGTATTGGTTGGTTGCATCACATTCTCTCATACCCTTTTGGAGAGGTGAGCCATTGCCATAGCTGTCATGCCCATACACTTGTCCACTTGTGGAATGCTCTCCCCAGGGAGGTTCGCCTGGCACCTTCATTGTACACCTTTAGGAACTGGGCAAAAATGTTCCTCTTCAACCAGGCCTTTGGCTGATTGACATCCGATGCCCTTTTAAGTGTGGAGTGGAAGGGGACATTCTTGGTTTGTTTTTGTTCTTATTTTTATTACGTATTTTGTATTCTCATTTTGTATTTTTATGTTGTGAATCATCCTTTGATCTTCAGATGAAGGACAGTATACAATTGTTGTTGTTGTTGTTGTTGTTGTTGTTGTTGTTGTTGTTGTTGTTGTTGTTGTTGTTGTTGTTGTTATTGTTACTACTATTATTAAGGTTTAAGGTGCTCATTTTGACCTTTAAAGCCCTATGCGGCTTAGGACCCTCGTACCTAAGGGACCGCCTCTCCTGGTATGTCCCGTGTAGGACCTTAAGGTCCTCAAATAATAATCTTTTGGAGGTCCTGAGCAACAAAGATGCTAGGTTGGCCTCAACTAGGGCCAGGGCTTTCTCGGTATTGGCACAGACTTGGTGGAACAGTCTATCACAAGAGACCAGGGCCCTGCGGGATTTGGCATCTTTCCGCAGGGCCTGAAAGACAGAGCTGTTCCACCTGGCCTTTGGGTTGGTTTCTGTTTAATATTTATGCTTCATTCTTTTATTGGTGGGTTATTTGAAAATGAGACTGCAGTTTTAATATTGAATTTTTAAATTTGTATTTTAATCTGTTATTTTAAATTGATTGTGTTTATGTTTTTTGCTGTGATTTTAATTGGTTAGCCGCCCTGAGCCCGGTTTTTTTTGGCTGGGAAGGGCGGGGTATAAATAAAATAATAATAATAATAATAATTATTATTATTATTACAGTGGTACCTCAGTTTTCAAACATCTCCGTTGACGAACGTTTCAGAACTCGAATGCCATAAACCCGAAAATAAATGCTTCTGTTTTTGAACATGCCTTGGAAGTCAAATGGCTTCCGCTGAGTCTATATGTTATTTTCCTCATTTTTCTCTATTCAATTTGCAGACCGCCCTTTGCGCCTCAGTTTTCGAAAGTTTCGGAACTTGAACTGTCTTCTGGAATGGATTACGTTCGAAAACTGAGGTACTACTGTATTTCCTTTTGAATGGGTATGTATGTATTTGTGAAGCTCACACTGCACGTTTGACTCCGCTTTAGATACAACTTTGCTCAATTGGCCCAACTATATTTTGGTTTTGTCTCAGTATTTGTAGAGATGATGCTAATAAAACCTAATCGGAGGTGCACTATGATAGTCTAAGAATGATAAACACAGACCCTTTGAATCTGACAAGGCAATTTTAGAATCGGCTTGTTTCCTCTCTGCACTGAGTTGTCTGCTAAACTGTTTGACCTCCCAATTGGAACTTCAGATGATGTGCTAGAAATACTATCCATCTGATTTCATCCTCGGATACGTTTATCTTTGGGAAACATTCATGCGAATCTTGAAATCTGACCTCTCTTCTCTATTCAAGATGGACAGTGACCTCATGATCTGTGCTTTGATGACACTGTGCCCTTTAGAAAACCTTCCCAAACTGATCATTCAAGCTCAGCATAGTAAGTTTAAACCTTATTGATGCTATGTTCACAAAATGGGTACTCTGGCCCTCCACAAATGCACTTATGGGGAGAGGGCAGAATGGTCCAGAAACAGGGCTGTGAATGATACTATTCTTCTCTGTTTCCCACTTCAACTTCCATGAATAATCAAATGTATGAACATGAGAGAGAGAGAGAGAGGGAGGGAGGGAGTAATGGAGCACTATCATGTGCATTTTAAATTGAGAATCCTCTGCAGTTTTGATAGGAGTTTCTTTTAGAAAGTGGCTGCTGTGACTAAACCATCTGACAGAAACTTGTTTTTTTTAATTTATGCCATCAATACAGTGAGAAACGTCTTGAAAATATCTCTATTGAAGGAGTTCACAACTCGTAATAATAGCTTTCAGATATCACTTGGGTACAATCAAAGACCTTCTGGTAGATGGCATCTTTTGTAAAATTTGCACTAATTTACAAATATACAGAGTGAGCATAGGTGGAGGCACCACTTAAAACAGTTCAGCAGAGAGCCAACGTTCAATGCTGCCAAATAAGATCTCTAGGGAGACAGACAACACCCTAGGACAGAGGTCGGCAAACTAAGGCCTGTGGGCCGGATACAGCCCACGAGGGTCATTTAAGCGGTCTCCTAACCCTGCCGCCCACTTGGCAAGTCCCCGCGCGCTGCACTACACCGGCGCAGCTCAGCTCAGGGACTCACCTCTGCGGCGCTGGTGGGGCTTCCTATTGGCTTCAGGAAGCTCCTGCAGCCAATCGGAAGCTGCAGGTGCCTCTTCCGCACTGGAAACAGTGTCTGCGAACGTGCTAACATGCACACGATCCAGCCCATGAAGAGATCTCTGGAGGAGTGGACTGGCCCAGGCTCCATAAGCTTTGCTGACCCCTGCCCTAGGATGTTTAGAGTATAGATGCTCAATAATCTTGTTTGATCTGCATTTTCAAGTGAGCACTTTGTTGACCAATACAATCAGAATGCTAATCTTTCAAACTGCAGATTTTGCAGCTCAGTTCTTGGCTCACAAATGCATGCAAATGTGTATTTAAGGGGAGCAGTGGATACTTTTGGGGAACAGGATAGCTCAGTTGGTTAAAGCATGTGGTGCTGACAATGTCAAGGTTGCAGGTTCAATCCCCATATGGGACAACTGCATATTCCTGTACTGCGGAGACTTGGACCAGAAGATCCTCAGGGTCCTTTCCAACTCTGCAATTCTATGATTCTATGAATTTAAATGTGGATTTAATAGCAGACAACAGGGTGGAAGGGACTTATGACTGAACACATGTGAACTGACAATGGCAGGAAACAGACTGATTCATCCATTTCTAGATTACTGAGCACAACAGAATCCAGCTTACAGGGCCCAACTCTATGTCTCTTCCTCTGTCTCACCAGAATTTCTCTTTACACAGAGACCATGAAATCACATGGTCACCTTCAAGCCACACAAAAACTGAGCAATCAGCCAATCTCCTTTTCAAATGGATGGTACCTGGCATCTTTGCAATGACTATTAAGACCAGGGGTCAGCAAACTTCAGGGGTCAGCAAACTTTTTCAGCAGGGGCCGGTCCACTGTCCCTCAGACCTTGTGGGGGGCCGGACTATATTTTGGAAAAAAATATGAACGAATTCCTATGCCCCACAAATAACCCAGAGATGCATTTTAAATAAAAGGACACATTCTATTCATGTAAAAACACACTGATTCCTGGACCGTCCATGGGCCATCGATTGGGCTGGATCCAGCCCCCAGGCCTTAGCTCGCCTACCCATGATTAAGACAGTGGCCCAGCCCATTAACCCTCTCCCACCCAACCCTAAGCTTACAATAGTATAAAAGCTGTGATTGTTACCTTTCCTCTAAAAAACGACCACATTATAGATCTGCATGGCAAGTACATGACATCACTTATTTTTAAAAGGCAGTCGGCAGCATTGCTCCTGCTGTTCCCAACAGGGAAAGAGGAAGAATAAATACAGCGTCTCTCGTCTGCATTTATCACACCTCGGCTGTGTGTTTCTCAAACTCCTCAAGGGCCCTTTTAGAACTTCTGAGCTCTGTTTGCTAACAAGTCCCGGAGAAATGAGCTGCCCCCTTTTAAGCAAACTACGGTACTTGTCTAAGCAAGCAAACTGACCATCTGTTTAGGGAGGCAGGGAGTACCGGGATCCTTATAGCAGCTGTACGGATGAAATCCAGTGCTGTGGATTAGAACAAGGCAAAGGATGCTATATATTTCTTTTTGCAGGAGTGCATCTCCCTTCTTCTCATCCCCATTTCTGGCTGTCGGATTGCTCTCTCTCTGTCTCAGTGCTGCTCTTGTAGAACTCTGCAGGGAGAAAGATGGGGACAAAACTGGAAATAGTTGGCTCAACCTCTTATTGGTTGCTGTTCTGCTTGTCATTGGCTCTTTGACTCAACCTACGGTTGCTCTCCCTGCCTTCTGTCCTACCGGTCCCAGTCGGCAGCAACCACCACCATTGAGGGGCCTCAGGCTATCCACTACTAGGATAGAGAGAGGGAGAAGACAAAGCATGTTCTCCCTCATAGAGAACACGTGTTGCAGTTGGGGCCTAGCAAGACACTTCTCTGTCGATGGACGGGACTCAGATAGATAGCCAGGACAGGCGATAGGGTCTCTTGGGTCATTGGGGAGATTTGTATGTAGCAAATTTTGATAGACAGTTCATGGGTTACATATTCTCGGTGCTCGCAGCGTCAGCCCTTCTTTGCTGCGTGCACCGGGTCACCCCCCCCCCATTAATTAGAAGAAGAAGAAGAGGAAGAGTTTGGATTTGATATACCGCTTTTCACTACCTGAAGGAGTCTCAAAGCGGCTAACATTCTCCTTTCCCTTCCTCCCCCACAACAAACACTCTATGAGGTGAGTGGGGCTGAGAGACTTCAGAGAAGTGTGACTAGCCCAAGGTCACCCAGCTGCTGCATGTGGAGGAGTGGAGACACGAACCCGGTTCCCCAGATTACGAGTCTACCACTCTTAACCACTACACCACACTGGCTCTCCACACTGGCTTGTGTGTTGACCTTGCTATGCCTGTCATGGGGTCGTCTGCTTTGGGGCAGGGGCCTGGTAGGAATTTTTCCATCTGGCTGATTGGCTGTTGCCATTTGGTTTTCGCCTACTGTGTAGCAATTAGTCACAACTTGTAAAGTTGTGGTTAGGCATTTGGTTATTCAATTGGTTGGTGGAAGGGAAGTGGTTGGCTGTGCCTGCTCCTCCAATGCTCCAATGCTCCAATGCAATGCGGTTAAAGGAATCCAGGGGCTCTCCATGCTTTTGTCCGTTCCCCTGGCCAGGGGCTAGGGCCACGCAAGAGCCCCTGGGAACATTAGGGGAGAGGCAAGGGCCCCGGGCCCCCTGACCCCATTCTCTCCCCAATGTGTTTTCCCTTTGCTGACTTCTGCTAAGCGGGCGGATGTCAGTCTGTCCCCAGGAGGGGACAGATAGTCGAACCAATGCCTAAGCAACCACTCACATTTTGTAATTTAATTTAAAAAGTTGTGGCCAAAATTATGCCAAAAACCTTAAACAAAATTCCTGTGTGCGGTGTGAATTATTTGGGGGGTGGCCTTGGGGACCTCTACATGCAAACCAAGCTTCCAGTAGGGAGTGATACTCAATGTCTGCTTGTGTTGGCTAAAGATTAGTCTCAAGATCCAACTATACATGTCCCTCCCTGTATCCATTCTCATGCATCCTTCAAGAGAGAGTGGCCCTCTCAATATTTAGCAACTGAACCCTCCCAAACCCTCCCAATACACTGCAATTCAATTTCTGACTCTCTTCTCAGTCATGTTCTTGAAGTGGGCCAAAACTCCTCTCCGCCCCCCCCCACAAGTAAAACAGGGACTGTTCTCGTTTTAGTCTGACCCACTATTTCCAACACTTCACGGCCTCTCCTTTTCCAAAGCCGCAGGATTTGTCGTCGGTTTGCAGTGCAGCAGTTTTGAACGAGCGCAGCGGATTCTATTTTTGTTTTGACTGTCTGCAGCTGAAGTAATGAAACTGAACATTAATCCAATGTGCCCCTTCAGAGAAGTAATGCATTTTCTTTTAGGCTTTTTATTGGCCTACTGCGCTGGCTGGAGTGAAGAAGATTGAAGCTCGAAGGGAAAAGTCCACAGACGCCTCGAGAGTTCATCTCAGTGGAACTTATTAGCAAACGGAGCCAAAGAGTCAAGCATCTGAGTAAACTGTCCAACATAAAATTTACTTACTGAATGCTACCAGACACAGTGGTCAAATGCATCTGCTGTTCTGTTAAATGACAGATACAGCGAGCCAGCTCTGCATATAAATCAGTAGCATTTTCTTTGTGTGGGTAGTACCCTCGGAAAGGCTGGCAGCTGTAAGAGAAATGCCAATCACTGTGCCTCATTCCTCCGTTTTCATCGCATTGGTATTCCAGCGGCACTGGGTCACCCCAAAAGTAAATTTATTGCAACCAGAAAGTCAATATTTTGCAATAACTCTTGGCATTCTGAAGACTACTTTGTGTCAGATGTTTATACCCATGTGTGTTGCTATTCATTGCTAGGGATACCAAGGAATATATACTATATAAATATGTAAAGTGGGAGTATTTGCTTTTTCTCCAAAACAGAGTAATTAGAGAGCTTTGCCTCCATTTTATTTTCTGATAACAACGTCTCCTTAATAGCTCCCCCCCCCATCCAACAGAACAATAAGGCCAGCTCTGGCAGGCTCCAGTCCTAGACCCACATGTGAATCTGTCCCATTCAACTCAGGGGGCCTATTTCTGAGTATGCACGCACAGGGTAGCCTTGCGTGTTTCTTGAGAAACTTCACATTTGGGGAAGGAATGACTTGGTTGTCTTCAAATTCAGGACAGGGAAGGCAAAAGGAGAAACAAGGAGGTTGTTAGTGTTCTATTTTCAGTTCCTTTGTGATCAGGGTAAAGGAAATGAGAAGAAGCAATTGTTATGAATATCAGTGGTCAGCCCCTGGAGATTAACGCATCTGGAAAGTTTTATCCATGTTGCTGTGCTGAAATTTGGGGCATCAAGATGTATCTTTGAAGGCTGCTAATATAAAGAGTGAGGAAAGCAGAAACAAGGAGATAGGCTGATAATAGCTAGTTATGATAAAAGTGATGTTTATGACCCATAAAGTCCTTCATGGCTTAGGTCCAAGTTATCTGAAAGACTGTATTCCCTCATACGGACCTTACCAGGTTTGAGATCTTGTGGGGAGGCCCTTATCTAGTTGTGTCACCCTCCCAGAAATGTTTGGTGGGGATGCAGGAAAGCCTGGCTGCTCCCAGACTTTGGAACTCCCTCCCTAGAGAAGCTAGACTGCCTCACTCATTTCAGTCCGCCTGCCAGCAGGTGAAGACTTTCTTGTCTTCACCAGCGTGGTGTAGTGGTTAAGAGTGGTGGACTCATAATCTGGTGAACCGGGTTCGCTTCCCCGCTCCTCCACATGCAGCTGCTGGGTGACCTTAGGCTAGTCACACTTCTTTGAAGTCTCTCAGCCCCACTCACCTCACAGAGTGTTTGTTGTGGGGGAGGAAGGAAAAGGAGAATGTTAGCCGCTTTGAGACTCCTTAAGGGGAGTGAAAGGTGGGGTATCAATTCAAAGCTCTTCTTATTCTTATTCTTGTTGCAACAGGCCTTTTGGAAATGACTGGTTTTAATTAAATGGCTGATGCAGTGCTGTTTTTATATCAATTATTGGCAAGTTTAAAACAGGTTTTATCTAGGAATATCGTTTTAGTTCCGTCCATGTTCAGCTGTATTTTAAGGCCTTTAAAATCATTTGATTGGTGGGCATTCAAGACAGCGGGTGGTATGCAGTGCTGGTCTATGGCATTCCTTCTGATTCATTTGCACCTTGCTAACCTCCCCGCTGCCTTGCCCCCCTCTTCTTCCCAGCAAGCAGCAGCAATTCGGCCATTGGGAGGTTAGGCAAGTACCACCACCCACTGCTGTTCAGAACTGACACAGAGAACGCATAACACGTTGCCAGATGTTCACAATCCAAATTCAAAATGGCACCCTCCCCGCATGAAGTACCCATTGATATGCTGCATCGGAGGTGGGGACTGTAGTGTGATGCTCTTTTAAAACTTAGCACAGCTTTACTTCCTGTTCCCTGTTTGACTCTCATTTCAGTAAAAGGAAGCTTGAGCTCTGGTACTTTTCTGCCTGCATGCATTAACAGGGATGTTTTTCTTTCAGGCATGAGGAGAGGCACTTTTCAGAACTCAATACTGGTAGCTAATACATCTCATTGTGCCGGGGACTTGACTTCCAAGAAAGACCAACCAATATAATTGATCCTCTAACATTTAAAGGCTCTTCACTTCCAAAGTATTTTATTGCTGCCTGGCTACAATTATTTTGAACATAAGTGAGGCCAGGCCTGGAGTTCAGAACTGGGAGGTAGAAATCAGTTCGGCATGCAGCTGCTTCCCTTCTTAATGATGGAAGTTGCATGGGAAATTAATTTTCAGGGTCACATTAAGCAAGGCTGCAGGAACTATTGTGCTCTTCACTCGGGCAAAATTGCTTGAGCTGCTAGAAAGATGAGTGTCAGTAATGATATTTATTAAACAAAATGAATAACATTTGGGTACCATGGAAACCAGCATCCCAGAATTGCTTAGATGCTCTTAAGTGCAAAGGGCACCGAGAGGTTTTTGGCAATCAAAGCATTTAAAGTACAGATCAGATAAATTCAGATGACTCCTTCCTCTTCTTTTAGTTGTCTGCCTTGATCTTCAAGAAGCATAAGCAGAGAGAGACAATCTATAACGAAGCGCACAGTCATAATTCTGCATAAAGATACTTCTCATACTGTACTGTTTTAAAAAATAAACAAATCAGTGTGAAGTTAACCCAAATTTTGTTCCAATAGAAGCTGAATACTGTTGCCTGTAGATATTATGCAAATCAAGCAAATATTTGCCACCATTAAAAGCACTCCTGTGACAAATGTAATGTGTGCTATAGAACCTAAGTTTTTTTTTTTTCCTGGTCTTGTCTACACATATTTTATAGCTTATGTTTCCAGCCTTAATGGCTATCTCCTTGTGCCAGTGACTTACTGGTATGTGCAAGCACACAATGTTGGTGGAAGAGCTAAGAGCACAGCCCTGCGGATCACTCTGCAAACCTATGCCCTACATAATGTGTGATTAGAGCATCACAGTGAGAAACTTACATTAAAGGAAAATGCTTACAGTGCTGACTAGCCATACAAACTTGCATTGGGGAAAAAAAAATGAGATTCCCAGGATGCTGAATCCAATACAGGAAGCCAATTTCTGAATTCACATCCTTTCTGTCCATCGATGTCTATGTGGAAATTTTGAAAACAAATACCGAAAAATCTGAACTGCCCCAAAAGTTGCAATATTTTGATTCCTTTTTTTATTAAAAAAACAGATTAAAATTAAAATTTGGAATCGAATTAAAATTAAAATTGGAACCGAAACATTGTAATCAGGTTGCAAGGGAGGAAAAAAGAGAGAAAAATATCAACTTCCCTACCCTGGAAAGAATACAGAAAAGGGTCAGTTGCAGATGTAACAATAACCACTTTGAGGTGTGTGTCCCCCCCCCCCGCTACAATCAAGCGGTATATGAATTTTATTAAATAAATAAGAGCCGCTAACAGGCTGTCCTAGGCAAGATATGTTTGACAACATTTGAGAAAGAGAGATGATGTGAAAAAGGCTGTTGATGCAGATAATGAAATCAAATCTCCCGATTCTGAGAGGCACTCGAGGAAGGAACTAGCATACAGAACAAAGTGGGGGGCAGAGGGAAATAGGTTTAATTTATTTCAAGGAAACTAAAAACTTATGGGCACAATCCAACCAAATCTGGAGATAAGCAACATTATTGCGTGTCGAGACCTCTAAGCCACCCCGTCGTTCATGAATAAGACACAAGGACATGGATATTAGCTTAATGGTTATTGGGCAAATTTAGGCCACAACTTTATTGGTTACAGAATGTGAGCGGTATTGACTTAGGCATTGGAATTGACCTGACTATATCTGATTCCTGCCCGTCACACAGGGAGTCCGGTAAGGGTCAACCACCAGTAGGGGGATCCCCATTGATGCAAACCAACTAGAGCTCCCCCTGGGTCCCCGAAGGGGTCATGGCATGGCCCTAGCCCCTCCCTGGGCTTCAGACAGGATCCACACCCCCGGATTCCTTTAACGGAGTACCCTTAAGCTTGGAGGGGCAGGTGATGGCCACACCTCTCCTTGTCCATCACAAGATCAACCAATGCCTAACCGCCAAACCTTACAAAGTTCTGATGATTGCTATGAGGTAGGCGAAAACCAAATGGCCCATGCCAATTTGCCAAGTGGAAAAATTCCTTCCAGGCCCCTCAACAGCGACCAACCGAGGTCCATAGCAAGGCCAATGTCAAAACCTGAAAATAGGGAGGGAGATCGAGGAAGAGAGCCAAGAGGACACTCCCTGGCTCGCACCTTGGCCACCCCCCCTAGCCAGTGGATTGGCTGGCTGGAACAATGACATGGCTGGGACCTCCGGGTGACATGGGACTCCACCCCCGGCCACGTGGTCCACCACAACTCCTCCCCACAGGCAAGTGGAGCGGATTTACCTTTTTACTGTTGAAAGCAATGGGGCTCAAAATGGCCATCTTTGGCTGGATCCTGTCCTTTGTCTTTAAAACCATAACAAATAAACCTCAAATCAATGAATAGCTGAGATTCTACTGAAAGTACTCTAAAGCAACCCAGAGACCATTAGAAAAGTACCTAATGCCTCTCCCTGTTTATTATTGGGGGTGGTGTTTTATCTAGAACAGAATATTTATAGCACTCATTGCCTCCGAAAACTAGTGCACTGCTGTCGCAGAGTTATTTTTGACACCCGACTTGTCATCAGAAATAACACTTCCTACTGAAAAATTGAGAAGAAAAATGGGGCAAACAATGAATATAACTTGTTTAAAAGTGGGGGGGGGCAGCCTATTTGGGTTACTTATAGAGCAAAAAGTGTGAGGGAAGTATTGTTTCTCCTCGTTTGTAAACATCCATAAAAACGTTACCTATTGTTTCATTTGTGAGCATCTCACAAGTCCCCCCCCCCTTTAAAAAAAATACTGCTGGAACTAATCGAGTCTATATCTATTATCTCTTCCAGTTGATAGCTGTCTGTGATCCTAGAACAGGCTCAGTTCATCCATTAGCTGAAACATCATAAGGGTGCAAATGTCTGTTAATGTTCAGCCATCTGTTTTCCATTAGAACACTGTCAGAGATGAAAAGATGCCAGGATCTTTTGCTGTTGTCTTTAATCGAGATATACTAGTGTACAGAAGAGGCTTGAAATGATGTATTTCTTATAATCACCTTCAGATGCTACAAGAGAATTCCCTGTTTATGTGGCACGTCCTATTTTGTTGGCCATTTGTAAGCTCTGAAGTCACTTTTAGATTAGTCTTTCTGAAACATTCAGAGAGAGCCGTGTGCAGGCAATTGCACGAGCTATTTATACATCCACTCCCTTCCTATTTTCCCCTATGCATGCCCCCCTTTGGATATTAGTAAGCAATGCTATCAATTGACTGTAGATACCATACAGGCAGAGGATTCTTGTTGCTCCCTTCTTGGAAATAGAATATTGGATTTTGTGAACTTTGCTACAAACCAGCAATACTATTCTTATAGACCTACCAATGTAAATATCCAAATCTATCTATCTATCTATCTATCTATCTATCTATCTATCTATCTATCTATCTACCGGTATCTATCTATCTATCTATCTATCTATCTATCTATCTATCTATCTATCTATCTATCATCTACCTACCTATCTACCTACCTATCTACCTACCTACCTACCTACCATCTACCTACCAACCAACCATCTACCTACTTACCTATCTACCTATCATCTACCTATCTACCTATCATCTATCTACCTATCATCTATCTATCATCTATCTGTCTATCTCATCTACTAATCTTAAAATCAGTTTTAAGATTATTTAATGTTGTTCAAGCTCTGCAAAGCTGGGAAACTGGAAGCTAAGGCAAATGCCTTAACAGATATATCAGGGATTGAACTCAAGAGGGCTAGATCAGGCTTCCTCAAACTCAGCCCTCCAGATGTTTTTGGCCTACAACTCCCATGATCCCTAGCTAGCAGGACCAGTGGTCAGGGATGATGGGAACTGTAGTCTCAAAACATCTGGAGGGCCGAGGTGGAAGCCTGGGCTAGATGGAGGAGGAATGGTGGAGATCACCCCACCTTTCTCTTGACACTGCAGGAGAAGAGGGATGCAGCATTGATTTACAGTAGGGTTTTCAGGGGTTTGTGGAAAGTCACAGGTCAGAGACAGATGAACAGAAGCGTTAAGAAGTGTTAGAAGAAGGGGGGGGGGACTGCGGCAGGGCAGCCAGATGACACATTGGCACTGGAGAGTATTTCTGATATCCCTTCTCCCAGAACTCGGCGTTCATTAAGAGTGCAGAAACAAAGCAATCGGAGACATTTGACTATGAGTGGCCACTGTAAGGGGCAATGCTGTTGCTGGGGTGGAGGGAGGAGGAGCCCAGTTTGGAGCAACACCATTGTTAAGGCTTGTTGCATTCTTTTGACTCTTGCTATTATTTAAAAAAGGACTTGTTTTCTCTGCTCTTGCTGCAACTAGGCGAGGAATAACTTTCCCGAAGCCTTGACAAGATACAAGTTATGATATGTTATATCACAGAATCGTAGAATTGTAGAGCTGGAAGAGGCCCTGAGGTTCATCCTAGTCCAACGCCCTGCAATGCAGGAACATGCATCTGCCCCATATGGGGATTGAACCTGCAACCTTGGTGCTATCACCACCATGCTCTTAGCAGCTGTTATGTTTGTACAGGGTCACAAAGTGTGCTTGCCTACAAGTGAATCTTTATGCATCCATACTTGTCCTGGGTCTTTAAGCCCATTTGCCCCATCTTGTGGTCCTATCCTGTGTTGCTAAATTGGTTTCCTGCATCATTAATCCATGGTGGGTGGCCCAGAGCAGGTAAGGTGTTTTCCCAAGCTCTAGATTAGAGTCTTACACAGTCTCTTTAAGGCACAACTCATTTTTACTGCTTTTTCTCCATTTTTATTTAAGACCTCAGATTTCCATTACAATTGTTGCTTATATGTTTCCACCCCCCTACCCCCCAACAGCAGGGAAAGCCTATTAAACTGGCATGTAGACCCAGTTCCATAATGATAATAAATTCTAAAATGAATCTGAGAATTGTCAAATTACTATGGGGTTTTGGGGTTTTTTGTTTTTGTTTAAAAACTAAGTGAGAAAGTGTAATCACAGGCTAAGGCAGTATATGGAAATGGTCTCTCTGTTCCACTTTTTATAAGCACTAGTTTAGATATCTGTGCTTCATTAATTTTTATATTTCAGAGTCTATGGAATTCCCAAATGGAGTAACTCTGAATTTCTTAATATGACTCTTTTCCTGATGCCACCCATTTCTTTTCAAAGCCTAGTGGCTTAGGCATGAGATGGACAGCAATAGTGAGACAGAATGATCTAGTAACCAAAACTGTTTATTGAAGGAACATTTACTATATTAAGGGAATACTGTTGGACTTTGGGCTGCTTGGATAGTAGAGCTGATTTTACAAATCTGCTTGTGTAACCTTTTTTTCTGGCAAGCACTGGCACCTTCCTTTGGATCTTTACCAGAAAGGATCACACCAGGGCACAATAGCTTAATAATAAGGCCTTACCTATCCACCTTAACCTCAGCCTTCTCTGTCTTTGGCCCACAGAGGTGGAATCGACACACATATAAAAAATGCTGTGAAAATGCTTTCCCTAAAAACGTTCTGAAAAACACATTGAATTTTGCATAGCTCACATCCGCCATCTAGTGTCACATTTGCACATTGCACTTCACAACACATTTAAAGCGTTTTGTTTGCAACTGTGTAGCTGAGTAACTGATGGCAGACTGAGGGGGGCAACCGAGGGGGTGACAATGTGGCAAAGTGGGCAACTGAGGGAACGACTAAGCAAAGGAGCAGCCAACTATGGTGTCAGGGTGCTGTCAGAGGCTCCCAACTGGTTGTCCAGGAAAGCATAAAGATAAGGAAAAGTTTCCTACAGTCCTTTTTTATTTCAAACTTTACACAGAGAGGCTATAGAATCCAACGTCTTGGAAAATGGTGTTGTCCCGAGTAAATCTCCACCCCGTCTCTCCCACTTCCTCATTCATAATCATCACCATCTCCTCTACAGGTGTCGCTAAGTGCCCTCTGTCTTTGAGCTCTTTGCTCTCCTACTTTTAAGACTTGCTGGGTTCTGGGAGATGGAGGGTCTGGAATGCTTTCTAGTGACAACATATCAGCCAGCTGCTCTGGCTCTCCCATGATTTCCCAACTTTCCCTCTCATCTGCCTCTGAGCTGTGACCTCCCTCAAACCCCTGTTATAAATCTATACTGTCTTCCTCTTCCTCCTTCCTGGAAGAGTCAGGATGGGGAGGTGGTCTCCACCACTCCTCCTCCTCTGCCGAGCCCCTGACACAAGGGGATGGCCAAGTGCAGGAGATGCTCACCGAGGGTGCAATTGAGCAGAGCAGTGGTCCACCAGTGGAACAACTGAGTGGACAAACAGCTGATCAAGGGGATGACTGAGGGTCATCGAAGGGGGTCAAACCAAGGAGCAGCAGAGCAAATGGCTGTGTGAATGGCTGGGTGGCCGGCTAAGTTACTGAGCTGATAGAAAGACTGAGAGACCGGCCAACGAGTGAGTGACTATGGGGCTGGCTAAGTGAGGGAGGGAGTAACTGGCTGAGTTTGTCAATGAGTAATAGTAATAGTTTACTATGGTGGTTTAGTTGTAACTAAACCACCTCGCAATTCAATGTACAGACTTCCTTGAAAATAGCAAAAATAAACCACTTTGCAATTCAATGTACAGACTTCCTTGAAAATAGCAAAAATATTTTTTTAAAAAAATAGTACAGGTATAACAAAGAACAGGAAACAAAATTAACATCTAAGACAGAGACCATTTCATCCAGCTGAAAAAAGCTTGTCAAAACATATTTGTCTTCCATTGTTCCACAAAGTACAGGTAGCGGGTTTCTTTCATATCTGGACTGGAAAACTGTTTTGCAGAACAGGGGCAGTGGCCTTGAAAGTCTTGTTCTGAAATACCGTGAAGCAACCTACTGATATTTGGGGGGCTCTACAGAGAAAATCTCCTGCAGAACATAGTGAACTGCTACTGGATATATAAGGGATAAGGTGGTCTCCCAGGCAATCTGGTCTGGAGCTGCTTGGTTCCTTTCTTGTTCAGGAAGGAACAGTACAAGATATGCTTTACTTGGGAAAGGGCTGTGAGGAAGAAGAAGAAGAAGAAGAGTTTGGATTTGATATCCCGCTTTTCACTACCCGAAGGAGTCTCAAGGCGGCTAACATTCTCCTTTCCCTTCCTCCCCCACAACAAACACTCTGTGAGGTGAGTGGGGCTGAGAGACTTCAGAGAAGTGTGACTAGCCCAAGGTCACCCAGCAGCTGCATGTGGAGGAGTGGAGACGCGAACCCGGTTCCCCAGATAACGAGTCTACCGCTCTTAACCACTACACCACACTGGAGAGGTTGCAAAGGCAGAGAGAGAGAGGAAGGTTTAAGCAGGCGCTCATTCTCTGTTGCAAACTATCCCCTCGCCCCACTGCTTCGCAGTTGTTCAGCTGTAACCCAGATTCTCAGTTAGGGACTGCTGCCAAGACTGTAGTAACTCCACTACAGTCCCATATTCGGTGGGATGTCAAGAAACCCACGCCATTCTTAAGAAGATATAATCTATAACTTTTTTAATTTGTAGTGTAAGATTGGAGAAGGCTAAAAATGCTTAACAGAGGAATTTGTTATTACATTATGAAATGTGGCAATAATATTTTAGCAGCGATTGCTATAAAAATGTACAGGCCAATAGCAGCCCGTAAGAAAGGTGTGTGGTTTATCAATCCACCATTCAATGTTCAGCCAACCGATGCGACATAAATGAAAGACAAATTGCCCCCAGTCAGTGAGAAAAAATTGTAGGACAACTCTGAAGTATTACCCGAGTGGAAGGCAAACTGGGTTTGAGCAGGATAGATGGGAAGATGCCAAAGAAAGTAATAAAACAAAACCATTGTATTAAACCGATAAAGCCCATAAAAGCCAGAGGAGTCTTAAAGTTGAACTTGGAGCAAAAAGTCTTGGAGGCTATTATCCCGGCAGAAGAAGAAAAGCAGTTATCGGCAATTCTTTCAAAGGCCAGAGCTATATTCAGCAATAGGTCAGCCAGACCTAGAGTGGCAAAGTGGTACAATGACAGCAGAAAGAGTTGCTCTCTGGTCCGGGCTGCCGCAGAAGGCATTACGTGATCAATCATCTTATTGAACGATTGTAATGGGGGGTGATGCAAAGGGAAGTTTGGCGGTGCAGTGTAACCCCCCCACCCTTCTGCCAGTTAAGGAAAGCAAATGCTAATACTGAAGAGAATTTCCCTAAGAGCAAACCTGCTATCTCATAAATTTAAGACAGCAAAAAAAAAACCTGCGGTGTTTTCCAGATGAAATAAGAACAAATCTTATTGAGTTAAATGGAACCATGTGACTGGGATTTGTCAAAACCATCAGCTGTGTTGTTGTTGTTGTTGTTGTTGTTGTTGTTACCTCGCTTATCTGTCTGGGTTGCCCCAGCCACTCTGGGTGGCTTCCAACACACATATAAACATAATACAACATCAAACATTATGGCTGGTGCTGTAATCTCATAGGTACTAGGGTAGAATTCTTCAGGTTTATAGGAAGAGGGGAGGTGATGTTGTGAGATCCATGTCTGAATGCACATGCGTATCCAGCACTCACACATATTCCTCCTCATACTCCCAAGAGGTTTAGGATCTTTTGCTGGAGTTACACATATGCCTGCTTTGGATGTGTTTACCCTTTACATTGTGCCCCAAAAGCTGGTGCCGCGAGGGCTGGGAAGAGGGCATCAAATGTTGGCCTTCGTACAGGGCAGTATGTTCTCAAGGTCTTCCCCTGCAGGAGGAAATACTTCTGTAACACAACCTAAAGACAATTCCTCTCTGAAGTATTTGGGAACGGGGTTCAGTGATTTTCACACCTCCTCCATTCAGGGGCCAATTGGTTCCTCAACATATCAATACCAACATATCTATATGTGCTGAAGAGCTCTGCGTCAAAGAATTTCTGTACGTAGAAGATGCTGGAGATGTCATGTGAGAGGAGTGTTCAATGGTGCAAGCTTCCCATTAACTGCCAGAGGTGATAATGCACCCAGGCATTGCAGCAGAAGTAGGCTATACTTTCAGCCTGCATTGCGATTTTGAACTTTTATTACTAATTTATTGTAAATATGACGTTTAATTATTTTACTTCATTTGTATCCCCATAAAATGAGTTTTACCCATGCTCCTTGCACGTCGTCCTGGAATCGGTTTGGATGAAGGGTGCTATGGAAATATTTGTAATCAATGAAGAGTCCACAAGGAATCTTGCAAGTGAGCAATCCTTCGTAGGCTCCAAAGGAACCAGACGGTTCTCTGGATTGTGCTTTGAAAACCACTGTAGAAAGAAATCAGCCCTGAGTGCTCACTAGAAGGACAGATCCTGAAGTTGAGGCTCCAGTACTTTGGCCACCTCATGAGAAGAGAAGACTCCCTAGAAAAGACCCTGATGTTGGGAAAGATGGAGGGCACAAGGAGAAGGGGACGACAGAGGATGAGATGGTTGGACAGTGTTCTCGAAGCTACTAACATGAGTTTGGCCAAACTGCGAGAGGCAGTGAAGGATAGGCGTGCCTGGCGTGCTCTGGTCCATGGGGTCATGAAGAGTCGGACACGACTGAACGACTGAACAACAAAACCGGTTGCTTTTGTTGTTTACCAGCCTTGTTGACTTTGGAAAATTCTTTACCCAGCTAATATTTTAGCTGGAAATAATTTAATAGTAGTGAAATGCTGACATGATCAGGACAGGGGTGAATGGTTATATTTATAGCTTTAGTAAGATGCACACAAAAAAAATCTCAGAACCCTTTGAAAGGATTGGAAGTCAACCTTCCCCCATCTCTGAACACAAGAATTCCTTTATCTGCACAGCATCTCTTTCACCTGACATTCTTAGGCTGCCTGCTTTTCATTATCTGATGCCTCTATTTCAATCTTTTCATGTCAAATGGAGAATAGCCCCCACCCCTCTCTTTCTGACATCTCAGATCAGTTAGGGGATGTGATGGAAATGACTCCCCCCCCCCTGTCTGCCATTTGAGTTACAGCAACAAAACTATCATTTTGCAATCAAGGACTTTGGAACCTAATGAAAGTTTAACTAGAAAGGCAATACGGAATCTTTGGATTCAGAACAGCATGTCAGAGACCCCTTCAGAAGCCACCTGCCATGCAGTCTACGAATACATGCGGTGGAGGAGTAAGGCATTGTAGACCGTTCCTGCCCCCATATTCCAGCCCCCAACAGCTCCACTCCAGAAAATCAGTTTGCCAAAGGTACTCTTCTAAACAATTGGCAGCCTCAATTGTGCAGGGTTTCAAATTGTGTGGAGGCCAGCAAACACGTTCCACTGAGTACACACAGGCTCCTGCTTTGGACAAATTTAACAATACAATAACATATCACTGGTGCTGCCCAAATGACTGGGAAAATTAAAGACAAATGTCTTTTCCCGGTGCCAAAGTGGTGACAAGATTGGTGTCAGGCTGGCTTCCCAGGGACAG
Source organism: Lacerta agilis (assembly GCF_009819535.1). Taxonomy (NCBI): domain Eukaryota; kingdom Metazoa; phylum Chordata; class Lepidosauria; order Squamata; family Lacertidae; genus Lacerta; species Lacerta agilis. The sequence goes on along the minus strand of NC_046315.1, from coordinate 79,582,752 downwards.
CATTCCAAAAATGAGGGGCCCATTTCCTCATCGCCATTCTTTAGGCATTCCATGGAGGTGGCACCCACAGAAGAGTCTCAGATGATCATTCTCAGGGTCCAGGCAGCTTCATATGTCCCCAAGCTGTATAAAGCAACTGGAATATTGTTTCTGGTATAAGGAATTGGATCATTGCTGCATCACGTTTTCCAAAAGGAATTTCTAGAGTGCTCATCTAGAACTTGGAAAGTTCATTTCAGCTCATTCATGTCTTGTACATTTGATATGATCCAGATCATAGTTATTTCATGTCATCTGGTTTTTCCAGTCTGTTCTCAACTTTGCAACAATCCCAGGCTTTCCTCAAGACTATGGGATGTCTGCATTATTGCCAGATGAGCTCATGAGAGCTGTATTACATGGCACATGATGACAAATCAAAAGCACAGGGAACAACAGCCCATGCTGTCCCCTTGGTTGCTGGTATTTGATTGATGCAACATTTGCGAATGCTTTTGTAGCACCGACATTTTACATGTTTTCTGGTGTGTGCTTAAAATATCTCAAGTATACACCTGAACAAAATAATAATGTGTTTGTTTGTTTGTTTAGTCATTTAGTTGTGTCCGACTCATGGACCAAAGCATGCCAGGCACTCCTGTCTTCCACTGCTTCCCGCAGTTTGGTCAGACTCATGTTGGTAGCTTCGAGAACACTGTCCAACCATCTCGTCCTCTGTCGTCCCCTTCTCCTTGTGCCCTCCATCTTTCCCAACACCTTTTCCAGGGAGTCTTCTCTTCTCATGAAGTGGCCAGGTTTGATCTTCTTGCAGTCCATGGGACTCTCAAGAGTCTCCTCCAGCACCATAATTCAAAAGCATCAATTCTTTGCCGATCAGCCTTCTTTATGGTCCAGCTCTCACTTCCATACATCACTACTGGGAAAACCATAGCTTTAACTATACATACCTTTGTTGGCAAGGTGATGTCTCTGCTTTTTAAGATGCTGTCTAGGTTTGTCATTGCTTTTCTCCCAAGAAGCAGGCGTCTTCTAATTTCATGACTACTGTCACCATCTGCAGTGATCATGGAACCTAATAAAGTAAAATCTCTCACTGCCTCCATTTCTTCCCCTTCTATTTGCCAGGAGGTGATGTAGTGCCCCTTAATCATGCATGCTATAACCCACCTGTACATCCCAGCAGCTGAGGACTTCCTTTGTGTCTCTGGACTCCTCCTTCATTTTTCCACCTTCTCCCTCGACCTGCCAGTCAGTGAAGGTAGCCTATCATTGATGGAGGTGACATCCACCGTAGCGGAAGAAGGGAGGGACACGGACAAAGGAGGACTAGGGTAGCCCTGCCTCCTCCTTAGCCCTCTAGTGTGAAGCCTTCCTGAGGATGTTAGCTGCCTCTTGAAGAAAATGTGATGGGCAGGAGCAATTGACAGGGGAGAACTGAAGTCTGACATAGTTTGTGTCATCCTCTGGGGGCATGTCATTTAAATAGGACAGTTCTGGAACCTACCAGCTTCTCTCAGAACACTTCCTCTAGCATCTCTGGCACCACCCAAGGAGGAGGCATGTAATGTTGGACCACCCTCTCAGAGGGTGGACCTTCTCCTCTTCCCTTGGAGACCTAACTCCAAGATGGTGCTGCCAGGGACTACAGGATTCGTGATTTGCAAATAAACTAGCAATGGTATTTAAGTGTAACTACCTTTTTCTGGTTTAGAGTCATAGGCTCCACTGATGTCACATTTTTCATTAGTGCCGTACACCTGTGTGTTACGAAGGGAATAGAGTTCGTGTTGTTTTGCTCTTAACAAAACACGGCACGCAAACTTAGCCTTTTACTGAATTAAAATAATTGCCATTCCATTTCACCCAACCAACTGCATTAATTCTAATAACAGAATGTGAGGGGGGAAGAGGAAATGCAGCTCATAGATTCCATTTGAGTTATTTACATTTTAGATGCCTGGTGTCTCTGTTCCTCATATAAAACAACAACAGGAATAGCAGGGACATAATTTCAAAGCATATTTCTTTGCACATATTAATACACCACCATTTATATATGAGCAAATTTCAAACAGAATTATCCTTCCTGTCAGGAAGATAATAGATGAGTCACAATCTGCTTTCCTAAAGGAATACAGTAGTCCTACTACTCTTTAGGATAATCATGTTTTGTCCCAGATTTCTCAGTGATGTTCTACAAAATTATGCTTTTCAGTTTTGCACTTGTGACCAAGACAGTAGTTGCACCTGCTAGCGACAAATTTTATTTCATTCCATATGACCTTTATGCAAGAAGTTTAACATACTCATTTAACATGTTGTCAAATTTAATTTAGGCTTGGCGTAATCATAGCATCTTAAAAAGCAAAGACATCACCTTGCCGACAAAGGTCCGTATAGTTAAAGCTATGGTTTTCCCATTAGTAATGTACGGAAGTGAGAGCTGGACCATCAAGAAGGCTGATTGCCGAAGAATTGATGCTTTTGAATTATGGTTTTGGAGGAGACTCTTGAGAATCCCATGGACTGCAAGAAGATCAAACCTATCAATTCTCAAGGAAATCGGCCCTGAGTGCTCACTGGAAGGACAAATCCTGAAGTTGAGGCTCCAGTACTTTGGCCACCTCGTGAGAAGAGAAGACTCCCTGGAAAAGACCCTGATGTTGGGAAAGATGGAGGGCACAAGGAGAAGGGGACGACAGAGGATGAGATGGTTGGACAGTGTTCTCGAAGCTACTAACATGAGTTTGGCCAAACTGCGGGAGGCAGTGAAGGATAGGCGTGCCTGGCGTGCTCTGGTTCATGGGGTCACGAAGAGTCGGCCACGACTGAACGACTGAAGAACAACAATCATGAGCTGAGGTAAAGGTAAAGGGACCCCTGACCGTTAGGTGCAGTCGCAGGCGACTCTGGGGTTGCGGCGCTCCTCTCGCTTTACTGGCCAAGGGAGCTGGTGTATAGCTTCCGGGTCATGTGGCCAGCATGAGTCAAATCTAGAGGGCTGCTTCTTGAAGGCATTTTGGGAAGAGGAGAAATACAGCACTGGCAACATGAAGATGATGTCTAAGATTGAGTGTCTGATCTGGGAAAGACAGTCGTACCTTGGAGCCCAAATGCTTTGGTACTCGGATGTTTTGGCTCCTGAGCGCCGCAAACCCAGAAGTGAGTGTTTTGGTTTGCGAACGTTCTTTGGAAACCGAATGTCCGACAGGGCTTCCGCGGCTTCCGATTGGCTGCAGGACCTTTGACTTCCAAGGTACGACTGTATTGGCAATTTGAAAGCATGTGGCTAGAAGAGAACATTTACACTGCACTTCTAGATGCAAAATTAACTAGCTAACATTCAACATTAAGAGAGTACCACAAATGAGATGAGGGGGAAACTTGTCTATGTAACAGCCCTGTTTTGGAAACCATATTTCACTGACACCCTTTCTGCACATAAAAACATACTCCATGCTGTGACGCTTTTGCAAAATACCCCACCCTCGCTGCGAAAGATGAACTTTCCAAGACTCCATCCCACAATGTGATTAATCCTTGCAAGGTAAGAAGAGCCAGGATGTCGGCTTGGTTTTTTATTGTTTGCTCTGCGTGCATGCAAATTGCTTGAATGTTCTCCCTGTGCTCTGGGGGGAGGAATAAAATATGGTTGCCATTATGCTGCTTTGCCACCACATGAAATAAAGGAGCATTGCAAAATAAACACACTGGAGCTGGAAATCTGCAGAGTTTCTCGAACGTCACCGTATGTTTGGCAGCGTTCATTTCAAGTGGCAGGCAAACTTGTCTCATTTATGGAAAGCATCTTGAGATTTAGATAACCATTAACAATGAGAGATGGTGGCAATCTGGGCGCAATCCTATAGATTACCACTTCTCGATAGCCATGCCTAGTATGGTGCTGTTAAGTGTTTAAACAATGCTTTTAGGAAGTGCAAAGCCCTCTGCATTGTTTTGGTAACTCTTACAACAGTCTTATATGGTTGACCAGTAAAGTTATTCCCATCATGCTGTTTGGGGGTGTGGCTGACCAGTCCTTCTAGTATCCGTCAGGCCGGGAATGGTAGGAACTCTAATCCAAAATATCCATATTTATCTCCTGCAGAGGCGTAGGAAGGTCAGGTGGTACCATGTGCAGAAAATTTCTTGTCACCCCCCCCCATTGATTCCCCCCCTGCAAAAACGGTTTTACGTTATTTCATATTTTCTTACAAAGGAATAATACAAGTAATAATAATAAAAACTTTTATTTATTTCCCGCCCTCCCCGGCCAAAGTCGGGCTCAGGGTGACTAACATCAGATACATAACATTGGTATAAAATCAAACAATAATTAAATTACCTCCTAAAAACATCTCAAAATCAAATTAAAGTCTAATTAGATGGCTTTCCACGGGGTAAGGGTTGGGAACAGTAAGTGCTCCACTGAACTGAAATTTCAGCCTTCACGACATAGGAAAACAGCTAAGTAAACAGCTATTTTGGTGGAGGAGGGTCAAGATATTAACCGATATGCATGAAATTTCGTATATAGCTATATAATCCCTAGTATAGTAAGATAAGACATTTGGAGCAGGCAGTTTTTTTAAAAAAGTTTTTTATGAACCGCCCTAGTAGGGCAGTAATTGTTCCTTGATAATTTGTCACCCCCTCCATTATGGAACATGGGGCGGACTGCCCCCTACGCCCCCTTGCTATGCCCCTGATCTCCTGTTTTGTCTTCTGCTGCTTACACAGAAACTCACTACAAATTGAATTAATGGTGGTACAAACCTTATTCTTGAAGGTGCTTAGGAGCCCACACAGAGTAGAAACAAACTTCTCCAGCCAGGCCAGACCTCTGAGTTAGTTCTCCAGAAGCTGGCCTCTTGGGTTATAGCTATTTCTCTTAAAGGGACCATGTGCCAGATATTCAGTTGATGGTGCATACATTATACTACCCAGTCCTATGTAGAGTTGGGCTTTTTCAAGATGACTTGTTCATTGAGTGTTCTTTTTCTTTCTTTTTTAAAAAATTATTTATGTTTTTCAGTTATATACATTTCAATAGTTTTACAATCATTTTAACATTTCAAAACTCAGCTTCCTCCCCACTCTTTCTGCGGTCCCTTAATTTTTTAAAAAATATTTCCTTCATATTCCAAATTAATTTAAATTATTCAGTTATTCATCTACTTTAAATATATACTCTTATAAAACTGCAGTTTATTACAATAATCCTGCCAATGTTCTTATCTGTTTACAGTTTGATTGTAAATATTCAATGAACCATTTCCATTCTTTTCTAAAAAGTTTGTTATCTTGATTTCTTATTTTTCCAGTAAGTTCCATAATTTCAGCATATTCCTTAAGTTTTTCTATCCATTCTTCTTTCGTTCGTACTTCCTCTTTTCCCCATTTTTGGGCAAATAACATTCTTGCTTCCGTAGTTGCATACATGAATAAATTACTGTGCAGTTTGGGTAGTTCTGCCTGTTGGAAAAACACTCTGGGGAGACGGCGCACTCCCCAAGACTCCAGAGCATCTTCCCGGTGGCCCTCTCTGGCTGGCATCCCCCTTCAGTCCAGAGTGCTGATAATATGCAACCCTTTCCTCATGAAAAGAGCACGCAGGTCTTCTAGCATCACGTAGCAAGAAGAAAGACTCATCTGTAGTTCTAAACTACTTTATTTACAGTCTATATACAGAGACTCCATAATCATTTCTGTGTTCTCCGAACAAGAGTACAGAACTGCGACACGACAGAAGTGAAACTAAAACATACAACAACACTTAGGTGGAAGTGTTCCCACACTCTCTCAGACACTCATGTGATTCATAGTAACCATAATAGTCCTTGCTGTAGCAGCTAAGGATAGATATAAATCCTAACACTGCCCCTATATTTCCCAAAAGGATTGTTTAGTGACTGTTCATCTCAATTTGTTTGCAGGCAAATTGGATAACAGCGACTATTTATTGTACATTCGTTCTGATTTGTTTGCAGGGAAGTTGTTGTATCAAGCACTTCCTGTGCATTTCTCCATCACTTTCCTTCTTGCAGAAAAGTCTGGTCTTTTGGTGAAAGGGGCTTTGTTTCACCAGAGCTCCGAACCAATTTCAGCTGACCAGCTTGAATTTGCCAGTATATGTTGGAATCCCTTCTGAAATTGTGACACCCTGGAAGTCTGGAAGCCTCCTTAGATGCGTCTAAACTGGGTGAAATAGACTGAGGCGCACCTCACATTCACAGGATCTGAATGTCAAGCCGCAAACCTTTGAGTTCAGTGGGATCAGCTGCCCAGAAAATACGCATAGGCTTGGGAAATTAGCTTGATAATAAATAGATCGGAATTAGTCTCGTTGCATGGTGTTGCACATGATCTTAGATCTGCTTTGAAGGATTCACTAACTCAGTCAATGAGGTCAGGATATGGAAAGCAGTTCTTGGCTATTAAGAAAATGATGGTTTTTACAAGCAATTGTGAACCCACTAATTGGAAACATTGCCTGAGGTAACCCTTTACAGAATGAAGCAAACTATGGGAATCGGTTGAATCCTTGGACAGAGAAGATGAACATTCCAAACTGTTAGGGAGATTATCTGAATGAGTCCCCGAGTTTTGTGGCATGGTATTTATATTCCTTTTATTAAAGTGCTAGGGAGGACAAACCAGGGTGGGTGGCTTTGGTAGGAATTGGCAGCAAAATGGATACTTCAGCTGACTGCTGCTTGAGTCTAGAATTGGCACTGTGTTTTATTTTAGTACTATTTTAGGCCGTGTCAGCCAGCAATCTGTTTATTGCTCTTGTTTATTAAATTTCGCCCCCACTGTTTAAGCCTCATATTTCTTGCTAGTAAGTTATCCTATAATGAGGCCACAAACTCTAGGGGAAAAATTGGTCTTTTCTATGCGGCAGCCAGCTGCATTACCTATCTTATGAGAAACAGCAGCATCCGCAGAATCAGCTCTTAACTTTTTACAAAATAGAGAGGGATGGGAGAATAGCAAATGAAAAGCGGAACAAATGGTGTTTACTTCAGCAGCAGATTCCCCTGACAGAGCTACAGTTCTCAGAGTGGTTTAGCAGTCAGTCTCTCTTCCCAAGGAACTCTGGGAATTGTGCCTCTTTGAGGGGGACAGGAGTCTCCTAACAACTCTCAGTATCTTTAACAACAACAGCTCCCTCAACTGCTTAAAGTGGCATGTTGCTGCTTTAACTGTAGTGCATGTGGGATCAAATTGACGAATCAAAATCCCACAAGAGAGTTTGCATGGTGTAATTGGGAACCAGAAGATGCATCCTTCCCAGCTATGCATGGTGAATTGGATTATTTTGTGCCCGCATTCAATACAGGTTTGTAATAACCTTATTGAGAGGGTAACGCCAACCAGCTTTTTCATGAAATGCATGCAAAGTGTTGGTGCGGACCTTTAAAGGCCAAAATGGCCTCGGCCCAGTACACCTGAAGGAGCGTCTCCACCCCCATCGTTCAGCCCGGACACTGAGGTCCAGCGCTGAGGGCCTTCTGGCGGTTCCCTCACTGTGAGAAGTGAGGTTACAGGGAACCAGGCAGAGGGCCTTCTCAGTAGTGGTGCCCACCCTGTGGAATGCCCTCCCACCAGATGTCAAGGAAATAAACAACTACCTGACTTTTAGAAGACATCTGAAGGCAGCCCTGTTTAGGGAAGTTTTTAATGTTTGATGTTTTATTGTGTTTTTAATATTCTGTTGGGAGCTGTCCAGAGTGGCAGAGGAAACCCAGTGTGGCAGGGGAAACCCAGCCAGATGGGCAGGGTATAATATGTTGTTGCTGCTGCTACTGTTGTTGTTGTTGTTGTTGTTGTTGTTGTTGTTGTTGTTTACATGCATTTTTAAAGGATATATGACTCCAACAGCAGCTGCAGTAGGAAGATCACACTAGAGTTGCAGAGGATGTTTTTGTTTTGTCGCCTGCTGTTGCTCTTATCATTCCTGATATCAATCAGCAAAACAGCTTAAGGATCTGAAATAACATGCAGTACAGGCGCTGGTTTTCTGTAGTTGTTCTGCATCCAGCTGTGCAAAGCTAGTATATTCAAGCTATCTGTAAACTCTACACACCAGTCATAGGCCTGGATGCCCTTTCAACATTCAGCTCTTATTCCTAAGATGAAGTCGTCAGCAGTTGCTAAACCCTTTCATAACGGATGTTCTTACATCTCCATGGCTTCTACTCACACAGGTGGAAGAAGCCACAGGGTGCATCTAATCCAGCCCCTTCACTGAAGTTGGAAAGCTTAGAGCAAAATCAGTCCTGACAGATGCTGGCCTAGTTGCACATGAGTCAGCTTTCCTGCGGAGGCTGCTTTAAATGGCTTCCAAGATCAGATGCCTCCATGTTGTTGCTTGATACAAGCAAGATTCTCTTCAGACATCGCAGCAAATGTTTTTGTAAAAAAGAAATCCTGACGGTGCAGAGGAGGGATGTGAAACCTGTGGCCCTTTACTTATTCTTTGCCTCCAACTCCTGCCTGCTTCGCCCAGTGGCTAGGAATGATGGGAGTTGTAGTCTAGAAGCAACTGAAGGAGGGTCACCAATTCCCCACCTCTGCAGTCCCTGGGGCGAGTCACAGCGCATGGGATGCTCACCGGAATTCAGGCAGGAGATTCAGAGACTAGAATGTCATCAGCATAATCTCCTGCACTGCAACAAAGTTCCTCATTCATTATTCCATTCTCAGGCAGTGAAAATGGGATGGTTACTTTGTAATATTGATAGATGATAGATGGATAGATAGATGATAGATAGATAGATAGATAGATAGATAGATAGATAGATCAGTATTTTTCAACCACTGTTCCGTGGCACACTAGTGTGCCGCGAGATGTTGCCTGGTGTGCCGTGGGAAAATTACTTTATATATAGTCAATATAGGCACAGAGTTAATTTTTTTAACATTTTCTAATGGTGGTGTGCCTCGAGATTTTTTTCATGAAACAAGTGTGCCTTTGCCCAAAAAAGGTTGAAAAACACTGAGATAGATAGATAGATAGATAGATAGATAGATAGATAGATATAGATAGATGATAGATGATTGATAGATAGATAGCTAGATAGATAGATAGATAGATGATAGATGATAGATGATAGATGATAGATGATTGATTGATTGATAGATAGATAGATGATAGATAGATAGATAGATAGATGATAGATACAGTAGATGATAGAGATAGATAGATAGATAGATAGATGATAGATAGATAGATAGATATAGATAGATATAGATAGATAGATAGATAGATAGATAGATAGATAGATATAGATAGATGATAGATGATAGATGATAGATAGATAGATAGATAGATAGATAGATAGATAGATAGATATAGATAGATGATAGATAGATAGATAGATGATAGATAGATAGATGATAGATAGATAGATGATAGATAGAGATAGATAGATAGATGATAGATAGATAGATAGATAGATAGATAGATAGATAGATAGGAAGGGGTCATTGATATACCCCCCAGTGGTTTTTTTATTTAAAAAAAAGTTTAGGGGTACTCTCATTTTCCTACTCATATTGAAATACTGCCCTTCAATGAGGCCAAATTTAGATTCACAAAATGTCTAGGGGTATGCGTCCCCCCAGAAAAAAGCACTGTATACTGAGACCTGTAGTTAAAGGGCAGTTGATGAATTTAATAAATAAAATTTAAAATAAAATTCAAAAAGTTGTTATGGGGGGCTTATCATCAGGGCTGGTAGTGACATCAGTTTCTCTGTTTTAAATCTCTTAAACTTTCCCCCTTTTGCAAACAAAAAATGAACATATCAACTTACACGGAACTTGAAAAAATATGAACAGATACATGCAGTAGATGCAAACAAAAAAAACCATTTACTTTTTTACCACTGGTGTAGGTCTTCATGATCACTCTTATTTTATTTTATTTTATTTTATTTTATTTTATTTTATTTTATTTTATTTTATTTTATTTTATTTTATTTTATTTTATTTTATTTTATTTTATTTTATTTTATTTTATTTATAAACCGCCTTATACCAGGAGGTCTCAGGGCAGTTCACACAAAGAAAATCAAAATATAAAACCACAGTATATATAACCAAAATAAAAACAGCAACCCAATCACATTTTAAAAGGGCATAGGATGTCTTTTTCTCCTTTCTTGAATGCTGCTGCAACACCCCCCCCCCCGAATTTCAGCTCCCCAATAGTTCATTCTTCCCCAAATGTCATGGTTTCCAGGGTGGGGAAGAAATACAATTCAGTGCATTTAAAGGTACACTTGCCTAATTTGGACTTTCCAAAACAATACATGAATACAGCCATCCTTTGATATTTGCACTTCTCTGAATTTTGCAGTGCACTTCTCCAGCCTAGTAATACCAAAATAAATGCAACTTTTTTGGCGAGTTAATGGTCCTACGTACTGTCCTTAGTGTGATAAAGGATGCTGCTGGAGGACAAATGGATGGGCCCCCTTCCTTACTTAGCTGGTAGTGAGAAAGACAAAAACAAGAGTGTTTGTGAGCTGGGCGGGAAGCAGGCAGAAGCCAGAGAATGAGAGCCATGCTTGATTTTTGTTTGAATCGAAGGCTGGGACTATGGGAGAAGCAAGAATTTGTGGGTGTTAACACTGTGAGCCCCTCACCATCTTAGGCTCGGGTTGTGTGTATATATATATATATTTATATATGTGTGTGTGTGTGTGTGTGTGTGTAAATAAACCACATATCATAAAGATAACCACAGTCTGTGCTGTCCCTCATTCCAAGGAAATCAAACCCCGGGGAAGAGTCTGGGACTCCTGGAGTCTTGCAATGCTCAGAGATGACAGCAGTATTTTACTGCAGAATCTCATACCTAACTACTCAGTCCCATTCGGTACAATGGGCTCCCCCCCCCCCCCAGGTAAGAAATAGGAGAGGAACCTAAAGCTGAAATCCTATGGACACAAATTCCAACTGAAATCGGTGGGTCTTGCTTCTGAGCAGACAATGGATAGGATTGCAGTGTTAGTGACTCTGTAAGGAATCTGTAGCTTTGGATTTCTACCAAGGCACGACTCTTTTTCCATCTCGAACATAGTCCCTCTGAAGTCCCCGAATGAAGTAAATCCAACTGCTCTTAATTCATTTTCTTTCATATTTGAGTGCCACATTTTAATAAGCATTTCTCTGGTATAATTTCTTTTTTCTTTTCTTTTTTCAAGACTCAGACTGCTGGCTGCTTTGAGTGAGACCAAAGAGCTATCGACTGGTGTTGCCTTAGTGTTGACAAGGAGCCTTGAGCGCAGAGGAAGAGGCGAAAAATTGTTCATTTCTATATATGTAAAAGGTGTGGACTATTTAGAATAGATGTGAATGGAATGTGGGCAGCTCAACAGAGATTTTTAATGACAAGTTTCAGAAAATATTCCACTGTCCCCGCCCCCCTCCCACTTCATTCCTGGAAGGAATATCAGCCAGCAAGCTGATAAATCAGACTAATGGTGCTAAACAAAAGAGTTGGGGAAGCTGTTCTCGACCAAATGTATTGCAGCTAATCAAATGAATTTCTGCACATGCACCTCAAGGGTGTGTACAGTGGACGCCCGGGTTGCGAACGTGATCCATGCGGGAGGCGTGTTCGCAACCTGCAGCATTTGCAACCCATGCCACTGCATCTGTGCACGTGCGTGACGCAATTCAGCGCTTCTGCACATGTGCAAAGTGCGATTTAGCGCTTCTGTGCATGTGTGAGCACCGAAACCCGGAAGTTACCCGTTCTGGTACCTCCGGGTTCGGTGCGGTGTGTAACCAGGAAACGCGCAACCTGAAGCGGCTGTAACCCGAGGTATGACTGTATGCACGTCCAGGGGAGCCACACAAATTCTCTTTCCACACATTACCTGAAGCCACGGAAAGCAGAGACAGGGTTGATCTTGCAGGGTTCCACTTTGCTGCTTCTGGTCATGTGACTGTTGCTTCTCAGTTATTACTCCCCACCCCCCTGCAGACTTCCAAGATAAATAAAAGCGATGTAAGACTTCAGTAATCTCAGTTCTCTAGAAACCCAGCCCTGGATTTTCCACTCTTTGGAAGACAGGGCAGGGGTGCCATTGTGGGGAGAGGAACAGAAATGTATGCAAAACAGAGAAGAAGTTGGTGCTCTTTCAGCCCGCTTTTAACTGATAATTGGCTTTGTGGTTTACAATTGCAGTTTTGACTGTTGCTGATTATTTTAATGTTGTTGTTTTGGTCCGGAGATGGCGCATGTTAATGCTCTTCAGATATTGTTGGGCTGCAACTCTGCATCAGCCTAAGGAACAATCATGATGAGGGTTGTAGACAAGTAACCTCTGTGGGGAGCAAGTTTGCTACCCCTGTATTTAGGAACAGAGGAAGCTGCATTTTGCTGAATCAAACCAAGATCAGTATTGTCAACATTGATTGGAAGAGAATGTTTGGAGTTTCAGATAAGGGACATTCCCTGTCCTTTCAGGAGATGTTCTACTACCGAGCTACAATCCCAGACCCTCTAAGTGTTCCTATTTTCCAGGGATATTCCCGGATTTACAGAAGCCATCCCAGTTTCTGATTTGATCCTGGAATGTCCCACTTTTCCTTAGGATGTCCCTATTTTCATTGGAGAAATGTTGGTGCCTATGGAGTTATGCTACCCCTAACCCAAGGCTTTAAGTATCTATGCAACCTTTATAAGACACCTGAAAGCAGCCTTGCATGGGGAAGTGTTTTTTTAAAAAAAAAAAATTAATGTTTTATTATGTTTTTATATATGTTAGAAGCTACCCAGAGTGGCTGGGGCAACCCAGTCAGATGGGCAGGGTATAAATAATAAATTTCAATACTATTATTAAAATTGGGCATCCTTATTTTCATTGTTGCGGGTGGCGCTGTGGGTTAAACCACAGAGCCTAGGGCCTGCCGATCAGAAGGTCAGCGGTTCGAATCCCCGCGACGGGGTGAGCTCCCATTGTTCGGTCCCTGCTCCTGCCAACCTAGCAGTTCGAAAGCACGTCAAAGTGCAAGTAGATAAATAGGTACCACTCCGGCGGGAAGGTAAACGGCGTTTCCGTGCACTGCTCTGGTTTGCCAGAAGCGGCTTAGTCTTGCTGACCACATGACCCGGAAGCTGTACGCTGGCTCCCTTGGCCAGTAACGTGAGATGAGCACCACAACCCCAGAGTCGGACATGACTGGACCTAATGGTCAGGGGTCCCTTTTCCTTTTACCTATTTTCATTGGAGAAATGTTGGAGGGTCTGCTTTTTATCCCTACAGGGAGCAAATGCAGGTGCATTAAGGCACCTGTCTGTCTTTATTCAGGAGACAAATGGCATGTAGGTGCTTGGGCATTTTTACAGGCCAAATAGTGTGTAAGAAAGCGACACCTCCACCCACTGATCTTCCAATCCAAATTGGAGCCCCATTCCATGGCTACTTTTCAGTGAACATTTTAAGAATGAAAGATGCAATGACAAACCTCCCATGTCACATTTGTTATGGCGCATAGACACTGACGGCCAAACTGGGGACCATTAAGTGACCTTCCACACAAAATATCCGCACAGGTAGATGAAAGCTTGGTGACTTTTTCAGGAGACAAACAAATGTTTCATCACCTTGGATGACTAAGACATATGATGCCGTGGCACGATGTCTTTTCTGTGTTTTATTTTTGCTCTAGCATTTGTGTGCCAATTCAGCTGAGGAAATGAAAGCAATTGAAAATAACATTTAGCAAGCAAGTAAACAAACAACTGTTGCTTTGCTTCATGTGAAAATTAGTTTATTAGGCATGGAGGAAACACAATTTCCATGGTTACAAATGACCTGTTAATCTCTTAAATTATTCAGTCTTCCTGAACAACAAATCTATTAAATAAATTGAGTGTCTGCTGAAAACCCGGAGCTTCTATCATAGGTTCTTACAAATGAGCCGCCCCCCCCCGAAAACTCTTAATTTTCACATTACCTTTTACATCCTCCTCACCTAGTGTTGGGATGTGCAATAGATTTTTCTAAATGACAGCAGCAAAGGGTTGTTCGACAACGGAAGAAAGTATCTACGTTTCTTATTTGCCTTAAAAGAATGAAACAAGCCATCAGTTATCACTTGATTAATTTTAAATGAAAATTGTCTGTGGCTTTATCTTTCTCATTTTGCTTTTATTTAACCATTCTAATTAAGGAGGATGCTGCTACTATTGCAAAGAACCTCTGCAGGTGGGAATGAGCGGCTGCATTCCTCTTCTATTTAAACTCAAATACGCTAAGCTCATGTCCCGCTTCAGTGCACACATGAAAAGCTTGTGTACACAGCCTGCCCCATTTATTTCAATGGAGAAAACAGTAGCGTGTATGCAAATAAATGCGCGTGAAGATTTTTCTGCTCTGTTGAAACGAGTGGGATTGCCCTAGTGGATGGGGACGACGACGACGACTGTTGCACGCTGTATTTGAGAGATGCTGCAGCGATATTCTGGCACATCAGATACAGTCAGCATATTTACTTTAGTACTTTTGTGTACTAAAGACGATGCAAAGCCAAATAGGAGCTGTTGGATGTTATCAGATGAATGCAGTCGGAGGGTTGTACGGGGTTATTCCTGTGCAGAGAATGATCTGATTATGCACAGGTTAGGTAGCTTTGATATCATGCATCTGGTAGAGCTGCTGACAGGCTGGGGGCAACGGTCTTAGCAAACAGGATTTGATAGCAGGAGCTTAGATAAATAGAAGGCTGCTTGTAAGTTCATGCAAACTGTCAAAATGCACACTTTCCCCACAGTCTGTTGCTTTGCAGCGTGAGAGGTACATCACCCAGCAATGGCAAAGAACAAAGGGAATTCTATTCCTTTTCTTCCATTAGTCATATCAACCCTCTGCAGAAGTAACAGTGCCCGCAAACGCAGTTCTGAAAACAAAGGTGCAGTAGGAATGACTTCTCTTTGCTGTGTCATTCAGCAAATGGCTGAATGAACTGAGCACACACTCTATAGAGTTGGCAGCTCAGGATTTGAAAAACAGGGGAGACCTATGCTATTCTGGGATACATTATTCCAAAAAGCAAAAGGAGCTGTGGTGCAGTGCTTAGACTTAGGAGGCAACACTACAACAACAGGGGTGGCAAAAAAATAAGACCTATCCATCAGATCTAGCAAACAAGGCTTGCTTCTAGACGACCCTACTATATATATATATATATATATATATATATATATATATATAATCATTTATCTGTTTCGTTTGTATGCTGATCATCCTCTAAGGAGCCTGGGATAACATAGAAGTACATTCTCTGCATATCAGTCTTCTCTCATGGAACCTTTTCTAGAGACGTTCACTCCCTCCCACTCAACTATCAATTTTACTAGGTGACCATGGTGGGCTAACCATAACCTCTAAACCTAATCTACCTTTCAGGTTTTGTGAAGATGATATACATTAACACTCCCGTCATCACCCTGCAAAGTTCACTGGCCTGAAGTTATTATTTTTTGTGGGGAAAGATAAGTTTAAAAGAGATAGTTGTACTTGTTCAACATAACAATTTATGTTCTCTACAGATGCAAAAAAATACACTGTAATATTAGATAGTGGGAAACAGTTAATTTTTTTCAATTATATTTTATTAAGTTTCAACATTTATAACATACACGATCAAAACACAACTTCATCTTTTCTCTTATTTTTATCAGCTTCCCAACCCTTTTTCAATGGAGTTGTTATCTCCTTCTTCTGCATCCTATTTTCTATCTATCAAACCTAACCACAAGATTATAATCTAATTACACCTGTTGCTCATAGCTCAAATCCTGCTCATGAGTTCATCATACCATGACATTTCTTTAAATAGTCCAAAAAGGGGCATCCATTCTTCCACAAACCATTAGATTTTCCCAATTTTGCTGTTAATTTTGCTGTTTCTGCATAGTCCATTATCTTACTTATCCATTCTTCTTTGGTTGGAACTTCTTCCTCCTTCCATTTAAGTACAAACAGTTAATTGAAAAGAGAAAGCAGGTTCTCCTTCATGGAGAGCACATGTTGCTGTGGGGGCCAGCAAGTCACCCCTCTGTTGCTGGGCGGGATTGTATAGATGGCCATTGGTTATTAATTGGTTGGTGGAGGGGCAGGGTTGGCTGTGGTTGCCCCTCCAATGCTGCTGCTGCATGGGGAATTCCGTTAAAGGAATCCAGGGGCTCACCATGCTTGTCCGTATCCCCCGGTCGGGGGCCAGGGCCCACGCAAGAGCCCCTGGGAGCATTAGGGCAGAACGGGTGCACATTATCTCCCCAAAGTGTTTCCCCCTTTACTGACTCCACAGGCGGGTGGGTGTCAGTTCTGTCCCCAGCGGGACAGATAGTCTTAACCAATGCCTAAGCAACCACTCACGTATTTTGTATTTTAATAAAGTTGTGGCCAAAATTATGCCAAAAACCTTAAACTTAAATTTCTGTCTGAAGTGTGTTTCATTTGAAGGGTGGTTTGGGGACCTCGACACGCAAATGAAAAACAACACCTGGCCCAAACCCTATTATAAAGGTTTTTGAATCTGCACCATATTGTTCCATCAAGATAGAAATAAACACCAGTTTATAACAGTAAGTAGTCAAGAAATGGAGTGGCGCTTGCAGCCGAGCAAGGATTTGAAACCACATCTCTCTGATCCATCCCCAACCATCTGTTGCATCACTTGGCTGGCTCAAGATGGGCTGAGACTTGGAGGATGGGGGAAGAGATTCCATACATCAGTGTCTCAAGTTCCATTGAGATGTATCTTTAGTGGCTCAGCCATGCCTGAGTGAGTGCACATGCTCAATGTCACCAACTTTATACAGAGAGCCTAATGAGGGATGCTTTGAAGCAAAATATACTCTCCGCCCTCCCCAGGCCACCATCTGGAGAACAGAGATGGCCATCCTCCTAGCATTCCTAGCAAACCCTGGTCTGATTTCCGTAACCATTTTTGATGTAGTAAAAATTGCAGCGTGGCAACTCTTTGCCTGTCACATATATAGAATTAATTGTTCTCGGGATATTCTCACCAGGTGATAAAATCAAAAGTGGGCCCATCTTCTGAGCTATAAGAAAACTATTCCTCCGTAAACAATTGCCCAACAGTGGAAATAAATATCCGCTAAAGCTGTCCTACATACGAAACGCAGGAAATATTGAAGTCTGTGTCTAATGTATGAAGTATTAATGTTCCTTCCTGTTTTTCTTAAGGGCCTCTTGTCATCGCTGCTGGAGCCTTTGCAGAGATGCAGAATGTACAAGACAAGGATTGTTAGATTTAAAGATGGGATGAAAGCACCTTTCACGTCAAGCAGTCAGCATGCATTCTCAGTTAAAGCTTATTAATACTTCTCCCGGCTAATTTTCTAAGATCTCGACTTTAAGGCACTTCCATTTTCACTCTCTGGTGGGAATCTTCATCCTGTCTTGACGATAATCTGCCTTTGCGGCTGTGTTTATCAGGATTTCATCTCATTTCCCCAGGCTCTGTTTCCCCGCAGGGCCAACACTCGGTTTGCATGGTGGAAGAGAACAACTAGCAAATCAACATCAAACCCAGGTTGCGCTGAAGCATTCACAACCACATACAAAAAACGTAACCGGCTGTATCAAAATAATACTCATGCAATATATACAGAGAGAAATATATTGCATGAGTATTATTTTGATACAGCCGGTTACGTTTTTTGTGTGTGGTGGAAGAGAACAGGCAAAAACACAGGGGACTTTATCACACCCTGTGGAAGCGTGGTAAACACAATGCTCTTCAAAGAAAGTAGTTCTCATACTCAACTGCCAGCCCTTGGTTTGCATGTCTATGCCCTTAGAGCCCTGTGGGGATTACTTTAAAAAAAAAATATTGAAAAAAACCAAACATTTTTATTAACCAGGTTTTTGCACCCGGACCATCTGCGGGCCGGATTTAGAAGGCGATTGGGCTGGGCCTTAGTTTGCCTACCCATGACCTACACACTGTGTTTTATGTTTCAAGAGTTGAAAAGAACTGTACAAGGTTAAAGTACAAAAGTACACAAGGCAGTGGACACAACATATCCATGTATGAGTTTTTGAAAGAAGGCTTGGGAAATCACTGTTGTGGGAACGAACCTGCATCTGTGTCTCAATGTGACATCTCTGGGAGCCACACTGAGCTTTCCAAGGAAAAGTGGACTAACCAAATTCTGCTCCACGGGATTTTGACAAAGAAGTAGAATGAAACCATGGCTCTTCAAATCAGCAGCAGCCCTTAGGCCACAGTGAAGAGAGCATTTTATTCATTCAGTTTGCACCCAATATCTTACTGTATTGGGATGTGAAATTCTAGCACTTTCCTAAGATGACCAAGGGCATCCAAGGTTGAGATATGGTTTATCCTTGAGATGTCCCCTTTCTGTGGTAACCTGCCAGCATCTTTTGCCTCTGGAAGGGAAAGAGAGACAAAAACAATTTAAGAACAGGTGAACCCTTCAGGGGAAAGGCTGTAGCTTAGTGGTAGCTACCCCAGGTTCAATCCCCATCATCTCTGGGTAGGGCTGTGGCGGACCTTGTCTGAAATCCTGGAGAGCACTGCCAATCAGTGTAGACGATGCTGAGTGAGAAGGACCAATGGTCTGGCTTGTTATAAGACAGCTTTCTACATCCTCCAAAAAAGCAATGGGTTTTGGATTGCTCTGGAAGTGCTTCTCTCCCCACTGATGAAAGTGATAGTTAACAGCCTTGATTTTGGCGGAAGTGGAAGGCTGCCCCATCCAAGTATAACACAAAACACTGCAGCCATTCAATATTTACCAGTGTATATTTGTATCACAAGAATCAATGTTGGGTTGTTCTGTTTTATTTGAAAAATGTAATTCTAAATAAAAGTTGACTGCAAACTATTACTGTACTCTGCCCTGACCTGTGTTTTGCTTTTATATATATATATAATGTTGAAAAGGGCTGGCATCACCCTTCTGATCTTCCCTCAAGAACACAGGATATTTTATGCTTTGTTAAACTGACAGGCTATCAGGCTCCATTGTGATGATTCAGAACAATTTTAATCAGGCGAATATTCTTCATGATATAACTCCAAAATCAAGCTAAAGCGGCTAGATCACACTCTTTTTATCTTTTGCCAAAGCGATTTCAATTGAATTCAAGGGGCTTTTTTTTGGCGAGTAAGAGAGAAAAGGCACTTTTTCATTTTGACTGCAATGTCATTATGGAGTGAGAGAGTCTACGGGTCACGTAAACTACCAGGGCCAGAGGACAGAGCTGCGAGTGGGGAAGATTGTTCGGTACTTTATAAAATGATAGGAAAATTTCTGGCTTTGACTAGGGGGTTTCGTAATAGCCATGCTTCTGTCAAAGGTCATTGTGAAGGTAATGGAGGATAAAATAATCTCCCATCAAGGACTGGCTGTGTGAAGTGGCAACAGATGAAAGTAACCCTTTTTAAAACTGCTGAAGCACATCCACCCGGCGCAATCTGAAGGATGCTCCCTTTGCAGCAAGCCAGAGAGAGGGTGAATCACAATTAGATTGATATGAAGTTTAGTAATGATGGGAAAGGGTGGTAGACTGTCATCCTCCTTGACATTGAAGCAAGAACATTTTCTAGTCCCTCTCCTACCCCTCCCCCCAACTCCTCGCAAACGCACACACCCAACCACTCCAGTCTGGGATCTGTTGCATTTCAGAACTGGTAAGAAAAAGAAGACCCACGAAGAAAGCAAGTAGTTGTTGTGCATGTTTAGGGAAGGAGAAACTTTTCATTCTGTTTTCCGCAGACCCAGTGCCTGTGTACTAGGCCCAAGCCTTTTTCTCTGGGAAGAGGGATTGATGGTCAAACTGTACTGAAAATTGTGTCTCTGTGAAGGGAAGAGGGGCTCCTAAGCAATACCCAGCACCCTTAAACTGCAGCTCCCAGGGGTGCCATGACTGTTAAAAGTGATGTGATGCTGCATTAAATGTATAGCTCAGATGGGACCTAAGTAGTGAATCATTCAACAAAAGGGCTCAGTCCCTTCTTCAGTACTTTCAGTCTGAAAAGAGATGGAAGTGTTTAAGGCAGCAGTGGAGAGAAACAAAAGAGGGAGTTTCCATCGTCATTATCATCAACAACAGCAAAATCACCCCATGCAAACATAGTAGGGACATACTGGCATGGAAGGAGGCATATTTAAATAAATTTCAAGTTGCTTTTTAAACACAAGATGGGCAATGGATTTTGTTTCCTCCTCCTCCTCCTCCTCCTCCTCCTCCTCCTCTTCTTCCTGACCAACACAGTAAGTGGCTGTTCAGCTGCTCCCACCTACACCAAGTTCCTGGACAGGAACAGTAGAGTTTCCTCATAGATGTTTCAACCACTAGCTTTTCAACATTTGAAGTTCCTTTTGAGAAGCCTCTTGGACAAAATGGAAGCTGTGCCGTTTGCATGGGATCTCGGCGTACAGACGGCCTTTGTTCCTAAGCAACAAACTTTCAGCATCAACTACCGGTAGCTAAGGGATTGCTGGATAGGTTTCTGCAAACAGTTATACTGGGAGGCTCTGCGGGGCTACTTGCATGGATTTGAACCCGAGGATTTTGTTTACATTCACCTCAAGATTCTCTTCATAGTCTGCAGGAGTATGGCCTCTGGAATATGTTATGAACACCCTTGTCTCATTTTTTAAAAAGCACTTGGGGGGGGTGGTAAGTTTCTGGATTGTTTGGCTTCTTCCTTCTCATTTCAACGTCCCATAAATTCAACTCCCTCTTCAGAAGCACTTTTGGCTGCAGTTTTCTTTAGGGACTTGCACTTTGGGTTGCAGGCAAATTATTTCCAAATTTCAACAGGTCCTCTATTAGGTCTTGAAAGGGAAAACTATGTTTGGGATCATCTGCAGAACTCCTGCTGAAATGGTAGCACAGGGAGAAGGTGGGTGGGTGAGAGAAGGAATATTGTGTGCATGAGAGAGACTCTTAACTCACTTCCCTTCTGTTGAAGCTGTGGATGCTGAATTTCACAGAGAAAGCTTGCGACATTCGCCTCTGTACATAGCAGCTAACTTCACTACTTCCCAGAGTCGAAACAAAATAAAAACAGAAAAATTCCTTCCAGTAGCACCTTAGAGACCAGCTAAGTTTGTTCTTGGTATGAGCTTTCATGTGCATGCACACTTCTTCAGATACTTCCCAGAGTACCGCAGTGCTGCTGAACTCTGCAAGAAGTGGAAATGACCACCTGTGAGGCCAAATTGATCCGATCCAGCTTTGACGCAGAGATCATATCAATCATATTTGCCTGTAGCTAGTCCCTGCAATTCAGCACAGAAAGAATATGGAACAGAGAGAATGGGGCCGGCTGGAGAGAAGAGGAGCAGAAAACAAAGAAAGTTGAGAGAAGGATGGACTAAAAAAGGTTTCACAGGTTTAATACTGACGGACAGGAGTGGCTATGTGCCATGGACTGGGAAAGAGCTGGGTGACAGATTGGCTAAGGTTTAAGGTGGCAAAAATGAAATAAGGGAGGCTAGGCACTAACAACGTACACTGAAACGTCTGGATGAGACATGGAATTGAGGAAAGGGCTGAGAAGCAGAGGAGCAAAGGGAGGTAAAATACTGCGAGTCAGGAAGCAAAGAGGAAGGAAAAGAAATTAATCAAACTTCTTTTAAAATGTCAAAACCAGGAGGGAAGTGATATATAGCCCAAGCATTTCTCCAGGGAGTTGGGTACCAGGTGTGCTCTTCAGAACGAGGCTTTGCTGGAAACGAAGTAAAGAACATAACTGCAGATAACAATGAGAGCTTAGGAGTGCCTGAGCCGAATGGGCCAAGCTCTGACCTAGTTGCATGCGCGCCTCCTTAAAAGCAGGCCCCTCTGCCTTTCTTTGGGGGGGGGGGGAAGCCTTCGCTCTATAATTCACCAGGCGCAGCAGCGAACTCACATAAGTGCTTCTGGCGGT
Organism: Lacerta agilis; assembly: GCF_009819535.1. NCBI lineage: Eukaryota > Metazoa > Chordata > Lepidosauria > Squamata > Lacertidae > Lacerta > Lacerta agilis. The sequence continues at coordinate 79,560,792 of NC_046315.1, read as the reverse complement.
GAAAATAAGGCAAGGATGGCAGGCACTCTGTTGTGTGTCAGATACTAATTAAAAGTATATTTTTGGTGTGCGTTGTTGGGTACTGACGTTGAATGATTCCTCAAAGCGGATGATCAGAACAAATTAGGCTGAAACTGGGGAGGGGGGGCACGGTGGGTAAGACTTTCATCTTGACAACAGGCTGATGAGGCAGCAAGCGTCGTTTCGGTATGAAACACATGCCAATGTCTGCCTTTGGTTATAAACGTTCTATCCGCCCTCATTGATATACTGTTGCCGAGCCGAAACTGAAGGCAGAATTTGTCCCAGCCCCTTTTTGTTCGCAGGTTGAGAATGTAATTACCTTTACACGACTTTGTATGTGTCTTCTTACATTGGTCTTTCAAAATATTTTGTCATTTTCTCCCCTTGCTCTGTACCTATGTGCTGCTGCTGCTACCTGTTGCCCTGCAAAGTTCTCCCCCTTTCCCAGATTGTCGCTTCTTCTTCCTCCTCCCATTGACTGTCGCTGATGTGATTGCTAGCTGGAGAAGATGTTGCTATTGCTTATCTTTTGTTTTTTTCTGGCTGCATACAGGCAAGTTTCAGTTTCATTTTACTTAGGGAATCAGCCACACCGCTGAACCATTTTTCACGTCCAGAATGAAGAATGGCCGAAGACCTCGAGATCAATCATTCCTTTAGGCAATGTTCATTCATGTGTTGATGCATCAGAGTGAGACCTCTCTGTAATTTCTGAAATAAATGGTGGCACCACTCTAGCACAGGTAGTTTAATCACAGCTAGACAAACATAATTATGTCTTTTTGTAGAAGGGATGAAGATTCAGACTATATGGAACTATTTCACTGAAGGATTCCCAAGGCTATGAAGTAACTGTCAATGTAACCAGTGCTTTTTTCTTCTCTAGCACGGTGAATCATCAGTTCCATTGCTATTCTCGATGGCAGGCTCATTTCCTGTCACAGTCTTTCCTGAGTTTCAGGCGGAAGCGAGCATTTAATGTGTGAAGTAGGAGTTGGCATCTAGCACAGTGACTGGTCAGTTTCGTTGTTACCACCTCTGATAGCAGCTTCCTTTCCTTTCCCGGTGTTTCCTGAGTCTCAGATGGAAGCGAGCGTTTAATGTGTGAAGCAGTGTGGAATGCAGATGTGTGGTGTTTTACTGATGAAAGTTTGGCCTCTTTGAGGGGCAGTATTTCAATATGAGTATAAAAATTACTATTTTTCATCATCACAGCCAGCAAAGAAGTGTACCGAGAAGGCCCTCTGCCTGGTTCCCTGTAACCTCACTTCTTGCAGTGAGGGAACTGCCACAAGGCCCTCGGAGCTGGAACTCAGTGTCCAGGCTGAATGATGGGGTGGAGATGCTCCTTCAGGTAAACAGGGCCAAGACCATTTAGGGCTTTACAGGTCAGCACCAACACTTTGAGTTGCGCTTGGAAACGTACTGGGGACCAATGTAGGTCTTTCAGGACCAGTGTTATATTGTCTCGGTGGCCACTCCCAGTCACCAGTCTAGCTGCCGCATTCTGGATTGGTTGTAGTTTCCGGGTCACCTTCAAAGGTTGCCCCACATAGAGCACATTGCTGTAGTCCAAGCGGGAGTTAACCAGAGCATGCACCACTCTGGCCACTTAATGTTACCCATGGAAGACTTGAGGGTGGGTGTGTTCAGAAAATCCGGTCATAAGGGAGAGAGAGGCTGTGATGGCAAACACCTCAACCTTTTAAGGAGCCTGCTGCTACATTTGCTCCCTGAGATCTTGCAGAGCTGCACTAAATTGTGAGGCCCTGAGACATGGCAGTTTGCTATGCCAGCTCACCTTCTCTAGTGCAGAGAAGCGCTGAACGGTAAGTTCTCACAGACATCATGGTAAAGGGCTGGGACCAGGTAATACTGAGGGCTTGCCCACACTTCCACTTGTCCTGGTCCTATAAAACATGGGTCTGAGTGGTTTTGCCTTTGCCCTGCTGCTTTCCCCCAGAAAAAAAATGCTCTTTGGTGATAAATCAGAACAAACAGCAATCCACAGAAAACCCAATTGCCATTTGTTCTGATTCAGCGCTAAACCACAGATTTTCCCAGGAGAAAGTGTCAGGGAAAACGGAGATGAGCCCCGGGGGTGGAAAACACAGCATAAATATCAAGCAGCAAGGCAGACTGCTGTAGTGGATCTAAATGGCATGTCCTTCCACATGCAAGTTTTCCAGAAATTCACCCTTAAGATGAGGATCCCTATTCTGAACCTACACAATAATGACCATCATTACAACACTCAAGGGTAGCACAGAAAATCCAGGAACAGTGATTCTGATCATGTCTTACTGGCCCAGACATTTATTTCATTTCATTTTAAAACTATCCTTCAACCATTATAATCCCAGGGTTGTTTACAACATTGTCATATAGAATGTAATTTAAAACATACAACTTCTGTTAACTTAACAAAACAAACATCGTGCTATAATTTCAGCAGCAGACAGAACACTAACCCCTAGACATGCACGATCTGCCGATCTGGTAAACATTAATCTCAAGAGCCTTGGAGGTTTCCAAGCAAAACAGATTGACTGGGCCCTCTTTGCTCTCCGTTTCTTATGTTCTCTCTCTCTCTCTCTCTCTCCACCCCCCCCCCCCGCCCAAATCTGCAGTTCACCACATTTTGCAAATTACTGGATCAGTTTGCAGAATTACTTTTAAAAGGCATCACGAAAATTTGTTCACATTTTAGTGTGCATTTCTGCTACTATGCATACTTTTGCAAGCCATTTTCCCCTAGTGAATTTTGCCTGTTACTTTCAGCAATATATAGATATATATTTCGACTGGAGAACTGCATTCTGAAGTTGAACATTTCAAAGGATACGTGTGTTTTGGGAAGCACAAATGAGGGAAGTTTCCATTAAAATGCCAATCACATAACATTTCTCTCCTATCCCAATTCCTGGGCATACTAAGGCTATAATCCAAGAGACAACTGAACTTGAACTCTTTTATTACTCACACAGGGAGCCTTCTAATAGCTCAGTGGGAACAACCATCAGCAGCCTCTGAGGACTGGAGTCACCAACATTTTAGAATTACAGGGGAGGCTGCATAAGGACCTAAGTGTTCATACTGCAAAGGACCAAACAGCATACCTATCTGGCAGGCTGGATTACAAATGGGTTGGCCATCACAACCACAATATATCAGAAAGTTCCTGAAAAGGGAAGCCCTTGCATTTCTCACTCACTTGCCAACCAACAGCACCACCATCTTCCACCTCAGTCTGTTGGCCCTCATCCACGCCATTACTGCCTCTTGCATATCTTCACCTGATGGAAGGCATGGAGAGAGAGAGTGGGAGGCATAAATTGCACAAGGTTCTTGTGTTAATTCACAAAGCCTTAAACAACTTGGGCTCCAAATATCTTATCTGATTCCTTATACTCCACCTCAATTACCAAGATCCTCTTAGGGGGCTTTTCTGATGGTTCCCATTGCCCCTGAGGTTCAGCTGGTCTTCACGAAGGACCACTCCTTTAATGTAAAGATTCGCTGTACTGTTTAGACAGGCCTTCACAATATGAATTTTTCTTTCAACCAACCATTACTCACTGATGTTTTATGGATGTTTTAATATGCTCTGATCGCTTTTATGGTACGTTATATGTTTGTAAGCCTTCTTGACATATTCTAATGAAAGTGCAGACTACCAGTATACATTTTCAAACAAACCAATAAATATTGATGACACTGTGCCCCAAAGCACCAGATGACATCTCCAAACAGCTTACCATTATTGTTGTTGTTGTTTAGTCATTTAGTCGTGTCCGACTCTTCGTGACCCCATGGACCAGAGCACACCAGGCACTCCTGTCTTCCACTGCTTCCCGCAGTTTAGTCAGACTCATGTTGGTAGCTTCGAGAACACTGTCCAACCATCTCGTCCTCTGTCATCGCCTTCTCCTTGTGCCCTCCATCTTTCCCATCATCAGGGTCTTTTCCACGGAGTCTTCTCTTCTCACGAGATGGCCAAAGTATTGGAGCCTCAGCTTCAGGATCTGTCCTTCCAGTGAACACTCAGGGCTGATTTCCTTAAGAATGGATAGGTTTGATCTTCTTGCAGTCCATGGGACTCTCAAGAGTCTCCTCCAGCACCATAATTCAAAAGCATCAATTCTTCGGCGATCAGCCTTCTTTATGGTCCAGCTCTCACTTCCATACATCACTACTGGGAAAACCATAGCTTTAACTATATGGACCTTTGTTGGCAGCTTCCCATATACATGCTTAAAAGCGTAGGGGTTACACAATGGAGCCCTACAGGGCCCTCAACCCAAGTTCCAAGGGTTTGAACAGAAATTCCCTAACACCACTTTCTGGAAATAGCCATTTAGAGGAAGGGGCTGGGAAAATCCAGCCCTCCAGCCCTCACTTTCTGTGCCTTCAAACTTTCCCCAAGCCATACCTGCACCCCGGCGACACCCTGTTTCCCCTCACCAGCCTTGTTTCATACCTTCTTGCATTTTGGCCTGGCTGGAATGTCTCCTTGAACTCTGACAATGCCTCTTGGTTGCCTGGACAGAAGACAGAGATGGGAGTGTGAGTGTGTGCAGAAACTATCCTATGAGGGGGGGATGGTAGACCTGTCCATTCTTGCCATGTGGCTCCTGGAAGATTGCCCAGAAAGAAATGTGGTCCTGGAGCTGGAAAAGGTTCCCCATTTGTGAGTCAATGAAAGCTTTGGCTTCTTCTGATCTCTTCCAGACCGCCATTACATTGACTCATTGCCCTACAAGGTTTTAAGCACTACAATGTTTTAACTGCTCCAGGACAAAGGTCTATACAGAATCCTCTCAGCACTGAATGTCCCTCTTCAGATATTCAAAGATTAAGAAGCATGTGGACTTGATTATTTCCTATTCTTTTTGGGTTGGTTGCATTATTAAAGTTTTTCTTTCTTTCTTTTGCTCTTTAATGGCTGCAAAAGTGGAGATGATGTACTCTTGCTTAATGGTACTTGTGCCTAGGTAGCTTCTCAAGCTCATGGAAAAAACCTTTTAACAAACACAAGTCAGATCCTGTGAGGTTAAGAAAATTACTATAATTGCCAGGTGGATGGATAAAAAGAAGGGTGTCAGCCTCGTAATTGACAGCTCTATGGTTACCTAAAATACTTTCTCTGTGTTCCATGGTCTCACTCTAATACTTTAGTAGTTTTCAACTTTCCTGTAATCTTAGGCAATTCACTGCTGACTGCTATTTAAGCCTTTATGGCTTTATGGGCTCCAATGTTGTTGAGTCTTAGCCTACCTTTCTCCTATAAAGATATTAGGAAGTCTAGGTTGTCTTTGCCTGTGTATTTTCTAATGGAACAAAATCTAGCTTTATTTCCACTCAAAATCCCAGCCCCACCTGATTTTCCTCTTGCAGAATAAAATATAAAGGTCCCAGCACCTTATTCTCCACAGGAAGAAAAGCAGTTGTGTTTGTGGATTTTGAGTGGAAGAATGTAACCAGAATGAGAAAGGTTTGGGGAAGGTTTCATGATGTTGGAGAACTGGGAAATGGGCTGCCTTTGAAGATTATTTGACATCTCCATTGGTTTCAATAGGCACGTTGTTGGAGATTAGAAATTGTCAGTGTTCGCTCATTCGTCCCATGTCTGGAACATAAATCAATCCAGCAAATGCTTTCAGTATGCAAATGTTACATGCTTGAGTAATATCCCTCCAATTTGCATTGTGTTTCCTTTGCGTTGAAATGAATGAGGTTGAATAAAGCGAGGATGACATCTTTTACATAATCGCAACAATTATGCAACAATTATGCACACCTGACAGTGAGATGAATAGCATCGTTTTAAGCAGAAGATGAACTGCAGCAGATTGGATACAGTGCTGCTTGTAAGGAATCCTTGCTGGGATGGAAAACAATGCCTTCGTATATCCCTAGGAAAGAGCCATGCCTAGGGTTGCCATACGTCCAGATTTTCCCAGACATATCCAAAATGCTGCAGTCGGCAACAGTGTCTGGGTGGAAATCAGGAAGATGTCCAGGAAAATCTGGACATATGTTAGCCCATGTTGGCTATCCCCCCCATAAAATTAGTTCAAAAACGACATATTCTTTTTAGCGATTTTGCCCAGGAAGCTCAACTAAAACTAAAAAAACACCCAAAACTTCAACAGCTTTGGCCAACAACTTTTCTGTCCGGATGTTCACTGCTTGAAATATGGCAACCCTAGCCAGCCCATTGCAGGCCATATCTAGGGCCAGAGGGGTTTGTTACCTGCCTCATAAAATGAATGATTTTGTTGCTCCTGCAAAGACAAAATTCGCGACTGGATTCTTGCTAGGGATGCTGCCCTTGATCAAGAACTATCTAATGCGGCCAGACTCTCCATGTGGTTCCCTCGCGTGAAGGCAGTTAGATCTCTGGCCCACTATTTGAGTGATCTGATAAATCCTACGCTAAGAAGGGCCTTTAGCTCGATTTCATGCCATTCCCACAGCATTCTTACAGGGTGTATTTTCCAATACTCCTCTGGATCTTCGACTCTGCCCATGCAACAAGGGAAAGATAGAGGACTTTATTCACTTCTTCCTCTACTGCCCACTATGTGCCTCAATAAGACCTAGGCTTCTTCCTCTAATCCCGCCGACTATCGCCAGGGACGTTGACCGCATGATAGATGGTAGATGCCAACCCCTTGATTTCACGTGGAGTGGCCATCTACATATTACAGGCCACTGCCTGGTCTTTTACTATGTGCTACGGCCATATGGCTAATGCAACAAATAAACTGACTGTTGCGCCTATTTAGGATCCATATAGCTACTTAGGAGTAGAATGCCAGGGATGACGAGAGTTGGAGCCTAATCCTGGGTTTTAAGAGCCACCGATCTGATGTGAATACTCTTATTTTATGTAATAATAGTTCTACCAACGTCTTGCCTCTTCTGTTAAATGATCATCTTGCAGAGGCCACTGCCTTTCAAGCTATTTCTCATTTTCTAATGTGTGTGACCTTCTCCCACTGTGCCAAATGCAGGAAATCTTGGCTATCCCAGGGACAAATCTTAAGCTCAGGAATGCCTCAAACTGTTGCACAATAACTTCTGAGAGCCGAGTGTAAAGTTCATATTCTGTAATGTGATCATTCAGGTCAAGTCAAATTTATTTTTTTTAGCCATAGGCCACAACAAAGCTACAAATAAAAGAGAAATGTGATAAGGAAATAGATCTGCATATTTACAAGATTTAGCTGGAGCATGTAATATTTAAAGTGTCTGTACTCGGGCTAATTTGTATGCAGACTGACAGTGGCAAACAGTTTAAAAGCCTGAATAAGAAAGGAGAAGGTGGCTGTAAATTTAAAACCCAAAGAGAAAATGGTGAATTTATGTACTGTCTCAAATACACAAGATTAAGTGCAACTTGTAACTAAAATATTTCCAGATTGTGATTTACCCTCTGTATCAGAGAATTTATAAGGCAAGCAAGTGTAACATAGGGATGGAAATGCTTTATCTTTAAAGGGGAACGAAAGGGAATGAGTTTGAGATAAAATGCCCTTTATGTGGCTGAAAACATACTGCATGCATAACATGGCAAAGCAGACAACATTAGCTCTGATTCTTTTTTACCAGTTAAACATATTTTCCGTTTCTCAAATTAAATGTGTTTTTTATAATAATAAATTAAAAAAAACCACTGGAAACTTCGCTACAATTAAATCAAATTTCTGACTGCTTTCCATGTTTACTTTATTGACAGCCACATGAATATGGCTAGGTGCAGAGATTTGCCTGAGTCATATTTTCATTTTTGGTCTGATGCAGACATAATCCTGCAAATTTCTTCAGGCGTAGTTCAGAACTGGGAAATTGACTGTGTACTCCCCCCCTCCCCTGTTCTGTCAGTAACAGCAAGGAGGAGAAGCTGCAATGATGAACTTTTTCTATGTTTTATGACGGTAGATCATGGCATCAGCAAAATGGGCATAACTTGATATGAAAAGCGACCCTCTCAGTAAACTATTTGGACCCTTGTACTAGCCTTTATCTTAAATATGTCCTGGAAGGTATGAGTAAATATGTGGACCTCCTAATACTTAATGTAAAGATCAGCACAATAATCCTGTGTTACCAGAAAAGTTTAATTTTCACCCTCTGTAATAAAGAATTGGGTTCCACACATAGGCAATAGAATCTTCCTCTAATGGTAAACTCCTGATTCAGGAACAGACCAGAAATCAGTGAATCATTTGTGTGTAGAAGTCCCCAAGACCACCCCCCAAATAACTCACACAGCACACAGGAAATTTGTGTAAGGTTATTGGCATAATTTTGGCCATAACATTTTTTATTAAATGACAACATGTGAGTGGTTGCTTAGGCATTGGTTCGACTATCTGTCCCCTCCTGGGGACAGGCTGACTTCCGCCCGCTTAGCGGAAGTCAGCAAAGGGAAAACACATTGGGGAGAGAATTGGGGTCGGGGTGGCCAGGACTCTCACCTCTCCCCTAATGTTCCCAGGGGCTCTTGCGTGGCCCTAGCCCCTGACCAGGGGAACGGACAAAAGCATGGAGAGCCCCTGGATTCCTTTAATGGAATTCCCCGCGCAGCAGCAGCATTGGAGGGGCAGGCACAGCCAACCACTTCCCCTCCACCAACCAATGTGATAACTAATGCCTAATCGCCACTAGAGCCACCTAGGCTCGCCGCTAAACCACTCACATACCTAACCATACCTTTAAACCCGCCACAACCAAATTGAGCCATAGGTCATTCCCTTGTGGGACATAAGCTTAATGCTGGGGGAAGACGGCAAATCATTTTTGCTCAGCTGCACCACAACGCTGCGGGGGGACCTTCACAAGTCACACTCGACAGCACCAAAGGAAGGAGCTCCTCGCAAGCATTCCCCGTCTGGACATCCAGGCTACGCTCACATGGGCAGTACGGTTGAGATGGCGCCCCAGTCCAGACTCATCAGTGCGCTTACCAGCCCAGTGCACGATGCTGCGGCCAACAAACCAAATGCGCACAGCTGCTCCTGGGAGAGGCTCCTTTTGGCCCACTTTCTGGAATGTCTCTTGTGGCAACGCTTTCCGCCTGAAGACGTTCTTGCTGGCACTGGCAGGCTGACCTCTGAAGAGGACTCAGGCGCAGGATCCTGCAGCAAAGTACCTGGGAGAGGCAGACAATGAGAAGATCGCTCCACTGTCCTCCAGATGATCTGAGTGTTCCAGGTGATCTGGTGCACGCAGCAAAGAGGGGCTGACGCTGCGAGCACCAAGAATATATAACCCCTGAACTGTCTATCAACATTTGCAACATACAAATCACCCCAACGACCCAAAAGCCCCTATTGGCTGCCCTGGCTATCTAACTGAGTCCCGCCCCAAATACAGAGGGGTGTCTTGCTAGGCCCCGACCGCAACACGTGTTCTCTATGAGGGAGAACTCACTTAATTTAGAATTAAAGAATATGCACCCCATCAATATGGGTAACTGTGAAACAGGTGTGTGGAATAGCTTTCTATCAGAACGTATTTAGAAATCCGCAATTCAGAATACACTGGTAGACCTTTGAGCTACCTTACAGCAATGTTTGGGTTGTGGATTCAGATATTTTTAGTAATGTGTCTTTATTTATTTTTTTGATAACTGCAATTCCAGCATTGTATCTTTGCATTTTGTAATTTGTTAATTGCATTATAGATTGTCATCATTGCCCTTTGTTTTTTCTGATTACGTTGTGTCAATACACAATGTTATTTTGCTGTGACAGTCATTAATATTATCTTTGCTCCCTAGCATATAATTATTTGGAGAGTGGATTTCCTGTGCCTCCCCCTGGCCCCCGCCCAACAATACTAATAAAGATCTGAAACCTTTGGCTAGATGCAAGTTCACTTTTTCACTCAGTCCTCCTTCTCATAAATCTCTCTCTGAAGAAGATGTAGCCTCCTCGATATGTTGTTGATTTTTAAACTGTCTTTTAGGCACAGGATAATGAGTTACAAAAATGCTATTGATTTTGTCCTAGCAAATCCTGTGTGACCTTGCCTTGCCTCTGTACGTTGTCCTTTTGCTTCTGTTTCTAATAAGTCTTAGAGGGAAGAACATTTTCCTGTACCATTCAGTTCCTGAATTATAGACAAAATACTTCTTCCTGTAATCTATCCAATGATCCTTAATAGTAATTTTATAAAAAATGGGCTTCCATAATTGAGAAGTCTTCGGTGTGTCTTAAATGACTGCAGTGGCTACCATACTTATGGCTGCCATATTTATTTCCCTGTAATGCAGACGTAGGTGGCGCTGTGGGTTAAACCACAGAGCCTAGGACCATCAGCCCTGACAGTGCAAGGCAGGACAATGTTGAAATAGCCCTGGTCAGCACTCCATGTGATCTGACTATTGACTAAGCAATCTGGTGCATGCCCCCAGAGTCTTCCTACGTGAGGGTTTGTGGTAGTTGGTAGGCAAAGGATTGTATGCATGGAGAAAATCTGGACACAGCTGCCTTATGCCATCTTTGAATAAGACAACATGAATTTGCACTGTGAATTAACTGTAAGGCAGTGCGTACCCTTAGCTGAAACAGAGGCAGGTGCACGTTGCATTGGGGGTATGCAACTGTTTCATGGGGATCTTCATTAAAGCCAGCACACATAAAACGAGAAGAAATAAAAGGGAAGAACTTTTGTTTCAAACGAAGGGGGGAAAAAGTTTAGAGCTCACTCATCTGTAATTGCAATATGGTATGTGATAAATGCATTGCTGAGTTAATGGAATGTACTGAACCCTCCAGGCTTGCTTGTGTGTCTCTGTAGCTGGCTCAAAAGTGAACTGTTTTTTCTCTCCCTCCCTCCCTCCCTCCCTCCCTCTCTGGAGAGGAATGTGTGCAATTTTTAAGTGCAAAAAAAAAAAAAACTAGTACTGTGCATACTCGGAAAAGTGCATTTAGATATTTTCTCTTTCTCTCAAGTAAAGTAGATTAAATGTTAACATATATGGGGGGTATGATTTTAAGGGTCACAAATCCAAGCTACGAGGGGTGGCATTGTAATCCAAGCAAGTACAATTCTTTCTGGCTTAGACTTGGAGGCTCCTCAGCCATTCCACGTTTTCAAAACGGGCCAATTGTTGTAGCTGGATTGCATGAGGTAGAGGAATGTTGGGCTCCCCCCACAGCAGGACCAGTGCTAGGGCTTCTTGCGCCCTAGGCGAACCACCTTCTGGCACCCCCTGCCCGCCCCTCGCCAAAGCCTGCTTAGCGGGAGGTGGGGGTGGTGTAGGGGGCAAGCGGCACCTCTCCGCTACAGTGGAGAAGCTGCTGCTGGCCCGTCCCCGCCCCCCTGCCCAAGCCTGGCCAGTGCCCCCTCCATTTTGGCGCCCTAGGCAATTGCCTAGTTCGCCTAAATGGACGTGCCGGCCCTGCCCACATGACCATTGGGTTCACATCCCACAGAGAAACTGCGATGATCCCAGCCTATGGTGGATTGACTGTGAGGGCTAACTGGCATGCCCAATATTCCTCTTTCAGTATGCATAATGGTGTCTGTTATGCATGCAGATAGTACTTAAGATTTTTTTTAAAATAAATTTTTTTTTATTAGTACATATGATGTATCTTGCCGTCTGCTGCCGTCGTGTCGGGGTGGGGTGGCATCATTCACAGAGTTTTTCTGGGATTATGATGCTTATCCAGTGGTCCTCAGACTAGGCTCCACGCTCGCTGACAACATAGAAGAAGAATGTTCATTTAAATAATTACTCATTATGGTTCAAGAGAATGAAAATAGGTCACATAGGTTAGTTATACTTCAAACAAGGAATAAATATTTGTTAAGCATAATAATTTTCACTAATAACAACACAGTATTTATAAAGCTCATTTCAAGAATTCAAAGCACGTCACTTCAGTTCTAAGTGGTGGTTTATTCAGATCCTTTTGCCGATTGTGCCATGCATACCTACCCCTGAAGGCTTTCAGTGGTAAATGAGAATCCAGCAGGGTAATTGCAGTTAACACTTCAACATTTTTCTTTTCCAGGTATCGGGGGTTCTGCTGACCTAGAGCAAATGTGCATTAAGATTTACTTACACGAAGTGGCAGAATATATATTTGTTACAGTCACCATCAGGGATGGATTACAACTTCACACAGATGCAACGTGATAGTCGATATCAAAGCTGTACACTTTGGAGTCATATGAGATTGAAGGTGACTGGGATCAGTCGGATGAAGGTTGAAAGTTAGGGTTTGTTTTCCCACTCGCAATCAAATCATTCAGCATATTATTTCAAATGTAAAGGGATGGGCTGATCTGGAAAAATCAGGGGAGCCAACTTGAGAAAAATATTAGTAAGCCCCACCCTGCATAAGAGAAGAAGAAAGAAGAAGAAAGAAGAAGAAGAAGAAGAAGAAGAAGAAGAAGAAGAAGAAGAAGAAGAAGAAGAGTTTGGATTGATGTCCCGCTTTATCACTACCCGAAGGAGTCTCAGAGACTTCAGAGAAGTGTGACTAGCCCAAGGTCAAGCAGCAGCTGCATGTGGAGGAGTGGGGACGCGAACCCGGTTCCCCAGATTACAGTCTACCGCTCATCATTTAAATGTCAATGCCCAAATATGGGGGGGGGGGCTGAAGGTACCTCAGTCCCTAGGAGTTGGCTCCTAGGGGCAAAATAATGCCAAAATGAAAGATTCCCCACCGGCAAAGCACAGAACTACCTCGACATACCAGGCAGAGAGTACTCAAATTTTAATACCTTAAAATACTCCCTTGGTTTAAAACCTTCCTCTCTCTACACACAGTTTGTAGGAGATACTCTTGGGGTGACTGGCCACCGGCCACAATTATTTCTTCCGAGAAGTCACCAAGATGGTTTATGAGCATGCGTCTGTCTCATCATTGTCTGGGAAGAGAATAAAAGTGGGGAAGAAGAGGAGAGATCCTTTTAAGTGTTTTGGGTGGAGAGCTTTGGTTTAAAAAAAAAACCTCATGTAGCTCCTTATTCCAGTTTATACCATTCACATCCATCCCCTATCAAGACATTTAGATCCAGAAGCAAGCTTTCAATAGATGTGTGTGTGTGTGTGTGTGTGTGTGTGTGTGTGTGTGTGTGTGTGAAGGAAAATACTGTATCATTGGAAGTTTTCAAATGTACTGTTACTTTTAGGCTATAGACTAATGATCGCTATTTCAGAGTGTTGAAGATGGTACTGAAAGAGGAACCATTGCCTGGAAGATATACAGTCAGTCAACTCTAGAAAATGCTATTTGCATTTTTAAAATAGCACTGTTGTTGTTGTTGTTGTTCAGTCGTTCAGTCGTGTCCGACTCTTCGTGACCCCATGGACCAGAGCACGCCAGGCACGCCTATCCTTCACTGCCTCTCGCAGTTTGGCCAAACTCATGTTAGTAGCTTCGATATAAAATAGCACTACAGCTTCAAAAACCCGTTTGACCAGAGGTAATAATGAGATAAAAATAGCACGCATAAAGGGGGGGGGGGGCTATACCATACCATCTGAACTTTCTCCAAAATTGGTGGTGGTCTTACTGAATATGTTTTAACTATTCAGTCACAGTCCTTGATATGTGTGTTCTCTGCTACTTTGAGTTTTTATCAGTTTGATTTCTTATCCGCCCTTTGCTGTAAGGACCTAGGCCGGGTTATCACAATATAAAATTCATTTCCAAAACAGTTTAAAAACAAACCATAGTTACAGGAAAGAGGGTGGATCCTATTGCAAAGATAAGAGTCAGGGGAGAGAGGATAACGTGCACATCCTTGAGCTTCTGACTGGGAAAAGAAGATACAAATATATAATGTCGTTCACAAAAGCTCCCTTACTTTAACCGCAACATTTCATAGTCCTGATATTTACAGTAAAATGGCCTCTTGGCCCCATCCCAAAGCCCAACCCTGATAACAAACTAAAATACTGTAATTTCACTACGTTGGTGTCTGAACTGCCAACTCTCAGTGTCTCCTACCTCTCAAGGCTTTTGTGAAGTTATGAGGCAAAGGACAACACACAAAGCCTCAAACCTTTGCAAATAAACATACACGATACAAATATACGACAGCCAACAAATATGTGTGGTTTCACAACTCTTAGCAAACGCATGCACAAAACATTTCCCCCCCAGCCTTGATAACAAAAAAGTATCCTTGTGTTGAAGTACAGTCTATAGGAATGTTAACTCACTGCAGTTGTAGGTGTTTGCTGATTCTTTTTTTAAAAAAAATATTCTGTGTATCATTACTGTATATTAATAACAGACCAGTGATGACAAGTAGTGACTGGGTGTGGTTAAATAGAAAACAGGAGTTGGGGCTTGTGATAGCGCCATTTTTTCCTATGTATGAAGAAAGCTGTTTATTTCAAGGGAATTACTTTTGAGTAATGCACGTCAAAGCCAACCAGTTGTGTTTTATTTTAGAGGGGGGCGGGGTTGGCAAAGAGACCTTGACCCCTAGGAGTTGGCTCCTGTGATCTTGACTTAGTTTGCTTTTCCAGACAAAATGGGAGATTCCTAGGGCCAAGCTGCTGGAGCGTACTTAACGTGGCAGCAAAATGAGGCTCCTTGGTAAAGGTAAAGGACCCCTGGGTGGTTAAGTCCATTCAAAGTTGACTATGGGGTTGTGATGCTCATCTCACTTTCAGCTGAAGGAGCCGGTGTTTGTCCACAGACAGCTTCCCGGGTCACGTGGCCTGCATGAATAAACCATTTCTGGCACAAGGGACACCGTGACGGAAACCAAAGCGCACGGAAATGCCATTTACCTTCCCGCCACAGTGGTACCTATTTATCTACTTGCAGTGGTGTGCTTTCAAACTGCTAGGTTGGCAGGAGCTGGGACAGAGCAACGGGAGCTCACCCCATCGCGGGGATTCGAACTGCCGACCTTTTGATCGCAGGCCCAAGAGGCTCAGTGGTTTAGACCACAGCGCCACCACACCCCAGGCTCCTTGGTATCACACCATTGAAGCACAGGATACAGCTGACACTGGGTTCGCAGTCCTGCTATGCATGAAACTCAATCCTGCAGGCCAGAAGGTTCCTTAGGTACTCAGTGGGGGGAAGCAGCTTCTAGTTCATGGAAGTTTCCATGCCTGCTCTTGTCTGTCTGTCTGTCTGTCTGTTTTAAAAAAATACCACCTTTGTTGGGAAAGCTGAGCTGACCGCAGTGTGTGTGTTTGTGTGTGTGTGCTGTTGCCTTCCTTCTTTCTCGTCATTCTTTTTCAAAAAATTTCCATCAGTCTTTTTCAGTTTTTTGCATTTTTTATTCTGCTCTGCCAGACTTCTCTCCTCTCCCTCCTCCCTCTCTCTCCTCTCTCTCTCTCTCTCTCTGTGTGTGTGTGTGCTTGTGAATGCTTAGCATTTTCCCCTCCCCTCTTTGCAAACCTCGGAAGCCATGCCAGTGGCTGGCTGACACCTTTGCCTTCCACGCTGTCAACAACAACAAACTTATTTATTTGCATAGCCCACAGGCCGTTGCATTAAAAAAAAACAACATATTACAAGATACTAATAAAAGCCATATCATAAACCAATAAAATGAGCTGTCATAGAAAGGATACATTCAGATGTGAGGATTGCCAAGTACATTTTCCTCCTTTATAATGCTAGCGCTTCTCCCTTACCTGTTGTGCTATGGAACTGCGGCTTTCGGACTGATACGTTTGCTGTGTCATGTAAATTTCATTCACAGCCAGTGGATGTGGTGTCAGACGACAGCGGATGCCATTGGCATGTCACCACCTGCTCCCCTTTTAGGTGCACATGGAAACGGGGACGGAAGCCATATGTTGGCATAGTGCCCCCAATTTTGGTTCCGTGATTTTCAGGTTAACAGGGTTACAAACAGATCACCTCCCCCCCCACCTGGAAGCATGTAACACAGAAGTGAGCTCTAAACTTCCTCTAGGTTTTCACAGAGCCTCCAAGTGTCCCTATTTTCCAGGGACAGTCCCAGATTTACAGAAACTTCTGATTGATCCTGGAATAGCCCACTTCCCTCCTCCTATTTCCATTGGAGAAATGTTGGAGGCTATGGGGTTAGCCAACCCCTGAGCCACCTGAAGACAGAGTTGTATATGGAAAGTTTCTATTAATGTTTAATGTTAATTATGTTTTAAATATGTTGGAAGCATCCAGAGTGGCTGGGAAACCCAGTCAAATGGGCGGAGTATAAATAAATTATTATATTATTATATTATTATTATTATTATTATTATTATTAAAGAGGACACCTCTATTTTCATCAGAGAAATGTTGGACAGTATGCAAGTGGTTTTTTTTTTTTTATGTTGTGTGAAAGATAATACAAAATGTGAAAATTACCAGGTAAGGAGATATCAGGAAAACAGAACAAAGTAGTGTGAGAATGCGAATGCAGTCTCTTTGGTCTCGAATTTGTCAGTGGAATGTATTTGTTCACGCTCCCTCCCATTACAGCCTGCACAGAATCGAGCCTGTGACCTTTTTCGGCGTTAAGACATTTGGAGACATTTACGTTCTAGAAGGGCTGGTGGTTTGTTTGGAAAACAGGCACTTCAGAGGGGTATTTATTGAGCAGGAACGTTTTGTTTTGCTTCTCTCTTTTATTTTATTTTTTTGGTAGTTACGTACATGCTTGGTCAGGACTGACAGCATGTTTTCCTGTTGTTGGCTGCCTCTAGTTTCCTTTTGTTGGAATGCCTAAACGAAGCTTTGAAGTGCGAAAACAATTGTGACAGTCTTTTACCATTCACCAATTTGTTTGGAGGCTTCTCAGTGTTCTTAATATTCAGATTCAGTTGAGTGACTCAGGCCATCCAGCCCTATTTTTTTCCAGAAAGAGAGAGAGAATGATGAAACATTGTCTACTGTATTAGAGCATGTTGAGAGCAGAACCAAGGGAATATATGTTTGGGATTTCATTCTAATTGACAGTAAATAGCCGTGGGACTCGGATGCCACAGCTGTCTCCTATTAGATCACTGTTCAGATTATCAAGTAAAATAATCTGCCCTGACTTCTGCACAGTAGTAGGCGGCAGAGGCAAACAAACAGAAAGGGAACAGGGAGAAAGGAGAAACATTAGGCACTCCCCAAAAATGCCTCTGGGGTGAATTATGTTGATAGCTTGCAACCGAAAAATGGGCCAGAGCACAGCCATGTTAAAGCAGCCTGTCACTACACTTAATACTCAACGCTTCGGTATTTGAGTCACAAGCACAATTGAGCGCTTGTAACTGACTGGCTGTCAGCTTTAGTTCAGCAGGTCAAGGTGCATGGAGAGAGGACCTGACTATCCTCTCTGTTTGCCGGGTCTCTGCGCACTAGT
Source organism: Lacerta agilis (assembly GCF_009819535.1). Lineage (NCBI taxonomy): Eukaryota > Metazoa > Chordata > Lepidosauria > Squamata > Lacertidae > Lacerta > Lacerta agilis. Next base: position 79,543,446 of record NC_046315.1, on the reverse strand, counting down.
TCTGAGGATTGGTGAACATCAGGGGCAGCCCCATGCTGCTTTAAATCCACATTAGCGTTCATCAAAAACACCCTTTGACTCGGCTACAGTTTAGCTCCTTTCTAAAGCTTCCCTGCTTTTTTCGTGGCATCCGAACGGCTTCCGCTTGCCGTAGCAGAAGTGAAGCAGGAAGGGGGCTTTTTGTTGCAAACCTTTTCCACGTGCAGCCGGGCCTCTCGAGGACATACTAAGCTTCCCGTCCTTGGCACTGCGCCTTTTTGCAAATCCCCACGCATTTCCAAAAAACCCCCAACAAAAACTCTTGAAAGGCATGTAAGGAGCAGTTTTTGTTACGCAGGAGGTGTGAGGTGACATGTGCCAGGGCCCTCGAAAGCTTTCCCCTCAATATGTATAGGGGCAGCAGGTATTGAACTATCTAGGCAAGGTCCTCTGCTGTTCTTTATTACAGGGACAAAAAGAGTAAAAAGAAATGCCCTGAACTCAGTCACTTCAGTAGCTTATGGGTAACGAAGGAAAAATACAGAAAGCCAAAATTAAGCGGCTCCTCTTCACCTTTGCTTTAAACAGCTAGGGACAGATTAACATACCCTCCAATGTTTCTCCAATGAAAATAGGGACGTCCTATTTTAAATAAAAATATCATGATTACCATTAATATTATGATATTAATGGTAATCATGATATTTTTATTTACACCCTGCTCATCTCACTGGGTTGCCCCAGCCACTCTGGGCTGCTTCCAACATATATAAAAACATAAGAAAACATTAGACATAAAAAACCTTCCCTATACAGGGCTGCCTTCAGGTGTCCTCTAAAGGTTGTATAGTTACTTATTGCCTTGGCTCAGTGGTCACATAACAGTCCAGCATCAAACCAGAAACTGGGATGGCTTTTGTAAATCTGCGCCTGTCGTTGGAAAATAGAAACACTTGTGGGGTCTGGATTGAGACCCTAAGCACTTAAAAGATTTTGGTGCTCCCAGATATATCTAATATTTATCCTCTATAATAAAGTGCAAGTGTCTCTGCGTCCAGTCCCTGTGTCCGTGGCATTGCACTACTGCGCATGTGCCCCACGGACAGCCGTTGGGACTTGGAGCGCAGAGACTTCGGGTGGACGGGCGAAACTGTTGAAGCGGCGGGTGCGCACTTGCGTGGACTTACTTCTAAGCGGCAGCGGCCGTTACAAGTGGCGGCGGGCGAGCGATGTCAAGCGAGAGCTGCTAGGTTGTTAGAAAAAACACACGAGATAAGCGAGAGCCGCTCAGTCAGCTCTGCGCATGTCCCCGACGTTGCTAGGGCAACAGTTTGACCACATATGTTCTAGCGCCCGTTAATTTAACGGGGTTAATGTACTAGTAAACTAGTAAACCATAAAATAAAATTTTATTTTTCAAAATGAAACGAAACCTACCGTAAGATGTATTTGTATAATGTCTACTTTTGTTCAGCTGCACCATATCGCAGATATTGGTATCTCAAAGTTTCATGCAAGCACTGTGTGTCAAAATACGGTCCATGGTAAATCTGGCAATGGGAAAATTTCTGGGGTGCTCCCCTTCTCTTGATGTCCTAGACCCACACATATTTTAAGGGTGAATCCAGCCCTGTAGACAGCAAATGGTTGTTGGTTATGTAAGCTCTGTGTGAACTGTCCCCTGTATAATATTTCAGGACTGGCTCAATACAAAACAAAGAGCAATTTGTTACTGTTTCACCCACCGTGAAATCTGGATCCACCTTTTTAATTGTTCTAGATTTCCTCCGAGACCAAAGATCTGTACTTCGATGTTCACTTGCTAAATTAATTTGTAGGCCACAGAAAACCTACAGCCAAAAATTTGGAGGTTTTCCTTCTAATCTGACTCAGAATGGAAGAGGAAGGAAGCCTGAGGTAAGGGTTCAAATGTGGCAGCAGAAAGAGGTAGCTAAAGCATGATGGGATGCAGCAAGGTGTGGCCACATTATCATATACTTTCCAGTTATTTGGTGAGAATCCCACTACTAGTAGTAAAGCAACTGGAATATATGTGCTTTGTAGAAGGGCAGTTTTTTTAGTGGTGGTAGTTATATTCTGCAGTAATTCTGGAAAATCCTCAGCTCTGTATTACTTGTTAGTTTTATGAAGTTTTTATTATTATAAAAAAATCCATTTTTCAGCCTGAAAACGAGCCCATGTTTTCATCCATTTAAGAAAATGAATAAAATAATTGTATTAAAGGGATATTGATAATAGACGAGAATTTGATGTAAAACCCAGTAGAAAAGCATTTGAATAAAAACACTTTGGAGGGGGCTGGGGGTTGGACGACAATACATGAAACAATGTCATTATTTAATATGAAGTTAATTGGTAAAAAGAAAGAAAGAAGTTCAGTGGAAATTCTATTGGAAAGAAAGAAAACGAATAAAGCATAACAGAACAGCAATAAATACAAGAGTTAAAAACTAGAGCTAGCTAGAAAAATACAGTAGAAGGGATAAACAAAACCACCTAGTCAGAAAATCATCAGAGATGGAGCCAATCAAGCTTTCTGAAGAAAGGAGTCCTGCAACCTAAGTGGGGAGCCACAAACAAAAAGGCCCTATCCTGTTTCCCAGTTCCTGGAGCTTTTGCTGGCCGTAGATCATGGAGCAAGACCTCAGATGACGGTCTGGAGGGGGGGGGCAATCTCAAATGAGGGAAGGCAGTCACTCAGATAACTTGGTCCCAAACCCAATGGAGCTGGCAGACAACAGGTATAATTGAACAGACAGAAAATAGATAAGCAGATACAATTATATAAGGAAGTAACTGAAGAACAGGATTTTTAAATTATTTATTTCAGCAATATCATTTCAGCAGCATCATTTATTTCTAGCCAACAAGAAGGGATTGGAATCTCTGCCTTCATATTTGGTTTGGTTTTGGGGGGGGGGTGGAAAATATGAGATGTGCAAAACTAGGAGCGGCTTAAAATATGAAAACATGGAAAATTGTATTATGGAAGCCATCAGTGTTTCCTTAGTTAATACCTCTCTCATTCTGAGAGCCAGAACAGTACAAATAATTAATAAAGATAATGTAGAGAGCTAAACCACAGAAGAGAGAAGAAATTAGGGATCTATGATCCATGGAAAGTATTCTATCACTTCAAAGCTGTTTTAAGTGTCCCTGTAATTCTTGGTTTAACTGTAGCAATTTATTCCAAATAATTGGTTGCTGTGAGACACTTTCAGAAAGGATGAAAACCTCCATCAGGGGCTGAAATAACACATTGTTGAGTATTTTAAACATTAGACAATTAGAACTAGAAATAACAGTGTCACAGTACCAATGACTAATATTGCAGGATGAATACATTAAATTCAGAGGTCAGCTACAGAAAATTAAATGGGGTCACATTAATATTCATGAAATAAACCATTATTGTGAATTAAGTATGGTAATCAGTTACAGCATATCATTAAGGATGTCACAGAAGCCTCTTTAATAGTGCAGAGATGATACAGGTTATACATAGTAATAGCTGTACAGTATCTATTTTGGAACAGAATTGAAGCAGAAGATAATGGCTATTTAAGTATGACACGAGTATTAAGTTTTATAGTTGATGGTGTTACATTTTGAACTCTAAACCTCTATAGTAACTGGAGTGATGTGGATTACTGTTGCACCACGTAGTTTAGAAATACCATTAGGTGGATGGTACTGTAACAGAAAACTGCTGCCTTAAAAAATATAAAAAAGATAGTGGTCGTAAAGAATGATAAATTCTGCTTATGGCAATGATAAATTTAATCATATCAGGAAAAGAATTTTTTAGGTTTTTTAACGAGTCCGTCATTAAAGGTTTTCCCCTGCTGAATTTCTTATGAGTTCCATGAAACGGGGAGAAAGCTGTTCAGGAGCTGGACCTGTGCAGACTTCTGACAGCTGTTAATCTAGGGCAGGGATTCATTTACCTGTGGCTGAAATCCTACTCATCTCAGGGGGACAAATGGTCATCCTGGCCTGAGTTCATTAGAGTCACAGTCCAACAACACAGGATCACATACACACCCCAATCCAGTAGGACTATGGGAAAAATTAAGCTGATCCTATTCATTTAGTTCTAGCTCTAATAGACAAAATCAAAACTGACAGCTCGGCCTACACTTAAGAGTTCTCAAATAACTCAGCTGTGAAATTGTGGTTTTCGCAACAAAAATATCTAACTTGCCCCTCAGATCAGCCTCCATATCTGAGGACTGGAAAGTAACCAATGTAACACCATTAAAAACAAAGGAATCCAGGGGATATCCTAGAATTTACAGGCTGGTTAGCTTAGCTTCTGTTTCAGGAAAACTGGTGGAAGTATTGCTAAAGACAAAATAATGAAGCATATAGAAGAACAAGTCTTGCTGAAGCAGAACCAGCATGGCTTTTGCAATGGCATGTCTCTTCTGGCCAATTTATTGGAGTTCTTTGAGAGTGTCAACACCTGATAGAGATGACTGGCATAGTGGACTTTCAAAAAGCATTTGGCAAGGTACCTCACCAAAAATGTGGGTAAGGTTAGGAAGGTAAGGATCAGGAAATAACCAGAAAGTAAATAGTAGGAACAAGAGGGCAGTTCTCTGAATGGAGGGCTGCAGAGAGTAGAGTCAGTCCCCTAGGGAATAGTATCTGTATCTGTGCTTTTTAACTCTCAATCTCGATTTAGGGATGAGCAGTGAGGCATCCAATTAGGCTGATGATGCAAAATTGTTAAGGGTTGTTAACACAAAAAGAGATTGAGAAGAGCTCTAAACTGACCAAATGGGCAGTAAAATGGCAAATGCAGGTCAATGTAAATAAGTGTAAGGTGATGCATGTGTGTGGGTGTGGGTGTGGGTGTGGGTGGGTGGGTGGCAGGGGAAATCATAATTTCACATATATGTACATGGCGTCTGAACTTGTGGTAGCTGACCAGGAACAAGACCTCAGGGTGGCAATGGGTTGCACAATAAAGATGTCAACCTGGTGTATGGCAGTTGAGAAAAGGGAAAATAACATACTAGCAATCATTTGCGAAAGATCCGAAAGTCAAACTGCAGATATCGTAATGCATAACTACAGTTACAGACTGTACAGTTCTGGCTGCCTCACCTCCAAAAGGATATTGCAGCGTTGGAAAAGATTCTGAAGCGAGCAACCACAATGATCAAGGCAGTGGGATCAAGGGGGTGAATAGCAATGAAAGTGAATGTTGAAAGGTTCAGGACCGTTCAAAGAAAGTGCTTTGTTAATTAAATTAAACTTTGGAATTTGCTCCCGCAGGAGATCATGTTGGCCATCAGCTGAATGGCTTTAGAATAGGATTGCAAAAAAATCATGATGGGTGAGGCTATCAATGGCTACTAGTGATGATGGTTATGCTCTGCTGTGCTCTGTCTCCACAATCTGCCTCCACTGGCATGCTTCTGAATGCCTGTTGTAGGAGGGGAGAGGGCTCTTGAGCTCAGGTTCTGCTTGCAGATTTCCCATAGGCATTTGATGATTACCTGATCTAGTAGGTTCTTACTATGTTCTGAGTGGAAGTAGGCAACATAAGAAGTTAAATCTTATTGAGCTCGATAGGGATGACTCCCAAGTAAGTGGGTGTAGGGATGTAGCCTAAATTGGTTAAGAGCCCAGCCCTCTTCAGCAAGATGGGATCTCTTTAACCAGAATTGTTTACAAATCCTAAAAGCGCGGTGACTCACTGCAGCTACTGGGTGGCGAATAACAGGAATTTTGCACATGCTCTGAAGAACTATTCTTCAACTATTCTTCAGAGTTCATGCACTGAAAACTGGTTCTGCACTTGACTCCTGTTGCTTTCTGGTTCAGATTAAGCTCTGAATCTTTCCTATGACAGTATTTGTGGCACTGGCCTGCTAATTCAGAATTGATTTATTTTAAATATAGGGGGGCGACAGATTCATTTAACTAGTCCCGCCAGCTGAAGCTCTCACAAACACTTGTGCTAGCAACACAACAGGGATTTCCCCTTTCTCCACCCCTCCCCATGCTCCCCACCCCAAAAAATGGCTTGGGTTGGGGGGCGAATCCCCAGAGTAGTGCACAATGGGAAGAGAGGGGGTCAGCTTTCCATTGGGGAAGCACAAATTCTTCTACTGACAGAATGCTTGTTAACAGCATGATGTTGAATTTCTCCCAATGAAAGTAATGTTAGTAACTACAGCTGTTGGAAATTGCTGTGTTTTGTGTCTTAAAACTCTCCAAACAGATGGGTAAAAAGTAGGCTGTGGTCCACTGGTGGTTCATTGGCTTATTTCCAGTAGGCCATCTGGTGGTTGCTATAGATATTTTTGGAAAAGGATGCTGGACATCATATATTGTTCAGCACGAATGCATGGATCACTGAACACAGGAACAATTTGTGCAAATGAGTTATGCCTGAATTGCTAAGAAATTCCGAGTACGCACCTTTGCCTTGAAAATTTCAGATATATTGGTGGACTGTGGAGATCTGGAGAAGGTGGGGGCATAGACGACACAAGTCAGTCTTGCCCCTGCCGTAAAAATGCTTTTCATATTACATTTGAGTTTTCATTTACAGTAATCCTCTTTCGTCAATAGAGGAACAGCCACTGCCTATCCTCCTGGGACTACTTCGGATTCAGTACAAAGTACCATAGCAACATGAAATACTCTGTCCAAAATAAAATAAAATAAAAATAAAAATTAGTTAGCTGTAGGGGAGATAGGATATTGCCAAGGCAGCTGCTGGGAAATATATTTGTATACATATTATTGCACATAATCCCTTAATTTTGAGCTTGCATTTGGTAGGGATCAGAGCGGGATTGGAAAGATATGGAACATAAGGAGAAAAGAATGGATGGATAGATTCTACTTGAAATGAAATGACCTATTAGAATTTACTAATAACTGAAAAAGAAGTATTAAACCAAAGAGCTGAATGGTCTACAGACAAAAGCTTTAATTTAAATTCAACCAGGGGCCTTTCCAAGCCCTATAAAGGTTGGTTTTAAAAGCCCAGAGGGTTCACTTAAAAAGAAAAACCACACACATAAGGGAAAGGGCTGGCAAAATTTAAACTCTGAAAATGCTTGTTCTTTTGACCACTTTATGGATAATGCAGCTGGTTAAACTACACTGCAATTACAGTATCTCTGCATCTGGAGGCAGAACATTAATTAATTCAAGCACCGACTCTGCAAACAACAGTGGATCCCCACATGCAATGTCTATGAGTCAAAGAAAGGTTGGGGAGCCCCCCCCAAACTATCTACTATTAATTCAGTTTATTCTAACATGCAGCTACACACATTTTGTACAATGTCAATAAAGTAATATTTCTTTTTCGGTTGGGCATGTGGGATTTAAGGAGCTAGGCAGTTTCTAAAGGAAAGAAAGAAATAGATTAAAAAAGATAAAAAGAAATAGAAAATGAAGATGAATACTGATTCCTTTCAAATTGTCATAACCTTATCTTAGTAGCATATTATGGGACTAATTACCTGACCAGTCAACAGCATTTATTGGCTCATATGAACTCCAATTAAACAAGATGTGAAGGCATACAGTCATTATGTACCAGTACAAAACAAGCACAGTACAAAAGGTTTGCATCTTTGTGCCACAGTACGATTTGTAACATTGTGCTGAACATGTTAACTATTTCTTTTGTTTTGGGACGGTCAGATTGTCAACACCTGCACTTGGATATTGTGCAAGCCTCCGAAAAAGAATTCTTTTACACCACATCTGCTCTCTTGCTTTAGCCGTATCTTTGGTTGTGTGCTCTCCTGTTTTTAATCCAGAAGATCACTGATGCCCTCGGATCCCATTCAGTAAACGGTGGGCCATTGTGATAGATACAAAGGTGTTCATTTTCTGAATCAGCTGCTGATCTATATGAAGCGGATGCCTGTGCTGATGATGTTGGAGGAAAGCAAATACGTTTCCTTCTCTTAAGCTTCTAGCTAATGAATATGTTACAGACTTTAAACCATATGTTACAGACTTTAAATCTAGCCCTCACTTGCCTGTACAATAAGCCCTCAACTCACACAGGGGACAGGGCCTAAAGCCAAAATTACATATAGTCAAAACACACTGGGGCCAATGGCAGGTGGGCTTGCCAAAGCCTTTTCTCCCGGACAGGCTCACTGCAGTCTGTAAGTTAACTTCACCCCTAAAAAGCTGAGCCATTTTGCTTCTTGTTTTGTTTGCTTCTATTTCTTCTCTCTCGCATCTCCATTCACCCTGTAAATATTTCCTGCATGAATAAAGCATTTGAACTTCAGAAACCGCAACCTAATTCACCCAAGTTGCAAGGTCTGCCAACAGATGAAAAATTCAGCATCAACACTAAGAGAACAACTTAGGCCTGGTTGCACAGTTAGTTCTCTCATTCAACAGGCAGCTTTGCAAATCATAGGACAGACACTCAACTCTCCGTTGAGCTGTTTGTGTAGACCCTGTGTCCTTCCTTCTCCAATTCTTAGGTTCTCTTTTTTTCAATCATATCAGCATCTCTTTTGTGACATACTACAGTTCCCGAGATGCCAGGAGCTTTGCTCCTGCATGCTTTCATGTGTTTTGAATTTCACCTATCCTGGCGAACAAGTCCTTGAAGAAGATGCACATCAGATGATGAGACTTCAGGAAAGTTCAGTTAAATAGAAAGCAACATTTCAGAGAAACTTCCAGAATGGGGTAAGGTCTCTTTCTACTAGGCCCAACAGACTGCAAGGCTTTAGGACTCAGCTACACAGCTGCAAATAAAGCATTTTAAGTGTGTTGTAAAGTACAATATACAAACGTTACACTAGATGGCGACAGTAAACTATGGCAAATTCGATGTGTTTTTCAAAGCATTAAAAAAACCATTTTCGCAGCATTTTTTATTTGTGTGTAGATTCCACCTTACATACTGAACTAAGTAAGCCTTGTTGTTGTTTAGTCATTTAGTCGTGTCCGACTCTTCGTGACCCCATGGACCAGAGCACGTCAGGCACTCCTGTCTTCCACTGCCTCACGCAGTTTGGTCAGACTCATGTTGATAGCTTCGAGAACACTGTCCATCCATCTCGTCCTCTGTCATCCCCTTCTCCTTGTGCCCTCCATCTTTCCCAACACCAGGGTCTTTTCTAGGGAGTCTTCTCTTCTCGTGAGGTGGCCAAAGTATTGGGGCCTCAGCTTTAGGATCTGTCCTTCCAGTGAGCACACAAAATTGAAGGACGTGTAGATATATTGATATTAATAAGTTTGCACCCTGGACCTTATTCCAGACAGCATCATAAATAACATGGGTTAGAGGCAACAGCTATGCAGTTTTTGGAGCAGCCATTTTGTGATGGTCCCCCCATTAACATTTTGTATGCCATAACAATGAACCAAACCTGCAACATACATTTCATGGCTGGTAGCCATTTTGTAGAGATGGGGCAAATTCTAGTCCCACAAAATACAACCTGGAGTGAGGGATCATCTTCATAGTTTCACTTTGTGGGGAAAGTGAGTCACAGTACCCAGCTATAAGTAAAAGAAGGGAGATAATACACTCAAATGCTATGGGATCTCAATTCCCCAGTCTTTTAAAGGTACCTCTATTTTTCTTGCTCCTTCACTGTCCTTTCCATTCCTCCAAATATCCCATCTTTCCTTCTTTCTCTATTTTTTCTTCCTTCCTGTTTCTTTTCCTGTTAGTTCTTATTTTCCTTTGCCTCAATCATGTTCTTTATCATTATTATTTTGGTTGCTACAAAAAGTTTGAGGGTGGGCAGTGTGTTGGCTGCTTGTGCAGTAGGAAAAACAAAAACTTAGAATAAACCCTGTACCGCTGATAGGTGAAGGTCAAAATGTATCAATCATAGAAGCAAATCCTTAAGAGCTTTTTTTTTTTTGCAATCTCTAATCAAAAGGAGAGTTGTGTCGTTTCACTGCAGACCTCTATGTGATTTCACTGGTAATACCTGACATCCCCACAGCCGCAGATGCATATAGCAAGAATCATATTGGCCATATTGATCACAGTGATTTGTCATTATTTGACAGTATCCCTGAAACTTGGAAATAAGGTTGGCATTTAAATTGAAAGTCTACTAAAGAATAGCTTCCGAACCGCATCAGTCATGTTACTTTTAGACACTGAAATCTGTGTTGTGCTCAGTTTTCCATGGTGATTAGTTTGAGCACATGTGTTGAGAAGAGATACTTACTGGAAGCTAGGCTTGTCCGTGTTGTGGGAAATGGCAGCTCTTAGGACTTCAGGTGAAATTTTCACTGTGCGAAACCAACGTAGTAAGTCACTTTTAGATAAGCCCACCATGTTAAAAAAATAACAAAAACAACAACAACACATTTCTGGTGCAAATTATATCTTGCCTTTCTTATTTATTTATTTATTTATTTATTTGGTGTGTGTGTGTGTGTGTGTGTGTGTGTGTGTGTGTGTGGTTTTTCATATAGTCTATGAAAAACCCAAATCACAATATTTGAATCACATTAAATCTTCTAATTTGCTGCAGTAATGATTTAGGATTTTAATTACAAGCTTGAAAAACACATTTAGAACATAGTTGGGGAGGGGGGGACCCTGGAATGTTAATTTGTCCTTTAACATTCATTGAAAGCAATATGTCCAATGTAATTACAGTGCATGTCAAATAACCCACTACTTTATTTTTTTCAAAAATGTATGATCCATTAATTTGCTTAAGAAGACTTGCCATCTGCTACAGATTGTTTTCCCCCTTTCTTCCTTCTAGTATCATCATTATGTTCCAACAGTAAGATACGTTATAAAGCGATCCCGTTCATTTTCTTTAATTTGTGTTTTCATGATGTTTTGCCATTAAGTCTTTTCTATGGCGTTCATATTCCCCCCCCCCCAAGGCTCTTACATTCAGGGTCATTGAGTATCTATTTCGCAAAACAGGACAAATGTGATTCAAAGTCAGTTTTGTTATAATTGCAATGGACGTGAAATCAATGATGAGCACTCTAGCTTGTATTTCCTGCAGAGACAGCATCACATAATTTCTCGGATACCTTTTTTAAAAGTACTCATGCTGCTCATATAATAATGAACTGCCTACTTGCAGCTAAATGCAAGCTTTCTAATGCCCTTATGCCATTCCCTTAATCACCAGGCAATAGTGTTTTACAAATATTAGAAATGTAGCACAGAGTAAATTTGAGTCTAATGAGATTACATCCTTATTGGACTTGGTTAGATATTACAGTGAGAGAGTGGATATAATTATACATTTTCACATCTTAATAATCCATAAATCTCATTACAATTTGAATCTTCCATTCCTGAAAGAATATAAAGACATTTATTTTCTTTGAATGCTTTAGGAAAATGGCTCCTCGTCAGCCAAACAGTGGCTTCCTCAGGCAAAAATGACAGGCAAATGACTCAACTCACTCTGAAAATATGACTTCTATGGAGTTATTCTTCAGCACTTCTCCACTGGGCCAGGGGTGTTGGAAAGCATTGATTTAATACCACAATATACTTGCTACCTGTATGCCCCAGTGTGTGGTAAATCCTTCATTTTTTTGTCTCTTTTGTGTGGATATTCACATGCAGCAGAATGAGATGGGAATAAGCTGGTTGACGCTGAGATGAAAGGAATACACTTAAAACAACAACAACAACAACAACAACAACAACAACAACAACAACAACCATTTTGCTATGCTAACACAAGCAAATTCGCTTGCAGGCAGAAAAGTAGCACAGCAGGGAAAGTGATCCTCTGGCCTTACCAGGCCACATGATATCTGCTTTAAGCAAGACATTTTGCTACCTGAGGTGAAGGACAAATTGGCTTCATTCCTCCCCATTCCATATACAAAGCTGACCACACTGACAGTATGATCTTACTTTGTCACTAGCAACAAGGCAGCACATCTGAGGGCAGCAGAGTCACTTCTGGGACACTGGCCACCTCTGTCTCCAACACACTGCTGCTGCTGTCCCCCACCTCAGCATCCAACTAACATGTCCCGCCAACAAAAAGATTCATGCTTACACAATGGAGTCCCCCCCCCCGACATGAGCTATGCCTTCCCTGAATCTGATCCAGAGTGTCTGGGGGAACCCTTGGAACAGATTTTTTTTTAATGTGCACCCCACCACCGCGACCATTCCATTGTAACTATCCAACCTCCCAAAATTTCAACACCTCTTGCGATGGTTTGACCCCTTTCCATTTCAACGGCACAAATTCTACAAACACCCTCCCATATCTCCTCAAAATCATTTCTCTTGCATATTCCCCGTCTTACCTTAATTGCACATGTTAATTTATCATTAATAGCTATATCCCACGCCTCTTTATACCATTATTCCATTTTATATTCTGCTTGCCCCTTCCTCTTCCTAGCTATAATAATTCATGCAGCCGTCAATAAATTTGTGAGCAAGTCCTTCATAGCTTCTGAACCTTCCAGCCCAACGCAAATTGATAATAATGCTACCTCTGGACTTTTGGTCAGCTTTAACCCAGTGATTTCTGTTATCTCCTTAAACACCCTTTGCCATTTTATTTTATTTTATTACATATTTACACCCCCACCAATGTGAACATAATTCCCTGTTTCCTGACATCCCCTCCAACATAACACTGAACATTCCTTGCTTATTCGATTTAACCTGACTGATGTTAAACACCATCTCCAAATTAATTTATAATAATTTTCTTTTATTCTTATAGACAACATTTTAAATGTACAATTCTCCCATATTCCCCCCCCAGCTTTGACTATCTATCTACCCTGTTGTCTCCTTTTCCCACATCTCTTTTAATTTGTCTTCTTGATCTTCCATTTCTACTAATATTTTATAAATGTCACTGGAACAGATTTAGGAGGCATGGCAGGTGGCTGGAAGCTCCATTGGGCCAGCATAAATCCTTATGTTGATGCAATGCGCTAGTTAGCACTACACTGAAACCAACCCTACATTTCCAACACCGCCTAAGAGGGAAAGAGACATGGCTGCCCTGTCGCATCTTGTTTGGCACATTATTCCAGTGTTTTTCATTGCACAGAAGACCTCCCCAAGGGTGTCAAATTCAGGCCGATGTGGAAGGCTCCCTCACACAGGGCACTGAGCTGAGGCAGCAAAGATCGATAATTGACAAGATCCATTTGGGGGCGCCAAGTTTTGGCCTTGCACAGGGCGCCATCTTGCAAAAGATTACCCAAGTCTGCCCCTGCTCCTCAAGCAGAGCAATCTCCCCACTGCAGGCATTCAGCACATAAGACATAGGACGTGCAGGCTCTTCCACTTTCCCCCTTGTGTTAATCGTAAACATGGGGAGAGAATGTGTGAATCAGTCTGCAGGTGCAGGTAGAACTGTAATAATAAAGTCTGTCCATAAGAGATTATGTAGGTTTACCCATAGGAACAATGCAACACCCTAAAAAATGAAAGATGCTGTGGAATGAATGAATGAATGAATGAAACTTTATTTGCATTAGCCATCGGCCATAGCAACAAAAGAGCATTGCAATATATACAGAACAAAATTAAAAGTTGATTGTAATAAAACACAGTTTAGGGTCCTGAATCAGCAAACAGTGGACCTTATTCTGATTGCCCCTTTGCTGTCATCTGCTTCTCTTGATCTGCCAGGAGAAAAGACACTGTGGCAGTGGTTGGACGGGACACAATAAAAGAGGGGTGATAATCTTGTTCCTCACGTCTTTGTAAAGAGTGCACGCCTGGAGGGCATATGCCACTGATTCGGTGCTGCCATCTCCACGGGGACATAAACATTTTTCGTGGTGAATCTGTTGGAATCGTCCCTCAAGTACAACCAAGGGCAGTACATTCAGTCTTGCGAGGGTAAAAGCATGTCTATATTTTGGAATGACTAGGTTGTACAGATAGGGTGCCAGAGGATCAAAGTGGGAGGATGGAAAATGGTCATACCATGGACAAAATTTCTTTATTGTGGCCAAGTTGTTCTGACACTCGGTATCATTTAGGCACTGGCAAATTAGACTGTTTGCTTTACTATAACCCACGGTGAGTAACTGTTGAACCGGAAGATGCTACAGATGTTGTCTTTGAAATTATTGAAGGACATCATTAACACAGAGACACACAGAGAGAGACAATTTATGTACTTTAGGTAAAACATTACTTAAAAGAAAATGACCGGATGATGTTATGCAAGAGTTTTAAGGTTTCAAATCTTTAAATCATAGGTCCATCTACTCCGGATCACTACAGAAGCCGTCTCAATGCTTCAGGGAACCTCAGACGCCGACCCTGAAAACAATAGACTTCCTTTATAATTTGTTCCCTTCATCTGGTGTTCAGTGGCATACTGTTTCTGAACTATGACATTTAGCTGTCACAGCCATTAATGGACATCCTCCATAGAGATGTCACCAAAGTTCACCCTTCGATTCAGAACAAAACCCCAGCAGCTAGTGATGCCCGGGATGTTCATCTTTCTGGGGTTCAGATATGCATTTCTTGGCTTCGTAATGCTCCCCCCAAACAGGCATTACGAGCCTCAGTTTATTCTCCAGTGCAGATGCCGTAGCTCTCGGTTTTACTTGGATTACTGCTGCTGCTGCTACTGTTTTCTTTCTGTAGACCAGCACGCTGCCTGTGCCATGGGAGATTTTTATTTATTTATTTGTACTTGAAAGCAAATATGCAGGACTCCGAACTGGGATGGAGCAGCAGCACCGGAAGTGGAGGTATTTAACCGTTTCCCCATGCCATTTCTCCGATCTGCATCATCCTTCCAGCTGCCATCTTGGAACGGGCAGCTTACTGGGCTGGAGGACCCAGGTACTTGAAAGCACTTAAAAATATGATTTAAGGTAATTGCAGCGGACATGGAAAATGATACTTATCTGAAATAATTAAAAGAAAATTTCCAAACAAATCTTTAAAAAATAACAACGGAGAATGCACCGGGCTCATTTATTTAGTTGTTGTTGTTGTTTTTGCCTTTGAAGCTTAATTTGACGAGACCCGAAAACCCATCATCCTCATCTTCACTTTCCATACCTTTTGTCAAATATCATAGCAACAGCTGCCCTCGTTACTAAGGGGGTGCCTTAGGCTAAAGGAGGCATCTGCTCACTTACAGCCTCAGATCAGATGACAAATGGTAAACAGGAATCTTGGTACTTAGCAAGGTCAGAGGCCTCTCCTGTGTGTTACTGTCTGTTGTAGGCCCAGGAGAGCTCTTCTCTCGAGCCCCAGGCAGGAAAATAGCTGTCACTGCAGCTCTTAATGTCAACGCTGTTGCATACGTTGACACTGGTTATAATTAAATATATGTTAAGAGGGCAGCCAGGAAAATAACAAGTGTTCCTAGGTTCAGTATGTGTGCATTTGTGTGTTCACTTATAGTAGAGATATAATAAATAGGGAAGATATATTAAATAAGATCCGACAGTTACCATAATAGATGCTGCAATGCAATATTTTACTGAACGGAATATTGTGCTGCTAGGCAGGTCTACTCAGAAGTAATAGCTGCTGCTAGTATTATTTTTAAACAGAAGGACTTCCTGGTTTGGGATACCCCTCATCGTATCTATTTTTGCCCATTCAGTTCATCTGAATTCATGTATGCATAGCTTTGGGCTAGATTGAATCTCTGCTGTTGGCTATTTTTTACAATGAGAGCAGGGGTGTTTAGGTCTAGTCAGTGCTTTTTTTCTGGGGGGGGGGATGCAGGGGTACCCATACCCCTAAACCTTTTGTGAATCTAAGTTTGGTCTCATTGAGGGGCAGTATTTAAATATGAGTAGGAAAATGAGAGTACCCCTAAACATTTTTTAAAGGAAAAAAAGCACCAGGTCTAGTCCATGCTTGCTTGCACATCTCTGCACTTGATTACTAGCACTTCATAAACTTATGCCTGAATATACAAACTGGCTTATCTGTCACCTCTCCAAATATTTTAAAAAAGGTGGCCAGCAGTAACCCTGCTGCTGAACAAATTCTGGATCTGGTGTAACTTTATGCTGTTTTACCCTACACTGGCTTGCTTTATAGCCCCTTTTTTGTGTACAGGATTGCTCCCTAAGTAAGGCACCTCACAATATACAAAGCACTGCTCAGTGCTCCTTGGATCAAAACAAATCAAGATGATCCTGTGCCTAAAAACTAATTTCTGTTCTACACAATGTACCTTGACACATTTCTAGATGACCCGCTCATGTTAATGAGTAAAAGCGGGATGCATTAAACAGGGTTTAAGTACTCATTAATGAGCCCCCACTCCACAATTTGTTGTATCTAAATTTAAAAACAATAAGAGGCAACTCTCCACTGAATTACCAGAAGGTAATGAGAAACTGGGTCAGCTACTAAGCTACTTGCTTCACAGCAAGTAGAAAGGTGATATTAAGAAAATATGTTAAATACTCGGAGCATTGTTATGAAAGAATCAGTCCAGAGAAACTCCTGGATGTAACACTTTCCAGAAGGATAGCCTTATCAGTCTGTTGCAGCAGAAACAATGAAGTGTTTTGTGGTGCCTTAAAGACTAAGAAATGGCCTGTGACATAACCTTTCTAGAGTACCGTTAACTTCATCAGATGCACGCAGTGTTGTTAGCCTGAGTTACAGGTGCTGATAGGGGTTGAGGGTACTGAGATCAGATGGAAATGTAACGTAGAAAGCATTATGTTATTAAAGTTGCCATTCACAAAACAGTTGTCAATAGCACAGGCATCCTGGCAATAGTGAGCTAATTAACACAGGCAGTGTGGTTAAAAACATGTGTTAAAAAACAAATGAACCCTGTGCTGAAAAAAAACAAAAACCACCAAGCAATTTCATATTGCAGACTCTTTCTGAAGTTCCTTTGTTCAAGAATGGTCACTTTAAGGCCAGCTACAGAGTCTCATGAGAGCTGAAATGTTCCACCACTGGTTTTTCGATATTGCCTGTGTCCATGTATTTTGTATCAACCCAAGCTTGTTGACCTATGTAGAATGGGCACTGGTGACTTATTATGGCATGTGATGATGGAAAGTGAGCAGGTGAACTGCTCTGCTGATTCACCTGTTTCTCTTCCTGTGAGTTCATGAAACAGCCCACAGTTAGCCCGTGCCTTTTAAAAAAATGTTTTGAAAAATACATTGAATTTTGCATAGCTCTCCATCGCCATCTAGTGTCAGATTTGTATATTGCACTTTACGACACATCTGAAACGTTTTATTCGCAGCTGGGTAGCTGAGTCCTGAAGTAAGCCAATTACCCGTCAAGCTTTCCAAACAAAACCACGAGCAAAGCAAAACTGCAGTGCTTTGGCACTAAAGTACCTGGCAGGTATAATAGATCCCTTCCTGGATTTCCCCCAGACTTGTAAAAATTGACTATCTAGCCTCACAACAACATCTATTTTAGTTCTTCCCTAATTGGAGAAAAGGTATTTTTGTGAGGAAAGTCGAGGTATTCTGGCAGAGCCAGGTGTGTTGTTAGTCTTTTCTAAAAAACAAAACTCCTCCACAGCTCTTGCAGAAAGAGATATTACTAGCCCCCCAAATCTCCCATGAGGAGGTGGGGAAACATAAGAGCAAGACTACAGCATCAACTGCAAGAGCATCCTTTGTCATTATTATTTATTACCGTTGTTACTGTTTTTATATGTAGTGCTATCAACAGGCATGGCGCTTGTAAAATAAGTTTATTATTTTTATTTTTCAAGTACATCCCTGCCCCGATCCAAATTTCAACAGTTTGGGAAACAAAAATGAGAGGTGCTGGAATGAGTAAAAAGGAATTAAATGAGAATGTAGTGAACTTGAACTCAAGCTTGTTGTTGTTGTTGTTGTTGAGAAAAGTATGGAGTTAAACCATAAAGGTAAAGGGTAAAGGGACCCCTGACCATCAGGTCCAGTCGTGTCCGACTCTGGGGTTGTGGCGCTCATCTCGCTCTATAGGCCAAGGGAGCCGGCGTTTGTCCGCAGACAGCTTCCGGGTCATGTGGCCAGCATGACAAAGCCGCTTTCTGGCGAACCAGAGCAGCGCACGGAAACGCCGTTTACCTTCCCGCCGGAGCGGTCCCTATTTATCTACTTGCACTTTGATGTGCTTTCGAACTGCTAGGTGGGCAGGAGCTGGGACCGAACAACAGGAGCTCACCCCGTCGCAGGGATTCGAACCGCCGACCTTCTGATCGGCAAGCCCTAGACTCTGTGGTTTAACCCACAGCGCCACCTGGGTCCAGTTAAACCATAAGCTTCATGAATTCTGAGGAGAGACGTAGAGCAGGGGTCAGCAAACTTTTTCCAGCAGGGGCCCAGTCCACTGTCCTTGTGGGGGGCTGGACCATTTTTTTTTGGGGGGGGATGAACAAATTCCTATGCCCCACAAATAACCCAGAGATGCATTTCAAATAAAAGCACACATTTTACTCATGTAGAAACATGTTGATTCCTGGACCGTCTGCGGGCCGGATTAAGAAGGCAATTGGGCCGGATCCTGCCCCGGCGCCTTAGTTTGCCTACCCATGACGTAGAGGAAACAGTTTGTCACACTACCTGTCTCCCACAGGGGCAATTGGGGCTCCATTTTCAAAGCGTGGCAGCAATAGCAGCTACTGGGCTTTTTAGAAACTTTTCAAAGCATGGCAGCAATAGCAGCTACTGGGCTTTTTAGAAACAATAGCAGCTATTGGGCTTTTTAGAAACTTATCTATCACTGGGGAGTGGCGGTGGTGGGAAGTTTTAAAGGGCAGCTCTCAGGCCACATCCTATTCTTATAAGGCTTACCGTCTCATATTTCTGTAATGATAACTTACCCTAATAAATGTGCTCATCTAGACATTACTTGGCTGGAGAGCTGAATTGCAAAATTCAGACGAATGTGAATTTTGAACAATGGCTGCGTCTCAGTTCTTGCATTGTTTCGCAAACTGAAAATTCGGTGGGTTTGCCTTTAAATGCAAATCGAGCTGAATTTCTCTCCCTTTGGATTGGATGCATGTTTAAGAAGTTACTTTAAAAGTTTGAAAACAATGCATCCTCAGAGCTGAGTAGAAACAGGTAGGCCACCAAACTCAATGCAGCTTCCAGCTTGCGCTCTATTTGGGGAGGCGACTCTCTCATGGATGTAAATGCTCACTGACTTATAGGCAGAGCAAAATCGGAAGGTGCTTCCTGCTTCCACCAAAGGAATAGGTTCGAGCGCTGCATGCTTCCTCTGACTATCTGAAAGTGTCCGTTATCCACTTTTTGAAGCAGCTGTCGATATCCATGGCGAAATAAATTTATTTATTAATTAAATTTATACACTATCCTTCACCCAAGGATCACGGGGAAGCCTGCAGTATTAGAAACACATGACACCCCAGACTACTCACCAGATCACAAAAAACGCACATTTGTTTTTATTAGCATATTTCTAGGGTGTCCAAATTTGCAGTGTAACATTTGCAGAAGCAGCATCATTAGGGGGGGGGCTCTCCTGCAGAAACGTGGAGAGGGAGCTGGGCAACCCCTCTCAACAGGAGTGGTCTCGGAGATTTCTTCAGTCAGCTAGTGGATTCCTAAATTTAAACACTGCTTGATTGTTAAGAGCAACCATCTTAAAGTGGTTTATAAAGTTTATAAAAAGTAGTTTAAAAAAAAACAAAAACACCCATAAAACAGCTCTGTAAATAATACAAAACATAAAAACAACAAAAACAACAGAATACCCCCCCATCACATTCTACTCATCTGGGTAGGCTTACCTAAACAAAAAAAGTTTTTAGCAGGCACTGAAAAGAAAACAGTGGTACCTCTGGTTGCGAATGGGATCCGTTCTGGAGCCCCGTTCACAACATGAAAAGCCCACAACCTGAAGTGCTGTGATTCGGTGCTTCTGCACATGTGCATGACATCATTTTGCACTTCTCTGCATGCGCGAGCGGTAAAACCCAGAAGTAACCCTTTCCGGTACTTCCAGGTCGCTGTGGGATGCAACCTGAAAAAATGCAACCTGAACTAAATGTCACATGAGGTATGACTGTATAGTGAAGACTCCTGTTGGATGTTGATAGACAGGAAGTTCCAACCTGTGCCACACTCTTGATTTCTTGCAAATGCAGAACAAACATTACGTGGCACCTGTAACAATGCCAGCGCCGCAGTTTGAAGTGGGCACGAATACACTTTTTGCTAACTAGCTGGATGTTTGTGGTGGACTTGTGCTAATCCTTGCACTAGTGCAAAAAGTTAGCTGAATGCCTCTGTATACCTTGTAAAGTGCTGAGAAAACCCTTTTTGCACTAAGTGGTATTTATTATTATTATTTCTAATAGTAACAGAAACAACGATTGTCTAAAACGTTAGGAGTGCACCGGGTTGGGGAAGGCTGATGTAGACAATAGGAAAGTAAATGGAGAAAAGGTCTGAGCTGAGATAAGGAGCGTCCTATGTTCCTATAGCCGCAATTCAACAATGCACAGGACTGTTCCTTTTGTGGTTGGTTCATGTGGCTGAAACGAGACTCCCAAATAAAGTTTTATAACATATTCTTAAATTAGAAAAGTGATCTATCAAATAAAGTGATGTATTTATTAAAATATGCGCTGACTGGGCCTGGGCAGTGGTGTGTGGGAATAAGGTATTCTAGAGGGAAATCAGCTCGCTGGATCATAAAAAGAATAACTCCCCCCCCCTCGCCTTCGTGTAGCTCCTTTATAATTTCCAGGGCTACATGGTACAGAAGTTCTATTATGCCAACTGTAAGCCTGATATTTGACAGAGAAAAATAGAGATAAAGCATTTGAAAGGGATAAAGGAAATACAAATCCAGTATCAATTTTTGACATCAGAGTTTGTTGGCAGTATTTAATTCTTCAGAAGTCTATTCAAGTCCTGTTTTTAATTTTCTTTCAATTTTCTCCCCCACCCACCCTCCCCCTTCCCGCAAGTATATGCCTGCTTTTATTGCAGCAATTTTTCCCCTTTTAAAGGAAAGCAGCACAGTAGCTTTCCTTCTAAATGAGAGGGCCTGTCTCATGTCAGGAGCAAATGTACCAAATGCGCCCCTGTACCAAAGGTGCAGGGAAAATAGCTGCGTGAATTTTTTGGTGAGGGTTTTCTTTGTGTCATGTTTTTTTGGGTTGTAATCCCACCTTTTGTGCCTATAGACCAGGTGTGGAGAACATTTATCCCTCCAAATGTTGTTATTGTTGTTCAGTCTTTCAGTCGTGTCCGACTCTTTGTGACCCCATGGACCAGAGCACGCCAGGCACCCCTATCCTCCACTGCCTCCCGCAGTTTGGCCAAACTCTTGCCAGTCGCTTTGAGAACACTGTCCAACCATCTCATCCTCTGTCGTCCCCTTCTCCTTGTGCCCTCCATCTTTCCCAACATCAGGGTCTTTTCCAGGGAGTCTTCTCTTCTCATGAGGTGGCCAAAGTACTGGAGCCTCAACTTCAGGATATGCCCTTCCAGTGAGCACTCGGGGCTGATTTCTTTAAGGAAAGATGTTGGTGAACCACAACTCCCACATTGGTCATTTGCGGGGCTGCTGGAAGTTCAGCAACATCTGGAGGGACAAAAAAGTTCCCCCAACACCTGCTATAGACCATTAGCTCAATTCAGCAAGGGAGGTTTAATTTAGGAAGTAGACTTTCATGTGCATAAATTAAAAAAATAAAAAAATTGTCCAGTAGCTCCTTAGAGACCAACTAAATTAGTTCTGGGTATAAGCTTTTGTGTGCATGCACACTTCTTCAGATACACCAAAACAGAAGTTACCAGACCCTTATATATAGTTGGAGGTTGGGGTGGGGGGTTTTCTTAGGAGGGTAGTAGGAGATGGGTGATTTACTCAATGGGTATGGTAAACCTGTTGATGACTGTTAATGACTGCAATGAGTCCTACAGGTAAAAGCAAGGGATAGTATGGAGATGACCAAAAATAGCTTTAGCATGTGTAATGAGACAAGAATCCAATATCTCTATTCAGGCCAGGTTTCTCCATAGTTTTCAGTTTAGTAATAAGTTGTAAATAGCCAGCCTGGATTATATTCAGAATAGTTGTCCTCAAAAATCCTCAAAAATACCACCCATCCCTAATAAACAGGTTTGGCTAATGATTTGGCTCACAGTAGGATTTAGGATGGGTGGAATTCTAATGAGTCAAGAAGCAGACTGGCCATAAAGTTATGCTCTGTTTACTTGTGAGTACAGTTGAATTGAGCAGGACTTGCATCTTGGTGCATAGCAGCAATCCTATACGTGTCTACTCAGAACTAAGCTCCCACTGAGTTCGGTGGAAACTTATAGGAATTGCAGCCTAAGTTAAGCATTTATGTTTGAGAATTATAAATGCACAAGGTTATTGGAAATTTACAAGTTCTGTTCACCTTATTACGCACAGGTTATGGAAGATCCCTTGAAAATATAAAATTACAGAATTCCATCCCAAAAGTTATTTATGGGTTGTGGTTTGGCATAGTTATATATATATATAAGCCCGAAACCTCAGCAATTTCTGATTTCTCTAGGTGCTGTACACATAATATGTGTCATTGCTTAGCTTAGTAATTTTCTAAAACCACCCTGTGCAATAAAAATAAAAAACCAATAGCAGGTAGTGTATTAAACGCCCTTTAAAATATATTTATCTGCTGAATGGTAGTAATTCAAGGCACAAAGGCCTGCCAAAGATAAAGTTTGGAGTGGGGTGGGGGGGAATGTGTTCTGCATGCTATTCAATAATAAAATTAAGTAAACTAATGGGAACTCGATAATGTTTCACTAAAACTACTGCCACAAATGTAGAATGTTTGCCAAGCTCCCATTTTATGTTTTTCCCATGTTGGCCTCTGCGTAAATGGGACCAGGATAGGAATGTGCAACAATATTCCCAGGTGGCTACAGTGCAACATGAAACCTGCAAGCAAATTCAAGGGCCTCATCTGAACTGTCTGCTAGCTCTTCCTTCACTCAGTCTTAAAACTTACTAAATGGAGGCATGGATGGCTTGACTAGCACCAACACAGTTTTGTCTCTCTCTTCTGGGCCTGATAAAACACTTGATAAAGAATTCAGGGGACTCCTGAAGGCTTCCATGCTGCATTACGACAGTTTGTTTGGCTTAATAAAGGTAATATGAACTCCTGAATACTAGTTCAACGTATTCATAGTGTTTACCAACTTTCCAGACTTACTGCCTTCTCACCATCCCTGCTCCACCTCCCTGGCCATGAAACCATTCAGTAAATTTTCTTAGCCCCAAGTCATTATGCAGAAATAAACCCATTTGCCATGTTATACTCAACAAGGAGCTGCAGCGAATTCCTGCTCTCGAGTGAGCGATACACAAGTTTACACATGTGTTTTGTCACATTCACACCTACATTAAGTTTTTCAAAGTAGGCTTAAAACATATTGGGGGGGGGGATACCCAGTGGTTCTGCCCCACCAGCCAGAGTGCTGGAGCTCACCCCACCTGCTTCTTGCCATTACATATTTCTGAGAAGCCCCAAACAAACATTCCAAGTCAAAATGGAAGATGGCCAGCTTGTACGAGTCGACTCTTTCTTTAGATCAATGACTCCACCTAGCTCCTAGCTGCTCCTAGCTGCAATTGCTCAAGCTAAAGGGCAGGGCCCAATTTGTATTTCCTTTTCTTCAATCCATTTCCCATGTAGCGCCAGTGGGCTTTAAGCTTTCCAGCCGGGCCTCAACCGTTGCACACACGTGCATTTGCATGAGGGCCCTTCTGAGCTGTCCTAGCTTCCTGCCTGAATCTAAGAGAACGAGAGAGGGGGTGCTTTTATCTGACCTGCACCAGAACCAGAGGCGACCCCCCCAAACCATCTTCTTTCATTTATATCCCACCTTTCTTCCAAGAAGCTCAAGATGATGTGCATGATTCTCCCTTGCTCCGAGGTAGGTTAGGCTAAGATACAGTTAAGTAGCCCAAGATCACCCAGGGAGCTTCACAGCTGAGTGAGGATTTAGACCAGGGTGGTGTAACACTCAGCCCGAGGCCCTTTTTTTGGGGGGGGGAGATTCAGTGGGACTTATTCCAAGATAAGTGGTGTAGGAATGTATCCCTAAGCTCCTGGTTCATAGAAAGAAAGAATGTAACCACACCTTTTCTCTATGAACCACTGAGCTCAATGGGACTAATTTGTGAGTAGACGTGTATCAGATTGCACTGCTAGGGTGCAAAAACCCCATTAACTATTGTGGGAATTACTCCTTCAGGAATACGCACAGGATTGCACTGTTAAAAGACTATTTTGGAGGTAAGAGGTAGAACGGCCATTTGCAAAGAAGATAGTCCATTAATCAGAAAATAAGGGCTGTGGACTGTAGCAACACCACTAATTCCTTGAATTTATCCAGCTCAGTTCGCCTCACCCTGTCTGAAACATAACAACACGCATGGGTATAATTCCGATTTAGGCTAAGTATCCCAAGAAACAAAAAGCATTTAATCAAAATATTTTCAGTCAACACCATTTTCAGCCCGACAACAAAGAATGTATTCTTATTTTATTTGCCTAAAAGCATTGCTTAACTGCTTCATATTTTAAAAAATCTTCAAGCGGAGTATTGCATTTATATTTTTTAAAAAACCCCAATGAAACAATATTTTTAAAACAGTAAAACATTCTAAAAACAGACACGGGAAAACCAGGATATTCGTTGTTGTTGTTTTTTTTTTTTTAAAAAAAAATCGTTTAGATCATAAGATCGCCGATATCACCAACTTTCTGAATGGCAATTGTGCAGCTGCCCCCTTCCCACAAGGGACTCCACCTCCTCATTGACAAAAGAGAACTGCAATGCAAAGATCCTCAGTGGTTTAGGACACAGGAAACCTAAGCAGCCCATTTAGGTTTTGGTCTGCATGATTAGGCTTTGTGGACAACGCTCACCTTTATTTAAAGCCAGGAGAAGATGAAAAATCTCTGCTGTGTAACACTGACGATGTCTTCAATAGAGAATTGAGCCAACTGAGACTTTGGCTCGCAGAACCTTAGCTTTCATTTTGCTAATGACCTCTCACTTGATGACAGGACTTTTCTCAGCAAAATAAAGGTTTTGTGACTCTAAATTACCCCCCTCATTTTACACGCAGCTTGCTATTTAAGCCTATGTGGTTCCTGAAGACTAATGAAAGAAAGAGCTTATTTTCCTCCCCATTTTCTGTTAGATATCAGAAACCCAGCTCAGGCTTTGGGGACGTGAACAAGAGACTGGTTTTGATTGTGTTTTCTATTCCCTCTGGATTAGCTTCTGCTTCGAGGCTTTGTTTTGTTTTTAATTGAAATCCAAGTCTAAGACTTGTTCCATTTTGATGAATAACACGCATCTGAAAAAGGACAAACTCAACCCCAAAATCGTTTGTAATCCTGATAGGTACTATCATTGCCTGCCTTAAGGCTGAAAACATTCCATTCCGAGGACACTCTTATCCATTAGTCAGCAACTCTCTCCATTGTCTCTGTTTTAAGGGTTAAGTGGGTTAAAATCAGGGGGAGATCGATACTGAACGCAGGCTAAAGCTCCTCTGTTGGCTAGCAAGGCCGATCTTACACCTTAATAACTGCTAATATATACTATTGTTGTACTGTGCATTTGGGGGTCTAAGGGCCACAATGAAGCTGTGTTGTGCATATAACTTGATTACGGCAAACGGGGAACGGCACACCCTGCAATGGTTCGCTGTATCTCCTCACTGGCTAGAACTCTTATTAAGCCCAAACCCACTTGAAATCGTAACATAGGCTGCTTGTAGGCGGTCACTATTCACTGGTGGGATTCAGTCACATGCCAATGAATTCAGATTGCATGAATAAAGTTGGTTTGGTGCTTGTGTGAAACAAACACCCTTTGCCCCTCCCAATTAGACTGTTTGCAGTAAGGAAAGTGACAGGAAAATACACCAGAGAGTGTGGGATGGCAATTGGTTGACACACTGGTGCATAATATCTTCCCAAACCAACCTGAAGGAATGCTCACTAAATAGCCGGCATTGTCTAACCTCCCTGCAAACTTTGTGCAAAGAACTCAGGGTTCATAATAATATTTGTTCAGTCGTTCAGTCGTGTCTGACTCTTCGTGACCCCATGGACCAGAGCACGCCAGGCATAATAATATAGGGTTGCCATATTTCAAAAATATGGGGGAGGGGGCAAAGTTGTTGAGGTTTTTTGGCAAAATCTCCACACAAAAATGAAGCATTTAACCTATTTTTTAAGGGGGGAAAACACAAAAAACCCACAACGCTTCCCATATGTGCTGCCTGAGCTTCCACAGACATTTTAAATGCTTCTCGAAAATTCCACCCAGACACCATTTTTGATAGATGAATCTTGGATGTATGGCAGCCCTAAATAATAATAATCATCATTTATTTATATGCACATCTGACCGGGTTCCCCCAGCCACTCTGGAAGGCTTCCATCAAATTAAAACACAACACACCAATTAAAAACTTCATTGAACACAGCTGCCTTCAGATGTCTTCTAAAAGTCAGATACAGTGGTATCTTGATTTTTGAACATAATCTGTTCAGAAAGACTGAGTTCTGAAACGCTGAAAACCGAAAACTCAATAGCCAACAGCTAGGCCTCAGGATCTTGCACTCAGTGGAAGCTGTGTGTCATGTTCGACTTCCGAGGCATGTTCAAAAACCAAAGCATTTACTTCTGGGTTTACGGTGTTTGAAAACTGAAATGTTCGTCAATGGAGATGTTCAAAAACCAAGGTACCACTGTAGTTGTTATTTACTTGACATCTGATGGGAGGGTGTTCCCTCAATAAGCAGGTCAGTTATTGATAATGCTTGATAAGTAGGTCATGTGAAAGTGACCGTAATATTTTAAAGTGATTTTCTGTTTTCTTTAAACCCCTTCAGACTTTGACCTAGATTTTAAAAAAGTCATACTTGGGAGAAGAGTATGGATGCATATATATATATATATATATATATATATATATATATATATTTCACATGTTGCCATCAAAATGTCCGTTTGTATTCCTCCATCCCATTTAATCCGGCTTTACTTTTTTGAGAAAAAAGAAGTTTTAAAAAGGGTCCCCATTGTGATATCTCAGCAGCCAATTTGCAATATTAGCCCCCACCCCCTGCCCAATCTGGAAGCACCTTTTGAGAACTTTCAGAAGCAGTTTGTTTGTGAAATGACAATGAGGATCTGCTATTCAAAGAAGAGTTGCCTTTTGGATCTTGGTCTTTTGTTGTTAATCTTTTTGTTGTTGTCCTTATAGATTCTATGTGTGACGGAGAAGTAAGTTTCTCTGAAATGGTAAGAGAATGCCTTTCCTATCTTGCATAGTGCAGGGGAGGGGAAACTCACAAGAGCAGGCGCTTCTGAATGGTGATGTCTTACGGAGCTGGGTGAAATGAAAAGATGATTCTGAAACTCTTCAAAGGTGTATTCAAGAGAGGTTTGTTTGTTTTTCACATAGGCCAACATCTCTGAATTTTCTAAGGGCCTTTGGTTCATTTAGAGGCCTCCACTGTGCTTTCTGCTCAGATTGTTTTCTGAGCATTTTCATTCACTGTATATGGGTCTGCTGGAACTTAATGCATAAGATTAGAGAGGGAACATAATGGCACAGAGTGTTGGAATGGGTTTCGCTTCATTCTATGCATTGCATCTCACCTGAACAAAAAAGGAGCCGGGAAAATGTTCAGAGATTTTTTTTTTTTTAAGAAGAAGTATTTGAGCAGTCAGACACATCTATTAAAGATGTGGCCATCAAACCTTCCCAAAACTGAGATGTGGAGCTGCCTCTCCAGATGTATCTTAAGAGAAGATGTGGTCCATAAGGGCATTGTGGACATCAGGAATTGCTTTGCATGTGGTGCCCTGTAGTTGGCTTAATTTGTGACAAGCAAACCACTTAAGTACAGCCGGCCAGTGTTAGATGGCACATTGAGTCCATTTCAGCCTTCATCACCAGAAATGTGCACAGTTCAGTTTTATTTTCTCATTGTTTCATTTATATCATTCCATGCCTCTGGAACGCCAACTGTAGAGTAGCAATGTTTCCTTGGCCCTCTCATTGTTGAGGGGACCCAGCACACATCTCTCTCTCACACTGGAGCTCCAGTGGCAGGCTCCTCCAGAGCACTTGGCCTCCTCTAGATGACACAACGTCATGTGTGTGCTCAACACACCAGGCCCCATCAATTTTGGGTGCGTCAGAATGTGTTTTGGATAATGAATACCGTATTTTTCCATGTATTAGATGAGGATTTTTTTTAAGTTAAAAAATCATGTTAAAAATCAACAACTCTTGGCACTCTCCCCCATTTTCTTAAATTTGAGTCCCCAAAAATAGGGGGTGTCTTATACATGGGGGTGTGCTATACATGGAAAAATACAGTAGTTACTGATTTTTTGTTGGGGAGGAAATGGCACGAAAAAGGAAATGGAGTTTCCCTTGCATTTTAAAAGGTTTTTTTGGTGTTTGTTTTGTGGGTGTGTAGGTGAAAACAATACGCAAATTCAAAAACTTACACGATGTCGTATGGTTCAATTTCTAAAGAGGGAGTATGGAGACCATCTTGTATGAAAATCATACTTGCGCCCTCTTACATAGAAGAAGAGGATGAGATGGTTGGGCATTGTTCTCGAAGCGACTGGCATGAGTTTGGCCAAACTGCGGGAGGCAGTGGAGGATAGGGGTGCCTGGCGTGCTCCGGTCCATGGGGTCACGAAGAGTCGGACACGACTGAACGACTGAACAACAACAACGTAGAAGCGCTTTCTCTGACCACAGAAGTGCAGAGAGTAATTGATGTTTTTCAGGGAAGAGGCACTTTGCACACGTGTCATGACAAACTTCCCTAAATATATGCAGTACAAGCCCAATATATGCAGTACAAGCCCAAGAGCGGAGGACAAGTACAAGTAGATCCAGAGCTGATGAAGCGGCTGGGCCAAAGCCGAAAGGACGCTCAGTTGCGGATATGCCTGGAAGCGAAAGGAAAGTCCAATGCTGTAAAGAAAAGTATTGCATAGGAACCTGGAATGTAAGAACCATGAACCTTGGTAAGCTGGATGTGGTAAAAAATGAGATGGCAAGAATAAACATTGACATCCTAGGCATCAGTGAACTAAAATGGACAGGAATGGGCGAATTCAGTTCGGATGACTATCATATCTACTACTGTGGGCAGGAATCCCGTAAAAGAAATGGAGTGGCCCTCATAGTCAACAAAAGAGTGGCGAAAGCTGTACTGGGATGCAACTTCAAAAATGATAGAATGATCTCGATACGAATCCAAGGCAGTCCTTTTAACATCACAGTAATCCAAGTTTATGCACCAACTACCAGTGCTGAAGAAACCGAAATTGATCAATTCTATGAAGACTTACAACACCTTATAGAAATGACACCAAAGAAGGATGTTCTTCTCATTATAGGGGATTGGAATGCTAAAGTAGGAAGTCAAGAGATAAAAGGAACAACTGGCAAGTTTGGCCTTGGAGATCAAAATGAAGCAGGGCAAAGGCTAATAGAGTTCTGTCAAGAGAACAAGCTGGTCATCACAAACACTCTTTCCAACAACACAAGAGACGACTCTACACATGGACATCACCAGATGGGCAACATCGAAATCAGATTGATTATATTCTCTGCAGCCAAAGATGGAGAAGCTCTATACACTCAGCAAAAACAAGACCTGGAGCTGACTGTGGCTCAGATCATCAGCTTCTTATAGCAAAATTCCAGCTTAAACTGAAGAAAGTAGGAAAAAACCACTGGGCCAGTAAGATTCAATCTAAATCAAATTCCTTATGAATACACAGTTGAAGTGAAGAACAGGTTCAAGGATTTAGATTTGGTGGATAGAGTACCTGAAGAACTGTGGATGGAGGCTCGTAACATTATACAGGAGACAGCAACGAAAACCATCCCAATGAAAAAGAAATGCAAGAAAGCAAAGTGGCTGACCAATGAGGCCTTACAAATAGCGGGGGAGAGAAGACAAGCAAAATGCGAAGGAGATCGTGAAAGATACAGGAAATTGAATGCAGATTTCCAAAGAATAGCAAGGAGAGACAAGAGGGCCTTTCTAAACGAGCAATGCAAAGAAATAGAGGAAAATAACAGAATGGGAAAAACCAGAGATTTATTCAAGAAAATTGGAGATATGAAAGGAACATTTCATACAAAGATTACCACAATTAAGGACAAAAGTGGAAAGGACCTAACAGAAGCAGAAGACATCAAGAAGAGGTGGCAAGAATACACAGAGGAATTATACCAGAAAGATATGGAGGTCTCATACACCCCAGGAAATGTGGTTGCTGACCTTGAGCCAGACATCCTGGAGAGTGAAGTCAAATGGCCTTAGAAAGCCTTGCTAACAACAAGGCCAGTGGAAGTGATGATATTCCAGCTGAACTATTTAAAATTTTAAAAGAGGATGCTGTTAAGGTGCTGCACTCAATATGCCAGCAAGTTTGGAAAACTCAGCAGTGGCCAGAGGATTGGAGAAGATCAGTCTACATCCCAATCCCAAAGAAGGGCAGTGCCAAAGAATGCTCCAACTACCGCACAATTGCACTCATTTCACACGCTAGCAAGGTTATGCTTAAAATTCTACAAGGCAGGCTTAAGCAGTATGTGGACCGAGAACTCCCAGAAGTGCAAGCTGGATTTCGAAGGGGCAGAGGAACCAGAGACCAAATTGCAAACATGCGCTGGATTATGGAGAAAGCCAGAGAGTTCCAGAAAAACATCTACTTCTGCTTCATTGATTATGCAAAAGCATTTGACTGTGTCGACCACAGCAAACTATGGAAAGTTCTTAAAGAAATGGGAGTGCCGGGTCACCTCATTTGCCTCCTGAGAAATCTCTATGTGGGACAAGAAGCTACAGTTAGAACTGGATATGGAACAACTGATTGGTTCAAAATTGGGAAAGGAGTACGACAAGGCTGTATATTGTCTCCCTGCTTATTTAACTTATATGCAGAATACATCATGCGAAAGGCTGGACTGGATGAATCCCCAACCGGAATTAAGATTGCCGGAAAAAATATCAACAACCTCAGATATGCTGATGATACTACCTTGATGGCAGAAAGTGAGGAAGAATTGAGAACCTTTTAATGAGGGTGAAAGAAGAGAGCGCAAAATATGGTCTGAAGCTCAACATCAAAAAAACTAAGATCATGGCCACTGGTCCCATCACCTCCTGGCAAATAGAAGGGGAAGAAATGGAGGCAGTGAGAGATTTAACTTTCTTGGGTTCCATGATCACTGCAGATGGTGACAGCAGTCACGAAATCAGAAGACGCCTGCTTCTTGGGAGAAAAGCAATGACAAACCTAGACAGCATCTTAAAAAGCAAAGACATCACCTTGCCGACAAAAGTCCGTATAGTTAAAGCTATGGTTTTCCCAGTAGTAATGTACGGGTGAGAGCTGGACCATAAAGAAGGCTGATCGCCGTAGAATTGATGCTTTTGAATTATGGTGCTGGAGGAGACTCTTGAGAGTCCCGTGGACTGCAAGAAGATCAAACCTATCCATTCTCAAAGAAATCAGCCCTGAGTACTCACTAGAAGGACAGATCCTGAAGTTGAGGCTCCAGTACTTTGGCCACCTCATGAGAAGAGAAGACTCCCTAGAAAAGACCCTGATGTTGGGAAAGATGGAGGGCACAAGGAGAAGGGGACGACAGAGGATGAGATGGTTGGACAGTGTTCTTGAAGCTACTAACATGAGTTTGGCCAAACTGCGAGAGGCAGTGAAGGATAGGCGTGCCTGGCGTACTCTGGTCCATGGGGTCACGAAGAGTCGGACACGACTGAACGACTGAACAACAACAACAAGCCCAATTTCCGTGAAAACAGCAAGGTTAAAATTGCAGCCATACCAAATCCAAATATTACCAGCTGCCCCTGCCCGCCTTTGCTGATATCTGACCATAGGAAACATAGGAAAATGAAGGCTGTGGCATTTGAATCAAAATTGTGAAGGATCAGGACCTTAGACATACCTGAGAAGAATGAAGGGCACACAACATGCAAATGCACTTTCTTCTGGTCTTTGGTGAAGGGATAGGAACATGCAAAAGCACTTTATGAAACTCATAAAAAATATCCAGTCCTGGGATAAAGCAGATGCAGTAATTGTTCTGACTGTGCCCAATGCTTTCCTCACCATACTTCCCCGTGAAATGGAAATAAAATGTAACTAGAATGGGAAAAATGTTGAATAACCTTAGTTTTCCCTCTCTCAGACAAATCTGCACAATTCAGTTAATCCATCCATCCAGAACAGTTATATTGAAATATTAAAGCATATTGGATAGAAAACCGGTTGTAGAAAGAGAATCAAAGAGAGAGATTTATGAAATGCAAAATTAAACGTTTCCTACCTGCAGTCACATTTGCTCTGAGGACAGTCATTGGGGAAAGACAATCACAGACAAAAATCAGGACGGTAATGGGTTTGGTTCCAATGGTTAGGTGAAAACCACATACAGTGGTATCTTAGTAGTCAAACGGTTTTGCTCCTGAACTAATTGACTCCCGAATGTCGCAAACCCGGAAGTGAATGTTCCGGTTTGCGAATGTTTTCTGGAACATGAATATCTGACGTGGCTTCTGATGCTTCCGATTGAGTGCAGGAAGTTCTTGCAGCCAATCGGAAGCTGTGCCTTGGTTTTTCAATGGTTTCAGGAGTTGAATAGACTCTCGGAATGGATTAAGTTCAACAACCAAGGTACCACTGCATAGTCAAATCCTCAGCACTCGCAGAGCTGGCTCACAGAGTGGGCCTTGCTCCTCCAGCTTAAAAGCTTTTTTCACACCAGGTTTACTTGGGGTTACCTAAGAGCTTTTAAACTTTCAGGCTTGCTTGGGGACAAGGTGCTCTCAGCACACTGGCTCTGGAAGCTTAGGAATGCTTGCGGGAAATCTCGCGGGAACTCAGACTGTCCCTTGAGATCTTCTAAGAGCATCTCAGAGCCTTCCAGAGCTGATGTGTTGAGTGGGGCCTTGTCTGGCTTAAAAACTCTTTTCATTCCAAGTAACCCCAAATGTACCTGGCATGAAAATAACTCTCACACTCTGTACAAATTAGGAAATTCAATATACAGTGGTACTTTGGTTTTCAAACGCTGTAAACCTGGAAGTAAATGCTTCAGTTTTTGAACGTGCCTCAGAAGTTGAATCGGAAAGGTGGCTTCCGTATCGAGTTTTCCGTTTTCAGACTTCTGTTTTGAGACTTCCGTACTGAGTTTTCGGTCTGCGAATGTTTCGGAAGTCGATCGGTCTTCTGGAATGGATTACGTTCGAAAACCGAAGTACCACTGTGTGTGTGTGTGTGTGTGTGTGTGTAGTTGACTTTTAAGCTCTCCACCTCACCTCGAACTTGAGCTGCGCAATTTGAATCAGCCCACGTATAGCTGAAATCGCACAAGTCAGATGTGCGTAAAATAAAGAACTGCTGGATATACAAGGGTTTCCCCCTCTTATCTTCAAATGGTGTAAAACTAGCTATAAATTCAGAACAATGTTGGATGTGGTCTGTAATTTATATTGTTGCCATACTGAAAAGTATACCTCAATGGATCACATGGTATAGGCTCTACCCACCATGAGAATAATATGGAGCTGCTGCTGTTGATCCACCCTTGGAGCTAAAAAGGTCCTGACATGGCTAGCTTTTAGTTGGAAATCAACCGGGAAAAGCAAAGGACACCACTCTCAAAGCAACCCTAAATGGATGGCATAGAGATGGCATAAACTGATTTCGTTTCATTTATAGAAATGGATAATGAAGTAAAATGAATAGAAACTGATAGTATTAGACTTAATTTTGTTTGCCCACCTGTTTTTAACCGATGGCTTGTAAAGCATGAGTGACTCCGTGCTGAGATATAGCCTGGCACTGGGAGAGTTAGTCAAACACACAGTTTAATGTACTCATTTCCTCATATTGTTAGCTTCTTTATCCTTCTCAAGGTCATGCTTCTGTAATTTCTGGAATAAGGAAATGGGAACTGATTAGTTAATCAAATACCACGAGATGCTGCCATGTGCAATGGGTGATAATTTGGGTGGCTCAAGAATTAAGTGCCCAAATCCAGTAGCATTAGATATTCCCAGTCACCCACTACGATCCTTGTTCCTCAACTCCAATTAAGTCCTTTAAACTATCTAGCATTGAACATCTTTTTCTGTGTTTGATATTACACTCCTCAATTTCTTTTGCTATTTCTATAGTATTATAATTTTTGTGTTCTCCTGTATTCCGGTTTAATAACCCATGACCAGGTCATGAACCAGGGGGCATTTCTTTTTAATCCTTTCACATCTTAATTATGCCCTGGTTTATAGACTTTAGCATTCTTCCTTGAGAATTATTGTTAGGTGTGTTTGTTTAGGACCTGTTCGAGTACGCCATGCAAACAAAAGAAATACCTCAGGGTGCCCTTATCTCCCCAGTCAATCTAGCCATGTGCTTGCTGCCAACAAACTTGCCAATTAGATCATAGATGGTTATGAATTCCCAGGTTTTTGAGGAAGCCTTTTAATGCAGCCGACCTGTTTAATCCCTCTGGTTGGAGTCACGCAGCTCCATTTGTGTGCCTGTCTCCCTTCTTGTGGTACCCTTGTCTCAGCCACAATTGACCTGCCATAGAGCTGCCTGGGTTAAAATGGTGCCCCGGTGTTGGGCCACATTACTTTTTAGTATCTTCCAATCCTAGCATCTTACTGTTGGGAAAGAGCCATGACCACTCAGAGTAGATGATGCTGTCTTTGGACAGACAGTCTCACTGGCTATGAGGCAAATTCCTTTGCCAGGATTTGTAATAAAGAAAGACCTTTGTATGCATTGGTCCAAGCGCTGAAAACCAGGAACT
Organism: Lacerta agilis; assembly: GCF_009819535.1. Classification (NCBI taxonomy): domain Eukaryota; kingdom Metazoa; phylum Chordata; class Lepidosauria; order Squamata; family Lacertidae; genus Lacerta; species Lacerta agilis. The sequence continues at coordinate 79,508,585 of NC_046315.1, read as the reverse complement.
GATTGAAATCTTGTGGAGTAATTGGGGTCCCACAATAAAATCTTGCAGTGTTCCTAGAGTCCCTCCAGAGACAGTCCCAGATTTACAGAAGTTGTCCTGGTTTCTTATTTGATCCCAGAATGTCCCACTTTTGCTTAGGACACCCCTATTTTCATCAGAGAAATGTTGAAGGGTATGGATTTATCCAACCACCAAGCCATCTGCATAGGGAAGTTTAAAATGTTTAATGTTTATTGTGTTTTCTTGTATGTTGGAAGCCCCCAGAGTCGCTGGGGTATAAATCGTAAAATTATGATAGCGATGACATAGGACGTCCCTATTTTCACTGGAGAAATGTTGAAGGATATGAGAGTACAAGTTGCCTGGGGACATGAGTTTTAGCATAAAAGCAGTCCCTACTCTCACCTGGGTCTTCCTTCATATGCACATTTCCTCCCCTCCCCTCCCTCCCTTCCTTTCATTTTTGAACATGTGAAAGTGCAACCGGTTCACATGCAACTGATAGCACAATAAGGCCTCTTGCATGCAAACGAATGCTTCTCTCAGCATGAGAAAAGCTGCATTCTGTGCTCCGTGTCCTGGAGATCAATGTGAAATTCAGCTGGGAATATACCTCTGGTGCCCTTAAGAAGCCAACAGAGAGCAACCTTTCCCCCCCCCAAAAAAAGGTATGGAATCTGCTGAGAAAATGTGCTTTTGCTACCCCACCCCCATAATGAAAAGACCACGGGCCTTTGTAGCACTCTAACACTAGGGAGCGCACTTTCACCAAGAATTAGACTCACGGCTCGAAATATCCATGGAGAGAGTCAAAGGGAAATCCAGGCCACTTCTCCTTCAAAACTGCAATTCGGCAGTGATCTAACCAATGCCCTGCTGCACAGAATGACAAAGCATAGAAATACGATAGTGTTACTGGTAAGCAGTGACAGGCTTCTCCAGAGCCCAAGGTGGGACGCCGTGTTTCTGTGTTTGTACGCCGAACAGAATCAGGAGATTTTTTTTATATATTTTTTTTGCATGCAGTATATATATAGATTCTTGTCTGAACTTTCACCCTGCCTTTTGCAGATTAGCATTTGCACTACAGAGGACTCTTAAAAGGAAAACAAAAACAAAACAAATCTTCTGGTTGCTTTTGCAAGAGGGAGAGCAGGCCCAGCCCTGTCCTTAGGCAGTGTGAGCCAGTGGCCTCAGGCGGCAAAGGCTGAGGTGCAGAAGTAAGATGTAGGAGCTCAAAGCCCTGTATTTGCTCAGCCTCACAAGCAAGACCCTCCAAGTGCCCCTATTTTCCAGGGACAGTCCCAGATTTACAGAAGCCATCCCAGTTTCTGATTTGATCCCAGAATGTCCCGCTTTCCTTAGGACATCCCTATTTTCATTGGAGTAATGTTGGAGGGTATGAAGTTATGAGACCCCTGAGCCATGCAAAAACTAGCTTGCCCTTATGTGTAGTGGAAGATATTTCCTGACCTCCAGTGTTGAAGCGACTTTCAACGGTCCGTCTGGTCAACTTTTCTATGTGGAATGGTGTGTTGGTGTGTATTGTGTTGTCCTCTGCCTCATGCACAAAATGTCCTGATCCAAGGGAGAGATTTTTACTGTTGCTTGACAGGGAATAAAGCATTTTAAAAGAAGGAAAGAGGAATCGGTATGCTGAATTGATTAACCTACTATTGGTAGTTTTGTGCCTTTCAGCAAAATGTCTCATTTGTGTTTTTTCCCCGTGGGGAAAGGCTGTTGCCTTCACCTCAGAGTATTGGAAACAGAAGACTGGTGTCGAAAGATTGTAGTCCTGATCCATCACTGGTCTTTTCGGGTTATTATGTAAATAGGAGTCATCCCTCCCTTCTCTCTCTTTCACCTTCCTTCTAGGTTATAACAAAATAACAAATAAAAAAATTCCTTCCAGTAGCACCTTAGAGACCAACTAAGTTGTTCTTGGTATGAGCTTTCGTGTGCATGAAAACTTCTTCAGATACACACAAAGAAGTGTGCATGCACACGAAGCTCATACCAAGAACAAACTTAGTTGGTCTCTAAGGTGCTACTGGAAGGAATTTTTTATTTTTTATTTGTTTTGACTATGGCAGACCAACATGGCTACCTACCTGTAATTGGTTCTAGGTTATATTCTGCCATATAGATTGGGGAAATGGAGTCAAGGCATTGCAGAGAACTTTTGTTATCGTTTCAAAATCCATATATTTCATGATCCATTTCTTCATTTTAGCCAGACTTTTCTTTCCGTGAAGATGTAACCTGTGGGGTGGAAGGCAAACCAAAACACAACGAAACACTCCAATTAATAGTTAAAAGTTTGTTTGTTTGTTTGTTTGTTTGTTTTTAAAAAAGCAGAATCGCTGGCAAATAAAAACACAGGAAACACAAAGAGCAGCATGAAAAAGGAAGAGGACCCTCTACCCTGCCTGCAGATATTTGCAAGACTTTTTTGTTCTAATTGTGTGTATGTGTGGGAAGAACTGAAAAATATGTCAGATACATCTTAGGAGGAAATAAGCAGATGTCTCCTATCCTTCAGTGGTTGAGAAGCCATGACAAAGTCCTGCAAGCCTATATACCTGATTGCCACTAGAAATCAGTTACACATAGGAATGGGTAAATTTCTCTCTGTTTCTCATTTCCCCCTCAGCTTTGAATTCAGTTCTCCACATTGCCACACCCACACCACAATTTGTTCATTTATTTTTATTTTTAAAAAGTTAAAAAGTCCTCCTGAAAACCATTAGCATTTTTGTACAGCTAGTAACTAAGTTGCAATCGAACATTAGGCTGGGCAGGTGTGGATCAGGGGAACTCATCTCAGAATTTACAGGTAGACTCTAAAGCAGCCGTAATTGCAGGTTTTAATGCTCTGCTTGCCGTTTTGCGCTCATTTTATTGGAAGAGTGGCTTCTAATGCTACCGATGAGACGTAAAGCATTACTAAAATATTTGGAAGCAATTAAGTAAGTCTTTCCCAGGGCTGTTATTAACATCTGCAAAGGGTTCAAAATTAATAACACTTAATTTATTTACAAAGAATTTCCCAAGAAAAAAAACTAACGTAAATACAATCAACGTGGCTATGTACTCAGTTTCTAAATATTTGTGACTTTAAGTCATTTATTATAAACCCCTCGTGTACAACAAAAATGGTGTTAGTTATGCCATATCAGTCTAAGTTGAATTCTTGCTTTGTTCTAAGTTAACCAAAAGGATTAAAATATATACTTAAAAATTAAACAAAATCTTGCACTGGTAGGCATGCAGAAACTCTCTAAACTGTGTAAACCTCCGTAATCACCACCACCTCCCCCACAATTATTTACATTTCGTTCTGGCTCTCAGCATGATGTTCTAATCTTTCCTTAACACCATCTATATAATTTCTCATCTAATTAAGCAAAATGAAATATAATGTAAGGGCCTGTGTGAGGCTTAACGGTAAGTACTACAAGAAAACAGAGAGATTGGAATGTATTCCTCCTGCAGCCTTGCATTTAATTTGAAAGTTTATCTATATCTTTCATTTGCTGCACTTTTAAATAAGTTTCTTACGTGCTTGTTTGCTTTTACATCAGTCGTCTCTCCTCCCACCCCCCCACCCCCGGTAGAGTTCCAAGGAGCTAGTTACCCTTCTGAACAGAAAAGCGGCTTCCTTCTTCCGTTATTGTGTGGATGTGTAAAGATCTAAATATTCGAGAGAGAAAATAATTTTTTAAAAAAGGCAGAGAGAATCAGGCCTTTCATTTTTGCGCTTAAGCATAGGAAACAGAAAAACTCATAAAGCTGAAAGTCTTGACCTTTTCATACACTTGGTTGTGCATGAAACAATTGTTGACAGTGATCTTAAGCACACTTTCCTGAAAGTAAATTCTGAAATTTATCAGGGGATCTTCCTGCCAAGTCAACGTGTTTTACAATGAATTTTTAAAAAACTGGTAGCTATCCGTTATTCAAGTACCGTATATCTTTCCGATCCTTTCTTCCTGGGATTTTTACAGTGGTGCCCCGCTAGACGAATGCCTCGCTAGACGAAAAACCCGCTAGACGAACGGCATTCGTCTAGCGGAAGCTGCCCCACAAGACGAAAAAGTCAATGGGGCTGCTTCGCAAGACGGGAAAAAAATTTTTTGGCACGAAAACCTCCGCGCTCCATTGCCGCTTCGCTAGACGAAAAATTCGCTCTACGAAAAAACTCGTAGAACGATTTTTTTCCGTCTAGCGGGGCACCACTGTACTTTTGAGTGCTGGGTTATTTTTCTATGTTTTGGATAATGCAGGTACTCACATGGTATGTTAAGGACGTGAGATAAATGGAAATACATACTCTAGAGATAGGACCTAATGCTATAATAGACTACTAAGCTGGACATCAAAGATTGTTTATGCAAGTGGAGGAAAGCATGAGGAAGCTTGCCACCAGGATAGAAAGGCAATAATAATAATAATAATATATATAATAATAATATATAATTTTATACCCCGCCCATCTGGCTGGCTCTCTATGGCAATAATCAATAAGGGAAATTAAAAATAACCTTCTTAATCCTGTTGCGCAAAAAAGATTTATATAGCGTACTTTTACCAAACGATTTAGTACTAAATTTAAAAGTGTCGGAAGTCTTGCCAGAGTGTCGTGCCGGATACCCATTAGCAGGAGAGATGCTATTTCAGATTAGAAGCGAAGGGATATTCTGCCTGCTCCCATGTAGGGACCCCGATTTCACATTTTGACCCCAGTTTGCATATTACACATACTGGAATCTGTTCCTACAATTTTTGAAAGCCTTACCTACCAAACTCTGCAGCCTGTTAAATTTAATAGCACTCCAAACGATTTATTTTTCCACTGCAGACAGCATCACAATGCCATTTCTTTTACAAGAGTAGAAGGAGACTATATTGAAAAGCACAAATGTGGCCTATTATAGTTTTCTTTTCCAGAGATCACTTAGCCCTGCCTAGCTGGGGTGGGTGAGGTGGGGGGCAGGGGAAAAACCCGTTTATCCATTAAAAATGGATAAAACAGGAAAAGCAAGTTAACCTGGTAGTATAACCCATAGAGAAATGAACTTCAGCACTTATTTTTTATGAGCTAGTTAACCCCAGTGGATTTATAGCTGCCAAAGCCTGACCTCCATTACTGGTGGCCAAAGTTAAAATACACTTCAAAAAAAAAAAAAGTGTGGTCCAGATCGATTTAATAACAAAATAAGGAGAGAAATAAAAAGCAGAGTCAACATTTAGTCAGTGTACTGAGATTACCGAACCCTTTCCCCTAAAGCTAAAGATTAGGTAATCTGGAACTGGAAAAAGCATGTAAACCCCCAAATATGTTTAATACCACCCTTACTTCTGTTGAGCTGCTAACATATATTTATCTTCAAATGTTGTAGTACAGACTGTTGGCAATCTTTGCCACAAAATAAGCCATGCCACAAATCTCAGCTTGAGTCTAGCTGAACTTGGAGTCTCAACTGTTACATGGTTATACAGCTAGCAAGATGTATATTTCCAAAATGCTTCTGAAATATTGAGAAAGCATTGTTCCTCAATGCCTTCTAGGGTTTGCAGAGCTTTAGAATGGGGCTGGGCAATGAGCAAAGCTACTGTAATTAGTGCTGAACTCCAACTCCCATGAGCCAGCATGGCCAATGGTCAAGGATGATAGGAGTTGTAGTCCAGCAAAACCTGAAGGGTGCCTGATTGGTTACTCCCTGACAGATAGGGGAAAGAAATGTGAGAAGCTAACATCTATGGTATGAATGCTGGAACGATCTGTGAACTAAGAACATCTCCCTCCCTCCTGCCCACCCTTCAGATCATACCCTGGAAATATTTTGTAAAAAAAGGGAATTTCATTCCTGCTTTATTTTTCACTCCTTTAAGGCTACAAACACCTTGTCCTCTTCTTGTTATCCTAAATACACATATCCATGTCGAGAACAGGTGACCCCATGATTATCACTTTGGTCTGTCAGCATGAAAGATGCTGTTGATTAAGATAAGTCTTATTTGCGTCTTCTTGTGCAATCAATTGCCCAGGTACATAACAAGCCCTTGTCTCCATTCATTGTGGAATGAGTGAGATCATGAACAGTTATATGGCTGTTAGCTCCACATCGTTGACTGAACAGGCATTTGCAATAAGACAGGTTTATGAAACAGGGTTATTGTAGACAACACCTTGGCAAGACTCTAAAATAAGGATGAGGGAATTGCAAGGGCAGAACTACCCAAAGTGTATAGAAATTTTTTCATGTATGCAACTACAGCGGCAAGAATGTTACTTGCCCAAAAATGGAAAGAAGAAGTCCCGATGAAAGAAGAATGGATACAAAAACTGATGGAATATGCAGAAATGGCGAAATTTACCAGAAAAATAAGAAATCAAGATAACAAACTTTTTACAAAGAACGGAAATGGTTTATCGAATATTGACAAACAAACTGCAAACAGATAAGAACATTGGCAGGATTGTTGTAATGACCTGCAGTTTTATAAGAGTATGCATTTGAAGCAGATGAATAAATGATTAAATTAATTTGGAATATGCAGGAAATAAAAATAAGTAAATTTAAGGGACCACAGAAAGAGGGGAAAGGAAGCAAAGTTTTGAAAGGTTAAAATGACTGTAAAATTATTGAAATGTGTAAAATTGAAAATCATAAATAAAAATTAAAAAGAAAGAAAGTGTAACCCTTCCTATGCTGTCAAATTCCAACTCCTGCCAGCTTCAGCTATCATAGAGAAATGGTCAGAGGTTATGGGAGTGGATGCGCAACAACGAGGTTCCTCACCTCTGCTTTAAAACACAGAACTGCAGCAGGGAGAGTAAGAAGCAAGGGTTGTGTTTAAGGTGACAGTGCACAGTCAGTTCACAATGTCTGGATAAACACCCCCACCCCCATGCAGGTTTCCCCACTTGCCCTCAGTTGTGGGTACGACTCTGCATGCAAAATATACACCCATTTGCTTTCTCCATTGTCATTATTAGGAAGGAGGGGGTGGGAAATCTAAGGCTGGTGGAAGAGATCTAGGTGGACACTGAGGGGCCCTTGAGTATTAAAAGTATGAAAAGAAAAGGAAAATGCTGATTGGGGGAGATACTCTATAAAATAATGAGTTGTTGCTGAGTAAAGAATCTCTATTTTTTTTTTTGCTCTTTCCCTCCATTTTTTTTCTCTCAAATAAGATTTTCTGGAAGCATTTACACAATACAATTACACAATACAATAAAGGAAAGAAATTAATCAAATTGAAACAAAGAGAGAAAGAGAAAAGAAGGAATGAGAGAGAGAGAAAATTCTTTTTGTATGCCATAACAGCTGCAAGATACTGCTTGCCAAAAATTGGAAAATACAGGACATACCAAAGATAGAAGAATGGCAAATGAAGATGATGGTATATGGAACTGGCCGAAATGACTGGACGAATCCGTAACCAGAAGGAGGAGATAGAGCAAGATTGGAGCAATTTTAAAGTGTATTTAAAAAAAAACCCTGCAATATTTGTTAAAGAGGAAAGTTTTTGGAAGAAATTGAGGCTTAGGTGTGTATTTAGAACAGGAATTAATCATAAATTAGATAGCAAAGTTAGATAGATAGAGAAAGAATGTAAATCAGAGGATTATAAATAAGAATGTTTAATATGATTTGGAAGACTGCTAAAGATGTATTATAATGAAATCAGCAAAGAGGGATTAGAGGAAATCAGGAAACAAAGTGAGAAAGAATAAGAAAGTTTTTTATATTTGTTTTTAGAAATAAGATGCATTTTTCTTGTTATAGAAAATAAGTTTTAATTGTTTCAATATGTGAAAATCAATAAAAAATTATTGAAAAACAAAGAGAAGAAAAACAAAATGGACTTCTGATCATCTGCTTGTCCGTTACATAAAACCAATTATTCAAAATATTCACTCTAGAATGACATTCAACTGATCTACTTTCTGTTAAGCAATATTTTCCCAGTTTCCAACCCAAATAGATTAATTCGTTTTCATTTTTACACAAAAAGTCCAAAGTAGTTCTCTAATTATTATTAATAAATGCCAGCAATATTTTTCTCTAATCCAGGGTTTTTTTGGGGGGGGGCACTAATCACATAGTGGCATGATCCCCCCACCCACAGTGGGAAGTCCTAATTCATGTCTAAACATAAATAACAGCTATGAAAACGGGTCTTAAAATGTTAGATGAGTAACATCTTCTGATAAAGAATATACATGGAGAACAGTGTCAGCAAAATATCTTAAGCATGAGCAGATTGGTATTAGAATGGAAAGTTGCTCATTCAAGTTTTGGGTTCCAAGCTGCCTTTATCTGTGGCTTGGTGAGTGGATGTTCCTCGTTCCATGTTGTTAATGTCCTATGGGTTGACATTAACTCTTATTCTGCTCTGCCTACCTGTCAGCTTAGTTTGCAGAATTTCCAAAATTAGTTCCAGAGCTTACTGATGCTTATGTAGTTTTGCAGTTTCCAGCCTACACCTTTCTTTTCATACTAGTTACCAACGTGAACAATTGTATATGCACATTCATTCGAACACTGTAAAAAGGGAGTCCTAGATGTGATCGTATGTGAACTGAAAACTGCCTCCACTGGGGGAATGGCTGATTGCCAATCGATTAGTGCTGATCAATGCCATAATGCAAACAAGATCAGGTCATTTCGAATCCCATACCCAGGGCAATTCAGATGGTAAAAAAATGTTTTCTAAAACCCCATTTCCTGCTCATTTGAGATATGCTATAAATATATGCACCTTGCTAGGGTTTTGCAGAGCTGTTCGTTTTAACTTACAGCTGCAAAATTTACAGCATTCTCTTATGACTGGAAGGTATACATAGCAAGCGACTTCTTGTGATTTTTTTAAAAATGACACTTTCTTGTACGTAGGCTATTAAAGTATATTGTTTTTAGGAAGCCAGGTGATGAAGCCAGGAAAGTCGCAAGAAGTACAGAAGAGATAACGGGTGAGATGCCATTACAATGCAGATTTATTTCCGTGTCATTGTTTTGTCTTTTTACAGGTATTAGCGAGGACTCCAGATTGTCTCTTTAGATAATAACTTCAAATTTAGAAATTGGTTTCAGGAATGAGGCTACTTATTGTGGGATGCTGCTGCTGCTGAACTTTTGACCTGAGATAGGGAGAAGGGGATGTCAACGTTCCCTTTGATTAAATCTTTACCTTTATCTCGTTTTCCCCTTCTGTGTCTTCACAGTGTCAAATTCATAAAGCAGGAGGGTGGAGGAAAGGTCTTGGTCAGCCTAGCGCATTAACTTATCCTTGTGATCTGTCTCAGTCTTTGGCTACTCAGACGGAGGTGATGGCCTTGGTCTTTGAAATAGTGAGATGCGCAAGATGTAACCTGATTTAGCATATTTTATCCAGAAGGGATTTCTGGTTCCCTCTCCTGGCTGGGTGTGATGCCTTTGATGGTAACAAATGGTGACAAGAAAGTACAAAGTGAATGGAAGAACCGCGTGGCAGTGACAGGTGTAAAGAAGAAGAAGAAGAACTTGAAGCTTTGCTAACTCTTACTTTCAGAAATTAGGACAGGGCGGATTTTTTTTTTAAGCATGGATATGATTCGGATTAATTTTCCTCCTTCCCTTCTCCACATATTCAGACTGCTTTCTCCACAACTATTTGCAGCATTCTGCAGAAAACAATTCGAGAACTGCAGCTCAGTGGTAGATTATCTGCTTTAATGCAAAAGGTATCTATTTAGGGGCTAGGAGAATATCCCTACCTGAAACCCTGGACGCCGCTGCCAGCCAGTGTTGGCAACACAGACCTAACTGGACCAGTGGGTCTGACTCACTATAAGGCCACTTCTTCCATTTCCAGAGCCTCCGAGTATCCCTATTTTCCAGGACAGCCCCCGGATTTATTTATTTATTTAAATTTATTTATTTGATTTTTCAGATTGAATTTTTTACCGTCATATATCAAACATGGAAACATAAAACAGGATTCCCAAGAATCTCTTGGACTTCCCTGCTCCCCCTTTTGTTGGTTCGGTGTTAATCATTCCTCCTGCATCTTTTACATCTCCATTGTGTCCAAATTCACCCTTAAACTACAAACGATATTCCAGTCCTACTAACGATTTTAACTGTGGTCTTTAAGATAAATTTAAATTTTCCCCATTCCTTATTAAAGTTTTGGTCTTCCTGATTTCTGATTCTTCTGGGCATTTCAGCCATTTTGGCATAGTCCATCAACTTCATCTGCCATGCTTCTCTTGTAGGGACTTTATCTTCTTTCTATCTCTGGCCCAGATATGGACAGTCCCAGATTTACATAAGCTGTCCTGTTTTCAGGTTTGATCCCAGAATGTCCTGCTTTCCTTCAGGCATACCTTACATCAGTCAGAGAAAGCGTGTTCTCCTTCATGGAGAGCACGTGTTGCGGTGGGGCCAGCAAGTCACCCCTCCAGTGTTGGGCGGGAGCGTACAGATGGCCACGGCTACGTTGGGGTCCTTGGTGTTGTTGGGGAGATTTGTATGTTGCAATGTGTTGATGGACAGCCCAGTGGGTTTAAAATGCTTGGCACGCCCTGCGATATTCTTCTTTGCTGCGTGCACAGATCACCCACCCACCCCTTTCGGTTATTAGGCCTCTGCGTTGACCTTGCTATGCCTGTCATGGGGTCATCTGCTTTCTGGCAGGGGCCTGGTAGGAATTTTTTCCATTTGGCTGATTGGCTGGTGCCTTCTGGTTTTCTCCTACTGCGTAGCAATTAGTCACAACTTGTTAGGTTGGCGGTTAGTCATTGGTTTTTGTGTTCGTCGCTGAGGGGTAAAGATTGGCTGGTGCCTGCACCTCCAATGCTGCTGCGGCATGGGGAATTCCGTTAAAGGAATCCAGGGGGCTCGCCATGCTTTTGTCCGTCTCCCCTGGTGGAGGCCAGGGCCATGCAAGACCTCCTGGGAGCATTTGGGGAGTCGTTGGGTCTGACCCCCGGCTCCTATTCCCTCCACAAAGTGTTTCCCTCCTTTACTGACAGTCATCGTTCTGTCCCCTGTGGGGACAGATAGTCTAAACCAATGCCTATGCAACCACTCACATATTATTTAATAAAGTGTGGCAAAAATTATGCCAAAAACCAAAACCTAAATTACTGTCTGTGGTGTGGAGTTATTCTGAGGGGTGGTTGGGGACCTCGAAGTGCAAATGTTGGTGGGGTAGGGAGTTAGCCAAGGGAGATACACCGTACAATCTTTAGAAGACATAAGAAGGCAGACCTGCACAGGGAAGTTTCAAATGTTTAGTGTTTCATTGTGCTTTTATATTGTTGGAAGCTGCCCAGAATGGCTGAGGCAACCAGTTCAGGTGGCTGGGGGTATAATAATTAGTGTTGTTGTTGTTGTTGTTTGTTATCAGTGCTTTTCTTCTGGGGGTACACAGGGATACGCATACCCCTAAACATTTTGTGAATCTAAGTTGGCCTCAGTTGGGGGACGTATTTCAATATTAGGAAATGAGAGTGCCGCTAAACATTTTTAAAGAAAAAAAAAGCACTTATTATTATTATTATTATTATTATTATATTATTGGAATAGGACATCCCTATTTTTCATCAGAGAAGTATTGGAGGGTATGCATTTCTATATTCCTATTAATCCACTTGCAGGTTTCTCGATGCATTTCTGTTTGGCGTTCTGCATTCCCCCATGTCTGCGTTGATTGATTCTCTGTAACATTTAGAAGCTTACCATATGGCTACATGCTGAAGATTGGATCCATCAAGTGGCAAATGGAACCATCGAGGCTGCATATGTGTACCTTTTGAAACATTGCCGAAATCCTCCTGATCACCTCTTGGTGGGAAGTGGGAACACAGGTTGACAACCCAGCTATCCGCTCCTCCTCCTTGACAGTCAGTCAGTGAGATTTCAGCTTGGTTTAAATTCATGTATGTGTGTAGCATCTTAAAGTCTGCCCCCAGGAAGCTGAGACGTGGCTCCTCCCAGGGACTTCCTGTCCAAGGCTTCCTGTTTCTTGTTCAAACCAGCTTCCCCCCTTTGGAATCTATCAGCGCCATTACTTATCTCGCATCACAGATTCTATAGGGCCTAGAAACCTTAAATTGGGCCAAGAGCAAACTGGATAGAAACCCTGCTTCTATCTATTTACCTATAGATAAAATCTGTTGTGGGAGAGTGATTCAGATGGTTGCTTATAGGACTATGTCTTGCCTCAGTGACATGTCAACCCTCCAAGTGCTCTCCAGCACGGGATCATCTAGGCTGGACTGCAGTTGCAGGGTTGGAAGGAACATGGGGATGGTAAACACTCTTGACAAGTTTTCCAAAATGCAATTTTTAGAGGGGGAAATATACTGGTACCTCTAACGAAAAACAGAAAGCCAGAGCTTTCATTCATGCTCTGTCTGAGAGGAAAGTGAAATATTTTGCCAGCAGCAAATGACAGTCCGAAATATTCTGCAACCACCCACCGAGCAGGCTGAGCTCAGGACCTCCCGTAACCTTCCGACTTGTCACATTGCAGACAGATTTGCTCATATATCAGGACTATCATACTTCTTTCTTGCCACTGTATTAGTAATTAGCTATGCCTTGTTAGTGCTCAAGGCGTGCACATCTGTCATGATGAAATAAAGGGTCCCTTTTCCCTTTCAGATAACACGTTTCACCTCTCAGCTGTGTAGTGCAAGGGGGAGGGAATGCATAATAATGGGGAGGGGAATGCCAATAGTTTCTTTTCTTTCTTTTTTTTCACAATATTGTTATGGCCTTAGACGATGTCATAAAAATATTGTTGCTGTAATGCTTTAATGATTTTAATACCAAGGGCAGAATAAAATGCAGATTAGACAGCTAGGAAAACCTTTCGACTGTTTCCCTTGCGCCTTATCACCAGAGCTGCCTTCTAGGAGGTCTGAATCATCACTGGACAATTGATTTCTCCATAACGACAATCAGTCATTATGTTTCTTAATTGCATATGGCTGGCCCTGCTTTTTTGAAAACAGCAACGATGCAATCTATCAGCCTATCCTTACCATAAAAATGACCTTGCATAATTATTAATAATACAGATTTAGTTTATGCTGATTGATTTGTAGCTATTGTTTCCCAGTGATTGCCACTTGAGAGAGATCCTCTCCGGTGAAATGGAGCTATTTGGTGATGTCACAGCTACTCATTAGCTACAAGATTCCGTAACTAATTTCTGCTGGCTCTGGGGGTTGGCCTCTTAGGATGCCTAAGTAGGATGGGTGCGGCCTGGCGGTACAAAGCAGTGGGGTGAAGAGTCCTCTTGAAATGCCATTTAAAAGAACTGGCCTATCAGGCAAACTGGCAGGGGTTGGTGTGAATTGGTCCCATGGGTTGCAGTGGTGGGGGGTTGAATGAAACATGTGAAGCTGGGTGTTAGGGACCATGCTGAGGAGGGCTGCACTTACGAGGAATGGTGGGATCCACCCCCTCCCCTTGCTCCTGCTCCTGAGCTTCTCAGGAGCAGGAGGACAGTATAGATTTGGAACAGTGATTTGCAGAAGGACATAGTTCAGAAGGCAGAAGCTGAGAAATACTGGATGAGGAACAGCTAGGTGAAGAAACACTGGGAGAGAGAGGGTTAACAGATTCACAGTCTCTGGACTGCATTCCTCTGCTCAGCCCAAGGTCAAAAAGAGCTCAGAAAGTATCAGAACAGAAAGCACAGAGGTTACAAGTTTAGATTGCAAGATATAGGAGTGACATAGATTAATAGGGACAGAAGGGGGTGTGATCCTTAATCGGGAGCACCACCATTTCTAGGAGATGTGGTCTTTGTTCTCTTGCTGTGATTATTAAGTTTCTAACTGGTAAGACATTCCTTTCTTTGATCTTCTAGTCTACTGCCAAAGGGGATGAAGCTGATTCCCTGAATCCTGACACTGGGATGTTTGTGTACAGAGTGTGGTATTCGGTGGTGGAGGAGAGGTCTTGAACCCCTCCCAAAAGTCTGATCAGGATCGCTCAGGAGCTGTGTAATTTCAACCTGAGTTATTGCAGCTGATGTGTTACATGCCTTCCAACATTTTTCTGATGAAATAGGGATGTCCTATTCCATAATATACTACTAATAATAATAATAACAATAATTTTATTATTTATACCCTGCCTATCTGATTGGGTTGCCCCAGCCACTCTGGGTGGCTTCCAATATATATAAAAACACAATGAGGCATTAACATTTTTATTTTATTTTAAAGTCGGGATGGTCAAGGAGGGTGAGTTTTGGGAGAGTGAAAAATGGACCTATTTTCACCTGAGGAATGTTGGAGGAACACAAAAAAGAGCCTCAAATAATGATTGAAGGGAATGGGTCAGTTCATATCATAGAATCATAGAGTTGGAAGAGACCACAAGGGCCACCCAGTCCAACCCCCTGCCAAGCAGGAAACACCATCAAAGCATTCCTGACAGATGGCTGTCAGCCTCTGCTTAAAGACCTCCAAAGAAGGAGACTCCACCACACCTCCTTGGTAGCAAATTCCACTGCCGAACAGCTCTCACTGTCAGGAAGTTCTTCCTAATGTTTAGGTGGATCTTCCTAATGTTTAGGTGGAGAGAAGCAGTTCTTGATGTATTGCTGCTCTGACCCATTAAAGGCCTTATAGGATCAACACCAGCACTTTGAATTGGGCCCAGAAATTAATTAGCAGCCACTTCAGTCATGTCAGGATTGGCGTTATACCTTGATACCTCTGGTTCCGAACTTAATTTGTTCTGGAGGTCCGTTCTGAAGCTGAAACCATTCCTATCCTGAGGCGCGCTTTCGCTAATGGGGCCTCTCGCTCCACACGCACCAGAGGCACACGATTTCCATTCGCATCCTGGGGCAAAGTTCGCAACCAGGAGCAGCTACTTCTGGGTTAGAGGAGTTTGTTACCTGAAGCGTTCATAACCAGAAGCATTCGTAACCACAGGTACCACTGTATTCTCAAACTGTCTCGCCCCATCGAGCAACCTGGTGGTTGCTGAATTCTACTCCAGCTGAAGTTCCCAAACTGTTTTGCAAGACAACCCCCTGCCAGAGGAGAGAAACACATGACGAACCTTACCATTGTGTCATGGAGACAGAGTATGGTTACGCAGCTGAAACTGAGCCAAAGAGAGAACATATTTTCAGGTAAATAATCATGCTTGTGCTTATTGTGGAAGTGGAAGAATATTTCATTCTAGTTCAGGCTCATGAGCATACAGAAAGTTAGATGAAGCAAAGGTTAAGCATGGAGCAAGAATGAAAATTCATACATGCCTTCAGTGACAGAAAACTCACCATTTAACTTGCCAGCTGATTCATGTTAAATAAATGAGCACATCTTAGCTTTTTTAAAGAGCTGAATGTTTCATTTAGCATGAGTAAATTGAAGCTCCCACCTTTTTATTGCCTGCTCTACAGGGTGGCCAGGGATGGGGTGTGGGGAATGTTTTCAAGTAGGCAGAAATGTGCTGAGAGAGAGAGAGAGAGAAGTTGAAATAATCTGACAGCTTCGCCTAAACTACCTAGCACTCCATAATCTCCAAATCTGGTTTTGAAATCTGCTAGATAAATGGGGTGGGTTTTTTGACACCCTATTGTGATAGTAAATGCCACGAGAAGAGCGTTGACACTTGAAGCTATCCGATCACTTCAGAGCAGTTAAAGTTTTACATTTATTTCTAAAAATAGATTTAAATGGGTTTTACTCAGCAGCATCGTGATAACTAAATATTAAAAGTCCTCTAAGCATTATCCTAGGAGCCACTTTTCCACGAATGGCGCCTCCATGGCTAGAGTCCTACAGTAAGCAGATCTCGGGGAACAAAAAGAAGGGAAAGCAGGATATGCTGAATTGGTTAATACAATGAATGCTGGAGAATGTGGAGTTCGAACAGTTTAAAACATGACTGCATTGCTCATGTGGTGCCCTCACTATGTAGTTGGACTACATCTCCCACCATTCTGGATTAGGGATGGTCCAACCATGAACGTCTGCTTCATCCCTGTTTTACATGGGGGTGGGACTACGTCTATCCTGTCCCATTTTCAGGGGAAATCCTTGAATCAGCCTTGTAGAATGGTGGGCTTGAAGTGAATAAGGCTAAATTTAAGTATCAGAATTGAGACCAGAAGATTCTGAGCAGGGAGTGGTAGGTTTGGGAAAAAATGCCAATTTTGAATTCTCATTTCCCAACCTTAAATTCAGTTCTCCACATTTAAAAAAAACAAACAATTTTAAGACCTTCTAAAAATTAATCAACATTTTAATGTGAATTTCTCGTTATGTGCAATTTTTGCCTGATATAAGGCATTATTTGCATGTTACTTTCACTAATATATTTAAATTTTTATTTATTTCACAAGTTTTATGCACTGCTTGTTTGTAATAAAACCTCAGTGAGGTTTAGAGAAATAATATATATTTTTTCTCAGTAAAAATCTATTTTAAATGTTTGGAAAATAATCGAAATAAACTCAGTTTACCTGAGTAAAACACATGTCGACATTCTCCATGTTTGGATAGGCCTGCTTAAATGATGGTATTTGAATCTGCATTCGTGAATAAAGTACATCAGAAATGCGGCTCTTGTGGGCACAACACGTGCCAATTTGCCCAGATTTGGACACAGCTAAAATGCGCAGAGCCTTTCATTACATTCTGACAAGGTTTTAGCTTCAGAGTTTCGTACACATTTGCTATTTAGCATCGTTAGATTGTGTTATCGCATCAAGTGTCATAGGACCAATGCCATGAAGGATTTTGGTCCAAAGATGGGGATCGGATGGCCTCGCAGCTGACCCTGAAATGCCGAGGAAATATAATTTATTGATAGGCAAACAAAGGTTTATTGACGAGCAAAATGAACAGAGGAGCAGGAGGTTAGAAGCAATGTACCAAAGCTTGGGAGAACTAGCCTAGAAAGTCGCTCAAGCATCTCCGCATGATGAAATTAAACATCTGGAGAGATACCTAGTCACCCGAATATGGCCGCTGGAGTGAACCGCATCAGGAACACCTGTCAACAAGTCAGAAGTAAATACAAAGTGAAAATGTTCAGCAAAGACGCCACCTCACGTTATGAGCCACACATTTATTTGTACCCCTTTTTCCTAGGTAGGAGAAACGGGGGTATTTTATTTTATTTTTTTAATCAAGATGAACAACCCTCCACTAAAGTCCTAGGGAGAACTATCAGAGTCGAATGCGTTTGAGTAAACAAAGGCAGCAGCTTGTTAAAAGCCACGTGCATTGGCAGAGCGGAGGCATGTTTCGTAAGGCAGAGCCAGGGATCTGCCCTGCTAACACGGGCATTAGCTGGACAAGGCTGGCGCAAGACAGCAGCAAGTTTGAGGATGGACAGGGGCACTGGGAGGATGAACCTGGCACTCTTGTTGGTGCACCACATACAGTGGCGTAGCAAGGTCAGGTGGTATCCGGTGCAGAAAATTTCTTGTCACCCCCCCCCCCATTGAAATCCAGTTGGACTCCCAAGAGACTGCAATCTACTCACAGTATAAAAAGAATGGCTGTGATCTGATCTACCCATTGCCATTGTCAGGAGTTGTTATGCTTTTTTTTAAGGGAAGGATTGACCAAAGTGGTTGAGCTTTTTGGGGGGTTACAGGGTTCGGGATCTGAGTTGAGGGAGCTCCCCACCGTACCCACCTTCTTCCACCCTGGACCACATAAGCTCACCCTTGTGGTTTCCCTGCCTTAGATGTGGCGAGGTAAGCAGCACTGATGCTCATGTCGGTAAGATGCCTGTACCCGACAACATGAACCATTAATGAGGCCCAATCTGCACATTTAAAGCAGCATAATGCTATTTTAAGCAGCCATGGCTTCCCCCAAAGGATCCCGGGAGCTGCAGTTTGTTGAAGTTGCTGAGAGTTGTTAGGAGACCCATATTCCCTTCGCAGAGCTACAATTTTCAGAGGGGTTTAACAGTCACATCCCTCTTCCCAGGAAACTCAGGCATGATAAGCAAAGCAGAAAAGACCTTGAAACCCTTGGACCCATAAAATACATTACATATTCACCTCCCATTTTATTTTAGTGGAAAAAGGGGGAAAGATGCTATTTAGTAGATTCCGTCCATGTTTTGAAAGTAGCAAGGAACAGGGGGGGGGGAGAGAAGCACATTCGCTGCAGTATTGTGAAATTGCTTGGCATTTCATCTGTCTTACATGTGGCGTTTTCAAAGCTTCTTTAGCTAAACTTATCATTTGTGCGTGGCTAGAGTGATGTTTAGCTTTTGCATTATTCTAATCCTGAATATTAAAAGAGGAGTCAAATCCTCTTGTTAATCATACAAATATACTATTCTGATGTTCATTTCAGCTTTCGGTAGAAAAGACTTTGAGGATCAGGTGAATGCAGAGAATTTGGCCCACGGAGAAGGTAGAACCAGAAAAAGTATTCAGGCCCCAGAAAGCTGGCACAGAAAACATGGCCAGCAGCATCTCCAGAAACAGAGAAGGAAATGCTTAAAGCAAGAAATCCATTTTTTTTCTCTTGAAGAAAAGGCAAGCTAGGCTTGAAAAAAACTTGTAGCAAAATTGGAAATAAGTGATAGAAGAAGATGAAGCACATGGAGGTGCAGTCTATTATTTTTATTCCCATCAACACATTGACTCTCCTGCCTTGTTCTTCTCTCCTCTTCTCTATTTCCCCCACAAAAAATCAGATTCTGCATGAGTAAATTACAGATCAGTATATTGTGTCATTTTCAATATATTCTTGAGCCTTATTGGGGTACAGCAGTGGTGGCCAAACTTGGCCCTCCAGACGTTCTGGGACTACAATTCCCATCATCCCTGACCACTGGTTCTGTTAGCTAGGGATGATGGGAATCGTAGTCCCAAAACATCTGGAGGGCCGAATTTGGCCACCACTGGAGTACAAGAAGGCTCATGAAGGTTGCCCAGAGCTGCAGCCTGTATCTTCTTTGGTGCATTGTCTTATCTGGTCAGTGCTTCAGCTTCCTACATTCCAGTATCTAGGGACATTTCTGCCTTTGAGACACAGAGGCCTGCTTAAACAATGAGTTTATTGGCCAAAGTTTGTTTCCATTCCACCCCAAAACTCTCTGAGGTTATCACCTTCACTGTACATTCAAATACCCTCCCCAAATGACCTGAACAACATAGAGCTAGGCAGTGGAGAGGTCAAACCAAAACTGAGGTGAGCATAGACAGCTTTCAGCCAATGTAGGAATTTCTCTTTGAATTGCCATGGTGCCTGTAATAAATAGAAATTGGTAGATACTATCACCTAGTAAGGTAGCCTTATGTTACACTGGTCAAGGTTGGGAAACAAATTAAGGGACACAGAATGTAACAAAGTATTCTTAAGTCCCAATCCGAAACAGAGTATTAACCCACATGAATACCGTCAAAGGTCTTTGAATATAATTAGCATTGGTACTGAAGTAAAGGCAATGTTTCATTGTAGCTCTTGCAATTATAGCTTTCTTTTCTCTTGTTAGCTGCATCACCTGAGTCACCAGATGAGATGGTTGATGTATTTTCCAAAATGCAAGCATTTGTCTGAAATTCTCTTTGATCTATCCACAATTTGAGTAAAAATTGTCACAAGTCACAGATAATTGCTGCATCTCCAAAATGGCTTCTTGCTTTGAAACTTGTTTTCTTCATTTCAGCTACAGGTAAGTTCACAAGATAATTTTTTTGCAGGTAAGACTCAAAAGAGTCTTATTTAAAGAAAGTTTGCAAGTATGTTTTTTTCTGTTTGATCTTTTCCCGGGTAAAGATTTCTAGCCCCTGAAAAGTTACAGTGGTACCTCGGGTTACATATGCTTCAGGTTACATACACTTCAGGTTACAGACTCCGCTAACCCAGAAATAACGATTCTGGTTAAGAACTTTGCTTCAGGATAAGAACAGAAATCGTGCTCTGGCGGCGCAGCGGCAGCGGGAGGCCCCATTAGCTAAAGTGGTGCTTCAGGTTAAGAACAGTTTCAGGTTAAGAACGGACCTCCGGAACGAATTAAGTACGTAACCAGAGGTACCACTGTATTTATACCCTGTGAAGTAGGTTATACCTAAAAATACCATTATCTGAATTTATTTAAAACAAACAAACTTGTAGGTGTTATTGGCCTGGGGCACAATGCTATCTCAGTACACATCATTTGGATATTTTTCAGAATTGGTTTAAGTATCCTGTGCTGGTGGATCTTACAGTAGGGCAACTCAAGGCATTCTACCGCAGTGAAATGTGAGGAATATTCTCATATATTCCTAATGTTATGCCAGAGAAAATAATGGACCACAAAGAGCTCGGAGTATTTTGTAGCTCACATGAAATCCTTGCTATTGAGTAAATAAAGGCTTTTGTTGAGCTACTTTTTGGTGAATGATGCATATTTTAATAAAGTACTTCCGGGGGAGGGGGAAGCATAGCCCAGAACCTTTGACTTTACTAAATCATTGATTTATTTATAGAAGATAGGGAAAGTGACCTTAAATTGTTTGCATTAACACACACGCACAGTCTTTGTACATCAGCTGTAACAGATGGAATAAAAGACAGGTGAGACAGTTTCTCAAATAAAGCAGCACTTCAATTACAGGGTAGTTTATTGTACTCTGAAATAATTCACATCCTTTACGACTGTAAACAGTGGAAGTGGCATTTCAAAATACATACATTCTCTTTAGGAAAGAACTGAGCCAATTTGTGTCTGTTCTCTGATTCTGGAGAAGCAAGCCGAGAAATGGCAAATCTATTTCCTGCAGAAAGAAAGAGCCGATTAAATGGCGGTTGCTGTTGCCTGTGTCCTTAATTGAGCCACCATTATCTCCATTCATACGGTGAAGATGGATGAGCAAGGAAAATACTGACCCAAACTTGTCATGCAACCATGGAAATCAATAAGATTGTTCCTATACAAAGTGGCATTAAAATCTGCCGAAGCGCCCGAGAAAAACAAGTTGCCCTCTTTTGCAAAACAGTGCTGCAGAATGTTAAAACATGAACATCAAAATGCTACCATCGGAGCAAAATAACTCATGCATTTGCTACTGAAGGACCTCATTGTTCTGAAGCTGAGCATAGCCACAATTCAGCCAAAGTTAAGCATTTTTGAACACTCGAAACTTCAGACATCCAGACTGAGCATTTGCTTAGCTTTACTGTTGACCTCTTTTGGATTAGAGCACTTAAGTTTTCCTGGATCAGTGCCTTAAACTGGAGACACTTTCGGACTTCCGGCGGCGACGCCATTGCGGGTGGTCGTGGGCTGCTTCGGCTGCGAAGCGCCCAGTCCATCCCGGGGGTTAGGAGCCCCGCTACCGCAAAGCGGGGCTCCGGTTGGTGTGCGGGAAGAGCGTCCCGCACCCTGGGCTCCCCGGCTGTGCCCGTTGTGGCTCCGAACCCTTCCCTCGCCCCCCCTGTAAAGGGGGAGTGGGGGTGAAGGGGCGACGGAGCCGGGCTATAGGGGACATGCCCCAACCGGGATGTAAATGCGGCGACAAATCCCGAAATGAGCGTTGAAGTTCTACCTGTGATGTATGGATATGAAGAACCCGGAGGTTGTGAGTACTTGATTGGACTAGTTATTATGCTTTTTAGACGACCCGGGGGAAGGAGAAAGGCAGCCTGCCTCCCTCCCTTCGGATGAAAGAAGGTAACCAGTTTGAGTGACTGCTGCTTCAGAACTGGATACAAAGTATTTGAACTATGATAAGTGAGACTGTTACAATTTCCCTTTGGGGAGTAAATTTGTGAAAGATATCTCCGTTTGAAGTGTCGGTCTTTGCACTCTGGCTTCAAGAAAAATGGCGACGAAAAGTTTAAACCGAGGTGAAAAACAACTTTCACAAAAGGAAGAACATAGAGACAGGAACTGTAATCTGACACTCACTCCCTCCCCCTCTTCCACTATGCTGAACTCTGTCTTCGAACTTGTTTTGAACTCTGGATTAACGGATGAACAAAGGCTCACTGAGCTGAGACTGGAACCTCTTTATCGGAAAGTGAAAGTCTTGTGTGGGGATTTGAAAAGAAATTTATTACCCACAGAGGAGGCTTTTATATATTTTAACACTTTGGAAGGAAACCTGGGCAAGGAGCTGAGAGGGTTGCTTGAAGGATGGAGAGAAATGACAGGGCGACTCCGGAAAAAGAATTCGTTTTTTGGGGGTGGCAGCCCCAAGACGATGATAAAATTTGTTATATCCAGACCCCGAGGTGTGAGCTCGGGGGCAAGGGACAAAGAATTAAGATATTTACAAGAAGAAGAAGAAGAATGGTTTAAAGAAATGGAGCAGCCGAAAGAAGATGAGTTGGATACCCTGAAGCTCGTTGCAAGGAGTGTTCTGAACTGTGCCTGGATCTGTGGTTATCTGGGAAAAGACGGTAATTGGGAATCTGGCTCTGGTGTCACCAGGAAAAAGACATTGGACAGAGGGGGAGTGGGGTGAAGTATTAAGTAAAATTTAGAATGGTTTGTTATGGTATTCTGAAATCGGAGGGTGAAGACCGTTAGTTTTATTTAGCTTTTTTGTTTTTAAATAAGAAAGGAGATATTTGAAGATTTATGTTACTAGCAGCAGGTTAAAGGATAGAGGAGTAAGAATTTGATAAGAATAATTCATGAAGATTTATGATGATGTATTATTATGATGATGTATTATTAGTAAAATTTTAAATATATAACTGTGTTTAACTTTTAAAAGAAGTGGTTAAAAAATAGATCAAGGATATAAAACCGAAGGTGAAAAGGCAGGGGAAGTCAAGGGTCAAGATTTGGAAATAGAATTTTTTTTTTTTTTAGGAAAGATTCAAATAAGAAAACTTGGCAATGTTTGTATTTGTTTTATGAGTGTATTTGTTTTGTATTTGTTTAAATGTAGGTGTGGGTGTGGGTATATGTTGTTATAAGGAAAAAAATGTCAATAAATTCTTATAAAAAAATAAAAAATAAACTGGAGACACTTTCATACATCATGCCCCCAAAGTCTCAGGATGAGGAGCAATAGTTTTGAAAAGTCCCCTTAAGATTGTGTTGACGTTCAATTAAACCGCAACCATCTAGAATTGAAAACTTGGTAGTTTGTGTGCTATCCAGTTTGCAAAATATGCAGGTCTGTTGTTTAGATCAATTGTTTTGTGTCTCCTTTGGGGGAGACACGAAACAGGAGCGAATCAAGAGCATACTAGGGAATTTAGGGTTGTGGAGTCAAAGTGGTACAAAAGTGACTTGCCACCCTGGCAGATCAAAACTATTTAAAAAAGAAAAGAAAAGAAAAGAAAGGAATGGATATCAGTCACTGAAACTTAAAAATATGTGTCTGTGGTATTTTTTAGAGTGTGGATTTCAATGCGGTTCTGGTAATTTTTGTGAAGGTACCCAGTTCCGATGTGTACACCAATGTAGCAATATATGAGAATGATGGGAGGCAAAACAATAGTTCAGAGGTCTGCAGCTAAGACTGACATTATAATTAATCTAGACAATAAAAAAAAATTGGCAAGCAAGTTATCTTCAACTCCCCCCTTCTAATTTATTCTGACTGGCCTATCTAGCATTATTCCAAAGAGACTCACAAATTATAATCATATTAATTAAACCAAACAAATTAAATGTGGCCTACTTCTAACATTCTACAGCAAAGGTAATCATTCAAGTTCTTTGGGATCACCACTTCAGAGTTTCATGGGAATAGAATAAGTCATACATTCGTTTAGACATACACATTCTCTATACTCTATACTCAAACCTTGTTCAAATCACTGTGTACCTTGCTTTGTTTGAATAGCTTTTGAGCCTATGTATTTCTTTGCCTTAAAAAGATTGACACCAGACAAGAGTGATCATAATTTGCCTACCTGGTTTATAGTTCTTATTTTCTGCAAAACCTTCAATTGCATCTGGAAAGTGGAGTACAACACTTTCGTTAGAGATGTAGTGTGGACTCCTGTGTAATTGGTACCAGTGAAAGATCCGTTAGATATTTTTTGAGCCAGCTAGGCTGTCTGAATGGTTTTTAAGGTCAGCACCACATAGACCACATTGCAATATGTAAAGCTAACATTCTATGTTAGGCCTAATGAGCACAGCAGCTCATCACAGCAGCTCATCCCCAGTTGGTCTTGCCCCAAGGATCAGTTGTCAAGACTGAATGTCCTCGCCTCCCTACAGCTGTCTAAATCCCCTCCTCTTCAGGGTTTCCTCCAAGCAATCAGAGACTATGCCTGCGTGGTGAAGCCAAGCTCTCCTCCACTCTTTTCATGCCTCTCCTGGTTCTGGGAGACAAGAATGAATGGGAGCTTATCACAGCAAGAGGGGGAGACACCCATGATTCTTCACCAGCTGGACTCAGCTCTGCCTCTTGGCCCCCCTCTTCTCACTCGCCTGCTTCAGCTTCTGCCTCTAATTCTGGGCTTCTCTCTACCACAGACTCTCCCAGCCCACTAGGCTTTGTTACCTCTTCAGCTTCTGATACCTCCTTTTCCTAGTCTTCTCCAGTGCGACCACTCATTGTCTTCCCACCACCAATCCCCGGGCTCTGAGCCTTCCTCCCTTGGTGGTTTCTCAGCTGGTTTCTTCCACCATTTCTCTGTGTCCAACTAGTCCCTGGCACAAAGACAGACAGCTATAATGCGATATATTTTTTTTTAAAAAAATCTTTAATATTACTATGATTTTCATTTTTTAAAAAAGTTACACACTGCCTTGGTGGTTTCCAAAAAGACAGTATAAAAATATTATAAATAAATAAACATGGCATCTACCTGGGCATCTACCAGGAGGACACCCAACTTTGGATCTGAGATGTAAAGGAGACTGTAATCCTGTCCTAAATAAGACCCACTACGCAAACAGACCATCAACACCCCACCACCACCTGAATGGATCAATTTGCACCATTTGCCTCACCCACTGAAATAGTGGAATCAGCAACATGCGGAAGCCAAATGATTTGAGAAATGAGGCGAACTAATTGCTAATAGCAATTTAGAGAATGAAATGTATACACGTAAGAATGCAAGAGTCCCCATGGATCAGGCCAAATGCATATCTCGTCCAACATCTTGTTCTTTACTTGTGATTCCCAGCAAGTAGTATTTGGAAACAAACTGCCTCTTGACAGTGAAGCTAGAGAACTTAGACTTTGTGGCTAGTAGTCGCTGATAGCTTTGTCCTCTGTGAAAGACAAAACAGAAGGCAATGCCAGGTTGACAAACTTTTTTAAAAATAAAATAAAATAAAACAGGACAAAAATAAGCCCCAACAGCTACAATAATTAGATTCTAAGGATAGATCTAGACCAGGGGTCAGTAAGGTTTACTTCACCTGGGCCAGTTCACTCCAGCAGAGATCCCTCCGTGGGCCGGATCGCGTGCGTGCCCACTATTTCCAGCATCTGCATCTGCACAGACGCAATTTCCAGCACCTCAGAAGCAAGTCCCCGTGCCATGCTGTGCCGGTTTAGCATAGCGTGTGGAGGCTCGCCGAGCGGGCAGCTCAGTTCAGGGGGCTGGCTTGGGGGCCGGTTAAACGACCCCCGTGGGCCACTTGTTGCCGACCCCTGATCTAGACACATCAAAGAAGCGATTCAGTTAAATGGATTGTAAATGTCATACAGGGAAATCCCGTTGGCAAAAAAGAGGACTCCACAGCACCATCTGGTATCACAGTGTTATAATGCATATAAAGCGCTTTATCTTTACCAATGTAGCCGAGACCCAAATAACATTTGCACCTCTCCCAGAGTGCAGCAGTGACCCACCGTCTGGGAAGCTAGAGGTCTGGGTCTACCCCAATGTTTTTGGTGCTGGATAAGCAAGAGATCATGTCTCTGATCCAACAGGGCACTAGCCAAGGAGCTGGGAACAGGGGTTCTTCGGGGGCACTACTGCAGAGCCTCACTCAGCAGGACCCCCAGATACATCAGGATTGATTTACCACATTTTAAGTAAGTGCACTTCAGGGTTGATTTACCACATTTTGAAGTAAGTGCTGAAGGCAGATTTAGGGGAGCGGGACCAGTTTGGTCGCACTGGGCATGGAGCGTAGAATGGAGGGCAAGAGGCAGCAGCACCAACTGTTGGTGTTGCATCAGGCACCGCTGAAATTGGAGGCCCCCAGGCCCACCATGGCCTGCTGCTACTGCAGGCATGATACTAAGACCATAAGGAGAGCCTGTTCCCTCAGGCCATCGGCCCCTCCAGTCCAACACCCTGTTCTCACAGTGACCACCCAGATGTTTGTGAGAAACCCCCAAGCAGAACCCAAGCACAAGAGGCCTCTCCCCTCCTGTGTCTTCCAGCAACTGGCATTGCTGCCTCCAACCATCGAAGCACAGCTTTAGCCATCTTGATTAGTAGCTAATGATTCTTGGAGGAATTGCACATTAGGGACTGAATTTGGCTAAAAAATACAGCTAAGTGGCTGCATTCAATATTTTTTGTTTTTTAAAAAGGCTGTAGGTCTGGTTTTGAGAGGCTTGGAAAACGGTACGCCTTGCAACTATTTTCACATGGAATCCACCTGGAATCCCCCATCCAGTTAGAGATATGTGCAGATTTCTCTTTTCTGCTTGCATATGGCCCCGAGCTTAATTGTTGCAAAGGTGAATTTTGTTTGAATGCCACACACTCATTGTTTAAATGTTGTAACTCCACTTAACCCCGAGTCTCTACGGTGATGTACACTATCATTCCAATTTTATGTATTTTATCCGTTTATATCCCTGTCTATCCCTAAGGCTCTGAGTGGGCTGCACAAATATTTGTAAATTTATATTATCACAAAAGAGCAAAGACTTTTTTATTTTATTTCACATATTTGCAGGCTTTGCTGTTTCTTTTGACCAGCTGTCCAATAAATAAATAAATAAATAAAAATCAAATTAAAGAACAAAAAACAAGCTCACGGTTAGTGTATAATGATATAACAGTTTAGAAAATGGAAATTGTACTGATGAGCATAACCCATGAACCTGGTGCAGCTTTTGTTTCCATTGTTAGCTGAGCTAATTTACATGCCTGTTTGGGGTCCTGCTCCCCTCTCTTTCCCGGTGAATAAGCACGAATATTTATTTAATAATCAGCGTGTACAGGTGTGCGAATTACTTGGAATGGATTCCAAATTTAATTAGGCACTGCATAAAGGCAGAAAGGATTTAACAATAGAAAGAGTGGCTTCATTTAATTGAGGCGAGGGGGCTGTAGTGACAGGGGTATGATTGCTGATGATCTTTCGCTTAGGCTGCATATTTGGGTCAACATCATCTTCTCCTTCCAGCTCTTTAAGAAAGGAAGAGTACTTGTGGGGCCAAGTGATTTTAATGTTGTTTTCATAATGGACCTTGCAAAACCATTTTAAGGAACTATCTGCCCGAACAGCACTAGCCTGCAGTAGAGATTGTTGTCTTCTTGCAGCTCACAATGCCGTGTAAAATGACTATGAGAAATCAGTAGCACTTGGATATGGGTGGCACACATTTGGGGGGAGGGGGATTTCCAGAGAAGTACAGTACTTACCCCCCAAGCTCTAGTGGTGAGTAATTTGTATATTGTCTTAACAGCCTATCCTCCAAGAGTTGAATGAGATGGCAAATGCATCCTCCAAGGCTGCCATCTAATTTAGCAAGGCCCCTGGCACCTTCCCAGGTGGCCCCGCAATGGTGATAGCCTCCCGTCCCTTACCTTGGTATGGGCAGCAGCATAAAACATAAGCTGGTGTAGCCAGCAAGTGCTGCAGATGGCACCTGACATTTTAATCCCGCCCCACACAATGCATCTAGAGCCCAGATTGCTGCTTCATTCATTTATAGGCGGGGACCATTTTGCATGCGTCTGATTGGTGCACGACTGCTGACACATCTGGAAAAGGGCAGAATGGGGATGGAACAGGAGGCTCCTCTGACATGCGCAGGTGCCAGGAACGGTACCCCCGCACGAAATGTTCACCGCCTGTATTTATTTACTTATTCATTAAGTCCCGTACATCACTTGTTTTTTGAATGAAACAATGATTATATTCAGTGTTATTTCTCTAGAAAAAGAGGTGCCAGAACACAGCACAAATGCCACCCTTACTCTTTTATATGATGGCAATAGTGCCCACCTGAGTGGGGCCAGAACTGAGTTCCGATGAGTTCTGGCTGAAAAAGGGCCCTAGTCTACATCAGTGTCAGAGTCATGGGTGTAGCCAGGGGAGCGTGGGATGGGTAGCTGCCCCCCATCAAGTAAATAAATAAAAATATTTAACTAAATGACCAATTGCATTACAGATAACTCAGTTCTGCCCCCCCCATAAAGCCTGAGGCCCAGAAATTAATTCCTGGCTATGATCATGGGTATTATGCCTCTGAATGCCGCTGGGTATCACAGGTGTGCAGAGTGATGCTCTGTAGGTTTCCCATAAACATCTGCTTTGTCGCTGTCAAAACAAAATGTTGGACTAGATGGGCCATTGGCTTGATCCAGGAGTGTCATCTTATGTTCTTATTAGCGGTTTACATAAAACCATATAAAATATACGCGAGAAAATGCATTTCACATTTTGACACATATACTGTCTCTCAAAACATGCAGTTTTAAAATACATTTCTCTTTTCTTGGGTGTGCACCTTTAAAAAAAAAAACTTGAGAATTGCATTAGAAAATTCAGGAAGTGTCAAAGTTCACCAAATTCCCACCCATACTTTAGCAGTTCAGGAGAAGGAAGATATTAATTCACAAAGCCCCCCCCCCCCCCTTGATAAATTATGTTCCGCAAAAGAAGTACCCTGAAACGCTGCTCTCAGGCAGATCTATCCATTGCAAAAGGCGCTTCCATAATTTGGTTTTGCTGAGTTCCCACCCCTCACGTCCTGCATTTCCATTGTATGCAGTTTACATCTGAGTTGTTTCAAAGGCTGGCGGCTTTAGGTAGCATGAAGATGGTATCACACTGTCTTTGGGCCTCCAGTAGTTATGCATTGCCGAGATCAAATGACCAGGAAGGGGACAGAGGAGACGGACCTCCTGTAAACTGAGTTGCCTTGAGCTGCTCCAGCTTTTCGATTGGTTAGATAAGGAAGCGTATGCATTGCAGACCACCAGGAGACTCACCATTATGCTGTCGGTGTTCCGGGGCTGAGGAGACAGATGAAGATATATAGTGAATGCTGGATCCCCTTTGCCAAGAGAGAGGTGAATGAAATGCCAGAGACAGGTTGATCCCAGGACTATTGCAGGCAGCTGCTCCTTTTCACCGCTGCATTTTGCTAAAAAGCGGGGCTGTAGGATTTTGATTAATATTGCCAGGACCACTTTGTTTCCTTAAGCCCATGGGAGGAAAAAAAAATCACTTTCTAAGATAGTCCTAAAATGCTGGGCTAACAATATTTTTTAAAGCTGGGAAGCAGGGGGGAAGAGAGAGAGGGAAAGTGTTGTGGCTGCATTTTTAAAGGCAAGTCTTAAAGGTAAAGGTAAAGGGACCCCTGATCATTAGGTCCAGTCGCGGATGACTCTGGGGTTGCAGCGCTCATCTCACTTTACTTGCCAAGGGAGCCGGCATACAGCTTCTGGGTCATGTGGCCAGCATGACTAAGTCACTTCTGGCGAAACAGAGCAGCACACGGAAATGCCGTTTACCTTCCCACCGGAGCGGTCCCTATTTATCTACTTGCACTTTGACGTGCTTTCGAACTGCTAGGTGGGCAGGAGCAGGGACCAAGCAATGGGAGCTCACCCCGTTGCAGGGATTCGAACTGTGACCTTCTGATCGGCAAGCCCTAGGCTCTGTGGTTTAACCAACAGCGCCACCCGCGTCCCTTCGCAAGTCTTAGGCAAGTCTTACTTTGTTATGTATTGAAGTTCTCACCCTAGGCCACTAGGGGTGTGTGTATATAGTTCATTCTGTTGCAGTTTTCACTCAGGTCCGCACATGCAAATGAGGGATTGAAAGTGACGTTCAGGGATTGGGTAACTACAGAAAGTTGTTACTGTTGCTTGTAGCTGAGTTCTATATAAGCAGGCTGCTGAGCCCTTCAGTTAAGTCCTGTTCCAGCCTGAGAATAAACAGAGCTGCTTAGAGAATCACTGTGTCATCTGCTATGTCCACCCACTATTTAATATACTTAGAGGTAAATGAACAGGTTTCTCAAAGTTTGGTCGTTTGGGCATGTTACGTTTAGAAGGCTGGTTTGATATAAAGCAAGCTTTTAAATTATCATGAATGTCAACTTCATATCCTCCAACATTTCTCTGATGAAACAGCGGGACATTCTGGGATCACATCAGAAACCAGAATAGGTTCTGTAAATCCGTGACTGTCACTGGAAAATAGGGACACTTGGAGGGTTTGTAAATCGGGCGTGATGAAATCAGTTCTCCTCAGCTGTACCCTAGTGACTGATTTAGACTGATTCTGTATCTGACAGAATTATCCCTTTGATGAAAAGTTTTTGGCCATGACTATTTAGAAGTGCTCTGAAACTAAAGGGAACACAACCAACAGTATTTTTAATGCATGTTTTTGGAACAAGGAAGCGTTTGTAAAATCCCACACTGCAGTCACACCTGCCTCGTTGGATTGCTTTTTGGAAACAGGAACCAGTGAAGATGGTACCAATAGCATCTGTGCTAAAGACAGTGGGAAATGAATCAGAGGCCTAGTGTGCTATTTTTATCCGTCAACATTGGGACCTCCCAAGGTTTTTATCTCTCTCCTGGTTGATACTAGGATTGAGTCCAGATTTCTCAGATGTTTTCCTCAGAAAATTTCTGGTGTTTTTACCTCCGCTTTGCAATTTCCTCCTCACAATATGGTCCAGCATTGTGTGTGTGCAATGCTCTGGAATGATACCAGGTCAGGATGATTCCAGGACAGTGTACAAAAGCGTACACTCATATACAGTAGATGCATTTCAGAACCCAAAAATAAGCATAATAGAATTAAAAAGCACATTTTCACTGACCCTTCCTCCAAATAGCTGAAGACAGCTTGCATGGTGACTCATCAGTTCCAGACAGCCCTATGAGGGAGACTAATCTGAGCAATATTTACTGGCCTGAAGTCACCCAGTCAGTTTCATACCGCAGTGGGAATTTGAACGTGGGTTTTCCCAAACCTAATCTGATATTCTAACCATTATACCAAAACATTCTAGTTATTGTTCAGTCTCTCCTCTTTAGAAAACATTTGTGTCCCTCCCCTTGGAATTCAAATGCTCTTCCTGCAAAATAGGCAGCTAGAGATGTTATTTCTCTAAAAGTCCAAGATACAAATCCAGAAGAGTCCAACATCCGTCCTCTCAGCATGTAGGATCCACAGTGCAGCTGCTGGGAGTTTTTCAGACGCTCTTGGTTAAGCAGCTATAGTTTTTCAGAGAAGGAAAAATAAAATAAATCCCAGCTGGAATTTGCAGGTAAGAAGGATTGCTATCACGCAAAAAACCGTGTCGTGAATAATTATGCATCAGTTATTTTATACTTACAAACAAAACAATTGGAATGCAGGCAAGTGCAAAAGTCTATATATGTAAATATTAACAGAGTGCAATTAATTTTAAATACTTTCTGAAAATAAAGGACATCCCCAAGCTCTAAAAGAATCCCAGCCAACCAAAATACAGGACAAGGCTGAATAGCAGCCATGACACCCATCTGTCTTAGATCTCTGCCGTCGCTGAGTTTTGAGACAGGATTGCATTGTTAAGAGACCAAAGAAAATAAATAGAAAACCTTTCCTTCACTTCAGGGAACAGTCTTAGTTTATACTTCTCCACACAGAAATGCATATTTTGAGAAACTAAACAAATGTCTATTCAACAGAACGTCCATTTGTCAATATGGTGTTTGTGCCTCACAGTCAGGAAATTTTTTATTTTGGAAGACACTGCTCCTGTTGCCAAGCGCTTCTGCCTTGGGAAGAAAACAGTCTCTTAGAAAGGGTAGGTTTGTTCTTTTGACTCAGACACCTGTGTGTTGCTCTCACAAAACGCTCTAAAAGAATGAATTGTAACTTCATGGGTTTTCGAAGTAGGTACACCCAGCCACGCTGGAACACTGAGCAGATGATGGGAAGAATAGAAATGTGATGGGGTAGACTGCTGTTTTTATTTTTATTTTTAAATATTTTAAATGTTTTAAATTAAATTTGTATACCAGCCTTCACCCGCAGATCTCAGGGCGGTTCACAACATAAGAATGCAATATTAAAGCAGAAAATACATGATAAAAACAAGCACAAAAAGCTACCCTGCTTTCACAATAGCAACTTCCAAGTAGAATGATCCATCCTTGCATGTCTACTGAGAAGTAAGCCCTTCTTAGGTTTTCTTTTTATTATGTTTTTGTAATTTTATATCTTGATTTTATTCTGTGAACGGCTCTGAAATAATAATAATAATAATAATAATAATAATAATAATAATAATAGGTTGATGGGACTACTCTCAAAGAAGCATAGCAATGTTGGAGGGGTTTTCTTGGGGGGGGGAGGCTTACAATAGACCAGCGCAGCTATTGTTCTGTTCTGTACACACACACACACACACACACACACACACACTTGTCTCCCCCCCCCATTCATCTGGCTCCCCCACACTTTCAGCTTGATTTTCATTTACCCAGATAGAGTGAATTGTTCATCCTGTTCCCAACATTGGCCACATACCTCTAAGGAGTCCATGAGCTCATTTTCAATAGGTTTGTTTGGAAGCCGGGGTGGGGGTGGGGGTGGGCTCTGTCAACAGCTTTTTGGAAGTCCAAGTATAAAATACATGTGGGATCTTCTGTCTACATACTTCTTCGACCCTCTCAAAAAATTCTAAGAATAATGCCGCAAGACACTTTGCCAAAGCCATGTTAATTCCTCCTTAGGAGGGCATGCTTATCTAGGTGTTGAATTTTAGCCTTGATAATGCCTTCTGCCAGTTTTCTGCATTGGACAGTGGACTGGCAGATCAGTCAGTTTCCCAGATCGACCCTGAATCCATTTTTTTTTTAATTTGTTACATTAGCTATCTTCCAGACAGTTCTCTAATAAAGAGTCTGATTTGACTAACGCTTTGCGCATTTTTGTGTGTGAAAAGATCAGCAAACTGGCAACTCTACATTTGAACTCTTCAGTGCCTCTTGGGAGAATAAAATCGAAAATTCTTTCTAGTAGCACCTTAGAGACCAACTGAGTTTGTTCCTGGTATGAGCTTTCGTGTGCATGCACACTTCTTCAGATACCCACCTGTAACTGGAACTCTTGGGAGAATATTATCCAGCTCTGGCGAGTTTTCCATCTGCAACTTTATTAAAATTGAGATCCTTGATTGGCAGCCGGATGAACCCTGTGTATATTTACTACTGGCCATAGTAATTTGAGTAAGTTTTGTTCCCTGTTTGAAGACTGTGCAAGATTCACCTTGTATCTGTGAGGTCCCTGATCTGACTGACGTTGGGGAGGGCTTATATTGTTTCATTTGGGAGAATGAAAGCACATTGATTCACCATGGTTCTCCCTGTTCTTCACCCCACACAGAGACCCACTTTGCATAATTGCTGCCTTTTCCATTACATCTTAATGTTTTGCATATAGCCTATAGTTAAACAAAACAACAACAACCCAAATTTGTCAAAGTTCATTGTTTGTCTCAGCTCTCCGAGGTCCAAGCTGTGCTGGGGATAGATGGGGCGATCATTATAAGGAGAAAGTGGGGAGCAGTCTACCTGCCTGCAGACTGTCTCGCCAGAGTGGTGCATGCTCTAGTTATCTCCCACTTGAACTACTGCATTGCGCTCTACGTGGGGCTACCTTTGAAGGTGACCCAGAAACTGCAATTAATTCAGAATGCAGCAGCTAGACTGGTGACTGGGAGTGGCCGCTGGGAACACATAACACCGGCCCTGAGAGATCTACATTGGCTCCCAGTATGTTTCCGAGCACAATTCAAAGTGTTGGTGCTGACCTTTAAAGCCCTAAACGGACTCGGTCCTGTATACCTGAAGGAGCGTCTCCACCCCTATCGTTCAGCCCGGACACTGAGATCCAGCGCTGAAGGCCTTCTGGCGGTTCCCTCACTGCGAGAAGCAAAGCTACAGGGAACCGGGCAGAGGGCCTTCTCGGTAGTGGTGCCCGCCATGTGGAACGCCCTCCCATCACAGGTCAAGGAGATAAACAACTACCTGACATTCAGAAAATACCTGAAGGCAGCCCTGTTTAGGGAAGTTTTTAATCTGTGATATTTTAATGTATTTTAATATTTGTTGGACCCAGCCAGATGGGCAGGGTACAATTTATTTATTTATTTATTTCAATGTTATATTCCCCTATTGTAGTCCTGGCAAAATAAACAAATAAATAATAAAAAATAAATGCTCCATTGAATCTGCTGCTTACCTTGAGAGGAAATCTCCAACTGGCAACAATGGGGACTTCTTTCCACTTTGGAGCAGGGAAAATGTGATTACTCTTTTTTCAATCCCCATTATGACAGTCCTGATGCAACTCATGCCCACATCCCACAACTGATTTCTTTTCTTTACAAACACCGGAATGGATGGAAGATAGATTTCAAACGCTAGAGCATGAGACTCAGTCGCAGGGTCGTGCGTTCGAGCCCCACATTGGGCAAAAGATTCCTGCATTGCAGGGGGTTGGACTAGATGACCCCGTGTTTCCTTCCAGCTCGACCATTCTATGCTACGCTCAAGGGAACTCTGTCATTGGCTTGTCTCCGACTGAACAATCAATCTATTCCCGAAAGGAGTCCGATGCTAGTTTTGAGCAACCATGAAAACCGCCTGGAGGTGACATCTTTTTTCTTCTTTTTCAAGCAGGAGCTCTGATCGTGAATGTTAGTGTTCGCTAAAGGCACAAGGATTGGAAGCCAGGGATACTGAAAGCAAGGAGTCATCACTATTTCTGCAGAATTGTTGCCGTAGCAGCAACCGGGAAAGCATAACTTACTCTCTGCTACCGGCACATATATCAACCTTCACTGAAAGGGCAGTGGTATCCCCAAGTCCACCTCTGCACGGTGCTAACAATGCCATTATTTTGCCTGTGCTATTATTTTGCAGTAAGCCCCTTCCACCCTTAGAAAGGAGGGGGGGTTGCAGTGTAGCACGAGCCCTACACGTGCTCAGGGGATGCCTGCATCCCCTGACGCTATTGGGCGAGCTCTGGGTGCGGTGCCCAGCTGGCTGGCCAACCGGCTCAGCCGGCTAGGGCGTGCCCACCGCATTTAAGTGGGCACGCAGCCAGAGCTCGCCCTCTTTCACCTGGGCTCCCAAACTCTCCAGCTTTAACTGCTCTTTGGATCAAGTCTCGTCAGATCGTCGCATCAAGCATCGCGGGAGGAGAAGCGGCTGCCGCGGCTGGAGCTCCTTTGCCGGAATCGCGCTTGCCTCTCGGCCCGCAGGGCTTACCTTTCTCGCTGAAATCACTTGAAATCACTACCTGAACGGCGTTTTTAAACGCCAGCTTGCCTTTGCAGGTCTTGCTTCGGGATCCTTGGGGAGCTCCATTAGCGCAGAAGCCAGCAGCCGGCAGCCACGTGGCTGGCGCTTTCGTTTTGCATCGCCCGCCCTCCCCTCTCCGCCGCACAGCTGTTCGGCCGCCTCGCAGCTGATACGCCGCTCACGGCCATCCGGCCACGGTCCCCGCTACGCGGCTGCTGTTTTAATTTCTCCCCTCTAGGTCTACGGAGGGCTTCAGGGCGCAAGCCGCGGATCGGCGAGCCGGTCGAGCCGCTGTGTAGAAAGCCGTGCCCCGCGCAGTTCCGGCTTCCGGGACCACGTGCGCCGGCGCCATTCGCTTTCGCTCTGTGGGGCCGATCATCAGCTGTGCGGCGGCCGCCTTACAGCTGAGCGAGCGCTGCGCTGCCGCTTCCGCTTCTTTGTTTTCCCGCGGCTATTGGCAATTTTTCCTCCTTCCCAAAGCCGCCGCCGTCCCTCTTCGCTAGCAGGTTCCCAGATCGTCTTGCCCTCCGAAGGTCTCCTGAGCAGCGTTCCTTCTAAAGCGGCTCCTACTTCCTTGTCCCCGCTTCTCAGCTGTTTCTTCCCTTCCGCTTTCCCTGCGCCCGCTTTTTCTGCCGCTTTGTTCGTGTGTGGCCGCTGTCTTAAAAACTCGCCAGCGATTGCAGCTCTCCTAGGGCTGCCTGCCGCCTTTCCTGCCTCGCGGAGCTCGCCTAGCTGAGAAGCAGCCGTGCTCGGCCTCAGCCGGATACAGAATCACTCGCGGAGCTCGCCTAGCTGAGAAGCAGCCGTGCTCGGCCTCAGCCGGATAGAGAATCACCCGCCTCCCAGCTGATCGACCGCAAACCTCCAAGGAGCTAGGATAGCACCGTTCGCCGCCGTTTGGAGCCCCCCCTTCTCTCTCCCCGGGACGCCAGGGGAGTGCGGTATCGTTTTTCCTGCTTTCTTTAATTTTAACTTTTCTTTTGCGGTCAGTGCTGGGTTGCTTATCAGGGGGGGAATTGAATCGAGAGAGGCACGAGGTTGGTATCGCGGCAGCCATTTTCTGCGCTCATTGTCCCATTTCTGTGTTGTTGTGCATTCTAGCATAAGATTTCATTGTCGTCCCGGGTCGGTTTCTGGTGGGCGGCCATTTTACATTGGTCCACGTGTTTCAGGGGACCAGCTGGTCGGCGGCCATCTTGGTCAGACCACGTGGCCTTCTGTGGCATCCATTTTGTTTTGAGGGACAGTGCTCCGGTGCTGCTTTTGCTCCTAGCTCGTTGTGCCTAACCTTACCTATTTAGTGTATATTTCGGCATTTATATCGCTTAATTTCATTTCCTCATTCAGCATCTAGCTTATATTAATCGCCTTTTCCCACTGTACTAACAGCTACTGCTGCCTGGTGAGGAAGGCATAGCTTTCCTGGTTTTCACTATATTTCCCAGCGATTTATTCCTTTATTTGGTCCCTTGGGAATTGCATCGAGTTACTGCTGCCTGGTGAGGAAGGCTTAGCTCTCCTGGTTTTCAGTTTATTTCCCAGCGTTTTTATTCCTTTATTTGGTCCCTTGTGAATTGCTTCGAGTTAAGGTTTTGCGGTTTGCGGTGCTATTAAGGCTGTGCAGCCTAATTAACCCCTTCCCTTATTCCATACCGCCAGGTGCTTTAGGCAACAGGCTCGACTGTTAATTAATTAGTTAGCTTTACTGCAGTGGCTGTCCCCGGTTCTAACTGCTAGGCTTCTTTCCTGCGGTTTTTCAGTTAACTTATTTGGATAAATAGGATTCACAAGAAGATAATTAGATTCTGAAATACTAGTAACTTAAATAAATTAAAATAAATAATAAATATATAAATTAACTAAATAAATAGGCACACAAGGATTAAGAGCAGTACAATTTCAGTAAGCATAATGGCCCCAAAGGAGAATCAGCAGAAGTCAGCCAAAACCCCTTCAGGTAAGCAGAAGGCTGCCAAAACCCCTTCAGGTAAGCCGAAGGCTGCCAAAACCTCTGCAGGTAAGCAAAATACTGCTTCTAAGCAGAAGGCTGCGTCAGCACAGCCACAGGGTGGCGCGCTAGTCACTATCTCTCCACAGGTGCTAGAAAATTTACTGGCCGGTTTTAATAGTTTCTACCAACAGATTAAGCCAAATGCCAACATGCCAGTGCTACCCACGCAGAGCACACCAGACTGCATTCCTGATACAGCAGTGGATGACGAGGAACGTCCTGGGACTTCGGCCTCTCTGTGTAGCACCTCAGATTCGGCCAGCTCGCAATCTCAGGGAGTAACAACTCGGTCGCAAGCCTCTCCCCCAGTCTCTACATCTAACCAATCTAATTCAGTCGTAGTACAGTCTTCTCCAGGTGTTCCTAGCTGCTTTCGCGAAACCCAGCCCAGTGAGACGGTTGCTCAGGAGGGGGCGCTGTCCGAAACATCTTCAGAAGAGGAGGAGCGGGGGCACGCTTCCACTACAGCGCTCCGCCAAGGATCTTCAGCTTCCACAATGGCTACCCATCCTGGTCCCGCGGCATCCACAGCTGCTCCCCTTCCAGGGGCCTCGGCAACAACTGCCCAGTCGGGGCCTTCAACCTCATCATCCACTCAGGATGCAGCGACCTCGGCCCAACAAGATCAAGGTCAGGATGGGAAGGGGAGGAAGAGATCTAGGAAGAGTGCTCACAAGAAGGCCAAAAAGTGTAAGCACTCAGAGTCTGAGGATGAATCAGGTACGTCTTCCGATTCGGATAGCGACGCGTCAATGGAGGGCTATTGGGGGGAGGGTGAAGATCTGGTGGGCCTTCCTTTGTGGGCTCACGAAAGGAGGGCCAATACGCATAGAAAAACTTTCAACGGCACTCTGGAGTGGAAGGGGGGGTCATTAGTACCGGAAGTTAAAACTTCCACCTTCGTGTCATCCGACGTGATTCTGGGCAATCACTTAACCAGTAAGAAAAGAACAAAAATATTGAATGGTGATTATGTTGATATCTTCACCCTCCTTCCCCCAGTTAAGGTTACTGCGAAAGGGGAAAGGAAGCGGACCTACGGGAGGAGAAAGTACAGGGAGCCCAGGGTGGAGAGGACGTTTGAAAATTGGTTAGATGGGTTCCAGATATTCATGGGAGTGGTTGTGGCTGCTTACCCTAAGAGGGCTATGCACCTCCTAGCCTATTTGTCCCATATAAGAAAAGCGCGGGCTAAGGCGGGGGAAGCGGCAGCCCTAACTTACGACGAGGCATTTCGTAGAAATGCCTCACTCCTGGCTACCACACGGTGGGACCTAGTCGACCAGAATTACTGGAATGAGCACGTAGGTCCTTACATGGAAAAGAAGCAACCAGACCCCTATAAGTCAGCAAAATCAGAATATAGAAAGGAAACCCATCTTCAAGTATGCTGGGAATATAACAAAGGGTGGTGTAAAAGACCTGTCTGTAAATTTGCTCATCAGTGCGACAGGTGCTGGGGCAATCATCCCTCCACTTCCTGCTTCAAAGGAAAACAGTCCTTTCGAGGGGGGAGGGGGGGCGGCCATGCAGGTACCAGAAGTGCTTCTGGACCATCCCAGGCCTCAGGTGCCAATCGCCAGTAACACCTCCTTAGACCTCGCCTTCTCCCCTATAAAACTCACCCCCTTAAAATCACTCCTTTTAAACTATCCCAATAAGGAAGCAGCTAGGTATTTATGG
The DNA here is from genome assembly GCF_009819535.1 of Lacerta agilis. NCBI lineage: Eukaryota > Metazoa > Chordata > Lepidosauria > Squamata > Lacertidae > Lacerta > Lacerta agilis. The sequence goes on along the minus strand of NC_046315.1, from coordinate 79,469,457 downwards.
GAAGGGTTTTCTCAAGGTTTTAGAATCCCAGTTGCACAGCCCCCAACCTCTCGGAACCCACCAAATCAAAAGTCTGTGAGGGAAATGCCCGACGTCGCGCTAAAGAAAATTAATAAAGAGATTTTAGCACATAGAATAGCTGGTCCATTCTCCGCCCCCCCCATGCACGATTTACACATATCCCCCCTGGGTATAGTTCCAAAGAAAACACCAGGAGAGTACCGCCTAATACACAATTTATCACACCCAAAGGGTCTCTCAGTCAATGCTGGAATTCCCCATGAGTTGTGCTCAGTAAAATATGCTTCTTTTGACCAAGCCATTAAGCTAATTCGCAGTTTTGGTAAAGGGGCCTTGTTGGCTAAATGCGACATAGAGTCCGCCTTTCGCCTCTTACCGGTTCACCCTCAGGACTTTAAGTGGCTAGGCTTTAGGTTCAAAGAAGCATATTTTGTTGACAAAGCCATGCCAATGGGTTGTTCTGTAGCCTGTTCAGCCTTTGAGGCCTTCAGTACCTTTTTGGAATGGGCTCTGCGCTACAGGACCGGGCTAGAGGGGGTCACTCATTACCTGGATGACTTTTTGTTCATGGCTAGCGCCAATAGTGGGGACTGTGCCTACCTTTTAAGAGCTTTTGCGTCATTATCTGAGGAACTGGGCGTCCCACTAGCCAAAGAAAAGACCGAGGGCCCGGTCTCCACCATCACTTATCTCGGGATTGAGTTGGACACCATCGCCCAGACATCCCGATTGCCCAAAGAAAAACTTACAGCCCTAAAAGAGTTAATACAGGAGCTCCTACCACTGAGAAAAGTCACCCTCAAGCAGATACAATCCCTATTAGGTCACTTGAATTTCGCCTGCCGAGTGGTTTCCCCAGGTCGCCCCTTTTGCGCAAGGTTGGCCAGGCTATCCGCCGGCCTCAAAAAACCCCATCACAGGGTGCGCCTTAATAAAGGGGTGAAGGCTGATCTCCAAAACTGGTTGCAATTCCTAGACGGTTTTAACGGGGTTTCCCTGTGGCAAGACACAATCAGGCTACGGTCCGACTTCCAGGTTCAATCCGACGCAGCAGGTTCATTGGGGTTCGGGGTTTACTTCCGAGGGAAATGGTGCGCCCAACCTTGGCCATCGCACTGGAAGGGCAAACCGATCACTCGTGATCTCACTTTTCTGGAGTTTTTTCCAATTGTAGTGGCAGTTCATCTGTGGGCCAGCGAACTTAGGAACCACCAGGTATGCTTCTGGACCGACAACCAGGCTGTCGTGGGTGTTCTCTCTAGGCAATCGTCACGCTCTCCTAGGGTTTCAGCGCTGCTGCGCTCCTTTGTTCTTACCTGCCTGAAATTAAACATCCGCTTCAGCGCTAGATTTATTCCAGGGTTAAATAACGATATCGCGGACGCTTTATCTCGTTTGCAGATGGACCGCTTCCGCTTATTGGCACCGGAGGCGCAGCAATTACCGGAGCCTTTCCCGGAATACCTCTGGAGCCTTGGGAGTGTGACGTCCTGAAGGGAGTATCGGCTTCAGTCGCCCCCTCCACTCTAAAGTCGTATAAAAAAGCATGGGCTGATTTTATTAATTTCCGGGTCAAGGCGTCGGGCATAGGCCCGGCAGCGTCCCCAAACAAGCGGGAGGTCTTGCAGTACCTATCGCACTTGTGGAGGTCGGGTCGAGCCGCCAGAACTCTTAATATCCAATCGGCGGCTATTTCATTCTTTAGTAAAACACTCTTCTCAATTGACCCTTGCGCCGACTTTGTGGTGAGGAAGGCTCTTGAGGGCTGGCGCAGGCTGCAGCCACCAAAATTAGATGACAGGCAACCCATCACATTTGATATACTGTCACAAATACATTCGCAGTTAAGGAAAATTTGCTGGTCTAAATTTGAGGCTCGGTTATTTTCTGCGGCCTATTCGATTGCATTCTTTGGAGCTCTCAGAATTGGCGAGGTTGTATGGGAGGACCAAACTAATCGGGGTATCAGACTTGAAGACCTGAAAATAACTCCTTCCGAAATTTTGATGGGGGCTGCATAACTCCATACAATTATCCAACAATTATCCAATAAAAATAGGGACATCTTACCATACCCTCCAACATTTCTCTGATAAAAATAGGGACATCCTAAGGAAAAGCAGCACATTCTGGGATGAAATCAGATGCGGGACGGCTTCTGTAAATCTAGGACTGTCCCTGGAAAATACGGACACTTGGAGGGTCTGGTATCAGATTTATATTAGCTGTGGGGAACCTGTGGTCCTTCAGATGTACATAGACTCCAATTCTGATCAGCCTCGGCCAGCATGAATAACGGAGTTATCAAGGGAATAACAGAGTTTAGCCCCCTGCTCTACATACTCAGTTTCCTGAATCTAATGTTGCCAACATCGTTCATTTGCTAAATACTTTTTTGGCATGTGTAAATTATTCCCAGCTCTACTCTGTCCATAGGCCTAAAGCTTTTTTGTGGGCTTTGCCCCTCTACCTTTAACAAAAACAGTGGCAGGTAAAAACTCAACAGGTGAAGCTTTTTCTAGGTATGTGATAGGAAAAGCTTCAGCTGCCGAATTTCCTCCTGTATCACAGATACTAAAAGGAGCCTTCTCTGAAAGAAGGATAGGGGCAGGGGCAGGAACAGCCCTGGTCCATAGCCTGACAATCTAGATCCGGCAAACTTTGGCCAGTTCTCCATGTATATAAGTAGCAGACTACAGTGGCCTCTAAAGTCAGCTTTGTGGCTGATGCCCCCTGCTGTGAGGGCACGTTAACAGTTCTCCTGAAAAGCAATTAGGAAATGTCATGGGTAAGGATCCTTGACACATAAATAGGCTCTTTCTCCTGCTGTGAAAGATATTATTGTGGAATCCAATGAACAGCCTCATTTAATGTAGCTAATTATCCCCCGCTGTTTCCACATGTGCATTTGTTTTTTTTTTTTTAAGAGTTTAGATAGCTAAGAGTAAACTGGGGAAATCTGGGTCCCCACACACAATATGGTTGCTTGTCATTCACCGTAGCCTGACTCACTGCTACGAGCAATGAATGTTTCTGGACACCATCAGCAAGCATTTCACTGGTCCCAATTTATTTATTTATGAAATTTAAATCCTGCTTTTTCACTCATAGGTCTTAAAGCAGCTTACGAAAATACCCATACGACATACAGAATTTAAAACACAGAGTAGAACTTCGGAGAGTAGAACTTTCATGGCGCAACCTCCTCGTAAAATAAAAAACATATAATCTTTCACCTGAAACTTAGCAGAGACAATGCCTGGCTGATTTCTAATGGGAAGGAATTCTATAGAGAGTTGGGCTCATGACCTGAATGCATGACTCCTCATTGATGTGAGCCCTGCTTCTGGTGAAGAAAGGGTCACTAATAACTCTCAGAAATCTCTGTTAGCGCTCCCCAGCTCTTCTCAAAGAAATAAATGATTTTCAAACAAGTTGCACAAAAGTAAGTCCTGTTTGGTAGGCAAGCCTACAGATACCAGCTGAAAGGTAAATCCCTCTTTTGAGTAGACGTGTATAGAATTGCAGCATAGATGAGTTGAATTCATATATATATATATATATATATATATATATATATATATATATATATATATATATATATATATAATTACATTTTATTGAGATCTATCATGAAATCAGTCATGACTTTAGCACCATGGATTCCAATGGGATTTAAATTTAACGAATGCAGGCTAGATCTGACAAACTGCATTTAGTTATGTTTATTCACTGCTGTCTTTGCTGAGGATTGCAGGCTGTGTCTGTGTTGTGAGGAGCACATGCGCACTAGGTTTCTGTTTCTTGTGGTGTCCCCCTTGCCATGGGCGATGGAAGTTCAGTCCAAAACCGATATTTTGAACTGAAATCAGCAGCTTGTGCAGGTGGTTTAGTCTTGGGCTCAAGGGTTCTGAATAATCAGCTGTCAAGGAACTGTCAATGAGTCAGATCATCCACCAGGCAGGCGCAGACACGGAAGGCACGGGAGGCAATTATCTTTTTATTGACAGAAAAACGATAAGACAGCAATGTCCATGGTTCATCTTAACTCAATGAAGGTGTTGCTGAAACTAAGCTCTAGGCATGCCCCTCCCCTCTAGCCACTGGATCCCTCCCAAGTAGACAAAGGCTGCATCAAGGGGTGGGCCTATCTGACGCATTGCTCAGCAAGGTGCAGGACCCTCCTGGAGTGGGGGGTCAGTAGGATTGGGACTGTCTGCATTCACACTGTGACTCGCAGCTTCTAATTCTGTCCTGGAAGGCCTTCCTCCTGACTCCCCCCCACCCTTGATCACTCAAGTCTCCTGCTTCTATCAGCTCCCAGGTTGCTTCTTCCACTGACTTCTTCCCATTGTCCCACCACCAGGCTCCGGGCTCTAAGGTGTCATCTTTAGAGTCCTCCCTTTGGAGGCAGGCTCCCACCAGTCTTCTTCATCCAGCCAGTCCAAGCCCTCCAGGAGGGCTCTTGAGTTGGCTTCTCCCACTCCTCCTCCTCCTCATCCAGTGACGTCAGCTCCAGTTAACAACCTGGCAGCTGCATTCTGGACCAGGTTTTCTCCAGCGGCAGTCCCATACAGAGCATGTGGCAGAACTCTAAACTGACAGTGATGGAGTGCATGAATGACGGAGGGCAAGCCTCACTTCTCAAAGAATGGGCACAACTGGCACCCCAACCCAAGCTTGTAAAAAGCACTGCTACTATCCGGTTGTGCAGGACACCTGGTGTTTATGAGAAAGTGCCATCCCATCCAAAACAGGCTCAACACCTATTCCTCCAAGATTCCTTCTGAAGCAGGGTACTTTGTATTCTGATCTCATTCCTATCTATCTATCTATCTATCTATCTATCTATCTATCTATCATCTATCTCTATCCATCTATCTCTATCTATCTATCTATCTATCTATCTATCTATCTATCTATCTATCATCTATCTATCCATCTATCATCTATCTATCTAAATCTGGTACCTAAACATGTGGTAGAGGTCTGGGTAAGTCCCTGTAGATGTGAGCACTTGAGAAGAGATAATAATAGTCAGAACTCAGCTGGACTGGAGGGGCGATTTAATTCTACAACAACTGGTAAGTAAAACCTGCACCTGGGATCCCGAGCAGATGAGGGAATTGTAGCTGCTTTTACAGGAGAATTAGCTAAAGAAGTGGAACAGGCAGAAGGAAGCTTTTCTTCATTGTGGTTGAATCTAGTTGCAGCTCGTGGAAAAATCTACCCTGCAATTTCTCAAATGTTTTCTTTCCCTGTGAAAGGCTTCCATCTTTCTATCTGATTCTCAGGGCAGCTTAGCATTTCCATGGGTTTTGAGCTTACTTGATCATTTCAAGGTGGCCGAGGGTATTGCTGTTTTGATCCAGTAAACACTTTCCCACCTTCTGCAGCCTCCCTGGCTGCCCATGCTTCCTGATCTGAAAACAGCCCAAAGGGAGGAGTCTCCTCATAATAGACCTTTTCTTACATTTCCTCTTCCTATTGCCCGGTAGAGCAAACAGCTCCTTCCTCTCCATGATTTTGAAATGAACAAACTTCAAGGTACTTAAAGAAAAACGTAGGACATATATTCTGGAGAGCAGTAGTTCAACAAACAGACTTCAAAATTCAAGTGGCACTCCAGCACATGATACATAATTCATTGGTTTCAAAACTCAAATACAAATGACTGATTCTAGAAAAGCTAATGGAGGGGAAGGCATCTTTAGAGTGACTTTGGAGTAGAGGTAACCAACTTCTTTGTTGGGTCACCTCGTTTCCCAGACATTGGGCTGGAAGTGTATTTACCAGACAAAACCTCCACCCCCTATGCATCGTTTGGGCCCTTAATATATATAGAAGCAAGGGGTTGTCAGTTATGGAACACCTAGGGTGAGCATATCGCTGTGTGGAGTCCTGCTGCTCCAGATTCCAACCACTCTGTTCTCCCGCCCCCTACCCCCAACAGCCAATCAGCATTCCATGGCCACTGAGCACATCCAACCTTCACTGGGCCTCCCTCCGAGCATGATTTGTACTACTGGTGTTTGTACTACTGGTGGTGTTTCCCACAAGCCTGCTGACACTACCTTCTCCCTCATGGGCGATGCCTTTTGGGCACACACAGCCAGCAAGGCAGAAGCAAAGAGAATGGTGACAACATGCGCCATTACACATTACATATCGGGACCTGTAATGAGATGGGAAATGAAGTGCAGGCTCTTTTGCCACATCTTGAAAACATTTCTTTTCCTTGCAGAGTGGAGTGGAACTACGGGCAAACATTTTACTCTACCCAGATTAAAAATAGGCAAGAGTTACCAAGGGGATAGATAAAATTGCTTTGGAAGCCAGTCTGGCCCCTAGGCTGCTAGTTGTCCATTCCTGTTATAGGAAAACCCAGATATAACTTATTGCAGACACCAAGCATTATATTGATAAACTCCATCCCCAAAGGACTAACCCAAGAAAATATAATCTGGAGAAGCAGTGAGAAACCTGAGGACTGAAATTTGTTCCTCATCCCTTCATCTCTCACATTGCGGCAATGTTAGCATTTTAATTAAATAAGATCTCATAGCACATTAAGCATGATGGAAGCTGACAGCCGGCAGTCTCTTAAGGAGATAATAATCAACAATATATTATATTATTGGATCGTGCCTTAGTGGACAGATACGTGTTCAGTTTTCTCTGGAAGTAGATTTCCATCTCTCTGTTAATTAAATATAATAGCCTTAGATTGCCCGTAACCGCTGCATGCGAAAACTCATTCATACTCCAGCCAACTGCAATGTCGAATGCGCTAGCCAGTTTGGTCAAGGTGGGTCACAGCTAGATGCCTGCCAGCCAGCCCATCTTGTGTAGGAACAAATAGTTAGTAGAGGAATTTGAGTAACTGCTGATAACTTTTCTATTCCAGTACATCTTGCATGGTGAAGCTTGAACTTGTTCACGTTTACATGGAACCCAGGTGCATTAAATCCTGATGAATTTACTCCAAGATAAGTGTGAATAGGACTTTAGCCTTTAAAAAACCCCTAATGGTTTAAAGCAATGTTTCTCAACCTTGGGTCTCCAGCTGTTTTGAGACTACAACTCCCATCATCCTTAGCTGGAAGGACCAGTGGCTGGGGATAATGGGAGTTGTAGTACAAAAACAGCTGGAGACCCAAGGTTGAGAAACACTGCTTTAAAGCCTTCTTTATGCTTCCTTCATGTAAATCAGAAGTAAGCAACGTGTGGCCCTCCAAATGTTGCCGGACTCTAACTAAGGTCACATCCATGCCATATATTTAAAGCATGTGTATATCACTTGAAGATATACACATGCTTTAAATATAGATAAAGCACGTGTATATCACTTGTGGCTCTACTCCTTCCAAAGATTCCTGGAAACCGTGGTTTGCTGATGGTGCTGAGAGGTGTCAGGAGACCCTTAACAAACTACAGTTCTAGGATTCTTGGGTGGGTAGGTGGGTGGGCACCACCTACATCACTGGTTACTTGTCACTGTCATTTTGGTTTTAGCAGAGGGTCTTAGAGGCTCCTCGGAATAAAGCTCTGTCTATTAAACATCCCCATTCCTGACACCTAGATTTCCTGGACCTAGAAATCTTACAGGATGTTGTTCCACTCCTGTGAAAATGGAGGAAATTGAGAACTCCTGTACCATGGGAGATATTTGTCAGTTTTTACTAGGGCATAATGGGTGACTGTAGCTTCATGAAAGGAAAGAGATACTTCTTTTACTTCCACTGGGTATCAGAGATCTAAGAGATGTAAATGGTCACCCAGTTTTGTTTTGTTTTCTAGCCCACCATTCATGTCTGTGTTCTTCTTTCTGAGACGTAGACATTGGATTTCTAGAAGCTTACATTGATTAATGGAGTTCAGAGCAAGGACAGTAACTAACAAAGGAATCGATACCCATTATTTAAACATGGACTAGCAGCCTGACTTTATTGTATAACAGAGACCTGGTGGGATGTTGTGACAGACCCTTTGTTTACAGAGCTGTTCCCAGATGAGTGTTTGGTTAGCACATGCTGAAGTGAGACCAGAAAGGTGGTGCGGGCTACTCTGCTTGCATAAAATGTCGCTTGTGATTTGTCAGATATGCCTGAAAGATAAATATGCATCTGATCAAGCGCAGACTCCATGCAGGAGATAGCAAAATTCGCTCGGATGTCCCAATATGAGGAGCAGAGGAGGCTTATTGGTTTGTTTATCTGGCTTTGGGTTTGAAGAAGGGTTTTGCACGATGGCTGAACATCCCCTGGATTTTGTGGATGGGGGCTTTTAATGAATCAATCCGTCTTGATGCGATCAAGCGCAAGATTCTGATCCGCTAAACTGGTACTCTGCATGTATTTGGTTTGGGTCAGCAAACAAAGGAGTCAATTAGGATGGTGTTCATAGGAGGCATAATGTTCTGCTGGAAGTACTGCCATTTTACATGGAAAATAGTGTGAGAGTAATGGAGTGATTCCATTGGTGGTGGCTGGTGCCCATTGGGACTGTTAGGGCAGAAGGCAGGGAGCTTGACACTAGGTGGCGCCACAGCCAATGACAGGCAGAGCCTCGCTCCCCCCAAATTAGTAAGCAGGAGAGGGCTGGCTGAGGGCAAAGTGAACTTGGCAGCACAGTGCCACATTTGCCCTAAGTGACTAGTCTCCATTGGCTCCCACATCATTACTTAAGGGGTCTGTACCTTTGGATGCATTCAAACAGCCAAAACAAAACCCCAATGGAGGTGTTAGGAGAGTTGTGCAAAGAAGGAAACACTCATAAGTCAGGGACAGAAAATCCATGAACTTCCAGGTATATGGTTTACTTGAAGACTCCTGTTGTTGTCTGGAAATGGCAGACATCCCTGGATGTTCATTGGCTGTAGTCTTATTTGTAACCTGTGTTTAAAACCCTGAGCTGTTGTACAACTAGAGATGGGTGGATCTGCCAATTTTGGCTTCTCCCATTTTTACCATATTAAGTGCAGTCACCCCCATTTCCACATAACTTTGCAATTAAAAAAAACCAAAAACCCACACATTTCATACACAAAAATTCATAGAATCATAGAATTGTACAGTTGGAAGGGACCTTGTGGATCATCTAGTCCAACCCTCTGCAATGCAGGAATATGCAGTTGTCCCATACAGGGATTGAACCTGCAACCCTGGCATTATCACCACCATAAGCAACTGAGCTATCCAAATGCACATTTGTATGCAATTTTGCCTAATATGCACCTTTTTGGAAGCAAATTTCGGGAGCACACTTCTTTTTTCCTTCTTCCAATAATTTATTGATTTTAAAAACAACAACACAAACAACACAAAAAACAAAAAACATTACAACAGAATACACAACAATTTTTTAAATAAAAACAGTTAATTAAATCTATCTAACCCTCTTTTATAACATTGTATATTGACTTCCTCACGCCCTCTCCGTCTGCTTTCCTTGTAAATCATCTTTAGTAATTTCTTTACCTTTTTATATTCTAATGTTAATGTAAAAAACAACTTTCTCTTGATTTTTAATGCCTTAACATTACTTCATCTATAACTACATCTAATCTAACTTCCATGTCTGCTGCCTATCTATTTCTTCCTGGTTGTTTTCAATACAAATCTTAGCGTAATTCTTTAAATATACTTTAAATTTATTCCACTCTTTCATCCCTCTGGTCTTGGAGTTTCCCAGTCAGTTCAGCAAGCTCCATATAGTCCATCATTTTCACCTGCCATTTCTCAATCGTTGGTAGTTCCTCTGACTTCCAGTTTTTGGCTAGTAAGATTCTTGCTGCTGTTGTGGCATACATAAAGACTGTTCTATCTTCTCATGGGATTTCGTGGTTTAAAATACCCAGTAAAAAGTCTTCTGGTTTTTTTACTAAATGTGTTTTTCAACACCTTTTTCAACTCATTGTATATCTTCTCCCAGAAGTCTTTTACTTTCGGGCATGTCCACCAACTGGTAGCACACTTCTGTACCCGACTTTAGTGAATGCAAGCATACACTTTTCTTTCTTTTTTTCGTATGCATTTTTTGGTTGGAGAGCTGCATCACAAAATTCAGAGAAGTGCAAATTTTGAAGGCTAGGGACATTGCAATTCTCACATTAATTTGGGAACAGGGGATTAGGTAAGGTCACATAAGAATGTGAAACAAACTCCTTTCACTCCATCTCCACTTATGGAACAACCTTGGGAACACAATGAAGCTGAATACGGCAAAAAGAAATCCATCTCTGAGCTATAATGGCACGTGCCATACAGCAAGATTCAGTTTTGAAGTTCTGTTTGCGAAATTACTCTAGACACAGCATGGCCACCTTTCCACATCTCATACGTGGTTCCGCTGCACTCTCTTTGACTCCTGCTGTCTTTAGAGAGTTTTCCTAATGGGTATAACTTAGCTGCTTTCCGCGGCTGATACCAGACAACCACACCATTAAACTTTTGCTCAAACCCTGCTGGGGCATGCCTTGGAAAAATAACTGATCTTTCAAGAGGCTGGCTAGTTGGGACTCCACGCTCAGAAAGAACAACAAGGCAGTGTTAGGTTCAAGGGCAGGGCAATCTGCTAGCAGACAAAAGTGTGGAAAAGGAACAACACATCACTGGGCTAGATACACCTCCTGAATAATTGGCCCTAGAGAGGGCTCTAATCCTGTGCATGTTTCTCTCCCTGGTTATGTTGCCATCATTTATTCCTCTTCTACAGCTTTATCTACTCACGGTGGGCAAAACAGTATCAAGCCAATTTGTTGCATATTTTCAGCACCCAGGTGTGTTTGTTTTCCTGGCTATCCCTTGTGTAAAAGTATTAGAAATTGTGGAGTATTTCAGCACTCCCTTGTTGTCGAATGGGGCCATGTGTTTCTCCAAAAGAGAAATCTGCGATCATCATAGTAAATGAGCCTGACAGCAAATACACAATGAGCAGAAGTCGCTTGCTACAAGAGGCAGGGGTATAGAGTTGTGTGCAGGATTGCAGCCTAAGGGATGTAGGACTTAGAATGGGCTGACTTCTGATTAGACATGCCTAGGATAGGATTGTAGTGTTCATTGTCGGAAAACAGCTTGCCAGGTCTGGTGGATCTGCTACATTAGTTTTCCCCCGGGTACCAGGATGAAAGGGGTTGGCAGTAGGAGGTAGGAATGGTGCAAAGAGAGGGAGCCAATCTGGCATTCCTGCCCACGTGTTGCACCACTTCAAACATCAAGTGGGAGGATGCCATTTGAAACAATTCCCTGCAAGTAAAAAGCTAATATATTAGGGACAAACGCCCCTGAGTACTAGCTATATACTTGCAAGGAATTAAAAAAGCTAGGTACAGTCCGTGTTAGATTTCATGTCTAATTGCCAGCACATTCTGCTTCATGTGTAGTCTAAGCCATCTTGTAAACAGACCAGTATGAGTTCAATCATCCTGGGACAATTGCTCCTATTCTTGTAGGCAACTCATTGATAATTACTTGTTTTCTTGCAAAGTACATCAAGGTGGTTTTAATCAATTATTTGTGCAGGGGGAAGAGTTGGAGAGAGAGTGGGAGATGGGGTGAGCAAGAGAGGGAGGGAGGGAGGGAGGGGGAGGGAGAGAGATCCGTTTCTTCCCATGATTTTGAACATTTCTCTCCCCCCCCCCCGCACCTCTCACCAATTCTGCTATGGATCATGCTGCCTACAGTCAGCAAATATAGTCTTCAAACTTCCATCAGTGCACTTGGTTGAAATGTATTGGCATTTTAACCTTGCCCAGTGCTGTGCAGCGAGGGTATATCGACCACAGGAAATTGGTTGTATGATGTAGACACACACCAAACGTCAGATTGGAACTGTCAGACACATTTCATCTTAACCTCTGGACTTAACCGAATGCCCATGTTGTTTCCAAGAATGCCAGAGTTCTTTCTCGCCCAAAGGAATCTGTTGATAATGGATATTACTTTAGGTCAGTTTCTTCATAAATGTGCAGCCAGATAGAAATTGGGTTATGGATTGTCCTGGGATTAAAATCTCGCTTTATATTTCACTTAATAGCTAACGTGGCAAAGAGTTAATGGCATTGCCTTTTGTTCATATGTAACACACATTACCATGATACATGGAAAAAAAATGTAGCACAGAGCCCTGGGAAGAATACAAGGAAGAAGAAGAAGAAAAACAATATCCCTCTACTGATGCTTTGCCCACAACAAACTTAAGTGTGCATTGTTTAAAACCAAACAAGCAAACAAAAACACCTGACAGTCTAGGGATGGAAAGGAAGGTAGTCAAAATAGACAGGCTGAGATGATGATTAGGAAAAGGGCAGGAGGTTGCAGATTTAAGCAATGCAAAAAGATATTCAAAAGAAAAGAGTATTGGATTAAGAAGCATGGATATGCAGTTTAGATATGTTCCAAAGAGTTAATATATAGTCTACCACCAACCCCGTGCCCAGTGTTACTGTTGCTGTTGTTGTTAATATGTACGAACTGTTGCAAAGTTAGCAGCAGCACATTTGGAAGGATGCTACCTTCAAATGAGCAATGCTTTGACAATTTTGGTCCATTTGTTTTTCTTCTTAATGTTTGTGCTGTTGGCAGAAGGGGAATGAATAGAAAAGGACAGTTTGAGTCAAGGCTCAAGATGGATGCAAGGGTGTGTGTGTGTGAGTGTTATGCATCACATACCATGGATAGCAAGTTCAGAAATGACTTGCAAATGTTTCTTATTAGTGCTGGGATATTCTATACGGCCAGAGCATTTTGCATACTGTACATTGTGGTGGACTGCATAAAATTATTCTCTTTAGTTTTTACTTTCTTTTTTGAGAATGGCTTCGAGTCTACTAGGGCTAGTGAGCTTCACAATATACAGAGACATGCAGCCTGGAGAAGAAGGGACATCGCTCAGTGTGGGTAGGACACATGCTTTGCACGCAGAAAATCCCTGGTTCAATCCCAACCATCTCCAGCTGAAAGATGATGGGAACGGACTCTCCTGGAGACCCGGAGGGGCCACTAGCTGCTCACAGTGGCCAATAATGGCCTAGTGTGAGTGCACTATCAGATTCCTATGCAAAATGATGAAATGGCCACTACAATTGTTAGCACCATTGGATTGCCAACCCAGTGTAGAAACAAAAGTGTGGCCAGGTTGGGCTGGTGAAATCTGAAATCTGATATCCTCTATGTCAGGCGCCCCCAAACTCAGCCCTCCAGATGTTTCGGGACTACAATTCCCATCATCCCTGACCACTGGTCCTGTTAGCTAGGGATGATGGGGGTTGTAGTCCCAAAACATCTGGAGGGCCGAGTTTGGGGGTGCCTGCTCTATGTGAATCGCAACAGTTTCACCTTCCATTTTTCAGAGGCTCTAGGCAATTGGTCTTGTGGCTGCAGCCATGAAAAGAAAGACTCTTAAGGTCAAAGGAAACTCAACATCTCTGCCCCGTCTTTCCCCACCAGATGACAAGAAATCATGGCAGGTGGTGCTCGACTTCCCATGGGAAGGTAAGGTAAGAATATGTGTTGCTTTTACACTTGAAAAGGGTCACGACAAGGGCACATGCCCTCTCTGTTTTGGGGAACATGCACGGCTGTTTCATTTTCTTCCCTTCTGTCTCCAAGGCCCAGTTGCCCCACTGTTGTAATCCTGACCTTGTCTAATTAACAGACATTGTTTCCTAGATCTAGTTAATCCATTGAAGGTTACAGTTTAAATCCTTCTGATATCCTGACATAGGGATAAGCCAGTCTTATAGCCTACATTTACCTAGGGTTTGTTTCTCTGAATTAAAAAAAAAGAAGAAGAAAAATTCCAGGCATGCTTGGATTAAATAGCTTTGAAGGGGAGCCGTTTGATAGCATCCTCTGTGTTTTAACTAGCTACTCTCGCCCTACTGTCCTTTTCCCAGGATAGCTGATAAGGATGCAGCTTTCGCAAATATTTCTCCCCCCCCCTCCCCGACATCTGATGTCTCTCGTAGCAAAATCAAGGCATTTCATGGCGTGTTTACATCAGACAATGTTCAGTTATTACTGTGAAAAGGAGAAAGGCCTGCTATTACAGCTAAAACAGCCTCTACATCTTAACGCTAGAGTGCTCAAGCTGGAGCCTCATTTCATCTCCCTCTGTTCCCTTGTTTGTGTCTGTTCTGCCCTTCTGCCAGAGGAGTTATGGCCTTTTAGTGTTTGTTTGTCTAATCATTAGTTTCCTGTTTGAAACATCATTTGTCTTCCTAATACTCTAAAAACAATTACCAATGAGCTGTCTCTCCCCCCCCCAAATACAGCCTATTAGTCAGAGGCAACCTTGTAAACAAAGAGTTTTGCGAGTGAACATGTAAAGAACTGAAGAAATAGATATGTGGAGTGACATGATTGGGGGGGGGGGGGGCTGACTTGAGTCCTAAGGCACATTTGAACAAGTGGAAATCACAGAAGGATATAAAAGGAAACATACCCCTGTTCCCAAACCAATGTGCGAACTGCAATGCCCCTAGCCTTCAAAAATTGCACTTCTCTGAATTTTGTGGGGCAGTTCAAAGCAGCCGATCTGTGGGAGAGGAAAGAGGGTTGCAGAGGGAAAGGGGGAGGTGGAAATCCCCATTTCATGGAGTGGAACCAATGTTAGGACCCAGTTTACTACTTGTGTATCATCAGTGCCTTCCTGCTTGTCTGTGAGGTTCAGAAGGAAGGGTTACCGTGATGTCATGGAGAGTTCGCAAACATTCAAACTGCTAAGCAGCATTACCTTGACAAGCCCTTGCAAAGGGACACATTTGTGCCAAATGTCAGGGAAAGAGTATTTGGATTCTGCAGTAGGTAAACAGCAAGTTGCAAACAACTCTAGCTTTCTGCATCATTTTGCCTTACTATCTACATTATTTCCGCCTGCCTTCGGCTAGCCCTGGCATTCAGATCCAAGTTCATTCAAGTTCCTCCTTAGCTGTGTACAGGTGTTATGAGTAAAAGTAAGGTAAAGGTAAAGGATCCTGGGACAGTTAAGTCCAGTCAAAGGTGACTATGGGGTTGAGGCACTAATCTCGCTTTCAGGTTGAGGGAGCTGGCGTTTGTCTGCAGACAGCTTTCCAGGCCAGCATGACTAAACCACTTCTGGCACAACGGAACACCGTGACAGAAGCCAGAGCGAACTGAAACACCATTTACCTTCCCGCTATAGTGGTACCTAGTTATCTATGGGTGCTTGCACTGGTGTGCTTTCCCATTGCTAGGTTGGCAGGTGCTGGGACAGAGCAATGGGAGCTCACTCCGTTGCAGGGATTCAAACCACCAACCTTCTGATAGACAAGCCCAAGAGGCTCAGTGGTTTAGACCACAGTGCCTCCTGCATTATGAGTAAGGGACCATACGTACCTGAAGTGTGCAAATTCCACCTTCTGTCACCTTCCAACTAATGGAAAGCAACCATCTGAAGAAAGGAGTCTTTCATATCCTTAGAAGCTCCCCACACTTTTTACAGAACCCTGGAAAATCAAGGTTCTAAAATGTGTGTGGAAGTCTCCATGGATCCCAATGTCTCCCTACCTTGCAGAACAACCCTGGGAAGCCAGTGTAACTTGCACCAGCATAAGTTACCCTTATTCCAAATTCCATTCATGAGCCTTTGGGAGAAGCTGCTGCCAGTTGAACCTGCAGACAAGTGCAGGCTTGAGTTTTGAGGACTGGGCCTTAGGCCACAGGCTGAGCCGAATTAGGTTTAGAAAAGGTGCCTCTCCTTTCCCTATTGTGCCCCACCACACCACTTTTGGGGGACTTAGGCCAGTGTAAATTCCAGCAGATTGGATATGCTACAGCTGAGCTGGTCTGAGGGACTTATTCCAGCATAGCTCCAGCTGAGAAAGCCCATGAACTTCAAAACACCATCTTTCTTATCCTAGGAGAATCTTGGATTTGGATTGTGCTGCAGTGAAGGAGCTGGGGTGGCACACTTGACTCCAGCCTCTCTACTCCCCCCCCCATCACCATGTTTACTGTCTCTTGTTCATGACACCTGAAGAGATCTTAAAAAGCGATGTAAAAAAGAGAGGGTTTTTCAATGGGTCAATCACTCCCTGGTCCTGAATCACACAGACGATGCACAACATAAAAAGTCATGTAGTTATGAAAATAAGTGGTCCCGAACTAAGCAAAATTAGACTCCACATTTGGGGGGGGGTGAGTTTGCTTTTAGAAAATGCACGCTTTGAAAGCCCATTGCAAACTTTGGCTGTGTGGCTTGTAAACAGTAAAGAGTTGCAGCTGATACAGCGGATGGAGAATGAAGAGCAGCAAAGCAAACTTCAGAATAACAATGCAGAAGGCAGCAACAGGATTCCTAAATCAGCTTGAAGAAATAATTTACCGAGCAGTGGTGAGACAAATGAAACGGAAATAATGTATGCAAAATTGTAGGACTGAACAAAATGTAATCGAAATGAACATTACATCTATATTAACTTCTTTGCACTGAAGGGTTGTTTACTGGAAATGCTTAATCTTGGATATCAAGGGGGGGTTGAAAATCGAATGACGTTTGCAACTTATTTAATGGAAGTGAGTGAGAAACAATGCACCTTCTTCTGCAGGGCTTGCTTGGTTTCAGGTTTATTTATTTGCAGAATTATAAACTTTTTTTTTCTTTTCTTTTTTACTAAATTTAATTTGTATATTTTACGCTTGTTTACACTGGTCTTCAGCCAACAGGGCAGCTTCCATGAAAAAAGAAAAGAAAGAAAATATGCCATCCTGCTTCTGATGCTTCACGTATTCAGGGACTTTTTCTTCCTTTCTGGTTTTTGGTGCGCTTAAATTAATTCAACCTTGAAGGTAGTATTGGCATAGCAACAGTTTTAAGGAACTCATCAAAGTTCTTCGCATTTATGTCATCTAAAGGTTAATTATGCACGTTGCCAGCTCTTGCAAGTATGGAGGCTTTGTGTGAGTGTCTGGTGTAAAGCTTGAAAGGTACTCTAGGAAGGATACGCAAGCAAACACACACACACACACACACACACTTTAATAAAACTTGTGTGACGTCCCCTCAATTCCACTGAAACAGTCTGAGCTGTCAGTTTGCCTAACCTTTGTTTGCCTGCCACTATGTTCCCATGATTAAATGTGAAGATTATAATCATTAACCGTGCCAGAGGTTCACTGTGGGTGGAATTTTGATGTGGGGATAACATTCTGTTTATACTATGAAGTCAAAATCAGACTCCATCTCTTCCAGCTCAACACCTGGAGGTCTCTAGGTTAGCTACTAAGGGCTAGCTGCAGTCGTGTCACCTGACTTTAATATTAAATACTGCAGCTATGGCAGATTGGAAGGCATTTTGCAATGCTCTTTAATCTCTGCCATTCCTTTTAACTGGAATAATCTAGTGGACATAAATGAACTTGATTTGACCTAGAAATGAACTTCTAAAAACTAAAGGAGGCAAGAGAGAGAGAGAGAGAGAGAGAGAGAGAGAGGAATATATCTTCCTTAATAACGGAAATTCTGTATTTGTGCAGATTTTTAGTCATTAACAAATATGTACCTGGAGCTTTCTACAGATGTATCGTCAAACCTTTGACAAGATATCAAAGACTCCTTTCTTAATACTCTGTGGATGTGTTCACAGTTATTAGTGTCATTTGAAAGACCTTTAGTGGAGATAGAGAGAATCAGGGGAAATCTGAAGTAGAAAACCAAATTTATTAAAAATATATTTTTAGACATCTGCTGGATGAATATTTTGTGACCTGTGAATAAATTGTATTTTCCGACGCAAACATTTTATTCATTAGTAATGCCTATGTTTGAAGAGTCAGACTCTGAAGCCGGTGCCTTTAGTGTAGATTTGATAATAATGTTAGTATAAAAAAAATGTGAAATTCAATATGTATTATAAAGATGATGAGACTTGTATCAAGTGTAACTCTAAGTAATCATCCTGCCAGCGGAAGGATTTATACTTGATCAATGGCACTTTCGCCCTTCTCCTCCTACACCCCCTAAATTTGTTCAGGGGTTCACCTAATCCTCAGAGCAGATTTGAGGCAGGAGTGGGACACACATGGGTTGAGGTGGGGATACTGATGTGTAACCATAAATCCTTGTGCTGACAGGACTACATTTATCACAAGCCTAAGACTTAAAATATTCTGCCCCCAATATATTGAGCATAATCTTGTCTGCATATCTTTGTCAAATGTACATGAACACTGAGGTTTACATTAACTGTGTAAGCTCAGGTTACCCATAGAACGTCCTGGGGGAAAATAGCATTTGATTGCCTTTAATGGAAAAGTTGAGCAGCTGCTTAATGCACACACACACACACACACACACACACACACACTTTGGCTGGATTGTGCCCTTGGATCTCGCTGAAATTATGTGGACAATACCTCAGGTTGCATGTAATGCTAAACCAAATCGTGTTTACTTAGGGCAGGCATGGCCAAACTTGGCCCTCCAGCTGTTTTGAGACTACAATTCCCATCATCCCTAGCTAACAGTACCAGTGGTCAGGGGTTATGGGAACTGTAGTTCCAGAACAGCTAGAGGGCCAAGTTTGGCCATGCCTGACTTAGGGGCAGCCATGTCGTCGTCCCCAAATAACATCAACAAACCCCATCACTCTCACCGGGAGTTGCTCTTTGTTCATTCAAGGCACATAGTGTTCAGGAGCCTTTTGCAATAGCTGCTCAGACTGTGGACAGCTGGACAAACTGTTTCGAGAGTTTTAGATTTTAACCCCCAAAGCCTTGTAATGGAGTCTGCTAGAGTGTAGAATTTAAAGTGGACCATTGATCCAACCTGGGTCATTAGCCACCTAAATCATTTCAGGGGACTCTGCTTCGGAATCCAAGTAGGTTGGATTCCAATTCCATCTCTGCTTATAACTCGTGGTTTGTCTGGAGCAAGAAAAAACACAAGCTTGGGTTTGGAGGACACGTTAAACTAAACCATGGTTTAGCTAACCACAGCACAGCAGCAGAAAGAGGATCAGAGGAGGAGCCAAGTAGCTGTGATCTTCTCTCCAGCTTGGCTTAGCATTACAGGTGAATTGGGCCATCATCATGTTGTTTCACTGAGTTTTTAAAATGTTAGCAGCAAGATCTTATGAATGCTTATTAATCTACTAGTCTTGCCATGCTCTGTGGGGCTTATTCCCATATACAGCATACCTGAGAGACTGTCTTCTTCCATACAGATCCTCTCAGTTGTTAAGATCAGCAGAGGCAGCCCACTTAGTAGTTCTGCTCCCCGCATAAGTTTTTTTTTGGGGGGGGGGGGCGAGCAGCCGAGGAGAGGGTATTCTGTGTGGCAGCCCCTAAACTGCAGCACATTTGGCACCTTCATCTGGCAGTTTTTGGAGCATGTTGAAGGCTTACCTCTTCACCTTGTGATGTGTGTTTTACAACCCATCCTCTTCTTGTAGCTATAATTTGTTCTGTCTTTAACGCTAAATTTGAAATTGTTGTAACCTGCCCTGGGACCTGCTGGTGACAGGCGGATAATAAATTGACTACTACTATTACAAATACTGCTAGCAGTTTGAAAGCACACCAGCGCAAGTAGATAAATAGGTACCGCTGTGGCAGGAAGGCAAATGGCATTTATGTGCGCTCTGGTTTCCATCACGGTGTTCTGTTGCACCAGAAGTGATTTAGTCATGCTGGCCACATGGCCCGGAAAGCTGTCTATGGACAAATGCCAGCTCCCACAGCCTGAAACCAAGATGAGCGCCGCACCCCATAGTCGCCTTTGACTGGACTTAGCCGTCCAGGGGTCCTTTACCTTTTTACCTACTACTACTACTAGCAGTAGTAGTAATAATAATACTGCAACATTATTTGACGTTTTCGTCTCAGATGGACCTCCACAGAGTTCAACCCAATTAGCCCACTGAGATTTCCTAGCACACTCACATGCATAGGATGGCTCAGCTATTTTATATTTTTTCAAAGCTTGCAGGAAAATATAACAGCAACAATTTCAGAAGACATTCATGCTTGTAAATGCCACATTGTTCACAGTAGTAATGCATAGTGAAATATTTATTACAACATTATATTCCCCATTGACATTATCACGTGTTAATTACATCATCATATAGAGGTGTTCTGTTTGTTTTTTTTAAAAAAAAATTATGCACATGGCAATATTTAACAAAACATAGGTTGAGACTCATGGGAATATCATCCTCATAATTGACATTTATTTCCTGTTTTCCCATCAAACAGAGCTCAAGTTGGCTAACAACAGTAAGGTATAAATTGAAGTACGACACCCAGAAGCATTAAAAACAGGGAGGAAAAACACCAATAAACTGATAAAAACAACAGCCGGTTGAACCAATTGCATCATATTTCCAAGTCAGTTTGGAAGGCCATTGCATCATATAAAAGGATACAATTCATGTAGTTTAAGCAGTGCATTAAGAGAAATAAAAATGAAAGCATACAAGATCAGCAGTTGACTACATTTTTTCACCTGTGCATAAGAGGGCACGCTGATCAGAGCTGAACCTCTGGTGAACCGCTCTCTGCTGCATTTTTTTTTTTTTTTTTGCCAAAGGCTATACTGATGCTACATCTCCCTTCGCTCCAACTTATGACTAGGTTGAGGAAGAAGCAGTGTGTGGAAATAATTTAATGTATCCCTTTGAGTCTCTCATTCCCTCTCTCTCTCTCTCTCTCTCTCTCTCTCTTTGTCCCCCCCCCCCCACCCGATAAATGTGTGGCAGTGAAAAAGGAGTCAGCTGAAGGTTTGAGCAGCAAATATATCTTTTATTGAGCTGGGCGATCTTTTCTATATAGAAGCAGAGGACACGATCCACCAAAATTAAAGCGTTCCAAGTCCCATTCATTTTCATGCATTTACAGCACAATCCAGTCCAAAGGTGTTCAATGGGGGCTGTTCCCAGGTAAGAAGGATTGCAGCTTCATGTCTGTGCCATAGCTTTCAACTTTTCCATTTTTTTAAGGAAAATTCCCTTATTCCGAATAGGATTCCTCGCAAGAAAAGGGAAAAGTTGACAGCTATGGTCTGTGCACGTGCTCATTTCCTACCTGCCTATCAAGCATGTTTAGACTGTTCAAGTTGTCACCCTATTTTTCAGAACCTATTAATATGAAGGTTTTATTAAGCAATAGCAATAAGTCAGGTGGACAGAGAGAGGTCGATAATATTTTGTGTAGAACAGAGCTTTGTCTTTGCCTTCCTTTTTTATCAAATCCTTCACTCCGTATTTCCTTGAGGTATTTCATACAAGCAGATTCTGTGGGGTGATAATGCAATGTTAATCATACACAGAGTAATCCCATTGAAATTTCATTATCACTCCACAAAATCCATGGCAACTGTTAACAACCAGCTGTTATACAGCTTCAATGAAAGGAAAAAAAAAAACCCCACACCCATCTAGAGTCATTTTCTTTCATATTAAGCATTATTAATAATAACATGCATAAGATTTTAAGATCTGGGTTTGCCACTGAAAATACACTCAGCATAGAAATCATAGGATTGTAGAGTTGGAAGGAATCATGAGCGGTATCTAGTCCAACCCTCTGCAATGCGGTAATTTTTGCCCATCGTGGGGCTCAAACTCAAAACCTTGGAATTAAGAGTCTTCTACCGATTAAGCTGAGTCTTGCTAAGTATAGTTTTATGATTAATGTGCCAGTAAACACAGATTTGTTATATACACCCTTTGACAGTTTAGGTGTGCACTTAAAACAAGGGTAGTAACCAACCATTAGCCAACTGTGAAGTCCAGTTTTACCTTGCTGTTAAAATTCTATTAAAATTATATGTAAAACATCCAACCTCCCCCCATAAATAGGAAATAGACATTGGAGAGAGCATCTTAAAGGGAGTGGGGTTGTGGATATGAAGTCCTATGGAGAGAAATGTGATCAGACTAGATTTGAAAGAAACTGTTTATAAAATACAGTTCTGTCGGCATATGACAACCATCCATTTCAAACATAGTTACAATCTGTAAAGTGAGTTGTGCTGGAGGTTTTATATGCTAAATGCCAACCTTTTCCATTTTCATATTTATGTTGTGGCATTTTGAAGAGGAAAATTAAAGAGATAAAATGTTGTGGGCTCCTTAAAGGACATTGTTTAGATTCTGAATTAGTCGCTAGCTGTTTCCTTTCTTCAGGAAAAATTTTAACATCAACTCTAAATGGAAGTAATCAGATCCTGTATCTGTAGTGGGTTGCAAAAAGTTCCTTAAATAAGTTAATGTTCTTTAGAAATCCAACACCAAAGAGACAAATTTGTAAGAAAGCTGGTTTTATTTATAACTCACTGGAGTTTAATTTTCAAGACAGAATAGCCTGATGGCACAATTCTGTACCCACTTAGTTGGAAGTAAGGCCTATTGAACTCAACGGGATGTGTTTGAGTTGACATATATAGAATTTATACCATCTGTGGTGTCAAATGTATAATATTATTCTATGCATAAGTTTTGTATTTTTTTTCCCATATAATTTTTTATTATTTTTATACTAAACTACTACAATAGTTTTTAAACAAACATTATCATACATTTCCAATTTGGCTGTCAAGCCTTGACTTCCATCAGTCCCTTCAAATGGCTTTCTAATTTTTTAACTTAACATTATACTTCTTTAATCAACCATTGCTTACATTATCAACAAAAGAAATTTCCTTACTTTACTATCCTACTTACAATAATAATTCTACACATTCACTACAAAACTTCTTGAAACCCTATTAACGTATTCAGATATAAATTGTCTTTTAAATAGTTCGTGAATTTTAACCAGTCTTTGATGAATTTCTGGTCCCGCCGCTCTCGGATTCTTCCCGTTAATTTGTCCATTTCTGCATATTCAGTCATTTTCACTGTCCATTCCTCTTTCGTCGGTAATTCTTCTTGTTTCCATTGTAGGATTTTGTTTATTAAGAAATGATTTTTTTAAAAAAAGTTTTAATTCTTTTCTATAAATTACTGTAATCGGAATTCGTTATATACCAATACAAGCAGAGCGGTATCAGATATCTGGCACATCACCTGCTGTTGGCAAATATTCCTGCTCATGTGAAACGGGGCCAACAAAATGCATGGGTGCATTTCACAGATCAAGTTTTTTTTTTTTTTAACTAAATAAAAAATTAGGAACCATGGTGGGGAAAGATACCAGTACAAATTGGGGCCATTTTCTAGGAGCCAGGGAACTTCACTTATTCTCCCTTTGCCACAGTCCTGAGGAATCACCCACACCCCAATGGCTTACAATGGTGGCACTTTCCTGTCCGTGTGGCTGTGTGGGAGAGTGCAATACACAAACACCCCTCTTCAAATGGCACAGTTTTAATCGCGATTCTCCCCTCGCCATGCACTCATATTATTTCACATCTCATCTAGTGTTCTCCTTGTGGGAATGTTAAGGGATGTGGGGGAGGATATATTATTTAAGATATCCTATCCCAACTTGTGTTTACAAGTTCTATAATATCTGCAGAGTTAACATTCCCTTTTTCGCATACACAGAGCAGATAGCTTGCACAGACTCGCTAGAGTCATTAGAAATATTGTCCTGGCGTCTTCCCCTTTTAATCCCTCTTTTAATAAGACACTACACAGTCTTCAGTAAAGTATAAATGTTTACTCACAAGAAATCATCTGTTCACACAAAGGATCCCAGAGGCAGACTTAAAAGTTACTAAACAGTATACATGTGGTGACTATCTCCTTATGGGAGAAAGTCCCCCTTTCCTTCTCTTGGCCTAGAGCCAAGGGTGCATCTTAGTAATGCTGCTGTTAAGATGCCAATGAGAGACAGAAGACTGAAGAGACAAAATGGAGGCCTGGCCTGTGGTTCTTCAAGGAGACGCCGCACCCATCTCAAGTTACATACAAGGAAGTTTTGTCTCAGTCCAGAAAGGCAGGAAGTTCCGGCTGGAGGACTGAGACAACCTTTATGTCTACTCTAACAGAAGTTGTGTTTGATTGCTCCTGTCCTTTTTACATCCCATACTCCTGTCAGGACTGGACTGGGAACAGCAGTCTTTGGTGGGCCAGAACTTGGAAGCCATGGGAAAAAACCAGTAGATCAAGCAGGAAACCAGGACCAAAAGCAAGTCAGGGTCGAGAAGTTGGGAAGACCTTGCTGTACAAGCAAGACTTAAATGGAGGAGGAAATGCTCTTCTACCTTCTACTGGCTGCTGTCCAGGAGCATCTAACAGTCAATGGAGTGGGGAGGGTCATAAGAGGTCATGAGAATGCTAAACTGCTTTTGCTAAGACTGGAACATTAAGTTCAGTGGCTCGACACATGGGACAGCTACACACAGACCCAAAGGCTCCTGAGTTCCAGACCCATCAGCTACTGAAAGGCTCTTAGGTTGCAACTCCTCTGGGAGTTAGTCCCATTGAGCAAAGCGAGAACCGCTTATCTGAGCTGACATGCACTCAGTTAAAATACTAGAGAAGAGAAACCTAACTCATAACAAGAAAACGATCACTACTCAGCCGCATATAATAATTATTCATTCACATCCAAGACTCAACAGTTAAAAGGTACGTCTCCTAGCAGCCTTTTGGCTCGGACATTTCCTCTAAAACACACTTGGCACATCCCACCGTGCTGGCACATGTGTTGTGGGGAATGCTTGCGAAAGGGGTGGCGATGGGCAGGTGTGAGGCTTTGGGGAATCGGCTTCCTACCCCGTGACCGCAAATGAGTAGATCAAACGAAAGGAACTCTTACCAGTTAGCTTCTTTACAGCGAAGGACAAAAAAAAGTGTCTACCCAGAATGGCGGTGCTCCCAATTAAGGCTCACCCCCATCCCTATTAATCTACGCCACGCCTATGTCTTGTAATCTGAGTTTGTACTCTCTGCACTTTCTGTTCTGAGACTTCCTGAGCTGTTCTTGACTTTGGGGAGGGCAGTGGAGGAATGCTGTCCAGAGGCTGTGAATCTGTTAACCCTCTCTCTTCCAGTGTTTATTCTCCTAGCTGTTCCCCATCCAGTATTTCCCAGCTTCTGCCTTCTGAACTATGCCCCTCTGCAAACCACTGCTCCAAATCTATACTGTCCTCCTGCTCCTGGGAAGCTTCAGGAGCAGGAGCAGGGAGAGTGGGTGGCTCCCACCATTCCTCCTCAGTGCAGCCCTTCTCAGCACAGTCTCTGACAGCAGACAAGCAGGCATGTGGACACCTCTGTTTTCACATTTCAACTCTTGCGAACACCACATCTGTGCTTCACCCCCCTGCTGAGGCTGGGCTGAGCCACACAAATGCCCAAAGGGGATTCCCAATCTTGTTTAGTCTCAACATCTAACCTTTCCTTCACATGACTGCTAGGCAGGTAACACCTGGTCCTTCAAGATGCCCTAAAGAATCTGGAGAATGTCATAGGGCTGTGACCCCTCAAATGGTCAGTTTTCCACCTTTGCCTCTGCACTGTGAAATTCCCTTCCCTCTGCCACACGTGAATCATCCATGTACAATCATGTAGTTTTTGCTCAGGAAATTCAGATTGGCCCCTGAATTTCTGTTTTAACTGGTTTGATGATACCGCTTCATTGGTTTCAGGTTGTGGTTTTGTATATCACTTAGAACTGTTAATATTCAAAGTTGTTTAGAAATACTTTGTAAGAAATAAATGAAATATAAAGGATTAAGCATATTGCTAAGCCAATTCAAATGTGAAGAGCATATAGTCAGGGTTTGCTCTTCAATAGCCAGCAGCCATTAGGGATGTATTTATCCATCTGTTTCTGGTCTGTTTCGTTTTTGCATGTATTCACCACCCACAAGTCTGTTGCATCTGGTTTCCACATTAATCTGCAATTTATTTATTTTTAATCCTCTCTCTCTCTCTCTCTCTCTCTCTCTCTCTCTCTCTCTCTCTCGCTCAAAATAAAACAATGTTAAATTGTGTTTAAATAAATCATCATCATCATCATCATCATCATCATCATCATCACATAACAGCAGCAGCAAATTAACTCCTTGGTGATGTGCAATACCTAGCCTTTGGAAACATATGCACTGGAATATTTCATAAAAGTCAAGCAGGATATGTTCAGATAAACTTCCATTCACAATAGGGATAAGCTAATATGTCAGTTTCTGTTTCTCTCCATTTCTCATTTTTCCAATCTTAAATTCAGTTCTTCATATTTCTACATTGCAATTTTTTTAATTTTATTTTTTAAAATGCCCTTCTTGGACATGCCCTTCATGGTTGTAATATTTGAGGAAATTGTACATAAATAAATTTCGATGATTTTGAATGAGCAGATAATGCTATTATCCTTATTGGAAGGTTCTAATCTCTACTATTAAAATCCCCAGATCTACTTCCTATTATCATTGTGGCAGGCTATCCATAGTTCCAACATGCATATCTTTGGAAAATCTGAGCTTGGTTTTATGGTATAGAAATGTCCGGAAGTTGCCTTTTGCAAAAAGAAGAAGAAGAAGAAGAAGAAGCTAACACATGAAGTTAGATTAGTTTTCCTACACATTTCAACAAACAACTTCTGTGCAATGTTTATAATGCAGAAATGCAATGCCCTCAGCCAAAGGCGATAATAAATATATGGAACACACAGAAAATTGAAATATTGTTTTTATAGCAAATGTATATAGTTACCTGTTATTTGGTCTTCCTTTCTCAGCCAACACCTATTATATGTAATTTTTCCCTTTTGTGACTTCTCCCTATTGACAAGAAATTTATGACATGTGTGAAATCATAAACTTGACTTATGTATAATTATATATACATTACACTAGGTGATCATTTTTGTTATATAATCAAAATGGGTGTATTTTAAAAACTTGCTAAAAGGAATAAAAATAAAATGCCCTCAAGAAAATCTGTCAGCATTTTAGTATTAATTTTTCCTAATATGCTCATTTTTGTACATTTTGACTATTTTTTTTTCTGGGAAGCAATTGGCATCCATCTCTTGCATGTTATTTTCACTAGTACATGCATTTTATGCATACGTTACTTGGCTGGAGAACGGAATTGCAAATTGTGGAGTAGTGCAAATGCTATCAGACAGCTGTGTTTTGGTTTGGGGTATTGTTTTGGATCAGGCCTGCTCGTCTTTAAATGCAGACTGAATCAACTTTCTTTCCCCATCCATATTTGAAAACTCAAAGGCCACGGCGACAGTGAATTGCAGTGATGCAAAACAACAACTGAAAAGGGACAGATCCAGGCTCCCAAAGCAAGGCTTAAATGAAATATTTTGAACCGTGGCAAAGGAGGAGAGCAAAATAAAAGACGAGAGCGAGAGAGAATGCAAACATAAGCGTAATTGATAAAAAGTTAAATTGAAGATGTTGAAGAACAGGAATAGATATCTATAGCTATCTATATCTATGGATGTACATATAATGACAGAGGACTGGAGCCTGCGACCATAACAATAGCAAACAGAGCAACTGTGTTGCAGCAAAGGGTGTACTTTTGACTGAGCGCACTGAGAAAATGCCATACGGGAGGTTAAAAAGCTTGCTGTCCATCACATTGCATTGGCTGTTTGTGTCTAATAGAGTGGAAAGGTACAGGACACTCGGTATGAAAAATTAAAATGATCCACATAAATAATTACTCTTGAAGCTTGGCACATGAAAGTCCACATGGGAGAGGCATGATAGAAATATATTTTATGTATCAGAACATGGTTTTAAAACAGCATTTCCAGGGAAGGAGAGGGTGGTGTGAGCTAGGTTTTGTTTTGTTTTTTCAAAATCTCCGCCCGAAGCCTCTGCGGTCCACTGATGCCGAAATAACATGGAAGTGACTCTATGAGCTGCCTTTTGCAGTGGCATTGGGGGGGCTGATTCTGCTCTGGCGAAACGTTCCTGTCAGACAGATATTATGCATGTTGTCTCAGGAGTAATTCCCACCGTGTTGCACAGGCCTTACTCATAAGGAGTAAAGCTAAGGATGTTTGCATGGGCTTGCATCCCGATCCAGCGAATTTGGATCATGTTCCCTGTGTGGAAGCTCTTAGAAACATCAGGTTGCCTCTGTTTTCTTTTCCCTCCCATCTTTGCAGGTTGTCATGTACGTTTTCCCCACATGCAACGATGCTTTCCCCAGAAAGGGAAGCTCGGTGACCTCTGACTGCGACTGCTTTATCTTGAGGATACGTCCTGCTCCTTATTTACAGCTCGCACTTTTCTGCCATCGAGTTCTGATAGAAGAACTCTACAAATCAAAGCAATTTGACTGAAAATATCTGTGGCTTTATTAAACACCTTTTCGGGAAGGGGGATTTTCTTCTGATTATTATTGACGTTATAAATAAAACACAATGTCTGATAAATAAATATAGAAACATTTCAACGACAGTAAGTAAATATTATTTTGACATTGTGTCCGTACCTCTAAATTTATTTCATTTATATTACCAGGTAATTTTTGTATGGCATTTCCCATGGATTCTCTTGAGCTATATACACATACTTCCTTCATGTCACTTTGCATTTCGTTAAAGGCTTTTAAATACGTTCTTACACAAATTCTCTGAATGCTTCTTTTTATATTCTTAGAGGGTCCCTTTAAGTAAAAACGATTTCCTATATAGGGGAACACAGTAATAATAATAATAATAATAATAATAATAATAATAATAATAATAATAATAATAATACAGCACTGGTAAGGACACATAACAGAGCACACCTTATGTTGATATTGCTGTATTAACTATTGCTGTATTAACTATTCGGATAATACGCCTGATTTCTGGATGCATTATCATTGTACCACATTTATTTTTGATCCTCAAGATACAGCGGCCACATTCAGAAGTCATAGCGTTTCCCTTGTTTGCAGGATGGCAACATCGAGGGTACAGTGTGTGGGGGAAATAACAGAGCAACTTGCAAAAAATTGTGGGGGGAAACAAACCCAGCGTGCACAACATTGATATAGTTTGCACAAAGGATTGGCTGATTATGCTGGTTTTTCATCTGTGCTTTCCCCAAACTTCAGATGCCACCCGAACTAAAATCATTACTGTGCTTATGAAACATTATGCTGGCAGGTGGTCAGATTCAATCAAGATGGAGATTAATTTTTTATGGCTGTGCTCAAGTATGTAGGAATAAGAATTCAAATCTTGATGCAATGAGGGGTTTTTTGTGGGAGAGAGGAGTAAAAAATCCCTCAGTGAGAAAGGACAAAGCTGTGTTTTGGGTGTTGAGGGTGCTTATTATATTGATTCAGAAGGACCTACTATGACCTATCGCAGTTCAGACCGCAGAGGTCAGTCAGTGGGCCCGGTGCCCCGTTATTTGACAATTAGTAGGATCATGCTTGACAAACCAGTACCACTGTCAGCTGGAGAGAGAAAAAATACTACCAGGAGAGGATATCAGGTGTTTGTGTGAGGAGAGTACCTCTGTTGGCAAGCACAAGCCACCACTGGCAGATGCCACACGAAGGAAGAGTGGGCCTACAGAACAAGCTTGTGAATCTGAGTTGCTGAATATGAGAGAAGTAGAGTCTAAAGAAAGCCAAGTGAAAAATGTGGGCTGGTAGAAAGCTGAGGTGAATTTTTTTTTTGGTCTCAGATAGGGTATAGAATGGAATTAGGCTTGAGGAAAATAGACTAATAGCCACCTCAAGTCTCATTTCCTCCATGATTTTCCATTGGCTCACTGCTGGGTTCTGGCTCACCATATGAAAATCCTCCTTTTTGGTGATGTGCAAAGGGCTGCTCTCCATCGCAGCGGGGTTGGTGGTGGAACCACTTAAATGTTCCCACCCTCAAAAATCTACTGTAATATTTTGGGAAAGCATTTGTTTGCTGTGCATTTGGACACCTCTTAGCCAAATCTTTCACAATGGCTCATGAGATCCAGGAGCAGAGTTTTGTCTATGTTTGTATACAAATAGACACCATTTTGAACCAAGAGAGTGGACTGAACTTTTCAGAAGTGCATTCTTGTTTGTTTATTTGTTTGTTCGGTTGGTTGTTAGAATTCCTGAGCAACGCCAGGTATGAGTTTGCTAGTAATATATAAATTAAGCCTACCGATACAGTCCAAATGCATTTTCTCATTCAGCCCTCAAAAGTTAAATATGGGCAGTTGTGAATCACAACTATCCCATTTTCCCCTGTGGGAGTTTATGGTTCAGAGACAGTGTAACAGTACCTAAAACAACCCTTAAAAAAATAAAAATAAAAATTCCCAATCCTAACTATTAAGTACGCCAAGATCCAGAGGGGTGTCCTTGTTGTTCTGGTTCTCTTGGGCCAATTGGCACTTGATCAAAGATAGTCTTGCACGCGAACACACACACACACACACACACACACACACACAGCTATTAATGACTAATTTGTGTAACATCAATATAATCAGTGCACTGTGAATCATTTTTTTATCTTTAAAATCTTCTAGTCTTCTTTCCCCTGCTCCTTCATCCTTCTGTTTTTGTTTCACTAGATATTTGTCCTAAAAGTCAAGCCTTTCTAAAATAGTAGTAGCAATAACAACAACAACAACAACAATAATTGTTCTTTAAAATATTCCACCAAACTTTTTGTTGTTATTATTGCCGGTCCCCATACATATTTTTTTTAGCTTGTGCTGATTTTTTATTGGTTCCATTGCTGCATTGCTTTTGCCGTTTTTTGACCCCCCCTTTTTTATGCCGTTTTTGATTTTAAGCTGCCTTTATTTTAAGGCAGGTTAGAAATGCATTATCGACAGCAGCGGAAGCCAGAACAAAAATACCTCATTGTTCTATCACGACCTGGTCTTTTTTTGGGTAAAGCGATGCAGAAAGAGATACATCTCTCCATGCTCCTTTCGCCTTTTCATTGCTATTATGATGTGGCATCAGTTATAAATAGTAAATTAATTACCCCATGGTCTCCTAAATCAGAAAGGGGGGGGGGAGAAACAGGTTTATATGTGTGACTCGAGAGAAGAGAGTCGGCCAAGGAACAGCCCACGAACAAAATAGAGTCATCATCCACATTGCGTTGCACCACAGCCCTAATTCGACGTGTCAGGGACTGTTGTTGTTGTTCAGTCGTTCAGTCGTGTCCGACTCTTCGTGACCCCATGGACCAGAGCACGCCAGGCACGCCTATCCTTCACTGCCTCTCGCAGTTTGGCCAAACTCATGTTAGTAGCTTCGAGAACACTGTCCAACCATCTCATCCTCTGTCGTCCTCTTCTCCTTGTGCCCTCCATCTTTCCCAACATCAGGGTCTTTTCTAGGGAGTCTTCTCTTCTCATGAGGTGGCCAAAGTACTGGAGCCTCAACTTCAGGATCTGTCCTTCTAGTGAGCACTCAGGGCTGATTTCCTTCAGAATGGATAGGTTTGATCTTCTTGCAGTCCATGGGACTCTCAAGAGTCTCCTCCAGCACCATAATTCAAAAGCATCAATTCTACGGCGATCAGCCTTCTTTATGGTCCAGCTCTCACTTCCATACATTACTACTGGGAAAACCATAGCTTTAACTATACGGACCTTTGTCGGCAAGGTGATGTCTTTGCTTTTTAAGATGCTGTCTAGGTTTGTCATTGCTTTTCTCCCAAGAAGCAGGCGTCTTCTAATTTCGTGACTGCTGTCACCATCTGCAGTGATCGTGGAACCCAAAAAAGTGAAATCTCTCACTGCCTCCATTTCTTCCCCTTCTATTTGCCAGGAGGTGATGGGACCAGTGGCCATGATCTTAGTTTTTTTGATGTTGAGCTTCAGACCATATTTTGCGCTCTCCTCTTTCACCCTCATTAAAAGGTTCTTTAATTCCTCCTCACTTTCTGCCATCAAGGTAGTGTCATCAGCATATCTGAGGTTGTTGATATTTTTTCCGGCAATCTTAATTCCGGTTTGGGATTCATCCAGTCCAGCCTTTCGCATGATGAATTCTGCATATAAATTAAATAAGCAGGGAGACAATATACAGCCTTGTCGTACTCCTTTCCCAATTTTGAACCAATCAGTTGTTCCATATCCAGTTCTAACTGTAGCTTCTTGTCCCACATAGAGATTTCTCAGGAGACAAATGAGGTGATCCGGCACTCCCATTTCTTTAAGAACTTGCCATAGTTTGTTGTGGTCGACACAGTCAAATGCTTTTGTGTAGTCAATGAAGCAGAAGTAGATGTTTTTCTGGAACTCTCTAGCTTTCTCCATAATCCAGCGCATGTTTGCAATTTGGTCTCTGGTTCCTCTGCCCCTTCGAAATCCAGCTTGCACTTCTGGGAGTTCTCGGTCCACATACTGCTTAAGCCTGCCTTGTAGAATTTTAAGCATAACCTTGCTAGCGTGTGAAATGAGTGCAATTGTGCGGTAGTTGGAGCATTCTTTGGCACTGCCCTTCTTTGGGATTGGGATGTAGACTGATCTTCTCCAATCCTCTGGCCACTGCTGAGTTTTCCAAACTTGCTGGCATATTGAGTGTAGCACCTTAACAGCATCATCTTTTAAAATTTTAAGTAGTTCAGCTGGAATATCATCACTTCCACTGGCCTTGTTGTTAGCCAGGTTTTCTAAGGCCCATTTGACTTCACTCTCCAGGATGTCTGGCTCAAGGTCAGCAACCACATTACCTGGGGTGTATGAGACCTCCATATCTTTCTGGTATAATTCCTCTGTGTATTCTTGCCACCTCTTCTTGATGTCTTCTGCTTCTGTTAGGTTCTTTCCACTTTTGTCCTTAATTGTGGTAATCTTTGTACAAAATCTTCCTTTCATATCTCCAATTTTCTTGGACAAATCTCTGGTTTTCCCCATTCTGTTATTTTCCTCTATTTCTTTGCATTGCTCGTTTAGAAAGGCCCTCTTGTCTCTCCTTGCTATTCTTTGGAAATCTGCATTCAATTTCCTGAATCTTTCACGATCTCCCTCGCATTTTGCTTGCCTTCTCTCCCCCGCTATTTGTAAGGCCTCATTGGACAGCCACTTTGCTTTCTTGCATTTCTTTTTCATTGGGATGGTTTTCGTTGCTGTCTCCTGTATAATGTTACGAGCCTCCATCCACAGTTCTTCAGGCACTCTATCCACCAAATCTAAATCCTTAAACCTGTTCTTCACTTCAACTGTGTATTCATAAGGGATTTGATTTAGATTGAATCTTACTGGCCCAGTGGTTTTTCCTACTTTCTTCAGTTTAAGCTGGAATTTTGCTATAAGAAGCTGGTGATCTGAGCCACAGTCAGCTCCAGGTCTTGTTTTTGCTGAGTGTATAGAGCTTCTCCATCTTTGGCTGCAGAGAATATAATCAATCTGATTTCGATGTTGCCCATCTGGTGATGTCCATGTGTAGAGTCGTCTCTTGTGTTGTTGGAAAAGAGTGTTTGTGATAACCAGCTTGTTCTCTTGACAGAACTCTATTAGCCTTTGCCCTGCTTCATTTTGAACTCCAAGGCCAAACTTGCCAGTTGTTCCTTTTATCTCTTGACTCCCTACTTTAGCATTCCAATCCCCTATAATGAGAAGAACATCCTTCTTTGGTGTCATTTCTATAAGGTGTTGTAAGTCTTCATAGAACTGATCAATTTCAGTTTCTTCAGCACTGGTAGTTGGTGCATAAACTTGGATTACTGTGATGTTAAAAGGTCTGCCTTGGATTCGTATCGAGATCATTCTATCATTTTTGAAATTGCATCCCAGTACAGCTTTCGCCACTCTTTTGTTGACTATGAGGGCCACTCCATTTCTTTTACGGGATTCCTGCCCACAGTAGTAGATATGATAGTCATCTGAACTGAATTCGCCCATTCCTGTCCATTTTAGTTCACTGATGCCTAGGATGTCAATGTTTATTCTTGCCATCTCATTTTTTACCACATCCAGCTTTCCAAGGTTCATGGTTCTTACATTCCAGGTTCCTATGCAATACTTTTCTTTACAGCATTGGACTTTCCTTTCACTTCCAGGCATATCAGCAACTGAACGTCCTTTCGGCTTTGGCCCAGCCGCTTCATCAGCTCTGGATCTACTTGTACTTGTCCTCCGCTCTTCCCCAGTAGCATGTTGGACGCCTTCCGACCTGAGGGGCTCATCTTCCAGCGTCATATCTTTTATATGCCTGTTGTCTTTGTCCATGGAGTTTTCTTGGCAGGGATACTGGAGTGGGTTGCCAGTTCCTCCTCCAGGTGGATCACGTTTGGTCCAAACTCTCCACTATGACCTGTCCTTCTTGACCTGTCCATAGCTTCCCTGAGTAATTCAAGCCCCTTCGCCACGACAAGGCAGTGATCCATGAAGGGGGTGTCAGGGACTAATCAGCTCCATTTCACCGTGCTTTGCTCCATAAAAGCAGATTTGTTTAACTACAGCCTCCATTTCAGCATGACTGAGAATGAAGAATAACCGAAGCCAGGCAGATCTCCCAGGTTAGAGCTTGGGCACAGAGTGAATCCATCATTTGCTGAACAGGCAGAGAAAAACTGACAGGCTCATTCATGCCTCAGAGTCATTTTTAGGCCTATTCAGAATTATAATCTGTGCACTTTGGATGAACTTCCCCACTTCTTAATTTAGCACATGCAGCCATGTGGCGAGGCCCGGCTGCCTCCCAATAGGACGGAGATGCTCCTCTAGGACAGAAGCACCTCCGAGCTCTTTTTCTTCCCTCATTTCAGGCTGCCTATTTGAACTTTACGCAGACATGTAAGCTCCATTTAGAGGAGGGTTTCGGAGTTAATTAAATGCTGAATTTGTTGCTTTAGAAATCACAGACGCCTCAAGGCTAAGTCGTTGCATTCCAGCTACAATTTAAATTTCAGATTAAAGGTGCCTTTTCTTTTTTAATGATGTTTTACCTCCCCCATCCCCCCAATTTCTTTCGTTATTTTTTTTTTTTTTGCCACATGGGTATTCTTGGCAAACAGTCATCTCCAGTCTTTAAGCTAAGTTTGCTTAAAACACACACACACACACACACACACACACTGGATTAAAACCACCTCTCTTTTTTTAAAGTAGTGATACACCAGCATTTCTTTTCTTTCCTTCTTTTTGAAAACTACCGTGTCAAAACGGCAAACAGGTACGTGGCTATGAATTGGAGCACAATGCAAGCGAATACTTAAGTCAAGTGGTTTTAGGTTTGTTTCACGCTGTCAAAATTCATACTCAGTCTTTGTGATGGCGAGTGACAGCGCAGAAGCATGGGAAGCACCAAAACAATACATGTGAGGAACGTGTAAGTGAAAAGTGACAGGTCATATTAAGAAGCAGAGTTTGGCATATGGTCACTCCTTCAGCCATGGTTCCTGTGCAACACAGGCAGTGTTAAAACCGTGTTTATGGAAGACAATCTTACTTGGCTACGAGTGATCGCCAAATAATAATAAGAAGAAGCAGCACAGGCAAGATCAAGGAAAGACCACCCCACCCAAACTATCACTCTTCTCTGCAGGTGAGGACTCCTACAAACACCTTCTTTTCAGGAAATCTGCTCTGTACAACGCAGGAATTCGGCCTTTAGTGATGTGGCACCTGCCTCTTGGAATACCCTCCCATTAGATACTAGACAGGCGCCATCTCTGTTGCCCTAGTGGCGGCTGAGAGACTGAGACTGATGAATGGGAAGAATAGAGATCCGATTCCCCTTAATCAATGGCTCAACAACATGACAATATTGGCGACATATGAGTGGACAGTTTATAGATGCAGACTTTCTTTAGATAAATACAGGGTGATTCATAATGAAGTATACAGTTTATACTTCATTATGAATCACCCTGTACAACAATATTTGGAATGAGTTTACACAGAATATTGATAACTATGTGTGCATTAGGCTAATAAGATTATACACATCTCTAGACTAATGTATGGCAATGTAACTGAGTATTCCCCCCCTCCTTTTCATTCTCACTCACTTTTTTTCTTTTTTGGTCACACTATCTTTTTATCAATGCATCAATTCTTCCATTAAAATATTAATAACAATAATCAAAATTTCTGCTGCTTTTTCAGTGCCAAGTGAAGACTTTTCCCTTCCCGCAAGCCTTTTAAATAGAAATTATTTTTTTCAGCAGGCTTCTGCATTGAAATGGGTTTTTACAAAATATATTTTAATTGATTTTTTTAAAAAATCATTTGTGTGTTTGGCACCATGGGCTCCTTTGGAAAGGAGGGTGTGAGATAAATGCAATTAAATAAATATTAAGTTGTGCATACATAGAGCATGTGGGGCCAGTTAAATGGTTTCTTCTTTGAATTTCGTTCAGATGTGAGTGTATTTCATCCTTTTGAGTCCGATGTGCCTTCGGAAGGTTTCTACAGGGTAAGGGGGAACCACACAAGTATAAATGTATCAACTCGCATTCAGTTTTATTGACACCTCTGGGCTACAGTATTTTCAAGATGGCTGCACTCCTGCAAAATATGTAATTTGATGGGTCACAGATTTATGGTGAACTCTGGGGAAGAGAAAAAAAAGTGGTATGAGATTGAAACCCAAGGAGAAATGGAAGTACATGCATTACCAACGCTTGTAAATCTCCTTAGCATTCTCTCCCCCCCCCATCGAATCTCCCTGCTTTGTCTTGAATTGTGTCCTAGTTTGTACTTCATTTTTCAGCCATTTCTGTCACTGTCACACTCCATCATACCCAAAGATTAACACGGCAAAGAGGCAAACAAATACATTCAGAGGGTCAGAAATACAAAGAGCAGAGGATAATCGAGCTTGTCCCCTTCAAATTTCAGCTTGAAAAGTGGAGCAGTGTCGTTCTGATGTACTGTAATCCAGGCAGACATCTGAATGATTAAAAGGTAAAAAGTTCAATCTCTGAGGAAGAGCAGATACGACTGACGGTTGAAATTGTCTAAAACAAAACAGGGCTAATTCTGTGCAACCGCACCCCTGCCCACGAATATTGTAAATTTGATTTACTTCAAAAATCAGTTGACCGCAGGAAAAAAGTGACTCCCGAGAAGCTCAAAAGCATTCCACTTATTCTTTGCGCTTTCGTTGCATATACGTATATCAAAGAGACTTTTAATTGATGCAACAGAGAATTACAAAAGAAGGAAGAAAGAACAGAAATGATAGAGTAAAATCATTTCCTGCGCCATTATTGTGGGTATCTCCAGCAATTCAGTAGGGTAATGGCTGATTTTGCAGCGTTTAGGACTCCTTGGATTTTAAAGAATACTTCAGCTAGAGTTTTATATAAAGAATACAATCTAATATTGGTGTGGCGGAGCATGCATGTTATATTTCATGTAACATATTTTCATAGGAGTGTGGCTTTTCATATGAAGCAAACATGACCGCGGGGGGGAAAGGAGCCAAGGGGATTGTACGCAATCAACACCATTTTAAAAAAAAAAACCCTCATTATATGAAGCTGTGTGTTGACAGAGGCCATAATCCAGAGACTCGCACATGTGCAATGTTTCACCCTTGCATGCAGTCTGTGAGGGACGCGGTTGGCATAGTCTTTGAGTTACCTTTTGAGCAACCCCTGTTCCCTTCTGAGCTCCATTCTGCCAGCAAGACTCCCCCTTCCAGATCTGTACTCTGCATCCCATATATTGCAGCAAGGCAAAAACCTGGCAAATTCTGAATCGCAAACTGCAGTCCACCTTATGAGAACAACAACAAAGCCATAAGATGCTTTGTCCTTCCCCGTCTCTCTCCAGTTCTGCACTGAAATTCTTGATCTTCCAATAATTTTATCCCTCCTCCTTCATACAAGTGCTGGCAAGAGCCTGACTGATAAGGGGGGATGGAACCTCCCACTAGCAAAACAGATGATTCCTGTTCCAATTTTACTTGTTCTCTGCTTAGAGCAAATCCTATGTGGTTCCTCAGTGGGGTGAGGAAGAACGATGTGGGCTTTACGTTCATAAATTTCACTCCTGCTTTGCACAGTTTTTCTGAATAGTTCCAATGGAATGGCGTTTCAGCTACAAAGCAGAACATTTCGGGGCAAGCAAAAAACCGGTGACGCCCTTATGCTATATCTACCTCCGTTGGGACACAAAAGACCCTCCCCTCCCCTTTGTCCCGGGAGAAGAGAAATTGGCGGTCAGCAGAGCCGCATGCTGTGTTTATCCACAAGGCAAACCTTTAGCCACTTTAATCAGTTTCCTTTTATCTGCCTCTTCCTGTCGGCACCACTCAGCTCAGCTTTCGATCTGATGAGAGGGCACAAGTGTCATGGCAGAGAATGTGAGCTAATGAAAGTGTAAAGCTCTGGTTCAGCAGAGTAGAAAATTCTCATCTAGTCAACAGACATTGCAATCTGATATGATTGAGTTTTTAGTAGACATGGCTATTATGTGTTTAAAGGTCTGGGATTGTTACATTTCTCCTTAATCCTCTAAGCACCAAGCATCTGCATTTTTGTCATCATCATTATTATTTTTTCTCCCACAAGCGAATATTTTATGAATGTGGCTCCTTCCTTCCTTCCCTTGCAGCAGTTACACACCCATTCCTGGATTTTTATTTATTTAGCGGGATTTATATACCGCTTCATCGAAATGAAAATCTCCAAGCGATTTTCATCAAACCGTGAACAGGGAACGATACGAAATATTCACTAGAATAGCAGTGAAAACAGGCTTTAAATGCAGCTATAAGGAAATGATCAGAATAGATAGATAAAATGAACGTAGTATAAGAGCAAATACGAGCGATGAGATTACATGTCTGTATAGGCTTGCCTAAACAAACCAAAAGGTTTCTAGCAAGAGCCATAAACAGCACAACAAAGGACTTGTATAAAGATAGTCATTAATTAGAGATGCAGCCGCTGGACCTAACAGAGTTTTAGATGTTTATCACAGATGAAAAGGATGGCCTGGTTTTTTTTGTTTTTTTTTAAGACAATCTGAATTTAAATCTGAAATTGAGCAATATTGCACTTTTCCTTCCTTTGTTTTCAACAATTGTACATGTTTGGCCATATATCAGGCTGCGCTCGGGAGGTTATGGGCTCTCTACCAAACTTATTTAAGCAGAGGCTAGGCAGGCACCCGTCAGGGATGCTGTTTTTGCATCTTGCCTTGCAGAGCTTGCATTAAGCCAAGGGTTGGACTGGATGACCCCCGGGGTCCCTTCCAGCTCCACGATCTGTGATGCAAACAGGAGGTCAGGAGTGGTTAACATGGTTAATATGTGCATTTGCTTCTCCCACCCCTTCTCCTTTGATTTGAAGTGTGGAGCATCTTAATTGCGAATTGAGAAAGTTCAGCCGGAAGAAGCAACTGCAAACTCTCAGGGCGAATTTATGAACCAAGTTGTTTGGGATCGTGGGATCCCTGGAATAACACACACCTTAACTCTGCAGCGTCAGCAATGCGGCATCCATTAACACTGACGCAAATATTCTGTGACAGGTGATATTGGTGGGGGGGGTAGCTATTTCTTTTTCCTTGCCGAATTCCACAAATGTATGAAACTGGGACCATTCCTCTCTCTCCCCCCCCCCACTTTCTATTTTGTTCACACTCCTTTCTGCGTTTTCACTCGGTGCTGATAGTACTGTATTGTGTTCCTTCATGGCACCTATGAGGCATCAGGGGTCAACCCTATTAATCATTTTATGAAAGCAATACTTTGTATTTTTTAAAATCTTTTGTTCCACTGCTGGTGGATGGTTGACCGATTTCAGTATATAGTTAGATGATAAAAATCCACATCACACTTGTGTGTGTGTGTGTGTGTGTGTGTGTGCGTGCTTTCCCTTTTTCTTTTTTTATTTCAGGGCAAATAAAGTTCACTGCATGCCAGTGGCTGTCTACTTCCTCCTCAGCAAGCACGTGGGGGTTGGTTTGTCTGGACCTGCATATTGTTCATTTCACCCACATCTGATAAGAGTGGCTTATACACAAAAACATTCTTTTTTTAAAAATGAACGTCATTGGGCCTGGACAAATCAGCTTTCGGAGATGCGTTTTGTTAAACGCAAAGCTATGTTCAGAAATGACTCGAATTAACAGGTTCACATTTATCACATCTAGACATATCTCTCAAGGTTTGGGTGCACAGCTTTCGTATATTTGAGGATATAAAAAAGAAATGCAGTATAGCCTCTGATCCAGCATGCATCTCATGTGTTTTTCAGTGCGCACACACAATAATTTGTGAAGGCACATCTATGACTTTTGCACTCTTCTTAATATGATTTGATGTATTTCATTTCATTTCATTTCATTTCATTTCATTCACATGAATCAGAAAGCAGCTTACCAAAAAAACAAGTAACAATGACACAATAGCCCATCACAAATGCAACAAAAATCATATGGAATAATTAACAAATCATCAGAAAAACAGTTGCAATCTGTAAGACGCTATTAACAAAAAAAAACATTTTTAAAAAACTAAACTGCTACATTACAGCCAAAGTCATATTATAGGATTCACAAAGTACTGCAGCATTCATAATCTATAAAACAATAATAACAAAATAGTAAAGGTAAAGGGGCCCCTGACCTGTCGGGGTTTGGGTGCTGGAGCTCCTCGTGCACGGCCTTGGACTGGTTATGCACGAGGTACCAGTTGCGGGGAAAGCGGCCAGCGTTCCGCGTGCTTTTGAGCACGGTCGCCGGCCAAGCCTCACAGTCTGAAGGATGTTGAGTAAGCCAATTGACGACTCCGAAAGTTTGTGAGTTCCTAGTTGCCTTCTTAGTGAAAAGTTGCCTCGTGAAATAAAATATATACCCTGACTCTGAATAGGCGGACCAGTTTAAAGAAATTAAAAATTTTACTCTACTCCCCCCTTTAACCCCAAAGGAAGACAGACACCGGTTGTATCTTTAGTGGCTTCGGCAGAACCCGCATAGGCTCGTCCCCTAAGCTAAGTTCTCCTAAGCTTAAAGTCCCTGCGCGCCCAATCTTCCGCGAGGCTAACTAAATAAACTAAAACCGAAATATCTTCCGCGGGCCTAACCCTAGGCTAACCTAAAAGAACCTATCTAAAACTAAAACCGAATGATCTTCCGCGATCTAACTCTAACTAAAGAAAAACCCATCCAACCCATCCAGCCCGCTCCTAGTCCCTTAAACTAAACTTGACTTCAACTAAAACCCAACTAAAAGAACATAAGAAGAACGTGCGGTCTCGTGCCTAAGCGGGGTGCCTCTGCCTTTTATTAGGGAACAAACGTGACATCATCATTAGTACTTTAACCAATAAAATCACTGTTGCTGCCCTCCAAAAAGGCGGGAAGCAAGTTTAACGCTCATTAACAACTTTGAACATGACCGGATCTATAAAATAAAGGCGGATTAATCTCATAAGTGAACCACACTATTCATTCATGCTTTCACTTTCACTTTTGCGCGCAATTATACCAAAAGTAGACCTCGAAAAACTCATAAAATAACCAAATAAATATGAATCCATGGCGGATCCGTGAAACGTATTCCGACATATCATCTTTCTTTTTTTGTTTTAAATTAAATTAATTTTGATTTAGTTATATAAAAAAAGGAAGGTTAGAGATATCACAAGCATTTATCTGACACAAACATTACCATTTGCTTCGATATAGACCTCGACATGAAAAGGCAAACGTCAACAATGTCGACAGTGTCCATACCAAAGTCTACATCAAAACTGAGATATAAATACCAGCAAAACCATCAACATCCACCCCTTTCATAGGAGGAGACACTTGTACAATAAAGTAGCAATAAAGTCATGAAAATAACAAACCACTAGCCGAACATAAAAAGTGATCGATCCGATACACTGTAAACCTTCTAGGCATATATAAATACTTCAGTATGTAGTGTAACACAACAAATCACCTCATAAGCATGTATACTTTCGCGTGCAGCGTAAAACAACAAATTACTCCCCAAACACAAGAGAGGACCTGATACAGGTCCAAAATTAAAAATAACGGATAACGACTGCCCAAACATAAGAGAGGTCCCGATCCGGGACCCAAAATTAAAGTATAACTAGAGCTGGGGCTACATAGCCTACCCAGACCCCTCCCCCATTTTTTTTAATTTTTTATTTGGAAAACTGAAGAAAAATGGATAAGGTAACAGAAAAGGGGTGTGGCACTGAGGCTACAGAATCGAGGGAACTTTCAGGAAGGTAGATTCTGGACTTACCACAGCGACCACAGGTAACGGGGAACTAGGGTCCGATTCCAGAGAGGGGATTTAAGCCACCTATGTACAAGTGGTTTTCGCCACAAGAGGGGATTTAAGCTACCTACATAAAGGTGTCCCAGCCAGGATGAGGATTTAAACCATCTACGCAAGGGTTTCCAGCGAAACGAGATGGGATTTAAACCAACTACATAAGGGTCTCCCATCAACAGCAGGAAACAGAGTGAAGGGAAAAGCTGGGAACCTGGTTTACTGCCAAAAGGTAGCATATAGAGGGGGATTTTTCAAAAGAAAATAGGGGTACCAAAAGGGTAGGATGCCACCAGACTTGACATATATATCTTGAACAAATCCGAGAATGACCAATTTTTTGACCAAGGAAAATATTTCAAATAAGGTATATAAATGTTACCACATTTTGAACTACAACTTTTGTAAGCACAACGAGGAGATTTAAGATTACTGAAATAAAACATAAATGCAGGAATATGTCTATGACTAGAACTGCACAAAGACAATGCTTTGACCTTACATAAACATTTCCATATCATCAAAATTGTGACGCTCTAAATGGAAACCATTTCAGAAAAGTTTCATGTATATAAGCATCCATATCATTAATTACCAAGCTATATTGAAAACACATGTAACATGCGAGGCGGATATTTCAAGAAGCATACAAAGGCAAATATGCAATTTTTACAAGTACAATATAAAGTACAAGACAGGTTTAGAACTGCAAAATGGTGTTGGAGAGGAGGATGAAGACGATGAATGAGTTGCCGGTCGTCTTCTTCTCCGACTACACACGACCATGTAGAAGAAATAGTCCTGGAACTCAGGAAAAGTTCATGGGGCTCAGGAAAGTTCTGAAACATCGAGTTCTGAAGAAACAACGATACCTGTAGAAGAAAGGAGGTTAAGCAAGCAAATCAAGGTGATCTGCTAGTGAATGCAGGTATGGGAGTAACTGGAACAAATCCAGGCAGCCAGGAACCAAGGGGCTGCCCAGAGGTAAACAAAAGGTCTAGGCAGTAGGAGGGTAAGGCAAACTGCCCAGAACTCAACTGGTGCTGTTAGTTGAGCACTTTTGAAGAGTTACTGCATTTGACAGGAAGTTGAGAAGTTAGCGAATAGCTAACAACCAGAGTTAGACATCACGGCTTGCGATGAAAAGGGAGTATCGAATTTCACGCAAAGTTTGTCCAGCGTGTTTCTTGAGTGAAGAATGGGGTTGAAAACACAAACAGGGTGTGGGAAGTAGGAGTTTTTTTCCGCAGAAGTAAGGACAGTCCTCCGCTGAGAAGGATTAAGCAACAAGGGGCTGCCGTTGAAGATGCAGGCTGGCAAGTACCACGCAAGGTTACATGACTTGATCTTCAGGTGAAGAGTTCCTTGCGGAAGACAGTACTTCTGAGCACAAGGAGGAACTGCCTGAGGAGCCTGTAGTAGAGGTCTTGGTTGATGCAGGAAAAGATACTCCAAAAGAATACCTGGGGAGATGCGGAGCATATTTGCAATCAGGTAGAGAGCAACAGAAAGCAGGTGAAAAGGGTTTGCGGTTTTGGTTGGAAACAGGTATGCTGCAAGAAGTGATGGCAGCAATCTGTAGACACGGTGAGTACCATTCAAAACCAGCCAACAGAATGCCCATGCAAAAGACAGCACGGAACATAGCAAGGAGCATCCCATGGATGATGATTGGATCACTAAGACAAAGGAGAGTTTCAACGGCGTGAGAGCGCTTGAAGATGCTGCTGAACAGAACTTGTAGACAGGAGAATTCACCTTACCAAGCAGTGAAACTTTCCAGGGGAACTTTGCAATAGGCTTATTGCAAAGGACAGTTTTAAGACTATCAAGGGAACGCTCTAAGGTCAATGACTGTGGAGCTTTATCCATGAGGTACTGACGGAGAGTAAAGGGTTGCATGCGATCCTGGTGTAGTAGCTCTTTGATTAGGGCCTCTGCTGCAGCGAGCTTTTCTGACGTCAGCGCCCATTGGTCGACCCATACAGGGGGTCCTTCCTTCCATGTGAGTGGAAGAGCATGTACTGGCGCTGATGCAAAGGCCCACATCAAAAATGTGTATGGACAACAGTTCTTGCTTTAGACAATAAGTCTCTACCCCAAAGGGTGATAGGCACATCCATAACGAGTGGACGGAGCTGCACCATGGAGCCTGAGTCTGACTGGAAGGTAATCGGATGCACGCTTTGGTGGGCGGGTTCGAAACCT
Source organism: Lacerta agilis (assembly GCF_009819535.1). Taxonomy (NCBI): domain Eukaryota; kingdom Metazoa; phylum Chordata; class Lepidosauria; order Squamata; family Lacertidae; genus Lacerta; species Lacerta agilis. The sequence continues at coordinate 79,425,134 of NC_046315.1, read as the reverse complement.
CCGACTCCGAAGACTTCCTGGGTGACAGTCGTTGCCCACTGGTCAGGCCAATCCTTTCTGGCGATCACTGTGACATCTGCGCCTGTATCAAGAAGACCCTTGATCTTTCGTCCACCCATTTCTAAGACGAGATGAGGACGTTCTTCTGTAATCTTGATTAGCGCCATTGCTGCCTGAGGAGGCAAAGAGTCTACAGGAGCTGTAGGCGTAGAAGTAAGCAAATAGAGTCTGGCAATTTCCAAACCTTTTGTTAGGACACAAGGAACAGTTGAAAATCCTGGAATCAGCAATTGCGATGAATCTGTGATTCGAACTAGGCCTGCAGTCAGTGTGACTGTGGCAGGGAGGCGATCCATCCTAGGCAGGATAAGGCAAATCGAAGTGTCTGGGAATGGACCACGAATGGATGTTGGCAATTGCTGAGCAAACCATGGATTTGAAAAGTAACAGTCCTCTGTTAAGAAGAGTGGTATACCTGGGACAGAAGATTCTTCTTGTTCTTCGTTGGCAGTGTCTGAAGACATCTTTTTGGCTTCAGGTTTTTTGCACTGCTGAAGTTGGCAACTTTGAAGCTGCTTGGCGTTGAGTTGGCAAACTTGAGGTTCTTCCGTTGGTAAGAGTTGCTGATGCTGTTGAACCTGCTGGCATTCAGTCAGTTGTGCATCAAAGTGACAGGATGGAACTTCTTCTTTGACACAAGGCAGTCGAAGTTGTTGTTCATGATAATTGCTTGGTTGTGGCGGGCTGAGCTTAAAAGCTGGAGGTGACACAAAGGTGTGGGCATTGTTAACCGGAGTGATGTTTAAACTTCCACAAGAGGGAGCTGGCTCACTCACTTGTATTCTCTGGCCACATGGAAAGTGATCATCAGCTGGGTTGCAACTTGAACACTGCTGTTTCATCAAGGGCAAATGTTCTTCAACGATAGGCTGACCTTGATTTGAAGGTGAGTAAAGCTCAGGTGTTGCAAGGTTGACTTCAGTAGGATGTCTTCTCAACGTTGAAGGCAATTCTGCGATCAGAGACTTGACTGTGATTGCTTGCTGTGAAGCGGGGGTGACATCAGCAGGAACTGAAGGGCGGTCAGCAGAAGGTGAACTGAATGCTGTATTCTCTACTGGAACCCTTTGAATAGGTAAGGCAGATGATGAAACCTCTGGAACCTGAATGTTTGATGAGGTCACATCTTTTCTTTGGACATCTGGAGAGTAGGTATCTCTCTGGATCACTCCTTTTTTCTGATGACCTGGATAAGGAGTAGCGTTGTTCACCTTTCTGGGATGATTGACCTTCATGATGTTCTTGAACTTGCACCCTATTGTTTTACCGGGGCCGGGGCGCGGCCCGCAGAACCGTTTCCCTGAACTGGAGACGAGGTAGGTGATGTATTTTGTGGATTCAAACGACAATCATTCGCCCAATGAAATCCTCTCTGACAGATGGGACATCTCTCTGGCGGCTTGGCAGAAGGCCTTGGTGTTGCTGGGCACTGCGACCTGAAATGCCCATCGCCTCCACACCCATAGCACTTCTTGACTGGCGTAGAGCTGTCTTGACGTGGCATCTGTACCGCAGCTGCCAAGAGTTGTGCTTTGTAGGAGTGGGTACCAACATTCTGGCAGACGCGTAGCATCTCAGTCAATGTGGCGTCTGGACGAGCTGCAACTGCTGTTAGGGCATTCTTGCAGTCATCATTGGCATTTTCAAAGGCAAGTTGTTTTGTCAGCATGTTTCTGGCATGACGATCTTCTATCTGGCGTTCCACTGCAACAATCAGGCGATCCACGAAGTCCCCATAAGGCTCCTTTGGACCTTGCCTAACTGCAGCGAACCCTGATACTGAGCTAGCATCTGTGCGATTGGGTAATCTGCGCCAAGCTTTGACCACGATGTCTGCTATGGTGACAAGTGCAGCATCAGGTATGGCTAGCTGTTGATTAAGATTGGAGTAATGTCCTGATCCTGTGAGCATATCTTCTGTGGCGAGTGGCGTTGCACGTCTGGCTGCTACTTCTTTCCACTCTTGCAGGCACAGAAGAGCATCTGTAGGCGACAGGAAGGTGCGAAGAATCAACTTCCAATCAGATGGCAGAAGTCTACTAGTGGACAGTCCTTCAAGTAAGCTTCTAGTATAAGGAGCTTGAAGTCCATTTTCGCGTATGGCTTTTCGTAGTTCACGTAGTGTTTCAAAAGGAATAGCTTGATATCTTGCAGGTTGTCCTCCATTGGCACGAATCACTGGAAAGATGTGCATTGGATCAGCACTAAAGTCTATTTGTCCCAAAGCTGCTTCCAAAGCTTGGGTTCTGCAGATGGGTTGCATTGCTGTTGGATCTGTAGGTGGCATCAGTGAGTTTAAATCTTCTTGATGCTTTCCAAATGATGAGCCACTAGATGGTGCTAAAGAGTCTTTGACATCTGGATGCCTTGAAGATGGCTGACTATGAAGACAAGATGGCTGACTTGAAGTTGGATGAAGACAAGATGGCTGACTTGAAGTTGGATGAAGACAAGATGGCTGACTTGAAGTTGGAGCATAAGGTTGTTGGCTCTGTACTGCAAGTCCTGGCATCTGGATCGTCATTGTTTGGCTTTGCTCTTGTCTTGGAATCTGCATTGGCATTGGAGGTGCTGAAGGGTTGGTAAATTGCTGTTGTGCTGCTTGCATTGAAGCTTGGATTGCTGTTGATTGGAAATCAGCTTGCTGCAAAACTGGAGTTGCTGGCTTGAGCGCGGCCTGCAGGGCAGCAGGGTTTGCTGGCAAAAAAGCTGCTTGCTGCTGCTGCTGCTGGATCGCTGGCAAAAGCGCGGCTTGCGATGGAGGAAGCGGAACCGTTGCTTGGAGCGAGGTCCGCGGCTGCTGCTGACTTGAGATCGCTGGCTGGTAAAAGGCCTGCGATGACTGCTGAGCGACTGGCGGTGGGGCAGTCCGCGGCGGGGCTTGAAAGGCCGACGGCGTCTGCTGCACCGGCACAGGCGGCAATGAATCTGGCAATGACAAATTGGACAAGGGCGAGTGCGTGTACGACAACGGGGCCTGAACTGGCTGCTGCGAGGGGGCCGAAAATGGCACAACCGCAAGCGGCAGCACAGGGGCACTATTAAAAGCAGTATTTCCCAAATTCACTGTTCCATTAAGCAAAACATTTCTTGGAGCGATTTGTTGAAAGCAGTTTCTTACTTTGCTCCATACTAATTGTACAGGAATTCCGATTTTCGGGTTGGCCATAAATTCTAACCCGATCCTTTCCCATGAAGCTAAATCTTTCGTTCCCTCCTTAGGGACCCAAGGGCAAACTTCCCCAATAGTTTTAACTAAAAGCTCTACTTCTGATTCAGAGACAGGGTGACCATTTCTTTTCAAAAGGTACAATAAATCTTCGCAAAATTTAACTTGAGCAGTTGAGAGTGAGGAGCCCATTTTTTAACACTTTTCCAAAACTTTTCCTCCCCCACCCGTAGGCTTCTACTAGGGGACACCGGTTCTACCCGTAGGCTTTAACCGAAAAACCTGGCACCCGTAGGCTTTAGCCAGAAAACCTCCGCCCCCACCCGTGGGCTTCTACTAGGGGCTACCGGTCCTACCCGTAGGCTTTGACCGAAAAACCTGGCACCCGTAGGCTTTAGCCAGAAAACCTTTCCCTCCCACCCGTAGGCTTTTTCGGGAGACACCGGCCCTACCCGTAGGCTTTGACCGAAAACCCTGGCACCCGTAGGCTTTTGCCAGAACCCTTCCCACCCGTAGGCTTTAGGGAAGACCTTACCCTGCCCGTAGGCTTACACTAAACTCCTTGCCGCTCTACCCGGGGACCCCTTGGGGCAAAATACACGCGCGCAACTTCTATTTACACTACTTTGGGCAAGCGGTGGATTCGCGCTACTGCAGTGAAATCCTGGATAAACCGGGCCGTTATACCTCACCTCTCAATGTCTGTTTCCGAGCCACTTCCGATATGTTGCCTTTAACCGGAGTCTTCGTGGAAGCGATTTTCAACTACGCTTCGCCTCACACGGGGCACCACTTGTCGGGGTTTGGGTGCTGGAGCTCCTCGTGCATGGCCTTGGACTGGTTATGCACGAGGTACCAGTTGCGGGGAAAGCGGCCAGCGTTCCGCGTGCTTTTGAGCACGGTCGCCGGCCAAGCCTCACAGTCTGAAGGATGTTGAGTAAGCCAATTGACGACTCCGAAAGTTTGTGAGTTCCTAGTTGCCTTCTTAGTGAAAAGTTGCCTCGTGAAATAAAATATATACCCTGACTCTGAATAGGCGGACCAGTTTAAAGAAATTAAAAATTTTACTCTACTCCCCCCTTTAACCCCAAAGGAAGACAGACACCGGTTGTATCTTTAGTGGCTTCGGCAGAACCCGCATAGGCTCGTCCCCTAAGCTAAGTTCTCCTAAGCTTAAAGTCCCTGCGCGCCCAATCTTCCGCGAGGCTAACTAAATAAACTAAAACCGAAATATCTTCCGCGGGCCTAACCCTAGGCTAACCTAAAAGAACCTATCTAAAACTAAAACCGAATGATCTTCCGCGATCTAACTCTAACTAAAGAAAAACCCATCCAACCCATCCAGCCCGCTCCTAGTCCCTTAAACTAAACTTGACTTCAACTAAAACCCAACTAAAAGAACATAAGAAGAACGTGCGGTCTCGTGCCTAAGCGGGGTGCCTCTGCCTTTTATTAGGGAACAAACGTGACATCATCATTAGTACTTTAACCAATAAAATCACTGTTGCTGCCCTCCAAAAAGGCGGGAAGCAAGTTTAACGCTCATTAACAACTTTGAACATGACCGGATCTATAAAATAAAGGCGGATTAATCTCATAAGTGAACCACACTATTCATTCATGCTTTCACTTTCACTTTTGCGCGCAATTATACCAAAAGTAGACCTCGAAAAACTCATAAAATAACCAAATAAATATGAATCCATGGCGGATCCGTGAAACGTATTCCGACACTGACCATTAGGTCCAGTCATGTCCGACTCTGGGGTTGCGGCGCTCATCTCGCTTTATAGGCCAAGGGAGACTGCGTTAGACCGCAGACAGTTTTTCCGGGTCATGTGGCTAGCATGACAAAGCTGCTTCTGGCAAACCAGAGCAGTGCACGGAAACGCCATTTACCTTCCCACTGGAGCGGTCCCTATTTATCTACTTGCACTCTGATGTGCTTTCAAACTGTAACAAAATAGCCACCTATATTAACAAAATAGCCCTGAAAGGCTTGCATCCCGGTTTTCCTCTGGTACAAGTGGGAAGGTATGCTTCTAAACTATACTTTTAAAGGACATAGCTTTCCCCAAAGCATCCTGGGAACTGTAGTTTGTTAAGGGTGCTGGGAACTCTTGCTCCAGGAGGGGTAAATTACAGTTTCCAGGATTCTTTGGGGGAAGCCTTACGTTTTAAATGTTTGGTGCGAATGTCACCTATGTCCAAATGAGGACTGAGGATGAATGGAGCTTCAAAGAGGAAGACCTGCCTGGTTACCTGGAACCCTGAACTAGAACACTCTTTCCTGCAATATTTTCTTGCAATGAGACCCCACTTGTATGTTTTTTTTTATCAGAAATAACTATTTGTGCCAGAACGAAACAGTGGAACACGAGATATCAACAGGAGGGCTTGTTCTTACAAAATGGTGTCCATTGTCTTTCATTTTAAACACCGTTTTTGTCAGGGAGCCTGCTTCTTTCTGGAAGGCTATATTGGGGTCGTTCTGGAGTGTGTGGCATAGCTGTCAACTTTTCCCTTTCCTTGCGAGGAATCCTATTTGGAATAAGGGAATTTCCCTTTAAAAAAGAGGGAAAAGTTGACAGCTATGGTGTGTGGAAATCTCTAACACAATTGCATTATATAGTGACATTTTCCTGGGAGAACATTAATAAGGACAGCCTTAAATAGGCATTCTCTAATTTAATGATATGTCAATTTAGTAAACGCAGAAACAGGAGTTGGGTTTTATTAATTCTGGAATGTTTAACTTTGGTCCCGTTGTTTAACTTTGGTCCCCTGTTTGGAATTGTTGCGTTGTTCTAATGTGACTTTTATTGTGCTTTTTAACTGTAGATGCTTTTTTAAAAGTGTTAAAATATTAAATGGATTTTAATTACAAATGGTTATGTTTTAATACTGTAATTTCTTAAACTGCTTGATAAACTGCTTAGAAGTCTACTTGGGCACTGAGCGGTTTGCACATAAATACACAAATAAACAAATAAAGGCATGGGAGCACCTTGCCAGTTCTGGTGCCCCTGCTCCCTCATTCACAAGTAATGAGGAACTGGAATAGTGAACAGAATTCCCTCCCCTTGGGAGGACCAGCAGTTTGGGTGTAACCACAGGAACAGAAAACTAGTGCCACTGCAGCGTTTGTTCAAGTTGGATATAAAACTGGGTGGGTTAACAACAACAACAACAACAACAACAACAACAACTTATTGAATGTACAGTATACACCGTCCTTCATCTGAAGATCTCGGGGCGGTTCATAAGGAAAAAAATCCAGGATAAAAGCACAAAATAAATAGTTAAAACAAAAACAAAACAATAAGCCTCCCTCCCAAAAAACATTTTAAAGGCCATAGAATATAAATTAATATTAATATAAAAAGAAAGCATGGGAAAACCTGCCTTTAGGTGGAATGGAGGGCTATCGAGGAGCCAGGGACCTGACAAAGAGCTCTATTATTATTGATGAATATTTATATAGCCGTCCATCAATCAATATTCCCAGGGCAGCTTCAATATGGGAACTTATAACCAGAGTAAGCCTGCATAATTTGTGACACACTAACAGATGTGAAGGCCCAGAAAAATAACCCCCAGGAACCTTGAGACAGAAATATTTTTCTCCACATTTCCCCCACATTGTTTAATGGGCCCAGCCCTATATGCTGGTGTACCAAGAACATGATAAAACTTCTTCTTCTTCTTCTTCTTCTTCTTCTTCTTCTTCTTCTTCTTCTTCTTCTTCTTCTTTCCTGTTTCAGGCTGCAAAATAAGAAACGAATAATCTATAAAATACAAAGAGATGTCTGAAGATTCCCCACTCACATTCCTTGACTGTAGGAGAGAGAGAGAGAGAGAGAGAGAGAGAGAGAGAGAGAGAGAGAGAGATGTCTGCACCATTGGCAAGAGCAACCAACAGTAAATACAACCAAGAGCAGCTAGCTCAGGGTTGCCATATTTCAAAAGGTGGAAATCCTTTGCAACCCTAAGCTAGCTCATTGGGCAAGCATCATTAGGTTTTGCTTTCCTACAGTGTCAGAGAAGATAAGGGGGAGAATGATCGCCTCTGCCTGAATTTGCAACCAAAGTGTGCAAGTGGAAGGCTGATCACAGGCGCATGATCACAGACAGAAGGGACCTTGAGTCCGTGTATTTCCTCATTAGGCACCTAATATGCAAGCCAGCCTCTCCTGTCTTTCAATTTGTCTCGCACTGAGCTGACAGTTGGCCTCTGTGCTCTTCCTGTCCTCATGTGTGTCTACTGCAGTTGCAAGCCCAGAGCCAGACTGTCCTTGCTGGAGAAAATGTACACACTCAGCGATACAGTTGTACCTGCAGCCGGCCAGGGATGACGATTGTATCTGCCACTGTCTTGTATGTCCTTGTGCAAGGGGTACAGAAAGATGAAGATGAAGGACTACAGGTTGTTGTGACACAACAGCCTGCTTCTTTTCAAAAAAAAGGAAAGGAAAGGAAAAGGAAATCCCCATAAGGGTGAACCCAGCCTCAAGCAGATGGTGCTCTGTTTATTGCGCCAACCCTGCTTGTAAATAAAAGGTTTAAGAAGGGGACAAGTTAAGTTTGGGGCCCACAGAGAGTTTGAGGTCTCAAGTAGGTCAAGTTGTTTCAAGTGCTACTTTGGAAAGCAGAAAAAATAAGAAGTCAAAAGACGTCTTGTCCCATGTGACTAGAAGGACACAACAGCATTCTATTGTGACTTTTGGATTAGCCATCTGCTCTCAAAAGAAATAAAATAAAATCATTTAAAAACACCCTGGAGAGTATTATGTGAGAGAACACATTTCACATGCCACGTTTGTGTATCACTTTTGCATGCTTTTATCAGTACTGGCATTCTTTCCCCCACACTCATTCATGAATGCTTAATTCCCCCAAATTACATATTTGAATGTGTTTTAAATAAATACTTAAATGCATTATTTCTCTCAAAATGCACATTCTCAGCATTATCCTGTACATGCCACAGAGAAGGAAGTCTCATTGGTTTCAATAGGGCTATATTGTTTGTTTGTTGTTGTTATTGTTGTTGTTGTTGTTGTTGTTGCTACTGCTGCTGTCGTTTAGTCACTTAGTCATGTCCGACTCTTCGTGACCCCATGGACCAGAGCACGCCAGGCACTCCTGTCTTCCAATGACTCCTGCAGTTTGGTCAAATTCATGTTAGTGGCTTCAAGAACACTGTCCAACCATCTCACCCCCTTCTCCTTGTGCTCCTTGTGCCCTCCATCTTTCCGAACATCAGGGTCTTTTCCAGGGAGTCTTCTCTTCTCACAAGGTGGCTGAAGTATTGGAGCCTCAGCTTCAGGGTCTGTCCTTCCAGTCAGCACTCAGGGCTGATTTCTTTTTTTATATATATATAAGAATTTATTAACATTTTTCTTATTACAACACAAACCCATACCCACACCTACATTTATACACATACAAATCCTATACACACCCAAAACAAATACAAACACTGCCAAGTTTCTTCTTCTTCTTCATTAAACTTCTCTTCAAAAAAAAAAAATTTCTTGTTCCAAATCTTGACCAGACTTCCCCTGCCTTTTCACCTTTGGTTTTACCCCTTAATCTATTTATTTTAACCACTTCTTTTTTTAAAAAACAAAACAAAATTTAAACATGATTTTATATATAACATATAGTAGTCATTTTACTCCACCTTATCTATGATTCATCTTATATTAGTTTTCTTACTAATACCCCATTATTGTCATACAACATCGTAGATCCTCATGAATAATTCTTATCTTATTCCTTACTTATTCTTCTATCCTATAGTCTGCTGCTAGTAACATAGAACCTCTGACATCTCCTTTACTTATTTAAAAACGAACAGTCTAAATACGCCACCGGTCTTCACTCCTGTTTCGAATTACCGTATCCAACCGTTTTATAATCAACTTAAATGCATCACCCCACTCCCCGTCTATCCATTGTCTTTCTCCTGATGGTGCCAGAGTCCAATTTCCAGTTGCCTTCTGATTTCCTTAAGAATGGAGAGCCTTCTTTATTATTACTATTACTACTATTAATTTTGCATAAGGCCCTATACCCATAGATTTCAGGCTGTTTCACACACACACACACACACACACACACACACACACACACACTTGTGATTCTTGCAGCTATCACAGTTGGAATCTTGGTGATTATCCTTGCTTGGGGAGCCCATTCTGGCAGCCTGGAATATGGCACTATTTTAAAGACTTGTTTTCCCTCTGTCTGGGTTCAGGCAGAGGAGCAGCAGCACCCACTGCCTGATGAGGTTTGGATCTGGTGCAACTCCATACCCTCTTAACTTACACTGACATACTTTACACCTGCTTCTTGTGCATGGAATTGTTCTCTTTTTGTGTTGTTGTCCATTTTAAATCAATGTGTAGTGAATTGCATTTGTATATAGGGCCATGGAAAGAAGCGTTTTGTGATCTCAGGCCATTGCATCCTCTAGCTTATGATTGTCTCCATGTTTTTCAGGCAGAAATATTTTGCAGTTCTATCTAGAAATAGCAAGGATTGAATCTAGAGCTTTCTGCATACAAACCCTTTCCTCTAGTACTGAGTCATGGCTCTTATTTCTGCAAGTCACTCAAGGGACCCCTTTTTAATAGAAAGCGACAAATAAATAAAATGATTATGATGACAACGACAAAGACATACTTTGGTACCTTTACACTGAGGAGAGGTGCATCGCAACAGCCGGTTCAATATCTAGGGATACAGTCCAAAAAGTGCCGATCGAGTTATTTCCTACAGGAATTCTACAAAGATCGAATCTCTCAAGCAACCTTAGTTACAGCTTTTACTTTCCCACATTCTGTGCAACAAGCAATGCTGGGACAGTAGCAATGATTGAGTTCAGAATTTATGAGATTCGGGGGAGAGAGGGGGAAGACAGCATCCTTGCTCCCAAATTATATCATCGGTGCCCAAAACAGATTCTTTATTACATGTTGAGCAGCTGTAATGGCCCACACAGCTGCAAGCTGTTTTCGCTCTGAGCACGTTAACAATTATGATTTTTTAAAGGTGTAGGCCATAAAAAGGAGGATGGTGAAAACATCTCCTAAGTAATGACAAATAAAGCCAAAGACTTCTTTTTATTCTGTTACATTTTAGACTAGGTCACTGAACACTGGATATAAAACCTAATTACTCCCAGTTGAAAAGTTCAATGTCACTATTGCATTCTGACCTACTTTTTCCCCGCAGTCCTTGAAATTTTTGGCTGAGTTAATGGTTGGATCTGTTTAATATTGTCACTAGGCATTAGGCCTGCAAATTGTTTTACATATACCAAATGGAACACAAAATGAGGAATGTTTGCTTAACTAAATTAAGAGCAACTGTTATTAGCTGAAATGAAGGGACATCTCTGTTGAAGCTGTTGAGCGTTCCCCTGTATTTATATCAGGTTACGCTGGGTGTATATTTAGTATTACAATGAAATGGAAATGATGTTGAACACATAACATAAAACAGAAATAATATCTTCCAGAAGTTGAATTGATTATTCTAATGAAGTAAATGTGGCACTCTCCATTAATTCTGTAAGCAGTATTTATGAACTTTGCATTTGTTCATTGTGTTCCCTAATGATATTATTCTTTTAAGATCTGATCTGGGCACGACTGTTTCCACTGCCCATTAGTTTTCTCTGAAACTGAAGACATGCCAGCATGTGAAAAACGAGCGTTATTAAGAGAGTTTGTTGGACTGTTCCAAATCGAGATTATAAAATTAAATTAAGTATCTGGCAGCTTGTGAATTTATTTCACTCTCATATATTGCCAGAAGAGAATCAAAATGCTTGGATGGGTTTGGTTTTTTTTGGGGGGGGGAGGTGTATGTGTTAGCATCCAAAGCCATGGAAAACGCAGAGGTCTAGGGACAATCCCTTAATGTGGAAGGAAGCATCCTGACCAGTGAAATGAAGGGGGGAGCCTATGGGGCTGGGATGTTGCTGGTATATAATCAAGAGATTGCTGGACCAAGACAAGAAGATTCCAGCTACACAACATAATGGGCATGGTATCTGAATGGCTGATAGCTTAATTTGAGGTCAAGGTGAGGTCAAGGACTATAAAGGTCTGCAGCAAACGGCCATATTTGACTCAAAAAAGAGGAAAGCAAAGCAATACATTCTTGCTTGTGTAGTTGCGTACATTCATTCATTGTTTGCATGGAGTGCTGGCTTTCTCTCTGGGCTAGAAAGTAGGATACTTCGCTTTATTGCCAGCTATGGATGTTGGAGGAACTGTATTTCTGGTAAACTGGCCTGATCTGCACCTTGCAGATTAAGGCGTGAACCAAAACATAATTATTTTCTAGATTTCAAACCTAAGAGAATTTCATGATATAGCTCTTCTCACAAAGAAAATGAGCCCACAAATGCCATGTGATTAAATAAAAGGTAAATAAACTTTTCATGCCGATTGAAAGAAGTAAACCACACATATATATGGAAATGGGATGGGAAGGAATTATGAATGAAAACATTCAGCATTGATACAGTCTGGACATAGGTTGTCCTGCCCATTCTAGTGCCAGCATCCCTTACCTCTAGGTGATGTCATTTTTCACATCAGAGGAAAGGAAAGGCTGTATCATGTATTTGTGCTACTCAGATGGGGAAGCAGGAATTGCTTTGTTCATCTCTAGGCCAGGTGTAAGAAAGCAGGACAGATGACTTTCTTGAGGCACTCCTTATGTACATATATCACCTTTTTAAAGAATGTTAAGGAAAGTAAAACAGATGACATTGTTTTTGAACATGGTTCTGGATCTTGGCCAATAATTAGAACTACATTAACTGCAAAAAGAAAAGGGAGGGGGGAGTGGATATGCGCTAAGTAATAATACATTTATGCGAAATGTCTGAGATTAACCAAAGACTCATGTGAAGGTTTTCAGATAAAAATAATAAAGCACAATTCCGATAAAAAAGAATTGACAGTTGGCCACGATCGTTGATTAAAATGTTATGAAATCCCTCTGGTAGAGTTTAGCAGGGGAGTCATGCAGAAAGACATTAGGCAGGAGTAGGGAAAGGGGTGGTTTCTCAGGAGGAAGTGAGAGTAAAGAGAGGCCACAAAGCACAGGGTAGCTCGAGTGAGGCATCTTTGTGAAAATAAAAGAACATCGGAGCTGAAAATGCAGGGTTGCTGCTGCTGCTGGCTAAAAATAAGTGCATTTGAAGTTGGGGGACAGTGTGGGGAAAATCAATATGAGAGTTGCTTAACCAGAATATCTATAAAAATTGATGCTGTCTCACTCCTGGATGAAAATGTCGAGTGCTTCTTCAAGGCTCATTCAGCAGCAGAGACACTTTTCAACTCTCTGCTGTCCCTGGCATGCAGGAAAATCAGCAACATCAACTGCATTGGCCACACAGTTGGGGAGGGGGGTGAAGCCTGATAGATCCTAAGCATTATTTTGTTATGGAACAGAGCTAAGAGGATTTTTGCTTGACGAAGGGATGCAGGAAGACTGAGAATTGAAATCTAAACAAAGGGAAGAGACTGAATACTCCAAATGAGAAAACTTAAATGAAAGGCTTCCAACCTTTCTGGCCCAAATAGTGCAAACAAGAACCGAGCAGGAAAAGCAAACAACCTTCATAATGGGAATAGGGGTCACCTAACAATTTTCTGCACCCTTAAACTACACTTCCCAGAATGCTTTGAGGGAAGCCACTACTGTTTAAAGTGGGGCAATAGTGCTTTACAGGTGAAACTCGAAAAATTAGAATATCATGGAAAGGTTCATTTCTTTCAGTAATTCAACTTAAAAGGTGAAACTAATATATGAGATAGACTCGTGACATGCAAAGAGAGATATGTCAAGCCTTTATTTGTTATAATTGTGATGATTATGGCGTACAGCTGATGAGAACCCCAAATTAACAATTTCAACTTTGGGGGTTTCATCAGCTGTACGCCATAATCATCACAATTATAACAAGCAAAGGCTTGACATATCTCTCTTTGCATGTCATGAGTCTATCTCATATACAGTGGTGCCCCGCTAGACGAAAATAATTCGTTCTGCAAAAATTTTCGTCTAGCGGGTTTTTCGTCTAGCGAAGCAGCAATGACAGCCGTGCTTTCGCTAGACGAAAAAAAGGCAAAATTTTTTCGTCTTGCGAGGCAGCCCCATAGACTTTTTCGTCTAGCGGGGCAGCCTCCCGCTAGACGAATGCCTTCGTCTAGTGAGTTTTTCATCTAGCGAGGCATTCGTCTAGCGAGGCACCACTGTATTAAACTCCAGTAGCTAATGAAAACAATAGCTTACATAAATGGACTTTTCCACGATATTCTAATTTTTCAAGTTTCACCTGTACATGCATAATGCAGATGGGGCCACACAGTAGTGTAAGTTACAAAGGGTGTTGTGTCAAAGGCATAGCTGTCAAGTTTTACGTTTTCTCATGAGGAAGCCTATTTGGCATAATGGAATTTCCCTTAAAATAAGGGAGAACTTGACAGCTATGGTCAAAGGCTGAATAGAAATGTTGGGTTTGAAGAGCATAAGTAGGAGAAAATGGCGTACCAAAAGTTGAAGCAAGGAAAGAATGAGAGACGAATGATTGATACATGCATATACGAAGAAGCAGGAAGACAACCAAAAAGAAGCAGAGTTAACAACTTAAAACACACACAGAGAGAGAGAATTAATGGAAAGTTATAGACAAAATATATGTGTTTATTCTGTGTTATATTGGGTTGACATTAATGCATAAAAGCTATTTTAACTTGTGTAATATGTGTGTGGTTAAAAAGAAGTATGAGGGCATCCTGATTGCTGAGAACTCCAAATTAAATCAGGGAAAAACAAACACAGTGAACACTGAAATTTGGCTTATTTTCCGAGGGCTTTCGCAAGTGAAAAATATAGAATTAGGGGAAAGGGAGGAAAATACCTAATTTATGTAATGTGGTCAGAATGGCAGTTTGCTGAGAAACATAAAAGGTTCTTTTCATTCTGTTGAAGTCTGTTAAATGTGACCATGAGGGGAATTAAGCAGCAAGGAACATTCAGAGGCATCTCATGTCAGAGCTGAAGGAAATGAGAAAACTTAGAGAACTAACTAAAAGGAAATTGAGGCATTGCTTACTTATTTTGACTGGCTTTCAAGAAGCATTGTTTCCATTTAGACCCGGGAAGTGTCTGAAAAACAGGTCAGAAACATTGCCTACCCAGGTTGATTTTGAAGGTTCCCTGATGGTTCCAACCACAAAAATATTTTGCTTTAGTTCTCTATACAAACCAAGATGGGTAGGAATCCGCAATAACTCATGTTTTTTTTTTTTTTTTAAATGGCATTCCTTGAACAAGCAACTGCTTCAAGACTTTTGGGAAGGTTTTAATTTGCTGAATTTTGCCTAAGGCTGCAACCAAGTTTATCCACACTTTGGCAATACACTAATTAATTCACTTTGGCAATACACAGTAATTAATTCAGCGGCACTTGATTCTAGGGACCAGTTTTAAATCTGGAGATCCATGATCCGATCTCCGGGGTTGTGTTTTTAAAACACGTTAAAGAAACTTCTGGAAGCTCTGATTTAAGCTGGGGGAGGGGTGTGTTTAACCTTTTCTCATGCATCTGTAGCAACTGGGGATAAATTCATTTCAGTTTGCATCTAAAGGACAAAGCTACAGAATTCTTGCTTTCAGAAACATTATGAGAAATGAAACACAGCCATCTTTCAAATCTTGCACTTTTGTGAATTTTGCAATTCGGTTCTCCAGCCAAGCAATGCATACACAAATGCGTCGACTGCAGCAAAATGTGCATAAAAGAGTGTGTATTGGTGACAACAACATACAGAACTTGTTATAGTATTTAAATTGCTTTGCAAAAATGCGTATACTAGCACAAATTGCAAACAAATATGCGTATTGGGAGAAATTCACACAGAAATGCTGATGACCTTCCATGATAACTTTAGTTAAAAGAAACACCAACTGATGTCAAAATGCGGAAAACTGAACTTAATGCTGGAAGAATGAGAAACTGAGAGAAGCCAGAATTCATAGAATCATAGAGTTGGAAGAGACCACAAGGGCCATCCAGTCCAACCCCCTGCCAAGCAGGAAACACAATAAAAGCATTCCTGACAGATGGCTGTCAAGCCTCCGCTTAAAGACCTCCAAAGAAGGAGACTCCACCACACTCCTTGGCAGCAAATTCCACTGTCGGACAGCTCTCACTGTCAGGAAGTTCTTTCTAATGTTTAGGTGGAATCTTCTTTCTTGTAGTTTGAATCCATTGCCCCGTGTCCGCTTCTATTGACAGATGTGCCCATCCCTCTTCATCTATGGAGTCTTCTTTAGCTAAATTGCTTCAGAGAAGCTTCCATTAGCTACACTAGGTATGAGTGGACATAAAGTTGCTCATAACAGCTTTTGGGATGATGTAGATCCAAGACATTGGCACCATGCAAATAAAATTCAGCTAGTTTTAGTTTAATTGACTTTTGGGCGCATTGATTTGGAGTCTTAAGAGTACATTTTTGTTCTGGCAGGCCTTTGGTTCTCTAAAATGACAGGGACCCAATTTTGGTTTTCCAGAATTGTCCAAGTGGTACGAGTGCTGGCTTATGGCTACCAACAACATCAGCATATACACAATTTTCTTTTCATGAGGCTTTTTCACATGAAAGATGGATAAATCCTGTTTCTAGGAAGAGGGGTTTTTTTGTTTGACAAATACTGAGATTTTCCTATAAGAGAATGAAGATGGAAATATTATTATAGCTGACTTCCTGCACATGAAATTGATTTCTTCTTCTTCAGAGATCTGTTAGGAGTGCTATGCATGTGGGGGTAACATATTATTCCCATTTGCTACATGACAGGGCTGTCATTTGTTTAATACCATTTGCTATTGTCTGGAGTGTTTTTCCATTTGCTTAAGCAGTAAATTTTACTTTGTGTTTTTGATAAATGCTCTGCTTTGTATAAATCACAGACATGAGCTACACTTATTGGATTATTACAAATTAATACAAACCTTTCCTCTAGAGACATAAGAGTTTGATTTATGATGAATTCTTTTCAATTGATTGCTTTTTTGCTGGGACTTTGAAAATTTACTATATATCCTTTAAGCTTTTGGAAGCAGTATTCAGGCAACTACTGACTACAGAAACTATTAGGTCACTATTCAAAATGTAGTAACTGGGTGGCAAATATTTTGGATCGGTGTAGGTTTCTCTGAATAACTGGGATAGAGGAATTATTTTGTTTATGGTATAATAATAGATGTTTTAATGAAAGAGCGGAGAAATGGAATTGCCTGTTTCCAATGGCTGGGGAAGAATAGTAACTGATCTTTAAAGTCTTTATCTAGGATGAAGTGAAATTCAGCATTGTGCCATCAAATGAAACAAAAATAATGTTCCATGATTTAAACAATTATGTTTGCTTACTAATTCTAATTACAGGTTGAAATATTATGCTGCTATTGTGAACTGCTTTTTGGCTTCTGATTTGCTGTACAAAATAATCAAATACTTCCATTTTTCTTTTCTTTTTTAAATTCTTTAATTCTTTATCTGTGGTTAGCAATGAACGACGGTTTGACCACATCACTGAAATGAGTAACAGTTTATAGGGTTGTTTTTTTTTTAATATATCTGACATCCCAGTCTCCCTCTCCCTGCCCCAATAGTGTGAGTTTTTTGAGGGAACATATTTAAATTTTGAAAAATCCAAAATCTTCTCCCATTACGTTGCTCACATTGGGAATTCATGCCCCCTAGTTTTAGAAAATTTATAAAACGTGAATTATTCATAAGCATTTCATAAGAATGCTTTCATAAGTATTTGCTGAAGCTAAACACTAGAGTTCCAACATCATCACTAGATTTCCCTTGGAATTTGTGAAGGTAGAACGTCAGCCTCTCATGTAATCCACCCTTCCAATATGATCTTCACCGTTTTTTGTTATCAAAGTGATGTGGGTAAGCAGTAATCACACAATCTGAGCAATATTGAATTGTAACCTTAGGCAAATAGGCCTTGGTTCAAAAAAATCTGTTCTTGTCCAAGCTGGCATGAATATTTCCCTTTTTGAGAGATCGTTTGTGCCCCTATGAAAGCGGATAGGGGATGTTTTATAACTTTTGAGGGCGTGCAGGAAATTTTTTTTTTTAACCTATTCAATATAAACATGACAGGGTCCCCCCTCTCTCATCCAGAGTTCACAGAGTTTACTTGTAGAGAATAATGCTTTCTCATTCAGTATAGTGCTCACTCCTCCATTACAAATGAACGGGGACACCTTTGTATAGACAAAAGAGTTCTGATTGCTCATTGGAGCACCTGTACCTTGAGAGATTCCCTATACTGTCACCCACCCTACAGATACTATGGGTTTCATAAATCCTAAAGAAAGATGAATTACAATGCAAAGCAAATTGAAAGCCTGCAACTCTTCCTACAAGAGGGGATGGGATGTAATTCTGCAGGCATTTTTAACTACTTGACTGTAGCATGTTCCTACATACTTCATTTGAAATGATTAGCAAGAGAAAATGCTCTAGAATGAATTATTAGACTTACTATGCAGCCATCGTTCTATTGTTTGTTTGTTTTTTTAAAAAAATGGGCTGAACTCCAGAAAAAGTGGCAGCACATGGGTAACACACACACACACACACACACACACACGTGTAACTGGTGTGTTTACAGGTTCCATTATGGCAATTCTGCTCTTTCTCCCTCCCACTATTAATTACATCTTCATTCTGGGAAGGGGTGGTTTTTAGAAAGCAACTTGGCAATTGAGGCAAGGGGCTCTTGAATTGCAAACTGGAAAAATACACAGAGTGTACAAGAGATTTTGGTGTGTACAACTGTGGAGATAGCAGCATTGTTGGCTGGTTTTTCACACTGGGGTTTCTACTGAAATTGCATTCATATTTTTTTTTTTTTGTTTATCCTCATTTTTCATTATTATTTCTGTCAAGGTTGCAGAGTCAAAACCTCTGCTGGTGGCATTAGCTGAGGTCCAAAAAAAAGGATACATTTGTGAATAGCAAATAAACTATGTATACAGCAGAACTTTGCTGGTTTTGTTGTAGCAAAACCAAAGAGACAAGCCCTGGCTGGTCTTGTCAGCAGCAGAGGACTCCGTGAAAACAGTTAAGCGCCAATAAACCCCCAGCCATGATATAAAATATTCAACTTTTTTGCTGCGGAGATAATGGTCAGCGAAGTAATTGTTGAAACATAGCATCTATTGTGTTCCACATCTGAAAATTATATGAAATAATAATAGCTAATCCCTCGTGGTATTCTCAGAGTGACCCAGTAATGAAATGAAATTTGTTTCCCCCCCCCCAAAAAAAAACTGAAAACAAAAGGGGTCATTTCCTGAGCTACAATTCCAGAGTGGCTTAACAGTCAATTCCTCTTTCCAGGAAACTATGGGAAAGTGTCGTTCTGTGAGGTGAACAGGGTCACCGAACAACTCTCAGCACCCTTAAGAAACTACAGTTCCAAGATTCTTTTTTTTTGGAGGGACGATGACGACAAAGGGAATCATGGCCATTTAAAATGGTATAATACTGCTTTAAATGTATAGGGCAGTAGAGGGATAATAGAATCACAGAAATGTAGAGTTGGAAGGAAACCTGAGGATCATCTAGTCGAGCCTTTCTCAACCTTGGGTCCCCAGATGTTATTGGCATACAACTCCCATCATCCCTGACCACTGGTCCTGGTCCCTAGGGATGATGGGAATTGTGGGCCAAAAATATCTGGGGACACAAGGTTGAGAAAGGCTGATCTAGTCCAATGCAGGAATATGCAGTTTCTCCACACAGGGGATTGAACATGCAACCTTAGCATCATTAGCAGCACACTCTAACCCAGGGGTCAGCAAACTTTTTCAGCAGGGGGCTGGTCCACTGTCCCTCAGATACCTTGTGGGGGCCCATATTTTTTTTTTGGGGGGGAAATTAATGAATTCCTATGCCCCACAAATAACCCAGAGATGCATTTTAAATAAAAGCACACATTCTACTCATGTAAAAACACGCTGATTCCCAGACAGTCCGCGGGCCAGATTTAGAAGGCAATTGGGCTGGATCTGACCCCTGGGCCTTAGTTTGCCTACCCATGCTCTAACCAACTGAGCTATCTGGCTCTTCTTTCCTTTTCCCTTTCTTGCCGTAATAAGCTCCACTGCAGTTTGTGGCCTTTGAGAACTAGCACCTTTTAATGGCCTAATGCAAATTCTCAATAGCCACCTCTCTGTAGAGAACCATCTGGGAGTTTGAAACCTTCCTTCTCCAAGCTCCTTGCTACTGTTCTTGTTGCCACTTTCCCTGTTTGAAGCTAAGGAAAGGGTATGGAGGGTGATTTGGGAGCTGTTACCTCCAACAATATGGGATGCGGGTGGCACTGTGGTCTAAACCACTGAGCCTAGGGCTTGCTGATCAGAAGGACAGCAGTTCAAATCCCCGCTACGGGGTAAGCTCCCGTTGTTTGGTCCCAGCTCCTACCCACCTAGCAGTTTGAAAGCACGTCAAAGTGCAAGTAGATAAATAGGTACCGCTCCAGCAGGAAGGTAAACGTCGTTTCCGTGCACTGCTCTGGTTTGCCAGAAGCGGCTTTGTCATGCTGGCCACACGACCCGGAAGCTGTACGCCGGCTCCCTCGGCCAGTAACGCGAGATGAGCGCCACAATCCCAGAGTTGGACATGACTGGACCTAATGGTCAGGGGTCCCTTTACCTTTACCTTTTTTACCTCCAACAATGAAGAGGATGCTTTGAGGACAGAGAGGGAAAGCAGGAGGAAGTTTCTCTGACATACCGGTAGATATAGAGTCAAGCCAGAAAGGGTGTAGAAGGTTTGGGGGCATAGGTGCTGGCCCCCTGGAGCCCTGGGACCCTGAGCACCCACAAAATTCACAATAAAGGGGCCAGGCACCCACAAATTTCAGTGCCAGGGCCATGCATGCTGCATGGCACCCACAGCTCTGGACACCCACGGTTGCAGGATTAAATGAGGAAGGAAGAGAACAATGTAGGATATAAATGCAATAAATAAACAAAATGAAATAAACATGTTAATGGAAGGACGAAGACTTATAATGATGCATTTTGACATATTTTTGTAAGTGATACACTGTTGTATGTTATAGATGTATTTATTGTATTATGCATAAATTAGTAATTTGATTCCCTCCTCTCAATTCCCATCAGCAGACTACAGTTTCTTCCTATAAATAAAAATATATGTAGAAGAGAGGAAAGTTCGTGGAATGTTATCTGTCAGTGATAACAGAGGGCAATACTAATATAAAAATATTGCCTTTTCCTTGAAAAGTTGGATGGGGTTTATAAAACCTAAATTCTGCGTCTTGTCCCTTTCTGTTACTTTTGCTGGTAAGTCGAGTATGTTAAGCAAATGTTAGTCCTATAAATAACACAGCATGCCAACCTAAATATTAAGAATATGCAGGGCAGTATCTAGTGGGGAAAGGAAACTGCCAAGTTTATGTGATGTGTGGATAACAAATTGTTTCTGGGCTGGAAACAATTATTCTTGTATGGTTTGGGTTGCTGTTGTTATCAGTTATATTTCCTTACAAAATGGGTTGTAATTATTAACAAAATATTGCAGTGCAGTTTCACCTTCCACCAGGGTTCAGGGTTCCAGTTACCCAGCTGCACCATCCAAAATGCTGTAAACCAAGGCTGGAGAAACTGCAGGCCCCTGGATGTTGCAGGACCACAATGCACATAATCCATGACCATTGGCCATGCTGGCTAGGGCTGATGGGAGCTGGAGTTCTGCTCCACTGAATTCTGCTCTTAACTGCTATATTGAAAGCAAGACATTCCATTCTCCACCCCAGTCTTCCATGCCAAACCCTAGCCAGCAACAAACAGTGGGCATGGTGTGGCTACAGAAGAAGGAGAAGGAGAAGAGGAGGAGGAGGAGGAGGATGTCTTTTATTATTTGTACCCTTCCCATCTGACTGGGTAGCCCCAGCCACTCTGGGCAGCTTCCAACCTATAGAAAAAACATATTGAAATGTCAAACATTAAAAACCTCCGTATACAGGGCTGCCTTCAGGTGTCTTCTAAAAGTTGTGTAGTTCTTCTCCTTGACATCTGGTGGGAGGGTTTTCCACAGGACGGGCAACACTACCGAGAAAGCCCTCTGCCTGCTTCCCTGTAGGTTCACTTCTTGCAGCGAGAGAACTGCCAGAAGACCCTCAGAGGTGGACCTTAGTGTCCGGGCTGAGCAATGGGAGTGGAGACGCTCCTTCAGGTATACTGGGCCGAGGTTGTTTAGGGCTTTAAAGGTGAGCACCAACACTTTGAATTGTGCTTGAAAACGTAACGAGAGCCAATGTAGGTCTTCCAGGACTGCTGTTATATAGTCCCGGCGGCTGCTTCCAGTCACCAGTCTAGCTGCCACATCCTGGATTATTAGTAGTTTCCAAGTCACCTTCAAAGGTGGCTCCACATAGAGCATCTTGCAGTGGTCCAAGGGGGTGATAACCACAGTATGTACCACTCTGGGGAGAAAGTGCACAGGCAGGTCGGGTTTCAGCTAGAGTACCAGATGCAAATGTCAGCACCTTGGACACAGAACTAACCTGCACCTCCGTGGACAGCTGTCATAAAAATATGCTTGTACTTTGGCAAACCTAGAGTTTTCCCCAAACATGTTGGCCATTGCCTGTCTCCTTCCTCTGATTGCAGAGCTTTTCTTCTCTTGACAAACCATATTGAGAGCTGAAGGACCCTCTAAAATGGGAGAACTTGTAGAACTAGCATGATACATAGGACCACAGGAAGCTGCCTTGATAACTGGTCCATCTAACCCAGTTGTTGTCTACAATGACTAGCAGTGGCTCTAGGGGACAGGGGACAGTCTCATCCCATCCTGGAAATGCCAGACACTGAACTTAGGATCTCTTGCATGCAAAGCAGATGCTCTGCTTCTGAGCCACAACCCTTCCCCTAGTGGGACAATGGAATTGACTGATAGGGGGACAAGGGGCTTGTACAAACAAGAAATGCCTTCTGTTCACAGAATGGATCCTCTGGATTTCAGCCAATGGCTTTGGGCTCTGTGTGCTTCCCATCTCCAGTACTAGAAAATGTACCCAATTATCTCTTTTTTTTAACAGCAAAAAAACAGGGCACATATCACCAGCACAACCACTTACAAACACCTAGCAAGGCTCTCCCCTACCCATTCATTAAAACTAGACAGGATAGTAGAGGTATTTGGTTGGTGCTCTTTAAAAGTCACTTGCAGAATCTCGGTGCACAAATCAGCCTTTCACACCATCTCTTTTAAGCCTGTAGGCAGATACTGTGTGTGTTTTCCCCATCAGTGTACAGCACTTAGTAAATTGTAGGCGCTTTATACATTACTACTACTACTACTACTACTACTACTATTGCAAACTGTTACAAACTCACAAGCCATTGAAGGCATCCTGGAAAACACAATAATGAATTCAGGCACACACAAAAAACATGTTCGCTAATGACAAAAGTCGTCTGGCTTTGCAGGCAGGAAAATGGAGGGCTTGCCTCATTACTTTACATAATGTATTCAGTGCTGATGACAGGAAAGTTTTCGAAGTTTCAGCATCTGTGGCAGAGTTTGCAATTTGGCCCAGGGAAAAGCATCGCTGTCGAGTGCGTTGCCACTGTTGTTGAAAAAGATGTGAACTGTGATGAGATCCTCTAATTACCTATGATTGACTCAGATGGGTTTGTTTGAAAGTAATTTATCTGCATCTGTATCTTAAAGCCTGATCAAAGTTTGTGGTTGGTTTTTTTTATGTCAATGGGGGCAGTTTCATGCACTTTGGTATTTATAGCCTTCCATCAAAGCACTTCATGCAATTTCACCTGGAGGATCTGCCGTACAACATTTGGAATGACTTAGTGTTGTCCTTCCACTCATTCTCATACGACGCGGCTTGTTTGATCTGTGTGTAAATGGAACGGAGCGATCTGTGTAATGTGGTTGCTTCTTACTCACAGTTGCATCCCACCCTCCTGTAATGTTAGCATGGAAGGAATCACACGAAAGGATCAGTGTGGCCAGGCCATCCTGATGTCTCTGGAGGTGGGTCACACAGACATGAGCGATAAGCATACATCTGCCACTTCATTTTAGCATTACCAGAGTGTGACGGAGCCATAGGGTCTCCACCCTGGTCCTAGGTTCCAATGAGATTATTCTGCCTGGTTTTTCTCAATATGAAAAATGCCTGAAGAGGCAAGGTTTGCACATGAGCTTGTGTCTTTCCGTTTAAGGCTGGTTGTTGGTCTGAGCTGTTTGGAGGCTTCCTTGCATCTTTGCAAGCACACATACAAAGATGCTACAGCACATGATCATAACTTTAGAACTCGTTCACATCCAATGAAAGATTCAGGATGGATAAAAGATCACACTTATTTATGCAGCACATAGCTGAACTATGGAAGAAAAAGAAAAAGAAGAAGAAGAAGAAGAAGAAGAAGAAGAAGAAGAAGAAGAAGAGGAGGAGGAGTTTGGATTTGATATCCCGCTTTTCACTACCCGAAGGAGTCTCAAAGCGGCTAACATTCTCCTTTCCCTTCCTCCCCCACAACAAACACTCTGTGAGGTGAGTGGGGCTGAGAGACTTCAGAGAAGTGTGGCTGGCCCAAGGTCACCCAGCAGCTGCATGTGGAGGAGTGGAGAAACGAACCCGGTTCCCCAGATTACGAGTCTACTGCTCTTAACCACTACACCACACTGGGTCTCACACTGGAACTCGCTCCCACAGGAGGCAAACCCTCCGACATTTCTCTGCTGAAAATAGGAACGTCCTATTGCATAATTATAATATTAATTTTACTATTTATACCCCACCCATCTGACTGGGTTGCCCCAGTCACACTGGGCAGCTTCCAACATATATAAAAACATAGTAAAACATTAAACACTAAAAAACCCAACAAAACACTGTCCTATACAGAGCTGCCTTCAGTTGTATAACTCCATGCCCTCCAACATTTTGGCATCAAAAATAGGGACATCTTACAGAAAAGTGGGACATTCTGGGATCAAATCAGAAACTGGGATGGCTTCTGTAAATCTGGGACTGTCCCTGGAAAAAAGAGAGTTAGGCAGGTTCCTTGAGCAGAGGGCTACTGATGGCTACCAGCTCTGATGACTGCTCTATCCCCACAGTTGCTGGAAACAATGGGAGGGCAGAGTGCTCTTGTGCTTTGATCCTGCTTGCTGGTTTCCCACCAGCCACTGTGAGAACAGGATGCTAAACTAGATGGGCCACTGGCCTGATTCAGCAGGGTATTCTTATGTGCCCAGCAGGCACTTTTTTATACCAGGTGAGCATCTGGGCTTTAACCTATGGTACATAATATCCCCCCCTCCACCACCATCCTTCTAAGCAGGGCTGCTGGACTTCCATATGATGATGAGTTCCATATGGAAGCTTCTCTTTCAGCATAGCATGGGGAAAGCATTATGTCAGTTTTCATCCGACTGCTTTGGCAGTAAACAGTAACAGTGGCCATTTACACATCGCAAGCTGCTTCTTTGCCACTTGATCTTTCGAGAAACGTTATTTGTTTGTGTGTGCAGGCTATTTCCTAATAGACCAGATAAGTCACATAGTTAGCATCATACTCATAGATCGGATCATATGGGAAGGGGAGACGGAATTGTGCATTGCCAAGAAAGGGTGTACATTAGACTCGAAGGTTTGGAGGAGAAGATGAGAAGGAACAGCATTAGAAATTTGCAGGTGAAAAGGGGCAGTAAATAGTAGAGAAGAAAATACACAGTTTATAAAGAGTAACATCATTTCCCTTGGTGAAAAGGTAGCTTAACCAGTCTTGGCCATGCTATTCCATTTCACCAAAAGGTTAAAGTTCCCTTCCAGTAGGACTCCTTATGCGTTCAAAGTTGCATGCTTAGCTCTTTGCAAAGTAAATGTTAACTGCTAACCAAACAGTGGAAATCTTTGCAACAGTGAATAATTGCCTTCTGCCTCAGTGAGGCGCCTTTTATCACATTGAGTGCAATTCCAGAGTCTTGTGTTTCAGCTCAAGAGGCAGAAGAGAAGGAGGATTTACAAGGAAGTAGAGAACCGGGGTGGGGTGGGATGTGCCAGACGCACCTGGCCTAGTAATCACAATTTTCCTTCTCTGCCTTGTTCTATAACCCCAGAGGAAAAGGCCTCACGCCCCAAGAAATAGAACAGAGATATGGAGCCTGTGGCCTTCCAGAGAGACTCCAGATCCTATCATTTCCAGCTGGCATATCCCCAAAGTCAGGGATTATGGGCACTGTAGCCCAACTATCTGAAGAACTACACTGCAGGGGTCAGCAAACTTTTTCAGCAGGGGGCCGGTCCACTGTCCCTCAGACCTTGTGGGGGGCCGGACTATATTTTGGAAAGGGGAAAAAATGAACTAATTCCTATGCCCCACAAATAACCCAGAGATGCATTTTAAATAAAAGCACACATTCTACTCAAGTAAAGACACGCTGATTCCCGGACCGTCCGCAGGCCACATTTAGAAGGCGATTGGGCCAGCTCCGGCTCCCAGGCCTTAGTTTGCCTACCAATGGACTACAGCTTCTCTGTCCCCAGCATAGAGTAATCATACACTGAACCTTCCTTCTCACGAATGTGGGAATGACCTCCCATGATAAAAGCGGAAGCTACAAATCCATTGCGATTAGTAACTGCCTGACAAAGAAATGCTGTATGAGTGAAGGCCAAGCTGGACTTTCAACAGAAACCAGGACCCAGGAACCCAAGTATCTGTTAAACAGCTACAACGTGGTCGAGGAAGAAAGGAGTGAGGATACTATGAAGCATAGAAGTGATGGGATAGGGGACTTTTAACCATTTCCCTCAGCTAGCATTTTCCCACTGAACCTCCTCCCTCCTGCTGTTACTATCCATAGCACACCAAACATTCACTGTGAAACCTGATTGGAGGAGGAAATAAGTTTCCAGGGGCTAAGCTGGGAATCATCTGGGCTCCCTGCACTGGCTCATGCTTGCCTTCATCCAGCCCCTAAGAGCATTGGGTCCTCCTAGCACATACATGCTAGCCACAATGTTGGATCTATGTAGGGATTTGTGGGTAGGATGGGAGCTGCCAGTGAGGGGCAGCATGTTATGTCATTGTTTTGTATTTCCCACAATGCTCTGAAACAAGGCAATATCTGGGGCATTGTTGAAAACAGCTGCAGTTCATTCCAGGTTTTTTTCAAGTCCACTGCTCTGTAAAACTTCTCTGAGAACCTTGCAATGTCTCCACATAGGAGGAGAGCAGTCAGGGAGCACTTAACTAAATGTAAAGCCAGCCTTTGGAGGTGGGGGAGGTCATCATGCCCTCATTTTGGTGCTTTGGGGTAATGCAGTGAACACACAGGTTCCTGACTCAAAGTTCTCCCACCAGGTGCTACCTCAGAGTTTTATTGTCCCTCTGAAACGTGGCACAAAAGTGCATGGAGGGTCTTAGGAAAATGAATTTACTTATGCCATGTTGCTTTTCTGTTAAAAGGGCCCAAAGATGTGCAGAATAGGTAATAAGACATGACATCCGCCTTCCCCAACCTGGTGCCCTCCAGATGTTTTGGACAAAAAACTTCCATCTGCCCCCACCGGCATGGCAATGAGCGTTCTTACAGATCCACAAGGAGATAAAAACCCTCCAAAGTCCATGGTGCAACACCATTGTTAGTTCCAACCAAAACATCACCAAATTGCTTTCAAGTTCCTCAGAATTCTACACCAGCCAAGATTTTATAGAAAGCAAGAGGCAAGGGAGTGAAGAAAAAATTTAAAGAGCACAAAAGCACAAAAATTAGACTGGATGCTTTGCGTGGACAGGTGGAGCCCCCCAACCCCCAGGCGACCCCTGAGCAGAATAATGACACCAGACAACATGCTATAGGATTAAAATTGTCCACAACTTTATTAAGATTCAGATGTAGGGAGACCTTGGCTCAGGCATTGGGCCTTTATCCTTCCCAGCCCCCAGCTGAGGGTCTGGGAAACTTCAGGGTTATCCAGAATGTGCAGGGATTGGGCTAGCTCTGGAGAACATATGTTCAAGCAGATAGCCTGCCCCCTGTTTGCCGCCACTGGTGGGGGAGAGGAATGACAACCTCTCGGCGTATGGTCAACGCCTCTCCCCAATACCCCTTTAACGGGAACCCTGGTATTGCCACCGCACTGGGGGCGTGGGGTCATGAAGATGACTAAAGGATTCCGCCCAAGGCCTGAAACCGCCAAAGTTGTGAGGAATTGTTATGGGAAAGGCAATACCTGCCAATGCAGGGAAATTCCTTTCCGGCCCTTCAACAGCGGCCTTGACATAGCAGCGCCTGCGTACCTGTGAAGAAGAGGTTAACCTGCAAAGTAAGCGTTAATTGAGGGAGTGGAGGGTGGGAGAAGCTCTGGAGCCGACTGCTGCTTCCCAGGTAAGCTACACCCTCTATTGTGTGGGATGGGTAGTCCCTCCCCTTACCTGGCCAATCCCTTGGCAAGGCCTCCCCCAGGTGGGATTGGGAGTTTAGCTGGGGTAGGCGGAGACCCCAGGTATCCCTCCTGGGGGAAGGTGCAGCCAGTCCAAACTACCAGGTGTCGCCTAGGAGCTCAAGGGGCTGCGCGTGACCATGCAAACATCACCCCCCCATTTGATGTGGGGAGCGATCAATATCGTTCAAGATACCTGAGAAGTTTTTCATGATTAGTATCTGTCCTCTTCGCCTGCCCCCTGCTCTTTGGTAAAGTGCAAAGCCAAAGAAATAATGTACACTAGGTTTTGTTAGGGAGAAGGTCAAATGCAAAGAAGAACGCTGACTCAGGACAATAATTCCTTCCCACCCACACACAAAAAAACCTGTCCAGCCTCTTCGTTCAATCCCGTTTTATAGCCGGCAGCGTTGCTGAAGGAATCCTTTTCTTCTTCTTTCTCCTTCTTCTTCTTCTTCTTCTTCTTCTTCTTCTTCTTCTTCTTCTTCTTCTTCTTCTTCTTCTGGCAACCGTCAATTATTTATGAGAACATTCTGACATGCCATTTGAGTTTTATTTGTGTTTTAATGGCCGTTTGAAAAGGTAAAAAATTAAAAATTAAATTGCCACATATGATGATATGATTTTAAAGGCCCAATTTCTAAGGGCACTTGCTCCCTAACTGCCAGGTTGCTGGTCTCCTTCCCCTACATAAGTCTAAAGGAAATGCAGGGTGCTATTCAAGGGTCGCCAACCTTTGAGGCTCGTTGGATGCCTTTGCAAACTGGAGAAACTGCTGCGGGCATCACAGACACTCTGCAAACATGCATGCATGACAACTCCAAACATGCGCAGCGCCCCTCCCTGTCTCCCTGCAGTTTGCCAGCAACGTGGCTTCGGAAAATGCACCTTCCCTTTTCCGCCAAGCCTCGTGGGTGAGATTTTCCTGAAAAGTCCAGTTGGGGAGGTAAGGGTTAACCTTCTCTCCCAGGCTGCAGTCTCAAGGATGATCATTCCCTGCAACAATTTGGCTCTCCCCACCCTCACAGTTGGGCTTGAGAAAAACATTCGATTGGCTTCAATAGTAGGCGTCTTTTCAGCTTAATTTCAACCTATACATTGTCTCCCCCCAAAGGAAGTCCCATGGACTTCAGTGGAGCTTACTCCTAGCAAAGTGTGAATAAGATTGTCAGTCTTTCAGTGGGGGGGGGGGAATTAAACAAATGCAAAATATATCCACAGCTTATAGGCACCAGACATTCATCCAATTCCATTCTGACCTACACAGCCACATTTCTTTCCTTTCCTCCAGTGGAAACATAGAGCAAACTGGATCAACATTTGAAAGTCTGGATAGAATGATTTCTGGCATCATTCATTTGCGCTTTATGACATTCATAGTTCCTATGATTGCTTTGACAATACTTAGGGTAATCATTTTAATTAAAAAAAACTCACAAGGGGGGATAGTTTTCAAGGGTTTCTCCAGGCCTCACCAACTTCATTGAAAGCACCATTTTCTTCATTATTCAATCCCCAAATGTGCTCGTTTCATTACTGCAGATCATTCTCCCCCCCCCATGTGTGCTATTAAATTTTAATACTGGACTCTAAATCCCTTTCTTACTTGGTGGTTCTCTGGTTCACTAAAGCAAGGGGGGGCAGTCCTTGGTTTCAGGCTCCTGTAAGTCCAGATTAAGGTGACCGGGGGGACCTAGAGTAACTTCCAAAATAAAGCGCCAATCACCCCTTCCAGGACATATGAAATAAGATAGCACCAAATAATACTTGTTTTAAAGACTTACAAGTTGATTATAGCATTAGATTATGTGCATTTCTACAACTCTAAGCAAAACACAAACAAAATGCTTCCCACCCCCAACTTGATAAGCAAAAAGACAATCTTCTGAGCACATGCAGTTTCACATTTTTAACTTTCCCAACTCATAATTGTTTTGCTCATGTCCTGCCTTAGGCCAGTCACAGACCCTCCAAGTGTCCCTATTTTCCAGGGACAGTTCCTGGATTAACAGAAGCTGTCCCAGTTTCTGATTTGATCCCAGAATGTCCCTCTTTTCCTTAGGATGTTCCTATTTCCATCAGAGAAACGTTGGAGGGCATGGCGTTATCCAACCCACAAGCCATCTGAAGGCAACCCTGTATAGGGAAGTTTGTTTTTATTGTATAATGTTTTATAATGTTTTTATATATGTTGGAAACTGCCTAGAGTGGCTGGGGCAACCCAGTCAGATGGGTGGGGTATAAATAATAAAAAATATTGTTATGGAATGGGATGGCTGTATTTTTGTCAGAGACATGTTGGCAGGTATGCAGTCACCAACTTTCAGTCCAACCTTCCTCACATGGCTGTTGCGAAGGTATAAAATGGTTGCAGTTGTGAACTTACAAAGCAATTCTAACTACAGGAAGCCAGTGTCTATACCATGGGTAGGTAAACTAAGGCCCGGGGTCCAGATCTGGCCCAGTCGCCTTCTAAATCCGGCCTGCGGCCGGTCCGGGAATCAGCATGGTTTTACATGAGTAGAATGTGTCCTTTTATTTAAAATGCATCCCTGGGTTATTTGTGGGGCCTGCCTGGTGTTTTTACATGAGTAGAATGTGTGCTTTTATTTAAAATGCATCTGTGGTTTATTTTGTGGGGCATAGGAAATTGTTCATTTCCCCCTCAAAAAAATATAGTCCGCCCCCCTACAAGGTCTGAGGGACAGTGGACCGGCCCCCTGCTGAAAAAGCTTGCTGACCCCTGGTCTATACTTTCCCTGGGAAGGAGGAGATCATGCGCTTGTGGTGATAACTCCCTACAATGTCTCTACTGTATATGGACATTTCCTCAGGAAGGATTATTTATCTGAATTTGTTTTGACTGTCCTACTGTTGCTTGGTGTGGCGTGTCATTACCTGAGATTGCTCTTGATGTTATTTGCTATTTTTATTTGTTTTGCCTTGCAACGCCCTGGGAATCGCTAGCTAATGAAGGGCGAGTTTAAAAAACGTCCTTAAATAAAAAATAAAGTAGTCCTTCTTATGGCTGTGGCCTTGTGATTCCCAGCAGTGGATGCCAAGAGAATGTGTTGTAACTTGCGAGGGTGATGATAAATTTTTGCCACCGCTCTTAGCACTGTATCTGATTTGGGAAGGGGATTTTTTTTGGGTCCTATATTTTATCCCCTTGACAATGCCATCATTCTCTAGGAAAATCCATTTTGCACTGGAATGCTAACTACGAAGGTGGTGTCTCTTAGGATATTTAATATGTGACATTAAGGCTCCAAATAAATTATTCTCCTGGGTCTGCCTAAGTTATTGCTCCTGGGGGGATAAAAGGTTGACATTCTCCGTATGACTGTAGGGAAGGCTGTCAGCTATGTTCTTAAATTCCCCATCATTAGTTGCCTTGTGACAAATTATGAACAGGATTAAATGCCATTTTTACGGCTAGCATTTTTTAAAAAAACGCATCGGGGTTATGAGGGGCGAGGACAACTTTCCTGTTAAAATGATTCAGAGTTTTAGCTGTTGTTGTTTTTTAATTAAAAAAAAATCCCCATCGTCACCTCCAAAAAAATTCTAACACCTAGTGCGGTTTGGGTCTTGCAGTTTACCATGAATGAATTTTGGAAGCATCATTCTTGTTTGCTTTAGAGATTTATTCGCCACTCTTCCACTGAAACTCTTAGAGTGGCATACAATATTAAATGTATTATCCAAGGTACCCCCCCTTCATTTCTTGCATACACTTAAAAGAAACACAGTACACAAAAGCAGAAAGTTTTTCCTGTACTCCATCCATGTTTTATAGAAACAAGCATCACATATTTTTGTGTATGAAAAACATTTCTGGGTCAATTGCCTAGGGACTTAATTTAGCCATTTTGCCTCAAATGCTGGACCGTGCATGGAAAGGGGGCCTTTGTGCAGAACTATCCCCCTAAATTTCAGGAGAGATGCAGCAAAATTCACCTGTTAGCTAAAACTCTCCACTACCACCTGCATTTCTCCCTGGATGTGAACCAGCTGCTAGTTAATGTTGCATTCCCCTTGGAGCAACATTACATGATGCCATGAAATAGCTCTAATGGGAGCTTCTAGGGAGAAATGCTGACCACCGACAGGGAAAGACGACCGCTAACAGCAAATGGAGTGGTTGGCTTAGTCCTACCTGAAATTATAGCTGCTGTGAAATACAGCTACCCACTTCCAGGCAGACAGACAACATCAGCCCTGAAGCTGGCAGCAATACATAAAGCCCCAATTCGTCTGAGCATCTACAGAAACCTTTTCGACCCTTTGAATTCTACCCGTTGTTGCGATTTCGATAGGAAGTTGCGCACCCTTTCAAGGACAATTGGGATTCACCTGCCCCCTTTCTCAGGGCTGTGGGAAACAGGAATAGAAAGTCCATCTGCGCCTCAGATGCTTAGATTGAAGAGCCAGGTCAGAGTCACCAGGTTTATAGTATCAAACAGCTTCTTAGTATGCTGTCTGGCCCTCTTTGGGCTGCAACACTGCCGTCTCGCCAGCATCAGCATTTGTGCAGAAGCCCAGTAGAGAGCAAAGCCAAAGTTTCCACCAGCGGCCCAAAGAGTAAAATCCCAGTTTCAAGTCTAATGTCCCTGGTTCGAGACTCCTTGCAACCCTTTCTTAGAGAAGGTCCCCCCCCCAAAAAAAAAAGATTTCAGGAAACAAATAATGATTTGTTTGGGGGCTCTGTGCTTCGATATTTGATTTGATTTTACCCTTAGCCTGCAATCCTACACACAGTGAGTTCCATTGAACTCAATGGGGCTTCCTTGTGCATGCGAGGAATGCAAGAGACACTCCTCTGCCGTTACGGAATGATCTGCTTTGGTTGTGCTGTGTGTTCTTATGCCTTCAATGGCGTTTGCACCATCACAATCTTCCAGTCATGGAATTGTGGCGTTGGAAGGTGACCCCAAGCAACATCTAATCCAACCCCCTGCAGTGCACATGGATGCACATGGTTTTCACCCTGGAAGGATGCCTGGTGAATTTTTAGCCGGCAATCAATGAAACGAGGATCATATTTATTTATTTATTGGCCATGAGTCACAGAGATCTTTCTGCACTGTCGATTTCCTGGATCATTTGTTTCCCGAAGGTTTGGCTTCGAAGCACAGCAACAACAGGGGGAGGACGGGCATCTGGGTTTGCCCTCAAATTTAAGGGAATGGCATCAGATTACAGTGTGTTTGTGGTCCACGTTTGTAGCCTTGATCAGCATGTTGCATGTCAGGATGTGAAAATGCATTTTTGTGTCGTTCTCTGGCACAAAATACAGAGCTGATTCGATGCGCTGTGGCATGTGCAAGAAGCAGCCAGAAGGATTGTGGTTTTCCATCGGGGATATGTTTGACCTAGTAGCGCTTGTCTTCTAAGGGTGTCCCTCCCCCCCCCTCCTGTGCACGTTGCTTTCCCCGCCTTCAGAATTATTTTAATTTTTTTTATAAAAAAAACCTTTTCTCACATGGAGTTCAAAACAAGGACATTTTATAAATCATGCAGGGCAACCTCTAAGTGTTGCCCTTAAATAATAATCACAATCCAAAGGAACACCGTGCTTTCTTGTTTTCATTTTCCCAAGCTTTTGTCAGTGCTTTCAGAAGACATCAACTCCGTAAGACAACACCCTGTCCTCATTTCTACACATTGTTGTGTACCAGGCTCTGAACTGCCATTTCGCATCACAGTACATTGATTTTTAATGTTCTTCTAATTTAGGCTAAAGATGCAGAAATCTTAGCTCAGTTAGGCTGCAATG
This sequence comes from Lacerta agilis, assembly GCF_009819535.1. NCBI lineage: Eukaryota > Metazoa > Chordata > Lepidosauria > Squamata > Lacertidae > Lacerta > Lacerta agilis. The sequence goes on along the minus strand of NC_046315.1, from coordinate 79,391,553 downwards.
CTGACCTGCGTTTGAACTTCTTCCCAGCTGCTCTTAAGTCTCTACCAGCAATTTGGGTATTTTCCCCCCTTCCTTTTTTTTTAAAGTTAGAAGGGGAAAGGGAAGGGGACCATAATAAGGGGCAGGGGGAAAGTACCCAGAAAATGATATGATCAACTGGCTTTAATTATGTTTTAATATTGTTGTGTCGTCAGCAGCAAATGCGCGCTTCCCAAACGGTTGCATAGGCTGGCGAGATTTAAACCGATGTAATAATCTCACTTACTTCTGTCTCATTCCCTCTTTAGATCTATTGCTGTTATCTGATTTACTTGGACACAGCAGCTGGTATGCCCTTTTTGGGCTGGCTTTGCAAGATTAAATTCTGCCACCTTGACCTAGCATACTGAGCGACTGCGCAGCCCAGGTTCACTCTGGGATCTGGTGCATGAAATTAGTGGCGGAAAGTAGGATAATATAGTGCCAGTGACATGGGCGCGTCAATCAGGATAATTCTGGAATTCTGGAAAGGGGGAAAAGTTCAGTGCAACTGCCGTGCCCTATTTAGTAGTGTAAAATGGGAATTGGAAAGGGGGGTGGGGGTGGTTTCAAATGCAAGCTGCTCCGAGCAGAAGAGGGGAAACGACATCAAATGCAATGCGGTTGAGAGATGCGGCTGTTTTTAAAAAATGGTAAAATATGAACATTGTCCTTGTAAATGTAGCGCACTTGTCGTTCCTGCGCCTCATTATGGGTTTCAGTTTGTTCAATTAGCGAAGGAGCCACTGAATTAAAATGTCCCCCACTGAGCTGTAGTGGTGAAATGGAGACCTGAACTGGCAGCCTTTGCTCAGCCAAGCTGTCAGGGATGTCAGTGGGAATTTTGTCAAAGCATGAAATGCAGAGTTGGATCCCTGCCTTTTGGAGTAAAATAACTTGATTTTGCAAATCTGGGTTATCTTTCTTCTGCATAAATTGCTTTAGAATCTTTAAATGGCATCCGATGGAGTACACACTTTACCCCTAGTATATATATATATATATATATTTGTACTCATTACTTGACTAGAGAACTGCTCTGCGAAACCTGGCAGGGTGGGGATATGTGCCTTTTGAAGGATAGTTGTGCTTTGGTTCGGGTTCAGAAAGTGCAAATTAGGTAAATTTGCTTTTAAATGCAAACTGGATCAAACTCCTCTCTCATCCTTGGTTGTATATGCAATGCTGCATAAATGTATATCTGCTCATTCATCAGGACTTCCTGTCCCTGCCCTCCTCTCCCCCATTATGTTTTTCCAACCTCGCATTGATACTCAAAAGTAGGGCTGTGCAATCTGATTCAGGGCCTGATCCAGACTAGACCCGACATGGGATGCTCAGAGGCCAACCTAACACAGGTCTGGGCCCCCAACTGAATCCAGAGCCTTGTACAAGTTAAAAGCCCAATTAAGCATGTATTCAGGAGGCGAGGGGAGAGACAGCCTCATCTGATCCAACCCAGAGTGTTATAGGGCTGTCTCAACCCTCTTCAACAGAATCCCTGGTTGACCTGAATAATCCTGATTTAGTTTGGGATCTGACTGGAGCCAGTGCACAGCCTTATTCCCAAGTCAAGGATGCAGAAGACATCTGGGGACAACTTCTTGACTGATGTTGGATCCTCGATCTTCATGGCTACTTCAGTCTCAATGTGGCATCCTCTTTCTGCCACAGCTGTTTCCCTTCTTCCATATCAGGGCACCGGGAAAAGAGAATGCATACAATCCGAAGCAATTCCTGACAAAAGAGACATGACTTGAAATAAAGACTTATTCGTTTTTATTCTCACAACCTCGGATCTCTAATTTTGTAACAGCGAGATACGCGGAGATATGTAAAAGAGCAGAAATGTAATAGAACCGATAGGTGAAAAAACAATTTCTTCTTTTTATCTTGTAATCACATACATCAAAATCTAAAAGAATTGTGGGGAAATTGTTTTTAGATGAACACTGAAATACAAGCAGGAATCTTATCCACAACTCCCTATTTTATTAAATGTACAAAGGAAGTGTGGCATCCTCGACTGCTGGGCATTTTGTAAACAGAATGTGGATTTTTTAAACAAACAAACAAAAAACTTTCATCTTTATTAGCCAGCACCCAGCAGCATTTGGGAGGCCTGAGATTCTGAAGGACAGTGTGCACTTTAAAAAATAAAATAGGTCCCCCACCCCACCCTGGAAGACCCATAAATTTTAACAGATGCTGTAGCAGAATCTAGCATATGGCTAGGGTTTAAGAGAGGGTGCATAGTTGAGTACATGAAATAAATAAGGCCTTGACAGAACCCCCCCCCCCCCTTTCTGCCCCATAGATACACTAATCACATGGCTACCAGATGGAATGTGCAGAGCTCAGAATCTAGCACAATATTTATTACTACCCATTTACAGCCCTGGCACAAAGATTCAAGTATTAACCTGCATTGTTTATATTTCCCCTCGTCAGCTAAATGCACTTTCACAATTGCTAAAATGTCAGCTCAGTTAATGGATTACAAAATGGGAATGGGGAGTTCTGTGTTTAGATTATTTTCAGATTTAGTGCCGGTTCTGTTTACGGGCACAGAGGGCTCACCTGGGCCACCGCCTCTGCCAGTGCTTTTTCCACAGGCATAAACAATTGTAGCTGACAAGCTTTGCGTCCAAAAGGTCCCCTGTCCAATCCCTGGCATCTCCAGATAGGACTGGAAAGAACTTCTGCCTAAAACCCTGGAGAATGAGCTGCTGCCAGTGAGGAGAGACCCTGTGGAGCCGGATGGACAATTAGTTGGATGTGGTACAAGGCAACTTCCTGTGTTCCCAACAGCCTCTGGTTCTTGTTCCCTGCTTGCCACCATAAGAGCGAAGAGCGTATGCAAATGGATATAGCAAATCGGGGCTATGCCTTGCCTTGCAAAGTCAGGTGATCCCTCTAGGCAACTACTGTGTGCTCCAACTTGCAGCAGCTCCAGGGTCTGAGCCGAGCTCTCCTGAAACACCTGCCACCTTATTCTCTTAACTGGAGATGCCAGGGACAGAAAGGCAGGTGCTATGGTCTCTTGCCATTTGGCTGGCCTCTCTTGCTTTTGGATTAGCATTGTGGCAAGGGGTTGATCTGCATTCTGGAAGCCTTGAGGCACTTCCAGGCGGTTGTCCCTTTGCGAAGGGTTCAGTCGCATAGTGCAAATTCACATTTGCGTGCCAAGGCCCCGTGACCCACAGTTCCCTAGTGAACAAATAAAGCACACGAACAAGCAGATTTGAGTACAGTGGTACCTCAGGTTACATACGTTTCAGGTTACGTAAGCTTCAGGTTACATACTCCGTGAACCCAGAAAGAACACTTCAGGTTAAGAACTTTGCTTCAGGATAAGAACAGAAATCGTGCTCTGGCGGCACAGCGGCAGCTGGAGGCCCCATTAGCTAAAGTGGTGCTTCAGGTTAAGAACAGTTTCAGGTTAAGAATGGATCTCCAGAATTAATTAAGTTCTTAACCCGAGGTACCACTGTATATGGAGTCAGATAGGCCACAACTTTATGGTTTACAGATGTGAGCAGTTTGACTTAGGCATTGGGTTAAGTTAGATTATATCTCGACTCCTGCCCGTCTGCTAGGAGTCCAACTAAGGGTAAACCACCAAGAGGGAGAGCCCTATGACTTACATCAAATAGGGGCACCCCAATGGGTCTCCATTGGGGTAACGGTATGGCCCTAGCCCATGTCTGGGCATCGGACAGAATCCACACACCCCTGCATCCCTTTAACAGGATACCCTTTGCAGCAGGGTTCGATCGCATAGTGCCAATTCACATTGGCACATTTGAAGTCGATTGGGAGGTTGCGCCAAAGGAGGACAGGAGGTTTTGAGATAAGGGAAGTGGCAGGAAAACACAATGGAAAGCGTGGAATAATACTTGCTTTGATGCACTGTCATCTCAAGACTGAATGCTCAATAAGCAGCTGTAGTCACCTGATCTCCTTGCAAACAAATTGGGTTGAGTGCTCAGTAAGCAGGTCATTTGGAAGTGGCCTGAGTATGAACACCTTATAAAAATTATTTAACTGAGCAGAACTGCTGCCAGAGCATTTGCCAAGTATTAACATACTCGTGTGTAGGGTAAATGCATACAAATATGCAAAGGGTTTCCATCCCTTAACAATTATGGAGCAGATATGTCAATATTTTGGCAAATGTGGGAAAAAATATATATCAAAGAAGGTGGCGGTAATGTATTTAGGTCCAGATGCAAATTTATTTTGTTATCCTTTGTTACCTCCCAACAAAAGGGGAGATTTTGACCTGGCAGCTCAGCAGAAAGGGAATCTCTTTTCCTACGGATACTTCTCTTTCTCAGTGAATTAGTTTTATGATGATGATTATTACACATAAACTTGATAAAGACTTCACTCAGTTGAAATGGATTTTAACCAGTGCTCCACTATAGTTATCTATTGCATGTATGTGAGCCAGCTTGCCAATCAGTGTAAAGACATACTGCTGGTTTTGTGAAATGTGTTAGAAAAGGAGAAGGAGATACATATGAATGATTTACTTTAGACTTGGAGCAATGTGTGAATTTTTGGATTTGCCTGTTCCAAGTGTATTCAGAAAAAAAGACACCATGAGTCATATATCATATATATATTGGAATGCCGGGAACATAATCTCATGTCCTAAAGTTGCATTTTTTAAAATAAAAATGTAACTTTAGTACATTAGCATTTTAAAATATATTTTACTAATTTACTAGGAGGCAGGATGGATAAAAATCTAAACAAAAACAAATAAGGTGAACACCACATGGCGTTATAATGTTCTTCACTAAATTTCATACAGTAAGTTACGTGCGGGTTATTTTCCGGGGATCGTGCCTGAAGCCACAATCTCATATTGTTAAAACCCACTGGGTTTGACAGTGGGAAGGATTGCCAAAGTATCCCCCCGATGCCCACCCCCTTCCCACCTCCTTTTTACTTTATTTCAAATTGTTTGCCACACACGTAAAGCTGAATGCACATAAGTCAAATGAGCGAAAGTTTCAGGCTTACTGTAATGGCCATGATTCCAGGGGGAACCAGCCAACATGGTGCCCTCAAAGGTTGTTGGACGATGGCTCTCATCAACCACAGCAGGTAGAACCAATGGTCTGTCGCGATGAGGGTTAAAATACTTCACCTCCACATTGGCTATTCCTTAATAAAGCTCTCAACATTTTCCCCTTCTCAAATCAGCTTGTGGTTATAAATACATTTCCTCTAATCTATTTTTATCTCACAATGTTTGACTCAGCTTTCTTTAGTACTGGGACTTTAGCAGAATACTATTGATCTTTTTCATTGCCCTGGCAAAATTAATAGGAGGTGTTTTTTTATGTTTCCATTAAATTCTTTAGTTGTTGGGTAATGTGAAGGGCTGAATAATAATTATTGCCTACAGCCCCCAAAATATTAAATGATATACCGTATTTTTTGCTCCATAAGACGCACTTTTTTCCTCCTAAAAAGTAAGGGGAAATACCTGTGCGTCTTATGGAGCGAATGGTGGTCCCTGGAGCTGAATTGCCCAGGAGCCAAAAGCAGATTGTGCTTTTTATTTTACAAAGAGAAAAGGGAGTGTTGAAAGGACCCCGCTCAGCAGCTGATCAGAAATAGATCGGGAGAGAGATAAGAGTCCTGGCTCCCTTTCAGCCCCGCCCTCCTTTGTTGAATGTGCTGCAGAGGGAGGTTATTTGTTTCCCCAGGACATGTGACTGGCTGATTAGATTATCTGTCTGGAAACAGTAGAAATGGCTCCTTTTCCTTAAGATTTTTCAGAAATGTGAGTTAAACCCCATAAAAATGGGGCTTTTCCTCTTTGCTTTTCCCCCTTTGCAAAAAAAGCTGCAAAACCTTTAGCTGATCCTCAAAAAACAAACAAACCAGGGCTTTTCCCTTTGCAAAAAAGCTGCAAAGCCTTTAGCTGATCCTAAAAAAAAGGCCTTTTGCCTTTGCAAAAACAGCTGCAAAACTTTCAGCTGATCCTCAAAAAAGCCAGGGCTTTTCCCTTTGCAAAAAAACTGCAAAACTTTTAGCTGATCCTCAAAAAAAACAACAACAAACAAACAGGGCTTTTAGAGGAGGAAAACCAGAAAAATGGGTTTCCTCCTCTAAAAATGAGGTGCGCCCTATGGTCCAGTGCGTCCTATGGAGCGAAAAATACGGTATTCTAAGTCATTATATGATTCCCCCCCATGTTAGTCCCATATAATACTGACTCATAATTTCTAAAACACTACAGGTTGGAGGCAGGCTACATAAACTAACTTGCCACTGAAATTGATGGAACTTAAGTTGGCTTACTTGCCCCAATTATTTCAATGTATCAAAATATTGAGCAACACAACCCCATTCTTGTTGACTCAGAAACAAGTTCCATTGAATTCTATGGGGCTTACGCTTGGGTAAACGTGTATAGAATTGCAAACGAACAGTGCAATCCTATGCATTTATACTCGGGAGTAAGTTAAAGGCTGCAGTACTGTACCTACTTCTTATGAAGTAAGGCCCATTCATCATGACTGCACTTTCTTCTGAGTAACTATGTATAGAATTGCACTATAAGCCCGGATCCAAACCCATGTTATATGGAACAGTAGCTTTATATGCGCTGGAGATAGGATGTCACAGAATACAAAATACAAAATGGTTTAAAAGAAGACCAACACTTATTGGTCCTATTAAATGGAGGTTATACAAAGGAATACAGGGAGCTGGCTTATCAAACCATTTGTCCATCTAACTCAGGATGGTCTAAACTGACTTGCAGTGGTCTATCCTAGCCTTACCTGCAGACACTGGGCACGGAACCTGAGACTTTGCTCATGTAAAGGAGCTTGTGGGATTTGCTTACAATCATTCTCAATGTATTTGATTATTTGAGGTATATTCTAGCCAAAGTGAGTCACTTTAAACCCAATTTATTTCACCGGGAGAATTCAACACTGGCTTCCTCCTCAATGAAGACCAACAGCATTGGAAAGCACTTTGCTTTGACTGGATTGTGCCCCTGTGATTTTTATCAGCATGATTTTTATCAACGGCTGTTTGTGCACCCAATTTTTTATTTTTTGCAATAACAAAGCTGTTTTTATCGATACTGCAAATGACAGTGGTTTTCTTACAACTAGTAAACACCCACCTCCCAGTTTCTCCTATATACCTGTAAGCCTCTCTATCATATTTGCCTGCCTGGAAAACAGTTGACGTCACCAACATATAGAGACCCAAATGTTGGTACCACCAGCTCCCCATCTTAATTGTGCTGCTCTTATTGGCCAGTTCTGAGGGGTTTTTTTTCTGTGTAGTTACAAGAACTCAACCACATCTGCATTCAGAGATTATTGGTCAGCAATTGCTAAAATTTTCACTTCACTTTGGGGCTGAGATAGATCAAAGTCACTGAATGCCAATGACTCTTGGTGAGAGGTCAACCCCAGGACAGGGTGTTCAAAATAGCCAGGGCTGACTCTGGATGTTTTCAGAAGGACAGAATACTGGACAAAGCTGAAAACCAAAATTGAGAGCTGTGCAGTTGACGTATGCTCTAGTTCAAGGTGTGTGTGAGAGAGAGAAAGTTGAAAAGTTCATGGCAGGGTCTGAATCAATTGTGGGGTGGAAAAAAAATCTATATCTCTCACATTAAGGAGGTACTCACCTTTAAAATTTGCTGCTATTCAGAGACTGTTCAGGGGGTCTCCTTTTTTTCCATGCTGCTAGAGAGTCAGTTCAAGTAATGGCAATTAAATGTCATTTTCCTTTAACAGCCATAGATGGGAGTAAGGAAAGAAAAGGCAGTTTACAGCTCTTCATTATTTATAAGACAGATAAAAGTTGTGGTTTTTTAAATAATAAAAAAAAGCTAATGGACGGGTAAACGGTTTTGGCAAGGGGGCCTGAGCCAAGTCAGAGTACCTTAAGTTGATATATAGGATTGGGAAACCAGGTCAGGTATACATATGGGAAATGTTTCAGATCTGTTCCCAAATTGCCTCTTTTTATAGACATGGTTGCCAGGCATGGCCAATTTGGCTCAAATTCTGAAGGGGTTGTGAAAAAGATCTAGGAACCCTTGAAAAAAAAATGACTTTTTGTTTCCCCCAACAGTAGTACTTGCCTTTGAAAATGCTATGTTTTTCACAATGCGTGCCCTGCCCTTGAGGTGTGTATCATGAAGCAGTCCAGATTACAATAGGAACATCAACTCAATATTCTTGCAATTAAAATTACAAACAACAGACCCTGTCAAGTTGCAAGGTTTCTTCTCTAAAAACCCATTAGGAACATAGGAACATATTATGCTGCGTCAGACCATTGGTTCATCTAGCTCAGTATTGTCTACGCCAGGCTTCCTCAGCCTTGGCACTCCAGATGTTTTGAGACTACAATCCCCATCATCCCTGACCACTGGTCCTGCTAGCTAGGGATCATGGGAGTTGTAGGCCAAAAAACATCTGGAGGACCAACGATCCTCCTTCCCTGGTCTACACTGACTGACAGCACCTCTCTAGAGTTTCATACTGAGGGTCTTTCACAGCCCTACCTGGAAATGCTGAGAAATGAATCTGGGACCTTCTGCATGGAAGCCTCTGAGCCAAGAGTCCTTATTACATTTCTTTTGGATGAGTTACCGGTATATACCAGTAAGTTGCGAACCAGATATTATCAAACTTAGACTGCTTCACTTCTGACGATGCCACCCTTGCTTCACTGAAACTTGCAAACTTCCCGGGCTCATCATGGAAAAGACTATGGGAGGAATTTTTGTGGACCACTGTCACCACGTGGCAATTGACGGTTTGCAATGGACATTACAGGCTACTAAAGACAATATTCTTTTCCCATCACTATATTCAAGACCACCTGTAGCTTAGCAGGTAAAAATCATTTTTTGTCATTTTCATTGCATTATTGTTGATCTTCATATGGTTATTTAGTAGTTGCACAGAGTTTTCAAGATTTCAGCCATATTTAGTTTTCACACAGCTCTAACCAACCATCCTGTTTACTGACTGAATTGCACTTTGTAGTGGGATTCTGTCTTCTAAAAGGTTTTTCAGATCCATGTAATGGAAAACACAGCTGTTAATGTTAACAATAGTGCTCAGGAGCCTGGGGAGGAGGAACTGGGCCCCTTGGAACGGCACTACCTAAAATCCAGAGTACATTTAACAGTGTGCAATACTTAAAAATTAATCAGGCACTAGCTGAAGTTCCTGGCATTAAGAATTGACCATTCGCCAGGAGCAATTGCAGTATTTTCCATTTTAGAGTGAGGGGATAACACAAAGTTAGGAGAGCCAACCGTACTTGAATTTCTGGAGCACAGAACTAAAGGGACTAGCAACATAATACTACGTCAGCACACAAATGATTTCAGTGGGCCAAGTCCCAAATACATGAAAGACCACCTCCATCCCCCACAGACCCTCTTGGAAGACAGGTCACTTCTGCTGCCATCAGAAGTTTGGGAAGGTAGCAGCTTGGGAGAGGGCATTCTCTATGGTAGCTTGAAAGTTGTGGGTTTCCTTCCTCACAAAGATGTGTCTGTCATACGGAATTGACACAATGAAATTGATTCCATTGTATGCTGAAGACACACCTCTTTACCCTGACAGTTGGCATCTGATACCCTTTATCTTACCCTGGGATCTCACAATGATCAAAAAGAGATCAAGCAAACAAGCAAACAAATGGTGCCAATCTAAAAAATAATAAAGTGGGGGGGGGAATTAATACCGTGTTATACTAAGACAAACAGATGGCGAGGGCACGGTAAAGTCTCTCAAGCAAAAAGCCGAACGTTTCCTTACTTAATCCAAAAGCAGCCATGAAGGTGCCGGATGGTATCGATACCTGATCTTCTGCTGATGAGAAAGTTGAGAAGTAGAAGAGAGAGCAGCACAATTCCAATGCAGATGCACAGGACATTTGTGTCTGCTTTGGAAATGCCTTAAATGAAGCCACAACATCCTGATATTAGGAATTCAGAATATGCATAGAAAACAATAAAGCAATGTTAGCCCTGTAAAGTTTGGGCAAGTTTTGCAACTCTTCTCAACAACCATTGATGAGAGCATAAAAGAAAAGCTCTGCCAGGCGCATCTTCCCAAACACTGTTTTCACAGTTGCCAGCCAGCCCACGACCAGGACCCTCCTCTGATTTCCAGCAACTCGTATTCAGATGTTTATGGCCGCCGTATGGCCATCACCAATGATGGTCCCTGTCAATCATGAATATGAACATGTGTTCTAGCAAGGGGCAACATGTAGCCGTGGGTCTACTGAACCCTTTGTATCACGCCAGTCAGCTTAATTTGCCCAGGAGAACTCAGTTGAGAACTTGGATACCAACCTCCTAACTGATATTTTTCTACTTGTTTCCTGAACTGTCACAAGAAAATGTGTCGCAAGAGCTGTTTGACAGTGGAACAGACTCCCTTGGGAGTTTGTGGACTCTCCTTCCTTGGAGGTTTTAAAGCAGAGGCTGGATCCTTTAGCTGAGATTCCTGCATTGCAGGATACTAGGAAACTACGAAAATGTTTGCAGGCACTCCTTGCATTGTGCCAGCTAGAACTGTGTTTGTGATCTCTGAGCCTTGTAGATGTGGATTGTCTCTGCTAGCAACAGTTAACTGTACTTTGGTGACTATTAAGGACTATTTTAGCTGTTTGTTCTGATAATGGACTCTAGGTCTTTTTTAATGATAAATCTCAGTATCTGTGGGATGGGGAAAATAAATAAATAAACCCAAGCCTCTTCACCACTTCAGTTTGTCCACATCAAAAGGAGTGTAGTTCCCAAGGAAATGAAGGGGAATTTTCCCTGTATACATACTTCATAGGAAATAAGTATTGACATTAATGGTCTGTTTCATTATTTTTTCTTCAGAAAAAAACCCCTGCTATTTCAAGGGAACAGGAAAGGATACTATGTATAGCCTGGGAATGATATTTACTGATATTAATCAGAAGCACTCACAATTCAGACAGCAAAACCATAATACATTTATTTCCTTTCTGCAGAGAACACTGGCTTTATTAATTCTGGTATGCTTCCGTATCTTTCTATCAGGGAGTATTTCAACATTGCTTCTTTTATTTTAATAACCCCAGCCAACTGTTCACTTCCTGTGCATTGTGCAGCCCTCAGCAGTGTTTTTTATGCAGGTTAAAAAGGCCCAGAGGAAGAACGAAGGGGGGGGGGAACACCCTACCGTGTAGGTGTTCAGCTATGTTTCTGTTACTTTTACAGTCCTATATAATAATGATTATCTCATTAAACCTTCTTCATCATCTAATCCAAAGTCTTTATTGGTTCCTTGGAAGGAGGCCACCAGCAATGCGCCCAGGTATTGTTCCGGGCAACCCTCAGGAACACATTTGACAACAGATTTTTCTTTGACAAAAACTGTCCGATTCTAGGTCCTGGATCGAGAATTGCCATGAAATTTGGACACCTGCTGGAGTGAGAGCACTGGTCACTTGCAAGCATTTTCAAGCCATATTATATATATATATATATATATATATATATATATATATATATATGGTTATAACTAGCATTTGTGTGTGTGTGTGTAAAAGGTAAAAGGACCCCTGACCATTAGGTCCAATTGTGTCCGACTCTGGGGTTGCGGCGCTCAACTCGCTCTATAGGCCAAGGGAGCCGGCGTTTGTCCGCAGACAGCTTCCGGGTCATGTGGCCAACATGACAAAGCCGCTTCTAGTGAACCAGAGCAGCGCATGAAAATGCTGTTTACCTTCCCGCTGGAGCGGTCCCTATTTATCTACTTGCACTTTGACGTCCTTTTGAACTGCTAGGTGGGCAGGAGCTGGGACCGAGCAACGGGAGCTCACCCCGTGGTAGGGAATGGAACCGCCGACCTTCTGATCGGCAAGCCCTAGGCTCAGTGGTTTAACCCACAGCGCCACCTGGGTCCCTTTTTTGTGTGTGCGTATATACACACACAAAAGTGCTAGCTATAACCTTATGAATTCCTCATTCCAATAGAAGTAGAGTTGACCCTGAAAGTCGTAAGAGTAAAGATATTGGTTTCTCCCACTAAATTAAAGAAGGAGGCCTTGAAACACAGGACAATTCACACTTTATCATGCCTGAAGGCTATCTGGAGTTGTGGAATAGTTTTATGGGTTGTTTGTTTGTTTGTTTTTGTTTTTTAGTGCTCATGGGTGCATTTGACTGTCACTTGCGAATGGAGGGTTAAAGTTACTGTTTCCTACCGGCTTGTCCACATTTGCCTTTTGCCCTGCTCTTTCCAGGCACAGGCCCATGCTTAAAAGCTCAGTGTCTGAGCATTTATTATTATTATTGCCCTGGAGCTTCCCCCGCGAAAACCCGAATCGGAACAAACATCAATTCAGTCTTTCTGTGCATTGCCGTCTCGGCTGCAGTTGAGCTCTACAGAGCAGGGGGGTTTTTTGCAGCAAAAGCTCCGGAGCAAAAAGAAAAAGAGGTGTGCTCAGACACAGAGCTTTAAAGTACAGACCGGGCCTGGAAAGAGCGGGGGGGAAGTGAGTGTGGATAAGCCCTGTGTTCCACTGCATTTCTCATTTACACAATCTGAACCACTAGGGGGCGCAAGAGGAATGCAGGAACACAGGAAGCTGCCTTATGCCGAGGAAAGGCCATTGGTCCATCCAGTTCAGTACCATCTACAATGGCAAGCCGTGGTTCTCCTGGCTTTCAGTCGGGACTCTCCCAGTCCTACCTGGAAATGCCCGGGTTTGGACCTGAGACCTTTTGCATGTAAAACATGTGCCTTTCCTTAAGATGGAAGAGGCACACACAGACAAAACCAAGGATGGGAAGCCAGCCTTTACAGGAATCCATCTCAGAGCTCAAAGGGGTCACCCTGTGAGGAGGAGGGGAGGTTTTACCATGAACCTCCGGAATGGGCTATCCTCCCACCCTCTCTTTCTCCCTGAAACTGAAGAGGCTAAAATTTTCTGGTGTGTGTGTGTGTGTGTGAGAGAGAGAGAGAGAGAGAGAGAGAGAGAGAGAGAGAGAGAAATCGAGATTTATGTCTCAGTACATGGGGGGGGGGGGAGCCAAAGTAAAATCTAACTATGTAATGTTTTGCAGTTTACCCTTGATCGCTGTGTTTCTTGTAGATGGCATATTGTATTTTAAAGAGTTTGACTTTAGCCTCGCTTTGCTAAGCATAGATTCCCTGTGACAGTCTTGACTGATTAAAAGGGTTTTGAAAGGCAATTGACTTTTCTAATGGTATTTCAGGAAGAGCTATACAAAAGTAAGATGACACAAAGGCAATTTGAATGATGGTGCAAGAAATTTATTTACCTCAGTAGGACTGCCACCTACTTAGCCCACACCATAATAATAATAATAATAATAATAATAATAATAATAATAATAATAATACTTTTATTTGTACCCAACCCATCTGACTGGTTGCCCCAGCCACTTTGGGCAGCTTCCAGCATATACAGAACATACTAAAACATCAAACATTAAAAATACCCCTATACAGGGCTGCCTTCAAATATCTTCTAAAGGTTGCATAGTTACACATCTCCATGACATCTGATGGGAGGCTGTTCCACAGGGAGGGTGCCACTACCGAGAAGGCCCTCTGCCTGGTTTGTAACCTCACTTCTTGCAGTGACAGAACTGCCAGAAGGCCCATGGTGCTGGATTTCAGTGTCCTGGGGGCTGAAAGATGGGGTGGAGAATTGCTCCTTCGGGTATACAGGGCCGAAACTATTTAGGGCTTTAAAGGTCAACCCCAACACTTTGAATTGTGCTCAGAGATGTACTGGGAGCCAATGTAAGTCTTGTAAGGTCCCAGAGGTTTCTGAGTCACCTTCAAAGGTAGCTCCATGTAGTCGCAGGGTTGAACTAGGGCCATGTTTTACTAAATACTGCAGGGGAAAATGAGGAGGGTGGTAAGCTAACTTTAACCTCAACCATGGGCAAGCCAAACCCTGCCCATTCCCAGGGGTTGGCAAGGCTGGGCCCCCACCTTATGGTGAATAGCAGCTCTTCTTGCCCCACCCACTCCCAGGGCTCCACAACTTTATCAAAGTTGCATCAGGTGAGACTTAAAAACATTCTGTAACTAGGAAAATGGCCCCGCAACCCAGAGGAGCTGACCTGCAGAGCCTGCCAAGTATAGTAATTTAATTCACTGAAATTGTAAATACTTGCATGCATTACTGTGTGTTTAAATTTGTTTGTTTGGCAACTGAATTCTAGAGAGTTCTCTAGTAGTTCTCATGTGATTGGCTAACGTTGGTCACATGGGAGGTATCTAGTGAGGGAGAGACTCCATTGTATGTGAAGCAAGATGACTATGTTTTAGAATCCACTGTGAACACTGCTAAGTTGAATAGAGTGTTGGAGTGCTTCTTCACTGCTTGAAAGAAAGAGAGAAGTCACCCCCGCAAGCTGGCGCCTCTGACCCTAACTGCTCCCTTATGAAAAATTTCACTGCACGCCACTGAATGCCACCAAGAGTCTTTCAAGTGAACAAATGGCTGTTTTCTTCTCAAATCCTTATGCTTCCTCTCTCCTCATCTGAATATTCCAAACTCTCATCAAGTCTATTCTCCAACCCTGTGTCTTTGCTATTTTAATTGAACTGCATTCCTCCTGCCCACCCACTGCTCTGGTATAAGGCTTCCAGTTGCTTCAGGACAGAATAGGATTTTTTTTTCTGCCCGTCCAAAAATTGGTCAAGATGGGAATGTTTTTTATTTTTTCCCCACCTGCTCTGTACTGGTGAAATTATGTAGGTCAATTTGGCTCCATAGTTAGTTTGGTTAGCAGGAAGGTGTGGAAAGGTTAGTGCTGGAGAAGAGAACATGTTCAGATGTACCACTAAACCTGGCCTGTTTGGGCAACTTGAGGGAACTGTGTCAGCTGGGGTGATGACTTTACATACCGGTAAATTATATTTGACAAAACTGCAAATACCCAGAGTAGTTTGTCCTACTGAGATGAAACCTTAGATTAGGCATTACTTAGCCACTTTCCCCCTTGCTTGTTTCTTTGTTTAAAAATACGTAAGTGTGAATAACAGACAAAGCTAATCTCATGCAAAATTTCAAACTAAAGTTTTTAAAGCGCAAAATATTCAAATGACTGTCTGTTTAGGGGACAATGGGTTGTTTTTTAAAATTTTTTGCTTTCTAAGCAGCAATACCAGGGAAACATTTCTCTCTCCTTTTTTGTTTCAAAGCATGTTTCTTTGTTTAAAAATACGTAAGTGTGAATCACAGACAAAGCTAATCTCATGCAAAATTTCAAACTAAAGTTTTTAAAGTGCAAAATATTCAAATGACTGTCTGTTTAGGGGACAATGGGTTGTTGTTTTTTAAATTTTTGCTTTCTAAGCAGCAATACCAGGGAAATATTTCTCTCTCCTTTTTTTGTTTCAAAGCATGTTTTTAGACCGATTTTTCTTTTTTAAGTGTTGTTTTTCCTGTGCCCTCTCAAAGCAGTGCTTGGAAGCGCACGCTAATATTTTATACACAATTTTTCTTAACCCATAATTGGCAATAAAGACAAAATAATTTAAGGTTTCAAGATTCCTTAGTGTTAACTAATTAAAGCAGCAGCAGGCCCAGAGCATGGGACAATGGCAAACTTTCAGATGAATTAATTTTATGGAAGACCAGCTGAGTAATTGGACTCCAATTACAGGCTGTTTAGCTCCTTCATCACCTTCATATATAATTAAATTCAATTGGTTGATACAGCTTCTATTTTTATGAGGGCACTTACAAGCTTTTTGAACCCCACTGTGACTTTGGAGCTAAGCCAATCAATTATTACTCATTTCTCTTTCAAATGGAAATTCTCTAGATTAGTCATATCGTCCATAATGCACTGCTCACGTTTAAAAGAACTGTCTGAGCGATCCTCCATGCAACTGTACAGCTCAGAAGCAGATAAAAACAGGAAGATTTACCGGTTGTTGTTATTGGCACTCGTTCCTCATCCAGGGTGTGAAAAAAAATAATTTACGTGTGTCATGGATGTTAATGAAGCCACCAAGCAGTTAGAACATTCCCCAGGAAGATATGATACAGGTTTGATGGGCTGCATCACTTCATTTGGTATTTTACTGCCACAATAATATGTAGAAATGACTGGCTGGTGATATATAAAAAAAATATTCTCCTATTGTTATAAACATTATGATATAGGCAGCACCGTCTTATCTTACGGCACATACATCACCATTTTTTTCCTTTATTGCCTAATTTTCCTAGTAAAAAAATCAGTTTAAATGAGAATTTATTAGCAGAATTGCAGGCAAATGACTGTGAGCTGCTCTCTCTCTCTCTCTCTGTAACTTAGAGGAAGGATGTTCAGTCATTTAAGCTGCCTTTTAAGAAGAGCTTTTCCAAGCTGGTATGGAGGGATAAAAGATCACCCTCTGTTTCAAGCTGTGAATGCTTTTAGCTGCTTTCTTCTTTGCTTTGTTCTGCAAATGTGCCCATGTTTTTCATGTGCAAATAGAAAATAAATTATTAATTGTGCTTAGTGACCACTTGCCCACTGATGGCCTGCGAGAAGCTTAGGAACCAGCACTCAGACTCAGTTGACACCCCTATCTGTCTATGTACCTGTGTACAGTGGACGCTTGGGTTGCAAACGTGATCCGTGCAGGAGGCGCGTTGGCAACCCGCAGTGCCGCGTCTGCACACGTGTGGGTCGCGATTCGGCACTTCTGTGCATGTGTAAAGCGTGATTTAGCGCTTCTACACATGCACGAGCGCCGAAACCCGGAAGTAACCTGTTCCGATACTTCCAGGTTCAGCGCGGTGCACAACCCGAAAACGCACAACCTGAAGCGTCTGTAACCTGAGGTATGACTCTATCTATCTATCATCTATTTCTCTATCTGTTTCTCGGTACTTATATCTAAATATTGCAGTCAGTCATCTGTAGAAATTCAGCAAGTGTTAGTGACATCAAGTTCCAGCCCCCTCCATCACCAGTATTGCTTAAATGATAAAGAAAAAGACAGTATGATTAACTATGGACTTTCCCTCCAGTATGAGGTTTTCAGAGGACCAATGCCTTGGTTCTACATGAAGATGAGGACTCTCTAAGGAAGATCCTTCAGTTAAATGTAAAAGGTTCATATGAAAAACAATGATACATATTGAGCGGGGAAAACATTGTATCATAAAACAAAACCATACAGGGAACACAGTTACGATGACAGGCCATGAGAATATTCAGTCTGAGCCAATCTTGATGAAGTGTAGGCCTTCGCAAAACTATGTTCTCTCAAAATACTTAGATCCCAATGCATGTTATCTTAAATGAATTTTCTCACAAAATTTGAATTTGAATTTCTTGAGCCAAGAATATTACTGGAACACGGAATATGGATCATTCCAATATCACGTGACGAAATGAATCAATGGTTGGTCAATCAGTGTGAAAGCCAGGATTTAACTTGAGTTCCTATCCACGTATTAATCCAGAAGACACAGATCATATCTCATCACATCAGAATGTGCAACCATCCGATTCTGCAAGCATGGCAGGTATACAGTCATGGCTGGATAGAGTTGGAGTCCTTATATTGGTGGGATCCCCATGGAGAAGAATATGTCTCTTTGGGCACACACAACCCATGTGCCTCCTGTAGAATCTCTTTGTCAGTGGGGTCTAGGTATCCAAGTGTCAGGTAAGGGAGAGGTTCCCCACCACCATCAAAAAAATCCCACAAGTGTCCCCAAGGACACTGTGAGCCAAATGAAACACAATGAGGTTGATCATCTGGATGATTCATGTAAAAACATAGGCAAAGGCCTTCTGGACCAGAACAAAGGCCCATCTAGACAGTATCAGGTTCTATGAGCAGTAACCCAGATGTCTATGGGAGTCTTACAAGCAGGGTCATGGGTGCAGCAGCCCCCTCCCTGTTGGTGTGCTCCCCAGCAACTAGTGTTCACAGACTGAAAACTCTTGGGTGTGTAAGACCTGGACCCGAATATTGTTTTTTGGGTGTGTTTGCAGCCAATACGTCTAATATTTTTCATATTTTCCTAAAATGTTCATAAATGTTTATCCTTCTAAAGTTCTCTCGGTAACAATAAGACTGTGCTCATGTTGATGGCAATAGAAAATCACCTCTCTCTCTTTTTTTTTTTTGGCCTTGTTCGTTTTAGTTAAACACATAAATGCCAGACCAACATTGTTTTCCTTAGAATCGCATTAAACCTTCTAAAATTGCATAGCCTACATTAATAATGCCAGCTTATTATTTCTGCAATGAAGATGTTTCTGGTACATATCCCAATTGTTCAGCTGTCAGTATTTCAGAAGCGTTCAGTCCTCTTGATGTCGCTACATCTTCATGAACGCTGTTCCCCTTTTTGGAGAGAGAAGAAAGCATAACTAACAACCCAAAATTGTTGCAGGCCTATCATGCTGCTAGAGAAGAGAGGTATATGAGAACAGAGTTGTCACAAGACTAATGATTACTCACCTATACAGCCAGAGGTAGGGAGAGATACAGCTTGGCTGACGTTAATGGACAGGCATTTTAAATCACACAGACTAGATTAAAAAAGGAACTTCAGGCTCAAACATCCCATATCGAAGCTGCTTTGATGTCTGCTTCCTCCCCCCCTCCTGTCAGTTCACAGAAATTGTTTCTCACATTTTAATGTAAGGATATCTGCTTTCACTAATGTTCAAGAAAATACAAAAGAACTGAATCTTGCAACTCAGTCCTACATATATTTACTTGGGAGGTATATCCACCTAAATTCAGTAGAGCCTATTTTTCTAATAAGCACACTTATATAGCTACAATGCTATATTCCCATTCAGATGGGAATAATCCCCACTGACATCAATGGGGCTTACTTTGGAGTAGACATGCACAAAATTGCAGGGATTGAAGCCCTCAGCTACATCGCTTCATGTATATATTCATAAATTTCATATTCTTATTAAGTATTACTCCTTAATGTCATACAGATGTTGAATATTGCAAAGAACTATGAATGGCTTAAGTATACTTTAATCTAGATGTTCACAAACAAAGGGAACAGTTTTGTAAGTAAAAATAACAACAACCCCGCCCTGAGGCAGTATTATTACTATTTTGATGTTTTGAAGACTCAGATAATTTGCATGACTGTTAAAATAATCAGGCTCTGATGCATTCTCCAATTTTTATATAGATCAGTGACAGATCACATTTTTTTGCATGGGAAAAGCTCTCAGGTTCAGATCCTGGCACCTAATGAAGCGCTTGTAGTCAGTATCAACAATACTGAGCTACATGGATCCATGGTGTGACTTGGTATAAGACAGCCATCTTTGTTTGCCTATTCAACTCAAGGTATCACAATGCCTTTGGGTGGAAGGAGGAATTATTATAACCCAATTCACAAACATAGGAATCTACTGCTTCAGACATTCCTAATATCCTAACAAAACAAAACCACCAGAATGTGTCAAGAGCTCAAAGCATGAAGAACTCAAGTGTACCATGACTCAGGTCACATCAAAGGTACACTTGAATAGACATAAAACCATTGCTGAATTTTCACTTACAATTTTCAAGGCAAAAGGGAGGCTCTCAGTGGAGTCGGATCATCCGTGGAATTTTGATGGAAATGAAAAGAAATACAACTTGGAACCTTGGAAGTCGAACGGAATCCGTTCCGAAAGTCCATTCGACTTCCAAAACGTTCGAAAACCAAATCCCCGTCGCATGATTGGTTTCCAAAAATAGTTTCCAAACCAGAACAGTTCCTTCTGGGTTTGCAACCCTCGGGAGCCAAAACGTTCGGGAACTAAGCTGTTCAAAAACCAAGGTAAGACTTGTATGTGACAAGTCTGACAATTCTTTTTTAAAAATTATTTTTAAAGGAGGATTTCTTCTGCACATTCCTAAATAAGCAGATGGAGCAGCAGAAATTTGTGGACATGTTCCAAACTGCAAACAATAAAAAAGACAGAAAGAAAAATGCTCTTTTGCATGGGCAGAAAAGGGGCTGTTCTTGAAGCAAAAGCTGCTTATCGGAGAGTGGGCCTTCTTGTTATGCAGAGGGAGAAAAGAGTTTCCATCTGCAACCGACATATCTTTAATGACATACCATTTATTCTTAATGACTGATGCCTTTCCAGCTTTTTTGCCTCCCCAAAGCAGTCTTCTTTATAGACACTGCAACAAAGGGCAGTGTGTGCCTGTAGCACAACCTCAGCAAAGGGCATTGAGGAAACCGGCTTCCTGGGCAGTGTAGCAGCACATCAATAACTCAGTAGGGGAAGTGGCAGCAACAGAAGGTAAACACATACAGGTCAGGGAAGGAAAGCTTAGTAGGCGATGGGGTACAAATCTTGCTGTACAATAAAACCAGTGACATCAGAAAGATCCATCTCGTTTCTCCCTTGTGCTCGAATTGTCCGTTATTAATCGAGGCATAACAGGGCTCAGGAACAACAAAGGCCTCCGAATAAGCCACTTTTCAACTGCCTCCCAGATGGCACCAAAATGGCAGTTTCAACGCTGTCGAGAGAATGACTGTGGCAATTGTATTTTAAGAACCATTCAGACGAAGAAGGGAGGGAGGGAGGGAGAGGGGAGGAGGAGAGAGAAAATGTCATACTTAATTGTTCTGGTTAAGTAAATGCTACTCAAACATGGAGAACTCTAGGCTTTCACAATCGCCTGCCCTTATTTATTAGGTGCATTTGAATGATGTAGAAGAGCTTTGAATTCCCAAGCTTATTTTTTTCTGTCAAGAGCTGGCAAAAGTCATAACAATGAAAAAAAGGAACTACCCAGTGTGTATGCTGGTTGTGTTTTGTGGTGGTGTAGAAAATAATTTGCTTCACTTCCAGCTACAATCAAAAAAGATTTCTTTTCTGTTTGGATTAAAAGTGCACTTGTTCCTATAAAAGTGAGGAAATGCAGGAAGAGGGGTCAGAAATTCTCTTTTCTGTTTACAATCACCTGCTACTTGAGAGGACGCAGCATCATTTTGCATGAATGTGAGATGCAGCCGCTTATACTGGTTAGGCTGTGTGAAATAGTAATACTAACAACAACAACAACAACAACAACAACAACAACAGGCATTTAAAACAATGTAAGGGAGCAATCCTATGGCAAGATTTACTTGCATGAGTGGGGTGAGGATCCAGTGGATCTCTGGCTGAGCCAAGAGGTGCACAGTGTGTCCAGGTTAGGCAGACTTAACTTATTCATTATCCTCAGTTCAGCTGGAGATAGGCTGGTGTATCTCCCCCATCTCAGCTCTGTTGGGACCCAGCTGACTTTGCTGAATGGATCTTAAACCAATGTATGTCATGAAAACAGAGAATTATGGGGGTAGGATTCGAGGGGAGGGGGGGGGGTTAGGCTGGATCCTAAATCTGTTCAGCTTGGTCACATGACCTGACAACCCAGCACAGGGTAAGCCAGCAAAAGCACAATTTAACACTATTTTAAAGGCTTGTTTCCCTTTGCCAGACTTGAACTAGTTCAGCCAGAAGTAGCGTCACTCCAGAATGGTATTTGGCTGTAACGTACGCCAGTTTCATGTACATATGATTGTTCTCTAAGGAGGGCACCTGCCTAATATCAGTTGCCAGTGGTAGACAGAGGGTCTAGCCCTCCAGTTTTCTTATGGTGCAATCCTAAGAGTGTCTACTCAGAAGTGAGTCCCAATGAGTCCAGCAGGACTTGCTCCCAGGTCAGTGGATGTAGGACTGCAGCCATATTATCCCAAATGCTCTTGTAAAAAACACCTTACCTTCCTTCTTGTTTGGCGTTGAATTCAATCTATTGCTTGATGCAGTTTAGATTTTTCCTGGCCACCTTGGGTATGCTAACGGGAAGGTGGGTTATCAATATAGTTAATCATCATCATTGGCTTCCTTCAGCATTTGCAAATCCAGCCCTTGTGTTTCTGAGGAAATGAGTTAACTGCCTTTTTATAGAATTATTCATCATTGTCCGCAGGCCCAAGAGAGATCCCCTCTAGCTCTCAGATTTGTGCCGATGTGGGAAGCAGCTACGGTGATTAGAATAAATGGGAAAGCTTCCAAGTGAATAAAATGTAACATAGCTCAGACTAAATAGCTTCCTTGCAGAGCTACTTTTCCAGGGGTGGTCTTTATTTGCTTCCCATGAATTCTTGCACTCGAGGTAAGGTTGCCATGCTTTTAAGATGGGAGATTTATCTTGCTGCTCCTCTTCTTCTTTAATAACTGGCTGCTTGTGGCTCTCATATCATTTCTTGGCTTTTGAAAATGATTAGAAAGGCTGCTGAACGCTGCCAAAGGAAACACAGCTCTCCACACGAGGCCCAACCGGGAGAGCAGGTCTTCGGAAACGTGGCCAAGTCCATCCTGTCTCAGAATCCCCCTTTTCCTCCAAACGGCAGCTCCAGCATAGCTGGGGTTCGTTTATTGAAATTCAGCGGTATTTGTAATTTGCACTTCTGCTGCCTACCGTAACAGAAGTCAGACAAACAGCATGACCAAGCATGTCAGTTTTAGCAACACAGATGCGAGGGAAGAAATTATCACCAAGATGTTGTTACATCTGACTTGTAATTAAATGGAAATGCGAAGCAGGCGGTGAGCTACAAGCTACGCCGCGTACTCCATTTGAGTCGGCAGAAGGATGTCATTGCTGTCTCCTTGCACTCCATTCCCATTTCACCTGCTTATTGGATCCTGTTATTTCACATAAGTTGGCAAAGGATATTTGTGGGCAAGAGCTTTATTCTTATTTTTTTTTAATGGCCCACTTTTATAAGAACAGGCACTGAGAGTAACACTGGCATTTTTGGGACCCACTCCCACTGACATCACTGGAACATATTCCTGAGGAAAGCTACATAGGATCAGGGTATAAAGTTCCTTGTTCGAAATTGAACTGGGAATATATTAAGCGGCCTTTCATGAGCCTCTTTTCTCTCAGAATTGCTCTCTGCCCAATCTTTAGTATGGTGATTGCATAAGAGTAATGGTAAAAAGAAAAAAGAAAAAAAAGGTAAGGTAAAAAGGTAAAGGACCCCTGGACGGTAAAGTCCAGTCAAAGGCGACTATGGGGTTGTGGCGCTCATCTCACTTCAGGCTGAGGGAGCCGACGTTTGTCCACAGGCAGCTTTCTGGGTCATGTGGCCAGCATCACTAAACCACTTCTGGCGCAACAGAACACCGTGATGGAAACCAGAGCGAACTGAAACGCTGTTTACCTTCCCGCCACAGCGGTACCTATTTATCTACTTTCACTGGCATGCTTTTGAACTGCTAGGTTGGTAGGAGCTGGGATGGAGCAACAGGAGCTCACTCCATCGCGCGGATTCAAACTGCTGACCTTCCAATCGCCAAGCCCAAGAGGCTCAGTGGTTTAGACCACAGTGCCACTCGCTCCTAGGAGTAATGGTACCCTCTAGGTAAAGGTAAAGGTACCCTCTAGATACCATTTGGCCCTGTATACCTGAAGGAGCATCTCCACCTGCATCGTTCAGCCCGGACACTGAGTTCCAGCTCTGAGGGCCTTCTGGTGGTTCCCTCCCTGCAAGAAGTGAAGTTACAGGGAGCCACGCAGAGGGCCTTCTCAGTGGTGGCACCCACCCTGTGGAACACCCTCCCACCAGATGTCAAGGAGATAAATAACTATACAACCATTAGAAGATGCCTCTGTGCAGCAGCTGTGGTAACAACAGATGCTCATCAATGTAAGGCAGGCTCAGCCCCATCAACTATGGGGGGGGGGCTGAAGTCACCTCAGCCCCTGATGCCAATGGTGGTGGTGGTGGTGGAGGAAGTAAGCAATTACGTAATGGTTGCAGCCTGGAGGGGGGAAAACAGCGCACACCAATTCTCTTCAGTGGATTGATTTCCATTCCAGAGATGGGACAAATAAGCAAACCTTGGCAATTTCAACACCCCTTTTCTCAGAATTCTCTGACATCCCTCTTTGCCACCTATCGCTTCCCTCAAGCCGAAGAACTCACCTTTGGTGCAGGAAAAGATTGTGCTGTGTGTTTGTGTGGGGTCCTTCTTAAGCATATTTTTCAGCTGGGAACTGGGACCACCAATCAGAGAGTCCTAGTGGGAAACTGATGCAATTTAACTCTTAAAAAAAGAAAAAGAAATGTGTGATGATGAACATGACACTCACTTGTGGGTGGAGGTATCTCCTGAAGCTGCCACCCCCCTTGGTGGTATTTATTTGAATTAATTCCAGTTGACCATTTGAGATCAGAAAAAAAGAAGTACTCAGAGAGGCCAGCTCTAGCACCTGTGCTCTGGATCCTTGCCTATCTCCGACTTTAAAAAGAAAGAGTGTCAGAGATTTATGAACACAGTATTTGCTATCATCGATCTAAAAGATAGGGTTAAACTTTATTCACTATCAGGCATTCCCCCCCCCCAAGAAACAGAAAAGGGGTAATTTGTCTGGATATGGTCAATTTAAGCTTGACAAATTTCCAGAGCTCATTGGGCCACAGACGTGACAATGAGAAGAAACAGAGTCGTCCCGTTTCTTCCTCCCTCACTTGGGTTTTGCCCTTTTGATACTCCTCCTCTCTCTCTCTGCCTCTTCCCTCCCCGCCAGCTACACTGCACAGCCGTGTTTGATTTGGCAGCCGATGCGAAAGAGACGGATTAAACAATTTGGGTTCAGAAGAACCAGGCTGCTTTGAAAGTTACATAAGCTGCGAAGTGCTGTGACTTCACACACAGAAAGGTGCTTGATGATCAGGGCGACGAGTCGGCAGTGCCGTGGAATTGCTTGCTAAGTGAATTCTAAACAGAAAGTCAGACAGGGGAGGCATCTTCTGCAACGCTGGTTTGGATTATTTCCTCTCCGCATATGAAATGGTTCAACGGAAACAAAAATATATTAATTGTCAAGATGTAGAAGCTTGAATAAATAACCCAGGTTGGAGCTGTCTTTTCTTATAAGGCTTAAGGCAACCTAACCTGTCAGCTCTGAGCCTCTGCACCTTTCCTTTTGTTAACAATCTGGAGATGATATGGCACGCAGCTGTCAATAACAACGCATTAGCATCGACAAACGTATTACGCTGATCCATAGCTAACGCAAATGAGCTAGCATCAGCACAGCATTTTCACAGAATCATAGAATCGTCCAGTTGGATGGGACTCCAAGGGTCATCAAATCCACCCTCCTGCATTGCAGGAATCTCAGCTAAAGCATCCACGGCAGGTGATCATCCAACCTCTGCTTAAAAACCTCCACGGAAGGAAAGTCCACAATCTCCAGAGGTATCTGAAGAAGTGTGCATGCACACGAAAGCTCATACCAAGAACAAACTTAGTTGGTCAAAGGCCTGGAAACGATGCCTTATGAGGAACGGCTTAGGGAGCTGGGTATGTTTAGCCTGGAGAAGAGAAGGTTAAGGGGTGATATGATAGCCATGTTCAAATATATAAAAGGATGTCATATAGAGGAGGGTGAAAGGTTGTTTTCTGCTGCTCCAGAGAAGCAGACACGGGGCAATGGATTCAAACTACAAGAAAGAAGATTCCACCTAAACATTAGGAAGAACTTCCTGACAGTAAGAGCTGTTCGGCAGTGGAATTTGCTACCAAGGAGCGTGGTGGAGTCTCCTTCTTTGGAGGTCTTTAAGCGGAGGCTTGACAGCCATCTGTCAGGAATGCTTTGATGGTGTTTCCTGCTTGGCAGGGGGTTGGACTGGATGGCCCTTGTGGTCTCTTCCAACTCTATGATTCTATGATATCTAAGGTGCTACTGGAAGGATTTTTTTAAAAAAAATTATTTTGTTTTGACTGTGGCAGACTAACACGGCTACCTACCTGTAACTGGAACCTCCAGAGGGAGAGGGAGGGAGCAAAGAGATGGGGCCAAATTTACTTTTTTATTTTTCATTTCATTTCACTTTTAGTTGTATGCCTCCTTTCTATATTACGACACACAAGGTCGTTTACAAGCTGAAGAAGCAACAAACATTGCACACCTTATAACAGTTTGATCCCATACAAAAACATCATAATACAAGCGTAACTTTAAAATAAACAATTTATCTCAGATAAAGTAATATTCAACAATCCATTAGGATATAGTGCACCAATAAAATTAAATACCAGCAAATAATAATTAAACAAAAATTCACTCGAAAAGTAATTTCTAAACTAGAATCAATAAAAATAACATCAAGTCACAGTGCATAAAAATAACAAAATACAAATTGAGAAGCAGAGACACACAACTTATAATTTTATTTTATTTATTTTTAAAAAATATTCCTGAACTCTTCTCTCTTTGCATGCAACAAGTCTGACTTGGAAAAAGCCCCAGTCTAGTCTTGTCTGTCTTTACAGGTAGGTAGCTATGTTCGTCTGCCATAGTAAAAAATAATAATAATAATAATAAATCCTTCCAGTAGCACCTTAGAGACCAACTAAGTTTGTTCTTGGTATCTGAAGAAGTGTGCATGCACACGAAAGCTCATACCAAGATCAAACTTACTTGGTCTCTAAGGTGCTACTGGAAGGATTTTTTTTTTGTCTTGTCTGTCTTTGGTAGTTTTCGGCTTAATGGGCAGAAATTGGCAGGTGAAGCTCTTCGCAGAATACAGAGAAGGATTGTTACCTGCTAGTGTCTAAATGAGGAATAAGTAACCTGCAGCTCTCCAGATGTTGTTGAACTACAACCCCCATCATCCTCATCCATTCACCACATGGGAGTTGGTGCGAGTTGGGAGTCTAGCCACATCTGGAGAGCCACAAATTTCTCATCTCTGGTTTAGATGAAATTTCTGAACAAATGCATAGAAGCAGAAGCTGGCAACCAAACACAAACCAGGATTACTTTTAAATGCACATAAAGCACATATAGACAATAGAGTACACACTAGTCTGTGCAAAAAGGTTTTTGAAGATACATATTCTTGAGACATGAATGGAATTGAGGCCAGCAATATGGTAGCCAACAGAACCAGACTCCCTTTGTGTGTTATAAGCTTTGAGCAACACAAACAACAACTCTACGCAGTGTTGCTAACGGCTCAACTAATTCACAATTAATTACACACATATACATTGTTGCATAATGGATTCTATGCAATGGGGGCAAATTAACACTTGAAACTTACTGATTACTTCATTTCAGCAGGTCTCTTATTAACTGGCACTTCAAAAGTTCTCTTTCGACGGTGTAAGATTGGAGGGGGGGGGAACCATGCAAGTAATTAAGTGTTCCTTTGAGTGGTAAGCTCCCAGTGTGTTTTAACTTAGCTTGGAGGACCCACAAGATAGCTGATTTCCTGTAGCTGCAAATTGTGTGTTATTGTTTGCCCAATAATAAGCTTATTCTCGACTGCTGTGTAAACATAATCACAGTTTCCCTCTGACTCAGTGCCAAACGGTTACAGCCAAACAGCGAGGGGCTTGCAAAGTTTGTTAACTCCGATTCTCAAGATGCCAGTTTGCTAGTCCCATAACCCTGCTAGTCCTTTGTTCATATGAGCAAGTGCTTTGTATTTCATTTCTATGCATTTTCGTGGTTGTGATCTGCCAAGAAGTCATAGCAGACTTCCGTATGTCTATGGACTCTCACAGGCAGATCTCACCCCAGCTGCCAACGTTGCTTTGTAAAATAGGCCTGACTCATACGCAATGTTAACAGACCCTCCAAGTGTCCCAATTTTCCAGGGGCTGCCCTCGATTTACAGAAGCCGTCCTGGTTTCTGATTTGATCCCGGAATGTCCCGCTTCCCCTTAGGACGTTCCTATTTTCATCAGAGAAATGTTGTAGGGTATGCATTAGTCATAAAAGTACACTTGCCATGTGAACCAGGCCATGTTTAGAATGCACTTACCTAGTATTCTGACACAGTGTCATGCTAGCACACCATTGGTACACCCTCAAATGTTGATGGATGGTGTGCTAATGGGCAAGTCATACAGTAACTATCATTACTGGGCATGTATGAAACCACTTTCGTAGGTATAAACCAGGGTGTGTTCCATTTCTGACTGGTTGTTAAAGCCAAGGCACTGTAGACCTGTTGGTGAAAATACAGACACAGGGCATGATTCAACTAACTTGTCCTGCTAGCAGAAATCCTGGTGACTGGGAGTGGCCGCCGAGCCCATATAACACTGGTCCTGAAAGACCTACATTGGCTCCCAATACGTTTCCAAGCACAATTCAAAGTGTTGGTGCTGACCTTTAAAGCCCTAAACGGCCTCGGTCCAGTATACCTGAAGGAGCGCCTCCACCCCCATCATTCAGTCTGAGGTCCAGTGCCGAGGGCCTTCTAGCAGTTCCCTCACTGCAAGAAGTCAAGTTACAGGGAAGCAGGCAGAGGGCTGTCTCGGTAGTGGCACCCACCCTGTGGAACACCCTCCCACCAGATGTCAAAGAGAACAACAACTACCAGACTTTTAGAAGACATCTGAAGGCAGCCCTGTTTAAGGAAGCTTTTAATGTTTGACGGATTACTGCATTTTAATATTTTGTTGGAAGCTGCCTAGAGTGGCTGGGGAAACCCAGCCAGATGGGCGGGGTATAAATTTATTATTATTATTATTATTATTATTATTATTATTATTATTATTATTATTATTTACACAGTGACTTATGATGGGATAATGGGGCTTTTGCCTCTCCTCTACACCCCCTATATGCCCCTCAAAGCTGGCTTTGAATGGGTCAGGACAAGCCCCAGAAGAGTACATGGGGTGGGGGAAGGAAATGGGAGATCACATCTGACTGGAACAGAAAGTGGTATAATCAAGAAATGGGTTTACTGCTCCATATGTTTTTTCTTTTCTGAAGCCTAGGACTTGGAACAAAAGATAGGTCCATTATGTTAATGGAATGTGGAAAGAAAGGGAAATGATGGTTGCCACTGGAATTTCATCCATAGCAACATTCAAAGCAAACTGGGCGTCTCCCCCATCCATGAGTGAGATATTTGTGGGTGTTTGAGGAGAACCCAAAGAGTTTTGATAAGACCAACAACCAGGTGGCCCTTGGCATAGGGCCTAGGTCATCCAAACCCCACCATGTGGCCACACTGTTGTTTTCCTGATGCTGGAAGAGACATCAAGAATATTTAGATCCAGAATTATATGTTCATGATATAGCTCTATGAAAAAAATAAGCAGCAATAAATGTCCCCAGAGTTAGATGGGTGCTTATTTCAGAGTTAGATGGGTGCTTATTTCCTAGTTTGACACCACTCTTTGATTTTGTCAAAATTCAAAGTGAATT
Organism: Lacerta agilis; assembly: GCF_009819535.1. Classification (NCBI taxonomy): domain Eukaryota; kingdom Metazoa; phylum Chordata; class Lepidosauria; order Squamata; family Lacertidae; genus Lacerta; species Lacerta agilis. The sequence continues at coordinate 79,362,259 of NC_046315.1, read as the reverse complement.
TGGCAGGGTAGAAATTCAAAAGAAGCCTCCACGAAATTCAAAAGAAGCCCAATGAGATTTGATAAGGCTATGCATGTTTATTTTGTGTACACCCATATATTTCAGGGGGGGGGGAGCTACACACCCCTAGTGGAAACAGGAAGAGATTCACAACCCTTTTAATGGAACTATAAATATTAGTATTTCTGTACACCAGTTGCTCACAGCTGTATATTTCCGTCTTAAACAGCCTCAAATATGGTGGATTATTTTCACAAGACTGGGGCTAAAGATGAAAGGGGGCTGGTTAAGATTGGATTTACATAAGGCTATGTATGTCGTTTTATATGTGTTGGTCTCTAAGGCATTTATTTACCTTTTGATCACTTTGCCACATATATTTGGAATAGAAGCAGAGAAGGAAGGAGCATGGAGATGATCCATTCATTTGCTGCCACCACCGCTGCCTAAGAGAAACCAATTTCCTTGAGGAATTTTAATGAGAGTGATTTGAAAATGACTTTTGGAGAAATGGTGTTTTAAGTTGCTTCAACTGTGTAGCCAGATGTCTGGCTATAAAGGTTTTATTTATACATTCATTCGGTTAAATCAGTGCTCCCAATGAATACTCTTGATGTCAAGTGGATTTGTGATATACCGTGAAAAGATTGGGACGATGACTGCAAATGAATAAATAAAATCATGCATGCATGGAGTTTCCAGGTCTATGGAAGACATATTCAGTTGTATGGCACATCCTCCTTCGGACAGTTTCTTTTAAATGAAACCCTTTTCTATGCCTTCTTATAGCCACAACTTTTCCTTTAACATTATCACAGGTGCTTGGATCAGAGTGCTATGTGGATCATTTAAGTGACATAGAAAATAATTGGTTGCGTTGACCACGTGTTCTACTTTAAAGGGGAAGAAGAAGAAAAAGAGTTTGGATTTGATATCCCGCTTTTCACTACCCGAGGGAGTCTCAAAGCGGCTAACATTCTCCTTTCCCTTCCTCCCCCACAACAAACACTCTGTGAGGTGAGTGGGGCTGAGAGACTTCAGAGAAGTGTGACTAGCCCAAGGTCACCCACCAGCTGCATGTGGAGGAGTGGAGATGCGAACCCGGTTCCCCAGATAACGAGTCTACCGCTCTTAACCACTACACCACACTGGCTCTCAGTGGGGGATAGTCCTATAGGTGATGGGATGTTCGAAGGATGCTGCCTCCTGTCCAAGTCCAATTTAAAGATAAAGACCCATAAAAAGGGAGCTCAGGAGCCTTGAAAGTTGTCCACCAACAGTTTGTCCCTGGACAGCAGACTGAGCAGTCATTTAGGCCACTTTACCGCTACAGTGAGATGTATTGTATTTCTATTTAAATTAAAGTCGGCATATTTCTAAATGTGCATCTCTACATATACATATACATACGCATGCATACATTTTATGCAAATCCTCTTTTCGGGTGCTGAATTTCCTCTTTTCTTTTTTGAAACATGTAGGTGGCCATCTTCTTAAAGGAAAAAAATATATATTCAGTGTTTGATGTTTTGCTGCAGTATTTACCACTATTCTATTTAATTTGATGCCTTTTAATAAGAGCATGACTTGGTTAGATATGACCATTCAACCAGTTCAGAACTTTGTTCCTAACAGCAGCTAGCCATAAAAGAGCATCATGGTGGTAGCTGCCCATTTGTTGCCATCATATGACAGTTGCTTAGGAGTAAAATTTGATGCTTCAGAAATTGCAGGAAGTTCATTGCCCAATATGCAAGTTAGATTTGGGAGCCTCCACTTTCTTTGTCATTACTAGTAGCCACACAGCCACTTTTCTGATGTGTGTATCGCTAAAATGAGTATCCTTGATGCTATCTACCTAACCGTTTCTTCTTCAGCTTCTGAAGGACATTCCGCAACAATTCTGTGCAACTTGTTCCATCGCTTGGAAACACAGAAAAGCACAGGGCTATTCTTCCCAATAAATGGACTGCAGTGTTCTTGAGTTCTTATTCTTATTTGGGCTTCTTTGTTTGCTTTCCGAAGTCTGTGCCCTCTTAGCAGTCTAACCAGCAGCTATATAAATGGAAAGTGCCAGTTCCAGATAATAATGGAGTGGGACAAAGAGTGTGAATGAAGTGCCATTGTTAGCCTCAGTGCACCACACTCCCTCATTCTGCTGCACTATAATTTAATTTCTTTATAGGCTACAATACAGGATGTTTTATTTTCCTGCAGTCTGAAAACTAGATGGAGCGCACCGGGTAAGATGGGATGAAAGGGATATTGCTTTTGTACATGACATTGGGATAGATGAGTTTTGGGATTCCAATCCACAATATTCAACAAATATGACTTCCTCCTCCTCCAGCACTGAGGAAAGTGACACTGGTCTATTTTTCTATCAGCATAGTTCATCCCAGTATTCTGAACCCAATACATTTTCTTAGATGGCTAATTCAATGACTAACTTCCTTGGTATAAGTTGAAGTTTGTATTTTCGGGATACCCTTTTGTGATTTGGTGGGGAAATCTCATCACAAAATTTGGAGAAGCAGTTACAGGTAGGTAGCCGTGTTGGTCTGCCATAGTCAAAACAATATAAAAAAAATAAAAAAATAAAAATCCTTCCAGTAGCACCTTAGAGACCAACTAAGTTTGTTCTTGGTATGAGCTTTCGTGTGCATGCATACTTCTTCAGTATCTGAAGGGTGGGGTACATATACAGTAATAAAATTACTACTACTATCAGTAGGTTCACATTGAAATGCAAACTGAATGGTATTTATCCCCTTCCCTAGCCCTGACAGAATGGCTTCTCCCCATGAACAGGTATTCATGGAACTTTGTTTTTGTTGTTGTTCCTTTTATCATTGCATCTACCCCTTTTAATGAAAATATTGCTCTCTGTTTCCAATAGGTTTTCTCTTCACTCTGTCTCTTGATGTAGTCACAGGTGTCGCAGCAGCCAAAACCTTTTCTGAAGTTTCACTGTCAATTGGCACTGTCATGGTCCCATTTGTTCTGAGACTCTATACTCACATCTGATGTAAGTACATCTGCACTCCCAGTTATTCCATAAGTCATTGGTTCAAGGCTGTGCAATTCAATTCCTCCCATAGAAAGCTTTATCATCAGTCCGACCAGATATGAGTCTGGGGTATTGTGCTGCCTGGTTACTTTTGTGGGTTTCCACACTACTGGACTTGACCCCTATCAGTTTTGAATCTTTGACATAATTTCAATTGGACATCTGTGTCTCCTCTTACCATGTGAGGTTTCAATAAGGGTTCTCAGACAGGTAGCCTGCATTTAAAGTTGTCTAGGTAAGACAGTATCTCTTATAGATGGAGTTCTGTAATCGAGTAGTTAATGGCACAGGACTGCGTTGTCCAGATTTGATTTCTTCAGAATCCTCTTTATCGTTTGAAATGCTCTTTTTGCCATAGCATTGGCCTGGGGAAATAATGGATCTGATGAAGTGCAGACAATAGTCCCATTATTCGGCAGATATTCCTGGCCCTGCAACAAAATTGAAGGGTGTTGACACTTCAGTTTCTTCTGGTATACCATTGCCTTGTGATTATAGAGTTGTAGTGTTGGATTGCTGATTTGTCACGTCCTCAAGCAAGCATACTTCAGTATATTTGAACAGTAAACAATCAGATCAAATTCAAGTACAGTGGTACAGTGGTACCTCAGGTTACAAACACCTCGGGTTAAAAACACCTCAGGTTACAGCTCCGCTAACCCAGAAGTAGTACCTCGGGTTAAGAACTTTACCTCAGGATGAGAACAGAAATCGTGCGGTGGCAATGGGAGGCCCCATTAGCTAAAGTGATACCTCAGGTTAAGAACGGTTTCAGGTTAAGAATGGACCTCCGGAATAAATTAAGTTTGTAACCAGAGGTACCATTGTACCTCAGTTCATGAACTTAATCCGTTCTAGAAGTCCATTCTTAAACCGAAACTGTTCTTAAAGCAAGGTGCACTTTCCCTAATGAGGCCTCCTGCCGCTGGTGCCCTTCCACCATTTGGATTCCGTTCTTAGACTGAGGTAAAGTTCTCAAACTGGGACACTATTTCTGGTTTTGTGGAGTTTGTAATCGTTCTTAAACAGGAGTGTTCTTAAACTGAGGTACCACTGCATGTCTATTTTAAAATTCAGCCTAAGTGTACTGGCACTAATGGTATCTGTTATGTATTGAAGTTCTCACCCTAGGCCACTAGGGGTGCGTGTATATAGTTCATTCTGCTGCAGTTTTCACTCAGGTCTGCACATACAAATGAGGGATTGAAAGTGACGTTCATGGATTGGGTAACTACAGGAAGTTGTTACTGTTGCTTGTAGCTGAGTTCTATATAAGCAGGCTGCTGAGCCCTTCAGCTCACTTCTGTTCCAGCCTGAGAATAAACGAGAGCTGCTTGAAAATCACTGTGTCGTCTGCTGTGTCCACCCACTACTTAACAGTATCCTAACAGAGAGACATAGTTTGCAACGATTTCCAAATTTTAAACTATACAGTGGTTTGTGCCTCCAAGGCAATTCAAGATCGACTGCTTTTGGGCCATATTTAGGGAAATTCATATACACCAGAGCTGATGAATTCAGTGTACCAATGAAGAAATCACATGAACTCTCATCTTTGGCTTGGGTTGTGTTTTTGAAACGCTGTCTTTATAGGCTGGAATTCCTTACCCACTTGCGTAGGAGTAAGCCTGACTGAATGGAATTTAATGTCCGGGCATCCTAGCTGAGTGTTGATGGGAGCTGTAGTCCAAAATACCTGGAAGGCACCAGGATGGTGCATGCCAGTGTCATTAGTTCTGCACTGCATCCTTGCTGCTGCGTTCTGGCAATGCTCAATGTACTTACTTTTGCAAAATAATGAAGTGCTACATTCCTTTGACTAGTCAGTCCTTCTTCAAGTGCTTTTAGCAAGCTGTGCCTTTAAAGCAGCTTCCCCTAAACCTAATGGAGATTGAAGCAAGGTATAGAGAAAACCAAGGGGGAAAAGGTTACGAGGAAAAGAGTGCAATTTAGTTGCTTGACATTTCTCTGCACAACCACTTCCATTTTAGAGCAGAGGGTGCTTTCTGAGCAGCAGTGCTTTCTACCAATTTGAACTTTTGGGACTACAAGCAAGTATATATTTACCTTCCCCACAAGCATTGAACATTGAGTCTATAAGTGTACCCTATTAAGGTAATTTTCAATTATCGAATCTGAATATTCGATTAAATCTTTCCATGTCAAAAACTCATTCCATATCATTTCCGTTCTGGAATATTATTTCCAGCTTCCTGACTCCCCCCCCCAAACAAACAAACAAACAAACATATTTTCAAGATTGTGTGACAAGAATTTTTCCGCACCAGGTACCACCTGACCTTCCCATGCCTTGGGGGGACAACAATTTTTTTTTTGCCCCCGGGTACCAATTTACCTTGCTACGCCCCTGCTTTTAACCGTTAGCAGTGGAGTAGAGACGGAAGGAGCATGCCCAGTCCTATACCCTATGTACAGTAAGCTTTTCTGCTGACCCTGAACCAGACGTGTGATATATTTATTTCTTCCTATGATTTCATGCCTGTATGTAGCAATTTCAGGTTACTTGACTGGAAGAAAGGAAATGCAATTGTTTTAACATTTAATCTCCCGATTCAGATACACGGCAGTGAAGTGAATTAATTGTGAGCTTGATATAATATGTCGGAAAGAAAGAATAATTCCCTTTAGATCAGAGCGATTAGCAGGCATTATTGAGATGATTGTTTTTCTTTTGGATTTTCACTTCAGCCTATGTTAATCAGAGAGAGCAAAAGAGGGCAAGCCATACTTATTTTTCTACAAGCATATGTGGTTAATAGACTCTGAAATCTGAAGGTGGTATAGTTCATCCGATTATAACATTGGTATAGTGTGACCTGGGATATACATATGAGTGTTTGGGTATTCTGGGACTCATTTTTGTGGGGGGGGGATATTCCTCCTTAAGTGGAAGAGTTTTCTGAACAGAGATGGGCAGGGTGTCTATTTGTGACCCATTTATCCTATGGTAGCCATCCCCCAACTGCCATTCAGTACAAATTCCCTCTATTAATTTTCAGTTGTGCTGCCATGGCTGAGCCAGTTGCACAACTGCCATGCAAGGGGATGTGGGTGGCACTGTGGTTCCCACGGAGCCTCTTGGGCTTGCCAATCAGAAGGTTAGCGGTTCGAATCTGCACAATGGCGTGAGCTCCCATTGCGCTGTTCCAGCTTCTGCAAACCTAGCAGTTCGAAAGCACACCAGTGCAAGTAGATAAATAGGTACCGCTGCGGCGGGAAGGTAAATGGCGATTCCGTGCTCTCTGGCTTCCCTAACGGTTTTCCATTGCGCCAGAAGCGGTTTAGTCATGCTGGCCACATGACCTGGAAAGCTGTCTGTGGACAAACGCCACCTCCCTCAGCCTCAAAGCGAGATGAGCGCTGCAACCCCATCGCCGCCTTTGACTGGACTTAACCATCAAACAAACAGCAAAGTAATATTCTTAGTTGTAATTTTATATAATACTTCCAAAGCAGATTTGGGGATGTCATGGGGCACACATTGGAGGAAGAAATCACCTTGTGCTGGTGCTAATCCTTGCACTGGCACAAAAATATAGTTGAATATTTTCTTGAAAAAAGTGGTTTCTGTTTTTAAAATTGGCCTATACATTGGTTTGAAGAAGAAGAAGAAGAGTTTGGATTTGATATCCCGCTTTTCACTACCCGAAGGAGTCTCCAAGCGGCTAACATTCTCCTTTCCCTTCCTCCCCCACAACAAACACTCTGTGAGGTGAGTGGGGCTGAGAGACTTCAGAGAAGTGTGACTAGCCCGAGGTCACCCAGCAGCTGCATGTGGAGGAGCGGAGACGCGAACCTGGTTCCCCAGATTACGAGTCTACCCCTCTTAACCACTACACCACACTGGCTCTCTTTGATTCCCCCTTTAAAAGCCATCTGAGTTAATGAGCATCACTGTACCTTGTAGCATCCAGTTCCAAATACATATGATTTTTCATCCTGAATTTGCTGTAACTCAATTTCATTGGATGAGCCTAAGCTCTAGTAGTGTGCGTGCGCAAGAGAGAATTTAGCTTTCATCCCACTTTCTTCATGGCATGCATAAATTTTAAAACTCTGTCTAAGCCTTCCTCTAAAAACCCCAAACATTTTTGCTTTTTCTCCAAGGGAAAGTGCTTCAGTCTTTATTTTGGTTACCCTCTCTGCACTTCTTTCAGCGCTAAGGTACACAGATATGGCCTCATAGATTTGTATGCTATGGGTGGCCTTACTTTCTTCTCTTTCTTAAGAATCCCTAATGTGAACATACAGATATATAGTTATAGATACAGATATATAGATACAGATAGAGATATATGCTCAGATATATTGAGCTGAAGGGGGTACTGTTACATCATTTTTGTGTTAATGTCATTGAATCCTGTAGATTCTAAGGGAGATGAAAGCAGTGCCACAGATATCATTGAGAGGAAAGTGTTATAAAAATGAGATAAAGGAATTTAACCCTAGGCAAAAATAGCAAATGAAGGTTCCTGCTTTTGTTTTGTTTTTAAAAATTGTAACAGGTATGTTGAATCCCACCCCATGCCAAAACCCTCCCTCTCCCCACATGTCTGCTGGGCATGAGCTTACTGAAATATTTGCAGCATTTATCATTTGCTGCATAGGGTAGATCCATCACAGCAATAACATCAAAAGAGAAAGATTTAGAGCATGGCCACTGTAGGGATTATGCTCTATAGGTAGTTAGGCAACCAATGTGCCAGAGATCTTCAGGAAGTCAGCCAGAAGCATTTGTATGCAGAAATCTATTCCACAAGCTAAAGGAAACCAGAGGTATTTCAGTGATGGACAAGGTAACATTTTCCTTACAGTATGGCATGGTCAACCAGCCGCAAATGCAACTATTTATTGGATTAAATAATGAACGTATTTATTACTTACACACTCTTCTCAGAGATTCAGACCACAGTACTTTATGGTTTAACGCAGAAAGGAAGAGGAACAATGGACCGCATTCATTTCTTATCATTAGGGCAGCATTAATCAGCTAAAGCATCAGTAGGGTAATCAGCAGGTTAATTTGTGGGTCTGGCGGTAAAGGGCACACAGACTATTCTCCTATGTTACTATAAGAAGGAATGAAAAGGAGAGGAAACATCCTTTTTGTGAACAAAGGGTAATAACAAAGCTAGTCCTACTCAGAGTCATTGTTAATGGACCTTGTAGACCATAAATTTCAATGGGTCTACAATGAGTAGGACTAACATTTGATGCAACCCATAGAGGAACAACCATGAGATGACAGCTTCTGCCTCCTCTGACCACTGCCCCTAGCTAGCTACACTTGGCTAAAGTGGAATTGCTGCTGGCATGAAGATGGGGATATACCATATTCTGCAGCTTTTGCCACTGCTGAGGCTGTCGGCATTGATGCTCTTCTGGTACCCAGTTTCTTTCTGTCCCTGCTTGACCATGGGGGCTTTCAATGGTTCTTGAGGGTTTCGGCTTGCATCATTCCATCGCTTCCACCCTATCTAGGTTTACATTTGCCCTTGTCACTGAAGAATCATGAACACTAGTATGCCCTGCCCCTTCCACATTCCTTCCATGCTCTTAAAAACTTCATGTGCACATGAAATGTTGTTAAAGCTAGCTGGCTATTTTACTGCCTTTATTCTGATTCTCCACCCCTCTGGCCTTCATTTATTTATCAAGTTAGCCATACTCATAATGGACCCCATTGCAATCAAAGGATTTAAGTAACTGAAGTGGATTGGTTTTGATTTACAACTCAGTTGTCTTTCTTCCATTTTCTTTGTTTTCTGAGACCTCGTGGTGTTTATTGTGCGAAAACACAACAGTATTACAATTATTGCAACAGCTCCTCTATTCTGGATCTACTTCTTCTCCCCCCCCCCAAGAGCAAACAAAGAGAAATACAGAGGGAAGCTGTTATACGTAAATCTGTGCGCCATTACACAATGCTCATTAATTTAATGGAAACGGTAGCAATTTGCGTTGAAGACTCAGAGCCGTACAAATCTCGAGAGCCGTGCATGTACCCTGGAGGAAGGATATTCTTTTTAATGGCTCTCTTTGCAACTCATGCACATAAATACAGTATAGGTTCAGTTTTCTGCATGCCACTGAAAACTCATTTGTGGCGCATTTATTTACATGCACTGTGCACTACAATGCCTAAAAGATTTGAGAGGGCGAATATTCTTCATAATTATATACTGCTCGTCGCCACTTATGTGAGCATACAGTTTAGCCGGCATTACAAATTATAAAGTGCACTGAAGTGTCGAGCTACTAATTACATAGAAATGGTTGTTATCTGTGAAGGAGCATTTTTGTTTGCAATAAAGAGTGACCAGGGCACAGGGAGAGGCAGATGTTGGGGAACATTGTGGCAAGAAGGGTGAGCTGGGGCTCCGCTTCAAGGGGCCCTTGTCACTCTTGAAGCAATTTACTTTTGCCACATTATGTTTGCAAAGTAATTCGCGTACACATAAAGACCTCAGGCTTCATAGATCATGGCAGACTCCGCTCCAAAGCAGGCCAGTTAAAATGTAAAGTATTTATCTAAGCCTCCTTTAAAGCAATTCAGGTTGGTAGTCATTACTACATTTTTCTTAAAAAAATAAATTTTTATTAACATTTTTCTAGTTTTACAAAAGAATGTGCATTGTCTCTTTTTTCAAATTGTAGAATTATTATTATTATTTGCATTTGATGTGAGGCATTAAAGTTGTATACAGAATAAGGTTGAGGAGGAAGAAGAAAGGTGGAGATGAAGGAGAGGGGGTTGGGGTGGTAATATTCAGTTTATTTGTGGGGTTTTATGTCATTGTCACCTGGGTAGGTTCTCTTTCTATTTGATTATTAAATTTTCCCTTGGTAGTGAGAGAAGTTGGGGGGGGGGGTTGGTTGTCTTCAGTTGGCTGTAGCAAGATTTGTTAGTGTGTGGGGGGGATCGATGGGTCAAGTTAGCCATATTGATTTGTATGCTATCAGGTTCTTGTTGTCTTGTTGGGCTGTGTATGTGATAAAGGGGAGCTATACCCGGGTGAAGGCTTCCTCTTTTATTTGTCCTGGTGTCAGTCTGAATCTATTGGTTAGCTTTTCTAGTAAGGCCGTTTCCATACAATTTGGTACCAGTTGTCCATGTTGACTCCTGACAAGTCTCTCCAGTGTCTGGCTATGATGCTTCTGGCTGCTGAGAATAGGTGGATTATAAGTTCTTTATAATGTGAGTGGGAATTATTATCGTGGAAAACGTTTAGTAGGGCCAGTTCCGGGGTGATTTCTAATACCCATATTTTAACTATGAGCTGTGTGAAGGTGTAAGCATTTGTCTGTTGTGGATCTTCCCATGGTCACCTTCACTGGATGGCCCCAGGTTCTAGCATCATGAGAAAGGAAGAAAAGCTCCTCTCTGTCCATTTCCTAAACACCACACATAATTTTATCAACTTCTTACATGTCCCCTGCTTAAAGGTAAAGGTAAAGGGACCCCTGACCATTAGGTCCAGTCGTAGACGACTCTGGGTTGCAGCGCTCATCTTGCTTTACTGGCCGAGGGAGCCGGCGTACATGTGGCCAGCATGACTAAGCTGCTTCTGGCGAACCAGAGCAGTGCACGGAAATGCCATTTACCTTCCCGCCAGAGTGGTACCCATTTATCTACTTGCACTTGACGTGCTTTTGAACTGCTAGGTAGGCAGGAGCTGTGACCGAACAACAGGAGCTCACCCCATCACGGGGATTTGAACCACTGACCTTCTGATCAGCAAGCCCTAGGCTCTGTGGTTTAGACCACAGCGCCACCCGCATCTGCTTACACACCTTTTTTTCCTAAACAAAAAAAGCCCTAAATGCAGCAACCTTTCCTCATATGGGATTTGCTCCAGCAGCCTCAGGATCATTTCAGTTGCCCTTTTCTGAACTGGCTGCAGCTCTGCCATATCCCTTTTGGATATGAACCCAATATTCCAACAGTGGTTGTGCTATAGATTTGCATAACAGCATTATGATATTGGCAGTTGTATGTTCAATCCCTTCCCTAATGATACCTAACATGGAATTCACCATTTGCACAGCTGTCACTCTTTGGATCAACATTTTCATTGAGATATTCACCACAACTCCCAAGATCTATTTCTTGGTCAGCCACCAGCAGCTCAGATCCCTTAAATGTATGCAGAAAAAGGTGGTTTGTTTGCTTGTTTGTTTTGCCCAGTGTCCATCACTTTACACTTGCTAACATTAAACTTGCCGTTTTTATGTCCATTCATCCAGTTTGGAGACATGCTTTTGTTCTCCCTGCCCCCCCTGACTGATAAACCTACTGAGGAGTCTTTGGTACTGGACTTTATCAAGAGGTTTTTGAAAGTCTAAGTACACAATGTCTACTGGATTACTCCTACCCATGTGTTTATAGTCAGTTTAAAGGTTAAACAGGACTTCTGCAAGCCCAACTGGTTTTTCTTCAGCAAGACTTGCTATATGCTTGGTAATTCTAACTTTAATAAAGCTTTCCACCAATTTCCCCAGAACAGACTAAACAACATTCGGAGCTACTTTCTAAGGGACAAGTTGCATGCTTTTGTTTAGATCTTCAATTTCACATTTGATGATGATGATGTCTCTTCAAGATTTGTAGCTTGTTGGACTCTCTGTCATCTTTGACCCAGTGTATGACACCACTGACAATACACCCTTCCCCATTCTTCCTGTAGAGTTTGTATCTGGAGACGTAAGCATGTCCCACTGGTCCTCTCCATCCCACCAGGATTCCATTAGTCTTACTATATGTTCCATTACTTCTAATGTTTTCATATAAACACATGTTTCTATTGTTATTTATTACATTTGTATACCATTCTTAACCCGCAAATCTCAGGGTGGTTCACAACATAAAAATACAAGATAAAAAAGACACAAAATATGTAATAGAAACAAGAACAAAACAAACCCATTCCCCCCCCCCCCTTCTCCCAAACACACTTTAAAAAAGGGTATTGGCCCAAGGCCTGGTTGAAGAGGAACATTTTTGCCTGGAGCCTAAAGGTGTGTAATGAACATACCTGCCGTACCTCCCTGGGGAGAACATTCCACAAATGGGGAGCCACTGCAGAAAAGTCTGTCTCCATATGTCTCTGGCATTATTAAACATTTTCATTCTTGTGCCTTAGGGGTGATTTCTTCTGTAAGTGGACAGCCCTCCGCTCCTGGAGGACCTGGCAAGAGTACAGCATGATGGAAATTCCAGGTTCAAACCTTCTCCTAAGCTTACCTGAGAAATATTTCTCTTTGCCAGAAGTGTTGCTTTCAGCCCAGCCATCAAAACAGGAGGCTATTCGGTGTCACCTAGTTGGTAAGTACTGGAGTGTAATATAAGATACTAAACAAAGCTTCTGCCAGCCATGGCGTGCCTGCATTGTAGTCCTGATTCTCCACTTTCAGCGTGAAAATCATTAATTTCCGCCTCCCCCTGCCCATGAATCCCCTTTAATGCACCAAACGCACACTGAAATCCACTTCTTTGTGTTAGCTCTGACCCAAAAACTCTGCCCACTTTTCTTGCTCCCGAGAAAAAGAAGTGGTGCTGACACGGTAGCAAGTTTCTCATACAGATAAGCGAATAACACCCCAGCACTTTATCTGCATTAATTGGATACAGAAAGTTCGCACATTTGAAGTGTAAAGAAAGTTAAGCAGGTCGATGCTACATCACACTTGCAGAATGAACCCAGCTTTCACTCCAGTAGTCAGCTGAAGATATATCACAAAGTGTTCCTATTATTATTATTATTATTATTATTATTATTATTATTATATTATTATTATTATTATTATTATTATTATTATTATTATTATTATTTACTACTACTATTTTATAATGTTTATTTGTCAAATAATACGAAGTGTCTCTAGGCAACTTACACAAAACAATTTAAAGCACCCATTGCATTTAACGATAGAACAAAAATATAATAACACGGAAACAGCAAGATACATGGTAATCCTATTCTCTCAAATGCCTGAGGGAAGAAGTTTGCCTTAACCTGAAGCCAAAAGCAGGGTCCAGCTGGAAAGAAACAAACACTCTGGCTCTGCCATTTCCCCAGCTCCTGCGCTCTTCCCTGCTGGTGAGTGTCCTTTGCGATCACATCAGCCTCACAGTTGACACCCCCTCCTGGAGTTTCTGGCCTTCCCTGTCAGTATGATTTTAAAAGATTTGCTACAGTCACAAGTGATGGTAATTTCCATTAATAAGGAAAACAGCCGCTATTCTCAGTTCTGAGGGATATACAGTGTCTGTCCGACAGAACAAGCCCTTCATTCAAATCCCATGGGCATGGGTGTAGAGGAAAGGGATCTGCTCTACACATATAGGGATGGATTCAACTAACCCCGATATACTTGCACACTGGCATAGCACGACTGGGACTGTGGAGGCAGCAGCCCAGGGTGCATGATTCCAGCACAACCAGGCATCCAACAGCAGGTGCCTTGCAGGGAGGCAGCTCAGGGCAAGCCTTTGGGGGCTAGGACAGTGCCTCCTCGTAGAGAGAGAGAAAAGCACAGCTCCACATCGGTCGTCCTGGCTTCCCCTGCACCAAGACCACAGTGAGCCACCTGCCTGCCTGGCGCCCACACAGTGGGACACCCAACCGGCTGATGCAAAGCCGTGCTCCTCTCTCTCTCTCTAGGAAGGAGGCACCATCCCAGACCCAAAGGCCCAAACCTGGTGTGGCTTGCCTGCCCTCAGGGCACCTTTTGTGGGGACTCCTGGTTGTGCCCTCTCAGAATTCAGTGGTGTCAGTGTTGGAGGGCTCCGTTCACGCTCCGTGTTCTGCCCGGAATATGCGCACATGTGCCCTGGGTACCAAAAAACCACCCTATGACACTGCACTAGCAGAAGTCAGCTTCGCCCAGCTCCCCTCCCCCCATGCATTCGGACGTTTACCAAATCTGCCATCAGAAAAACCCTCAGAGCAGTGCAGTGGCGGGAGAATGGGAATGTCATTCCACCAGGTTTGCCACCTTTGCACTTTCAAGAACAATATGCCAATAGAATGACCACCATCCTTTCAAATTTTCACTTCTTCAAATTTTGCAGTGTAGTTCTGCAGCCAAATAACGTCTACAGAAATGCATGTACATTAGGGTAAAGGATGCATAAAAACGCATCTATAGATACAAAAATGCACTGTATAGAGAAAACTGTTTTACCAAAACAGGGGGAGGGCATCTCCTAAAAATGTGCACATTAGTATAAATTTGCACTAGAAGTCTTGTTGAATTTTCATGAAGACTTTCAAAAGATTTCAAAGCAACGTGGGAACATGGAGGACTGAATTTAGGATTGGCGAAACGAGAAACCGAATTTGAAAGCTTTGGCCCTCCCTAGCTGTCACGGTCCAGTCTACGGGTGAACGAAGTCCCAGCAAAGGATGTCAGGATGGGGGCAAGATGGCGAGGTGGGAGCAGGAATGCGAGTCCAGAAACCAGGGGTCCGAGGGTCAGGAAGCAGAAAATCACGAAGTCAAAGGTCTGGGGGTCGAGAAGCAAGGAGTTACGAAGGCGAGGGTCGAGAAGCAAGGAGTCCAGAAGCCGAGGTCCGGGGATCAGGAATCAGGAGGCCCGACGCAGCAAGGCAGGAAGCGTGTTGCTGTGGCAAAGAGCCGAAGGGAAATGCTGACCTTATATCCCTTCCCGGCTCTTGCCACCAGGTGCAGTGAGTTACCAAGCGGCCTCACCTGTGCAGCCGCACCTTTCCTCTCCAGAACAAACTTAGGAAGGCCCCAGTCCTGCAAAGCCCTGCTGGTCACGGGGCCTGGCTCCTGCAAGCACTCCTGACACTAGCTGCCTGCGTCTGTCTGGTTGTGTTTTGGAATAAGACTCTTTGGGAATTGCTATTTTCTAGGCAGTTGGGAAAGCACATCTGAAGGAGGCCTAGCTGGGCATGTTCATTCTTTTACCTCCTTGGAATTAAAGGGTATCCTCGCTGCTGGTGTTGCTGTGAGGCGTTTGAAGATAGTCTTGTGCTTCTGACATACCCCAGAAGCACCCCAGGCAGGATTCTAGGGCTTGCTAGATCTAATCAAGGTGGATTGGCTCCTCTTGAATCACTGTGCAGCAGCTTGAAACTGGTTGCTGTCTACAAATTGAGCTGTGAACTGCTTGAGGCCAACTGATAACTTCTTGATGCAACTAGAACGGAAGATAGTAGGTCTGCAGAACACATCAAAGCTGCTTGGAGGTACTCAGCCACTAATACCTGTAAGGCATACTGGAAGAAAGCTGTGAAAGACGAGACCTTTATTTCACAGAAAATTGGATTGAAAAAGTAGAAACCTCCAAATTTATTTATTTGAGATGAAAGGAACAGGCTTTGCGTAGATATTGGCGATGACGAACTACATAGAAATCTTTAAAACATGTGCAGAGCTTTCCTATCAAAAGGGTTTCAGTTACATCACCAATCTAAGCTCTCCTCTTCAAAAATTTGAAAAGGATATTAGCTTTTCTATTTGTCCTGGTCTTATCTGCCTATAAACATAAGAATCCCCATTGACAGAATATTCAGGAGGGAAGATTAATATCTAATCTGCAAAGAGTGTCCCTGTTATTTGGGGGCTATTATGTATAACCCTGACCACCGAAAAATAGCTCTGCTTCCATTTATTAATGGTGCATTAAACCCATTTCCAGATGTGAAATTCCACACTAAAATGAATCAGTCAGCGTGAGCCCATGGTATTAGACCTGAAAATACAGACAAATGTAATAAATGAAGGAAAGCTAAGTCCTCTGACCGGTGATCACAATTAGGATTGCACATTATTATCCTAGATTTCCCTATATACTATATTCCAAATTTCTAGTTAGGCTACATATAAAGATGACATTTTTTTTCTCCTCAGGGCCAGTTCATGTTCACAGACATCATGAGGCTTCATGAAAGATTCAGTTGTATTAGAGCTAGAGTTTAGCTCCAAAAATGCAGGGAAATCACAGTCCTTAAGGGTGGCACCCAAAGCAGACACAATATTTAGGCAGGATGCTATGGTATACTATCCTTGCTTAGTTCCACCTTCATCACTGCCATGGAGCTGAATGGGTGGAACTAAGTCCTAGATTTATCTGTCCCTTAGAACAGACGCATGGCATCTCTGCAACTGAAGCTCTTGTGGACCATTTTCCTAACTGTAAGCCGCAGAACCTGCTTCTCTCTGATTCTCATGGTCAAATGTGATCCAGCCATCTTACCTTTAACAAAGGGTGGCCCTGAAATATTGTTAAATTGCTTCTCTACTACAGCTATCTATGAGCAGTGTTATGATCTCCACAGCCATGGTGTGTGGTCAGTGGACTAGGGGCAATAGGGTAGTCCCCTAAATGTTCCCAGTAATTTAGAGTATTAAAGTGTTAAATCCTGGCGCCTCCTTCCTAAAGCCTGGGAAGCTTATGCCAGGGTTTGGGAAGGAGGCCTCCAGGCCTCCAAAAAGAGTCCTCTTACCACCTTCCAAAAGCACTCTTGGCTTTCGGAAGGAGGCAGCAGTGCTCCAGCATCTTGTCAGAGGCCTGGTGCCTCCTTCCCAAAGCCCAGGAAGCTTCTGCCCACCTTGGGGAGGGAGGTGCCATGCTCACAGGTGCAACTTAGGCCCCTTCCAATCGTCCTTGCAAGCTGGTGCCTCTGCCCTAACTGTTCCCCTATGGAAAATGTCACCCCACACCACTGCTCCCCAATCGTGAGAAGACAGGTGGGTGCTGGTGCAGAACGTTGCACCGTGGAATGTTCCCATTCAGGGTTGTAGACAACCGGCCAGATTATTAGGCTTAATTCATCTTCCCACCCAGTTTTACATCCCCCCCAACCCCAGCTGTAAGCATTCTGTGGCCATTATTCAGTCCTCACTGGGCTGGTTTGGTTTCCCTTTTGCTTTGGTTTTGCCTGTGGGAGATTCTTTGTTCTTCTGCAAACCTTGGGGTTACCTCAAGCCTGCAGCTTCTTCCCTCTCATGCAGGGATTGTACCACATAAACAATGACAATTGTAGCTTCAGCATCAGAAATACAAGGGATGGTTTCTAAATCAAGTTGCAGTCTAATTATTATTATTATTATTATTATTATTATTATTATTATTATTATTATTAAAAAAAACCCACACCAAAATATGACTATAAATGCAAAGGGAGCAAGACAGAACTGGGAAGTCAAGTGGCTTCCCACTTGATCTTTTGTACTTTAGTATACATATTCAAGCCTATATAATATATGTACTTTGAATGGGAAGCACTACTCTATATGACTCACAAATACCATGAAAGCCATAAGCAAGAAAGCAAACCATCGTAATGAAAACGACATTCATAACAGCAAATAAATGACACATCAGGGCAGCATCACAAAGCATGCATTGTTAGGTGTGAAGTATGCACACATTTGTAAATAGCTATGTTTTCCATTCAAAACAGCAATGTTTTCCATTCAGACACAATGTAATGTGACACATCTGATTATTTCTTCAGAGCCAAGCAGTTTCATTTTATTGATGCAGAGAGAAAAAGTAACAATGGTTATTGTAAGAGCTTATACTTCTAAAACCACCTCCTATTCTCAGTTTTAACCTCACTCTGTGTATTCCCTGGCACGTCAGTGTGCAGCCTTCCTCCTACACTACCTCCCTGATGAAACATTGTGTGCCCATTTTCTGCAGTAGCTAGGTATGCAAAAGTTAGAGTACAACTTAAAATTGGAAATACCATGGTTTGCACAAGTGATATTCTGCTCATGCAATGGGGCTTCCTCGCCTCTGTCCTTTCCCTGTGCACCCCTAAATTCTGCTCCAGAAATTCTCCCCATCCTCTGGAGCAGATTTTGACGGTATATGGGGAGCTGCAGGAGGTGGAGAGGAAGGGGCAATTCCACTGCACAAATAGCCTGTTGTGTGAGTGAAACAGTGGAGATGGATAAGAAATACCTTCCAACATTTCTTTGATTAAAAAATGGGCATCCTATTCAATAATAATAATAATAATAATAATAATAATAATAATAATAATAATAATAATAATAATAATAAATACCCCACCCATCTGACTGCGTTACCGCAGCCCCTCTGGGTAGCTTCCAACATATATAAAAACATAATAAAACATTAAACATTGAAAAACCTCCCTCTGCAAGGCTGCCTTCAGGTGTCTTCCAAAGGTTGTATAGTTTGCTTATCTCCTTGACTCTGGGGTTGCATAACCCCAGACCTTTCAACATCTCTCTGATGAAAATAGGGACATCCTAAGGAAAAGTGGGACATTCCAGCTTCAAATCAGAAACTGGGATGGTTTCTGTAAATCCAGGACTGTCCCTGAAAAATAGGGACACTTGGAGGGTCTGGAAGACCCTAAGATAGACATGTTAAAAAGAACACCACCCCCGTATTCTAATTGTCTGTTCTGGTATAAACAGAGACTCTACAAGCCTTGCTGTTGTATCACCCTCAGCTAGCGTTCAGCAGAGCAGCTTTTTGTCTTCTAGGCACACAAATACTGGTCTAACCTTTCCCATTTCAAAGGCCGAAACTCTCAGCATTAGGGCTATGTGAGTTTGCTGCCCAAATGTGACATACCTGATGGTTTCCTGCAGAGACAAACAAGGTGCCCTTTTTGATGCAGAGAGAGAAATTAACACTGAGGAGCAGTTACTGCAACCATTCATTCATTCGTACATCTGACCATCTCTAGCTGTTAGGTAGTTCACACTCCGTACACACATGGAGCACATCAACACACAATTCTACAGAAGCTGCAACCGGAGAAAGATTGGACCCCCCCCCCACACTTTTATGTATTTGAAAGGAAAATCTGAACTATTTATACAAGTGTGTTCCCTTCCCTATTGACTTGGGGGTGCATGTGTATTTTGGATATTATCCGGATACGTAGAAAAGCCCAAGTGAGAAGCCACCCTCATACAGGAAGTCATATAAGAAATATTAGGAACAGAGGTTCTATGAAATACGACCAGTAAGTTAATGTTACAGTGAGAAGAAAAATGCAGACATACTGCTACTCTGGTTTGTGGGATACTGTCAAAGTCGGTACAGGCTACCTTTGGCTAATTTGTGCCACGATCTTGAAGTTTACATGGTGAACAACATAACTGCATCACACAGACATGCACATTGTTACTATAGGCTAAGAGGCGAGAGTATTTTTCTGTCTTCCCAATAGTAATAATGGGTATCAATGGATTTATAAGCCAGAGCTTAATAGCTTTGTGCTAGAGGGACCCAGGAAAAAAAACCCTTTCTGTGAGAGAAGGTTGTACTCACCAGGCTGACTAATCCATCACCATTAGCGTGCTTTATTGATGGTCGACAAACTTCCTTGCTCTTTTTCCTTAAGATTACACAACTGTAATAGGTTGTGTAAGTAATCCCTTAGGGCCAGTGTCAGAAATCATGCCGTGTACCGGTATATCCAAGTGTCTCTCAGAATTTTGCAAAAAATCAGGAAAGCTCTCTTTGCCAATGAAATGCCTTATTTATTTATTAAACTTCATCTCTGTGAGATAAAAACTTTCCAGCTCTGTTACTAACCCATATCGCAAGCTCAGTATAGTTAAAGCTGTGGTTTTCCCAGTAGTAATGTATGGAAGTGAGAGCTGGACCATAAAGAAGGCTGATCACGGAAGAATTGATGCTTGTGAATTATGGTGCTGGAGGAGACTCTTGAGAGTCCCATGGACTGCAAAAAGATTTCCATTCTGAAGGAAATCAGACCTGAGTGTTCACTGGAAGGACAGATCCTGAAGCTGAGGCTCCAATACTTTTGGCCACCTCATGAGAAGAGAAGACACCCTGGAAAAGACCCTGATGTTGGGAAAGATTGAGGGCACAAGGAGAAGGGAACAACAGAGGACGAGATGGTTGGACAGTGTTCTTGAAGCCACTAACATGAATTTGACCAAACTGCGGGAGGCAGTGGAAGACAGGAGTTCCTGGCGTGCTCTGGTCCATGGGGTCACAAAGAGTTGGACACAACTAAATGACTAAACAACAAATTGCAAGCTCTGAGTGGGGACCTTCAATTCCCCATCTCTCCCCTGACGCACCGGGTCCAAGCATCTGAAATGAGACAGAGGAATTTATTTACCTGTGAAGGAGAGATGTGGACCCATAGCTTTATTTCTTTCACATGACACTGGGATTCAGCTTCAGTCCTACTTCCATCTCACACTCACAGTAAAAATATGTCTTTCCCCAGTGCTATTTTTCTAGAAAAAGAGGTGCTGGAACTCCCCCCTTGTTCTCGTATAATGGCAATGGTACCCATCTGAGAGGTGTTGGAACTGAGTTCTGGTGAGTTCCACCAGAAAAAGAGCCCTGAGTGGACCTACTGAAATTAATAGACATGACTAAGGAAGCAATCCTATACACAAGAAAGTGGTGTAAAGCAAGCCAGTGTAAAGATCCCAAACTCTGTTCAGCAGTGGGGTTGCTGCTGGCCGAGCTGGCCTAAGCCTGGCAGAGGGAAAGCAAGCTTCTAAAATAGTGTTGGAGTTAGTTAACACCAGCCTTTTCCCCAGCTTAATTTATTCCCATGTAAATGGGTGTGGGAACCAGCTTAGTTCCCGTACTCTGGGTTTAGGAACCAGCCTAGGTTTCAATACTCTGGGAACCAGCCTAAGTTCCCATACTCCCCATGGTAGGGTCCTACCATGCCCCTTTTTCAATATGTAGGGTTTAGGATCCACTAAGCTCAGCTCAGCTGGCTGGGTCCCAGCACAGCCATGATGCTAGTGTATCTCTGGCTGAGCCAAGGAGGAGGGAGAGCTGGAGATCCACTGGATCCAAACCTGCTCATCTCAACAGTAAATATATGTCCTTACCAGAACAGGATAAATAACTTGAGACAGAAAGGGGGGAAAGGAAACTAGCAGTACAAAGGTCAGAGGCACTCTGCACATGCCCATGTCCTATGAAACACAAACAAATTGTGAAGTGAACATCTAAGTACCTCCTGGAACATTTGAGTTATAGACAGCACATATGCAGGATATCTGAGGTGTGCATGTGCAAGAGCCATTTGTCCAGATCATCATAAGGGAATGGGATGGAGAGACAAACAACTGTTTCAGAAGGAACTGCGCAGGATGCTCAGAGTGCCTGTGGTTCTTTTGGACCTGAACCACCACCCATGGCCTATGAGCAGCAGAGCATGGGATCCCGGGCTGTCAGGTTACCATTGCTACATTTGATCTCTGAAAATGTAAGAAATATCTCTTTTGCTTCTTCTTTACATGCTTCCATGAAGCTGTGCGCACGTCTCTTTCAAATAAGACTCTTGTTAAACCAGAACCTCATTTGTTCTGATTGCACTATAAATCCAGCAGGTTACCAAGAGCTTCACAGACTAGGTGAAAAGTGACAGGGAACTTTTGCAGGAGCTTCTGGATCAGATTGCTGATACCTAATTAAAAATCCTCCCAGAATTAAACTCCTACACCTGGCTGTCAGGGCTTCTATGTCTGCCCAAAGCTGAGGGGAATTAGGATATTAGTAAATGTACAAGAAATTGTTAGCACAAGTTACTCATGCTTCGTGTTCCTACTTCTTTGTAATACCTCAGGGGGGATTTTCACACCCCTCTCTTCTGCTCCAGTGCAAGTCTGTGCATCTCTCCATAGATGTGAATTGCAGTGAAGCAAACAGCATTGGAACTCCAACTGCAACTATAGCTCTCATCTTTAGCTGCTTAGTACCCCTGATTCTGTACAAAAATACATTGGACGCTGGCACATTTAAGTGAAGAACAATAAGTGATTTAATGGGTTTGGTGGATATGTGGTTCTTGGGGAGCTGATTTAGTACACGCCATGTTGGGTAAAGATAAATCCCCATATCATAGTTATGTATTGTGAACTTTTGGCTATGCATATAAGGATATATTCCTGCTTAAAACATGTTGGAGGGAAATATGAAAGACTTTGTTACAGAGGAATAGTGATGGGCCAAAGAATTCTCCTGTGTCCACCTCCCGCCAGCCATTCTCAATCAATCTATGAAAAAATAAATTGCATTCAGAAAGCTATGAACAGGAAGAATAATTCCTATGGGTGGGGGTGCAGGGTTTTTGTCAGGCTTAAAGGTAAAGGTAAAGTCCAGTCATGAATGACTCTAGGGTTGCAGCGCTCATCTTGCTTTACTGGCCAAGAGAGCTGATGTTTGTCCGCAGACAGTTTTTCCGGCTCATGTGGCCAGCATGACTAAGCTGCTTCTGGCGAAACCAGAGCAGCGCACGTAAATGCCGTTTACCTTCCCGCCAGAGTGGTACCTATTTATCTACTTGTACTTTGACGTGCTTTCAAACTGCTAGGTTGGCAGGAGCTGGGACCGAGCAACAGGAGCTCATCCCGTTGCGGGGATTCGAACCGCTGACCTTCCGATCAGCAAGCCCTAGGCTCAGTGGTTTAGACCACAGCACCACCCGCGTCCCTTTGCTATGCTTACTTTCCTTAATTTCAAGTAAGTGTCCCTTTTGTGATATGCACTCTTCAGCCTTCCCAGAAGCCCATGGTTTACTTAAAAAAACAACAACTTGAAACTGGACACCCACAGCTGTGCTTTCCTGTAAGCACAGGAAGGTGGGGAGGCTGCAAATCGTGTGCCTGACAGCTGATCATTAAAGTTTTTTTTTAAGGTGATATCAGTTTTTTTTTAAGAAATCAGTGCATTTTTTTCAGGTCAGAAAGCGCAGGCAGCTGGGGAGGCTGCAGAGTGCTGTAGAAATGTTTAATGGAAAGAAAAGCAGACACATTACCCAGACAGCCATCTCACAATGATATGGAAAGCCCCAACCCTTCAACCACCATCATTCTAAAGAAATTCTAAAGTGCCCTGAGAAAATGGCAATAAAGGCAGCAGAGAACAAAATGAAAGACTTTCGAGAAATCAGAGGACAGGTGTTGACACAATACTATACTACGGAGTGCTTGTTTGGTGGTGGAGCATTTAGTCCATCCTTCCTGATAAGCCCAGCTTCATGTCTTGTTGAATCTTGGATTAATTAATCTTGAACCTCGGGTTTTGGCAGCATGGAAAAGGATTTATTGCAAAAGAGACAACTTGCCTTTGAAAAATATTGCATTCATTTGGCAGGTCTTTCTGGAGTGTTACGTACTAGCACAGATACATGTCAGCCATGGTTTTGAAAATTGATTCTGTCTTTTATTGTGTCAGAGATCCCTTCCAATTTCACGACATCTGCAGATTTGATAGGCAGACCTTCTACTCCTTCATCCAAATCATTTAAAAAAAAAATGTTGAATAGCGCAGCGCCTAGGGCAGAGTTCTATGGCACTCCACTCGAGACCTTCCTCCAGGTTGCCAAAAGCCATCAACAAGTACTTGTTGTTTCACAGCTACAAATTCACGCAGAAGTAGCATTGTGCGGCCCACATTTTACCAACTTGTCAACAAGGACAACATGAGAAACTTTTATTACATGCTTTGCTGAAATCAAGATATACTATTGCCACTTTGTCCCCACAAGCTACCAAATCTCTTAGGACTTATCCCCAGTTACCTTTCCAGGTACTGTCCACACTTTAAAGCTATGTATCTGACCACTTTTTTTTTCCTCCAGAGCTTTCCCCATGAAAACCTGCACTTTTAAAGCTGAAACAGCAATCCACAGAAAACACCCAAATTCCATTTGTTGCGCTTCGGGTTTAAAGAGTGGGTTTTCATGGGGAAGCTCTGGAGGAAAAAAAAGTGATCAGATACATAGCTTTAAAGTGAAGACCTTTTGCCTAGAAAGAGCGGGGCAAAAGTAAAGTGTGGATAAGTCCTTAGTGTGGCTCGGGCATGACATTTTGTAGAGAGAAAACACTGAATCCTTGTAGTCAATGCATTCTTTTCCAGATGCTCAGAAACTGCCTGCTTAATAATTTGTTCAAGGTGCTTGCTAACATCTCTGTAGCTAACGTCCTCTTCCTCCTTTTTGAAGGCAGGGGCTACTTTTTCTCATCTCAAGGCTTCCAGTCTCTCACCCACTCTCCAACAATTCTCAAATATTAGAGACAGCCACTCTGAAATAATGTCCACGAGACCTTTCAGCACCCTGGGATGTAATTCATCTGACTCTGGAGACATGGGTTCATATAAAGTATCTAGGCATCCTTTTTCTTTCCTGGAAATTTAAAAACAAAGCAAATAAACGCCCAAGGCAGTGACCTATTTTCTCTGCATCCAGCTAGAAAAGCCGGTCAAAACAAGTATATCTTAAGTTTTTCCAGGAAAGTTTAAATAGTGGATACCTGTCATATCTCAACAGAGATGCTGTTCCACAAAACAGGGGCAGCCATGCTAGAAGCCTTTTTCCGGGTTGCTGTGGAGTGGGCCTCTGATATTTTTGGGACTTCAAGGAGAAACTCCTTCCTCATATATCATTGGTTCGAGGGGGGTAGGGAGCCGCTTTGCTGCCCGGGGCGGAAAATGCAGGGGCACCCCCTGGGGGCGGGGGGCTGCTCCCTAGTACACGTGTGCCCTGATGTCACGGCGTGTGTGCAGCATCCCAGGTGGGCTGCACATGTGCGGGCATGCACAGTCCACCCAAGATGGCGGGCGCGAGCGGCCGGCACCCCTCCCGACCGTGCGGCGGCGCGACAAGTTTTAAGGCCGCAGCGCGCAAACAGCAGCACAGACGCTGTGCTGCTGTTCACGCACTGCACCCTTAAAACTTGCCGCGCCCCATGCGTGCCGCGCCGCTGATCGTGGGGGCGGGGCGCTGCCCTGAGTGTCACCGCCCGGCCGTACCCGGGATGGCCCGCCCCCGCCCCGTTGCTCCGCCCCTGATTGGTTCTAATTCCCCCTGGAATGTACTGAATTGAGCAAGGGATTAGGTGGAGATTGCTGGGGAGTGAAATCAATATCAATATTGGACTTCATATTACCCTCCCCCCCTTTTATCATTAGGTTCACTAGGCCATGTTGTCACCTATTACTTCAGTGGTTGTTTTTCTGTTTTATAATTAGATGTATTGTAAGGGTTAGGAGGAAGGTTAGATGGAATGAGAAAGAAAAAGTGAATTTCAATATGCTGTTTATATGTAGGAAATTGCTAATTAGTTGCTAACAGTAAAAAAAAAAAAAGGCAAAGGAGTGGAGAGTCACCTCACATATGTCACTATTATCCACCTCAGAAAAGAGTAGTAGCATTCAAAATGACCTTGACAGAATGAAAAACTGGGCCAGAACTAACAAAATGGCATTCAACGAAGTCATATTTATTTTGCTATTTATTACTGTGTTTAAATATCTTCGGACCACCTTTCAATGCGCAGGCCCTACAAAGTAGCTTGTACACAAACACATGCATTTACTAAAAAAAATAACAAACAGTCATTAAACAGTTATAAAGTGTGCAAGAGCTTCAGGAAAGGAAAGGAAAGGAAAGGAAAGGAAAGGAAAGGAAAGGAAAGGAAAGGAAAGGAAAGGAAAGGAAAGGAAAGGAAAGGAAAGGGATACCTGGTTTGGCAACAATCCATGTAAAAGTGACCTTAGAATTGTAGTCAATATCCAGAGTCGGTAGCATGTAGCAGATGCAAAAAGGAAAAAAAAAAAAGGCTGCAGCAATTTTAGGTGGCATTATACAATTAGAACCATTACATTAATAGAATGTAATTTTGCACTACATAGAGTCACATTATTTAGCACTACATAGCTCTCATCTGGAGTACCGTGTCCTGTCCTGTGTGTTGCATTTGAAGAAGGGTATAGACACGTTTGCAAAGACTGCCTCAGAGAAGAGGGCAAAGACTTCTCTTCTGCTGCCCCAGAGGGCAGGACTAGATCTCATGGGCTTAGGCGAAAGGACGTCAGATTTTAATTAAACATGAAGAGCAACGTCTTCATGGTATATGTGCTTCAATGATGGGACCAATTGCCTAGCGGGTTGTTGGTCTCTCTCTCTCGCTAGAGGTCCTCAAGCAGAGGCTGGGAAGTTACCTCTTTGGGATACTCCAGCTCTTTATTTCTCCGCTTGCCTACCTTTGCAAGGAGCAGGTGAGGTCCGTGGTACACATCTGTTGCATGACTGCTAAGACTCCTGCTATCATGGCAGCGACACAAATGCTGCAAATGCAATGGGGGGTGAACCTGACCTCAGTCTGTGTCCGTTGCAGAAGGGTTATGAATTATGGCAGAATTGTATGCCTAGAAGGAAAGTCTTTCTTTCAGGAGTAAGACAAGCTTGGGAACCAAATTCTAAATCTTTACGTTAAAGTCCTTGTCACTTTGGCACAGAAATTTCTGCACATTCCAGGTGGATTGCCTGTCAGCTCTCTCTCTCTCTCTCTCTCTCTCTCTCTCTCTCTCTCTCTCTCTCTCTCTTTCCAGTCCTTTCACCAGGCTCCATTGTTTGGGTGTTGATGGTATCATTTAACCAATGGCTATCGGAAAATAATGATGGCCCTGTTTGGCTTTGGAAAATTTGGTCAATGAAATAAAACTATGACACTTGTTCAAACAAAGCAACTGTCAAGCCATATCACGGGCTCCCTTTAAATAAAGGCCTCCAGTGCTCCAAATTTGTTTTTCTTTAATGAACCCAAGCTTTTCCACTGTCATTACTCATTCCTTCTAAAAACAGTGAAAAATGCAATACATTACTCAACTGTGACCCAGCGTGTCTTGAGGTGCATATTTTATTGATGTAAATAAATGAGATTCTGGCTTACCCAAATAGCAATGTTTTGATTTTATAGAAATTCTGTGTACTTTAAAAGTTGCTATTAGAGAAATGATTATTTTCCCTAGAGGTTCTCAATCTCTCTCTCACTCTTGTTCTAATCTTGGAAGGAGAATGGCTGGGAGTCTGCTTAGTGTCAGCAGGTAGGGGGCATTGGATAAGGTCCTGATGAATGATATATAGAAGTAGGGAATGAGAGGGTTAAAACTGCTGCTGCTTTTAATACTTGATCTTTTTTAAAAAAAAAATTGCACAGAATGTTAGATATTTTGAAAATATACAAGTTTCATGCTTATGTGACTGGAAAATCCCAACTGAAGAAAGTGCGGAGTTGAAACTCTAGTATAACCGCATATGAAATTAAATAGAGGCCCACAGTGGGATTCTACTGTTGTTATAAACTTACTAAAAGCAAATTAAATTCTACTTTTTACAAGGCTCGGAGCCATAAAAAAAAACTTATTGCTGCCTCCTTTTGCTCCTGAGGTGAGCTGTCCTTCTCCTCTCATTCCTCCTCGGATATCAGTCTCGGAAACCAACCCCCGCTACCTCTGCCTTTAGATGGCTGTAGGTTTTATTTTATCAACAGGAATTCATTTTTAAAAGGTCACCGGCTTAATGAAATAGTTTGCAATGGGTAAGCCTATTCACCTCTTTGGGGGCAGGGAAATAGGTTATTTTAACTGGATATTTGTCAAATTAGCGAGGAATTAGCGAGGAATTATTATATCAGAGAGAGGAATAAAAGTGCTGGGGGGGGGGGAATGCAAGGGCAGTGGGTGAGTGAGGTGCATTATTGAGGGCAAAAGCTTTCGTGAGATGAGATGACCAGGAAAGGACATTCTTCTTCCATCCCCCTATCTCTTTTAGTCCCTAAATTGGAAAGGATCTAAGCAATGGGAACATCCCACTTCTGGGAAACCACAGCTATGTTTGCTCTCAAGTCCTCAGCAATGTGAGCATTCTGCTTTTACACCTTAGTTTGGCAGGCAGCCAGGCCCCTGAGCAGAGACGATGATGATGATGATGATAATAATAATAATAATAATAATAATAATAATAATAATAATAATAATAATTTATTTATACTCCGCCCATCTGGCTGGTTTTCCCCAGCCACTCTGAGCAGCTTCCAAAAAAAGACTAAAATACATTAAAACATCAGTCATTAAAAACTTCCCTAAACAGGGCTGCCTTCAGATGTCTTCTAAAAGTCAGATAGTTGTTTATTTCCTTGACATCTGATGGGAGGGCGTTCCACAGGGCGGGCGCCACTACCTAGAAGGCCCTCTGCCTGCTTCCCTGTAACCTCACTTCTCACAGCAAGGGAACTGCCAGAAGGCCCTCGGCGCTGGACCTCAGTGTCCGGTCTGAACAATGGGGGTGGAGACGCTCCTTCAGATATACTGGGCATGAAATCTTGAGATGCTCCCATCACCTTGTCACCTTGGAAAATGAGCTTGGGGATTCCAGCACCATCACCTTTATGTGCTCAGCGAGAGAGATTGTTAGGTAGCAGGATGCTTAGATATCTTGTTGATATATTTTAGGGTTGCCATACTTTAAAGAGGACACAATTTGCCGTGTTCTACTTTTAACTATGAATCGCTATGACGACTCTCATTTTACATACCCATGGAAAAGAGGACATGTCCTGGAAAAGGAGGACATATGGCAACCCCGAATATTTGTACTCTAAGCATTTGCTCAGCACCGTTCAGGATTGTGCTGCCCTTTGTTGCGGAACAAAACAGCTTCAGCAAGCCTGTTATATATTTTCCCCAGCAAAGAAAAGAGAAGTGACCCTATTATGATGGGATTCATTTGTGTTCAATTGTAAAGGATCTTCATAAATATAAAAAGTCGTCTGACAGTAGCACAATGGTTCAGAAGTCTCCAAGCATTTTTTATGGCCCAATGCAGGGGGAAAGATAACCCCATTAGTTTAAAAAATAAGTTCCATGTGGCAGCACACTTAAACAATTCTTGTATAAAGATGCTATGATTAATTATAGCAGAGACTCTATTATCTCAACTTTCATGAACTGCAAAAGTTGTACGAATCAAATGTGTGCCTCTGTCCTTTTGTTCTATGTTGGTGTTGAAAGAATGCAATTTTT
Organism: Lacerta agilis; assembly: GCF_009819535.1. NCBI lineage: Eukaryota > Metazoa > Chordata > Lepidosauria > Squamata > Lacertidae > Lacerta > Lacerta agilis. Next base: position 79,333,335 of record NC_046315.1, on the reverse strand, counting down.
AAAATCCACATTCATTAACCACTGCCATTAGGGAGAAAAAAATGTGGCTTGTAATGCATTGTGAATATTACTGTACTTTTTGTTGCTGTTGAGCACAATATTTTCATCAAGTTTTAAATGAAATCACTGGGCAATTACCAATGTGAAGACTAAATGCAGGGAGTTCTAAAGTGACCCAGAGTTCAGCTTCATTCTATGGTAGCTTATTTTATACATGAGCTCTTTGGGAGTGGCTCACTAGGCAACATGGATGCTCTGGGAGCCATGGGAGGGTGCATACACCATCCAAAATGCTAGCTCCTCTCTGTCATAGTATATTCACCACAGCTGCTGGAAAACAGCCAGGACTCTCAGGACTAGGTGCACTGGATCTCTTCAGCCATATTCAGAACTTGCATGAATTGCACTTCTGATTTTAAAATGTTGAGGTGGAAGATAATCAGTGGAGCTTCTTATGAGGGAAGGGTTGAGGTGGTAGACTGGTGACTGGGAGCGGCTGCCGAGACCATATAACACCGGTCCTGAAAGACCTACATTGGCTCCCAATATGTTTCAGAGCACAATTCAAAGTGTTGGTGTTGACCTTTAAAGCCCTAAACGGCCTCGGCCCAGTATACCTGAGGGAGCATTTCCACCCCCATCGTTCAGCCCAGACACTGAGGTCCAGCTCCGAGGGCCTTCTGGCGGTTCTAGGGAACCAGGCAGAGGGCCTTCTAGGATGTGGGCTGGAGGGGGGGCGGGGACCTGCTGTAGAATTAGAGTGGCAAATCCCCCCATTGATTTTTTTTAATGATTCTGGAATGCACCAGTGGCCTTCAAAGGAGATTTGATCATTTCAATGCATAAAGTTATTTCTCGCCAATATTTTTATCTAGCTTTTACTTTGCTCTTGGTTGCTATACGACCTGCATACCTGCAGCACAAAGCTCCCTGGGGATGTAGAGAGCACAGCGCACTCTCTATGTGGAGCAGAGTCTGCCTCATTCTCTCTATATAAGGGAACGTTCCACATGTACAACTTTACCTCACATTTTGAGAATTCGAGCACATTAAAGGAATGGAGCAGTCCCTGATCACACCAAGTTCCATGTGTGCACGTTTCTTCCTGTGTAATTTCCAGTCCTGCAGCTCATCCACACAGATACCAGTGTTGCAGCAAGAACCAAGTGTCAGAGTTTGCTGCATTTCTGTAATCCCACACTGCCTTGTTGCATCAATTGACCGTACAAATTACCAGCCAAGCCTTTTCCTTCCACCAACTGCCTGCAACCCGGAACATCTCACTCAATTTCCACAAAGTTCTCACACTGAGGCTGAATGTCCACCTTCTGCTATAAACTTTATAGCTCTACAAACTTGTTGAAAGAATGTCATATCACCTGCAGTTTATGCTTCACCAGCTGTTACAAATTAGCCATGATTTCACATTTTCCTTAACAAAAAATAATAATAATCACAGAAGGCTCTTGTCTTACTTTGATACCATAGTAACTAATTACTGTTTTATTCACTCCGCTCCATATATATATATATATATATATATATATATATATATATATATCCTGGAAAAGGAACACATTTTTTATCCTAACATAAAAGCTGAAGTTTTCAAAGTGTCATAACCATAACTGGCAATTTCCACCAAAATATTGTTTTTAAGTATGTAATCTGGCAAAGAATTTACTTCTAAAAGCATCTATATGGAAGCTGTTTCCCTTCCATAACAAGGTTCCCAAAGGACGTTAATAGATACATAACTTGTAGCTTCAGTAATTTTATTTAAAACATCTGTTTTTAACCAACTGCAAAAAGCTAAATATTCACAAACTCTCTGCAACTACCAACAAAACCAACAGCTTCATTTGAACTGAAATTTATTGCCCAGGATCCCCACAAATATGTCTTCTGAACCGTACCAGAATATGTTCTTCATTTGAAATTGTACATTAAATACAGGCTCCTCTCTGAGAACATCAACAATAAGACTCATAATGCTTCCATGAGATGTTTATTGCAAAACAGAGGACTACAGGAGACCTGTGGTACAGAGGTTGCATGTATTTTAATTTGGAACCACATAGCCCCAACCTCTCATTTTCCAGATGTCTTATGCCCATGTAAGGACAGGATCAGAGTGAAGCAACAAGGTACTGTTGAAGCCAGTGGACAGAAACTTTGAGGTCTAGAGGCCATAAAGGGGCTCACTGAGAAAGTATTTTCATATTGGGCAGGATATAAAGAATACAATGGGAGTCTTATTTGACCATTCCTGCCAGTAAAATTATCTGTGGTGCATAAAGGACACTTGGGGGAGGAGGAAATATAAAGATGGGAGGAAATATAAAAATGAGAGCGCAACCCAGAGGATGATGTGCTCAGTTTACATAATAATAATTTAATAATAATAACTTATTATTTATACCCTGCCCATATGGCTGGGCCTCCCCGGCCACTCTGGGCGCTCCCAACAGAACATTAAAAACACAATAATATATCAAACCCACATCCTCTTTTTCTCATGTATGAGATTATAAGGCCGTATGAAAGCTGGAGACATCTATGAGTGGACGGAATGTAAACCTTTTGTTTTTAAGGAACCACCATGCGCTGCAATGAGCTGTTAGGGCTTGCAACACAACTACAGTTTTTTTTGGGGGGGTGTAGAATTCAACTATTGCTTGCTTCACACTCAAAGAATTACCTGCAAGTTTGTGAAGAGTTGTGACAAATCCTTGAAATATTGGCTGTGAGTCCAGGGGGACCTGCTTCCTGCCTTCCACCTGGCCTGGAGGGCAGGGCTCATGACTGACTCCAGCTATATAAAACTGAGGTGGCTGAACAGACCGTTGGGTTTGGGTATCGGTTATGGGGTTTTTGTTGGGCGGTTCTGTTTTTATTGCCATAGCTGTTTAAAATATTTAAATTGTTGTTGTTGTTGTTGGTACGGCTTTTAACTTGTGTGTTTTTAAATTTGGGTTTTTTGTTATTTTTAAATTTAGGGGTGTAGGATGTGTCTGGGAGGAGAGGAGCAGGGAAGCACAGGCTTTTTCTGTGGTTCTTCCCCATTTGTAGAATGCTCTCCCCAGAGAGGCTCACCTGATGCCTACATTACATATATTTAGGCACCAGGTGAAAACATTTCTCTTTAGCTAGGTCTTTGGCTGATTAACATTATGTGGCCTTTTAAATGTCTTGGGGGGGGGCTGTTGGTTTCTTTTTGTTTTTGTCAGTGCTATTTTTCTAGAAAAAGAGGTTCTGGAACAACCATGAACTTGTTCTCTTATAATGGCAATGGCGCCCACTTGAGAGGTGCCAGAAGAAGAGAAGAGAAGAGTTTGGATTTGATATCCCGCTTTTCACTACCCGAAGGAGTCTCAAAGCGGCTAACATTCTCCTTTCCCTTCCTCCCCCACAACAAACACTCTGTGAGGTGAGTGGGGCTGAGAGACTTCAAAGAAGTGTGACTAGCCCAAGGTCACCCAGCAGCTGCATGTGGAGGAGTGCAGACATGAACCCGGTTCCCCAGATTACGAGTCTGCCGCTCCTAACCACTACACCAAACTGGCTATCAGAACGAAGATCCGGTGAATTCTGGCTGAAAGAAAACCCTGGTTCTTGTTTTTATAATGCATTTCGTGTTCTCATTTTGTATTTATGTTGTGAACTGCCCTGATATCTTCGGATGAAAGGCAGTATACAAATTCAATTGATGATAAAGATGATGACAATAACAATAAGATGTAGATTTTTCATCGGCATTGTTAAGTGAGGCCTGCTTCAGATAGGAGTCCGAAAAGAAGTATGCACATGAAAAGAAGTCTCATTGCGATTGTAGCAGCTGTCACAACTGATAGCCGATGCAGACTTCCACGGAAAGCCCCTTTCCAGCCCTCTCTTGGTGCTGCAAATGTTTGCCCCTGGTTGGGCTGTTCATATAATATTTGCTAGCACTCAGCTTCTTCTAGGAGCATAAAATAAGGAATATTGCAGTTACTTCTTTCTCCTCATCTGATGTTACAAAAAAATAAAATAAAGTCATGCTGGAGGGTAAACCTAGCTGTCCTAAGACAGAGCTAGAAGGGGGTTCTTTGCAGTGACTGTAGCAGCTGTCAGAACTGATAGCTGCTACTGTCACCCAGAGGCTCTTCACCACATGGAGACTTTATTTCAGATCCCTGTATAGACCAAGTCTTACAGTTTTAATATCAGACTTATTTCGTAATACAGAACACAGCATTTGTGGTTGGCAGAAATATTTTCTCTCTTATATTTATGTCTAAGCAGGCCAAGAAGTGAAATGTGAGATAATAAAAGGCAGGAAAAGCTGAGCTAGAAGAGAGCTTTGATTTAAGTCAGGAATCAAAAGTAATCACTTCAATGGTCTATACTTCAGCTGAGAATTTTGGTTCATAAAACATTTTTGTGCTGCTTTTGTCTGAGGAATCTTTGAGATTATATCATAATATATAAAGTCCTAAAGATGTAACCTGGCTCTTCAATAAACACAATAAGAAGAGAGGACCTGCCCTTTACAGAGAATCTGTATTTGACCAATATAAACCAAGAGGATTATCCAACATTGAATTTAATATGATTTGGAAAGAATGGGTTGCATTCCAATAACTTAATTCAGAGTAGAGCCATTGAAATTAATTACCCTGGTTTTTGTACAGTTTTTGTTCCCTATGTTTACATTTTAATGCTCTGTTGAATCTACCTTAAGGGCAGCCCCATATGAGCACATTACAGTAGTCCAATTCTGAGGTTGCCAGTGCCTGGATCACAGTGCCTAATCTATCCCTATTTAGGAACAGAAATGGCTGGCCTACTGGCCAAAGTTGGTGATAGGCACACCTCAGCACAGAAATTGCTTGAGCTCCCATAACAATTATGGATCCAGGAAAACTCCAAGACTACATTGGTGAAGCAACTTCAGTATCCATTTTCCTGCCATATCACTGTAGGCAAGTGGGAAGGACATTTTTCTTCTTTACTTTTATTGATTGTGGTGGGAGATAATTAGCTCTGTTGGGCCCAGGGCTGACTTAGGATACCATCTGTGGTCATGCTGGGAAAATGATGAAGGGCCTTTAGACATTCCTGCTATATGCCCTTTTCCCAAGCCCATAACATCACCAGTGGGCCATATGTGATGGTGAAGCTTTCCAGAAGTGTCTAGAGGGACATTCAGAGGTGTAACAGTTGTCCTACTTGTAGGGAGAAATTCGATTCATTTTGCATTTAAAGGTGACTCTAATTTGCACTTTCTGAAACAATACGTGAACCGAAATTCAGCCTCTTCAAAATTCGTACTTATCTGAATTTTGCAATGTAGTTCTCCAGTCAGGTACCAAAATGTATGTACTGGGGAAAGTCTGCATTAAAATGCATATATTAGTGAAAATAGCACACAGAAATGCATTTTAGGGGACAATTGTTATGCAAAAATGTTTAAAGTGGCATTACCTTACGCAAGGCCATATCCACATTATATATTTAAAGCCCTATGAGACCATTTTAAGTCATGGCTTCCCCAAAAGAATCATGGGAGCTGCAGTTTAAGGCTGCTGAGAGTTGCTAGGAGACCCCTGTTCCCCTCACAGAGCTACAATTCCCAAAGTTCCCTGGAAAGCAGGACTGATTGTTAAACTATGATGAGGTCATACTGCTTTTAAATGTATAGTCAGATGTGATAATTAGATAAACTAACAACAATTTTTTTTGGGGGGGGGGGCTAATAAAACATCAGAGAACAGAGACAAACCCATATTTTAAAGGAAGGCTAAAGAATAAAAGACTGAAGAATAAAAAGGTTGAATTATCCAGGTGACAACCTCAATCTTTAGAAAAAGCGAGAACTGAGAAAAGGCATTTAGCAAAAGAAACTAAGGAAGGAAGGGGAAAGAACCCCAAGGGCAGGATAAGAAAAAAGCACATCAGCTAGAAAAAACTACAGAACAAAAAACTATACAAACTCCTCCTTGGGAAGGCGATTTTTAATTATTATTATTATCATTATTATTATTATTTATCATCATCATCATCATCATCATAATTAAACGAGCAAAATAATGGATTAGAGGCAAAGGCTGAAATTCTAGCCACACTAATTTGTTCCTCCAATTTACTACTCCTCTCCTGAATTACAAAAAGAATTGGAATGTTGAGTCAAAGTGGCAGAAGGCAGCATTTCCTTTTCAGCCCCAGTATGGCTTCCAGTTTGGCTCTGGAAATCAACTTCCCAGCATCATTATGGTGTTACAAGGGTGCAGCCACTTAAGAAGCACAAATTGTTGCAACCACAGCTTTGTTATACATTTTAAATTCCTACGTATGGAAACCCTACCCACTGTTCAAAGTCCCTGTCTGCTCTCTTTGCTCCCCTGGCAAAGTCTCCGCTCTACCAAACTCCTTGTCCTCTGTCACCAGTCAGTTCTACCTCCTTAGCTAAATCTTTATTTTCCTCCCAGTCATTTCACCTCCTACTGTTGTTGTTCTGCATTGACAGCCGAGGCAGAAGTGACCTTGCAAACAATCCATACCTCCCACTGAATATCAGACAAGCAACATAGGAGTTCTGCAGCTCGCCACAGCTGCCAAGAGCGATTTAGTCCCCCGGAATAGCATGATTCTGTATGCTGCCCCTCAAATGCACCGATCTCACCATTATTGAGTATTCTTGCTAAAACCTCTACTCGTCATTCCTTCCTTGTCATTCCTTCATTGACACCAGCTCTCTTAGAGCACCCATAGAGAGTGCACTGTTGCCAATAAACAACATGCAACAAACACCAATTCTCAGGCACACAAGATCCTGTGTTTGATCCTGTTCTTGGGCCCCGCCCCACTTAGACTATGAATCCAACCCAATGCCTTTTCCCACCAAAGTTGTGACAATTGTGAAGAGTAAGACAAAAATCCCCCAAAGTTCCAATTTTCTTCCTGGCCTCGAATGCAGCAGCAAAACCACAGCAAAGCCATCCATGTGTGCTGACCACTTACCTCTAGTCAGTCCAGCCATATGGCCTCATACTCTCCAACATTTCTCCAATGAAAATAGGGACGTCCCATTCCATAATAACAATTTTACTATTTATACCCTACACATCTTACTGGGCTTCCCCAGCCACTCTGTGCAGCTTCCAACATATAAAAAAAACATAAAACATTAAACATTTTAAAAAATCTTGCTTGCCTATACAGGGTTGCCTTCAGAGGCTCAGGGGTCGGATAACTCCATTCCCTCCAACATTTCTCCAATGAAAATAGGGGCATCCTAAGGAAATGAGTCTGACCAAACTGCGGCAGGCAGTGGAAGACAGGAGTGCCTGCCCTGGCGTGCTTTGGTCCATGGGGTCACGAAGAGTTGGACACGACTAAACGACTAAACAACAACAAGGAAAAGGGCGACATTCCGGGATCAAATCAGAAACCAGGACAGCTTCTCTAAATTAGGGAGACCCCTGGAAAATAGGGACACTTGGAGGGTCTGCAGCCTGAGTGTGTGTTGTCCAATAGCCAACTGTGTTGCCCATTTCAGGTGCAGACAGCATTTATGTTGGCTTGGTTCCACCCTGTGAAGGCCATGATTCCCCAGTTTAGACAAAAGTTTGAGTGGAGAGGAAATGGATGACATCAGCCAGCCATGTGAGCAATGGGCCCCCTCTTCCTCCGGCTCATGGAGGCTGTGCCAGGCTACAACTGCCATTGTCCCTCAATGAGCTAAGTGGCCTTTGTTGCTAAAATCTACATTATGTACACAAGAGAGAAGAGTCAAGAAACAATGGTAAATTAAACACCATGCAAAGCTTATCAGGAAAAAAAAACCCCCAAAACCCTGCTGCTCTCAGTGCACTCCCCAGAATCACTTCACCCTATGCAAGAAATAATTGAAAAACAAATTACTCTAGCTAACAGTTCTAGACCATTGTGGAGCTCTGCCCTGCTGTTTAGAACATTTATCAATACAACAGAATGTTTTGTGACATTAGCAAAATCATATAGGTGGCTGAACTCACTTGATTTTTCAAATATATGCAGTTTACCATATTCAAATGGTGAATAATGTTTTTTGGAATTTTTATTTACTATAAAATGACTGACAGACTGCCAGCCATTTCTTATTTTAAAAATCGATTAAAGGGTTTTTAAAGTAAGGCAATGCTATGCCTATAACCAAACCCACAAATATACAAAGCTAAGTGCTGCATTCTCATATAAAGGTCTTTGACAATTTAGCTATATCTCCAACTCTGTTAATCCATTGATGGATCACAGGCAGATTTCTTGCTTTTCCAAAATCTCACTACCTTCACGTAGCCAACAAATTTCAAATAAGCTTTCATTTTTACAGCAGCACGGAGCCTCTCAATTGCCCTCATAAAATCATCACAAGGTCCTCAGGCAATGCCATACTGTTCTCTTAATAACCTTGAAAGCTCTCCAAAATCTTTTAAACTGACAGGGCCTAGAACTAGACACACTGCTTTATTTTATGAAGTTCAATTTGTCCGGAAGAGAATAGTAGTGTTTTAATGTCTCGTGCGTGTGTGTGTGTGTGTGGATGGGGAAGTTCTGTAAAGAGGTTTCAATTTCTGGGTCAGAACTATGATCTGTCATGGTAGCTGAACTGTCACAAATGCTGCTCCAACTCTAGTCCTATTCCTGTAGGACTGTTGCTCATGGCAATTTCCATGTCCATACTAACCAATGTGTTCCATACCTAATTTTTCTAACAATATCTAAGTACAGAAGTGCTGTATTTTGGCATACCAACCAAGACCCTCAAAGATGGATTTGCTGAAGTTCTCCTCAAGGATACATACATTAGAGCTTGAAGCAAAATCTCTAATGACTTCTTTTACTGTAGATCAAGGGGTTAGATAATACATTGTTGATTCCATTATGAGACAATTTCCTTCTTGATACTTAGAGACCCTTGATGGGGGGGGTAATAAATCTATTACCAAGCAGGTGACAATATATCTGAATGTTGTAATACTTTTCTGACCTGCTATGATTATTAGTTCTTAACTTGTCACCTTTAATAACTAAGAATTTGTTCTACAGAAGCTGTGGTTTTGTGTTTTGTACTTTGTACAGTTGTAGTTGGTCAACTGTAATAAACATTGATTGAATTTCCACCTGGACGACACAGGAGACAAGTTTGGAATGAAAATAAAATTGGGTAGATATCATATGCAATTTGGTATAAGATTGTGAAAACCATTTTTTCAAAATGACCTACAGCCATCTAATGCTGCATGTCTCATGAACCATGACACTTCCAGCCATGGAATTTATATCAAGCTATAGATATGGAAAGGGACCCAGGTGGCGCTGTGGGTTAGACCACAGAGTCTAGGGCTTGCTGATCAGAAGGTCGGCGGTTCGAATCCCTGCCACGGGGTGAGCTCCCGTTGCTCGGTCCCAGCTCCTGCCCACCTAGCAGTTCGAAAGCACGTCAAAGTGCAAGTAGATAAATAGGGACTGCTCCAGCGGGAAGGTAACCGGTGTTTCCGTGTGCTGCTCTGGTTCGCCAGAAGCGGCTTTGTCATGCTGGCCACATGACCCGGAAGCTGTCTGCGGACAAACACCGGCTCCCTCGGCCTATAGAGCGAGATGAGCGCCGCAACCCCAGAGTCGGACACGACTGGACCTGATGGTCAGGGGTCCCTTTACCTTTACCTTTATAGATATGGAGTGGAACGTGGGTGGTGCTGTGGGTTAAACCACAGAGCCTAGAACTTGCCAATCAGAACATCGGTGGTTCGAATTCCCACGACAGGGTGAGCTCCTGTTGTTCGGTCCCTGCTCCTGCCCACCTAGCAGTTTGAAAGCATGTCAAAGTGCAAGTAGATAAATAGGTACCACTCTGGCGGGAAGGTAAATGGCGTTTCCGTGCACTGCTCTGGTTTGCCAGAAGCGGCTTAGTCATGCTGGCAACATGACCCAGAAGCTGTATGCCGGCTCCCTTGGCCAATAAAGCAAGATGAGCACCACAACCCCAGAGTTGTCCGCGACTGGACCTAATGGTCAGGGGTCCCTATACCTTTACCTTATAGATATGGGGTATTTCAATAACAGTCAACACAATATTATATAAGTATAATATTATAATAATGTAATGCAAACAGTTGTCGAAATATGTAGAAAAGAATACAGAACTGCACGTGTAGAACCCAAAATAATTGTTGGGTGGCCACAAAATGATATATCCAGACATTCAAGATATGGATGTGCTTCCTACAGTATAGCATTGAATTGCAACTGGTTCAGCACAGAATGCTGTCAATCATGGTGCTCCCATGCTAAAAAAAATAGCCAAGATTTATAGGAAATAATAAGGAACTGGATGCCAATACCACACAACAAGCTCTGGACCACCATAATTTGTACACTTACAAATATCTATGAGGTAGCAGTGAATTGCGTTTGGTCCAAGGATTGGATAAAACACAATTCAGTCCCATTTTGTTGAAGAAGTATGGGTATATACTCTGTGACATTGTTTTCAGCTGATTTTTAGCTGGATTGCAGTGGATACTATGAACAACATATTCTCAGCTGGATTTTGGGTCACATGGAAGAAATCAAACTTGAACGTATGTGTAGAACCCAGGCAGTTTAGGGTTTTATGGGTTAAAACTGGCATATTGAATTGAACATTCAGCACTGTAAGGAAGAGCGCCTGCCCTACTATTGGGCAAAGTGAGTTGGCTGCTTCAGATGGCAGGTGCTGGGGGCAGCAGTGAGGTGTTGGGCAACAGAACTGCATGTGCTACATGCACACTACATGCACTTCTGTCTTCATGTGTGGTGGAAGAAGATGTCATGCCAATACCAGTGTTGAAGTAAAATTCATCTGCTATGCCAGTTGGCTTCTGTATGTAGGGTGTGAAGACTATTTTGTTCTTTGCTTCAGGCAGCAAAATGTGTTATGCTGGCCCAGCAGAGAGACTCTGGAATAGTAGTACAATATGCTCCTTGTTGTGACACACCCCTATAATGTCTTTCCTGGAAATATCACAATTTCAAACCGAAGCACAAGTCTGTGAATAGGAGTCCAGACAGCTCATTTTTGTAAAGGCCTATTAATGTCAGCGTTCAGTGCCGACCTTTTCAGTTACCTTGAAGATAAATAAAAGTTCGGAGAAGTCTGTCTAGGTGGCCTTTTACTTGTTTGAATTGTATGCCACAATTATGTCTCCGGGACAAAAATTTTTAGGCATACTGTAATTGTTAACAGCACAGTCTTACTGTAGAGTGACTTAACTTCGGGAAAATAAACCAAAGTGCAGTTTCACCTTTCTATGAAAGAGAGATTAATGGTCTTGAAGAGGAAGACATTCTAGCATAAGACTTTCAATAAATCATCGTAAACCTCTTGTTGTTTTTCAGCCAATTGCGGCGGGTTGTTTAGCATTCCCTTGATGCTTCACCAGCTTCATTATATGAGATAAAAATACTGCAGACTGTATATAGGTTGCTTTTCTTCACAGGGTCTACCAACCCCTGCACATGGTCACAGAATAATTGCTTGATTCGGATGTAAGATAATCCATGCTTCTCCTGCAGTTTGGTGGAGAACTCCTGCAGAAAATGAATGTGGGTCCACCAAAAATATGAAAAAACCCTTAACCCTTATTGGAGATCTCTTGGATTGCACAAAAGAATGTTGCTTTCTACATTGGTCCATCTAATTCAGTACTACCTACAATGACTGGCAGTGTCTCTCCAGGATTTCAGATAAGAGTCATTCCCAGTAGGCCCTTTAAACATAGGTTAAAAGAATTCTCTGCTGTAAGAATTGCAGAAAGGGTAATTGGTGTTAGCTTGCCTTCAATAGAGACAATTTATGCTACCCGAGTTAGGAAGAGAGCAGAGAGAATTGTAGCAGATCCTTTACATCCCGGTCATCGTCTCCTTGATTTACTTCCATCTGGACGTCGCTACAGGACTTCATATACAAAATCGGCCAGGCACAAGAATAGTTTTTTTCCCTTGTGCCATTAAATTGTTAAATTCGTAGTTGTATAGCTTAAGGGGAGGTAAAATATGGGTGGGGTTTCTTTGCTTCTTTGTATTGTGAGAGGAACAGTGTCTGTATGTTTACATTGCAATGTAGCCAAAACAAATTCCAAGTATGTTGGAAAATGTACTTGGCCAATAATAAATTATTCCTATCTATCTATCTATCTATCTATCTATCTATCTATCTATCTATCTATCATCTATCATCTATCATCTATCTATGTTTTCTCTGTATTGAAACACTGGCAAATTTATTGGTAGAATTTGCTTCTTAGGTCTTTTTTCTGTAAGGCACATATACTTCTAGATGCCTGAAATGCAGTCATACCCAGCCATATGGTCTGTATGTATAGTAATTATACACAAGTGACAAATTATGTTTAGACTAGAGCTGAGCCAAAATTTCTCAGAAGACGTTTTTTCTGAGAAAATGTCTGAGATTATTCTTTTCCAACTTCCCTAGAGAAAGAAGGCCATTTTGCAGAATGTTCTCTGAAAACTCCACTCCCTGCTGTCTAATGATGCTAGGTTGGGACAATAAAGAGAATACAAAATGGTAGCTGAGCTACCAAGAAGAAAACAACAACCCAGAGCACACACACACACACAAACATTATAAAAGCTGCATTACTGGCAGGGCTAATCATGAGACTCACTCCTGAGAAACATGGAGAATTTGAAGAGGCCATTCAGTGCACAGATCTACTTTAGATCCTGTTTCTTAGGATCACCATCCCTGGTATCTCACTATTCCAATTATTATGGTACCTGCCAATCCTTCTCCTCCATATTGGTCCCTTCTGCCTCTGTACAGGAAATGCTGACAGGAACTAAAATTATATTGGGAAATAATTTTGTATGAACGTCCTTTTGTGTTATCTACAATTTCTCCTCATGCTTCCAGCTGCCGCCACCATGGCTTCCAGGGCTTGGTGCCGTATTCCTTTCCCCTCCCCCTTGTACTTGGACCCTGCATTATCTCATACCCTCCAACATTTCTCTGATAAAAATAGGGACATCCTATTTTGTTATTTATACCCTGCCCCTCTGACTGTGTTGCCCCAGTCACTCTGGGCAGCTTCCAACATATATAATAATAATAATAATAATAATAATAATAATAATAATAATAATAATAAAACTTTAAAAACTTTCCTATACAGGGCTGCCTTCAGATGTCTTCCAAAAGTTGTATAGTTACTTATCTTCTTGGCTTGGGGGGGGGGGGTCACATAACCCCATACCCTCCAACATTTCCCCGATGAAAATAGGGATGTCCTAAGGAAAAGCGGAACATTCTGGGATCAAATCAGAAACCAGGACGGCTTCTGTAAATCCAGGACTGTCCCTGGAAAATAGGGGCACTTGGAGGGTTTGTTATCCTGTAGCACTGTCAGTGCCTGCAATATGGCTGACAGGTGCAGAAGTCAAAATGGAGGTTGATAGTTTGCATAAATCACACTTGCCTTCCTGAGACAAAAAGCAGAAGAGGGAACAGAACCTTGTGAGCTGTTTACATGCATTCAGGCATACATGAGCATGGGAAACCTTACAAAATTGCATATGCAGAGCTCTGAGAATGAATGCACAAGGACTATAGAACATGCTTAAAAAGTTGGAACTGGCACATGCATTCATCATAAATTCATACTGAAACATCAAGAGCATGGATCAAAATGCTTTTATTTCTTACATTTATATACTGCCTCTCTGTCAAGGCACTAACATTCAGTACTAAAACAAATAAATGTTTTATAGGGTGGCTGCAGAGTAAAAAAAGTCATGACAGTACCCATGCACTGGTATACCTGATGTGGAATCACATGAACTCTTCTTGTTTTGGAAATAGATGTAAACCAAGAAGAGCCACATTTTATCAAAAGTGTTGGCGCAGTTTTATAGCCCTTGGCCAAAGTTTCAGCAGCTCTTGGCTATCATATGGTTTTCCACTGAAAGCCTGTGGTTTTGTGTTATTTTAATGTGAAATGAGGTAAAATCCAGTGGTTTGGGTTGTGGTAGGAGAAAGATTTTTGGATTTATTTAAATAAGTCTTAAAGCTCAGTAAATATGTGAATGAAATCCAAGGAACTGATTGGATCCTTGTGAAACAACTTGGTTCATTTTTCTACAGTTGAAGTGATGCCAGTTCCAAATTACAAAAAAACAAAGCAAAACCCCAAACCTCAGAACCCTAAAATTATGAGGTGGGCTTGGAAACCTTGAAAGTTCCTGTAAATTTAGAGCTCCTTTCATTTGATTTTTGGCTTTCGGATTATAATGTCTCATATTTTCAAGCCTCCTTCCACAAATGCGAGAGTTCAAAATTAACTTTTTCTTCCAGATGAAAGCTGAGATTTCCACATGAGCTACTGTGATGTTTGCAAGAAAATCATGAGTTGGCAACTCTGAAGTCAATGGGGAATGGAAGAAACAGAAGATAGAGACCCAGTGGGACCTGTTAAGAAGTATGTTCATGCAGAGTAATGAAAATGGGGGAAAGCTGCTTGCAAAGTATATTTATGGAAATGTGAAAATTATCTGTGCTGGCAAGGGGAATTGGGGAGCTTCCTCTCTTGGATTTTATCAAGACTTCTTGGGGGAGGGGAAAACCCTTGCTTTGGGCTTCTGATGAATGAATTCACCCAGGAATTCAGGGCTCCTGGCTCTGTTGTTTACCAGGCATATGAGGACACTTATTTCCATTCTTTCCCTGTAAAAATTCAGAGGGTAGGGCCACAACACTGATGAAAAATGTTAAGAAGTCATTACAGATAAAGCAAAAGTGAGCAGGAACGAAGCAGACAAATACAGACCTTAAGCAAAGGGAAGAAAAATGAAATAGCAGGAGAAAATTAACAAGCTTGCTTTAATGTGTGAGCATGGAGTTTGGAAAGACCCATCCTGTTCTTATCAGATGTTTTGCTGAAAGTGACAGAACGCCAAGGAGACTACAAGTTTAGTACTGTATTAGCTTTCTTCACACTCCCACTCCTTTCGCAGAAGCTACTTTCTCCATCGTTTCCTCTGATCCTGCCACAGAGCGACTTTTGATATTGGAGTCAACTCAAGTTTAAGTTCTGATAGGTTTGCAGAAAAAGTCAAGTACTTTCATGCCACCTTCCTGGAGTGACTGCCTCTACCCTTCTCCTAGGCTGACCTTTTCCCAGTGGAATGAATGCAAGCCTTTCGCATTTCCCCACAACTGCCACAGTGGATCACGATAGTCCCAGTTCCACTCCTAGACAGGGCAAGGGACACCCCTTTGCCTATGGAAGTCTGGAACCAGGTGAAGGGTCTGAAGGCAGAAGCAAACTGCATATCTTTCCCCCCAAATGATCATGGTTGTGGTACAGACCTTGGCTACATGGTGCCTGTGTGAGTCCAAAATTTGACACACACACCCCAAAACCTCAAGCCACATTCCCAAAGTTGGATAAGGCCAGGCTTTGGGACAGAGTTGTGAAGCTCTGGAAGTGCCCTAGAGCCCTCTCACCTCCTTCCCAAAGCTAGATTTAAGTAGGCTTTCGTAAGGAGCCAGGAGGACTCTAGAATCATGCCAGAGCCCTCACACTTCCTTCCCAAAGCCCAACACTTACTAGGCCCCTGTGCCCTGTGCAGGGGAACCAGTCACACTGCCTTAAATCCTCCTCTGGGCCCATTCCTTACCAACAAGCAGGCATGAATAGCGATTACCCAGCCCACATATGGTAGATTGACCTCTGCGCTGTATAACTCACTCTAGGAATTAATAGACCACCCCATTCTGATTTCCCTATTCTGTATGCCCACACTGTGTCTGTCTACACTTCAGAGAACTGAAAGCATCACCAGAGATGGAAACTGAGCCCTGAAACAATCATGACATGCATCAGTCTTTGTGTTGGAAAGCAGAAATGGTTTGTTTAGGTTCAGCTTTTGAACCTGACCTGAAATAATTATGAGTGACAGCGCTGAGACAGGGTAGCACTGCCGACTTTTATGCTTCTCCAGCTGTAAGGGCAAATATGCAGCCAATACCCTCTCACCTTTGAGGCACACCCCCCAGAAGAGGCCACTGATTGGCCAATTTGAGATGCAGCAGCTGGCAGGAACACAAGTTAGCTGCCCTGGCAGCCAGGGGGGATTTTCCCAATGGCCACCTGGCCATGTGTGGACCATTCTCACTGCCCAGGGATGGCGACTGAGCACAAGAGGCTGCAACAGGGCCCACCCAGCAAGGGGGAAGCATCCATTATGAACGAATTGGATTATTTTCTTATGTATGTTGCCATTTTGACATATATAATTACTGAAAGGGAATAAGTAAAATGGGATTTAAAAAGAATGCAAACTATAGTTTTTGTAAAGAAACTTTACCGCCCCCCCCCCCTGTCTCCAAATATCAACTTGTGGCTGAATAACTGTAGCTTATTTTGAAACACCAGTTAATTATCTATTACAAGCATGCTATTGCTTATCTCTTTCAAAGTCTCATTAGCATGCAAATGATTCTAATTAGGTCACTGTCAGACAATATTTATGTAGTCACTTTCTAAGGTTTAGCATGAAGACTTGAGTTATACACTGTCTCCCCCAAATCAGCTTTGCTTAATGGGGATCATTCTAAAATAATCTCAGAGAGCAAAGAGGAAAGGCAATCCTGCCCAATGATAAATTTTTCAATTTCCTTACTTAGCATTAGCTGGTTTGTATTATATATTTAACAGGAAATATTCAAAATTTATTTCCAAATAACTCTTGTGCTCATTGTCCTTAATCTCCTGTTTTTCAATTCAATCTCCAACTGAACAGTAAAAAAAAAGTAATTATCATACTGCTGTTGCAGAAATAATACTTTTAACATAGGCTTATGACACAAAAGAAATAATATTGATTTTTCATAACGGGAGAAACTGAATTGCAAAGCTCTTGTAACAAGATTAGCCATAGCTAATATTCAACATTATCCATATTTTGTCATTCATGGCCTTTTATATAGATACATTTTAAAGTGTGAAACACTGCAGCTGGAATTTCCCTTCTCTATCCGTAATTCCATGCAATAATGTTTAGAAGCTTTTCCAGGTTGCCTTGTGCAACGTATTACAATACATGAGTGGATAAACTTAGTTGGGGTTTTTTGCTTGGCAATACTACTTTGTGTGCCAAATAAAGGAACTGCTGATTTATTTTAACATTTTAATTGTAAGGGCTGTATCCGGTGTTCGTTGTACTCAGAGTAGACCCATTGATATTAATGAACATGACTATCTAAGGTTAATTAATTTCAGTGGGCCTACTCTAAATTGAACTTGGTTGGATACAACCCTGTGTGTCTGTTTTGCTACTGCTTACCTGTGTGTAATTGGCTCTGTGATGATTAGGTAAAAAGGATATAACATTGTAATAAATATGGACCTGGTAATAAATAAAACAAATGCATGGATACCCTACTTCAAGGTGCCTAACATGTTGGCCATGATGGGAGTTGTAGTTCAACATCATCAGGATAGCCCCAGGATAGCTGTCCCTGCCAGAAACTATACCAGGCAGAGGCAAACTCGGCCCTCAAGATGTTTTGGGACTACAACTCCCATCATCCATTATCCTGTTAGCTAGGGATGATGGGAGTTGTAGTCCCAAAGCATCTGGAGGGCCAAGTTTGCCTATGCCTGCACTCTACTATTTGGATATTGTGGAGGAAATTCACCATGTGGTGACTGCTCAATTTTTCAAACGGCTACGTGAACCACCTCTTAGAATCTAGATACTGAGATCATTATTCTAATATCATGTGTTAAGTATATTGCATGAAGATCTAAACTACAAGACATGCCCAGATTGTTAGTCTAGTCCAGTTTTTCCCAAACTTGGGTCTCCTGATGTTTTTTGGATTACAGCTCGTATCACCCCTAGATAGCAAAACCAGTGGTCAGGAATGATGGGAATTGTAGTCCAAAAGCAGCTGGAGACCCAACACTCTTCTAGTCTAATTATTTGCAGCATCCTTGTCAACTATGCCCCTGATCAGTTTCAGCCACCTCTGGAAAAGGTTCAAGTATCATACAGCCTTGGCAGTGGCTCGCCCAGCCTGTGGCAGAGCAGCTGAATGTCAAGGAGATTGATGAAAAACCACAGCTGCCATGGACTCAAAGGCTTATGTGAATCAACTGTAGGTCCACCAGTGCTATCTCTGTTTGGAGGCTGCTTCTAACGTGAAACCACAATCTGGAAATGTCTGGAACCTTTCATCAGATTGGTTGCACAAGCCAACATCTCAAGTTGGTATCACTTCCTAAAGAGATGCCAAAGCTGACTATTTCAGACAAAGATTTTCATTCAAGAGATAGAATAATATTTTAATTGTTTCCTTTTTTTAACCTAGTAACGTCATGTTATTTCTCTTATATTTCGTTGGGGGCTCTTCCCATTTGGGCCATGGAAATGTAGCTATCTCTAAAATTAATTCCCAATAAAGTTAAGTTCTGAATGCACAATTGTGGGTGATAGCTAAAAGCCCACTGTAGTAGTTACAGTACAACCGATTTACTCTGAATCTGAGTAACACTGGTCATCATCCTATGTCTGTGCACAAAAAGCTTCTGCTTCTAACTAGTGACATAGATGGAAAACAACTTGCCACTGAACTTTCATGCAAAATTCCCTCTTCAGAAGAAACATGATTATCTGCTCCCCCCACCACCCTGTGGCTGGATTAAATTTGGAAAAGATCCATAATATGAAAAATGCAGTACTTTAATTATAGTAAGAGATGAAACAATTACTGCTGGATAGTATTCATACAATTATATAAGTACAGTAATTTTAATAAAATTCCATGGTTAGGTATTGTTTACCCTTGAGTGTTCATGCTTTCTATCCTTAAATGAAGAGGTCTAGTGAAAACCGACAGCACTTTTGTGATTAATGTTCTGTGAGTGATGGAAACCTAGCAATGGTCTCCAATTTCTTTCTGTGCATCTTATTCCCTGATACATAATAGTCTACCGGGGGGGGGGAGGAATAGCTCTGGGAGTGAGTATAGACTACAGGGGAGTTTGCTGGCCAGTTTCGATGTGATGATACAATCTGGTCAGTTCCTGTTTTGAATAGAGAAGCAACCAGTTTTGCTAACAGAATGAAATGTGGTCATGCATCTGTGGTCTGGGCATTATTCATAGACCTAGGGTTGCTTGTTTTTACAACATAGTATCCTGGCCAAAGTGGCATTTGATTGCTTCAAATCATTGTGTTAGGAACAAACACAGCAGCTTTGGCTATTGTGTATGAATACTTTATTTCACCAATTAGTCAAAAGCTGAGGGAGTTTACGTTTTGAAAAAGATATTGCACCTGGGATTTCTCCAAAAGGTCAGCAAATCTTGCTTATTTATTTTCATTACTTTTTTTGTCACGCCATTTTCCCAAGGAAGGAAACTGACTAGATTATACATGAAGAGCAATAATGAACTGTAATGAATATCAATAGCACAAATTATAGGACATGTAATGCACAAGAGCAGATCCTCGTTTCTTTTAAGGCTAGGCTGTTTTGACTAGGGCAAACGATGGAAGAGCAGATAAAAAAAATTGTTACTAAGAGCAGAAATAATTTCCTCCCACAAACTGAAGATTGTACAATGCAGGATTTTTTTAAAAAAATAAGCCCACAGGCACGAGGCCAGGTGGGAGGAAATTGTTTCAAACCAGCTCTTTGAGTCTGCAAGCAAAGGCACAGAAGAACAGAGAACATTCAGGAAGAACTGTGTGTGGGACTCTACAGTCCTTTAGGTTAGTTTAACTTTGCTAGATGGTCTATTACAGTATTAAAGCATGGCTGCAGTCCTAGGATCCCTGGGAAGATCTTCCACCTGGATGTGGGAATGCAAAGTTCAAATCCCTATTAAACCGCAGCCCTGTTTGAGTATTCTGTCCAACAAAAAGGGTGTTGTTGTTTTACCTGCCATCTAAAAGCAGACAAAGTTAGGCCGAGACAGATTTCAGAGGCAAGGTGGCTGTGCCTAAGGCAAGACAATGGTCACAATCTCACAGGTTTGCTGCAAACCTGACTGCAGGTCTGAGGTCAAATTCTGTATTAATTTGCTTAAAAAGAAAAAAAAAAAGGTCAAAAGTGCCATCATAAGTGGACGTCAATTTGTGTTTGGAGTGATACTTCTGCAGAACACTGTGATCAAGCAGCCAATCCTCCCAGCTGACTGTGCAAGCTCAGACATATAGAGAACACAACATTAATTTAGTCCAGTATTGTCTACTTTGACCAGCGGCAGCTCTCCAGAGCCTCAATCAGAGGAGAGAAAGACCATGCACATTCAGATCACATGCTCAATCACTGAACCACAGCCCCTCAACTCATGAGTGCACCAAGCTATACATTTTTTTTTTGTACAGTAGATTCCTAATACAATCAGCTCATTTTGGAAAAGCTCATTTTTTTCCGCTAGTACAACGCACATGGGCAAGTCTTCGAGATCATGCTATATTTCCAAGTCTACATTTAATTGCATCTGAGCACTGATCTCGGGTTCCCTACGGGCTGTCTGCAGCGCGTTTGATATTTGTTTTAAAGACTTCTTTCACAAAGATAGGATTTCCTACTATTTGCATCTCCCTCTGTTGTTCCTCCAGCTGGCCTTTCATAGGTGGCCCTCCCACTGAACATGGAGACTGTACCATCTGGCTGAAAAATGTGGAGACTTTTGATCTCTGGCGAATACTACTGAGGATACAAAAACCCAATTGAAAACAAAGAGGAACATGAATCAGACTAGACGGGGTGGGGTGAGGAGGGTCGGCTTTAAAACAGTGCACATTAATTATGCAGTGATAATAATGGTGATAATTGAAGGTGCGGGGAAGAAACACAAAGGCAGCACAGTGTACCGAGAGTGTGGGAGAAGCCAGCACAGAGGTTAAATAGCTCAGAATAATCCTAGCGAAAATGGAAAATAAATAGGAGCTCTTTCAGCTGTATGCTTTTTGTGTATGTTTATTGTGGGATGTCTTCCATGCCAAATTAATAATGCCTCTTTTTTGAAAAAAAAACAAAAACAAATCCCATGTATTCATTTTGCATGTGCCTGGTCTTTTGCTATGAAAAGGCTACAAAGATAGCTTCATCTTCATAACCATCTGCTGAATGACTGAAGTCAGAGATAGAGAGAGAAGTGCTTCCTTCATTTTCTAAAAGAAGGCAATCATCACATCATAACTTGTGCAACTGTGGGAGGCATTTTAGTGCAGGAATGTCTACGCAGTCTGAATTAGGGCTGAGCTGGATTTTGGTAAGTTTCCATTTTTATGTCACATAGGAAGGCTTACACATATTACACATATAATTGCACATTGTACATTATACGTATTATTACATTACAATTCCACAATATAAAAGGACTCGGCTTGAGCATTTGCTCAGCTATGTCGGGAAGCTTCCCCGGACTTGGTATTGCGGGCTAGCTCAAGAAATGTTCAGCTCCCTAGAAGCTTAAGAACCAATTGGTCTTTATTCCCCCAGTTCTCTCAAAGCATGGTTTGGAGTCTAGGATCCAAAGGAAAAATAGGGAAACTACAGGGAGCTGTCAAATACACTTTAAAAATAATAATAACCCACCAGGTTTTTTTTTGTTGTTGTTTTTTTACAATAGTGAAAGGAAAACAAAATGGGTTCGGCTCTGGTCCAGTCTGCCTGGGTGGTTGTCACAGAGACTGGTCTACACTGGTTTCATATCGTAATGTGCAGTGTTCAACAGACTTATTGGGGCTTGTTTCCAAGGGAAGAGCTGTAGGTCAGTCATGAAGGACATCCTTTGCGTGCAAGAGGTCTCAGATAAAGTCCTTGGCATCTGGAGGCATGGTTTGGGAAGCCCCCTCTCTTGAGAGTCTGGAGGGTCACTGCCAGTTATTGTAGACCAAGAGTAGACAACATGGTGCCTTCAAGGTGTTATGGACTACAATTCCCATCAGCCCAAGCCAGCATGCCCAAATGTCAGGGGTTATGGGAAGTTCAGTTCAAAACATCCAGAGGTCACCATACCGGGTTCTCCTCATGGAGTAAATGACTGGTCTAGCTGGGCCAAGAGTCTAGGCACCGGGCAACTTTTTGTGTTGCTAAAAGGGGATACAATCCAGGGGATACTGTTTCTGTCACGGTGTTCCATAGCACAAGAAGCACTTTAGTCATGATGGCCACATGACCCAGAAAGCTGTCTGTGGACAAACGCCGGCTCCCTCGGCCTGAAAGCGAGAGGAGCGCCACAACCCCATAGTTGCCTTTGACTGGACTTAACTGTCCAGGGGTCCATTACCTTTTTTAACCTTACTATCCAGGTGCCTGATTGTTAAGCATACTTTCGTGGGAGAATATTACATTTCAGATAAAGGTTTAGTATGTTTTTTCATCTATGTAGGAAAAGGCTGAACTAAAATAACATCTTTTTTCACTTTTATCCACTGTCATGTATGAAGATGGGTATCCAACTCAAATTCAAAATTCCCGTGTGTGTGTGTGTGTGAGTGTGTGTGTGTGTGTGTGTGTGTGTGTAGTCTCAGTCCCACACTTTCAAAAATTCCACTTGGGACTAATTTCTAGCAGAAAACATTCTGTTGCCTTTGGCACACTTTCTTCCTCTACCTCTGGGCTGTATCTGTGAAAAGAAAATCAGCAGCTCGGTTATCTGAAGCATGTTATCTTGTGTGAAGGATTGCACTTTAAAAAGTATCAGCAAATGTTCCTAGTCAATCTTAAGTATCACTGTTACTTCAGTGCACATAAATTAAGTCTGTGGATATAGTATAGCTAGAAAAATGTCTGCCTCCACCCCGCCCACCCCCCTGGTGTGTGTGTGTGTGTGTGTGTGTGTAATATGGAGGGATTGGGAGAAAGCCCAACTTTGTCCTGTGGAAATGTATGTGTATCACAGCATAAATTTGAAAGACTAGGTTATTTCACAATAATAGCCTGTAGAAACTATTGATGAGATTATTTGCTGTGGGAAATAGGTGCCAATGTTTCATCTTTTTGTCTTGTTTTGCATCATTTGACAATGTCTTGGTTAATAACTGGCATCTCATTAATTAATTAATTGCCTGTTCCATACCTGTGAAGGTGATTTTCCAACATGACACAAAACAGCTAATAATAGTTTTTTAAACATCAACAAACAAACAACCCCTGACTATAGATTTGACAACCATACCAAATGGCCATTTAAGGAAGAAACTTTTTTCCCCCTAGCTGGAAAATACTGTTGAAACAAAAATGTCTTCATTTCTTTCTGGGGAGATAGTGGGCATCTGTTGTATCTCAGCAGGGGATGCTGTCCCACAGAACAGGGTCAGCCACACTCAAAGTGTTGCCCTGAGTTAGTTTGGAGCATGCTTCCTACATTTTTGAGAGATGAAGGAGAAATTCACCTGCAGAACATAGCAACCTACTGGGTATAAAAGGTATAAGACGGTATCTCAAGTAACTTGTTCCTAAGCTGTATAGGGACTTATTGGTTGATACCAAAACCTTGAATTTAGCACATTAGCAGATTGGCAGCCAGTACAAATCCCCCAAAGAAGATTTTGCCTCCACATGCTATTTCGCTGCCACATTCTGCAGCCTCAGGACCAGCCCCACATAAAGCACATTGCCTTGATCCAATGTGGTCAATTTGCTGAGGTCCAGGAAAGGATGTTACTGTCTTACCAGCTGTAGCTGATAAAAGATTCAGATGGAGTCCCAAACATGTGAAGTGTGCTCGCTAAAGAGTACTGAATTATATCCCAAAGTGACTCTGCCTTAATAGATAGTGCCAAAACATAGATTTTTTTCCCCACTCGTGTAACTCAGGGCACTCAATTTTTGCCAATTGCCCAGCCCCACCCACTTAAGTCTCTCCCCCCTATCCATAGAAGAAGCTATTATGGAGGTTGGGGGACACTCCAGAACATGGTTGAAATATTATGTGAAGGGCTGAAGTATACAGGAGAAATAGGGGGAAACTGGGTGCTCATAATTTCTACTAAAACAAACCTTCATAAAGCTCAGCCTGGGACACCTATTTCATACATGCAGACCAACACTTCCTGGTGAAGTCATTGAGTGATGAACATGCATGTGAAAATTCACTCTAACAAAATTATCTCCGTATCTCAGATGCATGTAAGACATGTGCTTAAACTATGCTGCCCATAATGTGTCTGTTGCAGGAAACTCTGGTTAGGTTTTATAACTGCCAGCAAACATTGGCTGCACTTGATATGAAGCACATTTAGTGCATTCAAGGATAATCAATCCATACTGGAGGGTTGTTGTTTTTTTAAAAGACATTTTTATTGTATTTCATCCATATAGCCCAAGTAACAAACAGAACTTCATGAGAGTCAAACACATTAAAAGTAAACTGAGCCTAACCAAGGTTGACACAGGATGTGGCATTCACAAGAAGAAATGATAAAGCTAGTTATCTGGTTATTTGCAATCCATGCAGTCTTTGAACTCCCCTTTTCTCCTCCAACTCAATCTAATGTTATTGGCAAGGTATCTGGATGCAGCTCCCACCATCTCTCTATTCCGTACGGCAGGTGTGGGAAACCTGTGGCCCTCTAGATATTGTTGAACTCCAGCCAGCCAACATGGCCAATGGTCAGGAATGATGAGAGTTGCAGTCCGCCAACAGGGCCGTAGGGTTCCCTATCCCTGCCATGTAGCGCCTACAGCAAAACTAGCCATATATAAATATTTAAAAGTTCTTAATGGTAGTAGCAATAGAAGCAGTTTTTCATGCCTCTGCAAATGTATTTGGTTTCTCTTTAGAGACACCCATAATATATATTTGCCAGCTCACATTCCATTAACATCCCACGTCACACAAACTCCACTATCTGCAGTGAAGTTGATCCTTTAAAGGTAAGCATGATGAGAGCAGAAAATGTACTCCAACAGCTAATTTGTTACCTCTTTCCACAAAAATGAAAACTGTTGCAGAGCCCTGTGATGGGGGGTGGAGAGCGGGGAGCAGGCAGAAAATATCCAGGGGAAATAGAACAAATCAAGTCCATCTTTTCAAGATAAGCAGGGAAGGTTTTTCACGATGAGTTGAGTGCCCAGGGATTCCTTTTGTGTGTGATGTAACACCAAAATATATATTTCTAACTGTGAACGAGATTCTCCTGTGTACGGTATCCAACCAGCCGTGAAGGGAGCTAAATACATTGGCTGCCTTGGAAAGGATCCAACAGCCTCTTCTTCTCTACGTGAGAGCACTAAATAACAGATGGGAATAGGATGACTGATTTAATTAGAATACTTTAATAGAGGAACGGAGAATCCTTCCACAGCTCTATCAGTTTGAGAGAGACAAAAAGCTCCATTAAATCCCACAAATTAATTGTTCCATGGGGATAATATGTCAAAATAAAACAGATCCCTCAATAATATTAACAATATTGTTATTAATAATAATAATATTCCAAGTATATGATTTTGAAAATGAATCAGTTGTGTTATAAGAGTACACTGAAACCTGCTACATGATAAATGAGCATTTACAGATTGTCAAATATTTATCTAGGCCGATTAATTAAAATGCTCCCCCTGCTTAAAGTATGTGTTTTATCTGATTCTGTTACTACAATGGATGCCAGGTTTCTTTTCCCTCCTCCTTTTCAGCAAAGAAATCAATTACTGTAGCCCATGAAATATATAAGCTTTGTCCAGTTCAAAATTAATTCAACCAAGGTTTATTTGATGGAATATATACATATATATATTCTGCTATGACTTGTAATTGATTGTGCAACCATAGCACAATGCAATTAAATGGATTTTTTTAAAATAAAAAAAACCTTTTCAATTGCTAAAACCAATGAGGATCTTATTTTAGAAATCTTGTTCAGCACACTTGATTACATAGTTACAGAGCGGCATAGTCTGTATATTGTCTGTTCAAGCCCTAATAGAATCTGTATTTTAAACAGTTTTATGTATTCCCATCATTCAGGTTTGAACAAATCCTTCATCTCATATGATATACCAGGCCTATACATGATAATGGAGGAATGGCATACCACAAAGCTTAGCAACACAAAGCTTAACAATAATTCAATTGCTGAAATAATGGAATCTGTGTCAATTAACCATGACAGAATTTTCTATTCAATATCTGTTCGAGTATTAAGGAGTAAAAGTCATTCTAACAGTGTGAGAAGAAAGTAGCTTAGCATTATCCCTCTGTACCTTAATATTATGCAAGATTACAAATGCCTGTTGGAAGTATATTAAAGGCAAAAAAACAAGGTACTAAGGAGTAAACGACAAAAGCACAATTGGTGCAGCACTATTTTTCATAGAAATACAACCAACACCACCACCACTATGAATATGCTAGTCAAGAGCAACTTCTATATCTATCAATTCCAGTAGCTAGTGGTGGGGTAGGCAGGGTCATGTTGGTATCATGATTTGCTTGGCAAAGCTTATGCAAAGGTTAGACCAGTGTTTTTCAACCTTTTTTGGGCAAAGGCACACTTGTTTCATGAAAAAAATCACGAGGCACACCACCATTAGAAAATGTTAAAAAAATTAACTCTGTGCCTATATTGACTATATATAAAGTAATTTTTCAATTTTTCCCACGGCACACCAGGCAACATCTCACGGCACACTAGTGTGCCGCGGAACAGTGGTTGAAAAACACTGGGTTAGACAATGTCTGTTCTTTACTGAGCATTCGTTCTGCTTTATTTTACATGATGTCTGTATGACAGCAAGCATTCATCCTGTGTTCATCTTGATTTTCTTATGGGGTGTTTACATATCTTCCCACTAATTGTTTGCTTACTGTACAAGCAAATCAAGATGAATGCTGAATAAATAGGTCGTCTGAAGGAGCCCCATGAAAAGAAGAGGCTGCTGGCAACCTGGTCAACAGCTCCCGCATCTCACCTTGCTCAGTTTTGAATCTTTATCTGAGTCTGTTGCTGGTTCCTGAAAGGGAGGGAGAAATCCAAGAGTGTTGGAGTGTATGTTTATCTTCTTCCAAATGTCTTGTTCTCTGTGTATGTGCCATAGAAGCTTTAGTAATGCAGTTAAGCACACCAACATGCTTTCAGCAGAGTCGTTTTACTTGGCACACACACCCTATACATACATACACACACACTATATGTAGCATGAAGGCTCCTTTCTCTGGTCCCAGAGAGGGTTCTGTCTTTGCTGAACTGAAAGTCTATTAGCACATTCTAAGTCTAATGTCTCAGAGTCCTGCAACTGACTGAGTACTTTGAGTTCTGAAGTCTGGCAATTCTACAACTGCTTCTCAGACAAATTTCTTCAAAAAGTCCTCTTGCTAACCCACAGCTCCAGTAGATAGCCTTCTACAACTCCTGCAATCTCCCACCATGACCCACACTGTGTGCTGTAATCGGAACCCTTTTATGCACAAAGTTACTTGTCAGATCTTCCCAGTAACATAGGGAAGAAAGTCACCAGACTCGGGCAAGTTTATTACCAACTCATATGGAATTAACCCAATAAACACTTTCCTTAACAAAGGGTTGCTCAGCAAGGTGTGGGTAAGCAGCAAAGCCAATCTAATCCTCCTTCCACTATGTCTGCTCTAAATAGTGCTCCCCTTGGTTTGCCTCTTTCACCTTTCTCTCATGGACACACAGTAACACTGCTCATTACTGTTCCGTTCCCACAGTAAGAGAGTTATCCTTGAATGGGCAACTGACTCAGATAAAGATTCAAAACACTACTTTAGACTGGGAAAGGTTGGCTGTTTTTTGCTAGGGTGGCCACGTGTCCCATTTTCTGAAACATAGCCCTGTAAGTCTGGTTAAAAAAACAAGAATCACAGAATGGGAAAGAAGGGGTCTTGACATTGCTCAACAAGAGTTAGTACCTGGACAGCTGACTGGTCGTAGATATGGGTCACCCCATCTCAGCACAGTCTTCTCCATTATGGTGATGGGCATTGTATCTCTATTTAAATTATAACAATTATTTCTCGTTTTTACTTATAAGCAAGTACAATTTTATGCAAATTTAATTGATATTCCAAGTGGATACCCTTTTTTTTTTTTTTAAAAAAAAAAAATTGCTTCAAGCAACCTCCTTAATCAATATAACAAAAATCTTCCTTTCTTTTTGTGGTATCTTCTACATCCTGAAGGCTTCTCTGTCCAAACCTCCCTGTTAGACATTTTAAAATGTATCTCCAGTAACAGGAACTGGAATAGTGATGGGCTGCTCCTGAAGCCTTCACTAGGCCATAAAGTGTTGCCAACTTCATCTCCCATGGCAAAGATCTCTATTTTTCCAGGACTCCCAAGTTCTTATTAAAAGCTAAGAAGCCCTGGCAAATAACAATTCCTTGATATCTCAGCACTTGGATGTTCTTGTTTGGTAAAAAGGCCCTGAGAATCAGTTGCCTGCTTTGTGCCTCCTCATCACATCTATTACCTAGAACAGGTGCACATATCTTGTTGGATTCTCATCAGCCCCATGTCCAGTGGTCAGGTATATTGGAGGCTGTAATTCAACAACATCTGAAGGGACACAGACTTCCTATCCCTGCCCTAGAAGATAAGGTTTGGAGAAAGAGAAGGTGGTCAGCTCAGAATATGCCTGAGGATAAGAACAGAAATGTAAAAAATAAAAAATAAAATAAAAAATATTGTATTAAAGCAACATAAGCTATTTCCAAACTTGGGAGGTTCATTTCTGAGGATTCTCCTGACACCTTCCAAAACTTGGCAACATCTCTCATCTCAGCTATAATATGGTAATAATAAACATTTATTATCTTTAGTAGTAAGCAATAATGATGCACTGTTGTTATTAGTATTATTACTTTGGTATCTGTACCCAGAAAAAGCCATGGTAGATAAAAGAGGAATGAGTGTTTTTTAAACAGCTGAAGTCAGAGGATGAAACTGTGTCTGCAGCTCATTTTCTGTCTGGTGTATCAGTGGTACATGGTTTATCTTACCAATTCTGTCAGCTCCGATAGTGTGTAGAGTCTCATTTTCAGAGATAAGTAAACACCATTTATCAGTTGTTAAATGCTCACATTAGGTTTTAGATATGTGCTGCACAAAAATGCCAATTTTTCAAGCCTAAGGAGATTTGTTTTCAAGAAAATGGTTGCTAGATACCTAATTCTGATCGGCTTTTGAGAGTTTAGCTGCTATTTAGTCTATTGCAAATATTCCATATGTCTTTTCAGCCTTGCAACATATTGTTGCTCTCTGACACTTCTTGCTGTTTAGAAGATGGATGGGGTGCATTTACAGAAGAGTAGCTCTATGTTTTTGTGAATTGACTATTTAATAATTGTGCATTATTCTCTGTTTCCCTGAGGAATAGCACAAGTATTGAAAATATGCTGAGAAATGTCTTGACTTCTTAAAACCTATGTTTGAATAAATACTTCTGTTGCATCATTTGGCTTTCCTTCTGTGTAATGCAGCCCTCCTTTTAGTTGTCCTTTTTTTATTCTACAGGAACATCAAGGAACAACCTCTCTCTCTCAAATCCTGTATTTCCTCAGGGGTAATCTATCAGAGGCTTCATGTCAGTGGTGGACAGAGCTAGAAACAAAATTGTTCTGGACTGCTTCAGTTTTTACCACGACTACCTCAGATCAAAATTCCAAAACCCTATTCAGGTCTACTGAAAAGTAAGCACTGCTGAGTTTGATGAGCTGACTCTCTCTCTCTAAAACAAAAAGGAAACAAAAAGACCCTACTGAAAATTATTATTATTTTAGTACAACAGGCCAATGCAGGTACTGTTTTCAGAAGCAAATGAAAACAATTATTTTCTGACTTCACAGTGTTATGCGTACATGATCTGGAGATACAGAGAGACAAGGAAAGGAAAGGAATGGAGAACTCTGATGGAACGAAGGAATGGGGCAGCTTCAGAAGATGTTGTGGGCCATATAATTGAAGTTGCAGCCTTATGCATCTCTGCTGTGCATCTGACTTGGACATTTAAAAAAAAAAAAAAACAAGGAGAAATAGGAGTAGGAGACACACCACACAGCTTGCTCGCAGCTTCCTGATGGACTCTGACGAATGGCTGTGGCGACTCATAGACATCAGCTAGTTTCTTTTGAGCCAGGCTTGTAGTCAATTCCAGAAAGTTCTTGCTTAATTCTCACCACTCAATGCTCTTATGTGACCTCACTACCAACCTTTGGCTTAAGCCAGTGATTCACTTCTTTTTGGGGTAGACTATATCTCCAGCCTGGAGAACCTCTTGTCGGTTGCCCACCTTCTTCTACTTCAGTTCCAGGCTTCTCACTCAGGTTCTTCTTCTTAGCCAGTCTCCCTCTCCAGCTTCTTCTCCATCCTCTCATTTCCGGTCTCTCGCAATAGTGGTATGTCCCAGATAGTCTATTCTTCAACCAATCAGAATTGCGTGGCATAGAATCTGCTCCTCCCCCATTAGACAACTTTTTCTGTCCAATGAGTACGCAAGAATATCTACCTACAAGCCAATCAAAAGTGTAATTGTACAATCCTCTCTCTCCGTATATAAAAGAACCTAGTTTTCCCCAGACCAGCCTCATGTAACTAAAGAAAGGGCAACTGTCAGCCCCCCAAGAATAATTAGTATTCAGATTTAACCCTTACATGACCACCATCAACATACAGTGGTACCTTGGTTTAAGAACAGTCCGGTTTAAGAACGATTTGGTTTACAACTCCGCAAAACCAGAAATAGTGTCCCAGTTTAAGACATTTACCTTGGTCTAAGAACGAAATCCAAACGGTGGAAGGGCACTGGTGACGGGAGGCCTCATTACGGAAAGTGCACCTCAGTTTAAGAACAGTTTTGGTTTAAGAATGGACTTCTGGAACGGATTAAGTTCGTAAGCGAGGTACCACCGTATATTGTAACTACAGTGGTACCTCAGGTTAAGAACTTAATTCATTCTGGAGGTCCGTTCTTAACCTGAAACTGTTCTTAACCTGAGATACCACTTTAGCTCATGGTGCCTCCTGCTGTCACCGTGCCGCTGCCACACGATTTCTGTTCTCATCCTGAAGCAAAGTTCTTAACCCAAGGTACTATTTCTGGGTTAGCAAAGTCTGTAACCTGAAGCGTCTGTAACCCGAGTTACCACTGTAGTCCAAAACCTGTAACATGTAATACAATTTTAAAAGTATTTTCCCTACACAGCCACAGTACATGGAACTATGCTATTCCCGACGGTAGGTGAGAAGTTAGTTTACTCCATGTGTAAAACATCAAATCATTTTCATCTACCATCCAAATATATAAGTTGTTGATCATCCCCTCTCACAGTGGAGCGATAACTCCCCCACTGTTATTCTGCTAAGATTGGTCTTGAACGTCTGGTAGGTGGATGCCCAAAATCTGACATATTGCTCAGGGACTGTTTGGAACCGTTTCAATAATGCTTCTCACTTTTAATAAACCAGGGCCACAGCTCAGCATACAGTTATGCACATTTGAGTCTCTTGGTTTCAATAGAAATTAGGTCCTAGCTAGACTAATGTCCATGTACCCAGTTTTGCAGCAGGCAGTCCTTTATTTGAAGGGCAGTCAGAGGACTGGCCTCTTTTTAAAAGTGTCATTTACTTGAAAGGCTGTCTAGTTGACCTAGATTAAATAGAAAGTAGTATAAAGAGGCTTAGCTCCTGGATAGCCGACTGAACAGGTAAGTGGCTCACCTGATCACAGTGCCCCTTATGGTGAGATCTATTGCGTTTCTATTTAAATTCTAGCAATTATTTCTAAATTTTCATATGTGTGTGTTAATTAGCACATGCAAATTTTATGCAAATCTGTGTACTCTTTCATTATTATTATTTTACAAAGTGTAAGTGGGCACCCTAAACTAGACATGACAGGAGGCATGTGACAACTGCCATCTTGCCTTTACTACATAATATATCCCTGGTAACATCTAATAAGAGAAGTGCTACCATTGGAAGGCATGGGGGAACCCGAGACCGAATGCAATGAAGTTTTGCCAGGTGTTTGTTGTACTAGACGTTATCAGGAAACCATGAGTCCCTAGGAACCACATGTCCATCATTTGGGGCCTTCTTTTTGTTTACTCATGTGTTGGATTATGGCCCAGCCTAAATATAGTTTGTTACTTGAGTGAGAGACAGAGATGGATGACAGAAAACACAGCTTTCCTTGAATAATGTCACATTTCTCCTACAACACCTTAAATGATATTATTGGGATTAGAAATGGCCATAATGAGAGCTGTGGGAAAATTCCGCACGAGAAAGCAAATCATTTATCTATTGCGCTGTTTTTGCTAGTCTTTTTCTATTGCTGGAATGTTGTCTGATTATTTTTATTCCTTCCTCTATTTTTATAAAGAAAAAACCCCCCGATAAAAGTCACACTTGATTATATAGAAATTAAAGTATTATCTATACAGTGATGTTTCCCTTATGGTGCAGAAACACAAAAAAGATTTGTTATTAAAATAATGTGCCTTGATGCTTGATGTGCCTTTAGATTTCTGCAATTCAGTTGACAGTCCCCAAAATAATTGTGCTTAAGGGGTAATCCCAGGCATAAAACAACCATAACCAAGCACTTTAGAGTCCCAGCGATTTGAATGGGGGAGTTAAGTATGTGCTTAAAATTAATCTAGACAATTGTGAGGAGGAAAGCAGGGCATAAATGGTGGAGAAAGTGGAAAGCAAGCAGACAGGGTCCAAGTAGGGATACAGCAGAAATTCAATTCAGTTTGCATTTAAAAGTGAACATACTGAAATCGCACTTTTGGAACAGATACACAAACCAAAACAAAGCCACCTTTCAATAGTTGCACTTCTCTGAATTTTGCAATTTGCATCTCCAGGCAAGTAATATCTACAAAAAGGCATATACAAACATAAAGTGTGCCCATAAAACATATATTAGTGTAAATAACATACTAGAATGCATTATATTAGAGAAAAAGCTTGCATACAAAAATGTTTATATTAGCAGAAATTGACACTAAAATTCTACTGATTTTTCATGAGGACTTTTCACTCCCAAATTTGCCAACTGGAGTGGAAAATGTGGAAAACCAAACTTAAGTGTAGGAAAATGAGACTTGCCAATCACAGGGTCGGCGGTTTGAATCCCCGCGACAGGGTGAGCTCCCGTCGCTCGGTCCCTGCTCCTGCTAATCTAGCAGTTCAAAAGCACATCAAAGTGCAAGTAGATAAATAGGTACCACTCTGGCGGGAAGGTAAACACTGTTTCCGTGTGCTGCTCTAGTTTGCCAGAAGCGGCTTTGTCATGCTGGCCACATGACCTGTAAGTTGTACGCCAGCTCCCTCAGCCAATAAAGCGAGATGAGCGTCACAACCCCAGAGTCGTCCGCAACTGGGCCTAATGGTCAGTGATCCCTTTACCTTTACCTTTTAGGTCAAACTGAACAAAGTGAGATACGGGAGCTGTTGACCAGGTTGCCAGCAGCCTCTTCTTTTCATGGGAACATCTTCCTTTCATGGGGTTCCTTCAGATGACCTATTTATTCAGCATTCATCTTGGTTTGCTTGTTGGATAAGCAAATAATTAATGGGGAGATGTGTAAACACCCCGCAAGAAAATCAAGATGAATGCAGGATGAATACTTGCTGTCATACAGACATCCTGTAAACAAAGCAGAACGAATGCTCAGTAAAGACCAGACATTGTCTAACCTTTGCATAAGCTTTGCCAAGCAAATCAGGATGAAAACTAAACAGGTTGTCTGCAAGAGCCTTAACATCTACTTGCTCTATTACAAATTTCCTTCCCCCTTTTATTCACTCATACCTCTTCTGTGCTCGTGCAAAAGTAAATTGCAATGCTGTGCCACCTGAAAAATATAACAGAGCAAATAAATAAGCACAGGGCTGTACCAAAAACAGCCCAGAAGAATCAGTGCAGTGCTCTTCAATTTTGGTTCTCCAGTTGTTTTCAGACTGCAACTCCCATGATCCCTAGCTAGCAGAACCAGTGGAATGTATTTGTGATTGTGTGAGTTGGAAATATAAAAACCCTTGTTTGAAAAGCTTCACCCTATTCCAGCCATGCTTAGATCTCCATTGAATCTGAGACCAGCTAACATGGTTTGACCCCCCCATCACTATCTAGCCCTCTCTGTCAGTTTCTCCCCATCTCCAAACAAACAAGAACTCATCCTTTCAGAAGTGGGAGAGGATAGCTAGAAATGCTGCTTAGAGAGACCCTTCTAAGACCACCCAGTTTTGGGTGCTCAGGGTTGCCATTTCCAATTAAGCAGAGATCTGCCTCTGGCAAGTCCACCCTACCATTCCTCTTCCTTCTTACTGGTATGACCCCTGCTCCTCCTATGAATAGAGTGGAGAGGTGATGGCCAAATTCAGCCATCTGGACTTTTTCTCCCAAGCCTTTTTGAATATTAAAAAGTGAAAAAGAAATAAAGGTTTTGAGCCAAGTCAATGAGAGTTTGGCCATTCCTGCAAAGAACCAAAACAACTACCCATGGTGCTTAGTACAAATCTCTACACCCCCCTTTCATTCTTTACTTCTGAGACAGTGTTTGTTTAAGCATACCTTATTTGCTTCTCTGTCACTGAACTGCACTCACAGCAATTTCAATAGATTTTTTTCAGTGCTGATTATTTCAATTATTTCAAACTCACAGCATGATTGGCCTGAGAACCTAGAAGGCAGTATAATGTTTTTGGAACAGTCTTTCTTTCTTTAAGATTTATTAATCAAAAGAGAAATGAATTGTCGGCAACGTACTGAAAGAGAGAATTAACAGGAATGTGGCCTAATGTGTTTATCCCAGTTAACCTCACGGTGATACGAACTTTCGGGATGTCCTCAAACTATAAGCTCATGTGGATTTCTTTGCAAATGGTCTCCAAACACCAAGGGTGGCTGTGTTGCTCTGAGAGTTAGACTTTTGTGTCCACACATGGGAATTGAGATCTAGACTCCTGAAGTGGTAGAGTGAGGGCTTGTCCACACCTGCCTCTTGATTTATAGGCATGGTTTCTTTTGTCCTGTCACTTTCCCTGGGAGAACCCACTATTTACTGTTGATTTGGAACAAACATCAATTCGGTTTTCTGCAGATAGGTGTTTGTTCTGATTCAGTAGTAAGCAGTGGGTTTTCCCATGGAAAGTGATGAGTCAAAAGAAAAACCTCATGGAACTGTGCCTAGAAATCCCCAGACAAGCAGGAATGTGGACAAGCCATAAGTGCATAGCTGATGCTTAAGGATAAGTTAAAAGTAACAAAAAAAAAATTACTGTGATATAAGGTTAATTATACGGAATGGAATGTGAATTAGCAATAACTGGGAAAACAATGCAGCAACAAGAGGAATTTATGGACACATCAAGAATGGAGCCATTTTGGGGGGGAAATGTATTAAATTTGTGATTGATTCATTAAAAATTGGAAAATTCAATAAAAATGATTTGGAAAAGAAAAAGAAAGAAAGAAAGAAAGAAAGAAAGAAAGAAAGAAAGAAAGAAAGAAAGAAAGAAAGAGGTGGTGGACAAGCCCTGAATTAGGTCACAGGAGAGGAGTCGGTGTTGTCATTTTTTAGTGCTTGCCGACATAAAAATGTTTCTGCAAGGAACTTTTAGCCCAGTCAGTTCCTGTAGTGCTGATTTTCCACTTGCTGTGAGTTTCAACCATAGAGGACCATTCAAAAAGACAAATTCGTCTGCATTTGAAATGGCAATGGCCCATTCTATCACCTCATTCTGATGTATGGGTGGACCAGACCTTATTCCATCAATATTGGGTGGAATGAGTGTTTTCTTCCTGGATAGCTCAGCTGGTTAGAGCATGGCACTGATAACACCAAGGTTGCAGGTTTGATCCCCATAAGGGACAGCTGCATATTCCTGTACTGCAGGGGGTGGACTAAATGATCCTCAGGGTCCATGCCAACTCTACAATTCTATGAATCTATTACCTAACAGACTGCGGTTCAGAAGCTGGCAGATCTGAATTGTGGCCTGGCCATCTCCATGAATTTTTCATTAGTCATGGAGTTTAGCATCGTAGCAACCATGAAGGCCTAGGAAGCTATGGATAAACTGCAATTCTGTGCCTAACGAGAGAGGCCAACTAGACATTTCCTACAAATGCACTGTAAAAAGGGCTGGCTGAATGATTCATTTGTTGATTCATTTGTAATTAATTGATTGGATGGCTTATAATTTATTGCGAGTTATATGGGAACAGATGGCAACGCCTACAAATGTTTACTCAGAATTGTTCCAATTTTAGCCTGGAGTTTGCTCACCCTTGGATTTTTCTCTGTTTACTCATGAATTTGCAGAGAAATCCTCCTCATAAACTTAAAATAAAACATATTTCCATTTCTTTATTGTATTCATCCTCTGACCTTAAATCTTATATTTGTTAAAAGAGGGAAGATAATAAAAGGAGAGGGTGGGGAAAAAATTAGTCAGCCATGGTGATGTATTTCTGTGGAGATTAAAATAGCAGATGGTACCCGATGGATTTAAAACTCATGTCATGCTCAACCTTGAAAATCACTAAAAAAAAAGATACTCTTTGGTAAATATTTTGAATTTCAGTGCTCTCTCAATGGAATCTGCAAGGCCAATGCTGGATTTACACATATACCAAGTAAACTACGGTTTAGGCCCTCAGATTACAAGGGGTCTTTAAATGCAAAAGATAACTGAATTTCAAATTTTATGTAATTGGTTAAAACAATGGAAAAACACAGATTTTAAATAATGCTATGGGACCTCTTAAACTTGACATTGTTTGGGGCCTCAGTATATCCTCTAAGCATTTCTTTATTATAAACAGGGTTGAAGGATTCTAAGACAGTTAAAGCATTTCACACACAGAGAGAGACAAGCAAATACTGGTCCTGTAATGGTGATTCCCAGTTGCACAAAAAACAGGCAATTGCCCTTTCCTGCTTAGCTGAAGGTGTGCTTCAAGAGAGGATTCATTTCACTGAAGTTAACTTGTTCTTGCATAAGGACCCTGTATGCTAACAGGACCTCCAGCAGGCCTGGGTTTGGGTTGTGTTAGAACACGAAACGGCTTGCAATCGGCATAGCTAGAAAAGCTGCAATCAGAATATGAAATAACGTTCTCTCTCTAAATTAGCTTTGGAGTTCATCATGTCAGGCCGACCTGCTGCGTGCTTCATGACTTATAAAAGTACTCCTTGCCTTCATTGTGTGACGTCTATCAAAGCCAAATAGAATTCCACCCCCGGCCCAGCTCCTTTGTACCTTTCTTGCCTGTTTCTGAAAAAAGCTCTTGTGTGCCCTCTTCAAGGTAATCTTTTCTCTCTCTGCAATTCTCGTCTTTCTTGGCAACGGACACACACTATCCTTTGCGGCCAGCTTGTCATGCTTTAACTTTTAAGAAAATCGCCTGGACTAGGACCTGAGAGAAATGGAAACTCCTCCCAGTTTGGAGAGTTTCTTACTAATTTACCATATTGAACTATATTACATTGGCACACGGACTTACCCATGGCTGTGGTAAACGGTTGGAATATTTTCCTGATCTGAACTACCTTCAAACAAAGCAAATTCAACTGTAAATTTTACATGAATTATCTGTGACATTGCCGTTAAGCGTTAGCTGAGTCTCTCCGATTTAATACCAATAGAAGCTCTCCCTGAGAATCCTTAAGAATTCTAAAATTCCCTACCCGGGGGAGAAAAAAACCAAAGAGAAGTGACGTCAATGAGAACACTTTTAGAAGTTGAAAATGTATTATTCTTATTTTTGGAGGGGGGGGGAGTAACTGTTCCCAGCCCATCTAAACAGGAGTCCCACTGGGTTTTCAATATCACGCTCCTTTTAATGTGTAAGCCGTTTAATGGCTTTGGCAACTTAATAAATTCTTTTTCTTTCTGAATCTCCTGCCCCTTAAGTCTTTCTGCAATTCAAGATGTAGCTCACTTGTTTCTCAAATAGAGGGCACTTTTTTCCTCTTTATTGCAGATCCACAGGCCACTAGCAACAGCCTTTCCCTAGACAGACAAAACTGAGTAGAGTCCAAAATATTAGAATAACATTTGTCTCCATTGCTGATGAGG
The DNA here is from genome assembly GCF_009819535.1 of Lacerta agilis. NCBI lineage: Eukaryota > Metazoa > Chordata > Lepidosauria > Squamata > Lacertidae > Lacerta > Lacerta agilis. Next base: position 79,295,226 of record NC_046315.1, on the reverse strand, counting down.
GCCAGCACATATTAATTTGTCATTTGTGGCATATTTATCCACCAGATTGTAGACTATTGCCATACTGAGACTGTTAAAAGCCTCCATTAAAATGGATGCCTCAATCTAATATGTTTCAGTGCAATCGTTCTATTATGAAATGGGATACATATGTAAATATATTTTAATTCAGAGTCCGCTGAGGATGCTTTGCAGAGACAGTAGCTACCAAGACATGAATTAAAACATTAAGCTTATAGCGAACAAAAAGAAAATTGGACTCCTTTTGTCATGATGCATTTTCTTTCGCTCTGCCAACCCAGAGACGTTTGCCTTGAGACTGTGTTACTGATGGAACCGGTACAATATCAGCAGGAAGTTACCATGGCAATTTTAATTTTGAAAGATTCTTTTTATTTATTTATTTTATCCTGTAATCCTCATGTGACATTACAAGAATGGAAGGAAACTTAACGCAGAGGCAGGATGCCGTTAGGCCGCGCAGATATTTGCACATACCCTTTTAGAGAATATTAATGCAGAAATGTGTACAATCACTTTCTTTATTTTTGTGGTTCTCATGAACCTCAACCCATGCCAGACCAATTGGAAAGATTAAAATACAGTCGTACCTTGGATCCCGAATGCGTTTTGACTCGAATGTCTTGGCTGCCGAACACTGCAGACCCGCAAGTGAGTGTTCCAGTTTGCGGACCTGCGACCGGGCTTCCATGGCTCCCGATTGAGTGCAGGAAGCTCCTGCAGCCAATCAGAAGCCACGCCTTGGTTTTCGAACATTTTCAGAAGTCGAACGGACTTTTGGAACAGATTCCATTCGAGAACCAAGGTACGACTGTAGCCTTGCTTTTCATGGCAATGTGAGCCTTTCAGTCACTTTGTGATGGACAACAATGTAGATCCCACTCTTGCAGTTTGATCCATTTATTGATCTAGTCAACAGTCCTTGTAATAAAATTTACACGTCATACAAAAAATATTTGTTATCTGATATGGAAATAGGATCGCATCGTTTTGGATTAGAAAACCATTTGTTTCTTCACAGCTCACAACAAGATTAAGGGGACATGATAGGTGTGTATATATGTCAGGGACTATCCAAATGAGGAACAATGGAAGCTGCCTCACCAAGAGCAACCCCCCCAAAAAAAAGCACACAGAGAGAGGATTTTGGTCCTGGGTCCCGGTGGTTGGAAACTGGCCACACCCCAGAGGAGGGGATGAGCTGGGAAGTACTGGAGGCTGAGAGCTTGAGAGATAGTGAAGAGGAGGAAACAGGCAGGTGCCCCAGCATAGGTCAGACTTGGACCCTGACAGCTTCTCTGCCGACAGCTTGCAAGCCATCCCCACTCCCAGAACTGTTGCATGTTGCTGAGCAGAGAGCCAGGCAGACACAGAGAGGGTCCCTTGTAGCTCGCCGTAGACAGAGGGAGGGGACTGATACAGAGGACTAAAGAGTGAAGTGTGGGTGGGTGGGTTTACAAGCCAGTCTGGATAAGTGCTCCATCATAGTACCACTCTATTCTGCCTTAGTCAGACCACACTTGGAATACTGTGTCCAATTCTGGGCACCACACAATTTAAGAAGGATGTTGACAAGCTGTAACGTGTGCACATGAGGGCAGCCAAGATGATCACGGGTCTGGAAACTAAACCTTATGAGGAGTGCTTGAAGGAGCTGGGTATGTCTAGCCTAGAGGAGATACAATAGCCATCTTCAAATATATTAAGGGCTGTCACATGGAGGAGGCAGCAGGCTTGTTTTCTCCTGCTCTGGAGGGTAGGGCTCGAACCAATGGCTTCAAGTTGCAAGAAAGGAGATTCCGACTAAACATTCGGAAAAACTTTCTAACAGTAAGAGCTGTTCAGCAGTGGAACAGACTCCCACAAGAGGTGTTTGACTCTCCTTCCTTGGAAGTTTTTAAGCAGAGGTTGGATGGCAGAGGATTGGACTAGATGACCCTTGAGTCCCTTCCAACTCTAAGATTTTATGATTCTAAGTCCCCGTGTGTTATTTGGTCTGCTTTTTTAAATAAAAAAGCAAGTTAGCCAAGTGTTTCACTCTCTTTCTCTGATCTGTGAATGACCTGTTCTCTTTGTCGGCTCCCTGACAATAAGATTATGCATAGAGTGGAGAAAGTGCTGTGGGAGTGTTTGCTGTGCTCAGGTCCTGCTCTCATGCTTTCCATAGGCCTCTGACTTGCCACTGTAAAAACAGGATGTTAGACCAGATGGGCCTGGAGGAGCAAATCTCTTTTTGAGGCTCTGTCCTGCCTTGTGATGCCCAAAATCTTCCTGAAGCAGTGTATGGAAGGCACTGAGGTGTTGCTCCTGGTGTGTGTAAAACTTACACCACCCTTATTGCCAGGGTCATGTCCACTGGGCTGTTAAATCAAGTAATCAAGTGGAACCGAGTCTTGAATCAGTGTAAGTCTTCTGTCCCACCCATACCACATGCCATGGAATACCTCATTTCCAGGACTTAATCCAGCGTTCGCTAAAACAGCTTTGACTGAAGTGACTGAGCCAGGATGGAGGACTTACACTGGTGCATCTGGGATGGGACACTTTAGCTGCCATGACCCCAGCTAAGTCCTGGCTCAGCTGAATATTCACCTATTCCACTGATTCTACCTCATTCCCATCCTGGCATTTCTTGAGTATGGGTTGCTCCCTATGTAAAAACTAGTTTTTTGCTGGATTATTCTCTATGCTCATGTGTGTTGCCTCAGGCTTTACATTAAGTGGGGCACGCACACACACACACACACACACACACACAATTAAAAAGCTGAATTTATTCTATGCATTTGACTTGGTATGTTTTTTAAGATCTATGTTTTACTTTAAAATGGTCAGTCTGTTTTTACACCACTTACCAAAGCAAATAATTTAAAAGTTTTCCAAGGCACAACCATCTTGAACTAATTTTCTGGTGATATAACATTATTAACATGTGCTATAGTTTGCATGCAGTTCAGTGAATATGCAGAAAAGCTTGAGTAATCTGCTTGCCATAAATTTGATATTATTTTCTTACATGGGTTTTTAAAGGAGGGAGTGCTTTTTCAAAAAAAAAAAAAAAAAAAAAAAAAAAAAAAAAACCTTCTACAGTTATTCAGATTCTAGCCTTCTACTATAATTACTCAACTAATTCCAGTTGAGAAATTAACATTTGCAAGACATTATTCTCAAACATCCAGCCATGCAAATAAAGTTATATATTATACCATTTCCTCTTAAGCCTAATTCCTTCTTTGAAGTCATTGCTTGCTGTGAATGATTTATAAGCTAAATCTTCTCAGATGCTCTTTGAATGATTGATTTCACTAAACATTAAGGAAAAAATTGTAAAGGAAAGTATGTGGTGCATGTACCATTGATTTCAGTGGGACTACATCAGTGTAAGTGGTTAGTGAATCTGTTTACTAAGCTATCCCTGTCTTCCAATAGACATACTGATTTTTAGGTTCACTTATCATGTCATATGCAACCCTGAAAGTGATTCCATTTGGGTGTAAATAAAGTTATCGTACATTTACAGGGAATGTGAATTAGGCCTTTGGAGGATTTCTGAAAGAAGCCGTTTAAACCCTGCAGTCTTCATATATTTCAAAAGCTAACTGTTTCCAAGTGACATTAAAAGTGGTTCAAACTGTCCAGTTCCTATACATTATCAGAAAACAATCGTAGAAATGGCGACTAAAGTAACAGGTGGCAAACATGTGCTTGTGAATAAGCCATTGATCAAAGGTACATTTTAAGCTGTATTATATTGAGTCAGATCATTGGTCCATCTAGCTTCACATTGAGGGGAATAAGAAAGAGGCATATTTTCTGTCATGGCCACCAATGCCTCTACTCCACTCCTCTCCGGGGAAGGTGGTTGTTTTGGGTAGAAGGGTAGAGGTGGTGGGAATGTCAGAGAAGTTGAAAGGGAAGCAAAGGCAGGTCAAGTAGACAACTTTCTGGGCCACTTGGGTTTGGGAAAACTTTTCAATGGGGATGGGACAGTGAGAACAAGAGAGATGAGATAATCTTGAATCAGTCCAAGAAAATCCTTGGAGACCTATATCTGTTTAAAAGCAAAATGTTTCAGGTGATCTGTGATCACACAACTTTTCTTTTCTTTTCTTTTTATAATTTCATTTACAATTTCATTTATATGCATTACAACAGTTATTCAACCGTAATTTTAACATTCCCGACTTCAACTGCCTTCCCCCCTCTTTCTTTATTTTTATCCTTTCCTGCATACTCCAAATTGTCCTAACTTCTTCTTTTATTCCTCTATTTTCATATATATATCTCATATATATTTTTGAAACTGCAGGCTTTTACAACAATCCTACCAATGTCTTGATCTGTTTACATTTTATTTGTAAGTAGCCAATAAACCAATTCCATTCCTTTCTAAAAAGTTTGTTATCTTGATTTCTTGTTCTTCTGCTAAGTTTCACCATTTCTGTACTCTCCATTAGTTTCTGTAACCATTCTTCTCTCATTGGGACCTCTTCTTCCTTCCATTTTTGAGCAAGTAACATTCTTGGAGCTGTGGTCTCATACATAAATAAATTTCTATACTGTTCAGGTAGTTCTGATCCCATAATTCCTAAGAGAAAAGCTTCTGGTTGTTTTTTTTTAAAACAAATGTTATCTTAAACACCTTTTTCAATTCATTATATATCATTTCCCAGTAAGCTTTAACCTTATTGCAGGACCACCACATATGGAAAAAGGTACCTTCTTTCTCTTTACATTTCCAACACTTAGTTGATTTTGATTTATACATTTTGCCAATCTACTAGGTGTTAGATACCATCTTTATAACATTTTCATATAATTTTCTCTTAAACCATAACATGTTGTAAAATTTATATCCGTATTCCACACTTGTTCCCATGCTTGCATTTCTATGTTATGACCAATATCTATTGCCCAATGTATCATTGAAGATTTCACTTGTTTGTCCTTCGTCCCTCATTCCAATAACATCTTATACATTTTAGATATCACTTTAACATTACAGTTTAACAGGTCTCTCTCTAGTTGTGATAGTTGTTCCCCAAACCCCCAGTTCTAATGCTTTTTAAATACTTCATTCAAACGATGATACTGTAACCATGTCGTTAACATCCCTGACAAGTCCTTAAACTCCTTTAATTTGAATTCTCCATGATCCGGATGGAAGCCACACCACACACAGCTATGGAACTTAGTCAACATGACACACAACCTCCCCACAAATCTCCTAGCCATGCCTGGGTGTGTGAGTGCAACTTGGACAGAAGACTAAACCTCCCCTCCCCCCACACCACTAATCCTGATGAGAACTGGGGGGGGGGTGCAGCTGTAAGTAAAGAAGAAGCAAAGAAAAGAGAAAAGAAAAGAAAAGAAAAAAGAAAAGAAAAGAAAAAAGAGATGCAGCTACATGCTGCGGATTTAATATAATATTTAGTTTGGACCTTTGTAATGAAGAAGGTCCATCAGGTTAATGTAGGGTTGCCATAAATCCAGGAATTCTTAGACAAGTCCTCTTTTGGGGGTCTTTACATTTTTAAGCAAATGTCATGGATTATGGGTTTTCAAAATTGTTGTTGTTGTTGTGGTGGTGGTGGTGGTGTGTGCATGTGTGCAGCTCTGGTTCAGGCTCTGGCGTGGGCAACTTGGACTCTGGCTCTGGCATGGGTGGCTTGGGCTCGGCGGCTATCAGGTGATCGTCCTATAAAAGCTCAACAAGTTTTTGTGTCTGGATTTCTACCTCTTGAACAACCCTAGGTTAATGTGGCTACAATGTAATGCATAATTTGCCCAAGGATTTATGGTCGTCCTGGAAGCAGACTCGATTCCAGTATCCTTTCAAAACACCTATTCATTTCCCAGAATGGTTCTGCGTGTCGTGTATTACGGTAGATTTACTTTCTGAAATTTGATGATGAGAAAGTTTGAGGTAAATAATGGTAACGATTCTCTGCCCCCATGTGCTGTGTGGACTGAATGTCAACAGATCTTAATAGTTTTCCATGACTTGCATGGGTCTGCGCGTGGCAGAGTTCTCCTTAGGACACGGCCTGCATGTGCAGCTCTCGCTGTATGAGTAAAAATCATTATGCATAAAATGATGTGCTCCGACTTTAATTGATACTTGACTGTCTCGTGCTTCTCCCAGTGCTACCAAGTAGCCTTCTGAATATTACATTAAATGGAGGCATATGGATCTACTTAACATGGTTTCACACTAAATTTGTACAGTGCTTGATCTTACCACTATATAATGGCACTTTTTGTCGCCAACACATCCATGGCTCACAGCTGACTGCTTTTATAGCTTTTAATTAAAGTCTGAAGTGGAAAGAGACTATTAATCAGTGTGTGAAGCCAGTCATAAGGAAGGAGTTGTGCAAACCCAGCATAAGACGGATAGCGGTTACATCACTTCTCCCACCTTTGTCTTTCGCGATCGAGAGAAACTCGTTCAAATTAATTATATCTCGGTGGGAGGTCTGGAAGGCAGTGCCTATTTTGACAAGTGCACTGGGTTATTAGGAACCTGGAAATATATTCTGCAAACCAGTATTTTTTATGAGTATTTCTTTTGGAGTTTATAGTGTTTTCAGAGCAGTGTCTGTTACAAAATGCACATAGCTTTTTATTCGTTTTAATTATTTTCTAATTAGAACAGTGGCTAATCTTATGTGATGCTGCCAAATGTGAGTAGATCGTTCTTCCTAAAACACTTACGCTTACAATGTCCTGGATTTCACCGTGATGTTTGGAATGAATTATTGCAGAGCTGGTTCCAGAGAGTAAAAAATATCAAGTAGACAAGGGACTAAATTCTATAGACCAATATCTGTCAGTGGGTGTATAAAATACTTCAAGCATCACAGAACACTTCTTCAGAATTCTTTCAGTTAAAGGTATCAACTTGCCTCCCCATTTCCTATATATATATATATATATATATATATATATATATATATATATATATATATATCCCCATGGTGTCAACAGCAACCTTAAGTTGCAGATGGGATGGGGGAAGAAATTCTGGATTGAACAGTGAATTCCTGTGCTTCTCAAAGGCAGGATGCCAGTTAGCTTTTGGGCCCAGAAGACCGTATTTCACAGCTTCCAGATGAAGGTGGGCTCAATCCCTTCTCCTCCAGAAAAGCAGCTGTCAGAAGCCGACTCAACAGCTAAATGCCAATATTTGCAACAGTACACCTCTCCCAGAAGAGCAGAGCTAAATATAAAAACAATAAAGTAATCCAGGGAGAGAGAAAATACAAATGCGTAAGTCCTAGCCAGAATTTTAGCAATGGCTTGTTGAAAAACTATCCCCACCAGAAGGAAAACCCTAAGAATTTGGGAGTGAAGAGAATTTGGGGGTGGATTTGCGCTGTGTTGGAGGTGGGCCTAGCTGACCTTTTCCCTTCACTGAAAATAAAAATTCTTAAGTCAATGCTAGTATAATTTGTTTTTACACTTATAAATTTCTTAAAAGCCGATGTTGGCATGACGCACACATGCCAATTGACATATACATCAAGAAACACAGAAAGCTGCCTTCAAAGTATTTGTCCATCTAGCCTATTTTCCATCCCCAGAGGTGTCAGGATTGAACCTGGAAACTTTCACATGCAAAGCACGGAACTACGGCCCTTTCAAAATCTTCTGCAGAATGCATAGTTCTGTAAAAGACACAGGCAGGTTTTTCAGCAAATTAAAATTCCATGCAAGTAGAAAGTTTAAAAATCACTGCACTGAACAAGTCTATACAATGCACTCTCCAATATTCCATAATAATAATTAATAATAATAATAATAATAGATCATAATAATTTATTTGTACCCTGCCCATCTGTCTGGGACTCCCCAGCCACTCTGGGCGGCTTCCAGCAAAATACATATACGCTAAAGAGAACCGAAGTTTTAAAAATAAAACAGAGCTCAAGCGAATAGTTCCAGAAAACTTGGGATATGATTAATGCTATGAATTTCCATGAATTGAAATGTAGATGAACAAGTAGTCACAACTTATCCGAACTTTAAAAAAGGGAGGTATTTGCTTCTACTCTCAAGGAAACCTGCAAGTTAAAGTTTCGGCTGGAGAAGAGTTGTTGAAGCCTGCAAGGTTTTAGATGCTCATGTATAAAACAGCCGAGGGCAGAAAAAAGCTATTGTCTGACCTACTTTATAGATTTGTGCACAACTTTTTTTTTCTTTCAACTTGTGGTTATTGAATAGACGTTTCTGTCAAATATTTACTCACCAATATGTTTCCACTGGAGCAGTCAAGCACACTGTAATCAGATTTGCCTCGATTCTCCACTAGGGTCTCGCTGCTCTTATTTTACAGTGCAATGGAGTTCTCATTGATTGGTGCCGCTCATGGAAGTGAAATCACAATCAGATGTGTTGTCTTGACGTTCTCTTCACCTTTGTGTCCCCAATTACATATTGCACCTCCAACTGTTATATTTTTATGCTATGACTGAAAACAAACAAACGGACCCACAAGTGATTCTCTGTGTATTTTTGCCATATCTTTTTTCCCCTTTTTTCTTTTGGAGAAAAACTACCTTCAACTGTAGTTCCATGTTTATATTTCTTTAGTCTGCTCAAGCAAAAACAATTAGATGTGCTGTTGCCACGGAATTTCATATAAAACAAAATTTCTGCTCCATGGAATTTTGACAGAAGGAAAAATATTTTGATAAACCATATTTTATCTAAAGTGATATTATTATTATTATTATTATTATTATTATTATTATTATTATTATTATTTTGCTTCGTGCCCAAGAGAAACATTTGAGGTAGACTGATGCCAAATATTTGTGTGAATTTTCAGTTGAATTTTCCCAGGAGAATTCAGCAGGAATCGACTCTTGTTTAGCCTCCTTGACCAGAAAGAGAGCCAGATGACACCAGACTAATCCATTGCTCTAAAGCAGGAGATACTTTTTGGCCCACTAGGCCAGATATTTATCTCCCCCCCACCCACATGGGCAATTTTTGTCAGGTGGTCAGGATCACCTACCTGCTAATTATATGGAATCATAATGATTCCAGGTAATAGGTGGCTTCTCCCACCCACCTGTCAAAGCCGACCCCTAGGAGTGAGGGGAGGTACTGGCCAAGCAGGATTGAATACCCTGCACATCAGATGACATGTGGGGAGTTCAGTTCTTCTTTCTGCAGCTGCATCTCTACCAGCCCCACACCTGACATCACATGTGGCATCAGTTGTAAGGCAGGTAGGCATGGCTTGGGGAAAACAGGCATGTGAGTTCAAATCCCAGCGACAGGGTGAACTCCCGTTGCTCAGTCCCTGCTCCTGCCAACCTAGCAGTTCGAAAGCACGTCAAAGTGCAAGTAGATAAATAGGTACTGCTCTCGCAGGAAGGTAAACGGCAATTCCGTGCACTGCTCTGGTTTGCCAGAAGCGGCTTAGTCATGCTGGCCACATGACCCAGAAGTTGTACGCCGGCTACCTCGGCCAGTAAAGTGAGATGAGCGCCGCAACCCCAGAGTCGTCCGCAACTGGACCTAATGGTCAGGAGTCCCTTTACCCTTTAATGGATAAAATACTCCCTCAAGTACTTAGGTCCCAAATAATTAGCAGGACTGGAAGCAACCTGGGAGACAGCTGAGGTACATTCTCTGGGAATCTAATACAGGGTCACAGTTTGAGAGCTTGATGTAGAATGAAACAGAATGAGAAAATTAATGGCAACACTGAACGTACCATTAGTAATACATGAT